>NW_026294595.1:52379399-53811899 GCF_007827085.1 Peromyscus californicus insignis
TCTCATTACAGATGGTTGTGAGCCACCATGTGGGTGCTGGGAATTGAACTCATGACCTCTGGAAGAACAGCCAATGCTCTTAACTGCTGAACCATCTCTCCAGCCCAATCATATTAATCTTTAAATTTCCTACTGATCAAAAACAAATCCCCAGTTCCTCTGGAGTTTCTTCTCCCATCAGTACATTCTCTAACAGCTGGAGTGTGGCGGAGCTGCTGGGAAAGCTTAGAGCACGGTGGCGCTGGCCTTCATCTTTACAGCCGTGACTTAGACCTGACAGCAAGCCTTCTAAGAAGGGAGGGGCTGCTCAGAAAGGGTCCAGTGCTGGCTGGCCAGCTGTCCTCCCGGCATCCTTTTTACCACCCTGCCATGACCAGGGACACTCTTCCCACAGTTGAGCTCATGCTTCTCACCTGCATTTATCCTCTGGATCGCCACTTGAGGAACTTGTTAGATTCTCATTTCCTGCGGTTTGCCATGCTTGTGTGCCCAGACTGCATGTGACCACATGTAGTAAGAACGTTGCTATGGTGTCTTCACGTCAAAGAAGTCCATTCCATCGTGTGACAGTAAGCCCCAGCGTAAGCAACACAGGGCTGGTGTCACTGGTACCTGCCATCACGTGGGCTCCCTCTTTCTGTGTATAGATGGTCCTTTCACTGGTAACATGGGCAGCCAGCTGCCCCTCATAAGACAGGACAGGAACCCAAATCATCTTTTCATGGGAAAGAAAGGTGACCTCTGATCGCAAAGGCTCTAAATCCTTAAGCCACTGGAGCATCTTGGGAAAATATTATTTAGAAAACACTGACTCCAGGGGCCCATTTCTGTAGAATCTGGGATGTGGTCTGGGTATCAGCATATTTTTACAGCTCTTCAATTAAGATTCTCATGTACAGCCAGGGTGGAAGCCACCATATTAGACTTTCCTAAACAAAGGTTACAGAACTGCCTATTCCTTAAAACAGTGCTCCTAAGGGGACTGGTAGAAGCTCTGAAGACAAGGGGGGATGTACTTACCTACAGGAAGCCCTAGCTAATGCTGTGTGGTGGGGATGCTCTTGGGTACCTATGAGACACTCTGGAAAAATACTGCAGCTTTGTTTTAGGAAGTGTAATTCTCCTGAACATTTGGTTTGTTTTTACCTTGTTGACATGTTGAATCTTATAAATGACTGTATTTCCCTTTTTATTCTGGCTATGAGGAAGTTAAAGAGGAATTCTGTTATCATATGGTCTACATTCTTCTCCGTTCATCTCTTGGAATTAACACTTTATATCCAAGTTATATCTCTTAACTTTCAGGCATGTTATCTTTTATACTTCTGCAATCCATCTACAACCCCTGGTGGAAGGAAGCAGGGAATTTAAATAAATCTTAAAATGAAATAAAAATCTAAAGAAATTAAGCTGTAGGAAATTAAAACTTCAACTAACACTAATAGATTTAGTCTGGGCATTTTAGTCACCTTCCTGTTGCTGAGATAAAACACCATGACTACGGTAACCACAGAAGGAAGGGTTTCTTTGGGCTTACAGTTCCGAGGGGTCGTGTCCATCATCATGTTGACTGGCATGGCAGCGGGAGCGGGAAGCTAAGGGCTCACATCCACAACCAAAGGCATGAAACTGTGGCATGGCAGCGGGAGCGGGAAGTAAGGGCTCACATCCACAACCAAAGGCATGAAACCGTGGCATGGCAGCGGGAGCGGGAAGCTAAGGGCTCACATCCACAACCGAAGGCGTGAAACCGTGGCATGGCAGCGAGAGTGGGAAGCTAAGGGCTCACATCCACAACCAAAGGCGTGAAATGGAGAGTCAACCAGCAGTGGTCTGGGGCTTTGAATCTCGAAGCTTGCCCCCAGTGATGCACTTCCTTCAGCCATACCACCTGAACCTCCCTAAACAGCACCATCAACTGGGAACTAATTGTCCCACTGCTCAAGACTGTGAAAGACATTTCTCATTCAAACCACACTAGTAGGCATCAGCAGGAATAGCTGTTTCTTATTTTTTCCCATTCTTAGTCTCTTCCTGGCTTAATTATTTTAAAGTGGCACACACACACACACACACACTCTACATGCATTTGCATACATACTCACACACATGGACCATAACACACATGGCAGTTCCCACCATTTGGGTCTTGGGGCTTGAACTCGGGTTCTGAGGCTTGGCAGCAAGTGCCTTTATGAGTTAAACCACCTCGTCATTCATCGAAGAGTCGGTATTTTTGTTGTGCTGGGATCTAGCCCAGTGTGTGTGCGTGTTCCCCAGCAGGTCTCTGGGACAGCCGGAAGCAGAAAGTGGTGCTTGTTTGATTTCCTTTTGTTCCACAAAGACAGCACTTAAGCTTTGAGCTTCACAGCTGTCCAGCATCAGTTATTTGTTTACCAGACGGGCTTTAGATAGCTCTGGCCCATTTGTAAGTCACTTATTTGTACATTATGGCTTAATGTCTGGCAAAGTGTTTCTAAGTTGCCTATTATCGTAAAGTCACGAACTCTGGCAGGGGTATTAGGAATCATAATAATACAATATTTATGAGGCAAACTACCAGGTAATTTCTCGTGGTGGAAAATAGCTAGCAAGCATTTTCAAAATAAGCCTGCTCTTAAGTCAGCCACTGCTAATCCACGTGCACTCAGAAGTAAGCCCAGGATTAGTTTCTTAGACTTGCTGTGTTTCTGTGGGCAGCACATCTACCCATTCTGGATTCTTGACTCTGAGGAGCACAGTGAAAATGCCATGGGTGTTTAAGATATCACTAAGGAGGCAGAGTACCAACTCATTATTTAGTATTCTGAACTTGAAAGAATAGTTGATGACAGGTGTGGGAGCCTGTTTTTGGGTTCCTCGTGGCTTTACCCAGCAGGTCTGCATAGAGGGTGATTAGGACCACGGGCATGAGTGCAGGTGTCTGAGATGGTCTGCACTTGGCTGTGCTGGGGGCGGGGGTCCTTTTGCTCCACCCCTTGGCGTCTCTATAAATGTCTCTATAAATACCCTGGGCAGAGACAGTCAGGGCCCGTTGGAATAGGTTCCAGGCCTTCTCGAGGCTATCCTGTATTTTCTATCTGTTTATCTCCACAATATAAATCCTTCTATCTAATACTTCCTGCTGCTCGCACTCAAGAAAACTCTGGGAAACTGTGGGGTTGGTGGGTAAATGCCCCACAGACAGGTGCTTACTTCTTCCAGATAGATGTGGCTACTGATATTAGTGTGGCCAGAGGGTAGGGAGGGAGCAGGCTGCGACCTTTCCTTGGATCTGTCCTTTCTGGCAGTTATGGCAAGTAAGGAGGGACAAACCTGGACATAAGGAGGCATGGGTTCTATCTTTTTACTCTCCATTTTCTCACTTCTCACCCACTGACACTTATGTGCGTCTTTTGGTAAAACTGGTGTGGAAAATCTGGTTCCTGTGTCTCCTCCTGGCCTTCTTTTGTTGTTGTTGTTGTTGTTGTTTTTTAAATCTTGAAAGACTTTGCAGAGTAAGAATTCACAACAGTAACTCTGACCTTCAATGTATGAGACTACACTGTGAAAATCACAGAAATGTCCAAACTATGGCCCTGACCATGGCTTTTGTGTATATTAGACTCCTGGCTCTCAGCATGGACCATCTTACAGAGTTTTGGACAGTCCTTTGGCCTCTGGGGGGCGGGCCACAATAGTACCGCTGCTACTGTTGCCCATTGTCTAAGAGCTCTGTCACAAGAGAAGGGGATACTTGCTATACTGAAATCTGTGTGTGTGTGTGTGTGTGTGTGTGTGTGTGTGTGTGTGTGTGTGTGTGATTAGTGTAAGACCCTGCACACAATCAGAAGATGGGAAGGAGATCAGTAATCAGAGATCCTGCCCAGCTCAATATGAAATTTTTCGATAACAATGCGGTAAATAGGAGTAATTTGGTTGCATAATCTCTGAGATCTTCTTATTAAATTATTTTTATTTATTTAGTATGGAGATGGGAAACATGTGTATCACAGTGAGCATAGATAGAGGTCAGAGGACCATTTGTGGGAGTTGGTTATCTCATTCCACCATGTGGGTCCTGAGAATTAAACTCAGGTCATCAGGCTTGGCAAGGAACAGGCGCCTTCACTTGCAGAACCATCTTGCAAGGCCTCTGTGAGATTTTTTCTGACAGCTGTTCTTTCTATTGTGGACCGAGAGGAGGCAGAGAGACCTGGGATAAAGGAAAAGGCCATTCCTGCTCAGCGTCCATTCCTGCTCAGCCTCCATTCCTGCTCAGCGTCCATTCCTGCTCAGCCTCCATTCCTGCTCAGCCTCCAGCCTCTCACTTCACTTGCTGTGCAGCACTGGGCACTTGGCCTGTGTTTGTCAACACTCTGAGGTCCCCAGTCGGGGTCGTCAAGACCAGCAGGTGGGCAGAGACTCATACCCTCTGCCTGCTGGACCTCACGTCACCTTTATTCCACTAGTTTAATTCTGACACCTGGCCCATATTTCTCTGCATCGCTGAGGTGTCCTGGGACCTGGACCTCCTCAGCTACTTCAGGACCTCCACAGCCAGAAGGAGGACAAAATGGCGAGGCTTTGGAGCGTGACTTCATTAGGAGGCTTACTGTGAAAGGTGTGAGGTATGGCCTGTGCTCTGGAAGAACTGGAGCAAGTGAGTAGGTTACCAAAATGGGGGGACCTTTCACCATACCAGGAAGTAGCCAAGCAGTTCATTGTTGCATGCAGGTATTGTCACAGGCTCCTACCTGGAGACCACCGATGGGAAGGGACATAGGAAAAAACAGTGTGAGGATGCTGAAGTCCATGGTCTCCTTTGACTTAGCTCAAATACTGTGGAGTTTTTAGGGGTGAAGACATATCTTGTTTATAGCTTCTAAGACCGAGGCCACCAACATCTTGGGAGTATCTGCCACATCTTGGCCCAGTAGTTACAACATGGGCTTGGAGTCATGTGCCGTGAATGTGAATCCCGGAACTGGAAGGAGGAACCCAACTGTGTGGCATGACTGTGAGGGAGGACATGTTCCCAAAGCAGTACTGGGGTGTCCCGTAGAAGACAGAACAGTTCAGATTTACTCGACGTTTGTGTATATTTTCAGTGCTATAAACATGACTCTATATAGTTCAGCTACTGAATGGGGTTAATGACTGTGTGTTCTTAAAAGGACTCAATGACTTTAAACTGTTAAAGTGAACGTAAGGTATATAGGACCTAACAGGCTCTCAGTAGAGCACCTGTTAAACTTTTAGGTCTAGATCAGTGGTTCTCAACCTTCCTAAAGCTGTGGCCCTTTAATACAGTTCCTCATGTTGTGGCAACCCCAACCATAAAATTATTTTCATTGCTACTTCATACTGTAATTCTGCTACTGTTATGAATCGTAATGTAAATATCTGCAACACCCCCCCAAGGGGGTCATGACCCACAGGTTGAGAACCACACAATCTAGCCCATCTTTGTTCCTTCTGCATGTGAGACATCCTCAGAGGTTCTCTGGGCTCTGCTCTCCCGAACAGCATTCCCTTAGTCACCGAAGTTTCATGCCCTCAACACAGAGGACCCTTTCCAGCTTGAGCTTTGAATCCCCATTCTGTACCCCGGGGAATGAAACTTCTCTTTGGTATGTGTTTATTGTTGTGGTTCCGATTATTATTAATTTGCCATCAAAAGAAAGTGTATCCTTAATCAGCAACTCTCTGTATCTCATTGCACATATTTCCAAATCAAAGCATTGACACACACCACTCAGCCTGCTGGCAAAGCATGCCTTTTAGTTTCATTTGTTTACCTCATGCAGAAAAATCTTCCCCATGACCCGACTCCCTAATAATTTTTGAGGGTTGAACTTATGCATAGATTGTTACATCTGGTTGTAGAGTTAACAAATGGATCAGAAGGAAAAGGAGGAGAAAGCGGGGAAAATCTAGCCCCCCTCTCTGTTTTTTTTTTTTCCTTTTTTTTTTCTCAGTGTGAAGTCATTTGATTCGCTTTTTAGCCCGCACCAAATCTTCAGAAGTTGATCCAGGCAGATGGTGAGGTTATAGTTTGGGCAAAATGTGTTCTAATGTTATCAGCTTTAAAGGAGCACATGAGGCAGAGAGGAGAGATGGTTTGTGGTATTTTTGTTTATCAAATTTGATGGTTGGATTATGACATTTATATTTATTAAATGTACAGAATCCCATCCATCATGGGTGACAGCGGGAACGTGTCCTGTGGTTGGCATAGCCGGTCTCTCCCTGCAAAGAGATCTAACATTTATTCTTATTTAGGAGGTGAAGAAGAGGTGGGCTGAAAAGGAGCCCCACCCTTCAATGCCAGCACCCTGGGGAATGGGTCTGTGAGACATCAGCGTTACTGTGTTTGCTTCAGTCAGGTCAAGCAGCTTTTCCCTTGTCTGGGCTGTGAACTGCTTTGATGAGACGATGGATGGAGCACTTGGCTGCAGGAGAGCAGCCGAGCCAGTGAACTTGGCACAGGAAAAAGAGAAAGGGCCCTCAGCTTGGTCCCATTGAGACCCTGGCATTGGCTATGGCTGAGACAGTGCTGCCCTGGCTTTGTCTAGTGGCTAGAACACACCAACAGCCAGACTCCTCCTTCCTGCTCTGCATTTTATTACCTACCAGATGTGAGCCTCTGGAATATTTCATTAGAACACCAGGTGATCTGATGATAGGACAATGCTCCAGCTGCCTTCCACTGGAGCTGGTTCTGTGTGGAAGAGGAGACAAGACTAGGCAAGGCGTAGGGGTGAGGAGAAGGTGCTACCACCCACCACATTTCCCATCAGCCTCCGGGCACAAGAGACGCCATGTTTGCTTAAGGGTTATGAATCTTTTCACAAGTATAACCTCAAGATGTTTCCACAGTCACTGTGCCAATGAATGAGACACATGGGTTCAATCTCTGGCCACATATGCTTCCAAAAATAAAAGGTTTAGGCTTGAGCAAACCCTATCTACCAGTGGGGAACTGGTTAACCCACAACACTGCCTGTGAATCCTGGAAACATTTGAATAGTATTTAAAATATTAACCTATAGGATTTAATGCCTCACACTTCCTCTCATGGTTAATGTTGAGCTCTAATTTCAATAATTAGTCTCTTAGTTGACATTTTCTAAAGTATCAAAGAACACACACCTGCAGTGTCTAGGAAGACTGCAAGCAATTAGCACACAGAATCTGCTGGCCAGGAATTTTCTTCCTTAGGTTGACTTAGAACCCAGGAAACAGTTTACAAGGACCCTGGGTACTAGAAGTTATTCACTGAGCACCTTTGAGGTACAGCCCTAGTCTATGCATTATGAGGGCTATTAAACAAAGGTAAATGGCCATCTATCTCCAGAGACTTTAAACAAAACATACTGAAAGCCAGACCTCTGTGAAGAGGGCCTATTTCCTGCTAGATAGTGTGTGCATCTGATTACATGAATGGACCATAAACATTTCCAGGGGTGGGAGAGAGTGCAGGTCTGGGCATTAACGAGGCAAAGGTCATGAGTGAATTCTTCACACAGCCCAGTGGCTCTGCGGCAGCCCATGGTCACAGTAACCCTTGCGGCCCCGAAATCCACCCTGACTGTGCAGCTGTCCACAGTGGGTGGGGCTCATGGGCAGGGTGGTGCCGCTGAGTATCTCTCTCCAGCTGTCTCCCCCTTCTCCTCTCCCTTTCTTTCTTGAATAAGAGCAATAATGTAAGGCGTTACCACTGTCACTCTACTTATGACAACTTTGTTACAATTCCTGTTTGAATGCCATAAATTAGCTGTGTCCAGCCTACAACCTGTGAGCCACATACAACCGATGACAGCTGTGAATGCGACCCAACACAAAATCATAGTTACTTCAAATATTAGAAGATTACTGTTTTGATTACTTTTTGTAATGCAGTTTTGTAGTTCTCAAATGTGAACATTGTAGACAGCGATGCTGTGCTGCAATGTTAAAAAGATGTGGCCTAACTATTGTGAGCATCTACGCCGCGATAGGATGTATACTTGTATCTCAAACATCTATGTAACTATGTACATGTATAGCCCCCACATATGTAGGATATGTATAGGTTGTGTGTGTGTTTGTGTGTGTGTTCTCTCATTTGATTCTCACAAGTGACAAGAGTTAGTATCACCAAAAAAAAATTTTATTGAATGAATAAGTAAATGTGTAAAACTTAGATTAACGATCCAGCTTTTTCTTGTGGCCATAAAGCAAGCAGGAGGCAAGAACAGGACCCTTACCCTGTTCCTGAAGCTCCAAAGTCTATTTTGCTTTTCATGGAGTGAGAGAATCAGTACAGATAAGTTCAGGTCTCCATCCTTCTATCCAAGTATTCTGTTGCAGATGAAGACAGCTGTGATCTCTGAGCAGTCCCATCTTGTGTCAGGGCAGTGGCCATGGGGCAGTGTTTAGGATACTGGCAGGGAGCTCATCTTACCCTGGAAATGATTTACAACCCACACGAGGTCAGGGGACAGAGGGGCTGTGGGCATGGATGCAGAGATAAGCATGGTCAACCCAACAGCAGTCTTGAGCTCTTTGATCTGGGCTTGCCTCTAGCTGTCACCAGACCCCTGAAACACAGTTTTCAAGATTCCGAAGGTTGAGATCTCCCAATTCCACATGCGGGAGGGAACTGCTATTTTATTGCCCCAATTAACTGCTTTATTTGTTTATAAATTCTTCCCTTTTCTGTTTTATGATGCAGTTGTGGTGCATTTAATGGAAGCCCAGGATTAAGGCTGGCAAGCTGCTTGTGTGTTCCATTTGCAAAGCTTATAAATGGTTTGGGTCCAGAATGTTTGCAGCTTTTTCCAAAAATATTTGCTTTCTCTAAAAAGCAACAGCTGTTGGAAAATGGATGGAAAGTTTTGTTTTGTTTTCTTCTGTGCCCCAGAGGAGGACAGCCATTGGCTTTTACTGTAGCGTGTGGAGCATTTTATTTAATGCTTTTCATTCCTTAGCAGAGTCTGCCTGTTAGAAGACAAATGAAGGAACAGGGATGTGGGAAACTATCAAAATCATGTTAAAAGGCAGAAAGCTGGATATTAATTTTAAAAGTCACAAAAAAGCTAAGAAATCTCTTTCTAAAAATTCTCATGAAAAAAAATCTTTCAGCGTCTGTGAAAGCATGGATACATTTAAAATTTCCAATTCCCATGAATGTGTCTGCAGTATTCTGCAGCTTACAAATCACACGTATTTAAGTCTGGATTTCACTAAAGTTCTGCCAACTGGCTTGAGGGCCATGATGTCCCCTTGTTAGGCATGATTCAAGTAAGACCCGGAAGAACTTGCCTGGAGACAGTGGCAGAGCCAGGATTCGAACAGAGGTCTGGAGTGACTAGCTCATGGCTGTTGTAGCAGAGCGTGTGGAACCATGATTAAGTGGACACCCGTGAGATGAAGTGATTATCTCTGCTTCTGTTAGGGGTTGTCACAGCTACAAAGACGTCACTTGCTTGAGAGTGAATGTCTTGACTGAAGTGGCCTCAAATAGCGGCGCACGCACGTTCACGTCCTCAAGCCCTGGCTTCCTGGTGGGACAGAGAACACTGTGCCCGGGCGACCTGCAGAAGTCAGCCTGTTGCATCCCCTGGGCACCGTGTTGGCCTCCAAGGAGGAGGGTGCTAGGAAGAGCAAAATGCAGTGCTAGAACATTTGTCCAACAGGCAAAACAGGAAGTCTTAAATGGAGTTCAGGGGTCTGAATTTTCAACAAGCCCTTCCATGGTTCTGCCACAGACAGTCTACCTTGTTTTGGACCTTGGCCTAAGGAGCTGAGGGTTAATGTGAGGGACCTCTGCCCAGTGGGGGTCAGAGCTTAGGGTTATCCCTCCTCTGGTTCTCAACTTGTGGGTCGGAACCCCATTGGGGATCACATATCAGTTATCCTGCGTATCAGATATTACAATTTGTAGCAGTAGCAAAATTACAGTCATGAAGTAGCAACAAAAATAATGCTATGGTTGGGGGGGGGCGGTCACCACAACATGAGGGACTGGATTAAAGAAAGGGTCACAGCATTAGGAAGGTTGAGAACCCCTGCTCCAGGCCATGGCAAGTTCTGACTTCCATCTGCAGCTCCTAGGCTTCTGAGGGGCAGGGGTCCCAGGCAGCTGCCACATCACCGGGTTCTGGCCTCGCTTTGGCTCCCAGTGGAACTGGTGGGTGTCCATGTGCAGAGAAATGGAGAGTCAATATGCTGCAGGGACAGCAGAGACTGCTTAGAGCTGTCAGTTTGGGTGGGGACCCTGCCGGCCCGTCTTCAAAGGAGGAGTGAGGGGCTGGTGACCAAAAGGAAAGGGGAGCAAAACTTTATTGACTCTATTCAGATAACAAAATTGAAATTGTATCTTGTCTCTCCTTTCTGTATACATACGTGCGTGCGTGCGTGCGTGCGTGCGTGCGTGCGTGCGTGCGTGTGTGTGTGTGTGTGTGTGTGTGTGATTCATCCAGATGCATTCTGGGAGAAAGATGGTTGTGAAATGAAAGAAAAAGCCAGGGACAAAGAGAATGACTGTGACTTGGGGGGCAGATTGACAGAATGACTGACTGCCTGGGATGAGGAAGCATGGTGGGCGGGGCTTACATGAAGGGATAGGGTACAACATGGCAGGGTGAGGCGTGCCCTCTGCCTCTCCACAGGAAGTGAGTTGTACTGTTACAGAACGGCAGACTGTCAATAGCACAGGAGATCCTTGGGATTTATTATGTATTGTCAGGCCCCAGTGTTTGGCTGGGAGAGGTTTAAAATTTTACGTGAATTTTACTACCACAGAAGACAGAAACCCACCGTGCACGCGGATCCAACTAACCTGCACCCTGGCTCTCTGTGCTGTCCCCACCCACTTGACTCACCCTACACCCCCAAGTACTTACTATTCTGGTGTGAGTTAGAAAGTACTTGGCCAGAGGCAGGAACCTGTGCCCATCCTTAGGCCGTGACTGCCACAACCCAAGGAGACTTGGTGTCTCTCTTTGGGGTTCATTTTTCTCACCTGTAAGAAGTAATGGCTGCAATTCTTGTCTCCAACCCTGCCCACGGGACAGTCTGGATTGATGTACTCAGGCTGCCTTCTGAATGCTTGCTGACCTTTCCATGAAGGCAAAATAAAAGGTCACTACCCCGAGCAAGTAGGGACTTTATCTGACCCAGGAGGACTTTCCTCACCATAACAGGCAGGTGACTTGTCAGTCCAGGAGTCTGTTAGTGCTGCTACCACCAAGTCCCACAGATGGTGCAATGCACAGGAGAGACCTTCTCACAGTTTTGGTGGCCAGAAGTCTGAGATCAAGGAGCGGGCAGGGCTGGATTCCTCTGAGGCCGTTCTCCTGGGCTTGCGAATGGCTGTGTCTTCTCTGTGTTTCTCTTGCTCTCTCTTCTGTATCTATCTGTTCTCAGTGTGGCAGTCCTATTGATGAGTCCCACCTTAATTAGATCTTCAAAGACCTCCTCCCCAAACAGTTACATTGTAAGTTACTGGAGGGTAGGATTTTACCTTTTAAGTTTGAAAGGAACCTAATTCAGCCTACAATAGTCTCCAAGCCAGGGACTCTCCAGAAACATAGGAAAGATCAGCTGGCTTGGCTGGAGCCCCAGATTAGATGAGCAAAGAGGAAGATCTGTAAGCTTGGAAGGCCTTGCCAATTCCAGGGATTTGTGGGTGTGGAAAGCTCCTCATGACAGACACCTAATCACCAGGACCGTGAATAAACAGGAGGTGCAAAGATGAGTCCGTGGGAAAGTCAAATAAAGCAGCGAATGGTTTGCACTTCCCCAAGTGGAGACGGAAAAGGACTTGGAAGCAGTTACTTTAGGATTCACTCTGTTACATCGGCTGGAAGAGAACTGAGTCATACAGCCATTACTGTGTGATCTGTGCTAGTAGGTGAACTGCAGGGAGAACTGGGGCGATTTCACATCAATCCCACTTTGAGCAGATGCAGAAGCAGGAGGCCGAAGGAAAAATTCATGATACACTTCCGCTTATCCCCATGGGTGCCTTTTCACAGCTTAAGGAGGAGGAAGAAGGATTCCTTCCCCACATCACTGTGAAAGAGTACTTACAAATTATGTTTTCTCATTGTTTGGACAGTAAAAGCAAGTAATGACTCTCATACCACATAGCTCTGCTTTTATTGCCCCAATAACCCATCTGTCTCCTCAGGTATGTCCTCTGCAGAGCAGAGGGCTGGAGAGAGAGCTCACACATGGGCTCTGGGGTTCAGGTCTGGATGCAGACTGCACCTCCTGCGGTTTCTCATGCCCCATCAGCACCAAAAGTCCATGATGTCATCCCTTTGTCCTCCCACTGGGAGAAGATGTACAAGGAATGTACAGTGGATGTCTTCTCATTGGGTTCTTCAGACCAACCAGCTTCATCTACAGATAGCAGGAAAATATTTCCCATTAATACCTAAAATTCATCTTTCAGCACACATGGCCAACCACAAGCCCAGATATGAACACAGACACAGATACACACAAACACACACACATAAGGCACAGACAAACAAACACATACAAAGATACACACAGACGCATACACACATATCCACACACGAGCACACACACACACACACACACACACACACACACACACACACATAGGGCACAGACAAACAAACACATACAAAGATACACACAGGTGCATACACACATATCCACACACGAGCACACACACACACACACACACACACACACACACACACACACACATAGGGCACAGACAAACAAACACATGCAAAAATACACACAGGTGCATACACACATATCCACACACGAGCACACACACACACATGCAGACACATGCAGACACACACGCATGCAGCCATGCACACATACACACACAGACACACATGCAAGCACACATACACGAACACACATACACAAAAACTGGCTTTCTTTACATTTGTGTGTTTACTTATGTGTGACCACTAGCTTTTCTCTCCCGCTCTGCTTAACCCCTAGTGAGAAGTCAAAAGTCCCAAACTTGTATTCTGTCACAAACAATGCAAATGTAATCCCACTGTCTTCTCAATGCAGCGATGCTGCGCTCTGTGTCCCCACAATGCTAGTGTCCTGTGAATCAGTCTTTCTCAAAATGTGAATATGCAACGGTAGGTCATGGTGTGTGTGTGGTATTTTAGGTAATACATGAATGAGAGTTTAAACACTAATGGATGGATGGAACTCAGTGCGGTACAATCAGGAAATAATCTCGTTGTCTGTCAGCTTGTGTCTTACCACGTGCTGTATCAGATCCCCACCATGCGGCTGAGAGTCTAGGCCACTTCAGAACTTTAAAACTCAGTGTCGGGGATTTGAATCATCTCATGCTCATGTATTAGAAGCTTGAGTCAAGTGAAAAGTCAAAATTCAAATTTCCATCTTTTTTTTTTTTTTTTTTTTTTTTTTTTTTTTTTTTGGTTTTTCGAGACAGGGTTTCTCTGTGTAGCTTTGCGCCTTTCCTGGAACTCACTTGGTAGTCCAGGCTGGCCTTGAACTCACCGAGATCCGCCTGGCTCTGCCTCCCGAGTGCTGGGATTAAAGGCGTGCGCCACCACCGCCCGGCTCAAATTTCCATCTTTTACCCACTCTGGTTTCCACTCCCCACCATGTAGACCCCTGCTCCTGAAGACGGGCAGTGGAAACGGAACGACAGCTTGTTTTGTCCCCCACTGTAGGACGCTGCCTGGAACTTCACCCCAGGTGACAGACCAGAGGACAACAGACGACCTGTTTGCTGGAGCTGGTACAGACATGCGCCAGGGGCTTCCCTGTGGCAGATGCTCAGGTTGGCTCTCTTCTGGGAACTTCTCTGTGACCTTGGAGATGCTCACCACCCATCAAAGGTCACTCCGTTATCCAGGTTCTGGTTCCAGGACTTCGAATAAATCCCTCGTTGTCTTTCCACTGTTTGTCCCAATCGCTCTGTCTCTCATCAGGCAGAACATAGCCAGGATCTGTTCAGAATGACTCTAACCCCTCTGCTTTCTGGGATGACATTCACGTGCTCAACGAAAGCTCACATACAGACATGTAGGCAAAACATGCATACAAATAAAATGACACATCTAATTTTTTTCTAAGTAAAAAGATGCTGCTTTCTACATTTATTTACCTATCAAGAGGAGGAATTAAAATCTAAAATAAGTGATAAGTAAGATGGTCACAGTTCAGAATTATAAAAAACACCCACAGTTTGTTTACCTGTAGTTTAAAAGGAAATTGACCAAACCAAACAAAAATACCTGTATCTTTATTTTGTGATTATTCGTTTCTTGTTAAGGTAAAGCAGTAGTGTGGTTTAAAAACTTGTGTCCGTTATCAATTCCCATGTTGAAATCCCAACTTCTAAAGTGATATTAGTATGAGGGGACATTCTTGGGAGGTGATTAGATCATGATGATAGAGTCCTTGTGAGTGGGATGAATGTCCTTACAATACAGGCCCAAGGGAACAAGTTTGTCTTCACACTATTTGAGAAACATAAAAGCAAGTCTTGAGTAGACACTGAATGGGCTGGTGATATGATGTGGACTTCCCAGCCTCCAGAGCCATTGGAGCTAAATCCCCCTTGTTTAGTAACTACTTAATCTGCAGTATTTTGCTCAAGCAGCCTAAACTGTCTAAGACAGCAATACATTGAAAATGTCAAAGGAAGATTTTAAAGTGTGAATTTCCACCGAAAAGAGGCTTTATAGAATAAAACAGTTTGACTTTGCAAATTTCCTACAGAGAGCACGATCTTGTAAAGTGTCTCGGGCCGTCTATGCCTGTGTTTGCAGAATGGTCCCAGAGAACTCTACTGGTAAGCATGTCAGGATCGAATAAGACATGGTATATGAAACAAAGAGTAACCTGAAGAGGCCGGTGCACTGTTTCATCAGGCATCAGCTGCTACCTGTTGAGGTCAACATTTCTCTTTGCTGTGTAATTTATGTGCACTAAGAGTACCATTTGAAGGCACAACTCAATGTGTTTTGACAAACATATACAATTATAGGCTGACCTCACAGTTATGCTATAGGCTGTTCCCATCACGTTGAAGTCTTCTGTCATACTCATTGCCCTGAATCGCCCACATACCCCGCTTTCACTCTTTAATCATCTTTACATACTGGACTCACACAGTGCACAGTCTTTTGTTTCTGACTTCTTCCTCTTGACAGAATGCCTTTGATATTTATCCCCAACATTGCATATTTCAACATTTCCTTTTTATTTTTAAGTAATATTTCATTATGTGAAGTATCAACATTTTATTTTCCCATTCACTGGTTGATTGGCATTTTTTTGGCTTCCATTTTGGGGCAATTATGAACAAATAACTATAATCATTGGAGAACAAGTGTATAAATATGTACTTTCGTTTTTATTGGATAATCATCCAAAAGCGAGATTAATGGGTTGCATAGTAAGCCTCAATTTCATTTAATTTCACAAGAAACTTTGAGAATGTTTTCCAAAGTGCCAGCCCAGTGTGCATTTGCAGCCAGGGCAGGGCTCAGTCATTCACACCCATATCAACACCGAGTCCTTTTCCTTTTAGTTAATCCAGTGGATATGAAACGAAACCTGTGTTTTTAATTCACACTTCCTTAACAACAAGGGATTTTTAGTGTCACTTGGTGTGACTATCTGTCATTTGCGTGCTTTCTTTAGAGAAAATTTGGACAGTAAAATCTTTGATAACTTTTCAAGTTGGTTTCTTCATGTGATGGTTACATTCATCATCTACTCCAGAGAAACAACCTCAAGAATAGAAAGAATGTTTTTCTGGGTAGGTGGCTTGGGTTTCTTCTTTTTCTTTTCTGTTTGTTTTGTTGTTGTTGTTGTTGGTGGTGGTGGTTTTTTGTTTTCTGTTTGTTTGTTTTTGGTGTTTTTGAGACAGGGTTTCTCTGTGTATCTCTGGCTGTCTTGAAACTCACACACTCCGTAGACCAGGCTGGCCTTGAACTCAGAGATCTGCCTGCCTCTGCCTCCAGAGTATTGGGATCAAAGATGTGCACCACCACTGCCTAGCTGTGTTTTTACTTTTCAATAGTAAAAGTTTTTGTTGCAGTTATCCCACAGAAAGAGGAAGGGTCCTACCGATTTGAAACTGATGAACACACACACACACACACACACACACACACACACACACACACATTCCAGAAGGTTTATTACTCACACGATGAGCCTTTCTGTGGAGACCAGGGCAGGCTCCCAAGCAGATCCAAAAATGTCATCAGAGAGCTGGGAAGAGCCTGGCATGGCTTTTGCTGTGACTGGGGAATAGGACTGGAGTGAGGGTTCCTGCGACTGAGGGCTGGGACTCGAATGCTTTGAACAAAGTGTGGGAGCACCTGGGTTTTCTTATCAGCTGGCCCAGATGCGGGGCAGAGGGGAAGGGGAAGTGGAAGGGCT
The DNA here is from genome assembly GCF_007827085.1 of Peromyscus californicus insignis. Lineage (NCBI taxonomy): Eukaryota > Metazoa > Chordata > Mammalia > Rodentia > Cricetidae > Peromyscus > Peromyscus californicus. The sequence goes on from NW_026294595.1 coordinate 52,395,807, forward strand.
GGAAAGCTGTCGGCAGCCACAGTGACCAGCAAAATACAATCTGGACCTTCTTTGCACTTTTTCATTTATGGAAGCCCATCTGGCCTAGTTGTTATTTTGCTGCTCACTGATTTTTGTCTAAGAAATATTTTCCTAATACCAATAAAGACTGTTTTCTTCTAGTAGGTTCTAGATGCTGCCTCTAAGTCCGTGATCTAGTTTGCATGGATTTTTGTATGCGATGTGAGGTCTGGGATTCTTTGTGTTTTCATGGAATCGATTGCCTCTTCCCTGACTGTTACCTGAGTGGCTTTTCCTTCACCCATGACCTGGGCATCTTTCATAAAAATCAATTGGCAGACGATAGGGGAGTCTAGTTCTGTATTCTACTCTCTGTTTTGTTGATACTTACGTCTGTATTCACACAATACCACACCATTTTACTAGCGCAGTTTTATAGTCTTAAAAATTTACATTATTAACCTAAATTTAGCTTTTGAGATCTTCTTTTGCATTTTATGTATGTTTTTAAGATTGATCAATTTCTACAAAAAAAGCCTTGCTAATATCTGATAGAAATTATGAATCTATAGATTAGTCTAGGAAGAACTGGTGTCCTAACATATTTTATCTAATGACAAATGCATGCAATTCGTCTATTTATTTGGATACATTTTTCAGTTCTTTAAAATGTGCTGAAATTTTTCAGCGTATGGATTTTGCACATATTACATTATTTCCCTGAGATTTTTTTTTATTGTGTGTATGTTTTTGTGTGTGTACAGACACAGGCACATGAATACATATGCAAGGGTGCACGTGGAAGCCAGAGGCTGGCATTGAGAGACTTCCTTAATAGTCCACCATCTTGTTTGCTTGTTTTTGGGACAGAGTCTCTCACTGAACCTGGAGCATGCTGGCATGGCTAGGCTGTCCAGGGTTGATTGGGCCCCACCTACCAAAGGCTAACAGTATGACCCTGCTGAATCAAATGTTTTCAACTCACAGAAAAACCACCTCAGAAGGAAATCCCAGGCTACTTAAGAATGCAAAAATACCCAGTACTAGAGAGGCAAAGTTCTGGTAGGTGAGCAAAGGAATCGGGACATGCGATCTCTAATTAGGAGAAAATCCCATCAGTTACAAACATATTAAGAAATGATATAGACCAGTGGTTCTCAACCTGTGGGTCATAACCCCTTTGGAAAACCTCTGTCTCCCAAAATATTTACACTGCAATTCATAACAGTAGCAAAATTACAGTTATAAAGTAGCAATGAAAATAATTTTATGGCTGGGGGTCAGCACAACCTGAGGAACTGGATTAAAGGGCTGCAGCATCAGGAAGGTTGAGAACCGCTGACTTAGATGGTAGAATTAGTGGACCAGGGTGCTTTGAAGGGCCCTGTACTTGTATTCCGTATCTTCAAGAAGCAGAGGAAAGGTGAAAAATACTATACTGACACCCTGTTTTAAAAAAAAAATCTAAATTTAACTGCTAGTGATGAAAATGGCAGTGTCTGGAGTAGAAAAATTTACTCTATAGAATTAATGACTGATTAAACATTAAGGAAGGAAAAATAGTGAAATTCAGAGATTAGAAATTGCTGAGGAATTCAAACAGAGATAGCATCATGGACTCGCAGGGCAACTCAAGGCTCCTAACAGGGAAGAGTACAGAGGAGGAGCGAGAGGGACCCCAAAGCACGGGAAACTCCGAGGGTGGAGGCGGTCGGTTTTTTTTTTAATGGAGGCGATAATTTCAAGAGTGCAAACGTGTGTGCACATGCGCAGATGTATATGTATGAGAAATGTACTGTGCGTTTCTTTGTTGAAGCAACACATCGTGCCCTGTAAATGTGTGGTTTATTGTGTGTCAGTGGTACCGCAATGAAGCTGATTATTTGTTGCTAATACATCACATAGAAATTCATCCCAGTTTTAGTGATAGGCTGAAATTTTATACGGTCTGAAGAGACTAGATGATGATTGAAGTTTTTTAGGTAGCAACCTTATATCCCCCAACTTCATGAAACCCAGGCTTTCTAACAATGCCTGCTGTTGTTCCTAGTGTAGTGTGGCTGTGATTAAAATTAGCAACATCCAGCCGGTCGGTGGTGGTGCACGCCTTGGGAGGCAAAGGCAGGCAGATCTCTGTGAGTTCGAGGCCAGCCTGGTCTACAGAGCGAGATCCAGGAAAGGCGCCCAAGCTACACAGAGAAACCCTGTCTCGAAAAACAAAACCAAACAAAAATTAGCAACATCCAAATGAGATACAAAGATCTGTGTCAGAGCTTTGCAAACTGTGAAGTACCCTATAAACGAATGTAATAACTACAACGTATCTGAATCCTCTGCCTGAGCGCCTGGGTTTCTCTATGGAAGATCAAGGCGCACCGACTGAGATGCCAGCATCCCATGAGGACGCTAACGCACACAGGTCTCCACCATACCCAAGGGCTAGACGCCCATCCTCCTCCAACAATCGCAGGAAATGGACTCAGCTCCCTTTTCCTCAGAGCTCGTGTGCCAGCTCCCCTGTGGGGAAGCCCCTGTATCCTGTCTGCTCGATTTTTGAGGCTTGATGATAGCAGGCCGGCATTCTCCAGGAGCTGATGTGAGCTGTTCAGCACAGAGGTATTTATAGGTTCTCTGGAAATGCCTGCAGAAAGCCCCCTGGAGCCTGGCTGGGGGTGCTTGGCCATCAGTGCGGCTAAGTGTCTGGGCTTACCCGTGCTGCCGGAGCAAAGGTGGGATTCTTCTACAGTCTGCCTCATCATCCAGGCTTTCAAACGTACACCCTCCTGTGAAAGCCCCTTTCCACCCACCGGCCCGGAGAGCACACTCTTGAGTTTCGCACAACAGAAGCCGGCGTTACAATCACATATGCTAGTCATCCTTATGAGAAATTAGTTATTCAGTCTTGACGAGTTTATTGAGTCCCCTGTAGGCTGCCAACAGCAGAGGATGCGACGAGATCATGAATTGGATGTGGTGAAATACATACATTCGTATCGCATTGTTTTCTTAGAAGTAGGAGCAAATATTATTTCATATGGTCATCACATTTCCTTTGAGTCTTGTCAGACATTTGATGTGCCTGCGAGCTTTGTCTCGCTTTGTCGATGGCAACGCGACAGGCAAGGGTCCTAGAAAGCCCTCGGAGGCCTTGGGGAACGTCACATACCTTCCATTTCTCCTGCAGGCTCTGATGTCCCCTCCGAGGGAGCTCATCTTTGCTCCAAATGTCTTCAACAACACAAGGAGTTTAACAATGGGTGAACTCCTTTTCTCAGAGCCAGGAATTATTCAGACTTCAAGGTTTCTGGAATTTAAAGGGGATTTTTGGTTTCTGAATCAGGTGACCCATGACACAGGGCAACTTCTGTTTTTAAGTGGGATAAAAATGCTTTTAAGAGGCACATTGAGAGGGCTCAGAAGATTTTGTGGACATCAAATAGTTTTTAAAAGACAACATTTTGATGGTTTAATTATAACAAAATAGGAAACATGCAGATTAAATTGACCCTAAAACACACATGGTTTTTTAAAAATTAAAGGCGAAGAATTTTAACAAAATACATTTTCTTTGGAATCTAAAACACATGAACAAAACCAAGAGGACTGACTGATGGATTCAGAACACAGCAGCTGGCCTAAGGTGATCTGCCATACAATAACCAAGGAGAACACAGGATGCTTCTCTGTGTCACTCTGGACTTTTCTTTTCTTTTTTTTTTTTACTGACTGGGATCCCATTTTCCAAGACAGTTTTGCCTCTGAAAATGAATAAACACACCAAATCCTTCATGTGATATAATAGGTTTTTGTTGTTTGTTTTTTTAGATTCTAACTAAAATTGTGTTCTTTGAATTATTTACAAATACAGGTCTGTTTCCAAGGAGTTGAAGTTTTACCTTGAGGTATTTGATGATTTTTAGTCTGTTTAGCTTCTTCCTTTGCAGGGCAGTTGGGGGTTACTTTGAGTTATAGAATTAAGAAGCTTCAGTGTTTGTATTACCACAGCACTGTGATGGCTCCGTTAATCTATTGAAGAAGCCTTCAAGCCAAAGAACTAGTTTAGATCAACAGACCTCTCTCTGCCTTGGGGTCAGGCAGGTGTCTCCTCTTCTCCAAGAGACCCTTCCTTGGTGGGGTACTGTTTAGGCCTACCCGGCATGTAAGGAACTTTCCCAAGGTACATTGCTTCTGTGTTGGGTAAGTTTTGTGTGTGTGTTTGTTGTTGTCTGTGGGAACTTACTTGTGGGGGTCTTGGAATCTAACACCAAGGTACATCTCTATAGAGGAACTTTACCTTTGCCTGGGGCTGGTGGGCAGCCCATGAGTGCTTCCAGTTGAATTCAGTTTCTGGCTCTGGGAACCCACAAACCCAGGTGCCAATCTACAGGAAGGTTGGCCTGATATAAGTAGTGTCTCAGGGGTAGATTTCCACTTCCCCCTTTTGCGGTCATCTTTCTTCTTCACTTGGAGGGTGCCTGGAGGTCTGTCAATTTCTAAGACACTCTGAGAGAGCAATCTTTTGGGGAAGGATTTTCTTTGGCTTCTGTACATTTTATCCTGAGACCAACAAGAGTTAGCAAATGTGGGGCTGGAGAGATGGCTCAGCGGTTAAGAGCACTCGCTGTTCTTCCAGAGGACCCGAGTTTGGTTCCCAGCACTCATGACTCAACATTGTCTGTCACTCCTGCTCCAGGCCTCCGATGCCTCTAGCCTCCACAGGCACCTGCGCTCATATGCACATACACATACCCCCACACAGATTATTATTATGTTTATTTATTAATGTATAATTAAATAGTTATACATGTAATTAAAAATAGTAAAATTTAACCTAAACATTTAGTAATTTTAATTATTGCTATTATAATTAAATTATAAATTTAATTAATTAAGCAAAAAATAAATTAACCCATGGTGCTCAGGTCTTGATTTTCTGTCTTTTTTTCCTCTGCTTTTTAAATTTTGACTCGGTGAATCCTTACATCCTTGTTAGACTATGGATGTTTTTTACTTTGTTAAAATATAGACGTTTTATGAGATGTTTTTAGTTAACACTGATACTTTCAGTTGGCTTTTATAATAAGCTTTAAAAACAAAGCCCTTCTTACGTCATATCCTTTCTGGAAATAGAACTTATTTTAATATAAAGTGGAGTTTAGCTGACAGTCAATGGCATGCTACTGTGGTACACTGAGTAAAGTCAGAGCTTCAAAAATCAGAACAGGGAGATCGCTCTCTGCTTCCCCCTGAGTATTGACAATGTATGTTCCAGTGTTTTTCATTAATAAAGTCCTGTATTAGAGACGTTATGAGAATCCTGTCCATTTCAGCCCTATATTGGGTATTGCATATGAGTGTATAAAATGAGATTTATTTCCATACAATTCTAAAGAATTTGGGATGCTGTCTATTTTTAAAACTTAATTTAATTGGCCTTTATCTTGAGGAAAAAGAAGCAATATGTTTTGAAAGTGAGTCATACTGTGTCATTAACTTATCTTCAGTGAAATACTAACTTTAAGTTGAGTAAAATAGAATTAACTCTCTCAATAGAGAATATCGTCACTTCCATGCTCTACATCTCTCAGAAGAAGATGGTCCAGCCTCACATGGAGTGATTGTGGGCAAATCTGGACACCAGCCACTGAAACCTCCAGAGTGAAAGGGGATTCCAGTTAGCGAAGTCCCAAAGTGAGGACATACGTGCTGTATGAAGTCTCTCTGGAACCAGAGGATTGTCTGTAGGATGGTGATGAACAACCTCAGAGAAAGGAAATCTGGACACAGAAGGAATGTTCACCTGCACCTTACACTTCTGCTTCTAACAACAGGCTTCTCTAGGCTGACTCTGGTTGAGCCTGTCTCAAAGAGCAGCCCAGGGCCTGGCCAGTAAGTAGGCAGGTGCTTTCTAATAAACACTGACTGAGGTTTGTAAGGAGGAAGGACAGGGTGAACGCACAAATGAAGACATGCCCTTCTTTTCCAGCCTGTTTAGGGAACAGTTGCCACTCCATGACTTTTCGGAAGTGCTTCTTGACTTGCTGGAGATAAATTATGCCTTTCTCGAAATCAATAACCCATAATATTGTTGTTCAGAGAGTCCTGCAGACCCTTTGTACTAAACTAGTCAAGGTGTTGGTCAAAACTGCAGATTCCCGCATCTTGGCCAAAGGACTCTGCACTTCTGGGATGAGTTCGGGAGTCTGCACAGCTACCGAATACCCTTTGAATTTATGGTACAAAGGAGTATGAGATCTCCCTTGCATAAACTTTATCATTACCATGGGCAAACACTTACTAGATCATGTTTTTGCTTACTGCATAATTTAGTCTCCATGCTAAGAGAATGATCCATAGGAAGCCTATTATCTACTGTATCAGATTATCTGGTGTTTTCTAGTGTTGAATGCATCTATCTGTTTTATAACTATAGTCATCTTTATTAAAAACATCCACACACATTTTTTTGTCATCAAGAGTTTTCTGTAAAATGAGAAAAGCAGGTAGAAATATTTTCCCCTTGACTTTAGATGGCTAAAAACTGAAATATGACAGTCCCACTGAAGACAATGTCAAATTGAAAGAGAGGAGGAGGGAGGCGCAGCCCTTCATTTTTCCTGTAGTTCAGAAATTCCTTTAATCCTGAAATGATAATTCATTTAAGCGAGTTTCTCTTATCTTAGTCCAATATGGCTTCACATAATAAAAATGGAATTTCCTCATCACAAATTCCTTTTATGAATTGACACAGGATAAGACGAGTATTTGGCTTGATGAATTTCTTAAAGAAGAGAAGCATCACAAAATAAATCCACATTCCTAAGAAGCTTGCATAAATATTGTCATTTGGGTCAGGTTTAGGAGATGTCTAATACAGAGTCTAATGAACTGAATGATACACTGGAGACTTGTGTACTGAATATGATTAGAAAGCCCCTGGTTCTCCGCAGCACATCCCACTGTAGAAGAAATGTAGACAAAACCCACAACGACATCAAAGCACAACTTTTGTCATACATAATAAGAAGACAATTGGTCAGTTGCTATTTTTAAAATTTTTTTATTGATTCTTTTGTGGATTTCACATCATGCACCCCAATCCGCTTATCTCCCCCTTCCTTCATATCTGCCCTCTGCCCTTGCAATCTCCTCCTCTTCAAAAAAATACATCTCATTGTGGAAGTTATAAACCCTTCAGTCCACACAGTAAACGCTTTAGTCTATACATCTTTACTTGCAAATGTTCATTGCAATGAGTCATTGGTCCAGTTTGAGGTCTCTGGCTTCTGCTACCCTACCAATACTAGAGCCACACTGGGACTCCTCTTGGATATCCTGCTGCTGCCCTATGTGGTAGAGACCCTGCAGTTTTGGATCTGCAGGACCAGCCCCTTCATGTGCTCCAGTAGTTCATAGATGGGGTGAATGTTAGGGTGGGCCAACTCTGAACCTGGGTGGTAGCTGAGTTGGTCAGCCTGCCAACTCTCCTGTATCCTCACCCCCAAGGTTGAGTTCTTCAGCACTGCCCCAGCTAGCTCACCCAGTGCCCCAGGCAGCAAGGGGTGGGGCCGGCTCTCCTGCTTTCACACCATTGGGGGCCGGCTTGTGGACCCCCATCCCATAACAGGGTCAGCTCTACTGTGCTGCCCAGGTGAGGTGCAGGGCCAGTTCTCTTGAGCGCTAAGCCAGTTAGGGGCAGGGCCAGTTCTTCTGCTCTCATGACCCCGGGACCAGCTCTCCGACCTGGCCTGCTGCAGGTGGCAAGGGGTGGGGGTGGGGGCTATCTTTTCCTTGCCTGGGTCAGTTGCCATTTTGAAGAAAGTCTAAGTTGAGTTTTCAACCTCATGTTAAGAACAATAATTATGTAAAGCAAAATTCACATGCCAGAGACCAGCAATGAACTCTATCACAACAGATTTATTCTTTTTGTCTAGAGCTTAGAGAAATCAGATGAACTTGTAGGTTTTGGGTCCTCATTTGTCATGGGTGGAGCCAGCCTGCCATGGCAAGCTGTTCTACTGCACAATCAGGAGATCTGTGGAAACACAGACCACGACACTGGCACACACACACACACACCTGAGCTGGGGAAACACTTATGTGCGCTCTGTCAAGGGTGAGGAGTGATGGGGGAAAAGAAGGGGAACACTAACTGTTCCCAGTGATGGGTGCTGCAGGGGAGAGTTTACACAACCTCTCTGGAAACCAGTCTTCTGAGAGAGCTCGGAAAGTGCTCAAACAAAGCCGAAACCCCCTCCGAGTTGTAAGGAAGGACGCATCGGTCTTTGCCTGATGTCAGCTGGAATGTCATTCAGTAATAGAGTCAAATGTCAAGAAAGAAAAAAAATGTTTTTCTAAAAAATTCAGTTGATTTCATGAATATTTAATAATTGCTCATTGAACTAATTACAAAGAAATCAATTTAAAATTCTCACCCCTCGAAAGACAAAAGTTAGATAGAATCCCAATCATTTAAAGTGAAGCCACTGGAATAATTTATGTGCACTGCAGTTTTCAGCAATGAATGGGAAAATCCAAGACATTGCCTGTTGGAAGATTCAATTGCACACAGGCAAAGGGGGCTAGGAGGCCCGCAGGAGGAGATCAGGTAAAACGCTTGCTTAGCATGCATGAAACCCTGGGCTTTAAGTTCCTACACAGCACAAAACTGGGTGTGATGGTGTAGACACGTAATCAGATTAGTAGGGGAGAGGGGTGGAGGCAAGAGGCATCAGAAGACTAGTGCCATATTGAGCTAACCTGGGCTATATGAGACCCTAAAAACTGAGAGAACTGTATATCACCTTAACGAGCATGGAGTATGTGTGTTCTCGTCAACAGAGGCCAGTGGTGGGTTCCATTGATGAGGGCTGAGTCTCTCACCCAAGAGCATCTGGTGGTTGAGAGGTTTAAGCATGAACAGTCCATCTGCCAGCTGGATGCAGCTGCATGAACATTGCAGATAACTCATCTGCAGAACAGACAGTCAGTTGCACTTGTAGAAAAGGGCAAGAGGAGACTCCCTCAGTGAGGTAAAACACGTCTCATCTCAGATTCCAAAGGCTACAGAGAGCTTGTCTCTTCCTCTTATCTTTTTCTTCTGGCCTGCCTCCTGTGAAGATGTTGCCCTGGTTTATGTCTTCAGCATTCTCTTTCATCCAGTGGAATTTGTGCTGTGTCTTAAGAGATCTTCTGAACCATAAGTAGCATATTAATTAATTATTGAGTTAGTGAAACAAATTGCACATCAGTGTATTTTATAATTATTCTCCAATTAGATTTGGTTTATTGAGTTAGAGGAGGAGAATGGGATTTCTGGTTAGGCTAGAGGGAACAGCATGCGGGGTTATGTTCTGAATTGGGAACCGTTTTGAGCTTTCTTTTTTAATAAAACCAAGCAGCACAGGCATGCACAGCAGCTGGAAGGGTGGAGAGGAAGCAGAATTCCAAGAATCAGATGGCTTGTTCCTTCTTTGCAAGATTTTGCCCAAATTCTGGAAAGACGACAGCTTCAATGCAAGTACAGACAATGGCCTGGGGGAGAAGATATGTGGCGGGAGGCAAGGAAAGGGTTTATTAGCGGAGCTAACACTTGGATCCGGAGTCCAGACTGCTTCAGGTGGTAGAATAATTTGGGGTCCTGGGGCGTAAGGGAAGGGAGCCTAGGAATCACAATGAACATTATTTCCAAATGGTCACATGCCATGAAGACCTCATTTGAGGAAAAACAAACAAACAGCAATGAAACACCCAAGAGTTTTCCACACATGGTGAATATCTTATCCTCATAACTCCTGGTGTATGTTTAGTGTGTATGTTGCTGAGATGTTTAGTTCCTAGCCGTGATGATTTTTGAATACTCAAAATGCCTTCCTGGCATCGTTACCCAGCATAGCTTACTTTGCCTGCCTCCTCCTCCTCTTCTCCACTTTCTCCTGTTCTGTTTGGCCTTCGATGTCCAGCACAAGCTCTACCTCCTCCTGGAAGCCACCACACTTCAGAGGCCACAGCGCTTCTTTAGGAACTAGTTTCCCAGATGACTGTACGTGACTGTAAAGATCATTGCTGATAATGCTGTTAACATATGAAGGCTCTATGCCTTGTGACTTGGAAGCCAGTTCTTTGAGAACAGTGACTTATAACACTCCCACAAACTCTCCAGGAGTATACAGTATACAGCTGGAGGGCAATAAATGTACAATAAGGAAGTGCTAAACAACAACAAAAAATAAAAGGGAACTATCACAAAGTTTTAAGAAACATTCCTTTCATAGCTTTTACTGTCTTCTCATGAATATTATATTTACTAAATTTAATTATTTAATTTGATAGATGCTAATTTAAAATATAAACAAATTGCCAGTTTTTTAGAAAAAGCATTTGATTTGCATTAAGGAGGGTTGAAAACATATGAACTGTTTTATTTCTTGGTGCATATTGTACTTTCTCTTAAAATGAAATAGAAAAATATTAGTTTGAAGAAATTACTTATTTTCATCACTTTTTTTTTTTTGCATTTCTCCACTTCCATTGGTTCTTTACTAACTAGATGCTTCAGAAACACACTAAATGTATACCAGGAGTCGTAAAAGTAAATAAAATACTCCCAAATAAACTACACATTCAAAGTGGCACCGGGGAGGAGGGACATATGGGCTTTCTGGTCCCTCCACACAAAAGCATCCCAGGTGTGACTTTTTCTGGTTGACGCTCACTGCTCCTGCTGTTCCTTCTGTGTTTGTGCCTGGCAGGGGCCCCAGGTGCTCTTCCAGGCAATCACAACCCCGAGGCGGCATGCAGTGTGCCACCAGAGGCAACTAAGTGGTTAACTGCAGTTCAGGGACCCAGCCAAACTCCAAAGCAGTGTGTTCACGGAACCACCCTCTTCCCCCCCTATTTTCTCTGGAGCAATCCCAGCTCTAATTAAAACATAATACTCTCCTTATGTGATTCCTTGGACAAGTTTGTGGAATGACCATAATACAGACCAGGTCTCCCAGCTGTTCCCCGGCTTGGCTGGTATTCCCATGCACACTCCTTACGCCCCAACTTCTCTTCTACATACTTACCATATGACCTCGCCTCCCCTCCCACTTCTCCCCTGCTGTCCCCAGTATATTGTACATAACTTCTGACTCGTATTGTTGTGCCTTCAGTGTGTAAGGGCCATTACTGAAGTGCAGAGGGCCAAGGAAAAAGGAATCCTTGCCTCTGCAGAGCACTTTAACGCTATTTACAAGGGAAAAAACAACTTTGAATTGCATCCAAAGTAACGGGCATTAAAGTCACTTCTGTTTGCTGTCGGGATGGATTTTGCAGTAACGTTTCCAAACCTGCTTCCTCTGAATGGTTTTTAGTCCACAGAGTGACTTTCTCAATGAACATTTAAAATGGTGCCCGTATGAACATGACATACATCACAAAAGGTAATTTCCCAACGCGTTAACACTCACTCATGAAACCAGGGTCTGCTGTCCCATGATCTCGATGATGATTATATAAGCATGGAGATATTATGAAACACTGCTTCAAACCGGAATGAGTAAAAGCAGACACTGGGGCAGATGCTTGATAAAGGAATCACTTAGCACAGTTCTGTGAGTTCAATTTCCCATGCCTCTCCTCACACATATTTTCTGTAAACCTTATATCCCTTCAGCCTTTTCATCTGGCTTCATCAAATGTTATGAGGATTTCTCAGCCAGAGGTTGCAAAATGGCATTCTGCAAGTGAAATCCATGAGTTTTCTTTTGTGTTGGTTTTGATCTGCATTAGCTTTCTTTAAAAAAAAAAAAGTTATGATACCACAGCTAGTGTTCTGAAGTTGTAAAATTCCGTTCACTCCTGACTTAGAGTCAAATTTGGATTCTCGGTTTATTCTGAGAGATTACTTTGGCGTGGGACCGTCCTGGAACACAGCTGAGTGGGTCACCTCACTGGAGCTCCTGATCCCATCCATCCTTTGCCGTCACTCACCTGGCATTTCAATGTAACATTTTGGGTTATAATGTCCTCAGCTCAAGTATTTTATAGACAGAAATTTGGCCAAGCGAATTGTGTTAAGCCATATGTTCTTATTCATTTGAAAATCTAAATTCTTTCTCCATAGAGTATTTCCCATTTATCTAAATTCTTGACCCGAGGTTCCCAAGGAAACCGCTGTCTGTTATATAGCAAGCCTAAGGGGGTTAGCAATGAGAAAGGACTTTGGGCTCATGAAGTCTTGATCCACGTCCAGTTGTGTGGTGCTGAGAATATGGCTTGAATTTCTATGTTCCAGAAACCTTATCAATAAAATGGAAACTCCCCCTCACTTGGAGAGTCTCATCAGGGAAGCTTGTAAAAACACGGAGCTTGTTCCTTCCAGAGTTTCTGATGCAGTAGGTCTGGGCTGGGACTTGGGCACATGGCATTTCTCACAAGTTCCCAGGGGATGCTGCAGGCGCAGGGCCGTATACTGAGAACTACTGCCTGGCTGAATTGCTGAAGATTGTGTGCTACAGGTACAACCAAACTCATGATACCATGAACTAGTCATTTTGATGGAAGGAAAAGAGGTGGTTTATTTTGTTACTAATTTGGTATATTGCTGCACTTCATAAATGAGATCAGTGAGGAGTCCAGATAATTGTTTCATTTTGAAATCTGTATGTTTTCATAAAGCATTTTGGTCTTGGCTTGGAGCTCCTATTCTTCCACTCCCACACAAGAAGAATGAATAGTTTTGCTACAAGACCTAAGAAGAAAAGATGGGCAGAGGGGGGAGACCATCTCAGAAGGACAGCGTCACATTTCTTCACACCCTGCCCCTCCATGCTCCTCCCTCCCGTGCTCAGAATCCAGACCTAGCAATGGAGGTGACCCCAGTGACTCGGCTTGCCTGCCTGTGGTTTCGGGGAACCGTCTATGCTCCGGTGGGATTTGTCTGTCTCTTCTCTTTTCTCTCCCTTCCCTCAGTTACGGGAAGTGAGAAGGAGAATGACTTCACAGAAGACTCAAAATGACGGGCATGGCTCTCACCTGGACTTAAAGCCGCCACATAAGCCACGGTGTCTAACACCTGCAATCTGTGAGGCTAGCCAGGACTCTGGGGAGTTCCAGGCCACCATAAGCTATAGAGTGAGACTCGATCTAAAAAATTAAATAGTGAGAGAGAGAGAGAGAGAGAGAGAGAGAGAGAGAGAGAGAGAGAGAGAGAGAGAGAGGGAGGGAGGGAGGGAGGGAGAGAGAGAGAGAGAGAAAGAGAGAGAGAGAGAGCGAGGGGAGAACGAGAGAGTCTTTCTTCACATCGCCTCCTTGTTTTCTTTCTTTCTTTCTTTCTTTCTTTTTCTTTCTTTTCTTTCTTTCTTTCTTTCTTTCTTTCTTTCTCTCTCTCTCTCTCTCTCTCTCTCTCTCTCTCTCTCTCTCTCTTTCTCTCTCTCTCTCTCTCTCAACCAACCTTCCTTTTTTTTTTCCTGTTTCCTCCTCCCTACACTGTATTTGGACATAAAATATCTTAGGAAAACAGTGTATGCTTTGTGATTCGGAGAACTGATGCCCCCTTAGGGACCGAGAGACTCTAGAACCCAATCTGTCTTGTCTGATACTCAAAAGAAAGCAGTTGCAGCATAGTAATCAAGCATATTCCACTCAGGAGAAACCCTCTCCTCCTCCCTCCCCCCCCACCTCCCCATGAAAACGCAACAACCAGAGGCTAACTTTATAATATCCAGAGTGCAATGCATTGTGCTTAATTAAAAATGCATGGACCTCTAACCTTCAAGCGGTTTGACCGGTACACTCTGCTTCCTCCTGTGGTTGATCTCAGCATCCCTCCAGGAGGCAGAAATGGGCCTCTGAGTGTCAACCACAGGGGACTTGGGGAGGTGCTGGGGAAAGTTGCCAGGGGTGTTAGCTTTCTGATAGCTGACTTTGTTATAGAGAAAACCTGGGCCTTCCAATCTGGGGGGAAGGTTTGAAACCTAAGACCAGGCAGAGGCAGCAGCCTGGACTGAGTGACCACACCAGTTTCTTTCAGAGCGGTGATTCTGTGAATATCTGTGTTGCTTTGCTTCCCAGCACCCCAGACATTTATAAAGCATAAAGCGTCACGTAGCCTCCTCACCGCAGAATTAACTGCCATGCAGTCTTTTATGAGCAATTCTAATAAAAATATCCACTCTGGAGAAGCAGAGACCATTGGAGTCAAAATGCCTATGACTTAGTGCAACCTTTGAGATGGGAACTCTCAACTGGTATTTAAATTTAAATAGTGCATCATAATTCAGGATGCTAAATCAGTGTGTAAACGGGATCAATACCCAGTAAAACGACAAGCTGGGCCGCCATGGACCACACAGCTCTCTCCCATCCAAATGCTCTGACTTGTCTCCAGGTCTGCCTGACACTGCCTCATTTGACATTACTTACTCCATAAAACTTTACACATTTATAATGGGCAATGATAAGACTGGGCAGTTACAGTGGAATAAAATGGGAGAAAGAAGTTACCAGACCATCAAACATGGACATCATTTTCTAGCCAAATGCTTTATTAATGACGAATCAGCAGTCCCAAATTAACACAGATGTGATAAAATATCTACTTGTGGAGAGGTTTTCATCATGAAGTATACTTACAGGCTCAAACTGAAAAGTCCCCCAAATCCATCTCTAACTTGTGGATGTTTAATTTGTAATAGGCAAATGAATGAAGGTATTTTAAGAATGTTTCAATAACTCTCATCTGAGAGTGAGACTAATTTTGCTTAAATAGACTACACTGGTTTGTTATACTTATTAAGGACAGATGGCTGTTTCCTTGTGTATTCAGAAATGAAAGGCACAAGCAATACTTTACTATTGATATTGTCATGATTATATATTGCATAACATATTAGATGTTGTCAGATGATGTGGAATATTAGAGAAGTATGGAAAACGGTATAGAAAGGAAATGGGGGAAGAAGGATGTATTTGCATCAAAAAATGTCTGTAGGAGGAACTACTGTCTTAGTATTCTATTGCTGTGAAGAGACACCATGACCATGACAACTCTTATAAAGGAAAACATTTAACTGAGGCTGGCTTACAGGTTCAGAGGTTTATTTAGTTCATTATGCTCATGATGAGAAACATGACATTGTGCAGGCAGACATGGTACTGGAGAAGGAGCCAAGAGTTCTACTCTGGATCATCAGGCAGCAGGGAGAGAGAGAGAGAGAGAGAGAGAGAGAGAGAGAGAGAGAGAGAGAGAGAGAGAGAGAGAGAGAGAGACAGAGAGACAGAGAGAGAGAGAGAGACAGAGAGAGACAGAGAGACAGAGACAGACAGAGACAGAGATAGAGACGGGGGGGGGGGGGGTCCTGGCTTGAGCATTTGAAACCTCAAAGCCTAATTCCAGTTACATGTTTCTTTTAACAAGTCTGCACCTACTCCAATAAGGCCGCACCTCCTAATAGTGCCACTTTCTTGTAACCAAGCACTTAAATCTATGAGCCTATGAAGGCCATTCCTATTCAAACCACCACAATTACTTTGAGACAGTCTTGTGTATTTTAGACTGGCCTTGAACTCAGTATGCTAAGGAAGACCTTGAACTTCTAATCTTCCTTTTTCCTTGCCCTGAGTGCTGGGGTTACAGGCATATGCATCAGGCCTGGTTTATGCATTATTGGGGGTCAAATATAGGGCTTTGCGTATGCTAGGCATGTGCTCTATCGGCTGAGCTACATCCTTAAACTAGAAGACATCTTTTCACTGAGCTATTTGCCCTTTTCCTTCATGCTCAGTTGCAAAGTCAATCAACAGCTCTTGATAAGATCTGGGAACTTGTAAAGACATGGGTTTAGTGGGGGAGGCATCCCTATTCTGGTCAAATAGTGTCTTTTCCAACTTGACAGTAGCAGGTTGACAGCTCTTCGGAGTTTTGAACTAACTGGGCAAGTTCATCCCTCACCTCAGTCCTTCAGGCTTCTACAAAGAAAAGAATGTGAAACAGTGGCCATGACGCTGGGAGTGGAGAAATGCAAATAAGCTCATTATATGAGCTAATCTAGGGAGCCATTTTCTCTATCCTGTAGTGATATTTCAGGGTGTTCTTTGACCTGTGTTGGGTTCAAATGCACATAGCCGAGGAATGATAGGATTCTATTATTCTTGAAACTTAGCTGAAGAGCATCCTTCAACACCCCCTTTCCATTCTGAGACATATTTAGATTTTCTCTCTTCACCCCAGGAATACCTCAAAAGATATTTCCTTCAAGATTCTTACACAGTGAGTATTCATAACAACTTCATGATACTGCATCCTATGAAGTTTTGTATAACCTCCCAAGGCATACTTCTGGAACTTTCTCATGAAGCACAGCCAGCCTTATAAGAATTTTAACAATAAAAAAAGAATAATGATTTGACTCCATGTTCCAAGACACAAACATCACAAACAGACTTGTTTTCAGACCAAATCAACATCGCTAATCCTGCCCCAACAACTATAAATTCAGAAATCGTCACCACATAAAGTGCCTCATGCACAAATACTTGAACTCTGACTCCTTTCAACAGCCTTAATGGGGCTGCTCACCATAGCTTTGTCACATGCTTGGCTGTTGATATTACAATGTCATACATGACAAGCTCGACTACGATTGTGGCCAAACATAACTCCACAACACCTCCTGTCATATGACATGTGGCACACCCAAGGGAGCTCCCTGCAAAGCCTCAGCTCTCCCGGGCTGTTCTTTCTCCATTAGAGGAAGGAGGTCTGTAACCCATGACTGCAAAGCACAGACACGGACATAATTAGCCATTCCTTCGGCTCAGTTGTAACTTATGTTCCCTCCAAGGAGGAAAAATAGAGAGACAGAGGAAAAACTCAAGGCCCAGAGACCCACGTTTCATTGGGAACACTAGGGGTTCTTGGAGGAGATCATTAAAGTGTGGTTTGAAATATTTTCCTTTTCTCATCAAATCACTAGCTTTATAATTGATGTCATAAAAAATATCTGTGTTCGGTTGCAGTGGGTTTCTTGGGTCCCCTCAAGTTATCAATTATTTACATCCCAATGAAATGAGAGGAAGCTGTAAAGCAAGGGCCTGAAATGCCACCGAGAAGTGTGAGGGTGGCATCGTTAATCCTGTGCATTGCACCCACGAAGAGGACGTTAGACTCCACTTGGAAGGTTCATTTCCCAGTCTCTGCCATTCATTATCTGTGTGGGTTTTATTGCTTCTCCTCATAAGTAGTCTCATTGGGCTTTTTGTTTGTTCATATCAACCACAATTTATACTCTTAAGGATGAGAAAAAAATAAAATAAATAAACACCAGTGGCTTCAGCTTCCATAAACCCTTTTCTCTGGATCTGCTGGGTGTTAGCCATTTGCTCCCTGTGGCAGCTTGGGGATGCTCACTCACCTACTGGTGTCCACATGGTTAGATTCTAGAGAAAGTTACATTTGCAAGCAGCATGATTCTATTGGCATTAGAGAGATTAATTCTATTCTTTTCTCCTGTTTTAATTTTCTTGCCCCAATTTTCTTCTACAGTCACATTCTAGCAAGATCTGACAGTCACATTCTTAATTCGTCCTTGAGGGGAGCAACAGAAAATATTTGGCCATCGATCTTCAGGCACTCTTGGCCATTATTCCTTTGGTGATATGAAAAGGACTCTTGGCCTGCACATAGCCTTTCCATAGTCAAGAACTTTATGGTTTTGCTAGTAAAATCTGATCCTGTTTCATGCCAACTCATTAATTCCAGACTTCTTTGGGATCGTCCTTTTACAGACCTCGTTGTAACAACTGGAGACAGTTTATGGGATCGGTCATCCCTAAACTCTACAGTGCAGCAGGCCTCAGCCTGCTTTCCATCATCCCAGAGCAGATCTGAATCTCCACGAGCCTGTTCCTAATCTCCGATCTACAGAGCAAACATCAGGTTGCGATCAGTGAGATGACAGACAAGTGACTGGCTTGGAGAGTGACAAGGTGGCTCTCTCTGAAGGATGAAGGAGGGCACGTATACCCGTCTCCATCTTGTCAAAAAGGAAGTTTGAGTACAGAAGAGCTATGTCGGTTAGACAGGACAGCAATCTTGGTTAATGCTGCAGTCGCGTGTTCTATATTTGCTGTTCCCTAGATATTTAAGCCCCTAAATTGGCACAGGCATATGGGGAAATTCTGCCAACATCCGGATCCTGAAAACCTCAGCAACTTCATTAACTTTGGAGACTTATCGTCTCGTTTGCCAACAAGTATTGTGCCTTTCACTACACACCATGACAATGGAGATAACTAATACTCCTCTCAACTCCGTTTTCTGTGAAGGACTATTTGGAACATAAGGCAACATGTTCACTTAAGGCAACTGTGAGGAAGGAGAAAAGAACATTGTGCAAAGTGATTAAAAGCAACTGGTACAATTAAGTTCAAGGATGAAAGATTCGGAGGCCACTCAGTCTCAGCTGGATGCCCCAGGTCTCATCCAGTGGAAGGGTATCATGTGTGGCTAGCAGTTAAGGGTTTTCTGTCCAGAGGCAGCAGGAGGGAGCCAGGAGAAAGACAGGAGATGAGTTGGCACAGAGGAAGAACTAACCTGCCCGTGATTCTGACCAGTAGCTGGTATTTGACGACTCTTTTAATAGAGTATGCTTCTGTCAAGGACAAAGCAAGTTCAAATTAAAGAAGTCTCTGCAGGTAATTTCAAAGCATGGCAAGACTAAGGGTTTCTTACATGGGAAAAAAACACTAGAAATATTCTGAAAATGTGGGGAAATTGTCACTTGTAAGACAACGGGCTCAAGGGTCCCAAGTACCCTTATTTACCCTTGTATCTATGCAATCTTTGCTTTTGAATCTAGATTATGATAAATAATCTCATTAGTTAAGCTTAATGTTTAATGTTTTCCAAAATGCATGTTCGTCAGATTCTGTCCACTGTTCAATAATTACATCCTTTTGACTGGGGTTCTGATTCCTAGCTTTTAGGTACAGAGGGGTGAGTTGCTTGATATCACAGGTCACATCAGTTAGATTTCTTGGCTCCTGTTTATGGATGGTGCCCAGTTCCCACTTCGTTTGGGACAGTATCTCTGTCTTCACAGGCTCTTCTACCCTTTCTCACTTAGCAGGGCCCAGAACCATTCCCTGTTCTCAGTGGCAGCTCGGTAAACACTGATTGATGAATTAATTGGCAACGGTGATAATGGCTACTCTCAAGTATCTACAACGAAGTTGTTGTTTTCCTCGGGATCTGCCCGGCACTGATGTACCCAGGGCTGGCATTAGAAAAACAACGAACATATCTGTGGATATTAGTGACTGAGGAAGCAGGCTCTGGCTTAGCGCTAGACACCACACTGAGACTCACACAATTAGAAGTTTATAGTCAACTGCTGGATGATACAGTCCATTAATCTTTCTAACAGTTACATGGTTCCATTTGGACCAGGTTCAGCTCTTAGAAAATGCGAACTCATTACACTGACTCAGACGGGAGCTGGGGGAAGACATTCAAGGGCAGAGCTGCCGTTTGCAAGCACATTTGAAGAACTATTTCGGTATCTTAAATAGGAACTGGAAGTTAGGTAAGCCTGGAAGAAAGCCATCCTTTACCTCTGTTCTTTGCTCCCTCGTCTAGCTTGCCCTGGCCACTGAGACTGGGGATTCAAGTACAAAAAGCACCTGTTTATCTGCTCAGAGAACATGCCCCAGGGTTCATTAAGGAGGATATAGGATGGAAATTATCCTCTTTGGACGTGTGTGTGTGTGTGTGTGTGTGTGTGTGTGTGTGTGTGTGTCAGTGTCAGGGTATGTATGATAATGATTGTGAGGATGTGGGTGCTTTTGGCCCCTCAGACTTGGTTTCAGCCTCTCGACGTACAAGGATAAGGGGACTCTTGTCCCTGCTCCACCCCACTTCCTGTCACAAGGTGGTGCCTCTGTCTTCAAGAGCCTTGGGCATATCATTTCATTTCTTCCATTGTCCCCACTTGTTTTCAGCCAAGGAACAGTTTCCTCCCAAGTCACATAGTGGTGAAGTGACCAGGCAATGGCATGGAAATGGACTCCAGGCTTAGTCTCACTGAATCCCTTTGAAACTGACCTTAGGGGAACGAGGAGGAGAGGCCATGCATCTAGTTCTCATGACCTCAATCGAGACTCACGGCGAAGAGGCGAGTGAAGGGCAAAAATGGGCAAGTGGAGAGAGAAACGACCTCTTTCACCTATGTTGTTGGTCCTGAGTAGTTGTACCCTCCTCAGGGATTGCGTGGGCAGTAGGAGAGGTTGGACTCCGTTCTGTGATGCTTGGGAATGAGAAATAGGAGTCCAGCTAATGAGTGAAATTTGAATAACTTCTGAAATACGCACAGAGGCTCCAGAGAGCCTGGCTCTATATAGAATGTGCAGGTGCTGGAGGAGGGGCCCGTTCTAATCACTGCTTCTAGCCTGCAGTGGTCGCCCTTGACCATGTAGTTTTAACACCTGTGGTGGTGATCTTTCCACTAAAAGTCTCCTTCAGGACCTTTTGCAGCCTATTCTCATGTTTCCATAGGGTATAGCCATGGAAGTCAACATTTCCTACCAACACATCCTGATCAGTGAGCACTGTGCCTGATTTGAAAAGATGGTCCCTGGAATCTCTAATGGTGATGCAGTTGGGTCTTGGTCATCCACTTACTGATTGTCCATGGCTAACTTCTAATGCCAGTCTGGCTCCCCACTGCCACACAAGTCTCTTTTGAGCTAGTTCCTTTTGCACCCTGTCACTGGCTGCCCAGGGAGGACACATTAATTTTAACATTGGTTTGGGTCAAACTTCCCTAGGAAGGTCAACATGCTGGCCCAATCCCATTAGATGGTATGTTTAAAACACTAAATAAATAACCCAGAAGTATCCGTAGGTTTGGGTCTGCAAGGCAGCTCTTTATTTTTTTTTTCTTTTCTTTCTGTATTACAACTAATTTGAGTCCACAAGGTTTTAAGCACACTCCTTTTGGCTTAAGCCCAATGATGCTGTAATATGATATTCAGGGCCCGTGAATCAAGAGACAAACATGTACAGCCAGGTGTGCCTTGACAGAAACAATTCCTGCCTGACAACTGGTCTCTCCATGTGATAAATGGTCAAAAGTCCCATTCATTCCTAATGCCCGTGCTTTCAAAAGGAAGGCGAACACACGGAAGACTTCCTTTTCCTTGGCTGGCATTTATCTTCTCAAGTATGGAGGTCCATTTGATTAATGTCTAGTCACTCCTGTAAAAAGATGTCTTCTCTAAATTGTATGAAATGTAAAATGATTAGGTCAAACTTCTAAATAGTTTTTATGTTCAGTTATTTAAACTTTAAAACTCTTTTTAATGTTTATAATGTATCTGTTGCAAGGAGACCCTCACATCCCTTGGAATCTCACAACTGACTCTTTCTTGACTTGGAATCTTTGTTAGTGGTGCCTCCACCTGCCGTCAGCAAGGGCTTCCGATTCTAATCATGACAACACGCTAGGAAGAAGGGGGTCTCGTCAGGTGGGCAGCCACATGCGAATCATTACTCATCTGCTTTCCTTAATGACGAAAGTAAGTTTGTTCTAATTTAGGAAAATATATTCTGCCCCCCTGACCATCTAACAATATCAAAGCCACTGCTTTTCGTGATGTTATTACCCAGCCTGAGCTTTGATTTTTTTTTGTTTTGTGTGCATTGTCACCATTTCGCTAGTTGGCTAACTCAGTTTCAAACATTTCATAAATAACGCAGCTCCATTTGCTACTTTCCACCATTCTTTAAAATCCAGACAGCAGATAAAATAAAGTTTTGATGGCTGGAGTCTGTTATCAGCGTATGACACACGCCCGAACTTTGAAAAGACATAAATCAGATAGCATGGTTCTAGCAAAGCTGCACACTTTTGATTCTTAAAAAGAAAGAAAGAAAAAAAAAAGCCTCCACCAGGCTGCCTTTACCTGCAGCTTTTGATAACAGGAGAATCGGATCCTCTGCGTCAACACAAGATGCAGCTGGCGGCAGCTTTCCTTCATCATTATCGTGCTCTGAGGCTGGTGGAGTTGGGTGTCTCCAGTTCCATTTGTTTTATGTCTGTATGTTTCTGGGTTCTTATAGCCCCCTCCCCCCTTGTGAGGACAGATTGAGCCATATTAACAGAAGCCTGAGAGTGGACAGAGAGACTGGCAAAGACCTGAAAGAGTTTGGAAAAGAGAGACTAGGCAGTAGAGAGCTGAAGAAATGGTTAAGAGCTCATCCTAAGGCGTGGGTGAGCTGGCCCTGAGGGTGTGCGAGTGGGAGAGCTGGTCATACCCCATCATCTGCCATGTGGTGGTGAGGGTGAAGGAAAGATGCCCTCCTCCCCTTCCCCATGCCACCTGTGGGGGGAAGGGAGCTGACTCTCCCCCTTTCCATCTGCAGCACTCGGGAAAGTGGCCCCTGCACCTTGCCTGGACACCACAGTAGAGGTGGCCCTGATGGTCCAGGTGTGGGAGAACCTACCCTAAGGGCGTGAAAGCAGAACTGGCCCCTCCCCTTGCTCATTGCCCCTAACCAGGGCAATGCTGGAGAGCTCACCCTGGTGGTGAGGACCGGGAAAGCTGGCAAGCTGGCTACCCAACCCAGGCCCAGAACCAGGGCTATGAGTTGGCCCACCCCAATATCCACTCTGTCTATGATTTGATGGAGCATGTAAAGGGGCTGGTCCTGCAGAACCATAGCTGCAGGATCTCCATGACACAAGACAACAATAAATATCTAAGAGGAGTCCCAGTGAGGGCCCAACATCAACAGTGTAGCAGAAACCAGAAGCCTTGAACCACACCAATGACTCTTTGCAATGAGCACTTGCAAGTTAAGATATATGGACTAAAGGGTTTACTGTGTGACTCACTGTGTCACACTACAGTTTCCATGATGAGATTTTTTTCCTTTCTTTTTTTTTTTTTCTCTTAAATTTTATTTTATTTTGGGTAGGGAGTTGCAAGGGCAGAGGGTCAGATACAAAGAGACCGGGAAATGAATGGGATCAAGATGTATAATGTGAAAGACAATAAGAATAAGTGAAAAGAAAGTTTAAAAAAAAGAGTTCATCCTGTTCTTACAGAGGACCCAAGTTCGGTTCCCAGCATCCACATAGGGAGACTCACAACCACTTATAACTCCAGCTCCAGGGTCATCTAAGACCTCTGGTTTCCAGAGACACCTGTGCTCATATACATATGCCCACACATACACAGATAATTGAAAATAATAAAAAAAGAGAGAGATGGGGCAGGAGAGACTGGGAAGCGGTGTACTGAAGGTTTCTTCCCTTGCCCTAATCATATGCCTACGCTTCATCTAAGATATATCCCAGGCCTGGTCAGCCAATCGCTGGCCGCCAGGTCCTGTGGCTGCCATTGGAATTTTGCAAGAATTCATCCTTTCAGGGTCAGCTACTATGAATATGTGGTAGAGATGATATATCACACAGAAAAGCACCCATCTTCCTGTCTGTCTTTCCACACCACATCCTAGATTTATCAGTACCAGAAGTGAGACACTATTTTTGTTTCTGGATTGTGCCTTCCTCACTCTCTCTGTTGAAGGGTCTGGTTTTGTTCACCAAGAATGTGCAACAGATAATTTTCCCACCTATGAATTACCAAAAGGTGCACCTCTCTCCTTTCTGAGCACATAGTTAAACTTCATGATCAAACTGTGTCCCTGAGATCTAGGGAGGAACATGGCACTGAGTTCCAGGTGGAATCTCCACTGGTCATCTTCAGACCCAGTCATAAAGACTTCTGTGCAGTCTTCCAGCTCTTTCCATCACTGCCCTGGGGTTGGAAGTGAGATCTTTGAGATCCTAGAAGTTAGGGGAGCCACATGATGGAAAATGTCTAGATCTTGGATTCGTTGCTCGGAAGAGGTGTTCTCAGGAGAGCTTCTGGAGAAGCGGGAGGGCTTGCTCTCACTGGACTGAAAGGACAATTACCAGAGATGTGGGGGGTGCTTATGACTGCTGCTAACATTATCCCGTCACTTAATATGGTGGCTTGAAGGAGATGTCTCCCATACGCCTCAGGCATTTGAAAACTTGGTTCCCAGTTGGTTGATGTTTGAGAAGGATCAGGAGATGTGACATTGTTAGAGAAATGTGTCACTGGGGTGGGCTTATAGTTTCAAAAGCCATCTCCAGTGTGCTGTCTTTGCTTTCTGTTTGTGCATTAAAGATGTAAGTTCTCAGCTGCCGCTCCAGCACCATGCCTGCCTGCCTCCCGCCATGTTCCCTGCCAGGATGGTGATGGACTCCTATCCCTCTGGAGTTGTAAGCACCAAATAAACTCTTCTTCTATAAGTTGCGTTGGCCATGGTGTTTTATCACAGCGATGGAAAAGTAACTAATACACTTCACAACACTGTATTTGCTGTTTTTATGAGAGTAAATCTGAATCTGGAGATTTAAAAAAAATTTATTATTATTTTTATTTATTTAAGAATTTTTTAATTCATTTTTCATACTAACCACAGACCCTCCTCTCATCCCTCTTCCTGCTTTTTAAAAAATCTTCCAGTTATAAGAACTAGAAAGCTGCTGTCTTTGAGAAGACAATAAATGTGTGCAAAGTACTGATACCATCTTTGGAGGATATAATATTCACCATTGTTCAGGATGGTCAATTTTCAAGAGAATATATATTTCCTGTAATAATCAGGACATTTGCATTATCCTCAGTTTGGGGAGGAAATGATTATAAATGGTTCGCTTTGTGCATTTGTGAAATCCCTTACTCCCATGGTGTGCCCATCATCTGCCTGCTCATTTGCAAGTCTTCAACATTTCCAATAACAGCATTCCCCTACCTGCCTTTAAATCATTACTGTTTTTATAATGGCTTCATTATTTCTTAATTGTCCTAATTTTCTTTCTTACCTATTCTTGTTAAAAGCTGATTAAAATATGAATAATTTTAGCATCCCAGGCATTCTGGAAGCAAAATGAATTTCAGGTTTACATTCATTTGTCAGTGAAAGGCTGAAGAGGAGGACAGGACGGACAATTTTAGATTAACCTAAACTGAATTTAATTATGCCTTTGTGCCACATCCCCCATGGCCCCCAGAAGGCGTCTCAGCAGTCACTCAACCTTGATGAGGACACTAAGGTCACGGAGTGTGGCCCAATTGATAGAGATGGAGGTGGGCTTGGGCTCAGGTCTGACAGTTTCCAGTCCTATGAGCTGTGTGGAATCAAGCCTGCAGAGGCATTGTGCATGAGTTTTCACCTCTCCCGGGACTGCCATAGCCATCTGGTTTCTGCCCTAGCCCCAACTTAGGACCCATGGGTTAATGGCATCAACAAACACCACTGATGACTCTGGTAGGTTTGTCTCAGTGAGTCCAAGAAAATCTTCTGCCAACACACTCTGGAGAGTCTTCCTCCTGCTGCCCTTTATTTCCTGCTTCTCCAGTTCGCTGCCTCATTTACTTGAACTGTCTCTGACAAAACACCATAGCAAGGACTCGTCCTCTGATCCCCACAACTCCTGTCACAGTGCCTTCTTCCATCACGTCACTCCTCCAAGTGATTGGCAGAACCGCTCCCATCCAGTCAACCTGTTCAGCCACATGAACATTTCCTCCCCTTGGCTAGAAGGATTGACATCTTGTTTCAGGTTCTTCTACCTGGCTGTGTGACCTTGAACTCTGCACACTGTTCTCTGGCCTTTGGTTTGTCAGTAGTGATATCAAGGAATAGTTCAGAATGTCACCATCTCTTGTCTCTTTCAGTTGGAATAAATCAGTCTATTCAACCATGTATGGCAATCACAATGGAAGACCCAGGGCATTAAAAATATTAGGTATCTCTTGCCACATTCTGGCTTGATGTCCCTGTCCTCACTGTTTCTAGATTCGGTGATGAAAATAGTGATGTACCTGGTTTCCTGGACAAGATAGGGTTTTCATTATCACTTTGGAAAACATGAAGTCCCAGGACATCCCCCAACAGCTGGACTTTCAAAACCCCATTGGTACTTTTATCAAGAGTTCCCACCTTTTTGACACTGGGACATGATGTTGTTATCTACTGATGTGTTAAGCTGCATTCATAATTATTCTGGGATGCCTGTGGTTCGTGGGCCTCGGGTAGGATGCACCTATGGGCTCATGTTCTTGAGACTTCATTTACTTCTCACTGTTGAGTAGGCCAGAGCACCGGAGGCCCGCTGCATGGGGCATATTATTGATAAGATGATCCTTCAAGGTTATTAGTCTCTTAAGCTTCCCTTTTCCTGCTGTCTCAGTGGTAGTTTCTCCTTTTCTAAGTACCTCAACTCTTACTCGCAAGACTCTAGACGGCATCTGTTACTCCCCTTCTAAGAGTCATTAGAGAAAGCCTCCATGCTCACATTACAGTGGTATCTCCAGTCCCGCATGTACATGGCAGTGACTCATGGCACTTACCAGTTATAAACAGGCTCTAGCATGGCATAGAAGGCAAAGAACTTACCATGTTCTTCTATTTCCTAATTCCTATTTATCAACTCACTTATTCTGTACTCAACAGGGAAGGTTTAACTTTTTTATTGACATCATTTTTATTGATTCTTTGGGAATTTCACATCATGCACCCCAGTTCCTCTCATTAACAGTTCTTCCATGTTCACCCTCCAGCCTTGTAGCCTTCCCCGCAAAGAAAATAAAAATAAAAATCATTTAAAAACCAAACCAAACCAAACCATTTCATTCCTCGGTCTTTCCCGCCTCTCCAGCACATATTCATTTGTTGTAGTGGCCTTGGGAGTTACGGTGTGTCACACCGTATACTCATTGCCTTGTGTTGTTGGTCAGGTTCAAGGCCTCTGGCTTCTGCTGCACCAGCAATACTAGATCCTCACAGAAACTTCTCTCAGCCATCCTGTTGTTGCCTCAGTCATGGAGATCCTGCGGCCATGGTTCCGCAGGACTG
The DNA here is from genome assembly GCF_007827085.1 of Peromyscus californicus insignis. Lineage (NCBI taxonomy): Eukaryota > Metazoa > Chordata > Mammalia > Rodentia > Cricetidae > Peromyscus > Peromyscus californicus. The sequence continues at coordinate 52,422,748 of NW_026294595.1, forward strand.
GTCCCTTCATGCACTCCAGCAGGTCACAGATGAGGTAGATGTTGGGGTGGGCCAGCTCAAAGTCCTGGATGTGGGCCTGGGTGGTAGCTGGGTTTGTTAGTCCCAGCCTCCACTGCGACTGTCCCCGCTCAGGTGAAGGTCAGGGCCAGCTCTCCTGTACCCATGCCATCAGCTTCAGCTCCCCTGCAGGCATGGTAAGGGGCGGGATCAGTTCTCCCGAGCGCTGATGAGGGAGTGAGGGGGGACAACTCTGCCACTGAGGTGGCCAGCGAGGGATGGGACCAGCTCCCTGCGGCCAGCTCCTCCATGACCCCTATGGTAACATGGGCCATGGCAATCAACACAGACCCCAGCTGTGGTAGGACCACAGACCCAGACATGGTCCTGGGCAGCAAGCGCAAGATGGGACTCCACATGGCCCCCGGCGGCAGCGTAGGCCACCCATAGCAGCCTGTTCCTCACTGCCGCCACTTCTTGAGTTCCACTTCTCTCTACAATGCGTGAACCACTCTGTTTCTCCTTCTCTCCCAGTCTTCCACCACATGCATGTTCATCATAGTGGCGCCTACCGAGCAGGCCTGTGGCTGGCTTCTGCCTGCCCAGGCCACTAAGGTTTAACTTGTAAGTCCTGGGGAAAAGCTAGTGTCTCACACCGTAAAATTAACAAGTTTGATAAAACATAAAAAAGAAAAAAAATCCATTCTTACTCGTAATTGTCTAAATAGCTCACAGATGCACACAAGCTATTGCCAAGGCTGTTTGTTTTACTTGATACATAACATGGGCGCAATGCATAAAAACATCATAGCATGCATGCAATGAAATATGTGTCTATGTTAATCCGTGGGCTCATGATGACATGCTTCTTTTTGTATTTTAAAATTCCCTTAGCACATCGGTGACACTCAATGTATATTCATTAATGGGGATGCTTCCCAGACAAAAAGAGCAAGAGACACAGAGAAGATATATTTATGTGTGTGCATTCTCTTTCTCTCTCCACATATATCCAGTCTTCAGAGTCATTGTTATTTCACACAGATAAAAAGAAGTGAGCAATTCTGTCATTCCTTTTCCCCAAGAGACATGATGTATTTGTAGGATCTTACCATTTGATAGGATTCTTAGAAGAGTTTCAGATCTAGTCACCTGTCTAATCATGAATTAAGTATCAGCAGTTTAACTTAAAATGGACTATTTTTTTTTCATGCACAAGCCTTTACCTAGGGCTCTAGATTCAAAGAAAGATAAAGCATAAGGCAGAAGTATGTTTCAGTGATCCCCGTCTTTCTGCCTATGACTCAGCAGAGAAGAAAATGGAGACTGTGTATTAAAAAGAAAGTGAATGTCTGAGTTTTTGCTTTCCAAGCAGAGGAGGATGTATTTTGATGAGTCACTCTAACATGGATGTCCCTGAGAAAATGGGTCTGTCCTTTGGTAGTTCAGGACAAAAGAACTCTCTGGGTCTCCAAAGGTGTGATGGTGCCACCATGTCACTGCCCCATACTGTCTCAGAGATAGCCACTAGGACCTTTCCTGAGGTCGTCTGGGTAGAGGTCTAATTTAAGACAGTAACTAGTCTGCCCTGGGCAAGGGAGATCACATGTACAAATAGCTACCAACTGCTTTTCAAATCAAGGCCCACACCTGACCACTTACATACATTTCCAATCTAGCATGGCGCATGGCCGTATTAAAATTAGATTGTGTCAGCCAGTTTTATATGTGAGGCCCATGGGTTTCAAATCATTTAGAACATAGTCTTTTAACTAGAGAAAAAGTCTCATTACGAATTGCCTTTGTATGGAAACTTCAGGTCTCACAGGGGAGATTATTCTTTACCAGTATAATGTCTTAGCCAGAAACAAAGGGATTACTGTTACAGATGTTGGCCTCTGCCCTAAGTCTTTGCTTCTATTTCCTCCACTGCAGCATCGATATGATAATACTACACTGACCAGCAAATGCATCTAACCTGGAAGGAATGCTCTGGTAACCACAAAATGACTCAAGCTCCTCTGAATCCTTTGGTGCTTCCCAGAAAAGCATCCAGAGAAAGAAATAATGTCTGTGCTCATACAGATTTTACACATGTCCTCTTTGATTCAATGGACAAGTGTAAAAGCCTGAAAAAAATCAGGAGGATGGGTAAAACAGCACTGACTAATGTTTGGGGAATGTTTCTAGGCAACAGCATCGCCTGCTATAGAGATCATTAATCTGTTCTGTTTTTATGGCTAGTGTTCCCATGGGGTTTGGAGATATCAAAATATCCCAAAATTTTTACGAAGACCCTTCTTTTGGCCTTATTTATAGGAACTGAAGATATTTTGGACATAGGGACACTGGTGATAATCTTAAGCATTATGGGCTCAGCCAGTAAGTTAAATTGTAACATATTCACTCTTTACCTTCCTCATCCTTGGAGTTTCCGTGTGTGTGTGTGTGTGTGTGTGTGTGTGTGTGTGTGTGTGTGTGTGTGTGTATGTGCATGCGCGCGCACACGTGAGCAAGCACATGAGAACTCTCTTAGTTCATGGCTGTAAACCATGATCATCTTTTCCACATGCATGCTGTGCTATGCATCCTATTTCCTGCCAAGTAGCACAGGCTGTCACCGTTACCACACTGACCCAGGCACTCCCCAAGTGGCTTCTGGATCCCTTCATTCAACTAGTTGAAATTTTTGAGTTCTAGCTTTGTGATAAGAATTCTCATTACAAAAATATCCAGACCATTTTTCTTCTTCTTTTTGGCAGATATTTTGATTTCTTGTAGAATTCAGGCAGCTAGTCAGTCTTGCTCATCAGAGCTTACTCCAAGAGTCCAGAGTAGCTTTGCATTTCAGTGTTCTAGGCCAGGACTGACTGCCTGACAGTGGGCTGGTTGTCTCTTGCGTGGAGAAAGTAAGCGCTCACTCTCCCATTTCGGGGAGGAATAGGGTCCCTTGTAATTTGTGGGATGTTTGGCATGAGAGACGAAGCTGTCTGATGCTGAAGAGAACTTCAGCCTCCTGAGCTCCTTCCCACTCGGCGTCCCCTGAATCCTGCTTTCCTCTTCAGAGAGTGGATATTCACATTTGGCGAGGTCCCATGCATCTCTGCATTCTCAGCCTTTGTGTTTCGAGCATCTATTGATTGAGCAATAGGTTGCATGCGATTTCTTTGTTCTTTACATCTTTATTGATGCAAAGCAGCACCAGAAACTGCTTTTGAGCAGTTATTCAATCGCTGATGTCCTTCATGTGTCAGATTTGGGATTTCATTTCTTATAACTACTGGGCTAGCTGTGCAATTACTTGCTTCTTATTAAGAAGCTGTTAGACTCTCTTGACCAGCTGTCAACAGCCGAAGAAAAGCACACTTTCCTCCTTTGCCTGGACCTCTTCTCTTTCGATGTTAGAGCTGTTTCCCTGTGCAATGGGAGACTTGCTGGGCTAGCTGGGGGTCTCTGACTCATTTAAAGTGACAGGCAACGTTATCTGCTGATAATGAACAGATTTCTGTGTGGCCATCATTATGACCTTTATCTCCTCACCCAGCAGAGAGATTCAAGAAGGCCACTGATGCTTATCTCTGGATAATCATGGAGAGAGTTGTATACGTGGAGAATTTGGTCATGGACACCAGAAAACTATGTTAAGAAAAGGGAGTAAGATACAGGGCAGCAGCGGTGACATTTATTTGTCCCAGAGAGATCTGGTTCTACCTCTTCTTATGCATATAAGACTTCGAACAAGTTCTTTCTCTAGGCCTCAGTTTCTCATTCTGAAAAATGCAATCTTAGCACACTATGCTAGCTTGATGGGGGGGGATGATGGAGATGGGGTGGTTAAAATTTTTAGAGACAGTATCCTGCTATGTAGCCCTGGCTTAGCTGGTACTAGCTATGTATCCCAGGATAGCTCAAACTTGTGGCAGTCATCATGCCTCAACACTGAGAGTGCTAGGGTTACATGTTTGTGGTTGTTTGAGAATCATAGCAAGCTGACTGTGTGTAGACTACATTTGCTAGAAGTGTTCTCTTTAGCCCAGATCCAGTTGTCTTGAGTTCAGCAAGGCACTTTCAGGGCATTCTGGACGAAGAATTTTGGGGCTGTGGGGACCTGGTGTGTGTGACCTCAGCTGTGTGGTTCACCCTGTGATTAGCTTGGATGTTTCTTTTCCCCATACAGAGGGCAGGTGTAAGGATAAAGTGAGGCAGTGGGTCAGGCCTGCCACACATCGGACTCTGGAAGACATGAGTTTCCTGACTGGGACCATCAGGATGGTTTAGACTCCCCTTTCCCAAGGACACAGGGCCGAGTTCAGCCTCTGGCATACTCTAACCTTTCCAGTTGTACCCAACTGTGGCCTCTGGCCTGAGCCATGATGTCATCATCTATTTGTATTATTGGTCTTAGTGTCACCAGGGGAAGTTCCTCCACCTCTCTCCTACTACAGGACAGGATGCTTTATCCAGATCCTTAAGGCCAGATATATTTCAGAATTTTGCATTTTCCATGTTTCAGAATTCAGTGTTTTCTGTATTTGATTCCCAACACTCACAATGAGGAACATTCTATAGTTAAATATAATAATATTTATAATTATAATATCATTATAAAATATTATTCTGTGAAATAATATTAATTCTGTGGAATATAAGAATATTCACCTCAAATGAGCTCACTGTAAATATTTTCCTACCATTTCAGATCAGGTTTTGCCACCAAATGTGGTCAGGTCTAGTTGGTATTAGCAGACAGTGAACTTGAGGTAAACATTCAGTTTTGGGGAGCCTTTTCAATTGGAGGATTACAGGCTAAGGACTGGGATTCTTATGAAAAGAGCTAGAATTGATGTCTCTATTTTCCTTTGTTTCTGTCCCTCTGATCTCTAATCATTTCCAAGCATTCCATTCTCTTCTGCTGCAAACATCTTTTGTAGCCCATGCCAAAGAATCTCATTTTCAAACCTTTTCTTCAGATGTCCCTCTTTGGCAGATTCATGTTCTCTGTTCGGTTTACCCCATCTCCTCCTCTGCTTCACCCAGGCCAAGACTGGACAGGTTATATCGCTGGCTGTGGCTGGAGGAATGGTGTCTGTCCTTGTTACACAAGCCCTTTCTCTCCTCCTTCTGACCACAGCCCATGGAACAGGTACACCTTTATCTGGCTCCACGGGAGCTCACTGCTGACAACCGATGACTCCTGTGGGTGAGTGGATACCGATGAGAAGCAACACCAGACATCAAATCCCGTGGTCACTACTGCCCTCTGACTCATGTATGTCCTTCCTGCCAAAGTTCCAGCTCACACCCCTGTCTATCTCCACCGGCATGAAAGCCACTCAGATTCTTCTATCAAGGCGACGTCTTCTTAGGAAAAGCTGGAGCACGGCCAACCGTGCCCTGGTGGCTTTACGATGGGTGCTAACTGGGGTTTTCTATAAGAGAAGGAGCTGTTGGCCTCTAGTGAGTAACTGTGACCAGGGAAGAGTAGTCGGCACAGCAAAGGATGGGTAGCTTATGAGTGTGGGCTCCATCTCTCACGTGACAGTCACTCTTCAATCTGGTCTAATTTGTCTTCTTTTATTGGGAAGAGAAAACAATTGAAAATATTCCCTCTAAGCACCAGTGTCCTCTGACGGCCAAGTTCAAGGGGCTCAAGGGCTAATTTTCAGCCCTTATTAGAAGCACTTTGTGCTGTAAACCATCTTCTGCTTGAAATGCTGGCTTCCGGGGGCCTTTGCAGTGCCACCCAGACGCCAGTCATCTTCTGCTCTTCTGTTTGCTCCTTTCCTCTGCTCACTCTCCTTGGCCGGTTCATCACTCTCTGTCGATCAGAAACACCAACCTTGTGCAAGGTCTTTCACCATTTTCCTCCATGAACTTTCCCTGGTGATTTTTCTTTTTCTCTACTTAGATGACTGACACTTTTTTTTTTTTTTGTCTAGTCCAGACTCCTTTTGTAGACTTCAGATTTGTGTATCCAATTGCTACCTTTAGATCTCTCCATGGTGGTCAACATCCAAAATGAAGCTCATGACTTATCCAACACACACACACACACACACACACACACACACACACACACACACACACACACTTACTTTCTGGAAAGAACATAATTTGATCCATTTTGTAAGCCACTCAAACACTTCAGGTCTCTTTAAATCCCCTTCTCTTCTTCATTGTTCCACTGGACCCATTACTGACTGTTACTGGTTTGCCGCCCTGCTGCCCGCCAAATTTATTCATCTCCTTCACCACCAATCCAGTTCCAGATTTTATTAATTGTCACTAAAATCTACAGTCTCATGACTATGGAAAAAGCAAAGAACAAAACCAAATAGGAAAGGAAATCAACCTTTTCTATAGGTCCACAATGGTTAGGATAAATATACCAGTTATAAAACATTATGCTTGTTAGACTGGCATCACATTGTTCAATGCTAGATCATTGAAAAGACCGAGGTGGGTTCTCAGCCCCTTAAGGCTTTGGTAAGGGAATTATTATGGGGAAGTCCTGTGTCTAATGGATCACTGTGATGGTAAGTAGAACCATGTCTATAGGGAGAGGATGGGATAAGGTGGGGGCAAATCTGCTATAAAAACTGCTTCCTGCTTCTCTTTTCTCTTCCTTCATTCCTTCCTTCCTTCCTTCCTTCCTTCCTTCCTTCCTTCCTTGTTTCCTCCTTCCCTTCTTCCTTCCTTCCTTCCTTCCTTCCTTCCTTCCTTCCTTGTTTCCTCCTTCCCTTCTTCCTTCCTTCCTTCCTTCCTTCCTTGTTTCCTCCTTCCCTTCTTCCTTCCTTCCTTCCTTCCTTGTTTCCTCCTTCCCTTCTTCCTTCCCTTTCTCTCTCTCTGTCTCTCTGTCTCTCTCTCTCCCTCCCTCTCTCTCTCTCTCTCTCTCTCTCTCTCTCTCTCTCTCTCTCTCTCTCTCTCTCCCTTTCTTCCTGTCTTTTCTACTTCTTTTTTTTTTCTGTTGTTTGTTTTTGAGACAGGGTTTCACTGTGTGGCCCTGGCTGTCCTCAAACTCGCTCTGTAGACGAGGCTGGCCTGGAACTCACAGAGATCTGCCTGCCTCTGCCTCCCGAGTGCTGGGATTAAAGACCTGTGCCACCACTGCCTGCCTGCTTCCTACTTTCTTAAAAACAAGCATTGGGCTTAGATTAGAGAATTTGCTGCTGCTGCTGCAGCCCTTCTAGCAGACAAGTCCATTCACTCTCCTTTCCTGATGCTCCCCCAACACCTGCCCAGCCGTGGAAACTGTTTCTGAAAGTAGATTTTTCAGAGAATACTAATCTACGTGCAAGGACTCTGGCTAGAATCCTTGGGTTTGGGGTGGGTTTGCTGTTTAACGCCATCGCCTACAAATTGGATGCTCTTGATACATCCAAGATCTCATCGAGGAGAGCAGCTTCACGCAGTCTCCATCGGGACGGACCTCAGGAGAGCAGCTTCACGCAGTCTCCGTCAGGACGGACCTCACGCATAAACAGTTGTGGCAGCAGCCCTGTTTAGTTGCTCTCAACCCCAGTGCCGCCTTCTTGTTAGTCTTTTCCATTTCCGTTTGTGCTACGGATACAGTGACCGCATAACCATGGAGGCTGCTTCCTGTCACCTGTGTGTACATGTGAATCTGGGCACGTTAGGGAAGTCATTGACAGTGGCGACCCTGGCTCACAGGAAAGACAACAGGAACGAGGAGTCTCACAGTCCAGCACACTGTTCACACATAGCGTCCAGCCTGAAAGTAGAGACGTAAGGGCCGCCACAAAACCTTTTAAATATGGTCGAATACTTTTGTTTTTCAGAGTAATACACTTCCTCTGGGTTTATTTCTGAACTTTCTCTCTCTCCCTCCTTCCATTTTTTTTTCAGTTATCTACTAATTATGGCTTCATTCCAACTAAGGAAACTGGCTTCCTCACATCCATTAATGACAAATTGCAATACTGTTGCTGGATAGAATCTATTCATTCCATTAGAGCAGGTACAGCAACCAGCGTTATTAGGGAGCATGTTTCTGTTGGTTTTTTTCCAAGACAGTTCCCCAATGACATTTTTCGTAGCTCCATCTATTTTAAGTATACTTTTACCATTGGCTTGGACTCACTGCAGCAAAATCTCAGTGTATGCACATGTCTGGGGCATAAGAAAGAAAAAGAAAGAAAGCAAGAAAGGAAGGAAGGAAGGAAGAAAGGAAGGAAGGAAGGAAGAAAAAGAAAGAAAGAAAGAAAGAAAGAAAGAAAGAAAAGAAATGAACCTCCTGGAAATGTGTTTTCCTACTGAGCATCATCACTTACATTTGTTAGCAGTTAATACCATATAAAGTTCAGTGGAACTTTGCTAGTTAGTCTCATATAGGTGGTTGATTCTGATGAGAAATTACGTGCAAATATGGGAATATGAGAAGCTCATCCAGGGAGATGTCTCATGGTTTGGACGCAGTCATGGCTGGAGCTGCCGCAAAAGGCAGAGTGTGTCATTCCGGTGTGCGTGTGTCTTCGGTGTAGTGCCCGGTTATGGTGCAGCAGGTAGACAAGGCATGTTGTGAAGCATTTCCTGGGTCTGGGGAGTTAACATCGGAGCTGGATAGACAGTCAGTTCATGAGACACGGGATGGCAGATTCAAAAGGGCGGCTGGATTACCTGGACAGAGCTTGAGGTTTGGTCCTGATCTTTGCAGCTCAGAGATGGTGTGTGGGGGGCTGGGGACAGCCCTGTAACTATTGACAAGATCCTGAGGCTCTCTGACGTTTTTCTCTTCTATGGTGCGAGTAACAATACTTAGTACCTGCTTGTAGGTTTGTCTGAGGACTTGGTGGGTATCTTAGTTACTGTTCTATTGCTGTGAAGAGACACCATGGCCAAGGCAATTCTTACAAGCGAAATTTTTTTTTTTTTTTTTTTTGGTTTTTTGAGACAGGGTTTCTCTGTGTAGCTTTGCACCTTTCCTGGAACTCACTTGGTAGCCCAGGCTGGCCTCGAACTCACAGAGATCCGTCTGGCTCTGCCTCCCGAGTGCTGGGATTAAAGGCGTGTGCCACCACCGCCGGCTCATAAGCGAAAATATTTAACTGGGGGCTTGCTTACAGCTTAAGAGGGTTAACCCATTGCCATTACGGTGGAGAATATGGAGGCAAGCATGGTGCTGGAGAAGTTGCTGAGAGTTACATCCTGATGCACAAGGAGTGAGCAGGGGGTTGGGGGAGGGAGAGAGGGAGAAAACCAGACAGGGACTGAGTAGGCTTTTGAAACCTCAAAGCCCAGTGACACATGTCCTTCAACATGGCACACCTACTCCAGAAAAGCCACACCTCTGAATCCTTCCCAAACAGTTCTGCTAACTGGGAACCAAGCAATGGAACATATGAGCCAGTGTGGGGGTGGTATTCCCACTCATACCACCACAGTGGGCTAATACACAGAAGGTGTTACACACCTGGCATGCAGTCAGTTGCTAACTTCCCCCTCGTTTTAAAATCACTAACCCTGGGCCAAGAATGAATAGCACAGCATAGACATGCTCATCTAATGCAACCCTGTACACCACTAATTAGCGAGGGGTATTTTCAAGCAGGAAGTTTGAGGTTGTGGGCTTCAATCCATCCCTCTGCTTAAAACGGTTCTCCATGTGTTCATGAGAGTTTTCCAAGCCCAGTTCAGGTTCTCCGCTCCTACTGATCTCCCATGCCAACTTGTGGGTTTTCTAGAACTGTCTCTCCCCCTCCCTTGCCCAGGAAAGTGGAAGAATAGCAGCTGCAACCAGAGGCCTCCTTGAAATGTGACGGGCCTGTGGAGCAGGTTGGACCCAGAAATCCCGGACTGGATGGAACCAGGGACCATGCCCACAGACCCTCAGCCGCACACATCTGGTGACTACACCAGTTAAGTCTCTTGGTCCTGGATGGGCTGGCCACCGGCTTTGAAAGGGTTCCGCTTTCTTAGAGGCGCCAGAAGAACTAAACTGGACTTCAAGGACATGCAGGGATCTTGTTTACTGCCCTGTCCGCCGTCTTCTAGCTCCTCGCCCCTCTCCTGGGCCCCACGTTATGCATCCATCGCTTCTGCGCCAGCAGACAGCGGCCTGGGGAAGGGGAGAACCATGCTCCGCTTTCCGGCCCTGTGGCTGGGGGGCTATTGAACTTGTCTTTCATAGGCCTTTTCATTGGGTGTCACATAGCTCCAAAGGATGCACCATCACCACATCCTACTGTGGTCTGGACGGTGGTGACAAGAGGCTGCCTAAAGCAGCCTTTCCACGTCATCCCTCTGGGGTAAGAGAGGGATAATGGAAGTAACCGAGAGGATGTCTTTCTTCCCCTCTTTCCTTCTTCTCTCTCTCTTTTTTTCTTAAAGCAAACCCTCAAAAAAAAAAAAAAAAAATCAAGTCCCTGAAGACTGCTTTCAATTTCCCCTCCCCCTCCGTCTCGCCCGTGACGCCACCAACAGTGCCACCTAGTGGCCAAATCCAAGTTAGTCCCTTCATTCCGAGTCTGCCAGGGAAGTAAATGAAAACTACAGCATTACCATTTTTTCTACGAATTCTCAGAATGTATACTTAAAATGTGTTATTTTGGAGATGAGGCGTGTACCTATATTTTTCTTAAGAACATGTTGAACCTTTAAACTTGTTTTCTCTAGTTTCTTCCTGCAACTTACATTTATAAAGTAATGGCCACTCTGATTTTATTATAATTTTTAAAACTTGTCTGCTACCAATGATCAATATTTTACATTTCAGGAGGGATAATATGCACTTCAAAGTGTAATATTTTTAAATGAGTGGCATAAAAGATAAACCGTAAACATAATATGTCTCATACTTTACAACCACATCGACTGGTAAAAATGCTATATATTTTAATGGTAGTAATCTTTAGGAAGAGGTGAGAATTTTATCCAATGAATTTTTTTCAATAACAGAGAAAACATTTAAAAACCTCTTTAATGAACTCTCTTGGAGGTTTCAAAAAATGAAAAATCCCAGCCGGGCGGTGGTGGCGCACGCCTTTAATCCCAGCACTCGGGAGGCAGAGGCAGGCGGATCTTTGTGAGTTCGAGGCCAGCCTGGGCTACCAAGTGAGTTCCAGGAAAGGCGCAAAGCTACACAGAGAAACCCTGTCTCAAAAAACCAAAAAAAAAAAAAAAAAAAAAAGAAAAAATGAAAAATCCCGAGTTTCTTTTAGATGTTTATTTTAAACATAATTTTAGGTTCACAGGAAGCTGTGGAATAGCATAAATAAGTCTTGGCATTAGTCGGTTTCTCCCAATAGTGACATTTCACAAGACTGTAATATACTGTCCAACCAGGAAACTAACATGCGTCCAATCCATGGGATTTATTCGGATCCCACCTGCTTTATGTGCCCTCACTCTTATGTATACACAGTTCCATGCAATGTCGTTGCATGTTACATGCACCAACACCATGATCAAGATGCAGAATTGTTCCACCTCCACAGGAAGACTTCGTACTACCCTTTCTTGTGGAAAACAATGTGATTGTCTCTGCAGGAAGATGGCACAGAGCATCATTGTTATCATTGCCACAATCACAAATTTATTAAACTTGGCAGCCTATTAGGTTATTGCTCGAATGATAGGACTACTTATCCCCCAGCATAACAGTTTTCATTTAAGAAGGTTGGAAGGACAGGAATTAAGTAAAGAAATGGCAGTTCATATGATGTCTCCTAACATCAGAATCTGCACCACACTGGCTTTCAGTATAATAAGGATTCAATCCAACCAACACTGAGCTGGGTGTTGGAGGCATTACAGGAAATGGCAAAATGCATTGCTTAGCCCCAGTCCCCAGTTCCTCTGACCAAGACTTCCCATGAGACCCTTCAGTGGCCAAGGCCACATGCTGCTCTGTACAGATTCAAGGACAAGGCCTGCTCTGGCTACACAGCTGGGCACAGAGTCATTGCTGACAGGGTTGGATGAAACGTGGGTTTATCTTTCTAATTCCTTATCCCCTGGGGGGAAATTTTACATCTTCAAACACTTAACTATCTGTCGGTCCAGTATGTTGGAAAAACTGCTTTCTCATGAAAAGCAAATGTGATTTGAAGTAGCTGCTTTGAAGTGAGAGTTGAGTGAGTACCTGGGAGTCGGTAATGTGCCATTGCGCTGCTTTGCCGCTAACTCTCCTGGGTCTTTATGTGACTGTTGATTACCTTACATTTCTCATGTCAAGGCAAGAGGTTTCTGCAGATTATGGCCAAAGTCCTTTCAGTTCTGTCCTACAAAGGAAAGGTTAAAAGGTTTCTGGGTGGTATAGGATTCTAATTATTGAGTTGGTGATAAAAGTTAATTAGAAATGCTTCATACAATTTAAAATAGGCTTCTATCTCAAAATGGATGTTTTAAGGGCTGTGGGTTCTTGTAAATATCCCTAGGGTCTTTTCCCTAGACTTTCCACTGGAAGTCGCTCTCAATTGTGAAAATTATTTATTAGACATGCACTAATGGTAACTCTGCAGCACGTTTCTGTGAGCGGAGACGTCGCCGCTGAAGGAATTCTGGAGTTCAAGTGCGTCTCTTCCAGCTGTGTCGCTGGAACCCCAATGAACCTCACCTGTCTGCCTCGGTTTGCTAGTTACCGAAATGACATTAGACACCTAGCTGACTAGGTGATGTTAAAAACATAGGCAAATACTTCGCATTCGAGATTAAATAAGATTCTGATGGATGGACAGAACTTCAGATGTGTGGATTTGGAAGTTGGCTCAGAGGATGAAGCACCTGATGCGCAAATGCCAGGACCAGAATTCAGATGCCCAGAACCCACATGAAAGCTGAGTAGGCCCAATCACCGGCTTACATCTCAGAACTCGAGAGGCAGAGGCTGGGCATTCCTTCAGCAAGCTAACTGGTTAGAACTGGCGAGCTCTGAGTTCAGGAAGAGAGTCTGTCTCCATAAATAAAGTGGAGAGTGATCAAGGAAGCCACTTGACACCAAATGCAGACCTCTACATGTTTGTGCACAAGTACCAGCACACACATGAGTGCACAATGCTCATGACACCCCCCCCCATATAAAAGTCTTCACTTGAGTGACTTATGATCCATGCAAAAGGAAAAGATCTTCAATGACTTTGAAATAGTTGTTTCTAGCCACCAAAACTTACCTAGTTTAAAATATGGATATTGATAATCCCATACTTCTGGGCATCTTACATATCAGAAAATATGAACAAAATTTATGTAAGAAAGTGTAGAATCAAAGATTCATATTTTAAGAGGGCATACCCACTTCCAGGTGATTGACCATTTGAATGGATTTATTCATTCTGTCAATATATTTTAGGTGAGCATTTACTAGATGCTAGGCACTGGCAAAATAGCAAGGAACAAGCCATGTAAAAACCACTGCCCCCATGGCTTTTCATTCCTGGAGATAAGTTGAGGAGACAGGATAGAAAACAAAAAATAAGGGTAGTTAACTCAGAAGATAATACAAGAGATAAGTAATACAGAAGAAAGAAGAGGTATGAGTGTGTGTATGCGTGTGTGTGTGAGTGTGTGTGTGAGTGTGTGTATGCGTGTGTGTGTGTGTGAGGAGTGTGTGTATGTTGTATATGTGTGTGCGTAGAGTGCAATTTTATGTGGAGTGGTCCAAAAAGGCCTCTGTGAAGAGGTAATGAGAACTGGAAAGACAAGATAGCCAGTGGATCCCAGCTTTGTAATCCCAGCTGGATTCCAAGGGTAATGGGGTTTGCTTACAGCACTCAGCACGAAGACGCTGCCTGTCCTGTGGGCAGCACTACATCCGGATGCCAGGCCAAGGTGTTCAAAGAGATGTATCACTTTGTGAGCAAAAGCCCCAGCCTTCTTACAGCTTTCCAGAAGGGTGAGCGTCCTCTGACACAGCCACGCTTGTGCAGTCTGCCACTGGCTCAACTGCAATTGCCATTGTCACCAAATGGCTCCTGGCTCACTGGTGCCTCGGGTAGAGGGCCCAGGATGCTTCCTCCCACACCCACCAGCCGTCTCTCTCACTTTCAGTTGGAGCTGGACACCTAAGCCTGAATAAATGACCAGTCCATCAACATGAAGAGAGAAAGTGTGTGGTTGACCCTTTAGGTCACTTTTTTTGTTCTCTTTCCCATGTTGCAAAGCCTTATAATGATGATGATGATGATGATGATGATGATGATGATGATGATGCCATTTTCTAGTATAAGAAATAAAATACAAAACCTGAAATAAAAATTTGACTGGTAAGTCATAACTGCAGTGCCCAGTGGGTGGTTTCAGGTGCAAATTTCTAAAGTGTAAGACCTGCTTAGCCACCTAGGAGCTGCCCTGACCCAAGATTTTTTGGTACCTCCTTCATTTGCTCTTCTGCTTAAAATCTGAGGCAGGACCAACATCTGAAAGGTAATTTTCTCTAACCCACTTCCCAAGGCTGTTCAGTCCATTCCTTAATTCCATAATACTGAAAGTACGTGTCTTCAGAGAGGTAGATGCTGATCTAAAATCTCATTTATGGAAAGATACTGGTGTTGAAGACTGTGCTGAGAAGGAAAGTCCCCAGTGAGGCGATGAGGGAAGAGGAGCTTGGAGCCCATGCATCAAGGACGGCAGGGGTGGGGCGTTGTTGGAAAGGCCAGCATCCTCTCTGGGGTTGCTGTGCGTAAAACCAGCTGTATAGGACTGGCCAGGCCTGGAAATGGAGAAGGCTACAGGCTGTGGGAGGGAATATACAGGGGAAGGAAGCCATGTTGGCCCTGCTCCTTTCCCTGAAGCCTCTTGAAGCCAGTAAGCCCCAGCATCCTGGAGCCCTCTCATGGACCTAGTTGCTCTTCGGAATGAGATGGAGGGAGGCAGGGATCACACTTGGACAATCAAAATCACATCCTATTGAGGTGCTGGGGAGGGTGGCTAGTAGAACAACCCCCACACTCAGAACTCTGGCCTTCAAATAATCAGGGTGATAGTTCGCGCAACGGGCAGCCAAGGAGAACTGGGTCAGGGTATGATGGAGCCAGTGTCCTAGCTGGGAAAACTAAGGAATGTCAGTGTCAACGTGTGGCTGCAAAGAGACAGTCTGAAAGTAGGATGGAGCAGGGCAGAGGAGAATTCAAAATGAAGGCAGTTTCCCCAAAGGCACAGAGAGTGGGCAAAGGGATGCCTTCAGCTAACTCAAAGCTGACTGCAGGAAATGGGCTGCCCTTTCCTGACTTTTCCAAAGTGCAGTCTCCAGGGACCCTTGCTGCTCATCCAGAGGCCCCACAGGCCTTCCAGGAAGGAAGTTGGAGAGACTCCTCTACTCATACAGACTTATCAGCCTATTAAAAGCTCTGGGACGTCCCCCTGGGCTTCTCTTTTTCATTGCTTCCCCAGGAAGATGGTCTTAACTCCTCTTTCTTCTGTGGTAGGGAATCCTTTCAGTAACTTAGTTTGTGACACACTCTTTTATCTCCCTCCCTATTCTGCCGATGGATGACTCTCCCTGGTTGCTAAGGTAGTACCTGGCCCAGTTCTTGCTGTAATATACAGGTTTCCTTCCCTTCCCCAAACAGGTCCACAGGCCCCCATGGACACTCTGATAGTGTCTTCTGTCTTTGGGATTCTCAGGAACCTTAGTGTGTCTTGAAATCCAGCTCCGAGAGCATGGGCAGGCAGCCTCCTGTGCTGGCCTGAAAATGACTATGTCTGTGCTATGAGAACTTCCATCTACTGGGAAGAGTGGATTGATTTCTTTGGTTTTTGAGAAATGCTCTGTAGTCCAGGCTGGTCTTGAACTCCCTATTCCCCCGCCTTTGCTTCTTGAGTGCTGTGAGTGCAGGCTTTCACCACCTCATCTGGTCTAGAGTGGTTTTCCTGCAGCTGGAAAGAAATGCCTTTCCCCTTACCTGTCCAACCCGCACCTTTCAGACCTGGAGGGGTTCTGTGCTTTCGCTGGGACGCTTTTCCCTACTTCCAGGCTGGGCTGTCGTTAGCCATGCTTTATTGCAAGCCCGTGCTGGCTAACAGACCATGAACCACTGATAGCTAATACCCTTAGTTACATCTCACCCCTACTGAATCCAGGAGCTGAATTGCTAAATTTGTTTTTCCAAAGGACATTGATTAAAGGAGTTGACAAAGCCGCTTGAATGCGAAATATCCAACTGTCTAAAATGAAAAGCCGATCCTCCGGACTTGGGCTGGGGGAAAGCGTTTATTTTCCTACCGTGTGTAAATAATGGATTTTGCCTTTTCTGGGAATCCATCATCGAAGAGTACGTTGAATACTCAAACAATGGCAGTCTAAATTACCCTGCAGTGACACTAACTAGCTGGAACTAATTCAGAAATGTGCATGGAGCATGATGAGGAGAGAACTTCCTGTGCAGGAAGAGGCAGCACACAGCTCACCTGCCTGCAGCGGGCACTCACTCAGACAAGGGCTAGAAAACAGAGTCCTGGTTACAGCCGACACCCACACCCTCACCCACAGGAGCCCTCCCTCCTCCTCCATGCCTCTTCCTCCCTCCCGCCCTTCTTCCTTTCTTCCCTTTCTTCTTCTTCCCCACTTTTCTTTCTTCTGCTAGTTGTCAGGATGTAAAGACTCACATGCTTCTCTGCTCATTTTCTTGCTGAGAGCCGCAGGCATAACCAGCAGCAACAGCCAGTAATTAATCATGGCTCTGGAGATGGGTGCACATATTCAAAGGCATTTTCAACCCACTGAAACATGTCATGGCTTTCAAATCCTGCCATGGAGCAGAATCTCTGGAATGAAGCTTTACGTTCTTTCCAATTCTGATGTACCTACTGAGTGTGACCAAGGTGGTTCTTGGTAAGTCATCAGAGGTGGCAGCACTCCTCATGACGAGCCCAGCACAGGCAGACTTCTCTGGAGCACAGTGGGCATGGCAGCTGGCAGAGATAAGCGTGAGACACTGTGCAAAGTGCCAGGTACTGCAGTTACGTTCCTTTGGTTGTGATTGCGATTGATAGGGCCTCTTAAGTTATACGTGTGATTTATGGCAAAGACGTTTGCGGATCGGCATTGGGAGTAGAAAATGCTCAAAGCCACAGACAGTTCTAGAAGCCGCCTACACTTTGTCGTGCTCTCAGGAGCCACAGAGCTGCCCTCTGTTGGCTCATCTGTTTATTTTCATCACCTGCTCATCCTCTCTGCAGGCTGGTTTCTACTGCTTACTCATGGCTTCCTCTTGCAATTTCACGTGCATCCTCTTCCCACAGCAACCTCGGGAAACTTTGGCCTTATTGCCAGCTGGTTTCTTCTCGCAGGCCTGTTCATAGCTCATTTCCCAAGTGAGCACACTTGACTGGGCCAGAACACGGCTGTGGGCTAAGCGCTGTCCCTGGTAGCCTGTCTTTGGGTCAAGGGCTCGGTTCTAATTCAACCAACTGGGAGCAGTAGATTGCATTGCTGAACCCAAGTTCCCGTCCTTCAACTGGGCTTTGATCAGGACAGACACAGTGACGGACACCCAAGGTGACTGTTTTTGTTCCATAATTAATGAAATCCATGGCTTTCCATGCTATGCCCACCCACATGTGTGGGGCACATAGCTATGACAGGTTAGCTCTGCTTATCAATAAGCCCTACCTTTCGTGGTTTTCCCACCTCTATGGGTACTACCCTACTCAAGTCCATGATTATTCTTGCCCATTTTTTCCCTATCTAGTCTCTCTACTAACTATTCCAACCCAGGCTTCTCTGGTATCCATATTTTTATGATATAATCTGGTTATCTGGTTATACTATTTCCTGCTTAATAACAGTTTCCATTACCCAAAGCACGGACTCTAAACTTTGATGAGGTTTGGGAGACGAACACGCTTCCACGGCCTGCGCTCTGTCAACCTCCTCTCATCCTCTCTGTCACCATCCTTCCTACTCTCCAGTCACCCCACTCCTGTTGGTCCCTCACCCTTGCTGTGTCCTTAACGACTCAGGAACTTGGTAATGTCCCTTTGTTTGCCTGGCCCCAACTCTCCTTTCTCAGTTGGAGCTCACATGCCTTCCACTCTGCAGATGGGCGTGCTGAGGCTGGCAACTCACGGGCCACCTTTGCAGCTATGTCCGGGGGCCCGTGTCGGCACATGGCAGGTGTTCTCTGAGAATTTCTTACGGGGAGTTTTGATTCCCCCGACACTCTAAACAGTGATCACTTCAGTGTGTGAACTGAAGTAAAGGGTACACTAAGGAGCAATGTAGAGAAAGTGAGAGTGGGAAGAAAGGGAGAAGGGGGCACTCTTTGAAAACCTCAGAGAGCGTGCATGGCCCCCGAGAAAGACAAAGAATCTCTGGACTTTGATTATGAAAGAAATATGCAGCCCCAGAGGGCTCCGTGAGATCAAAGGGCTCAGCTGAGATCTATCTCAAGGCCATCTAGCCATTAACAACAGCAGGATTTGGGCCCTGGATTAATTTCTTTAGCCGGGAGAAGCCCTCTGTAAAGCGTTTGGAATGACTGTGGTGCTTCTGATGGTATGTGAGCATGAACACCTGTTTCCTGGGACAGATTGCATTGCAGCATCAACCTACGCTCTCTGTGCCCCCATTGTCTGGGCCTGCTGCACGTTTCCTCGTGCAGGTTCACAGGAGCATGGTGACTGGGCTGTAGACGGAATCACCACGGCCTGTGCGCTCTTCCCTGTATCCTACCTACGGAACTCCAGGGGAGGAAGAAAGGGGACCAGCTTGCCGCACCCTCCCTGACACTAGGGTTCCTAAAGAGAGCCCTGAGGGTGAGCATGGTTAGTATCTCTGTTGCACTGGTATGGGACAGATAGTGTGTTTTCACCACTGCCAGAAATGTGAGGGTGAGCGCATTTCCCCTGTGTCCTAAAGTGACAGTCTAGACTCTGGAGATGGCAAAATATGCTGAAAGTCACAATAGGAACAAGGACTGCAGCGCAGATGTCAGCAGTAGGGACAGGGTGACTGCTGTGGAGACAGGCAGGGCCAGGGAGACATTTGTTTTCTTTTCCTCTTTTTCTTTCTTTTTTTTTTTGAGACAGGGTTTCTCTATGTAACTTTGGCACCTTTCCTGGGACTCACTTTGTAGCCCAGGCTGACCTCGAACTCACAGAGATCCGCCTGGCTCTGCCTCCTGAGTGCTGGGATTAAAGGCGTGCGCCACCACCACCCGGCGAAATTTGTTTTCTTTAGACACACAAATTAACCACACCCTCTAATGGATCCTTTCCTGCCCACAGCAGGGGATAGCCACAGAGCAAGGTCTTCCCCGCATCTAGGGAGAGAATGAAGGAATTCAGTGTGTACTACATTTAACCCTTTTCATGGGTTGGTCAAAGAAGCAAGGAGTTACTCCTTTTGAAGTCCACTACTTGTGGTGACTTCAATTAGAAAAGCTCATAGAAATCAAGCCTGATAACAAAACCCTGTCATCCTAGCGATTCAGGAGGAGGCTGAGGCAGGAAGATCAAAGGTTTAAGACCAGCCTGAGCTAGAGGAAGTTCAAGGCCAGCCTGGTCAACTTAGTGAAGTCATATTTCAAGATGAAAAGTTGAAAGAGGGCCAGGGATGTAGCTCAGTGGTAATTTGTCTAGAATGCTTGAAACTTGGGTTTAATCCCTAGTACCACAGAGAGGGAGAGAGAGAGAGAGAGAGAGAGAGAGAGAGAGAGAGAGAGAGAGAGAGAGAGAGAAGAAAGAAAGAAAGAGGGAGGAAAGAAGAGGAGGAGGAGGAGGAGGAGGAGGAGGAGGAGGAGGAGGAGGAGGAACTTCTAGACAGTACTCAACAGTTAAATCCTCTCTGATATGTCTTCCAATGTCCTGCTGGCCCCTGTGGCAAGCAGCCTTCAGAGGCTGTGTGTGGCCTCATGTGAGAAGCCGCTGCCTTAGTTACTCATTTTCTTAATAGCTCCGTCTGAAGAGTGGTGGGGGTGTCACTTCCAAAAGGAACCTGAAGTGAGTTAGCGTGATGGCACCATGGGGACCCTCTTTCCTAGTTTTCACTGGGCAAGACACACCAAGGCAAGTGACCCATCTGAGCCCATTTTGCTTTTTTTAAATCTGTAATAACAGGGGACTGGATTTTTTGAAAATGCCTCTCTGCTTCTGCACTGCCATCAGAGCTCCCGTAAGACAGACAGATGCCGTGGGAGGGAGGAGGAAGCACAGGCTTTTCACCGAGGGACCATCAGATAGGAGGAGTAATGAGTATTTGGGTGCAGGGTGCACACCAAGCCTGACTTGAGATGCCTAATTAAAATGGTGACCTCCTCAAGGTCACAGCCTCCTTCCTGTTGGTGGTGTCTCTCCCCCCAGTGCCTGGTACACCATGATGCCCTGCAGATCACCAGCTCCCTGACAGATGTTGACTTAACTCTTAACAAGGCTGTTTATTTTTCTCCGAGGTAGACCCCCATCTAAGGCCCAGGAGGATGGAGAGGCAGCTTTGCTCTGGACATGTGTGTGTGTTCTTTTCTCATCATCTCTGTTTAGACCAGTGTGTCTAGTGAAAGCGAGATTTATGAAGAGCCTCTCCCTTCGGGCTGCCTGGCTTTCCTGTCCACAGTCAGGCTGCCTTGAAACGTTGATGTTTTGCTCTTTGTCATGGTTTCCCCGTTTCCTATTTCTAATTTCTTTTTTCCAGAGTCTGATGCTGTTATTTCTACCCCGAGTGAGTGCTTGGCCGCACAATTCTGCTCTGGGCTCTGTAACCCATGGCAACGAGAGGAGAGGAGGAAAGCAGGTGACTGTGCGCATCACACACACACACACACACACACACACACACACACACACACACACACGCATCTGCACGCATGCGCACACCCAGCATGCCCCCCTCCACATGGGATCCACAAAGGGAAAGGGCTCCACTGGCTGTAGTGCAGATTAGAGACCCAGGCCGTGAAGCCCAGTACTCAGAGCTTTTGGGTCATGGCACAGCAGCTGTTGAGAATGCACAGTGGCCTCTTCTACCTATTCCAGCCCCTCATATTTCTATAGGTAGAAAAACAAACTCTGACCTTGAACACACAGCTAGAAATGCCTTCACCCCAGTCTGTTCCCTGCAAGCTGAGAACCTTGGTTTATGTCATTGTGGGGACAGACAGAAGGGTGCCTGTTGGTGATAACTGAACTAACATCTATTTCAGGCAAGAGAAGATCTTTTTCCATATGATTTTACGAATGGACATCATCATTAAGTCATTCAAAATGTAAACTCTCACTCTCTGTCCCCTCTGCAGTATTTAGGAGTTATGGGGAGCTTCAGTATTTGTGTGTTTGCTGCCAAATTTTCTAATGGACTTGATCAAACTGATTGACTTATGCTTAAACTGGTTAAAAACATTTCCTTTCTGTTCATGAAATAAAGTACACAGTGGGTCCATTCTTACCTCACCTGATCAAGATTGGTGGCTACAGCTTATTAAAGAAGTCATTTAAAGCTACGAATCACAGAAAGTGATGCATACAAACTTGATTTTCACTTAAAACTATAGATTAAATTCTCACACTTTTGATGCAGGGCCAAGGTTTTGGAATCCAAGCCACCCTTCTCAGGCAGTTCTATCTCTAATTTCTCATACATAACTTCTAGTTACAGCTTCTTAGACATGTACGCATTGAAAGACACTTGTAGGGTAACCTGAGCCAGGATCTACCAGTGTTTACACATCTGTATTCTTTCCCTGGCCTCATCCCTGTCTAATTGGAAGGCAAAAGGACCTGACTTACTCCTCAGCAACTCAACTTACTTCTCATGAAAACAACTTTACTGTACCAATCAATAAAAACATGAAATACAAGAACAAATGAAACTGAAATGGATCCACGTTTATTCTTGTTTGTTTATGGAGACAGGGTCTCTCCTGCAGCCCAGGCTGGCTGCATCTGTAATCCCATCCGCCTTCCTGTCTCGGCCTCCCCAATGCTGCAAAAATAGGAGTGTGCTACCACAGCAGCTACGACTTTATTCTTGATAAGTTGGGTAACCAAGGTAAGTGCGTATATGCATGAAAATGCAGCAGAGCTGCAGCATAATTCAGAACTTTGAGCCAGTTCAGTGCATGCCAATTGACTGCTCAGTTGGTTAATATTAGACCTACTGGAACGCGGCTACTAGCACTGGGAAGCTGATACCAGCAGGGAAAGGCAGTCTCCTTTGCTGACCTCCTCTACACACATGCTCTTGAGCTGTCTCTTCATCTCTAGATCAGTCTTTTGCCTTTCACATGTGGACACCTTCATTTGTTCCTTATTTGCATGTCTGAAAGCAAGCTTTTCTCTTTGTTGAGATGGAAGAGAATGTCTGACTTTGCCGGCAGCAGAATTCCTTCACAGAAGAGCATCTTCAGCCAGATGCTCTGAGGCTCTGAGGATCTCTGGAATTCTTCAAAACACACATGGGTGACCACTAGCTGGGTATAGGCTTTGGAGCCAGCCTGAGCTGAGTTCAAATCTCTGTGTCACTTGCTGCCTGTGTGACTTTGGCCAAATTGGTTATTATCTGAGTCCCAGATTCCTCAGAAATAAAGTGAGAATGATATAGCTACCAATAAAAATTGTGAGCATAAGATGAAATGGTGCATGAAATGCGCCTGACATGCTGAGGTGCTCAGCGGTGTCTCCAAATCACTTCCTTTTTTGATGGTCTATTTTGTTTAATGACACCCAGTTCCTGACATTTTAAACTCAGTTGCCACTGACCTTTCTATCCCTTGGCTCACTGCCCTTCACCAAATCCATCCAGTCGTTTGGGAGACTGGATTCTCCAACCCATCAGGGTCTGCCTCTTATTTAGCATCTGCAGCACTCCCACAGAAACTGCCATAGTTCACACTTCCATCATCCCCTAACTTCTAGCTAATTTGCCTGCAGGAATTCAGTCTACCCACTGATCACCAATGGCCTGACTGTCCCTTACCTTCAAGTTTCTCCTTCCCTGCTTTGTCTGACTCCCACTAAGAGTTTAAGCTGACCAGTCACTCTTTAGACTGCTGTTCATCTTTTCTATGTTAAATATCCCCCGTGGCCCTATCTCCCAATGTCTATACTAATCTTTTGTTGTGGTTATTTCATACGGTATGATTGTCCCCTCATGAACTTCGCTCTTAACCTCGCCCTAGTAAACTTCAGAAAATGTATGCTGCCTAAATTACTCTTCATAGATAAAACCCTAGTCTCATAGATGAGTTCCAGATGAGGGAACAAAATGAAAGGAGATCTCATGGCTTACAGCGAGCTTGCAGAGTATTCTGTTGTTAGGGGCTCTCTAAGCAGGGACGGCAGTGTGATCCCTGGAGCCTTGGATTCTCCCAGGAGGGTGACAAGACAGATCAGACAGACAGCTAGACAAGACCAGAAGGACTGGTTTTCTTCAGTCCTATATGTTGTTACAAGTTTATAGTCTTTTAGAGAGAGTTTTGGTACACTGTGATAACAAAGGAAACCCTACATGTTCTTCCTACCATCGTTTGGGCCATTTTATTTTTTAACCACAAAGTCTATGGTGAAGTATACTGACTGTATGTATGCATGTATGTGTGGTCTGTGAGTGTGTGAGTTAGTGTGACTATGTGTGAATATGTGTATGCATGTATGTGTGTGTCTATGAGTATGTGTGAATATGTATGTTTCTCTGTGTGTGTAAGTGTATACGCGTGTGTGTATGAGTGTGTGTCTGCATTTGTTTGTGTGTGTGCTAGTGTGAGTGGGTATGTATGTGTGTGTGAGTGCATTGAGTGTTGTGTGAATGTATGTGTGAGTTAGTATGTGTGAGTGTGAATGTTTGTCTGTCTCTGTGTGTGAGTGTATGTATGAGTATGTATCTCTGTGTGTGTGAGAGTGTGAAATTTGACCCCTAATAACAAAATGTTCATCAAATCCTGCATCTAAGTCTTTCTTCCTTTTTCTACTTCAACAAACCTGAAACTTTATACATTATCACTCCATGTTTAACCACGAAAAACAGAACATTGCAATGAGTGGTGGCCGAGGAGCCCAGGTGACATTACCAATGGTGCAGAGCCTAATATTGCCTATCCTTTTTGATTAAGCTGGACAGACTGGCTAATGGATAGTTGGGGCATTGGGCTGTCACTACTCCAGAAAGCTACCGTTAGCAAACATCTGCTGGCTCCCTCTGCAGTCCCTGCCAGCTGCAGCCTCGGTACAGCAAATTACTCTGCTAATTCTATTGGTTCCATTGCCGCATCCCTCTAACGCAGAATATGGATTTGTTCTGGGGACCCTGCACCAGTTCCTAAGGTGCAGACTGCATTTTTTAATGCCACAAAAGCTTGTAGCATAGAGTGCCATTGGTGCAGTTGAGAAATATCCAGTAACAAGGACTGGGAAGAAAAGAGCTAAAATTGCAAATAATAGATGGATGAGCTCACTGAGTGAGTTTCCTCTAGAAGTTAACCATAGGGACCATGTAAGAGAAGGGCCACCTGTATAGGCCTGTATGGAAAGCAGGGTGATTTTGACCTGTTCTGAAGGAGATGGGAGAGAATTAGCATACACAGTGAGGCAATGGTATATCTTTAAATAGCTACTTGATGTGGACAGTCTACAAAAAATAAACCAACAAAGACTCTGTAACATATTTCATTTTTCTGGGGCACAAGGGTATTCTGGTTATGAACTCTGATTCAAAGACTTCCCGTGTCTTTGAAAGGTTGAGCTGGAGAACTCCCTCAGACACGAGAATGGGAGAGTGTGCATAGAGATCACCGGCCTAGCCCTGCACGTGCCACAGTTCACTCACAGGGTGCCATGTCCTTCAGCCTGAGAACTGGGACTCAGGGAAACGCACTGTGCTAGATGCTTGTTTGAGAAGAGCAGAAGAGATGTTTGTGACAGGGACTCGGCCAGGGCTCACCTCTGGCACCCTGCAGGGTTACTAAGTACCCGCTTCTCTGACTAGATGAGGGAAGGGAAGATGGGTTCTGGTGGGCAGTAGGTCACTCACGTCAGACTGAGAGCAATCATAGCGATGGACACCGAGGAGCTATCAGCTTGTTTATAACGCTTAAGGGGCTTGGCATGGACTCCTACCTACCTTACCCCTCAATTTAACAACTATTGGATTTCAGATAATCATTCTCTGGGTTTTCTGGGTATTTTATCGTTCCTGTTAGAATGGGAGTGTGTGTGAAGAAACAAGATTTAGGAGATTTTCAAAGAAGAAACATGTTAAATCAAAGTGAATTCTGGTGGGATGTCCTTCTGCACATTGACAGCTAGCTTGTGTTGAGTGTGGCTTTCCTGGAGGGTGACCAGATGCCCAGAATGCTTAAGGTATGGGGATTTCTAGAAGGCTCGTGAGAACCCTAGAGTCTCTCCTTTCTGAGTTCTGAACTATGGCTTTAGCATTGTCAGGGGGAACTAGCCTCCCATCTGGTGGGGACAAGCCCTGTGTGAATCTCGGAGAGACGAAAGCAAAAATGGAGATGTCTGAACTGAGACAGGATCTGTGCATATCACTGGACTTCAAGAACTAGCCTAAATTGCCTATATTGCAACATGTACAATAATAGACAAACCCTATGAAATTGTTAAGCCTCAGCCGATTTCTCTTACTAAATATCAGCTTCACACGCTATAGCCAACTTCTTTTAGCCAAATGGATGCATTTCACTTTTTATATAGATACTGTAAAGTTATCCAAAGAGGAATACAAGTAAATGTATTTGAAGACCTTTTTTCAGTTCTACTCGCTTCTGGTTGTGAAAGTAACGAGGGGAGCCTAAATAATCCAACCATGTAATTCATATATTACTTGACATTTTAATCATTTTGTAATTAATCTTTGTATTTGTATCAATTTTATTGTGCTCTGACCAGCTGCAGTTAGAGTGTTTTGCTCTTGTTGGCTGCTGAACGCCAACACATTTTTTCATTATTGTTTTTACGTTACTTCTTAGTTCTGTCTGTCCTCAGCTCAGCAATATTGGAGTAATTATTGCTCTTTATAGTTTACAAATGTTAGCATAACTTAAAAACATAAACTGCATAAATTTAATTACATTCTCTGGGACCTAGAAAATATTCTCCAGGGTGCCAAAATTCACCAAAATGATATGTACATAAGCTAGCCTTGAATAAACATTTTATTAGGAAGCCTTTCTTAAACACATACACATGTGTAGATGAATGTTAGAACCTGTTAATATTTCTTATCTATGTTTCAAATGTTCAGCTAATTAGCATGTGGCTTTATAAGCTTCCTCCCCAATAACTCTACATTAATCTTTGCCTATTATTATGATCAGATAGTCTTTGTATAAAAGGAATTCCTCTGCTCCCATGCCTTCCCATTCCCTGTTTGGGAGAGACTATTTCTTGAGTCAAACCCAGGGCTTCGCACATGGTAGACGAAGGTTCTTTCTCTGGGTCACATCTCAACCCTTCAGTTCCCTTCTATAAACTTTACTTCATGGTGTTCTGCTTCAGAGACAGTATCTTGCTATGTTACTGCAATGCTTCAGCAATGGCTTCAAACTCTCGGGCTTCAGCTCTCTTCCTGCCTTAGCCTTCCAAGTGACTGGAGCTCTAGGTGTGTATCACATCATACACTTCTCTCTGTTGCGCTGTTTCTTTTGAAAGACATTTATTTTCAGTTTATAGTAACAGAAAAATCTATAAAATGAATTTATTTATCTCCTGTCCAGTTCACCAGGAAAAATGTTGGTTGAATTAACATTTTTCATTTACTGTTGCATGGCAATTTTTACCTTGGGAGAAAACATTCACTGTTCCTTCATTTGATACACACATTTTATTACAATACCTATGTCTCTGTTGTTGCTTTTAAAGAAAAGAGAAGAAAAAAAGGCAGGTCTCAAGCGATAGCCCGGTTGGCCTCAAACTCACTAAGTAGCCCTGATTGGCCCGACCTTGAACCCCTGATCTTACTTTCCCTGTCAAGTCTCTGAGTTACTGGTGTGTGCTCTCACACTCAGCTGTAGTTGGTTGTTTTTGTTTTAATTCTAATAATTGTCTAGGTACATTTGTGTGAATTTAGGGCAATGTCTAAACAGACTTTCCATTCAGCAATTACCCAGTTTGAGGATCTCAACTCATCTTCAGCCTTTGAACCTGCTCACAAATGCATGTCCTCTGTCATGGCTTGCTTCTGAATACTAGCAAACAGATCCAATACTCACTTAAGCTCTCATACTTTGGAACTAAACTTGTTTGACAAACGCAAACATGTTCCTAGGCCGCAAAGACCTC
This sequence comes from Peromyscus californicus insignis, assembly GCF_007827085.1. Classification (NCBI taxonomy): domain Eukaryota; kingdom Metazoa; phylum Chordata; class Mammalia; order Rodentia; family Cricetidae; genus Peromyscus; species Peromyscus californicus. The sequence goes on from NW_026294595.1 coordinate 52,449,925, forward strand.
AACTGGTTCTGGGCCAGCCTCTCTGTCCGGAAAGCTGACATCAGGAGCCATCAGTTTTCACCAGGCCTGACAAACCAAAACGCTTTCAGATGGGCTTCACCAAGGTCGTTTAAATGTAAAGCTACGAAAAGATGCTTATAGAGACTACTTTTTTTTTTTTTAAAACAAATTTCTCAAATGATGACAAGGTAGCCAGAGAACTCTCAAAGCCACAACCACTGGGACAACAAATCTAACATCCTGTTTTCCTCATTCTCCTGGGGCTGCCACGGTAGTTCCAGAGTGCGTTCCTGCACGCTTATTGCAGGATGCCCCAGCCATTTCCTCATTTTGTGCAGCTATTTTTATGAGACTGGGGACAATGCCCACGCTGGCACATGAAGAGTTAATACCCAGCTGTGCGGTTGGTGTGCTCTCATTCACAATATGTTTCCTTTGAAGCAGGGGCACAGTGCTTCAGAAGACAGTAGCTATAATTCTATGCAGATTTTTCCTGATTAATGAATGGGAAATTTCAATTGAATTTTTAAACAAGTTAGAACAATGTAAGAGGTGGATATAATCCTTAAATTTTTTTTTATTAAAAGGCATTTCAAATTTGAAAATCTCAGGCATTGTCCACATATCTGATTTATGGCTAAATGTGTTTTTTGAGCCACAAAGCTGCTGTACACTTCACGTAATGCTTGAAAAAAAATAGCGTGCTCTCTTTGTGAAGCTAAATGAAATAAAATATGAAGTTTGTGATACATTAAATCACAAACATAAATATGTACTTTATGGCCAGCTGTTATTTCTGAATATGCACATTTTAAAATGGAAACATTTACCCCACATGCTGATTGGCAATTTCCCAGTTCCAAAAGCCCAATTGCATTTAAGATGCAAAAGATTAAAATGCCTCAATAGATAAAGTTAATAGTTCATCTTCCTAAATGCTTTTATATGTTTGAAGTCTTACTGCTCCACTCTGTAGATTCAAGAGGCTGGGGCTACTTTGATGTGGATTTGTGTTTTACACACATGCTGTTACTGGAGCTGAATCCTACTGTCTCGTAGACACCTATGAGAGACATGATCCACACATGAACATGGACAGAGGCCATGTGGCTCCATCCACCTCACCCTGAATGTGCAGCTTCTGGAAGAAAGTGGACTATGTCTCCATGATCATATCACAAACATCTAACCTCCATTTTGTCTAAAAATCATTTCAGCTGCTAATATTCCATCTCCCAATGACTTTCCTCCTCCCCTGCATAAAAATTGGTCAAGGAGAACACGAAGATTGCATTGACTGGAAACTACAATTCCCCAGGGACACCTTATTTGCTAGTCCAGGCAGCATCTCTCTCTCCGTAGGTAGAGCTGAATTTGTAAATGCCTCCAGTCCTGTAGGACGCATGGGCAATTGGCAGTTCAAAAGTTCATACCATGCCATATGTCCTAATAATTTTTATCTACATCTAAAACAATACGGGACTGTCAAATAAAATCCTGCATGCAAACAAATGATGGAATGCAGGGGAACCCTCTGCCCTAGCCCTGTCTTCTCTGTCCGACAAGCTAATGCAATAAGGCCAATAATAAAAGGTTGTGTACCAGGCCTAAAGCCTGTGACAGATAAAAAAGAAATGTTGGAAACCAATGAAGCTTTTGCACAATTAGATTTTTTGAGGCTGTGCTGTAAGGATTGCCCAGAGCCTGTTCAGTCCTGATTGATGGTAAAATCATAACTACATCATATTAGCTGCAGAGTTCACTGACAGGTTACTACAGATTAATATTGCCACTGCTGTTCACTTACCATTAAACCAAGGGAAATATGAATTGAGCCGTCCCTCTAACAAACCCCGCATATTAAAAGGTAAGGTGTTCTATGGAACAATCTCCTCCTGTCACTGACGGAAGACACAAACAATGTCTACTTGAGCAATATGCAGATACCTTGCGGAATACTAATTAGTTGCCTCCTAGGAGAGCCCCAGCACATCCGGCTGGCTAACTACCCTTCTCCTGAGCTTGTTCCTTCCCAGCTCTTGGCTACGGGGTTGCGGTATAACACCCTAAAACACGGAGCAGCAATCTTGGTGATTTAAATGCTGGCCACCAGGCAAATTGCAATGACATCAGTTTGGCCAGTGTGTTTTGTTTGCATCATGTGAATTTGAAACAGGGGACACTATGGAGTCAGGTTTTGTTTGCTCTGGACACTGGAGGTTTTGTAGGAACTGTTTGCAGAGACTGCTGTCCACGACAATGTTGGGGGTAGTGTATGGTTGACTCTTTACTTTAAAAATGTTGAGAATGCATGAAATAGTCCTGGTGCTCTCTTAATTCCAGTGTGCTGATGATGGCATCCTAAAACAGAAACATCTCATCTTTTAGTCGTCTCAAGACTTGGTTAAAAAGTCAACTGTCAAGCACAATGAGGACTGTCTACAGAGTGTGAAATGGAAGGCTTGCTCCTGATTAGAGCAAGCTGGTGATGAAGCAGCTGACCGGCAGCGCTCTCTTTTCCTCTTGTCTGGTGTGATAATGACAGCTTCGACCTGGAAATGAGCAGAAGAGCCGGAGGCGCTGGCCCTTTGATCCAGGTGCTTGTCTTCTCCTGACTGGGAATGTAGATCTGCAAGTGAGGGTGTTGCCTGGTGATCTCCTGGTGATTGCCCGCTGGAGTCTATTACCATTTCTGAAGACTCCACTATCTGATATCCAACCCCAATTCTGTATCAGTGGTCCCTGGATTTGGGCATCCGCATGCCTGAAAGAGCTTATTTAAGGATGCAGATTCTGGGCTAGATTTCATGTGGTATAGACACACACTGAAGTTGAAGAACCATCAGCATAAAGGAAAATAGTGACTTGATTCAGCTCACCATATCATTGTATTAGAGACACTCACAACGCAACATGGTTGAGAGTCAGCTGGAGTCAGTCTTTTTATTATTTTAAAAGAGAACTGATCATCTGTTGTTTACATTTATCTGTTTACTTAAAGAGCAGACAATGAGCCAGGCAACTGTAAACTAAGTGTTCTACCATTGGCTGACCAATGACGGACCAGGAGAAGGTGTTTGCAATGCTTAAAACTTACTCTCAAAAACATCCAGCCATCCCCGAATCTGGATTAATATTAGAATGTACAAAGAATTCCTGCAAGTGGGTCAGAAAATGACAGGTGATGAGCTGGTGTCTGTCCAGCGCGCAAAGCCACAGGTATGAAGAACAGTACAGATGTTAGCCTTGTCAGAATGACAAAGTTTAGAAGCCTGGGTTGTGTCAAGACGACGAGTCGTCATTGCAGGAAGAGGAAATGATGCTAATTCAGAAATAATTCGAGAACCGTAATGAAATGAAGGATGAGCATTCTGTAAGAGGAAGGTGACAAAGAGGCCCCCTACTCCAGGGTAGGAGGGAAATCAAGGGTCTGCAATATTGTTAATGGCGTTCCCTTCCATTTCCCAAAAGCCTTTGGGAAAATAAATTATATTGTCCCCATACTTTTGCAATTCCATTTCTGAACACATGTCCTGGAGAAAAGTTGAAAGGAACCAGAAGCAAAAATATCTTTTTAGCATTATTTTGTGATAATGGGCAATTGAAATCATCATCTATGCCTTCTACCAGAATAGATAAGTACTGAATGGTTATTTTCTATGGAGTACCATACAGCAGGTGGAGGAAATATTATTTATTTTGCACGCATGGATTAATTCTAAAGGCAAAATTGTGATGAAAACCAAGAGGGAATAAAAATTAAAGCAAAGTTCCATTTACTCAAATTTCAAAACTGCATTCAAATTTGTTAAATATAAAATAACAGCAGACATTGTATATGTATATATATCAAATATTTATGTATATATCATGTATGCACATATATCTCACATGATACCTATATATGATAAGGAAGTACCTAGGTGAGGGTGGGAGGAACATGGGTGAGGATCTGCCCTGAGGAAGAAAAACAATGAAGGCAGATGTCATATGTGGAGTTATGTGATGGGAGGCTACAAAAGACGGGTATGGGATTACCGTAGGCCTCTGCCCTAGAGGTCAAAAGGTAAGGATTAAAGTGGGAATATAACTTTAATTTCTGCCTCTGGGAAAATAATGTAAACATATCTTAAAAACTCAAGCATGGGTGTTAGAAGAAACATAGTTCACGGATAGGGAGGCATTGAGTTTGTTTTGTTCAAGTTCACCAGGAAGACAGAAACTTTTGCTGTGGGACCTGTACTTCCAGATCATCTCCTGGCAGATGCTACAGCCTTACACATAAGTAGTATTGCCATCGTTAGCAGTTTGTGGTGCTGAGGGTCAAACACAGAGCCTCACATGCTAGGAAAAAGCTGCAGCATGCCCTGCCTCCAGCCTCATCCTCCAAGAGTCATTCAGTTTTCACAGCAAGGAATGTAGAAATTGGTTGTTTGTTGAGTAAATATCTCCAACTTTTTCCTACAACCTCCAATGGCTCTTTGATTCTTTAAGATTAAGTTCAGGCTCTTGACTTGGCAGTAAAGACCTTCGGCCAGTTGATGTCAAGCACATCAAGCACCTCTTCCCATTTAGTTTTCCAAGTTGATTCTTTGCTGTCCTTAATCAGCTCTTCAGTCTTCCGTTTTCACACCATGGGTTGTGCCTGGTGTGGTCATCTATTTCTCGTCCTGTCCAAGTTTTATTCACCCCAAGGATTAGTTTAATGAAGAACTTTGGAACCTTCCTTTATGTTTTAGACCCGAGTGACCTTTACTTTCTCCTTCATGCAACTGTTGAATAGCCGCCTGAATTTATAATTATTTTCACATATGTGCTTTCTCTGCAAGGATAAAGTTTTATATTCTCAACTTTCTCATAAATAGGCCTACACTGTCTAGAAAGGATTGTTGACTAAGTGTTTATTAATTTTCTGCTTGGATGTTTGAAGCAGAATACAATAATCCATGGGATAACGTTCCTGCCTTTAAAGGAACCTGTGGTCTAATGTGAAGATATGCCAATACTCAGCAAGACTAAGGAAGTGAAGGATGCAGGGAAAAAGAGACATGGAGGCTTGGGTGAATCTAAGCAATCTGGCCATTTCAGAATGGACCATGGCCTTTGGCCTGGAGTTACATTATGCCTCAGGAGAGTGGGACACCTATAACATTTTAGCTGGTGGTGGTGATTACAGTGTCGTGAAATCATTTCCTGACTAACATAGCCAATGCTTCTTTTTCCTCTCTGGTGTATTTCAGGGATCAAAAAATATAAAAAAAAAAGACATAAAAAATTGAATCCATCCTAGCTTGAAGTGTTACCTGAAAACTGAGGGTGGAGTGAAGTCCTTTCCTGATTGCCATGCAGGCAAAGGTGTTGTGAGAATGTGTTGCTGTAGAAGATGTGCTGCATCCATAAGAATGGGCTGACTAGTAGAGAGAATTACCTTTTAAGGCACTTGGGCTAGGTGGCCCCATGGATGAGTTAGTGACTTAATCACACTGTTGAGGACCCAGGTCTTCCTCCATCTACAATCTGCTATCTTTGGCACATTCGCTGTTCATCCTTAAACTTATCACCCCTTGGACACAGACGACCACCATGCTTCCAGTCCTTACACCTTCAAAGCTGGGTAGTTGTGAAATCTATTTAGGACATATCTGGATTTCCTAGAGAAGGACTGTACCCCAGAAGCTCCCAGCAGGCTTTCTCTTACGTGTTACTGACATAACAGGGTGGTGTGTCTATGGTTGGACACAACGGGGCCTCAAGCCACTTTGATCACTATAGCAGAAGGCACGCTTGACTAGGATGGAAGTAAGGAGTACACATTAGGGTGGGTGCCCGGCGGCTTTCCCAGGGGAACAAATGCTCTGGGTATGTAAAACAAAACCACGGCCTGTTTTTCTTTTCAATTTCAACAGTCAATGATTCTCATGACTGTTACAAACCTCCTTTCTTTGACTCCTGGTGGGGAATTTAATTTGCTCCTTCGTTTATCTAACTACGCAATCATCATATGTTTAGCAAGCATCTAACAGATGTTCTTAAAGTTTTATTTTTTACATCATGGCCTCCCTCAGCAACGAGATGAAACCTGTAGGTACTTTTCAGAACAATGTTCTTAAAACATTCAATAAAATGCACACAATTACAAATTACAAATTAATTAAGTTAAAGTAGAGTTTACCTTGGACCTAGTGGCTAGAAACTGTGCTGATGCTCAGGTTAGGGGGCGCTCAGAGTCTAGAGGAGCAAAATGCAATTTAAAGTCCTGGTAGGGAAAGGGGGGCTCTGCTGGCCGCAGGAGGGGACAGTTCATTTTAAGATGGGGTTGGAGGTAAGAGAATGCTCTGTGGGTATCTCGGAGGAGAACTAAAGGAGGTGACCAGGAAGTAACAGAAGGTAGATTAGTAAGAAAGAAAAGTAAGCAAAAAGAGAGGAGGTAGAGCTTGGAGACCAGCCATCAAGGGAACATTCTAGAACACAGAGGTCGATGAGGTAGATGGTTGTAGGGAACTGAGTTTGTCACGAAGCATTCCTTCTCCATGTGATGCTGTGCTCGACCTGATTTTCCCACAGGGAGAGCTTTGACAGTAAAGATGTGTGACAGGCTGAGGTGACTTGTCGCCTTTTTCTCTGGGTTGACTCTGCAACAGTCAGCATACTGCTGCACTGAGTAATGGTGGCACGTGGGCAGTTGAGCCCACGGCACTTCCGGCTCCTAGGACAGTGTGTGGCAGTCCCTTTGGTGTGGTCTCACAGCCACATTGGAGGACACGTGAGTCCCTAAACCAGCATCTCCTACAGCTCGCATGCCCCTCTGCCTGCATATTCCTGGCTTAGAAGAGAGGCTCCATGCCTCCACCTCTAGCCAGTGCTTGGCTGCTGCACCCATGAAAACAAGACCAGTAGGTGAAGACAATGCTTGGGTGTTGAGGGCTCATTCAAGTTGGCAGGCTGAGTGTTGGCTCTTGTCTTCAGATCTACCACACAGACTTAGGGCCTTCACCTGACTTTATCATGCCCCACAGTGGCTGCTGCCTCTGGCCTGAGATTCCTTTCGATGTGGGCATAGAAGCCCTATTAAAGGTTTCTGTGGTTTTCTTGGTTTCCTCTATCAAAAACTCCCATGAACAATCTCCAGCATTCACAAGAATGCACCACCGTCATAGTTACACGTCTGTCTCCCAGTGCTCATGGGAAGAGACAAGGGATGATTGTCAAATGGGAGCGAAGGACCTAGATACCCAAGAAAAAGAAACTTCAAGCTAGAATGTGGGAGTTGAAAGGAAGCTCAGAGTATGGTTAGGTCTCCTGAAAAGTCCCATTGATAGCTGCAGGGTGAACTTGATCACATCAACTGTTGTCCTGATATGGATGCTAACTGGTATAACTTCTCTGAACCCAGCATCTTTATCTTTAAGACGAATGCCATTCAATATACTCATTGAAAGTCCTAGCTAAGCATGACATCTATGATTTGAGTGTGACCAAGATCTTTCCCTGAACCAGTCTGATTTTCTTACTAAAAATGTAAAATGTAATACCCTCATTTCTGAGAGAGATTGACAGATAGCTGAAATTTTAAAATTGATCTGTTGGGTTTTTTTGTCACATGGATACTTCTTTTTTTTATGGCTAACCCTATGATTCATGAGCCAATTTGCTGCACAAATCTCAGCTGATGTGAGTGAATTATTCACATTTCAGAGTGGAAGCATGGTAGCTTTTCATTTCCCAAGTCAGTTAAAACAACTTAGATTTAATGTTCTGCATTAAAAATAAAAAAATAGTGAATACAAACATTTTATCTATTTTGGAGTATGATTGAGAACTTCGCACGGTAAACAAAGTGTTTGTGAGAAAGTAGCTGATTTAGGTGAAAAATCATGTAACCTGCTGGTCTCTGTCCCTGGACTCACTAAGTCCAGTCATTCTGAACCACAGGAAAATCCTGACGTCTGCGGCCTCCTGATTTGGCTTAATCAGAGCCTTAGCTCATCAGTTAGCTTCTCTGTGTTTGACTCATCATTCCTCAAATAAGAGATAACCCATCTGACAGGCAGATAGAGAAGAAGAAAGTTTGCGAAGCACTTACAGTATCTACAGGGTGATTTGAAGTGACAAAGATAATAATCCACTTTGGGTTATTCTTTGGTGACATGGAGGACTGGCCTGCTGACATAATTTATAGGTCCCTTTCTTTGTTCATAATGGGCTCGCAGGATCCATGACTGGGGTTCCCTGGAACTGCACTAATTTTTGGTATTGTCAAGCCATGACCTAGATTTTGAACAGAAACTCAAGCAAGACCAGATTCTCCTTCTGATAAACAATGTAGGACATACATGTTTAAAAGGAACAGAAGACGTGGACAGTTCCTTTAAAACAAAACCATGCTGTATCAGTTTGGTCCAAGAATCTTTGCAGATGGGTTTTTGAAATGAGTGAGCCAGGCTTCTAGATGTCACCAGAGTAATGTATACACTTGAATTACGTAAGAAGGGATCTTATAGAGAATGCCAGGCACATGAGTAAGGACTTAAAAGTATAAAATTTATTGAGTAAAAAGTGGGAAATTGTTAGAAGTTTTTAATTAGACTCTGACTGGGGAATTTGCCTTTGCCAGAAACAAGAAATTCAAATGTCTCACAGTAGGGTCTCTTACCTCCAGACAGCACAGAAGACCATGTGTGTCTTAGAAGTCTCTTTAAGAACTACATCTTGCGCCGGGCGGTGGTGGCGCACGCCTTTAATCCCAGCACTCGGGAGGCAGAGCCAGGCGGATCTCTGTGAGTTCGAGGCCAGCCTGGGCTACCAAGTGAGTTCCAGGAGAGGCGCAAAGCTACACAGAGAAACCCTGTCTCGAAAAACCAAAAAAAAAAAAAAAAAAAAAGAACTACATCTTGGGGCTAGAGAGTTGGCTCAGAGGTTAAGAGCATTGACTGCTCTTCCAGAAGATCTGGGTTCAATTCCCAGCACCCACGTGGCAGCTCACAACTGTCTGTAACTCGAGTTCCAGAGACCTGACACCCTCACACAGATACACATGCAGGCAAAACACCAATGTGCATACAATAAAAATAAATACATTTAAAAAAGAACTACATCTCTTGTCTACAACATCAATAAAACATTCTCTGGGGTTATAATTCATGTTGTGCAGAACTTATTTCTTTTATTGGTGCTTATTCAAAAATATGTCCTAGCATTAAATTTTCATGGATTTTTTTAAATGTATTTAAATTTAATTGAAGAGGAAGAGGATTTCCATTTTGAGGGGTTGATATTTTAAAAAAGCATTGATCTTTAAACTGAAAGGTTTGATGGAATATTAAATTTGATGAATCAGAGCAAGTATCTGTGTTTGTTAGTTTTTATAGAGCACATTTAAGCATTCATTAATAAAGTCACAGTACATTGTCTTGAGCAGGCCCTCAAAGGTTAACGACTTGATACAGGCTGGTGTTCTTCAGCCTCACGGTTTGAGGGTGACTTGTGGCAAACTTAGTCCTCTTTAAAAATGGGATGCAAGGGAAATGTTTTATTTCCTATCTCAAAGTCCAGGAATCTCTTTGTCCTTTCCCATTCTACTTTGTCTTTGCCAAATGTCCCCAGGAAATCTCTAGCGCTGAGATCTGCATGTGAAGATATTAGCTGGTTAGCCTCAGGAGGACCCTGGAGGGCTGGTGGAGTCCCCCAAGAAGTCGGCTTCTCTGCTGCAGCCCCAGCAGCGACCCTCAGCAGGCAGGAGCTACTGAGAGTCACCCATTTGGACAATAAAAAATGGTAACTTAGGAAGTAACGTTAACCTTTGATTTTCTCTCCTTAGAAATGAGGGAGTATTTGCAATGCTTTAGTGGGGAATGTATCATAACTTCATCTACCCAGAGACTCCTTGGTAGGTGTTGGTGGACAAACCACTAATCATTGAGTTCATGACTCAAAGTGGTGGATACTAGGAACAGGTATTACATTGAATTGTTTAACCCAGACAAATTATTTCCCTTTTTAAATGTGTGTGTGGGGGGGTATGTGCAAATGTGTGCATGTGTGTGTAGGAGGGTGTCCTCACCCATGCAGGCAAATGTGGAGGCCAGAGGTAGATGGTGGGATATCTTCTTCAACCACTTATTTCCCCTTATTCTCTTGAGACAGGGTCTCTCATTCAAACTTGTCACTTCAGGTAAAATGTCTGGCTCGGCAGAGAGCTCCGCCTAGAACCAGCCCATCCGTGCACCCCAGCACCAGGATTATAGGTGTGCACCCACAGCTAGCTTTTTGCATGGAGCTGGAGATCTGGACTTTGGGTCTTCGGGCTTGTTCAGCAAGCGCTTCCCCGACAGGGCCCTCTTCCCAGACCTACCACAGAGAATTTCTATGCCAAGGTGTCATGTGTCTGAAACAACATGAAATTAACCCAGACCAGGACGGTGCAGGTACTTAGAACAGTTGTAAGAGTGTTCCATTCCTTAATAGCAAGTACAGGCTCTGTAGATGCCTTACGATAATTCACGAAGTCTTTTTGCCATTCAGAAGAAACATCTTGATCACGTGTGAGAGTAAATTTTTTTTTTTTTTTTTTTTGCAAAAGAGACCTGTTCAGTGCCTTGATTCTCTTGAGAATTGTTAGTAAAACAAATGACTCATATTGGTTTTACAGGAGAGACAAATCAAAGCATTTCCACAAGGTTACTGAGCTGAGCTGAAGCAGTTGAACCGTTTCTGGAGCAAGTGGAAGCTGCTCCATTGGATGCAGGAACAGCTCCCCGCTTAGTCGCTGTGTGGAGAAAAATAAAAGTTCATATAAAAGAGGCCACCAAGGGTTATATGACTGCGATGGTTTACAGCTGGAACAACTTTGTACCTGTTTATTATTGTCAGATTCTTGTTACATTGTTCGTTCAGAATCAATAAAAGCTAAGCTCCCTCTCCGGCTTTCCTAGAAACTCTGTTGGAAGGATGTGTGGGGTGCTGGAAGTCGGGGTGACAGAACATGGAAGGAGGCAGAACTGATGACGGCAGGTGTAATTCAGCCTGCTCTCTTTACTGACCTGTTCTTTGGGAAAGTTCCATTACTGTAAAATATGTGGGAAACTTTTGGATTTTTCTTCATGTGAGAGATCATTCTTTTTTTCTTCAGAAGGAAAAAGAACAGACACACGTAACAAACATATTTACTTTTGCTAAAGAAGGACTGTTATTAGAAGATTACTTACTCTCAACCTTTCCACACTTCTGGAAGGTTCCAGCTGCCCACTCTGGTCAAATGAAGTTTAACTGATCCTACTTAGTAGTAGTTTTAATAGTTAACAAAAGGATGATGTATTAAAACTAGCTACACATTTCTTGACTTCTGTGGGTATTCCAAATGAAACACACATATCTGAAAATTCAAAGCTAGTATCTGTAAGGAAGAAAACACTCATCATTTGTCTTTCTGGATCTGGGTTTCCTTACTTAGGACGGCTGTGTGTGAGGTTGGTGTTGAAGGGAGGGGGGACAGAACATATATGTATACACATACAAAAAGTTAAAATGGAGTTACTCTATACCAGGATGACAATGCCCCTACTGTACACTACAGGCTAACGAATAAAAAGCCCAGTGCCAGGGATGGATCATCTCTTTTGGAGCTGTTGGCCAATGAGATCCCATAGACTCTCAAACATTACAGGCTATTGCCAGTGCTCTTGCTTACCCCCCAGAAGCTGACAGTACGGCCCTATTGCTGAAGACACCACATGCTTGATTCATAGAACATAGAGTATCAAGCTGGTATTGGCTTGGAAGCTTCATCTTTAGTGTCTAGATTTCATGGTGCTGTGGATGCTACCTAAGGAGAAAAGTAATTATCACTGACCCGGCTGTGAATCCAACAAGCCATAATAAGAACTGACCTGACAAGATATGCCCACTGGACAATAGTGGTATAGATGTCATGAAAGTAACCAACCACTTTCTGATTGGATTTAAGTCCAACTCTGTAAGATGAAACCCACACCTAGCAACATTGTTAGGTTGAGAACTTATAGCTAGAAAGGTTACAGGGCTAACTAATTAGTACATGTGAAATGTACATAATATTAAACCAGCTTTTAACCTGAGTTTGATCTCTAAACCCCATATGTTAGAAGGAAAAAAAAATGACTCCTAAAAGCTGTCTATGACCTCCATATGCCCAACATGTGAATGCTCACACACACAGACACACTATATGTAAAAGAAATTAAGCAGAATGTTCTAGAAAAAAATCTCTGCACAAGAAGAAAATATAATAGTGAATAATTATTATCACCCTCATTTATCGGGCTTTGATTAATGAATAAAATTTGTGTATAGCTAGAGTGTAAAATGTGATATTTTGATGCATGGATTATGACATGATTTACCACTATCAAATAAATTAACATATCCATGACTACACTTATTTACTCTCTCTCTCTCTCTCTCTCTCTCTCTCTGTGTGTGTGTGTGTGTGTGTGTGTGTGTGTGTGTGTGTGTGTTGAGAATGTTTGAGATCCACGCTTTGCAAATTTCCTGTATCTGGCATATTATATTAGCATGCACAGCGAATATACCAGGTCTCTAGTAGTTATAAGCTTCAGAGCTGAAGGTCTGTACCCTTGGACAACATCATCCCCACTGCTAACCCCCAGCCCCTCAGACCCCCATAACCACTACCCTACTCTATTGCTCTAAACTTGAGGTTTTTTCTTCAGACATTCCACAGATAATGGAGGTCACATGGTGTTAGTCTGTCTGTGCCTGCCTGGGATAACTTAGCATAATGCCCTTTAGGCTCACCCATGTTGTTGTCAACGGCAGCCCAGCCTTCCTTTTTAATGCTGAGCATGGACAGTGATAAATTATAATAAGCCGTCTACATAATTTTTAATTTTTAAAAAATATGGCCCGATTGGCATTAAAATTTCTGTAGAAAAAGGCCACTTGGAGGACTCACTCATAGGGTTAATAAAAACGATGGGCAGTGAAATCTCTAGATCTTTTATAATGAATAAAAGGAAAAAGGGCCCATCCAGTAGGGCCGCCCCTGCCTCCGTGGGCGCTACACGCAGCTGCACGCGCAGGGCTTATCGTTTGCAGCTGTTTAGGAGGAATGTCTGCAATGCGAGCAGCCCTGTTAAAACAGAACGGATTTATAAGTTGCAGGAAGCCAACTGTGTGATCACATGGACCAGAATCCGTTAAGTATCAGGTTGCTCTTTCTTTCCTTTCTTCCCATCTTATGTCATATCTCAAGTATGAACGCCACCCAGAGGTCACTCAGGTGATCCCGGCCCCCTGGAATGCAGCTGTGATGGGACTTGACCTTGAAGGACAGATGGCATCAGGAGGCATTCTTTCAGCCTTGTGCTAGCCAGGGCTCAGTTTGTGATATTTCTGTCTACAGATAGCAAAAGGCTTTCGCTGTGAACTGCTTTCTGATGCGTGCCCAAAGCCAAGCCGAATTCATTAAAAGGGCCAAGGGGCAGCAACCTGCTTATGGGACTCTGTGAAGACTTAGATAAAAATTGATGAGAGTAGATGGCCAGAGAAATAGATTTTAAAAACCTTTATATCTTCTGTAAAAAATAGGATATAATATTTATTTCATGTTAATTTTCCATTCATTCTAATACATATTATGTGCCACATTCCTTTAAAGAGTGACTTTGAATAAAGGGTTTAATATAAAATGTATTTAGTTGAATTTGATGTTCCTTTTCTAATTTAAATAATATTATAACTTTTTGCTAGCACAAAGCTTCCCATGGTAAAATTTAATGTCACCAGGATGTGGTACGCTTTCATGAGCCCCTTTCGGTTTTTTTCCTCTTCGACCAGAACGCTTTTTGCACACCCCTCTCTCTAGTGTTACCCAGATTCTTTGAAGCATTATCTGATTTCAGTGCTGGGCTTAACCACTTCGAGAGAGACTTCAAATAACTCTTACAGTCTCTTAATTCAGTGCTTCATTCCCTTGCCTATCCACTCAGGTCCTCTTGACCCATCATCGTTCTGAAAAGTACAAGGCAAATTTCTGAAATGTAGTGGCTAATTTGATTACACAGAGATTATATGCTTGAGTGAAAAAAAAAGAAGACAGTGTCTTACATTGCTCTGTGGTCTTCATGGCTCAGGTACATTCTTTACTTTAGCCCCCCGATGATCTGGAGGAGATGGGTCGTCGTCTCATCACCATCCCTGTTTCCCAGGTGGGGAAACCGAGGCACAGGGACCCCATGGAAATTTTGCAAAGACACAGGATCAATCCTTGCACACTCCAATTTGGGTACTCTGGCAAGGGAGTCCATGTTTGTATCCACGCCATACTGCACAGAGCGGTCTCAGGATCCTTTTGACAGCTGTATTCAAGGCAGGATGTGTGTGGGAAGAACGCCGGGCTGAGGGCCAGAAGAGGCACTCCAAACTTGTTCTTTTGCTAGATAATTGTGCAAACAGAGAACATTCCATCATTTTAAATAGTTCTGCATCTTATTTATGTTATATAAATGCTGCAGACCTTGTGGAAAGGCCACTTACACAGTGTCAGGAAGATCAATACTGAGCATAGGCTCTGGGGTCAGACATTAAGGCTGACGTAAGGCTCCGTGCATTTCTTCCTGGGCACTGCTTCTGACCAGACGTGAGACAGGGTCAACTCAGTCACCCTGCTGGATCTTCATCCCCTCACCTGCACAATGCAGACTGCAAAAAGTGACCACCTCAGAGAGTGGTGGACGAGGGAAGAGCAAGGCACTTCAACTATTTGGTACAGTGCACATGAAAGCTCTCCACTCCATCTACTGTCATTACTCCCATTCCACAGATGAGTAAACTGAGGTCCAGTGAAGTAACGTAACATGTCCAGGGACAATTGTCCTACTCACAGTAGAGTCTATATTCTAACCCAAGTAGATAATGTTTTACAAACAGCATTTCCCCTCCAAGGACTGAGAAGACACTCCACATAGTATCTAGTGCCCGAACAAGGTCTCCATCCCAGGGTTGCCTTCACCTTCCCATAGTTTAGCAGCCACAGGACTAAAGTGGTACCCACAGAAGATTCCCCCCTGCTCTCTCAGACTCACAATCACTTGTGAGTGGACGGGACCCACCTCCATCTGGCCAGCGCTACATCCCCTCACCCATCCTTGCTCTGCTCCGGTCACCAAGCTTTGGTTCTTCCTTCCTTCCTTCCTTCCTTCCTTCCTTCCTTCCTTCCTTCCTTTCTTTCTTTCTTTTTTTTTCTTTTTTTTGAAAACCAAAGGCGAAGAAAGGAATGCAGGAATTTCAAGGCTTCCAGGCTTAAGAGTCATTCATTCCCCAGCCCTGTCTCTCTTCTCACTAGCCCTCATAGGTAAGCGACTTTTGATTTAGTGTAAGACAATGAGAACTGGAGTGAAAGGAAGCAACGGTTAGTAAGGTTGGCCTTAGCGCACACCGAAACTCACTTAGGTCAAGTGATTTCTGACAGATGATATGCAGGAAAGTAAGAGCATGGGCAGACAGAAATCGCTGTGTATCATTAGGGTACATTAAGACACGAGAAGATTGGTGCCCTGGTTTCAGTATATGTCAAATGTGGATTGACTTTTATTAAAGACTTCTGAACTCTCTAGGACTTCAACTACGAGGCACTCTCTAAAGAGGAATACAGGCCTACCTGTGACTCTAGCATTTGCATCAGATTCTCTAAAGATGCTTTTTCTTCATAGTGAAGCCAGGACTTTCGAATTTTAGAATCTTGTGGCTGGGTTTTTTTTTTTTTGTTTGTTTTTGTTTTTTGTTTTTTTGTTTTTTTTGAGATTAGGTTCTTACTTCACAGGCCAGTTTGATCTTCAACTTGTGATCCCCCTGTCTCAGCCTACTGAGTGCTGGGATTTCAGACATGTGCCAGCACTCTGGCCTATGAACTGCGATACTTCCCTCTTTCCTCAAAGCTCCCAAGAGTCCCGTATCAAGTCCTGATAGACTGTGGCAGACATAGAGCATCCAGCTGTTTGGCTTCCTTTGGCTAAGAACATTTACCGTAGAGATTGCCATTGGCATCTCTGTGTGAACTCTGCTGCATAGAAACTCTTTATTTTCGAATTTTGCCATCACGCCACCTTGAGTAAGAGTGCCGGGGACAGGGCTCTGTTGTGCAGTGAGGCAGAGTCGTCACCGCTCCTGGTATTGTCTCTTTGGTCTTCAGATCTCTGGAGCAGGGCCACATCCTGCATCTCTGTGAGCTAAGCCTACATTCACAGCAGGTCAACACCAGGATCTCCTTCAAGACTTTCATTATTTATTATTAACTGAAGCTCTGCCCTTAACTCACTATTAGCAGGTCTTTACAGCATGGAAAAAAATCTCTTGTAGAGGGGCAGGGCACCATTACCGTGGCAAGGTCCTTTGCATGGCTAGAGAGCCCCACCTGGACTGTAGTTTTCTGGATGTAAGCCTCAGCTTTTATCTTGTGATGCTTGGGAGAGGATACCATTTACAAATTGGTAAGTAAATATTGTACACACGGTAAAATATGGAGTTGTTTCCTGTGCCGTTGATAACGGAAGAAAATGTGAGATAATACCATTTGATTTGCACTTGTAGGTGAGAACCCCAAATCCGTCATTACGACATTAAATCTGATTTTTGTTTGTGACCAGCATGAACGCTGACCTCTGCCCTTTGAATGATCTTTCCGTCTCCCAGAAAGTTCATGAAAAGGTCACGGAGCTGCAGACTCCCTCTCTGTGTGCATGGACGTGTCTTTGCTATTGATCTGGAAAAAGACCATTCACTTGCTTTGCTTGCTTTAGTGTTTAATGGCAACCTGATCTGTAATTACAGAATTTTCTATCTGAATTCACACCTGAGTAAGTACAGAAACCGAACCTCATTGCATGTCTGTTACTTAATCCTGGCCACATCTCCCAATTAAATACATTCCTTGAACCCTTCACAAAGCAAAATATGGCACCTCCTGGTCACAAGTTCAAATCAGGAGAGTGGGAGAAAGATGGTCTAATAGCTGGAGATAAAAACATCAGTGAATTTTTCTTATGGATTCCTTCATGTCAAATTCACATCATGAGTGACTCTGAGTTTTCCCTTTAGATCATCTTGGCATGATCGAGGAGCAAAAATAAAAATGATTTCTAGTATATTCTTGAGGTGATTCCTTCTTTTGATGCTGCCTGTCACTGTAAAAGGGGTTATGAATCTCCAGAAACCTGCTCTGCTGTCAGCAGCATTGGCCGGGGTTTTCAAATCAGCCTGCTGTAACTGGTCCGGCTCGCAGGCTTTAAATCTCTACTAGAAAACTATTGCCATTTACAAAGCACGAGGATTGTACGGAAATGGTGAAAAATGCGCCAGCGTCATACTCAGAATGATTGTGTGGGGAGGATATAACAATACCTCTCAAGACGGTAAGCAATACGTATATTCATATCTGGTGCTATTTATCTTGTAGATATACAGCGCTGGAAGTTCTCGCTGCTGCCTGTTAGGCTCACAGCACTGGGAAGGAAAGATCCCTAGCTTTGTCACTGCCGTATATCACCGCTGCTGTGCCCTTTGATTACACTGGGCCGCCACCAGTCATTAATAACAGCGAAAGCTTTTTGTCTGGCAAATGCATCGCTGTACAGCCCTTTCTTAACACCTAGGCATCTTGATGGGGTGGCAGAGGTAAATTAAAGAGGAAGCCTGTTTATTTTACAGCCAAGCTTGTGAACATAGAGGTGGCCCTTCCAGAACTATTGAAGAAGACAGATTCCCCTCCCCCTCCCCATCTTAGTAGCCTGAAACATTTTCATATTCTGTCTTTGCTCAAGGGAGTCCGGTCATGAGTCTTGCTCAAACAACAATATGAGCATAATATAATTAGGCTTTCAATTCCATCACTGTCACACTTTGTCTACCAGAAAGTTACAAAGAAGTCAGAACCCAAGAGGACAATGACTTTGTAAACTTGGAAACCCAGGTAGGTCCAGGGCTGAAGGTGTCCGGAACTGAAGGTAAGGGAGAGGACGGTGCTTCCCAATGAGGAGAAACGTAGCCAAATGCAATGCTTCTTGGTGTGTTGCAGATGCACTGTCTTAGTCTCTTTTCTATTGTGACAAAACACTATGACCAAGGCAACTCATAAAAGAAAGCTTTTAATTGAGCTTATGGTTTCAGAGGGTTAGAGTCCATGATGGCAGAGCAAAGGCATGGTGGCTGGGACAGCTGAGGGCTCACGTATTAATTGACAAGCAGGAGGCAAAGAGAGAGAGAGAGAGAGAGAGAGAGAGAGAGAGAGAGAGAGAGAGAGAGAGACAGAGACAGAGAGAGAGAGACAGAGAGACAGAGAGAGAGACAGAGAGAGAGAGAGCACACACTGGAAATGGCAGGAGTCTTTTGAAACCTTAAAGCCTGCCTCTGGAGACATTCATTCTCCAACAGAACCACACCTCCTAATCCTTCACTAATAGTTCCACTAACTGTGGATGAAGCATTCAAATAGATGAGCCTTTGGGAACCACACTCATTCAAACCAGCAAAGCACTGTCCCATTCAAGGCATCCTGAAGTTGACCCAATGCTAGGTGGCTTCACACTAAAATAACTCAGATGCCACTCCATCAAATCATGTAGCTCTTTAAAAAGTGAGGTGTAATGACTGTGAGTTTTACCTTTTGTTTCCATGGCTTCTAGACTCTGCAAGCAATTGCCATTTCTTGCTGAGGCTCTTATCAGAGCTTCTGGAATTGTTTTATTGCCTCTACCGCAGCTCCCCTTATCTTAGTTATTCCAGGTAGATTTCACAACCAGTTAGTTCAATTCAGTGTTTCCCCATCAAAGTCCAAAACAGAAAACCAAGGGAGAAAATAGGATGGCACCAGGCAGGTCACAGCCGTTGCACACTAGAGTGTTGTCACTGGAAATTCTTTGAGCTGCATTGGTGCGTGCCTTCGTGGTTCCAGATAACATGTGCTTCATCTGTAGGTCCTCAGCCACAAAGCTCGCCTGCAGAAGTCCATTGTTTCCAAAGTGTAAGACGATTCTAGGCTGTTCAGAGTCATCATAAGAGAAAAGGTGATGATGACATTGTTGGTTTTTTCAGATCTTTATTCCATTTACCTAACTGGGCCGTGAAGAAAGTCTCAGATAGGTGGTGGTATGTTTTAGCACCCACTGACGACTTGCTAAGTTCCTGATTTCCATTTTCATTTTTGTCTGTTTTTAATGCAACAAAAACAATCTTCAGGGTCAAAGTGCACAGAATTTCATGTTGCCCTTGGCCTTGAGCTAAGGTTGGCCTTGAACTCCTTCTCCTCATGCCTCGGCCTTGCAAGTTCTGTGACTCCAGGTTATGCTAGCATGCCAGCTCAAGGCTCTTGAAAAGAAGATGAGTTGAACTGTACATAGTTTTGTTAATATTTACTTTCATTATGGTCATTTTTACAGTAAACAGAACTGACTTCCTATTGGTGCTTGTCAATAAGGTTTTGAGATAAAGTAAAATTTATTTTAAAATAACCAGGAGAGGGCCAGTGATAAAGGCTCTTGCCTCAAAAGCCTGGTGACCTGAGTTTGACTCATTTCACACGTGCCCCCCACCCTATCTTGCACAAAGACATGATTATTGTCTGGAAGGAGTTAAGGTAGGGGACAGAATATGGTCAAAATATATTGATGAAAAAAAACAGTAAGAGGAAAAGAACCGTCTATTAAAAAATATTGAGAAATTTTGAATTTGAGAAGTACATGGCTGAAGCAAAAAAAAAATTGTAATTGACATGGAAATTGCTACAGCTGAGTGAAAACTATTTATCAGGCTTTTAAACGACTGCCAGAGTAACCATCTTGAAATATGAATCAGGACCACTCTGCTTCTCCATGAAAGCCATGAGCAAAGTTCTTTTGTCTGCAGCCTCTGAGGCCCTCCTTTCCCAAGCCTATCTTTTTCCACATGCTCACACGTGTGTGCCTCTTCTGTCCCTTCTGATGACTAGAAGGCTCCAGTCTTGCCCTCAGCCAGTCACTGTGCTTGGCTCTCCTGTGGTTCCTTCATGCCACGGAGGCGCCAGTGTAGGGCAACTCTACTTCATTGCTTTAAACAATAGGGATGAGACTGATTTCGAAGACGTTGGGTTTAGAAGCTGGGAAAGTTGAGCGGTAAATTGGCACTGTCTTTAGAACCACATTTAGAAGAACCACCTGAAGTTGGAGGCCATGTGACCCTCTTTTCCCGTCTGGAGAAAGGTGTTGTGTACAATCTCATTCTGACACCATTTGGGTCAGTAACTGAGATTCAGTGTGCTGGTCATCCTTGGGGGAGGATGGAGGAGGAGGGAGAGAAGGAGGTGGAGGGGGAGGAGGAAGAGGAGGAAGAGGATGAGGACTGGTGGTAGTGGAGCCAGATACTACAATGATAGAGAAAGAATCAATCAACTTTGCAAAGGTCACTGTCCCATACCATCCCAAGATGACATTTGGTCACATTTTGCCCTAAGAGGAACAGCTACCAGACACTAGAAGTCAGTTTCAGACCAATGTGCTGTGACATCTGGTCGTATTAAAGATTCACTTTCTGATTCCAGACTTCAATATTCCCCCCTGCACTTGATTTAGATGGCATGGTCTCCAAGTACATACTCTTTAAAGGAGTTAGAACTATTTAAACTTAGAAGATCGGCTACTGTTTTATTTACAATATTGGTATTAGCAACCTTGGGAACAACTGAGAAACCATAGCAATAACTATGTATTTGTGCTGATTGTATACAATGAAGGTAGTGTGCCAAAAAACATGAGGTAGTGATGAGTATGGTGTGTAGGAACTCACAATCTAGCAGAAATCACACTTATACCCACAATGAAGCAAGCTGATACAACAGTTTGAGAAGATGGCCTCTAGGCAATGTTGTGCATTTAACAATTAGTTGTATAGATCCAATGGCAGGTGCACCTGTTTGTAGCTCATACGCATTTCCATGGTATAAATTCTCTCACGATGCTTCTTTCAAGCTATAGTAGTATCATTTCAAGAAATGTAGTCACTGAATGCAGAGTTGGAAAGAGACACCAGCCATGAACTCCCTAACCGGCCCTACAGGTTGTCTGTGTAGCTTTAAGGTTCAGGGTTGATAGGTTGAGAGATGCCAACACACAGAGCATGCCTCATTCTTCCATCCTTTATGGTCAGCATCTTCATACAGAAGGTACAGTGGTAGTAGTGTATACCACACAGAAGGTCCCTTAAGACAATCGATGTAGAAAGTGTTTGGAATGACTCTCTGGTGTGTGTTCTCAAGTATGTATCTAATGATTATAATGAAATACAAAGAGGTTGAGAGATGGCTTTCAAGTGAGAGAATTCTAAGGCTGAAGAAAGAGATAGCATTTGTCTATAGAGTGGGAAGGATGAGTGGTGTCCTAAGAGTCTTAGGACGGTATTGTCAAGCCAGGCAAGCAGAGCCTTAGGACGATATGGTAAAGCCAGGCAAGTAAGAATGAACTAGTGTTCTGAAACACCACACCGTTCAGTTTGGGAGCATGAAGATGATGTGTTTAGGAAGTAGGATGGGCTGTGTTAAGGAGTCTTGAACGCTGGAACAGCAGACTGACTTTAGAGGGCAGTGAGTTGTCACTGACTTGGAAGCAGAAAACCGTCTTGATTCCCAGCATTTCCAGTAAAGTTTCTTTACCCTAAGGGTGACTGTTCCAGTTTCCTCTTGCTGTGATAAACACCATGACCAAAAGCAACTTGGGAAGTGAGGTTTATTTTATCTTACAGCTCATAGTACATCATCAAGGGAAGCCAAGGAGAAAACCCAAGGAAGAACTTGAAAAAGACAGAAACCACGGAGGAGTGCTACTTGCTGCTTGCTCTCCCCTGGCATGCTCGGTTAGCTTTTCTTATACAGCCCACACCCACCTACCTGCTTAGGGATGTGCTGCCCACATGGGCTGGGTTCTCTCACATCGATTACCAATCAAGAAAAGGCCACACAGGCAAGCCGTAGGCCAATCTCATGGAGGCAATTCTTCAGTTGAGGTTCCACCTGCACAGGTATGTCAAGTTGACAAGCAAGATTAGCCATCACAGTGACATAAAAGTTCAAGTGATATGCAGTGACTGCTTCAAATCATCCTTTGGAAATCTGTAACTATCATAGCATGAAAAACAAGCGTGAGCTGGCTCTATTCAAGAATAGTGCAGAACAGGAGGACACTGAAAGAGACCAATGTCCTTATGTAGCACAGTGCTCCTTCTGAAAGTACAATTGAGCCAATGAACATTTTCAGACTGATGCATCTTCCTTATGTACATCATAGAAATTTCATACGAAGTCTTTTTTATAGAGATGGATGACCTCCCTGCAGTTCACAGAATCACTAACACAAAATAAATGTCTGCCTTGTAGAAGTGAATTACAAATAGAACTTCTTCAAACATTGCTGCTTGACTTTAAGCAGAGCTGATTGAGGGAAAAATTGCCCATTCCCATTGCTTTCCAGAATGTTGCCTCTTTAGAAAACACTTTATTTCACAATGGCTCATTTGCCCTGGATCTAATTTCTATTATTCCAGGCCTTGTTTTATGAACAATATTCAAGGAGCCAAGTTTTAACTGTTTACAAATGTCTCCAAATCGCATCGATTTTATAATAGCCTTAACATTTACACAATGCCTGCTGATTCTAATTGTGTCCTAGCAAACATGGCCTCTTTGCATCCTCACAGTAATCCTGTGAGAAGGGACTTACAGGGCTTAGTTGGATGGGACAAAGGTAAAGACTTGTCATCATTATAGAGTTCATCATTATTCAGTTTGCTAAATGTTTGTTATATGGGCCCTTGGCAGAAAACATGCTGGATGGACAAAGAAGGTGTTACTGTTCTCAAGGAATTTATATTCTCAATGGGAAAAGCAGACAATGAGAAAATAAATTATCCTATAACGATTGTGATATGAGCTCTCCAGGCCATAAGCAGAGTGTGTGATGGTGTGGATGTGAAAAGACCGTATTGGTAACAATGTTAAAGAGACAATGTTTGAACTGAGACATGACCAATAGAAACTGAGCCAGTCATGGAGACCTTGGGTGGAGCATTTTAGGCAGTTAGACTTTCAGGCAAACAGAGAGCTTGCTGAGGTTAAGGAAACAATGGTGATCAGGTAGAAATGAGTTCAGTGGTAAAGATAAAGTCAGAGAACAAGAACCAGGGAATTCAACTTTCAGTCTGAGCCACTGAAGGGTTTTAAGTAGATGAGAGCCATGCCAATGTGGGATGAATGGGCTCCATGACTGTAAGCCACGAGGCCACTCCCCCAGCTAAAGCCCAGGGAGAGAAAACAGCTTGTTCAACATCATCCACAGGATTGGTAGCAGAATTATTCCGGAATCCAGGCTTCCTGCTTCAAGGCTGTGCTCTTATCCTTTGCAAGCAAGACAATATCTGTTGCAAAATATTTGTTTACACTGTCAAGAAGTGTCTCTGCCTAAGGTGCCTTCTGATTGGTTTAATAAAGAGCTGAATGGCCAACAACTAGGCAAGGGAGAATAGGTGGGACTTCTGGAGAAGGAGAAGAAGTGGAGGAGGAATCTAGGTTCACGGATTTTCCTAGTAGACTTGGAGCAAGTTGGATGTGCCCTACTAAGGAGAGGTAACCTAACCACATGGCAGAACGTAGATTTAAAGAAAAATGGGTTGATTAAGTTACAAGAGCTAGTTAGAAACAAGCCTAAGCTAAAGGCCAAGCATTCATAATTAATAGTAAGTCTCCATGTCATTATTTGGGGACTGGTGATCCAAAGATAGTCCGACAAAAAAGCTTGCTACAAATGTCCAAGAGACTATACTGTTTGCACAGGAGTAGTGGGAAGGTTTATCATCTCGATCATCAGGAAATAAATATCAAAAAGAGCTTTTCCAAGTGTATTTATGTGTATAAGTGTGCATCTGGGGGTCGTCTACACCACTATAGTCTGTGGGTCAGGGGCATTGTGCTGTGTACTTAATCTCCATTCTTTTTCTTTCCACTTCCCACAGACCCTCATTTATTCAAGATGGCACTGTGTTTTCCAGTGTTCTTTGCAGTTAAGAGAGACATCTGGACGTTTTCACTTTCCTGATGAAGGTCTCTGAAGGTCTTGCTTTGACCTATATTGTGGTTGTTCTCATCTTCACATGGAGCCATGAGCATGAAAGCCCTGTGTGAGGAGGGCAGAGCAAGAAGCCAGAAAACGGGGTCCTTGATGGCTAAAAGGCAGTGCATTGCTCTACACATATTATTCCCAATCCTCAATCCTGATGAGGAGACACCAGTTATATGTCTGTGCTGAGGCTGTAAGTGCAGCTGAGAAAGAGCTGACCTGATTTGGTAGGGCCTAGAAGGCAGAGAAGTTAATATAGTGCTATTATACAGCGGACTAAGCATGTAAAAATATGAGATGCACCAGAGTCAAAGCAAGAGCTGTAGATATTCCCAAGCATAAGAGGTATCTTTCTTCCTCTCCCACTCTTTCTTTGTGTCTATGCACATGCGTGTGTACGAAAGTGTGCTTGCCAGTGTGTGCATGCAGAGGCCAGAGGTCCATGTTGGATGTCCTTCTCTCCATCTTTTTACACAGGGTCTCTCACCAATTCTAGAGCTTGCTGTTTTGACTAGACTAGGTGGCAAGTAACTCCTGGAATCTGCCTGTCTTTGCTCCCACCCTCCCAGGGCTGGGGTTATGATAGGTGCAGCCATGCCTAGCTCTCACATGGATGTTGGGCATCTGAATTCAGATCCTCATCCTTGAATAGCAAACACTTTACCCACCAAGCCATTGCCCAAGTGGAGAAAAATTCCCAAGGTATTTTTCTAAACAACGCTTGTTAGTTCTTAAGAGAATTAAGTCATCATCCTTTCCAATAAAAATTTCCAGTAATGTAGGTAGGTACATGAATGGAGAACTAGAATATGGACATTTGAACTACATCAGGACAGGGCTCCCCAGGAGGCTATCCAAATAACCTGCCATCACCTGCATGTTAACTTAAGGATTCCAGGTAAAGCCTCCTTGGAAGAAGCCATCCAAGAATTCCACTTTAGCCAGCTCAAGGGGCTCTCGATCCCTTTGTGGGGTTGGGTCATAGCACCCCTCCCTTCCAGGTTATTCATACCCTAGATGGTGTCAGGATTCTGATGGCTCCCTCATCCTCAGTAGGAGTGTCTCCATATGATGAAAGGAGATAAGCATGAGAGCTTTCTACATCTCATCTTTCCATGCCTACCTAAAAGCATTGTTGTGCTGCACTGAAAGTCTTTTAACAGCTATCTAAAGGTATTAGTTGGGAAAAGCAGCAAAAACCATATTCCTATCTCTGTTTTCCCACATCAGCATTGCTCTTAGAATGTGTATCTTCACACACACACACACACACACACACACACACACACACACACACGCGCGCGCGCGCACACACACATGCACACGTATATGCACTCACACATGCACGCACGCACAAGAGACTGTAACCTTGAAAGCAATGTAATTTCAAGCCCCAGTTCAGCACGAAGCACCACGCGTTAGTCCATAAATATTCATCACGTGTCTGACTCACGGACTTGGAAGAAATCACTGCTTCCATGGAAAGGGCTAGATAACAGGTCACCAAGCAAGCTTAAAGCAACAAGGGCAACCTCGGGGTCTCCATCTCTAAAATGCCCCAAACGCATGACCACTGAACGCTGTCTGTGAAAGACTAAGAAGCCCTGCTGGGCAGTGTCCAGGCAACAAGCTGCCACACTGAAAGGGTACTTCCACTTTCTTTTATTGGGGGGGGTTTTCGAGACAGAGTTTCCTCTGTGTATAGCTTTGCGCCTTTCCTGGAACTCACTTGGTAGCCCAGGCTGGCCTCGAACTCACAGAGATCCACCTGCCTCTGCCTCCTGAGTGCTGGGATTAAAGGCGTGCGCCACCACCGCCCGGCTTTACTTCCACTTTCTAGACTTGTTCATTGTGTGCCTTCTACCAACCCATCCACGCAGCACACACCTCGCTCTTACCTCAGTCATCCTGAAGTTCTTTTCTCTCAGGGTTGTCTGGGAAGGCTAGAAAGAAGGACTGACTGTGAACCAACAGACTTATACAACCACCGTCTTGTGCGTCAGACTGTTCCTCTCAGGGAATGGGCCTAGAGCTGACTCAGCTACTGCCACAGAATCACACACTGAGCAGTGGGAGCCCTTCTGAAGTTCTAGTAGCTACCCCTATTTATGCAGCATACACATTAAAACATTAAAAACAGAATGTGTACAAGATGTAAAAAACTGTCATATTTAGAGAATATGTTTGTCAAGGAAAGTCTTCATTAAACCTTTGTGTGTGTGTGTGTGTGTGTGTGTGTGTGTGTGTGTGTGTGTGTGTGTGTGTGTGTGTGTGTGGAGGGGGGCAGGGTCTCACTGTGTAGCCCTAGCTGGCTTAAAACTCATGATATAGACCAGACTGACCTCAAACTCACAGAGAACCACCTGCTTCTGTCTCCTGAGCACTGGGGTTAAAGGTGTGTGCTACCAGTCCCTGGCCAAGTATATAAGTATACACATATACATACAAACACACACACACACACACACACACACACACACACACACACACACACATATGATTTTAATCTCAGCACTCAGGGAGCAAAGGACCTCTGTGAGTTCAAGGCCAGCCTGGCCTACATAGAGAGTTCCAGGCCAGTACTATATGGTGAGACCCTGTTGCGTGCGTGCGTGCGTGTGTGTGTGTGTGTGTGTGTGTGTGTGTGTGTGTGTGTGTGTGTGTGTATGTGTGTAGACTTTGATAACAGTCCTTGGCTTCTTGTCCTGGCTTTGTGGCAGTGCTGGTTCTGAGGCAGTGACTTGAAGCAATTTTCAGGCCCTGGTGGAGAGAGGAAGAAGAGATCAGTGAGTTTATCAGGCAGCGAGGATATGCTTTTCAAAAACGCACAGGCTCCTCCAAGTTTAGTTTTCCCGTCACCATTTATATTCCTGAGGAATAGACGTGTCTCTCACTCTGCGGCAGTGTTTTGTGACATTTGGATTTACAATGTTCAAGTTGAAGTCTCTAGCCCCTTGCAGTCTGTCAAAAACAGCTTCTTTGTCCATTTGTTTTTGTCTTCCACACCCAGTCTGAATCTCTTTTGTAAATTTATACTTGACAACCCTCGTATTTCAGTAGCTGGCTTAGGTTTCACAATCTACCTTGCTTGCTCAGTTACATTAGCTGAAACAACAAATTTAATCCATGATGTCAATAGTAAATTATAGCAGAGAAGTAATATATGTCTGACATCATAAAGGTCAAGGCTATGGTAAAAAGCCCTGCAAATTCAGGAGCTATTGTGTTTGACCAGGAGGTAGACTCTGGCTAAACGCTTACATTATGAAAATCAGATTAGCACTAAAAGCTGCATTTGGGTAATCTTATTTTTTTTAAATATCTTTTTATGGGAAATTTCTAAAAGCAGTACGCTCTTCCACTCTATCCTGCACTGTGGATTTTTTGCTCCCATGGACATTGGCTGTGTAATTATATTTTATATTTGGTAGTGGATAAATAATTAAAACGAGAATTACTTTCCTGAAAAGATTCATTTAGAGCCCACATTTTCTATTACCATAGCTGCTGGCTGGGGGAGGGGACATCACCTCCTACCTACCTAAACTACCTTGCCATTAAAGTATCTAAATTACCTTGGTGAATTCTGAGCACAGAAGTGGTTGATGAATTGCTTTTGCATAAATGCACTTTCCCTTTGCTAGAATCTAATTTTATGAAACACTCATGTGAACACACGTGCATACTCGCATGTGTGGGCATGAGCATACCCGCCACTACCCCCTACCCCCCACATGCACTCACTCACTAAGAGACACACATATACCAGAGCAGCCACTGAACCTTCTCAGGAAGAAAAATTGAAGGCTGGAATTTTCCCTGTATAATGAAGCTTTTTTTAAATGTTGCCAGTAATATAAGCATCTCTAAGGAAAGCCCAAATGGTTTCATCTCCTGTAGGGAAGAGCAGTTCATGAATCATTGTTTCCATGTAAAAGGGTTTCATTCCTTTAACTGGGGCTATCAATTGTAGAGCTGGATTTTTTTTTTTTAAGTAACAAAATTTGTTTCTGCTTTAAACTCATTTAGTACAAGTACAGGGGGGAAATCCTTCAAAAAGACCCCAAGTTGAGTTGTGGATGAAGATGAGAGTCTACTATGGGCATCCCTTTGTCTTTAGGTGGGCTGGCCCATTGTGGGTTTCCTAAGCAGCTATGGGGGCTTCTTCAGCAGCAGCGGCAGCAACATCTCTCACTAGGTTCAGATGCATTTCCTCTTAGTAATTAGAAACATTTGCTGTAGTTTACATGTGCTCTTGCTGGGTGTGCTCTATGGTGGAAAGAATATGGTATCTGAGCCCCTAATATATAATGTGGTGACATAACCTGGTGTTGGGCATTGCTTCGTGGCAGATTTGGTGCCTTCTGTGTCCCTGAGAAGGGACAAAATGACTTTAGCCAGGGACTGTCAGCTACTGTGGAACTATTTCCTTACCTGAGCTACTCTGGGGGATCTGGATGAAGACAGGCTGATAGAAGAGACTTAGTCTTGTGTCCTTGGCTGGAGTCTCTCAGCTCCAACTGCCTCTGTTATTGCACAGTGTGTGCTGAACTGGGCCATGAGACAGGAGAAGGTGTGTAGTTCAAGGTGACCCTATGCCTAGGTCTGTTAATTTGCCTCATTTCTGATCACTGGCCACCATTGCTCAGACTGACCGGGGTTCAAGTCCACATAACACTTCAAAGAAAGAAAATGACTACTAAACACTAAGGTTATTGAGACTAATAAGTGTCCATTTTTCTAGATTTCCTTAATTTGGTAATTAATGTTCATGAACATCCCTGAAAGAATGTAAATAAATATGATTTCTGTCTCCAAGAATATTGAATTAAAAACTACGACAAAAATACTTAGCATATAGCCCTATAAGTCACCTCTCTGTCTTTAACACACATCCCTGCCGTGTGTGTGTGTGTGTGTGTGTGTGTGTGTGTGTGTGTGTGTGTGTGTGTGTGACTTTGCTGGAGGGAGGATGGGGCAGTGAAGAACAAGTATGCCATTCATAATGGCGTTAGACACAGTCTACCCTGGAGTTCTTTGATACATTGGCAGCCATTCCAGCATTGATTTGTATTGATTTACATGCCCATGTGAGATCACTGACGCATGTCAGCTTGTCTTATATCATCATCAACATTTAATTGTGATTCTTTTCATAGTAAAATAGAAAAATTAGTTTCCCAAATTTTTGTTACAAAGCAAAATGCCATTCTACAAATCAGGTTTTGATCAGTTTGACAGCAATGAATGTTTTTCTCTCTATTAATATAGGGACAAATCTTGTTTTCTGAATGAGTCAAGAGTGATGGCAGCTGGCACTGGGGTCTGCCCATCTGCACTGACGGACTTCCATACACTAGATGGTGAACAGAAGTTCTTAGAAGTTTACTGACCACGTTTGGCCTGAAGGATATGGACCCTCCAGGATACTCGCACACTCCCTTAACTAGCAATTGTTCCTTGCATCCTGTATCTGACGTTTCACACTTGACACTTCCCTTCCCCAGCTCATTCAGTACTTGGCACAGCCCTGTGAGTTAGGTGTTGCTGTTTTCCCATTCTACAAAGGAGAAAATTGCCACTGGGGAGGTCTAGGCAAGAAGATCTCATGTTCTGGGCCAGCCTGACCTACATAGTAAGACCCTGGCTCAAAGTAAAACAAGACAACATGACAAAGAAAGACAACACCAGCCCTGTGCAAGGCGAGGCAACATTCCAAAGCTGCTCACCCAGTGGGCTGGCTGCTAGCTGTGGACAGATTTCCTTGGAGTCAGGTGTCTGTTTCTGCTCTAAAACTGCACCGATTGGCCCAAACACAAACACCACATCCCTAAGCACTACCCAATCCTGCCTCCTCACTAGCTGGCTCACCTTACAAGGTTCCTTTGATGTGGAATAGTTTCCCAGAATTTCTCTCACCCAGAGCAATCCTGGTACCTCCTGCCTTTGATGGAGTACTGGGAATGTAAAACTCTTCATTATCCCATTAGCCGTTTTCTCTTTTCTGCTAAGCCTAACAATTTATGAACACTCTTTAGGCTAATGTATAGTTCCATGATTTTACAGCTATGCTATACTCTTCATGTGTTGACGCATTTAAGTGTCTAGATCCTCTGTGTGATTTTTCTGAAGTCAGAAATTAGATGACTTTGACAAGATTCCTATGTAGAATGCCTTCCCTCTCCAGAACCCGAAGAGATGATGGCAGGACCACTGTGAATCGAGTAGGCTTGAGGTGCAGGGGACATTGTGGAAAGTACAGCAGCCCCAATTTCAAGTTCCTCACTATAGACAGATTTCATTTCATACAGCAAAAGTCTGTGAAGGCCTTTAGGTGCCAAGTGTAAGGAAGAGATTCATACTGACCCTTTAGCAGAAAGGAATTTGTTGCAAAATCAAATGTGGTCTGAATTGAGAAGGGGGGAGTCCTAGGGATGGGGGATGATGCAAGATGCCTCGTACACCCTTTCCCTCTCTCCTCTCTCTCCCTCTCCTGTTCCTCACCTCCTCTCTCTCATCTTGATCTCATGGTGTCAGCTCTCTGGAACCTCCCATCTCCTCTCTGGGTCCACTGTCACCGTCTAGCTGCTCAGCTTCTTCCTTCCCTCTTCTCCAAGCTTTAGAACACAGCCAAGGAGCCAAATAGTTCCGGAAGATGCCTTCTATTCAGTCAGCTCAAGGTGTGGAACAGATTTTGAACTTGATTTTTTGAAAATCAAGTTGTACATTATTGTCATGTAATCACAAAATTTTAATTCATTCAGATGACAGCCTTGAAGTTGCTGCAACCTGTACGTATTTACATATTTTCTCTTGTGCCCTCAGCACGTCCCTACTCTTTTTCTGTGCCCTCACTTTCTGTAACCCCACCTCACCCTTGTTGTTCCAATCTATATAATAGGCCCGTCTAAGGTGGCTCATAGATTTCCTTACCATAAGTGGGAAAGCTTTGTGCAATGGTCCAAGAATGCAAGGCATCTGTTGTTGTTATTATTATGTGTTAATATGTATTGATTGATCCAACTCTCCTCCTAAACAAACAAACCAATCCAACCTTCTCTCTCGGCATAAGTGATGACTTGTTGCTTTGTGGTCTGTCCAATGACCTCAGCTAAAAAGCACAGTGGCTAAGCTATGAACCATTTTTTTTAACTGATTTGAACAGACCCACGGATCTCCTGTGAATATCTATAGGGGAATAATTTCAAATTCAGACAAATGACTTGGATTCTTAGATGAGTTAAATAATCAGTAGGTACAGTCAGGGCACTCTTGAAATACCTGGGCAGGAGTAGGTAAGTTAGAGAGGCTTTGAAAATACTTTTTCATTTTTGGATACAACAAAACAGTCCATGTTTTTTAAAATGTGTGTGGTCTTTCCTTATTCTTACGAAATTGGCCCCTTTCTTCATCTTTGATACACCCACCAACTCTGTTAATGCAGTAATACACCTGCTTCATTCTCTTCCAAACTTCTCTGCCAACACAGATTTAGATGTAAAAAGATTGCAGAAAAGAAGTTATGAGGAAGTAGAAACACCGTCAGCTCTCTGTGAGCTCTGGGCACCGAGGCCAGACCTCTCAGGAGTTCATCTCGTAAAAAGATAGCAACCATCATTCTCAAAGAAGCTCAAAGCAGAAAGAACGATTTTTATATAGACTACAAACATAGTAAGATATGTTTACAAGGAACACTCTTTGGCAGTTCATAATTTCACTTAATTAAGGTTAATAATTAACTTGGTAAAGAACCCAAAGCAAAGAAAACAATTAGACAAATGCTCTTAGTCCAGGAAATGCAAAATGCCTAAGTGTCTAAGACTCACTGGAGGGTCACACAAGTTTGCTACTGGAAACATTTTTGAAAATAGTATTTTATGTGTATCTATTTTATTTTATATGTATGAGCACTTTGTCTGCTAATGTGTATACATACCATGTGCATGCATGGTTCCTGGAGAGGTCAGAAGAGGGCATCAAAGCCCTGGAACTGGAATGATGGCTGGCTTTATGCTACCATGTTGGTGTTGGCAACTGAACCCCAATCCTCTACAAGAGTAACAAGTGCTAACTAGTGAGCCATCTCTCCAGCCCAATACACACAGGTTTTATACATCAAGAATGCTTCACTGAGCGGTTTAAAAAAAACAAAAGGAGACAATGAATCCTAGGGTAAGACGATGCGCTCTTTAAACCAGGTGCTATGGGTAGAGGTGTCTGTACAGCACACTGTTGCCGTGGCTGGAGGTAAGGCGAGACCATGGGGTCTAAGGTGACGCCCAAGAGACTGACAGAGCAGGTCTTATTCAACTTGCTTTGTGTAATTGACTTACATTAATCTAATAACGGAATTGATGTTGATTCCTTTTTAATTTCATTGCATTTATTTTACTTTATTTTGTCTAGCAATTTGGCCTAGAGAAATTTCAAACATTCTGTTTCTTTCACTGGCCAATTTCGCTTGCCACTTAGGTGGTTCAGACCTGTGGAGCCAGCAAGCCTGGCCTTGAACCCAGCCACCCCCAGCAGTGCGACCTCAAGGAAATTGATAACTTTTCCATCTATTCACTTGAGGTAATTGCTAATTATATCATAAGATTTTTAATCTTGATAAAATGAAATAATACTTATAAAACATTTAAGTCCAATATATTTTTTATTTGTTTTTACAAAACAATTAGAATATATAAATGTACTTTGTATGTTCAAGAATTGGTAGTAAGGGGGCACAGATTTCTGTAGCACTTTGACATCCAAATGGCTCATCAATAGACTTAACTCACTGGACAGCTATCAGGAAGTGTTGACCCATAAGGTGAGTTATATATGATGAGTAGCACAAACATGTAATATTTCAAGCTTAATTTACTAATTGTAACTCAAAATCTATAAATATAAAATTCTTGTGTCTGAAAGCCAATCTAAATTTAAATATGACTTTACAGAATCAATGAGTGATACTAGCCAGCTTGTGAATAATTGAAAAAAATGTTCCAAATAGATTATTTTTTATTTCATTTTGGGGAAGAAATAGATACCCTATATTCTCCTTATTCCTATGAATATCTCTAAGATTGGTTTCTGTTTTAAGTGTTATTAAAACATAGAGTCAATTTGATATACATTATCCCTTATGAATAACACTGTCATCAATCTAACCCAGATTAGATAAATTAACAAGCAAGAAGAAAGCTCATTCATCACATTAAAATTAAATATTGATGTATAAAGTGTTCATTAAATGTCTGCATATAAGGGTCTAATACAAGGTTTGCTCACTCATAATTTTATTTTATAATTGAAGAACTAGAAAAAATGTGAGTGTAAAAACAGTTCTCTTTATTTGTCTCTATAAATGTTTCAGTGATCAATGTAACCATGGTAGCAAGCACATATAATCCCACTGTGTGGTAAACTGAGGCAGGAGGACCCTGAGTTCAAGGGTAGTCTGAGATATATAGTGAGGCCCTGTCTCAGAAAATAATTTCCTCTTGTTGTATATTATTTTATGACATTTATTGAAATATGACTTTATATCTTTTTAATCTAATGCTGAAGAGAGGCATGTATTTTGTAGGTCTCTGTCTCTTTTTTTTTTAAACCTCATAATTTAGTTTTATTGGTTCTACAAAAATGACCAATCTCTCAGAAATTTTTTAAAATCTGATTTTTCACAATAGTATGAGTAGTATCACTGTATATTATTTTCTTGATTCACCAATGCACCAAAAAAAGAAAAGAAAACTAACAACTCCTATGAAATTAATATAAACCGCATAAGATTCAGTCACCTATAAAATGATTGTAGTTGTTTCACACGAGGATTCTATGGCTGAATATTGTTTATGAGTTAGCTTTGAAGGCATCTTAAACATGACTACCGCTGTTTACATTCAGAATAATGTCCACCAACTTCCTCTGTACCCAAGTGTTAGAAGTGGAAGGCATCACAAGACATCATTTAAATCACAGTGCCCACCAAGCCTACAACCAGAGCATCAGCAACCTGAGGAGTCAGTGAGGACCCTGCAGGTGGGTGGAGAGAGTGTGGGCATATGGATCCTCATTCTCAAAAAAATTCCTGTTTTGGTATAAGTTTTCTTGATGATCCCATAACATAGACAATACAGCCTGTCCAGGGTTGTCGGTTCTGAAATTAGAATAAAGTTATAATTCATTACTCAACACTGATCAGTCTTGGAGCATATCTTTATATCCCAGAGTTACCAAGACTTTAAAAAGGTAAAAGCATAGAATGGAGAAAATTAATAATAATAATAATAATAATAATAATAGTAGTAGTAGTAGTAACAATAAGACTCAGTGTATGATATTTTAAGAAAAAATATATAAATACATATGCAGGCCTGGAGAGATGGCCCAATGGTTAAGAACACCTGCTATTCTTGCAGAGGACCAGAGTTTGGATCCTAGCACCCATACCGGGTGCCTCACAACTACCTCTAACTCCGTCTCCAGGGGACCCAATGTCAGCCTCTGTGGGTTACCATGTACATGTGCACATATGCATGCACACATACACACATGCATACATACACATAAATAGATAAAAATTTAAGATTACACTTTAAAATCTTTATTTAGAGATATAACTCAAATAAAATTCATTTAAAGGGCACAGTGTAATGGCGTTTGTCATAGGCACAGCACTGTGCAACAAACACCACAATCTAAGTTTAGATTACGTTAATACGTTATTTTGATACAGCTATTAATCGTGCTCACATACATGTTGTTTTACTGAATGAAAAAATGAATTCAGTCACTTTAGAGAATCAATGTGAAGAGCCAAGATGAATTCATGGTTCTACCTATTGCTCTAGGACCAAAACTCAAGTTGGGTGAGCAGTCCTGGACTGAGGATCTCATGGGTTGACACCCTCCTGAACATGGGTGACACTGGCCAACCCACACAAGGTTTCAGCTGCTACCTTGGGCTACCTAGCTCTGGTCTACTCTAGCCTGGTCTCAGCTCTGAATGCATCTGACATGGCCACAGAACATCAGGTGACGATGCTACTTCCTACCAACCTGGATCAGAGTCACACTGCAAGTCTATGGAGAAAATCTAAAGGTCCCTGTACTTCAGCCATCTTCCAAATCCTAAATTCCCTGCACCAGCTTCTGCTTCCAAATATGGTTTTTCTTCTTCCTCCACCCCACCCCAGCTCTCACCTTTTCCCATGACTCTCTGAGGCATTTATTGCCACTCTTGGAAGGGCATCTGGGCCAACTGTTTCGTGTGTGTGTGTGTTTTTTTTCAGGAACTACTACTATTTTAGTGGCTAGACGTTTAGTCAAGGAAGTCTTTTCTTAAATGCAAACACAACATTATCTTCTAAGTGCCTCAGTCAAAACGTCCCAGCCACAGCCCATGTGGAATTTTTGTGGATTAAAACAATGAATGTACTCATCTGGGGAGAGAAAAGAAAATGTGAATGTTATTTGATTGTAAAACCTAAATGATTAAAAAAATAAATGTAGGAAAATATAGCTCCCTAGCGTACACTTCACCATGGAAAGGCAAACACCATTAAGATGTGGTCTGTTTCAGGTAGTCTGGAAAAAAAAGAAAACTTCTATCAGGGTCTGGGGAGCTGGCCCAAGCATTAGCAGAATTAAGGGATGAGCCTTGTTTTTGAAGGGTCATGTAGTGCCTCCCTTCCCCTCTCAAGTGGTCTTTTCATCTTGTAGAATGTTGAAGGCTGGAAACTTGATTCTAATGAACAGTTTCACAAGGGCTTTGTGGGTAGAGAGAAGACTCAGTGGTTAAGAGCACTGGCTGCTCTCCCAGGGAATCTAGGTTTGGCTCCCAGCTCTGCATGGTGCCTTACAATTCCTCATCTCCCCAGTCCAGAGGATCTGACGCCCTCTTCTGACCTCCTCGGGCACTGCATTCTAGCAGTGCACAAATACTAATGCAAACCTACCAGTCATACACACAAAGTGAAATCTCTAAACAAACGGAGAACCAGTGGCTTCATTAACATGAATTTAAATAATTTCAACTTGCAAGAGTTAGACAAAACAACACTAGCTTGAGTTTCCATTGACTATAATGAAGCTGATGTCACAAACAGGCTTAAGAATTTCCATCACGTGAAATCGTGAATCAATCAGAATTCTCCCACAGTGTTTTGAGTTCTGGGCTGGAAGCAGCATGACTCTGCCTCTGAGCTCAGAGTAAATATTCTAGAGCATTGCTACAACAAAGCAAAAGTGTGCCGCTGGCTAAGGAACGTAGTTCTAGGGGAGATCTCAACAAAGGAAGGACCTCCCCAGGGGCATCTTCACAGGGTCCCTAGAAAGAGAACAATTTTAGCTTCACTGATTAATACTTGAGTCAGCAGATATCAACAGCAAATGCAAACGTGTTCTCATGTTCCGCCATGTCAGAAGCTCTGTCCTGAAGGCAGAAGGCAGGAAACCACCAAGAGAGAAATGTCACCCCTTGCACCTGAAAGGAGTTCTCAACCCCCAGCAAGCTGACCTGACAGTTTTTGTTGTCTTTCTTTTCTTTTTTTTTTCTAAGATGTTTTCTTTGATTGCTAAGGACGTTATTAGAAAAACTCCACTATCTACAGTTCCCTATTATTAGTACATAAAATCTCTTGTGGATGGTGAAGTCAGCCAACTGTCCTATCTGCCCTCTATTTTCTCTCCCGGTCAGCCATAAATCCTAAAACCTGCAAGTGATGATGTGGTTTGGCTCTTCCTGATGGTGCTGGCTGGAGCTGGGGTGCTCATGTCTCTAATTTTATTGTGTTGGGAAGACAGAGAACTCTTTCAAGTTGCTGATGGAGATGTTGGCCATGGCCCAGCTCTCTTGGGTGATGATATGTGGATTGCTTACTCTAAGGGATTACTTTCCCCTGACCAGCAATTTCCTTCATGGCATTGAGTCCATTCTCTTGGAAGACTAGGAAGAAAGTAGCAATATTCTTCTTCTCATTGGATGATGGGAGGGTGGGAGGGGGGAAGGGTGGGAGTAAGGGGGTGGGAATGGGTCTGTTGACTTTGAAAACACAAAAGGAAGTGAGTAACTAGAAATGTACACATTGATTCAAGCCCACTCCCATTCCACCCCCTCCCTTCCATCCCCACACCCTCACTCCCGACTCCTGCCCCTTTCTACATGAACTTGTTGAACACCTTATATACCTTTCACTGCACTAGGTAAGTCCTAAAGGAGTTTATGGTCTGGCATGGAAAAAGCAACTATAATTTGGAAGAGCAAAGCCAGCTGTGAGTTTATATTGTGTTAGTTAGGAGAACAATGGCTGTTATAACAACAAATCAGCATTTCAGCAACTTAACAGAAACTATTTCTCAGAAGAGGCCAAAGGCAGTCCTTATCTGAAAAAGACTTTTCCTCTGCAGCCACGAAGGAGTCAGGCTTCTCTCTTGGGCCTTAGCCTTCCTATAGCTTTAGAATCATTTCCAGCCCTCCTGGGTAGCAGAGCAGGGAAAGCCACTTCCCAGAAACTCCACTTCTGTTCATTCTCCAGGGTGAAAACTTGTCATATGACCTTGGCTAGAATGGAAGAAACAGAAGTGCAGTGTGAGCCAGACAGCTGCATTCCACAGTGTAGACAGAGAAACAGAGCTGACAGTGAGCCACAGGGAGAGCATGAACTCATCCTTCCCTCCCTCCCTCCCTCCCGCCCTCCCTCCCTTCCCTGCCCCCTCTGTCTTCCTTTCTCTCCTCCTCTTTCTGATAATGGAAGACAATAAGAAAACCAAAAGACATACAGAGGTGAGTTGGAAAAAGGAACACATACATTTGTGAGTCCCAAGGTAGGAACATGAGCAGACCCAACCTGTTTCTCCAGTAAGACAGCACGGTGATACTGTTTGTGCCAATTCTCATTTTCAAATTCCCTACCACAGTGTGATCAGCCTCATTTTCTCTCTCTTTTCTTTTTTTCTTGAATGGCTCATAAAAATTAAGTCTAGAACAAATGTGCTTCTGAGAGCAAGTGTGGGTGCCCTTCCAGACTCTTCACTTGCAGAGCTCTTTCTAATGGGTGCCATCTTACTGTCAGGGAAATGAGCCACCACCTCAAGTCAGGTTTGTCAGCTTCCCCGCCCTCCCCCGAATCTCCTCCATCTTGCTTTTAGCCCCAGTGGGCACGGTTTCTTTCATCTTAATGTTGTTGGGGAGAAGATGAAAGGAAAATTTCCTTAATTCAATAGTGAAACTTCCCAATTGTTGGAGCACTTTGAAATACAAACTAATTAATAAGCGCAGCTCTCCTCCGAAGCAGTAAGGATGGCTCCGTCGTTTTCCACAGCTGAGAAGGCTGCCATTAAAGCAGCTTGCCCCAGGCTGTGCACCCCGTCTGAGAACTTGGAGGCACCAGCCCGGCATTCTCTCAGGACAGCATGCGGCCTCTCTGGAGAGTGATCAGCTTTTATACCGGTTGTAGCTAACAGTGACTTCCTCAGAGTCTCCACAGTGCCCCTGGCACCAGCTAGGCAATTAGTAATGTTCTTGTCACCAGCTTTGAGCAACCCACTAAGGAGAATAAAGGAAAAGTGATTCACTGAATGGCCCTCTCTCTCACAAACACTTTGGGAGATTGAAAAAAGACTTTAACAATAATCACAAGTGGTGTGCTAAACTGGGAATCAGAAAGACGGAAGGATTTTGTTCATATCCTCACTCTGTGACGAGCTTAATGGCACAGTTATTGTCATTTCGCAGATAGAGAAATTGACCAGACATGGCTGTTCCCAACGGTAGCCGTCAGTGAGTCATTCGCTGGCGCCCGTATTTTGGTTTGCCTCAACAGCGTAACGCATTGGAGGCAAATAGTACTGCAGCTATTTCAGTAAGAAACAAATGAACAAAAAACCACCACCAACTACAAAACCACAAACAACCATAGTGATGCTTTGTATGAGGGTTTTCCCTGAGCGCATCTTCTCAGATGAAGCAATTGGTTCTGAACGGCTCCGTGGTAGTATAATTGCAAGCTGACCAGAGTGGTAATGGACTCTCTAGCTATCCTGTGGAGCCCAAAATGCTCGCAGTATATCATAGTTAAAATATTTATTTTTCTAAGACTGTATCATAGTTTGGTTATGAGATATAGGGGCTGTCATTGTAAACACTGTTGGCTGTCAAGAATAAGAAAAATCCCTCAGATGGAACATGGATCTCTTTCTCCCTTCTTGAGGCACATGCTGTTTACACTAGTGAGGGATTAATAGGCATGATGAAAACCAGCTAGGATATTCTGGGTTCACTTTGTTTGAGATCATGGAGAGATTTGATTTGGATGTCACAAACCCCTGTGTTTAACATGAAAGCCAGGGGCTCCATGTGGCTACTGAGTGCTCCAAGGGGACAAATGTGAACTGAGATATGCTCTCCATAAGAGAAGCATCATGTATTGAAAATTTTACATGAAAACGAAGTTGAAAATACCTCATTATATTTATATTTTATTACTGGTTGAAACTATGGTATTTCAGCAAGATTGGGTTAAATACGACATACATTTTTAAAATTGGTATCATTTGTTCTCTGTATGTGAACATTTCAATTGTATGTGTGAATCACATGTTCCCACAGGAAAATGTAGCTGTGCAATGCTAACCTAAGAGTTTCCTAAATGTGAACATGCATTTATTCACTCAATCAGACCCACAGACCTGCAGAAACCTCCGCTGTTAGCAGCAGCTCCCTTTAGAGTGAACAGGAAGGCAGTGTTCAAATGATAGAATGCTTCCTGGCTTTTGAATCTGTATCTACTGGTTTACTTTCTAGTATCAGAAAATATTTTAAAGAAAATATCTCTCCCATTGTCTTCTCCTCCTCCTCCTCCTCCCCTTCCTCCTCCTCCCCCTCCTCTTCTTCCTCACCTTCCTCCTCCTTTTCCTTTTGTTTTTTTTGGGGGGGGGAGGGTAGAGGTCTGCTATTTAACCCCTCTATCACCAGACCCCATCCCCAGCAAGGAAAATAACCTCCTCACCTTCCTCTTTGACATATTCTCACAGGCACCTCAGGACAGCTCCCCACTTCCCTGCGCCTTCCCATGCTTAGGGGCAGAGCTGGCCCCAGTGCTGGGCTGTGTGCTGTTACAGCCAGATTACCCGCTTCAGTCAGCTCCTCTCTTCACCCCGTGCCAGCTCATGTTCCGATGGCCAGAGATGTTTCCCTTCGTTGCTCTATTCCCCCACCTATCACAATGCCAGGAATCCGCTCACTTTTTGTTAAATGATTGTTTAACCGAAAACTGAATCAGTGAAAACAACTCTTTAATTGAGACAGTTATTTGGTACTGTTAATAATAATGGTTGGGACTGGAGAGACGGCTCAGTGGTTAAATGCTCATACTGCTCTTGCAGAGAGCCAGAGTTTAGTTCCCAGCACCTACATCTAGCATCTCACAACTGCCTGGAATTCCAGCTCCAGCTCCCAATGTCCTTTTCTGGCCTTGGAAGGCACTGTATTCATGTGCAGAACTCTCTCCCATGACACAAATGTATACATAATTGGAAAAATAGAAAAATAGTTGATGCTTGATTGACAGTTTAGGGAAGATATGTTAATTGACTTAACAATGGTATTTTGGGGATAATTCTTCCTCATTAAAGACATCACCTAGAGGCTGCCGAGAAGGTTCAGTAGTTAAGGGTATTCCCTGCTCTGGCAGAGGACCCTAGTTCAGTTCCCAGCATCTACACTGGGTGATTCACAGCAGCCTATGATTCCAGCTCCAGAGCTCCACTCCTCACCACAGAGGCAGGATCTCCATGACTTGGAGCAACACCATGATATCCAAGAGGAGTTTTGGTGAGGGTCTGGTATTGATGGTGTACCAGAAGCCAGAAGCCTTGAACCTGACCAACAACACACTACACGATGAACATTTGCAATAAAGCTGTTTGGACAAAAGGGTCTACTGCGTGACACACAGCAGCTCCCAGCGCCACTAAGATGATGAAGAGGTGGGAAAGATGGAGGAGCAAAGTGTTTTTTTGTTTGCTTTTTTGTTTGTTGTTTGTTTTTTAATTAATATTCTTATTTGTTTTTTATTCTTATCTTATTTTTATTATTTCCTTTTTAGTTTTCCTTTTCGAGGAAACACTACAAGGGTGAAGGGTAGATACGGGAGGGACTGGGAGAGGGGAGGATTGGGAGGGGTTGGGAGGACATGATGTGAAATTCCCAAAGGATCAATTAAAAAATGTTTAAAAACATATTTAAAAAATCTTCAAAAACAACTCGTAGGAGTTTTAAATCACCTTATCTAGGTTGCCTATGCCTTGGTGCATTGTGATACCCATGCACAGGCATCACTATTTGGGCTCAATATGCTAACAACAATAATGACAAAAACAAAAGCCTGCTATGAATTGGGAGGAAGATGGGGGGGGATTGGAGGGAGCAAATGTGGGTGGATATGGTCAATATATGTTGTATAAATGTATGAGATGTTCAAAGAATAAATGTTCAAAGAATCATCTTTTGATTTAATACTTCGAAGCACCACGTTTTATTAAGCACTGTTTTTTTTTTAATAATTACTCCCATTAACTCTGGATGCTGTGAAAATAGCATAGATGACTACAGAATGGCTATGTGAAAATTATAAAGTGTAAATAATAAAGTAATAAGTAACTCCTTTGTATTTGTATAGCACCAGCCAGCAAAGCTTTGGTAGAAAGGCTGTACATTTGCATACACCAGGGGTTGAGATGGCTCCTTCAGAAAACTTAACGTTGTGTTTAGGGTATTACATAATTTATGGCTTAAACCCAGACATGCAGAGAGTTGGTGGGTGTGCTATAATATTCACTCTGACACAAAATGTGTAAGATGGACTGTTGTGAGTAGACCAGGACTCCTGGTCACCCATAGTTATATTTAATGAGGATCATTTCCCAGGCAAGAGAACTATGGTGCAGAAAGGGTGGATGGATGGATGGATGGATGGATGGATGGATGGATGGATGGATGGATGGATGAATGGATGGGTGGGTGGGTGGATGGATGGATGGATGGGTGGGTGAGTCAGTGGATGGCCCCTACAGGGTGATGGGAAGGGACCTTCACTCATAATGGAATCCCAGGGCTTA
Source organism: Peromyscus californicus insignis (assembly GCF_007827085.1). Classification (NCBI taxonomy): domain Eukaryota; kingdom Metazoa; phylum Chordata; class Mammalia; order Rodentia; family Cricetidae; genus Peromyscus; species Peromyscus californicus. The sequence goes on from NW_026294595.1 coordinate 52,492,161, forward strand.
GGACCAACAGTCTAAAAGCTTGTCTTTTGTTATGGCCACCTCCGAGGGAGTGGATGACTTTCTACTTCTCTACAGGTGAATCACACACTGTATGAACCTCCTCTGTGAAGTTCCATCACAGTCTCACATCCAGAAATCAGCTCAGATGGCTTCACTTCCTCTGGTGTGTGTGTGTGTGTGTGTGTGTGTGTGTGTGTGTGTGTGTGTGTGTGTGTGTGTGTGTGTGGTGGGGGTGGGGTGGTCCTTCCTGGACCGATGTTTAACTGAGCTGGTACCTTTCTCCTTCACTCTGCGCTTGCCGTGACAGAAGCTGGAAGGAGACAACTCGGGACCTGCAGCTCGTTAAAGACACGTGCCTGCCGTGGTTCTCGGTTGTTTCTTCCAGCCAGCCTTGGAGAAAAGCTAATAGATGGTCTCTCTTGATCAGTGCTTCCAATTAAAACGCGGGCATGCATTATTATCTTCACTTGAGAGATGGAGAAACTGTGGTTCTGAGCCAGGAAGAGATTTACCCAGAGGGTGAGTCATGCTGGAACTATCTGAGAGAGTCTGCGGCCTTTTCCACTGCACCACCCTGCTTCATAGAAACCCCTCATGAAGAAGCGCTGCCTTAAATGTCGCTTACCACAAAGGCTTGAATTGTTCCAGAGTAATAAATGTGTGACTGTCACAAGGGCTTCTACCTTGTGCCATTCCTTTGAGTTGTTCCTTGGGTCAATGTGATCCCACGTAGCAATAAGCACAGAAAATCTAGGGGACGTCTGCGCTGCTGGTGCTCCATGATGCCGACCGGCATTATTTAAGATTTCATTCAAAACCTCCTTTAGGGCGACTTCTGTGCACCTGCAGTGCCCGTTCGAGAAGATCAACAAATGGCTGAAGACAGATTTCTCAGCTAGAGGAAAGAATTATTACCTTACCATCAGTCTAATGAAAACAGAGGTGAAATACCAACCTGCGCTAGATAAACAGCACGCCGAGCCATCCATCACGCTCAGCCGCGCTGAGCCCAGCGCCCTACCCAACGCCACCTGACTACTGCGCCTGCGCAGACAAGCTCACAGCATCAGAGAGCTGGGACCTTTCCTCACAAGTTTTGTCCAAATAAAGACCCAGACAGGAACAGTTTAAGCTACTCCATATCCCAGTCTGAATTCCCTTTTCTCTCAGACAGCAGCATCTTCGCAGGCGTATTCCCTGCTGAGCTGTGCTTGTCATCGAGAGCCCTGTTTCTGCAGAATGGTCCACTCAACATTTCCCAAGGCGACTATCAGGACCCTCTATTTCATAATCAGCACATTCCTTTGCCCAATAGAAACCCCTCCCTAGTCACTCTGGGCACAGAGCTCAAGGTGCCCAAATCTTAGGGCAAAAGATACCATCACTTGTTTTACCTTTACAGTATCATGAGGGGTAGAGAAGGCATTAGTGAGCTCACTGGAAAGAAAGCAAGCTACAACCTGGATGAGGTCACTCGAAGTCGTAGAAGAAAGCTAGAACCCAGAGCAGTTTTTTTCAGAGGTGTGGACAGACTGCAGGCTACCAGCCCAAGCTCAGCTTCCTGCCCTGTATCAGACTTTCTGGATGCTGTTTCCAGACGTCCTTTTCCTAAAAACCGAATCTCTGATAGCATCCACACAGCGGGATGCCACAGAGGACCTCTCCCCAACTCCTGTTCCTCTCTCATTCTCTTCTACAAGTTAGTGTTGACAGTCTCGTGGACCCTTGACATCTTGTACCAGGTGCACTTAAATTTGGAGGCGGTGACTGGGTATGGCTACTCCTAACCTCAGAGTTCGAGGTGAATACTAGGATAATGGTTCCTAGCTCTAGATCTAGGTTTGTTTTGTTAAAGGTCCTCAGTGTACAGAATCCTGAGCCTTTGCTGTGCCCAAGACTCTAGGTCATTTAACGGTGTGATTCTTGCAGGAAAGGTTGCATTCCTGCTGCTGTTGACAATATCAGAAGTAGATACCAGGAGGAGGGAGTTCTTTACACTAACCAAACGAAAAACTCGGTGAGGCCAGAATCTGGTTTTAATGATACTAATTGCCATGTATCACTTCCTCACTCCGGGCGCCGCCCACAGTTTGTGGGTGGAGTCAGAATATAAGACACGCCCACTTACCCAAGACTTGCTTTCCTCGTTCAGCTACCCAAAGTTGACTGTAGTCTGAAATGTTATATGGAAAGTCATAGACATAGCAACCTAGAGGGCTTCAACCATGTGTGCCCTTATGAATGACGAGATGAAGTATTGCTGTCAGACCTTGTCTGCCCAGGATAGGAATTATCCCGGTGTTCATTACCATTAGAGACTTTCGGTAACGATGTAGGCTATCAAACTGACTGTCACAGTACAACAGCTGTGTTTAATCCTTATTTCACTCCACATGGTCCCCAAACACAAGGGGAATAGGGATGGCGAAGCTGATATGACAAGAGAAGCCAGAAGATGCCTCATTTAAGTGAGAGATGAGTGTTCTTGACGTAAGGAGAGAAAAAAAGAATTAAATGCCAAAGTTGCTCAGATCTAGAGTAAGAATGAAACTTCTCTCCATGAAATTGTGAAAGAAAAGGAAATGTATGCTGATTTTATTATGCTACAGCCACAGGGAACAGTGTGCATAGTTAAGATGAAGCGGGCATTAAAATGTGCGTGTACAAACACATAAGGTTCAGTCCGATTCTCAGGGACAAGCTTATGTCGGGGGTCTCAGAAGAATCTCCAGTGGGCTATCCCACATTGGCCACCCTTCCCCTGTGGGTTCCTGTTCTTCCTATGACTTGTATCAAAAAAATTCATTGTGCGTTGTGACTTTTTTTTTTGTATTGAATATCACCAAGCCAAACTTAAATGTTGACCTTTTCGTTTTCTGAGTGTATTTATTGGAAAGTAAAGAACAACTGTAACAGTTTTAAAATGCAAATTTAATGCTTTGAAAATTGTTTGCTTGTTCAAATGGGCTATTTTCAGTTAGTAGCACCAAGGCCAGAGAGCTACTTTTAGTGTTCTCAACTCAGTATCTGCTACAACTGTGTGGTATTGTAAGGAAGTCTGACAATTCAACCAAATTCTTACCAATGTTCTGATCTAGCCCCGCCCCGCCCGCCCCGCCCCACCCCCAGTACATTATGACCTTTATTAACTGGATAATAACATTGATAACACAAATTCCAAAGTAGGGAGTCTAATTCTTTCTAAAAATTATTTTATTTTCAAGTGTGTGTGTGTGTGTGTGTGTGTGTGTGTGTGTGTGTGTGTATGATGTGTGCATGGAGGAGTGCCTGTGTGTATGTCACAGTGTGTGTGTGGAGGTCAGAGGACAGCTTGGTAGAGCACTACACACTTTTAGCCAATAAGCCACCTCTCCAGCTCCAGGGAGTAGAATTCTTAAAGGAAGAACTACACTGGCATTTTCTTTGGTTTTACAAGATAAGAAAATACTGTGAGTTTTTGTAACTTTCACATGATAAATAAAAGAAAGTAATGTATATTTTGTTAACAATGGCCTGCTGGAGAATGGGTTTAAAAATCTCCAGCACATTATAAATTGTGTTGACATCTGTTGATCTTTGAAATAAAGAATCATAACAGAAATAAAATTGAATATTAAGTAGATTTGTGCAATGCTCACAATGTGGCAGGCATTAAGTACTTACCTTTTTTAAAACAACAATCCCACAGAGGCTTAGCATCCCCACCCAGCACACAAATGAAGAAGTCAGACCCAAGTGCTTTTCAAGATGTTCAGAAATGGCATAACTTAGTTAATTTATAAGAAACTGATGACTAAGTAGACATGCTGACTATTTATAGTCAGAAATGCAGACTATCTCTCTCCAAGGTGCAGTAAACCTTTCATCCCACTCTGTCTGTCACTTTTTATGATGTGGTAGTTTGAATGTAATTGGTCCCCATAATCTTATGGGGAGTGACACTATTAGGAGGTGTGGCTTTGTTGGAGTGGGTGTGGCCTTGTTGGAGGAAGTGTGTCACTGCAGGGGTGGACTTTGAGGCTTCCTATGCGTAGGATACTGCCAAGTGTCTCAGTCAACTTCCTGTTGCCTGCAAGATGTAGGACTCTCAGCTAAGTCTGCCTACATGTCGCCATGCCCCATCTTTTTTTTTTTTTTTAAGTCAACGCTTTTTATTATCGGTTACATGCTTTCATAGAAAGGTGTGGAGAATAGGCCAGGGTTTAAAAAAAAATGACGTTTCTACACATTGCTCTATTTACACACGGCTGAGGGGGTCCCACTTCAGGCGCAGCAGCTGCACTTGTCCAAAGCAGATGCATCCCTGGGAGCACTTCTCACAGCCCACCAGGCAACAGGAGCAGCAGCTTTTCTTGCAGGAGGTGCATTTGCACTCTTTGCATTTGCAAGACCCGGAGCAGGAGCAGGATCCATCTGTGGCACAGGAGCAGTTAGGGTCCATGGCGAGTGGAGGCAGCGGCTGAAGACTGATGACAAGCCGGAATTGAAGTGCTAGGAGAAGGTGTGATGGCTGCCATGTCCCATCTTGATGATAATGAACTGACCCTCTGAAACTGTAAGCAAGCCCCCTCAATGAAATGTTTTCCTTATAAGAGTTGCTGTGGTCATGGTATCTCTTCACAGCAATGAAAACAAAAACAAAACACTTAAGACAATGATGGTGGCAGAATGCCTTTGAGAAAGCAACTTAATGATAGGAGGGCATTTGCTTTGGCTCATGGTTCCATGATTCCAGTCCATGATCACGTGCCTCTGTTTTTACAAGGGTGCACCATGAGGAAGAACATTGGTGAACAGGTGATGTAGCAAAGAGCCTACCTCACAGTGGAGAGAGAGATTGGGTGAAGGAGACTGGGCATAAGGTATACCCATAATGACCAAGCCTCCCCAGAGACCTACATCTTCCAAATAGGCTCATATCCTCTTTCCCACAACCTCCAATTATTAATGCTATGGAATTATGTCTCTATCAATAGATCAATCCATTGATTAGGTCAGACCCCTCCCAATCCAACCACTTCCTGAAAGTCCTACTTTTGAACACTGCACTGAGGACCAAGCCTTGAACACATGAGTTTTTATGTGCATATGGAAGGCAAAGAAATTAAAAATTCAAAATATTTATCATTTTTGTTTACCACTGGAAAGATGCAGACAGAGACCCTCACCAGTCACTGGTCTTGCAAAACATCTGACAGCATCTTCTTGATATCATATTATTTAAGAAGCTTATTATTCAGAAGTTTCTCAAGGGAGAGTGAATAGCACCAGGACACAGTCTATGAAGCCCATGGTAAGGGCATATGACATTCCAAGTAACCCAAGCACCTACCCACTCCCCAGGAATGGAAGTGCCCTCATCCTTAAGGCATTCTGGACAGATCTCTGCCTCTCTGGTTACTTATTTTGGGTCCCAGTGCAGTTCACCCGTGGTCACATACTTTCTTTCACTAGAGCCATATTGTATTCCCAGGGTAGGCATGTTTGAAAATTAGTTCCTTGGTATGCTAACGAATATGACTTTAAAGGGAAAAAATCAGAGACAGTGAGTGAGCTCTATGATTTGAAAAAAAAATGTTTGCGAAATGAAAGCCCATAGTTAATTTGATGCGGGACTATTAAAGGTGACCTCAAACTGAAGGCCTTGTGCTCCTTGCAATGTTGGGCTGTACCCCTGCTTTTTCTGAAATGATTTTTCCCAAATGGAAAGGAAACATTTTATCTCCTTCAGTTATGCATTTGTTTAAGTCCTTGATGTCTAGAGGTTGGCCATTTCCCATTCCCAAGGCTTCTGAGAGAAACCTCATTGTTACCCCCACCCAGCACCTCCCTCTAAGCATGTACACTTGGTGGAGAATAAAGTTTAATCGATCAATACTGGAACTGTGACTAACTGTGTTAGCTTCTCACCCACCATGGCTGTTCCACAAAATAGGATGATAAGAAGAGCTGAGGTTTTGGGATTTTTTTTTTCCCATGGTTGTGAAACCTGGAAGTAATCCAGCTGTTGGGTCAAAGACAAACTTCACCTGTACTGGTTTAGATCCGTCATGCATGCAAAATGGAAAGATGAGGTTACACCCAGTAAGGTGCTGAAACACGGGAAATGGAACAGACCCCAGGGCCATGATAATTAAAGCAGAGCTCTGCCAAGCAGGGCTTATCAGCCAACGGGACTGTCGACTCCCCAAATGTGCACAGCTCAAGATCAAACTCAGCAAACCCCTGCACATGGCTGAGAGGTACTTGGAGGACCTGTTTGAAGCGGAGCCTGAGTTTCGCTGGCATCCATTCAAATGCCTACAGTGGACTTTGATCATAGAGCTGAGGGTCACAGGATTTCAGACCAAACTTGGACTCAACTACCTTTAACTTTGACAAAAGGACTAGATTCAAAGAAACAGAGACTTCAATCCCACGTCAAGTCGATGTGAGGGGCCGTCAGTGCCCTACAAACAGCCTGAAATCTGCAGGTCAGAACAAGGGTCACCCAAAAAATCTGTCTTGACTGTTATCTTTCAAGATATTTTTCAATTCGTATTTCCCCTTTGCTGAGCTCATGGGCACCAGTAGTGATATACAGAGTATCATTTATTTCTCTACTGTATTTACATTTTCCAGGTCATGCCATGTGTTATGCCAACTGGAGATTTTTGGTGTGGCATAGATTTTGGATAAACATAATAAAGATTTGTTTTTCTTTGGTAAGGCAGAGTTCAAACTAAGTTCTAGGAGGAAAGCTGGTCTCACTGTCTTATGCGATGACTTTTTGATGATTGTGTATTGGTTCAGTCCTAATTCTTGTGTACCTTGTCTTAGATGGCTTCATTCATGCGCTCTGTGACTAAGTGTTGAAAGAAGAGAAGCTGGTGTGTCAGGTGTGTGCTGATGGAGTGCGGGTGGCCTGGGGAGCCATCAGTCCTGCTAAGTGATTCTTGGCGCTATTAGTCTGGGCCAGATGTTCTACACAGAGGAATTTGTGGAACCCATGTCTATTAAGAAAGGACTTACTTATGCTTGGACCCCTTTCTGGCACTTTCTCAGTGCATAGAGTGTGCAGTGCGGTCCCCCTGAGGAAACAGTTACTTTAGTTCCTAATTGTGTTAGCAAAGAAGTGTTAGCTCATGACAGCATTCCACCCCAGTAGACCAAACGCAAGCCCAATCCAGTAGGTGTATTTAATCCACCCGACACTTTGAACACTACAGCTTAGCCTCCCCTACTTTCAATGTGCTTAGTAAACTTACCATGACAATCCATCTCATACAAAGCCCATTTTTATATACGGCATAATTTACTGAGCACTGTATAGAAAGTGAAAAATTCTTATTTCTGTAAAAGGGGGGAAAATCTTAAGTCAAATCACAGGTCTGTATATGTAACTGTCAAAGATCAAAACTGCTGGACAATTGCATCAAAGCTGCAACTATTTTCTATTCTGTCTTCATAATTATCCACATCTATTCTCCTTTATGAACATGAATTCTAAGTTAAAATTCTTTTGTGTACCTGTATGTGTATACGTATGTGTTTGGAGGACAGAGACCAACTCTTAATGTCCTTCCTAAGGAGTCATTTCCTCTTGCTTTTTTTTAATTAAATTTTTTTCATTTATTTTCCGTGCCAACCACAGTTTCCCCTCCCTCCTCTCTTCCTGTCCCCTCTCCCCACTTCCTGTCTATCCCCCCATCCAGTCCTCCATTCAGAAAGGGGCAGGCCTTCCACGGGAGTCAACAAAGCATGTCATTTCACGTTGAAGCAGGACCACGCTCCTCTCCCTGCATCAGTGCTGGGTGAGGCATCCCTGCATGGGGAATAGGTTCCAAAACGCTAGCTCATGAGCTAGTGACAGGTCCTGATCTCACTGCTAGGGGCCCCACAAACAGACCAAGCTGCACAACTGTCACATTCAGAGGGCCTAGGTCAGTCCCATTCGGCGTCTTGCTTTTTGAAGACGAGGCCTCTCATTGGCCTCGAGCTCGCCAAGTAGGCTAGACTGACTGGCTCCTGAGTCCTAGGGGTCCTCTTGTCTCTGACTCCTCGGCCCAGCATTACCAGCGTGCACCATCACACCCAACTCCCTTTAACGTGGGTCCTGGGGATCGAACTCATGTCCTTGTGCCTGTGCTGCCGGTCCTTCACTGACTCAGCCATACCCCCCAGGAAATCAAAACTCTTCGGGAGTTGAAACAACCCACTTCCATGTTCTGTCATATCCACCCACGAGTGTCCAGCAAAGATACCCTGTGAGGTCATGAACCATCTGTGGCACATCTGCATTTTGCATAAGATTGCTGGGTAGCCCTTGGTGTGCTGGGTATTTGTATTCAATAAGCTGATGATAGCTGTGCTTTGTTTAATGTTGAACTATTATCACTAAACACATCATTGAGGTTGCCATTTAAAATAGTCTTTAAAGCAAAAAATGACAGTCTAGTCTTACCTGAGGTTTACATCTTATACAATAGCAAGTAACAGTCCTTCTGCAGCCATTTATGACAGTGTAGGGTCAGTGTTCTTCCCTCTGGCTCCCGCTCTGTGTTTTTTGGCTCACTGCTATGTAGACTGTGAAATGTCTTCTACAGCCTCACGTGTTTGAACCCTGGTCCCCTGTTTTGGGAGGTTGTGGAGCTTTTGTAGCAGGAAGCATGGCTGGCAGAGGAGGGTCACTGGTGATAGTCACTTAAGGGTTAGAGCTCAGTGCTACTTATGACTGGATTTCTCTGTTTTTGTTTTTGTTATTTTTATTTTTGTTTTCTGGTCAGCATCACGTGGGAAGCTTCTGCCACAGTGAGCTGCCCCACTACTCCAGCTGCCACACTTTCCCTGTCATGATGAACCCTCTGAACTGTGAGCCAAAATAAATCCTTTCTCCCTGAAGCTGCTTATCTCAGATATTTAGTCATGGCAATGAGAAAAGTAACCAGCACTCCCACTGACCTCCATACTGTGCCTGGAGGCACCAGCTGGAGCTCTGGCCCTTACAACGTCCTCGGCCTGTCTGTTTCTCTCAGATTGCTATATGACTCAGCCTTACTTCCTCAGGTCTCTGTTCCAAAGTTAGCCATCTTAGCAGAGTTTCCCATGGCTACCCCATCTAGCTCCCCACACATTTGATACTTTATATTTTATTCCCTTGCTTTATTTTCCTCCCAAGCATTTATTGCTGTAAGTACATACATGTTGCATGTTTTATGCTTAGCTTGTTTACTGCTGTTTATTGTCATAGCCAGAACAAGAGGCCAGACAGTCTCTCTTTCGCTCCTTGTTGCATGTGGCACATTGGAAGTAGACAATAGGGATTTTTGGATGACTGAACAATTAATGAATGAAATGAGTGGGGGCCAGGCTCTCTGCTTATCACTTGTAATGAAGTAAAGCATAGTTTCTTATTTGCAAGTTTAAAGTCTCATGGAAAAGACAGACATTAAGTAAGTCATTAAAATAAAATGTGTCCACAGAAAATCCTGCACATAGCATTTATAGCAGCTTTAGTCATGATTGTCGAAACCTGGAAGCAATGAAGAAGTCATTCAGTTGGTGAACTGTTAAACTATGGTGCATCTAGGCAATGGAATGTTGCTATCAAGTCTTGCTATGAGTATCAAGTCTTGAAAATACCTGAAGGACTGGGTGGTGGTGGCACACGCCTTTAATCTCAGCACTTGGGAGGCAGAGACAGGCAGATCTCTGTGAGTTTGAAGCCAGCCTGGTCTATAGAGCAAGTTCCAGGACAGCCAGGGTGACAGAGAGAAACCCTGTCTCAAAAAAACAAACAAACAAATAAATAAAAGAACTGGAGGAAACTTAAGTGCTTATTACTAAATTAATGGAAGAAGTCAGTCTAAAAGGCTGCATTCTAGATGATTCCAACTAGATGACATTCTGGAAAGGGCAAGATTACAGCAGATAATGAGAAGAACAGTGGATGTTGGGAAGTTGCTGTGGATATCGCTCTGTATGCTGTGAATGTGTTGCTCTAATTGGTTAATGAATAAAATGCTGATTGGCCAGTAGCAGGAAGTGTAGGCAGGACAAGCAGAGAGGAGAATTCTGGGAACAGGAAGTCTGAGTCAGGAGACACTGCCAGCTGCCACCATGAGAAGCAAGATGTAAAGATACTGGAAAGTCATGAGCCACATGGCAAGGTATAGATTTATAGAAATGGGTTAATTTAAGATGTAAGATCTAGCTATCAAGAAGCCTGAGCCATTAGGCCATACAGTTCATAAATAATATAAGCCTCTGTGTGTTTACTTGGGTCCAAGCAGCTGCAGGACTGGCAGGTGAGAGAGATTTGTCCTGACCACCAGCAGGCTGGGACACAGAAAATCTTCTAGCTATAGGAAGTAGGGTATAAAAAGGAGTAATCCCAAGAGAACAGAGGATTTTTTAAAGGGTAGTAAAATTATTTCATGTGATACCATAATGTAAACACATATCATGTACATTTGTCCAAATGAATAGAATCTCAACACCAAGAGTGAATCCTGGATATAAAGGACTGCATTTGGGTGATGATGATGATGTGATGATTGTGACAATGATGATGAAGGTCCATTAATTATAACTGACTGACATTTAAGTGGATGGTATCAACAATGGACGACTCTTGTCTGTGTGAGAGGGAAGAAGGTATATGGGAGGGCTTTGAACATTTGCTCAATAGTGCCCTACAAAATAAATAAAACAAACAAACAAATGCACAGATAATATGAGAGCAAATCAAAATGTCATCAAAATAAATGCATTGAAAATAGAAAGAGTAGTGTCTATACTATGAAAAAATGCCTAGGACAGGGAGAGGGAAGAGCTGTGAGGCCTTGCATGTTTGTCCTGAAGAAATGATAGGCTAACCAAGTCCTGGGCTTTTCACCAAGGACTAGAGAAAATAAGACAGGCTGCAGGGTCTACAGTTGTAACAGGGGTCCCAGGGAGCTGAACCTGGGTCTCTAGAGTTGTACAGGGCTCAGGAGGAAGAAACTGGTTCTCCAAGATCTGCCAAGAAATCTTCAGGAGATTGAACCTCAGGGAGCCAACAGAGGGTTTTTAAGCAAATTGTGAGATCAGAATATCATTTTAACTTAATTTAGGAGGGACAAGACAAAATGTTAAAATGAAGCAGATCTTAGTGTGTACACATTGTCCAATCTGCCTGAGTGAAAACCAGCCACCCGTGGCCAACAAAACCAGGAAGCAGAGGGAGGGTCCTAATAAAGCCCTCTTCCTGGAGCTTTTCAGTTCCAGAACACATGGAGCCCATTTCTAACTAGGTCCTTTTCATCCAGCCAAATTTCTGCTTCCCTTCCGAAGAACCTTCATAGCTCTTTGTGTTCTCTCGGAGACTTCTTCCTTTGATGTCCTCAAGTGCTAAGGCACACACTACACTCTTTAGCTCTTCATGGTCTACCTCTTGAATCATCTGATGCTTTGTACCCAAAGCAGAATGTCCTGTCCTGGCTGACAAGACTTTGTGCCTCATCTACCTCCTCCTCACCCACCCAGACAAGAGATGAAAACATGAGTATCCTCCAAAAACGTACTAATTAATTTCGGTCCTGATTAGACTATTCCCTGACACTCTATAATCTTAGAACAATGTTTAATGAGTCATACTCCATGGGTCAGACCATCTGAGAATAAATATGTCAAGAGGAAATGCCAGAGAAAGAACTAAACAGACACCAAACAAACAAATAAATAAAAAAGGCCAACTGTATAGAACACCAGGCAATTGCCATAAAAAACATCCAGTGTAACCTGAAAACAAGCTTCAGTGACATCTGGGCATCTGAACAAGTGACTGACACCTCCCTACCATCAGTACTGACATCCAGAATAATGGATGAGCTATATAACAGCAGCTGTAGTTTGGGGACATGATTCTTTCCTCTGTCTCATTCTCTCTGCTAGTGAAAATATTATGGACAGGTTCCTCAGCGATTACTTCCGGCGGGAGTTACTCCAGTGTCTTTTCTTTGGCTGTCCAGAACCACTGAACAAGCAGATGTAAAACAGTGCATCACCCCTTAGCTCCAGTTTCAAAGTCTCAGTTTATTGCAGCGAACTAACTTTTAAGTGAGAACCGGGTCGTGTTTTCCTAGAGCCTTCCAGACAGCAACAACGAATGATCTAGATCAGGCAGTTTCTTAACTGTTCCAAGTACTCATATAAAAGTTACATCAGTTTCCCTCCACCTCAACCATGTGTCAATTATCCCAAGTTTATTTTGGGGCGTCAGTCACAGAAGAACTGGGGTTGCCAGTCACACGGCTCTGGTGGCAGGGTGTCAGCACTTCTATTCTGGGTCCTTGTGTTCAAGACTTTATAACTTGTCCATAAAAACTAATCACAGGATCAATCTTGGCATCTAAAAGTCACTTCCCAGAAGAATTTTTAAAAAAGAAAAGAAAGAAAGAAGAAAGCTCTGGATGCCGTTGGCTGCCATTTGTACATTCTCTACAGGTCCCAGAATGGATTGGCAAGGATTTCCCCTTATCTTATGGGAATGGAGTGCTTCGAGGCTTTCGGGTTAGTTTCTAATTTGACTGGAAGCAAAAGTCAGTGAGGTCTCCCATGATACACAGGAATATTTTCCTCGGGGTAGTGATGGGGGAGGAATGACAGACTAACACAGAGACATCAGGTTTTCCCATCAAGGGTGCAGTCCAATTGTAGACAAGATGCAATCATTGCATTTAAATGCTCTCTGCCTGGACCAACCTCCCAATTTTTAGAAAATGCGTTGTAAGTATGAGAACCAAGTGTTAGCCTTGTTTCCTTCTGGACCTCCAGCATCAGACTGTGTTCCAGAGAACTGTGAACATTCCGCTATTGATACTTACACTCATACTACAAAGGGGTATTAGTTCTAAACTACATTTTATGAATGAGGGAGCTGAGACTCAGACTAGTAAAATAACTTGTTGGGGGTCATAAAAGGAAAGTGGATTCCAAACCAGGCTCAGGGACAGAGGTTAGATCCGGATATATTCCACTTAGTCCTCGCAGAGGAGGTTCTTTACTGAGGCAGCTCTTCTTAGATAGAACAAACTACGCACAGTTAGACGTACTCACCAGGACTTCGTTTTGTGAGCATGGTATTTGGGGGGCCAATGCTAGCCCGGGTGTAAGTGCATTGCATTGGCCCCTTTTTCCACTGTTCTCCGGCCATTTTCAGCTGGAAACCTGAAGCTGTAGAGGTAAGTGATCATGTTGGCTAATAGGTAGCCTTAATTCTAAGATAGAAATATCGTACTCTCAATGAGGAATCTCACACAGGACCTGGTGTCTCTGAATCTGGCTCAGTGGATTGCCCCAAACCCAAACAAAGATTTAAATTTGTGTAAGTTGAACATGTTTTTAAATAACTGCTACTGGTTTGCTGTTGTTGTTTTTGGGGATTGTTTGTTTTGTTTTGTTTTTGCTTGTTTGTTTGTTTTTTCGAGACAGAGTTTCTTTGTGTAGCCTTGGCTGTCCTGGATCTGGCTCTGTAGACCAGGCTGGCCTGGAATTCACAGAGGTCCGCCTGCCTCCGCCTCCTGAGTGCTGGGATTAAAGACGTGCGCCCCCAATGCCCCACACAACTGCTCACTGTTCAAGTTCACTTTAGATTACCCCTGTCCTGAAACAGCAGCAAAAGCTAAGTTTGTCAGCTCTGCAAGACTTTAAAACTCACTTTTCCTTCTTATAATTAATAACCTTAATTCAAGGAGACAGCAAAAAATCTTCTCAAAGGAAAACCTTTCACCTTCTTTCATCTTTACAGATGAAATTCGCATTCGATGAATTCTTTGATTTATAAATATGTAGACCACATTTATAGAAGTTTATAAACGTACAGCCGAGTTTACTTTATCATAAGCTCAACATACAAAGACTAAATCAGTTGCTGGATTGGGCACAGCACCTATTGCAACATTGACACTGTAATATCAATCATGACGACGACGAGTTTTATTGTTTTCATAAGGAGAACATGATTTTCTAAGCTTTAATAAGATGCTTGAGATTTTGAGATGAATTTTTTAAAAGTCTAGATTCACATTGATACCAAATACATAGACATATTTTTCATAACTGTTCTTGTCTCTTGGGTCAGCAATACAGTTTATAATCATCGTAAAATTTCATTCCTAATTCCTTTCCATTTGCCAGAAGGAAAATATGGATGCTTATTATCCAATTAGAATACTCTTGATGCTTTTAAGGTAGATGTTATGTGGGTTTTGGAGTTTCCCTAAAGATAATTTAAAAAAAAAAAGGCAGCTGGTTGTCTTCAAAGTGGTTTTTAGTGCTCTGAGCCTGTAGGGATCCTTAGCTACCCTTTCCCCACCTGTCATGTTCTCATGCATTCTGTGACGTCATCAAGGGGCAACTAGAACATTTCAAAAGTTTGGGAGCATGTGACTAAAAGTAATATTTTCATTTGATAACTGAGTATAACACTTGGCTTACAGTGGCCAAGATCAACTTGAAATAAATGCGTGAATCTAGAGTTCATCCTCTTGGTTGGATGTAGTGTCCCTTGCCTTGGGAGACATCAGAGGTGTGTCTTTGGGATGGATGCTGTCAAAAGGTGTTCATAAAGGTGTTTTCTCTGGGTGACTCACATTGTATGATGAAAGGGCAACCTGGCAGGTGCCTGCACCCTTAGGAGAGCTGACTCTATTGCCGAGGCTACACACTTTCTTGCAGAGAAATTAAATGGGTCAATGTGATTTGTATCCATAAAAAGAAGGTGCAGAGGCATCAAAACTGCACCCCGATTCATTGGGAAAGAATTATAAACAGAATTTAGGCTGACACTCCTTTTGACACACTCAACTTCTATCTCCTTTCTTTACTTGATCATAATCTTAAACCAGAACTGTGTTACAATTTAGTGGGTCGCCCCCGCCCCCCACTCAACTCTCATTCATTAGAATGTCTTCTGTCTGGTGTTGCTAATCAAACTCACAGGCAGGCAGCCCCTCTATCCTTGCATCTACCCATCAGAAAGCCTTTATTCTGTGTACACATGAATCCAGTTCTTTGAAAAGAAAACCTCACAAGTTCGTAAGCTTGCAAATGTTTACTTAATAATTTCATGAAAGCACTCTTGGAAGTTTCACTCTGTGAAGATTCCTTATTTGAGCTCAAAGTTTCAAAGAACTGGTGGTCCTCCAAAGAGCACAAACTGAGTCTTTGCAGTGGGAACTCAAGAATTAAGGATTGGATGGAGGGATATTAAACAGCTATTTGAATACTTAGAAATAACATTCATTTGTAATGAGTGTTATAGTTTACAAAGAGTTGTGTGTGCCCCTGTACAAACTCAGAAAAATAAGTTTATCTGTCATTGTTAGAAACAAGTCACATGTATACTAATACACTGGTGTGTGTGTGTGTGTGTGTGTGTGTGTGTGTGTGTGTGTGTGTGTGTGTGTGAGAGAGAGAGAGAGACAGAGAGACAGAGAGACAGAGACAGAGACAGAGACAGAGACATAGAGACAGAGAGATGGCATTTTCTTTTAAAGCTGGCCATTTTTTTTTACTAGAGATATTTAATGGTAGGTTCCATATCATTAAAAATGATAAAGTAATGGGCCCTCTTCAACTGAAAGTCATATTTTTTTTAAGGACATGGGTCGGCGGGTTGATGACTTAAGTGGTTTCACCAGCGTTGGCATATTTGGCACGTTACTGTTTTACACTCTGGCAGGAGACACGAACGTTTGAACACCAGCTAGTCCTATTCTCAAAAGCCGTGAGTTTTGATATATGGCCCCCTCGGTATGAAAGCTTACCTCTTTATGGCTTCATCCAGGTGAGTGTATGGCTCCAGGCTTTTCTTCTAGGCTCTTGGACCTAGAGGAATGAAGCTTGGCACAGGGATCCTCAGGTGCTGGCTTGCAAAGGCGAGTCCCCCAGCCTCAGGCACCACTGTGCTCTGGGATCCCAGAGACTCCAGCCAGGATATGGAGTTGTTGAATCTTTCATAGGAGGAACAGAGCTTCAGTTGTCAAGGGGACTAGCCAAACAGGTGACAAGCCACTGTACATCAAAGACGGGAAGTCTTTCCAAATGTTCAATTGTAAGGATACAAAATAACCTACATTTAAAAAAAAGGGGGAGCCAGTAATTCAGCATTTCAGTGTTTGTTCTTGTCTAATGAAGCGTGCTGGGTGGGTAGTAACCGGTCCTGGCCAACCTTACTCTAAGGAGATGGCAGCCTTTTCTGCCTGAAATCCACATTTTCAAAATTTTTTTTAAAGGTCACCTGAGTTCACATCAGATTGAAGTTACTATGTAAAGACTCTCTCTGGGCACACCAGTCTGGTTTAAAATTACATTTCATCAGGAGGTTTAAGAAACTTAATGAAAATGTTTAAAAGTTTCTCTGAACACCAAACTCAGGGAAGGCAGAAACTACTACAAAGGGCAGCTTTGGGAAATGAGTGGATGGATTATATAAGATTTAAAAACAGTCTGTGGAAGTCCCAACCCCCAGCTTAAATGCATGGAGTTTCCGAAGTGTTTTCCCCCAACTCAGAATGCAAAGTCTAAGTGGGTTTCTTGTCAATTCCTTCAAAACCTTGGGGCAGAGGATGTGACATTTGAACCTTGCATCAATCGCTACTAAACTCCTGAGGGTTTATTAAATTAATTCACTGAGAATGAAGGGAAGGCTGGGCGAAGGTGGTGAAGGCCAGAACAACCACATATGCTCTTTGCTTTTGGCAGGGCCCCTGCATGCCCAGGATTTGGAAGAATTACTGGACGGATGTAGAAGCAGGAAGGAAAGATATGAGTGAAAGCCAATCTGACCTCAGAACACACACAGAAAGGTGTCCCTCAGTGTTTACACTTTCAAAAGTGAAAATCTGAAAAAAGGGTGAGATTGGAAAATTCCTGGGTAACGAAAAGCCTAGCCCAAATTCCTTCCTTTTATCAAGTTAAGCCTCTTCTAGCAAGGCCAGAGTAAGCTGCTTCCGGCTTACAACGCAAATCAACTTATTTCTGACCTGTCACTCTAAACCGCAAGGTTCCTAAGGCCGGGGACAGGGAAGAATTATGAATGGAATTAACTCTTTTGACTAGGAATTTCCTCACTTTTACTGGTCTTTAAACTAGACTTTTATACATTCATACGTAGTCGATGGAACCAACACACGGAATGACCCTTGTCACAAAACACTCGCTTCAGAGTGATTTTGCAGTTAAAGAAACTCAAATATGAACTTCTAATGTGGAAAAATGGAGTTTTCCCTTGTGGGTTTAAAACCGATCTGGAAAAGTGATGAGCTGGCCACGAGATTTCTGTCAGAAACTGAGGCTGAGTCTGTATTTTAAAATACAATTTACAGTGCTCACTTGCTTTTGTAAACCAATCTGCTTCTCATATGCTTAGCTTTAGTCACCTTAAAAATACATAAATTTGGTATTTGGTTATTGAGTTTTGAAGTTGCAGGGTAAAATAATTTAGAGGGTCATAAATACAGAACACAAGAAAATCCCTCTGTGCAAAGGGACCTTAAAATGATCGTGGAAAGAATAACTGATAGACTTCATGATTTAACCTCAACTATTAGTTATTTTATTCCTTAATATACAGTCTTCAGTATAAAACTTTCACTGTCTTAACATTTTCTTACATTTGTCATGTCCAAATTGATTTCAATAGCAGTCCGGTGCATAAAAAGTGAGACCAGGATCAATGCCACGTTCCAGAAAGAGAAATGAACTTGGGTTGTTTTTTACTCTAAAGCACATGTTCAAATCCAGTTCATGGCTATCAAAAAAAGATTAACACAAAGCATTTACTAGCTTTTTTTTTTAAATGTGCGAGAGATAGAATTGAATAAAATTCAGTACCTTTTTCTGATAGCAGATATAATTAAACATTTGGAGCACTTAAGAGAAAAACCAGTCACTAAAAATTCATACTGATTTTAAAGTTGACTTTAGAAAAAATAATTACTTGACATTTTACTGGTCACTTTACTACAGTAATAAAATGCTTTTTACAAACTCCTTGCCTTTTCAAGTTCTGAAAATATAAAAAGGGCTAAGAATGTTTTTAGTTTCCTTGTAACGCATTAAAAGGTTTCGACCATCTTAACAGATCTAATTACCTATATACTTTATATCAATTATTGCATTTTTAGATAATGAAAAAAAATAGTCCCTGAATGTTTTGCTTTTTGGAGGAGGTGATATGGTATGGGGAAAACATTTTTTACAGCATATTCTTACATTCATTTAGAATGTATGCATCACCAAGTTTCCTTACAAAAACATTTGACCTTAAAATTTAATACAGATTGTATTCACAGGCTTGGAAGCTCTCTCTCCATTACATGTCTTGAATGATGCTGTATCAATCTTCTTTAATTAAAACAAAAAAGACTAATTACAGCAATCCTGTCCAGCTGGAGAGAGGTAAAATAGTTGTGATATTTTAATACTTATGAATATACTTTTTAAATTAGAGAATGGATTCATTTTAATCCAAACTGTGGACACAGAATAAAATAACACAAAGTATAAAGTTCCCCTTTGAGCTTCATAAATGAAAGAAACCGAGTTTACAAATTTTAAATGAAAACTCTGAGTCTGGCCCATTCGGAGGAAAACCCTGCCTCTGTGCTGAGCTGCTGCAGGGTGTTTGCTCTACTTCTGAACCGGCAGCAGTGACCCCGCACATTCACAGTGGCCCTCTGCTGTACCACCTGCCCCATCCCCAAAGGCAGACAGTCGCCTCAAAGAGGAACTGTGTTATTTATATCCATTCCCTGAAATTCTGTTTGTACCAGCCCTCAAAGCCTTTGATAGCAAAGGCCAAATCACATTCAGTTGACTCGTTTGTTTTTCTAAACCTGATGTTCCAACCTATTTAAAATTCAACACCGTATTTCGCAGATGACAGGAAACATTGTCATTTAAAAACAGTTAAACACCTTTCTCCCATAGCAAGAAATGTGTAAAACCAGGGTCGGTCAAGTCCTCTGCAAACTGCTCTAGAGCTGGAGGTGTCTGGGAGTTCTACTTATCTAGACAGGCTTAGGGATGTTATTTGCCCTCGAAAACTCACCTTGCCACTTCCTAAGCAACTGTCCTTGCCATCTGGAAAACTACAACTACAAGCTGTCTTCTTTCTAGTAACCCGTGTAAGCTTCAACCGGAGCCCTTAGGAGCCCCGTGTGATCGCTTTAACTCACCACCTCCAGGCTTTCCTCAGATTGAACTAAAAACACGTACTTTCTGGCAAAATGTCTAATTCTGACATGCAGCCTTAGACCTTGGACATCCATCCCTACGGAGAAATAACGCCACGAAACACGTCACTGCCCACTCATTTCCCATTTCACTAACTTCCAATTAACACACGGACACGCTCTCTTTAGAGGCAGCATTTGGGGACTGCAGAAACAGAGGTGACATGTTGATTCTCTATGGCTGAGAAGCACTTTCCCTGGGCACCCTGACCAATATCTTTCTCCTTGGACGATACAGAGACAGTAACTTTTCAGACCTCGCGCACCCGCTTCTTTACGAACCTGCACGTGGCGCTGCTGCGGGGAGGGGTGACGTGGGTGGAAGGCACTTCGCTCGGGCAAAGCGAGGGCGGCCAGCAAAGGCCAGGGCTTTGCGCTCCAGCCTTTTCCTGCCCATCAGGGTCCCCTCGGAGTAGCTTGGAGAGGAAGGTGTACTCTTTCCCAGGCGGAGCCTCCAAGATGAGTTCTGAGGAGACCCTTCCGTCTTCGTGGGCCCGGCAGGTCCATACCTGTCCCGGGGAGAAGGGGAACCCGGTGCAGCTGCCCTCCTGAGCCTGTGCGCCTGGACAACGACCTGGAGCCAGACGAGTGGCCCTAGACTGCAGGGAGGCGGGGAGCAGGGACCCCAGGGCGGTGGATCACTCTGAGCTCCCGGGACAGGGCTAGGCAGGGGGAGATGTCGCTCTGGAGTTGGCGGATGCACTTGTACCCAGCGGGAACGGACTTGACCCCCCGCCAGCCTCTGGAGAGCCCCGGTGGCCCGCGACAAGCTGGACATCTGCCTCGCGGCTTCTTCCGCCTCGCCTTGGGTGGACGGCCACTCCAAGAGCTCTGGTCTGTCCCCGACCCCCATGCTCCCCAAGGTTTAGAGTCGCGGTGGACAGCGCATCCCACTTCCAGGCTCCTGATCCGAACGAGGGGACCGAGCGCTGCCTGCGGCAAAGCTCGACCTACACTTCATTTTCTTCCGATTTGGAGAAAATGTCACAAGAGTGTGTGTGTGTGGGGGGGGGGACCCTCGCACTGTAAATATGATTTGGAGGGGGCGAGGCGAGGCGCGCAAGGCCCCGGGCGGCATGGGCACCTTGCCGGAGATTCCCGGTCTCGCAGCGCACCCTAGTGGACACCCTGGCCCGCGCCGCCGCCCCCCGGACGCTAACTGGGTCTCTCCGCGCGCCGCACAATCTGCAATATATTATTTCTTGCAAAGTATTGACAATGTGCGAGACTCCGGTAACCCTCGAGCTCTTGTCTGTAATCAGCACATTTATTCACAAGGGGGTGGGGGTCCGAATTAAATCCCCATGACCCTGATTAGGTTACAGTGTCGTTTCCCCCTGGATCCTCTTTTAAACCCACTCCACACTGCTTCTCTGTCTATTACATGCTAATTTAATTTTACTGTGGACGATATTTTCAGCATTTGCTGAGGACAGTAAATTTTGTAGTTTATGTTATTTCACTTTTTATGACTTTTTAACACTTAATAAAATTTTATTAGAGCACTTTTGTGTTTACAAGGCCACAAAACTCTTGGCAGGTTGTCAGAAGTCCTTTTTATTATGATCCTACTGATATACTGCGAGTAATGAAATAATCATGTCCAGAAATGTATCAAAGGCCAGAGGGATTATCCCACTTAATAGCTCCACAGATGCGCCCAGAAGAATGCGGACTGCGGGCCAGGCTGGGAGGCGGCAGGAGGAAGGAGGCAGTCCCAACACTCCTTTCTTTACCATTTCGGTTGCTTTCCTAAAAGGCTACATTCAGGGTCATGTGACTTTCCGCGGTCTCAATAAAAAAAAAAAAAAAAAAAAGAATTTATTCTATTGCAAAATGTGCTTTTCTTTTTATTCTCCTTGTGTGGGCTTTTAAGGCCGGTCTAGTGCTGTGGAGCTGACTCGGCGGATCCTGTCACTCACTTTCCTCTCCTTACTAAGTGTACTTTCGTGTCATTTAAGCAGCCGATGGTGACATTGGTGTTGAGAGTACGGCTTCTCCAGCTCACCCTGAAGGCTTGGAGAGGGACCCGGGAGGGCACGAGTTGTTGGAAGGTCTGTACCCTCCTGTAAACAACGGCATTTGCGGTTGCTGTTCCGTTTTATTTTGTTCTGCGAACCAGAGGACTCTGCCTTCTGCTTGACAGAGAGCCACAGTGCAGTCTTTATTTAGTTTTAGTTTTTTGATTTTGTTTTTTAATCTTTGAGGGGTTAAGACTTGCAATGAGGAGGACTGAGAAGTTGGAGCTTTATTTCCTCTTAAAAGCCAATTTTCTATTTCTTTTAAATAGATACACGATCATTTGACATACCAGTACTAAGTTCAGTCTGGCTACAAAAGAAGGCCATTGTACTTCCTGACCCTGGAAGCAAGGTGGGTGGCTTTGTTTTTTAATTAAATTTTCTGTCTCTAGCTTCATATTTCTCTTTCTCTGTTATTTCCTAAATAGTGTGCCAAAGTGATAAAAGAGATGAGAATTGGACTCATAAACTGGGTGATTTTGAAATGGCTGTTGCTATGCCCATAACACGTGTTCTTGTAGACTTTGGCTTTGAAGGACTTTGGCAATGGTTTTCAAAAGTGTGTGTGTGTGTGTGTGTGTGTGTCCGTGTATCCAACACACTGAGTTGGGCTTCTGTGTTCTGCCATTATTCAACACGACCCCTAGGAAATGCGCACCTCTCCCTGAACTGCCTCCATGACACACTGTGTGTGTAACTCTCCTCTCCGGATGTGCATGAGTCTGCTCGTGAGGGCTCCTTGATTTCAGCTTCAAGTGAGCAATTTTAGTTTTTGTCTGTCATTTGTTAACCATGAACAAAACTTAGTACTTGATCTAGTAGCCTACTGTGTGTCTTTTGATGGTCCAGGCTCAGAAAGGAACACAATGAAGGATTATGTTTATACTTTAAAAAAATTGATGTGCTTAAACCATTTCAGCAGCCATTTTACTCTTTTATAGATGCTTTCAGTTTGCAAATGTGTGAGATTTTGTTTCTTTGCATGATTTCCTTAGCAGTGGAAGGACCCAGAAAGGAAGTGAAAAGGATGTTAGGTTCTGAGGAAACACTCCTTCTCCATTCTGAACATATCTGATGTTCTCTGCCTCTTCTTGTGAGAGATGGAGACAAGGGTTCAGACTGTGCCACTCACAGGGCTCTAAGGCAGGGGAATGATGCCCATGTGTGGGAACCAAGAGGAAACTATTCCTTTTCATTCTGTATAACAATTCAGGGAGCTTGTGTCCAGCACAATTTAAATAATACTTCAAAGGCTGTAACAGCTTTCAAGTTAAAAGTTGGTTTTTATTACATTATGAAGTAAATCTCTTTTGTAGCAGATATATTTTATACATTGGAGTTTTGCAACTCTTATTTCAAAGAAGGGGGTATGTTGGCTGAAATAAAATAATGGATGAGCCCAGCATGGTCAAGGAGGGGTCTTGCTAGTAGCCACAGGAATGCTGTAGGTCCCCTCTGGAACCTTCAGCAGCAGAGGAAATGAAAGACGGAATCTCAGTTCTTTCAGCCAGAAAAAACATCTTCAGAAAGTTGGGTCAGAGAACCACGACAGAAGCACAGAAGGGTCCCCTCGTCTGGCCAGGTGCTGTCAGAGGCAGGTGGCTTGTCTCCTGGGTTAGCTTCAGAAAGCTCCCAGTTGATTCTGTCCCTGTTCTGCTGTACATTTTGTGTGTGGTGTTGGATATGCCAGCCCCTCTGCGGTTAGTTTCTTCGATCTGTAAAATGGAGCGGCTGTGAGAGAGGCTCTCATTTTATTTTGTTGAAAGGGGAAGAGTTCATTCCTATAGAGTAATTAGAAATGACCCAAACTGCACCTGAAAGCAAGCCATAGGAAGACTGATCTCCCATAGACTTCTGCCAGGACCCAGGCTCCATAGCCCCTGGCACAGAGCAAGCTGGTAGATGGGTGTTGGATGCACGGCTGTCAAGGGCTGCTTCCTAGACTGTCCTGGTGGAAACAGGTGTGATCACCAGGCAGTAACGGAGGGTGTACGGGCCTTCCAGTAGACCTGATTCTCCTAAGAATGGGTAGTGTATTATTCAGGGTTCTCTAGAGGAACAGAACTTATAGAATATATCAGGCAGGGACTTGGATGTCCCTGTGGACACTAGTAAGGTCCCTGCTGACCATGCTGGATCATCCGTTATCATATTTCAGCCAATCTCTCCCCGTCTCTCTTTGAAACAAGAATTACAAAAACTCCAATGTGTGAAAGATACACCACACACCCCGGATCACGCCACATTACCATCTGCTGCCCAATACACAACTTGCCAAATCCTGTGCATGCATGTGTGCATGCATGTGTGAGTGTGTGTGAGTGTGTGCCTGTGTGTGTGTGTGTGTGTGTGTGTGTGTGTGTGTGTGTGTGTGTGTGTGTGTTATTAGAGTATTAGAATGGCTTACAGGCTGTGGTCCAGCTAGTCCAACAATGGCTGTCTACAAAGGGCGGTCCAAGAATCCAGTAGCTGTTCAATCCACAAGGCTGGATGTCTCAACTGGTCTTCAGTATAGGCCAGAATCTCGAAGCAGTAGGCTGTACTGCCAGTGAAGGAATGGACTTGCCAGGGAGAGCGAGAGCAAGAGCTTCCTTCCTCCATGTCCTTTCTACAGGCGGCCAGCAGAAGGTGTGGTCCAGATGAAAGGTGGATCTTCCCAACTCAAAAGATCTGGATTAAAAGTGGGTCTTCCCACTTCAAATGATTTAATTAATAATAAAATCCCTCACAGATGTGCCCAGCCACTTGGGTTTTAGTTAATTCCAGATGTAGTCAGGTTGACCACCAAGAGCAGCCATCACAGGTTGCATTCTGGACAGGTTGCGTTCAGCTGCTCTTTTCCTTTCCTGTGAGTTTCTCTGTGGTTTCAATCACCAATTATAAAGTTGTTGAGGGAACAGAGAGCCCAAACTTTGTTTCTTTGTTTGAGTCTTTATATCACCTAGTGCCATGCTTTCTGCATAAATACCAGGTGATTGATAAGACAATCTAATATGCCGCACACCTCAGAGCACGCCACATTACCATCTGCTGCTCAGTACACAGCTTGCCAAATCCCATGCATCCATGGCTTCCCTTCGTCTCCACTTCGACTTTTCATACAGGCAGTTATCACAACTCCTATCTAATGGGGAAGGAGTATGAGCTGCAGAGAAGTCAAATGACTTCCTTAAAGTCACACAGCTAATAAATGACCAGTCTGGGAATTCCATCTAGGTCTGTGGAAATGAAATGCAGTTAGCAGTACTCCACATTGCCCTGTAATGTGTTTGCTTTCCTAGATCCCCTATTCAATTTGGCCCTTTCTAAGTATTATATAAACTATAAAGAAGTAGAAATGATGGAGGCTGGGATCCAGGCCCACTATCTTTGAATCATCTCGAATTTCTACCAGGGAAAAGAGTGCTGGGCATGGAGGTAAGGTGCAGGCAGGCCTGCCCCAGGGCCTTGTGTACCCCAGGGCCTTGCTCTGCCCCAGGGCCTTGCTCTGCCCCAGGGCCTTGCCCTGTCTCAGGATCTATCCTCAGTTTATTCTACTATTACACACAGATGTTCAGGAGCTAAAGAAATGAGAGGTATGTTTTCCTCCTTTTAAAATCCTGGATTTATTAGTTTTCAAAACTATAGTGAAAAGACTTCTAATTAAAGACCAAGAAAGCAGATTTCATGCAGGTGGGTGGCCATGCAGTTTTTCATTTTAACCTAGGGTTCTTCTGGAACTTTAGAGGTAGTTATTCCATCAAGACACATGGTGGGATTCTGACCAGTCCAGCAAATGAAAAACAGCCCGAGACAAGGAGGAAAGCCTCAAAACATGTGCAAGTTTGCTAGTGAGCAAACAGAGTCGTGTGTGAGGGTCCTGACTGAAACACATGGCTAGTTTTGCACCCCTGAAATAAAAGCACATAGAACCCCAAAAGAGGAAGCTAAGTAGCCCATGAGTTTTTCCAGGAATTGTTCAACACCCTCCGGATAAAGAATTCATCCAAAGATAAATTTGGTTGAGTGAAAGATGTAATGATGAAGGCCTGTGGCACCAGCATGCCGTACCCTGAGCGCTCTGTGGGAAAAGATGAGGCTGTGGTCCAGGTGCTGTGGTCCACAGTGATCCTCGACCATGGCCCAAATAGTGAGACACCATCTTTGACCTTTCTGTTGGCAGGGAGGGAGGAAATAAAGGTTACTTCCAAGAAATTTGTCATGTCTACACGAGGCCCATGCCAACCTAATGCATCTGAAAGCAGCTGACCCTGAGCTCAAATCAGGGAGCCAGCCGGTTTTGGTGGCTTCACTAGAAAAGGAGGCTGGGTTGGCACTCTTCTGTCCCACGTGACTGTGAACATTTAATTCAGCTTTTCTATCTCTGTTTTCTTTCTGAGAGAGAAAAATAATTAGCCTTTTAACTCTTAATTATGAGGTTTGGGAAATTAAGAGCATGTTTAGAGTTAGTTTTGAACGCTTCATTATGAAGTCCCAAAGAAAGGCTAATGCTAAAACATCGAGAAACTAAGTGTCTTGATAAATACGAGAAAACTAGAGATGCCACGCCAGTGCTAAAGTCGGTGTCAGCAAGATAAAAACCACGGGGCAGCACATATTAAAGTCGAGGTTGGAAATCTTTAGAAACAGGAAGGGAATAGATACTCAACTCACACATCGACAGATACCTTAAGTCATCATAGTGTCTCCGGATCTTGAGCCATTTTCTTCAAATTGGACTTCCCTTTCCCTCTGCATCAACAAGCTCGCCAAGTTAAACTTTATTGCCATGACAGGTTTTGAGTGACGAGTGCATCTCTTTGAAATGAGTGCGAGTACTTTCTGATTATTGGATGGAAAGGATGCAAGCTTCTCCCCTTTTATGTGTCTTTCAAAAACCAACAGCCTTGATGTAAATAAAACCTTTTAAAAATGTATCTGCCCCTTTTTAGGCTAAGATCAAATATTTCTTAAAATGTGAAAGCCGTGACCCATTGCTAAAAGGATGTTAGCAGTGAAACGACACCTCAGCTCTCGTTGAGGCAGATGGCTCGCAGATCAGATCGTATTCCTAAATGTTTCAGCATCAGTAAGGCTGATAAGTAAAACCATGCTCAACAAGGTAGCCAGCACAACCAGCTCCCAGGACAGGAAGCCTGGGAATCCTGTTGCTAGGAGACACTTGTCTTTGGCCGGCAGCAGGAGGATGTCCTTGAGCATGGCTTCCCCTGTGGTTGTCTTTGGACAAGCTGTGAATCAGATTGTCCTCGGTAGTGCCATCCTCTCATCAGGGCCAGCTAGTCCACTGAGGGGCAATGGTGGGTCCTGATCCTTTGGGAAGTTTCTCACACACACCCTGTTTTGCTGATGCAGTCTTCTTAAACCAATACATATTTTATATGTCTACTTTGTACTATGAGACTATGAGAAGAATAAGTTCCTGTGTGATGTTTATACCTGTGAGAATGTTATTAAATGAAACCACACTTTACATTGTATGAAAGAGTGTACAAGGACTCGGGGGGTAGTTAATTAGTGGTAATTAAAAGGGTTTCACAGGGGGAGGGTACTGGAACTTTAAAGACTGGCCCCAGGGGAGGATGGTTCTTTCTAGTGAACACTACCCAGAGGTTCTCCTGGAAGGTACTGGATGGTCATGAATTTGGTCTCTGCTCAGAGAAATATCCCCAGCCTAGCACAGTGCCTGGGAAAGAGCTTTTACTTGGGGCTCAGGAGCTGGAGGATGCAAAGGAAGAGGTTCTGGGTGGTGTGTGATGAGGATGTGGAGTGCTGCTGGTATTCCAGGGAAAAGGCAGGTGAGAGAAGGTAAACTGAGGCCAGATACTGTGTTATGCTTCAGTGTATCAGAAAAGGATCCAAAATGAGGTGGATCGTGTACGGTCAGCAACCATTATGAATTCTCTCCAAAATCAGCCGGAAGAGGCTTCCAGAAGGATGGAGAGACTGTGAGACTAGGTCTAGAAGAGATCAAAGTCATGATCTTCACACAAACCCTCTTCCAAATGTCCATCTCCCAAATCTGTACAGCTTATTACATGTCAATGATAACTCCATCAAGCTGCTCAAAATACATGATCTCATTAGGTGACTAGTATTTGATGAAATGCACGTTCTCAATATTTCATACGTACAGATGAGGAAATGGAGACCCAAGGAGGTTGACGTAAGTCTTACCTGGGTTCTTACTTTGCAGACAACAAGCCAAGACTTTGTGTCTTCTGCCTCTGTGTGTCTCATTGCTCTGTCCTAAAGCTGCCTTCTACTGGAGGAGCTGGAAGGAAAGCAGCCCGTGGTGAAGGGACCAGCTGGGAGGCAATGGCAGATGGCTGCAAGGTGACCGACCACAGGGCTGGCTGTGGGGATCAGAGGGAAAGCTAGCCTCTCTCCTCTTTTGATGGCTCCATTGTTTATACTTGTTGTACTTCCCTCAACTCAGCTTTTTCGGGGGCATGCTGGGGTCTGAACTCAAAGTCTCAGGCATGCTAGGCAAGTGCTCTACCGTTGAGTGGTACCTCTAATAGTCTTTTAATTTTGAGACAAGGTCTCTTAAGGTCTCACAGGCTGGCCTTGAACTCACTCCACACCCCAGGCTAGTCTTGAACTTGAGTTCCTCTCGTCTCAGCCTCCTGAGATTCTTGTTCCTCCCTGATGTCTCACCTCTTAGTGACCGATGGTCCTGCTTCAGTGTATGTCAGTCAGCTACAGGACACCTCTAGAGTTTGGTAAGGCACAAGGAAACACTACTGTGGTCTGAAGCACTCTGCCTGTGGCCTCTCTTTGAAAAGATCTAAAGAGAAAAACACAAAGAGTGAGATGCATAGCCCACAAAATATCACGAACATTTGGATAATGTGCGAGAATTATTATTATTATTATTATTATTATTATTATTATTATTTTTGGTTTTTCAAGACAGGGTTTCTCTGTGTAGCTTTGCGCCTTTCCTGGAACTCACTTGGTAGTCCAGGCTGGCCTCGAACTCACAGAGATCCACCTGCCTCTGCCTCCCGAGTGCTGGGATTAAAGGCATGCGCCACCACCGCCTGGCTTCGAGAATTACATTTAAATGTGAGTTCAAAGATTTCCCAGCGGTCCTCTGGGTCTAATATCAGAAACATTTACCTATGTTCCTGAACTCAGCTAAGCTGCGAACTCTGTTACGTCTCAGCTTCTTCATCCACGAAAATGAAATAACAGGAAGGTCCATTTCAGCCAGGATTGAAGATCCCTTAGATTTTTACTGCTCTGTTTGTTTGTGTGTTATTTGTACCTGTCTGTGTGCATCCTACGCATGTGTGTAAGCACTCACTTGTGCATTGGGGCCAGAGGCAGATTTCACTTTTCTTCCTCTATCGCTCTCCAACTTGTTTTTTAGAGGCGGGATCCCTTGTTGAAGCTGGAACTTGGCATTTCTGCTGGATTGGATGACCAATAAGGAGGCCCTGGGAACTCCTGCCCCCTACCCCATCCCTCATCCCCACTTTACTTCCCACCCCTCTGAGCTGATACAGATGGTCAGAGCACCACACTTCACTTTTATGTGAGTGCTGGGATGTAGACTCTGGTCCTCATGGCTGTGCAGTAATCTGTCCAGCCATCTCCCCAGCCCCGACTTGAATCTTTAAGGGTTCAATTCTAGCTACCAGGGTACTTTAAATTAGAGTATTGTGGGCATTGGAGGTAGATGGCTCTGAACTTGGGATCCTCATTTAACCATTTGAACGACGTTGCTGGTTTTAGGCTGTGACTTAACCTCTCTGACTCAGTTTCCTCATCTTTCAAATGGAAACGAGACTAATTTGATAGGTTTGCTATGCAATCAAATAACAAAATCAAATGAACCACTAAATACAGTGCCAGGCCTCTTCTGGGCTCTCGACGTGAGCGCCAGCCTCCAGCACTCATAGAAGCATCATTCCCGGAAGTAGTCTGTCCTAGACTGTGGCATTGGAGAAAAGCAGCTCTCTTTAGCTGCTGGACTTCCCAGGCTGGAGTGTCTATTCAGAATGCTTCCTCTTCAACAACCACTTCTTTCCTTTGCGGCTCTGCCAGCCACGTTTCTTTTCTACCAGCACATATGGGTAGGGCTATTCAGCAAATGCTACTGAAGATTTTTAGGGGATGTTTGCTGAATGAACATATGAAATAAGCACCACCACATCTACAGCCAGTGTTTCTTCTTCCACACCTTCCTGGGAAGATTCCTTGCTTCCTGAGTGTTGGAGTGACATGGTATGGGCGGTTCTGTGGGGCTGGAGACGGCTACACCACCATCCTACCCATCCAGGAATTCCTTCTGCAGAGCAACCAACCGGACAAGGAAAATCTAGTTGACTATAGTTTTCGGGAAAACATCCAGTTTCCTGATTTGATTCCTTCCTCCCACCTCCACCTCCCCCTTCCCACTGATCTGGCGAGATTAACTCATTGTTCCAAGCATCCAGTTTTACCTGGCAGCACTTTGGAGACAGGGCCCCTGTTCACTGTTCCTTTTGTTCCCAAGGCTCTGTCAACTGTTCTGGAAGGAGCAGATCTGACAGTCTACAGGTCCCCTCCAGGGAGTCTTGCTGGTCCTGACAGTCGTTCTGCTGTGGAACACCAGTTTGCAGCACAGCTCTAGAAACTGTATAATCTCAGAGTCAAGCCATTGACTATAGGGTGCCCAGGCATAGAAGTAAACTCACATAGGGGGTTGAGAAGCCTGCCGGGTTCGGGCGGGGGGGAGCAGTTTGGACAGTGGGGCACTCCCCTGGTGCTTTGTACAGGTGACTGGAAACAAGAAAACTCTTCTTAAAAGGAGACTCGAGTATAGAACACCTGTTAATCGTCCAGTGACTCATGGAAGACATACACTTTTTTCCTTCCTTCTTTCCTTCCTTCCTTCCTTCCTTCCTTCCTTCCTTCCTTCCTTTCTTTCTTCTTTTTTTCTTTTGCCATGTCTGAGTTGTAAATAATCCTTTATAACCAGGATGCTGCCTCCAGGTTCCACCAGGAATACCTAATCATGACTGGTTATCAGGGTCTGGGAAACCTCACTGACTTCAGAGGCCCTGATACGTAGCTTAAATCACTAAGACAGCATTTATTTCAGGGCTGTGATGAGACAGTGACCACCATGGAGTTTGTCTTGGGACATCTCTCTCTGGGTTCAGGCTGTGTACCTCCTCAAATGTGCTCAGCTCAAGGATCACATTCTAAGCTGGTACCGCACTAGACTACCAAACCTGAGAAACACTTGTCCCCTCAAGCACCTCTACCTGTCCATCCATGTTTCCATGCATCTACCCATCCATCCATTTACTCACCCATCACTCCAACACATATCTACACAGGCTGTACTTTCTGGAAGGTGGCTACTGACCATGCTTGTTTGCTTGGTTATTTTATCTCCAAATCTTAGTGCAGACCTGGCATAGGGTAACCATTGAAGGAGCATCCCTTCAATAAATGAATAAACAGCGATCAAATAAATCCCTGCTGTGTATTGGAGCAGGCGGCAGTAATATGACCCAATACAGCTCCTGCTTTTTGTTTCCATGTCTAGAATTATGTTCCAGGATGGCTCTGTACTCATCAAAAAACAAGCAGAAACAAAAAAAATCCACCACAACAAAACAGATTTTGAAGCTTCTAATGATATATGTATGTATGTATTTTTATATGTATGTATGTATTTTTATATGTATGTATGTATTTTTCATATGTGTGTATGTGATTCAGTTGCCTTGTTGTTTCACAATGTGATGTATTAGATAAAAGAAATGCTCAGATTCCCTTTGGAGGGATGAGAACACCAACTGAAAGTCCACTTTGCATCCGGAGCCTCTGATCACTCTTCCTGAAGTGAATGCCACCTCCAAACACTAATGGTTCTAGGAGGCTTTGGGGACACTGATCTTAATGTGCTGCTTCCTACTGGTCTCGTTAGTCCCTGGAGCCATCTGTAAGGAGTTAGTGTATTTGGCTTTCTGAAGTCATATTTCTTAAGCACGGACATTAATTAGTGCTTGTTAAGATGTTTCCAGTGCTTTGGCCCAGGCTCTCACCGACCCCTGCTGTTTCTTCCTGGTCAGCATATTTTCTGGAAGTGTTGTTTCCAGGAAAGTGCACGAGAGGCTTCTGTTTGGAGGCTTGTTCCATGTGTTCACATGAAGCAGTTGGAGGGACCAGAGTGTCCAGCCAGCTGCGCAGGAAAGACCTTGTGCTGACAGCAGCTTCTTCAAGAGGCCTCTGGTTAGGATATTTCTTAGGGAAGGTGAGACCTCAAAATGGGTCTGGAACTGAAACCTATAGTGTTGTATACTGAGGCCTCACACAAGGAGATGTCTTGAAACAGTAAGACTAAACACTTCTCTAGAAACTTCATTGAAAAGAATATGCCTACGAGAGCACATATTTTAGTCACTCAAAAGGTGTTGGCTGAAACTGAGAAATAGTTCAGAGACACTAAAAAAGTTCACCTCGTCTCTCTAACAGACTGGACACACCAAATATAGTTCTATTTTGACAAAGATCTAAAATATCTAACTTCATAAAATCAATTAAAATTTCAAATGGTTTCACACAATGAGTTGCATGCACTAAGTTTCTTACTGATCCTAATGTACCTTTAGACTAGACTGTCCTGATATTTTTGCTATCTTACAAATCACAAACACATGCCAAATACAAAAGAAAAGCACTTCAAGAATATTTGCAAAAATGAAGAAATGAAGGAATGTGTGCCTAGATAGGTTAAGAAATTACATACACGCATGCATTCATATATACCTACATATTTACATATGTATGTTCATCTATTCACACATACACACACACACACACACACATATATACATGTACATATGAGAAAACTTTCCAATTTGTTTTCTAACACAATGAAAGAAAAATAGCTTCAGGATGGTTGTTGTTTTAATCACAACTAAAACAAATTTCCTTTATATTTGAATCTTAATATCTTCCTTTAAGATATTCTTTGCTTAAGAGGGAAGAACAATAAAGGTAGAATGGAGTTAGTCAAATGTACAGTCTCCATGTCCCACAAGTAAGGGCATTTTTATTGGAACCCTGCTTGCCTCCATAATCTAAACACTTAAGTATATTAAAGGCTTCGGTGATGGATTGATGTTTGGCACTGGGTGTCAAAACATTTCCTGCTGGGCTCTCAACCACTAACAAGCTTTTGTTTGTGAGGAGGAGTGGAGAGGAGGTGATGGGGGGGGGGGTTGTTGGGGGGAAGGAACTGAGTGGCAGCTCTTGACATCTGAAGTCTTTATCAGTCACAGCAACTTTTTGGTTCACACTGATGGTTTGTGATACTGTTGTTGATCTGTCTATCATTTCTTGGACTCACTGCTCGGTTGTAAATGTCTCCAGGCCATCTGTGGTCTTATGGGTAGTTGCATCCACCTGGCAGACATCTGGCTGTCAGTTACAATTGCATCCCTGCTCCCAGAGTCCTTGTCAGGTCCTCTTGATCCCCTTTGAACGCACTACTCTGACGTACCAAGACTTCAGGCCGTTGATGCGAGAGACAGAGTCAGTTCCTGGCTTTGGCGTCCTTGGGAAAGATTTATTAAATGGAGAGGGGTCCCCATTCGGCTGGAGGGGGTGGCTGTTTTCGTCAGCACTCTGTTTAATGGTACAGCCATTTCCTCTGAAGCGTGGAGAAGTCACCCTTTGAACACGGAGAGAAAGAGTACATTCAAAAATTATTTTCACCGTGTTGCCACGTTTACTGTTTCCTGTTGTCTTTGCCTGAAAGTATTCAAACCAAAATTAGTGTTCAGGGAAGAACGTTGGGCTGGGGGATGAAAGGAGCTGGTGTTCTGTTTCCCGTGCAGGTTCCTGTGTCTTTTGATTTAGGCCCTGGAGACCCCGGACAGGATATGACACCAATTAAAAACACGAAACTTAATTTCTGGACTAAATAATCACAGAATCCTTCTTCTAGTACCTGATTGAGGGCCACTGACATGGCATTTATTTTCAGCTGCAATGTTAAATTTATTGGGTTGGCTTTGTTTGAGGTACACAGATCAACTAATACCGGTGTGTGTAGAAGCCTAGCAGGGTCTCAAATTGTAAAGCTCCATAAAGAATGTGCTTCATATGATGACTGATAGCTCAGGTCAGAAACTTAGGTACAGTCACCCCGTGAGTTCCAGACCAACCCTCCGTGGTTGGAGGAAGATCCCATTTTAAGATTCAGATTTCAAAACAAATCTATCCATTTCATCTTAAAACATGAAACAGGAAAAATGAATGCTAATTGCTTCTTCTTGGCTTTAAATTACATCTCTCTCGAGAGCTTTAATGCTCACTGAAAATCAACTTTAGATAGTATCACAGAATAACGTATTCATGTATTTAAATTATAAAGTTACACGCTAGTGTTGAATTTGAATGTGAAGACTGAAAACAAAGGCTTGCAAGGGTAGCCAGCTGGGTCAACTTCCCATCTTTTCCCCGCTGACCCTGTGTTTGACTCTAGCTAATGATTCTGTGAAAAAGGTATTAGTGTTTCCAGGTCAGCCCCTGGTGGTCTATAGCACACATTACATAAGCTGCTGCTGGGTCCAGCAGGGCTATTTCTCATCTGCAGACAGTAGCCTTTTATAATTCCTTCTGGAGGGAAGGAGTTTTTACTTGAACCTGTTTATCACACACTTGAAAACAGTGAAAATGTTTATAGAAAGAAGTCTAATGAAATTTTGTGGGGCACTTTAGTAGGTTCATAGGTTCAAACTTGATCCTACCGCGCGATACCAAACTCAAGTCATTATGCTTGAAACAAACAAACAACAAAAGTCACTGGGGACCTCTGCTCTTCGTGGCGCACGGGCTGCATTTCTGGCCGCGGCCAGGCTCATTCGCCCTGTGCAGTTAGTTGGTGCCTCCCTGTATCCCCAAGGAGTCTGTGTGAGTCTGAAACACTGCAGAAAAATGAGAATTTCCACCCTTAAAAAGAGCCACAGCAGCCTTTGGAATCACTGAAAATAAGAACAGAGGAAGAGGAGGGGAAGGATGATCTGGCTTTCTTCCCTACCCCCATTTAAAAAAGAAATAAATGAGCGAGCAGGCGGGGGTGGGGGAACACGGGGACGGGGGTGGGGGGGACTCCAAGGTGAAAATTGAGTACGGGTTTGCTTTTAATTTTTAGACAGTGTTAGAAACAAAACAAAACAAAAACCCTGCCAAATCTTTAAAAATTTCTCAGCTCAAATTTGGAAGCAGTGAATGTTGCTGCATTGAACGAAGTCATCAAGGCCAAATTCGTCAGTCGCTCTGTGGACGTTAGAGGCGTTTCCAGGAACGACTGTGCATTTGACTTAGGTTTGCGTTCACTCTTGACCGGTGCTTCCTGTCATTTCCTCACACACCACACACACACACACACACACACACACACACACACACACACACACACACGGACGATTCTTCGTCATTGTGCACCCACCCACGCACCCACCCACCCACCCAGACACGTTCTGTACATTTAAACAAAAACAAACCCCTTGATGGCACCGCCTCCCAGCATTTTAAAAAGCAGCTTGAGTTTGAGATTGGAGAATTGAATCTTCTCAAAGACAGATCTGGCGGGCACAATGCGTTAACTGTTTCCTGTGCCACCATTTTATTGTGTGCGAGCGGACAGAAAATGGTGATGCCGCATTTGTTGTGTGAGGGCTCCTTCACATGCCCTTAGCTTCCCATCACAGAACCTGTTTGTATGCCAGCAGGAGAGCCAGTTTTCTCAGGCCAGGGGACAGCTCAAACAAAGCACACACACACACACACACACACACACACACACACACACACACACACACACACAGAGTTCTTCCACCCACTGCTTAGCAGATGGGTGGGCAAAATGTAAAGATGCCAAATACAAGGAAATTGCAATTCCTGCCGGAATTTTTTTTTTTTTTAAGCAACAGAATTGATGTTTCAGTGAGATATGGAACTCCACGATGACAGCAAGTGAGTGTCTCATTAATAGGCCTTCTAGCCTCACAGTTCCTAATCTACCTGAAGAAAAGCATCCAAGGCAGAGGTAGACAGAGGACAGGAGTACTCCACTTGTGAATAATCGGTATTTCCAGATCAAGGTCAGTCACTGGTAAGCTGGCTCAGGTAAACTCATTCCACAGTTATTTGCACAAGCAAATCAAGGTTCTAATTTAAAACAAAATAGTATTGCCTTTTGTTTGTGTCTTGATTAATTTCTTAAAAATACAATTATTAAATAATGTGCCTTTGCTAATAGCATTTGACTCAGATTAGCTGCTTGCTTAACAGAACCAAAGCTAAGATGGTCTCAGACTCCCCAGAACTGGATCTCAAATTGAAGACAGAACTTGGCTGGAAGAACTGACCTTCTAGTACAGACAGCTGATTATCTATTCTCTTTTGTCTAAAGAAAAACACTTCTTCCATATGAGTTTTAGGCTTTTAAGACTGAAAAAAAAAAAAAAAAACAACCTAGAGCAGAGTATTTTAATTTTTTCTTTTTGACTGCAGGTGCCAAACATTTGAGAGTATAAAAACGATAGTGCTGTGTAAAGCAGACTTGCTGCAACACTGTTTATGGCACACACAACAATACTCTTTTCTGCGCTTTGGTGTGCAGAGTTATAAATAGGAAAATGTGTGAGCTATTAAATGTAGTAGCAATAGGAGTCTTGAAGCAAGGTTTATTATAGCAATGCCTGAAAAGCCTTGTTTTTTTTTTTATCTCAGTGTGTTAAATTTTTGTGTTTGCAACAGTATTTTAGCTCTGGAGCTATTTATCTGGAAGCATCTTAGGAAAAAAAAAAAAAAGGAAATGGACAGATGTCCATAAACAAAGGGCGCCACCTGGTGGTAAAGAAGAGGTAAGAAATGTTGATTTCAGGATATTGCTTCAAAGACAAACAGATGGAAAGGCGTGTGTGTGTGTGTGTGTGTGTAAAAGAAAAGGCATTATTCCTAAAATTTGGATTCCAATGTTGTTCTAGTTTTCCAACTAACAGCATTTGATCGTTTATTTTATATTCAATCCTTCCAAATTTACATTGCAGATATTTTATTCCCAATATATACATCTGAACAGATACCAAAATAAGGCCCTAAGACACATGAAGAACAATAGGGAGCCAAGTGCCTACATCTTCTAGGCACCTTTGCTTTCAAGCTGAATGGCGTCCCAGACAAATTGAAACAAAGGAAGCCTTTGCTGCAACGTGGGTTGTTTTCTGGGTGGTTTTGTGGCCCACCTGGTGTGAAAGCTGTGACAGGGACGTGGTACGGGCTCCATCACTGCAGGAAAGAAATGGCTTCGGATCCATGACTAACAAGCAGGGAAACGTTCATTTGAAAATGTCATCTGTGGCTGAGGCATTGAAGAATTTAAATCTGTGTATTGTGACCCTTCCAGCTTTTCAAACTCTAAAATTAGGCCAGGAATTACATATATCACACACTACGCAAAATGTAAAATAGGTTGGCCATTTATGACTCTCTACGTAAGGTGTAGATTAAATCTTCAGCCTCCAATAAAATTGTATTTCTGTAATAAAACTGCTGCACCTTGACTCGTGACTACATTGAATTCCAAATTAAACACCCCATTTACTGTACTGTAACAAGAAAAAGGGTTTGCTACACTGAACAATATTACAGATAGGAAAATGCCTTACATTTCACTTTACCACCTACACGGAATTCACCAAAACAGGCCCCTTCCCCACCCCCTCTTAAGAACTACAAAACGCAGGAGAAAAGGAAATGTGTAAGCTTTGTCTTTCATTGCTAAAATTTATATTCTTCCCTAAATTATCTAAATCAGCCTAAGTGGTGAGGCCTAAAAAAAGTCAATCAAGTAGTGTATTTACTGCAAAACGTCCTGCCACATTCCTGGATAACTCAGGCTTCTAAGCAGGAACATCTGGTGTGCTAAAGGCTAGGTACATTTCTTTATGCATTATATATAATGCAGGCACTTTCGCTGTAACATACAAGTGCTATTCACTCTGCCGTACACATAAGCCTGCAGAATCCATCGACATTTCCAACACAGGAATTATGGTCTAGTTAATCTCACTCAACATTGATTTCAAAGACTCAAACGGGATGTTTATTTTCGACAGCCCAATAGGTCAATTTTTCTTGCCACTGTCTTTTGACCCTGCCAACACTGACTTCTGACATTTGTAGAGTGGTGCCCTTAGAAAGGAAAACCACAGAAGGTGAGGACTGAGAGCCAGGGATACTGAGGCTGTGCCCTCTCGCCATCTGAAGGGCAGTCATCGGGTCAGGGAATGGAGGGTCTACCTCTGCTCCTTCCCCTCACTCAGGAAAGCCACCCTCTAGTGGACTGAGGTAGAAATGTCCTCTCTCGCTGTCACATATAGGTCTTCATTTCATAAATGCAGTCCTCTGCCCCCTCTCAGGAGATGGCAGACATTATTAACCTTCAACCAAGACACAGAGAGATGAATGTTGACCATGAAGGGATTTCTAATCGAGTTTAATGGTGTAGTACACAGAGGAAGTTGTGTTAGCAATTTCCACCCTGCTAAAAATGCTAATTGTTATGTTTCATTTGCTAGGTGAAGGCAGAAACGGTCACAGATTTAATGGTTCAAGTGGGAAGTTGTTATGTAGAATTCTGAAGTAAATGTGAGGGAGAAGTTAGAATCCTTAGTGTCTGACCTACCAAGAAGGTAACTTAGGGCTTTGGACATTGGGGAATTGAGATTTGATGTCTGCTCAGGTCAGGGAAAGAGAATTCCTGTGGGTTAGGACTCACGTGAGTATAACCAGAGTTAAAGTTTCCTGACTAACAACGTGTGTCTCGTACCGAGGGCTACAGAGGCCCTGCAGCATGGCGGTGTCGAGCACTGACCTTTCCAGGACCTTCAGCCCTCCACCCTTCCTTTGACGGCTCTTTGTCATTTTTTGCCAATACGTAAGGGAATCATGGGAAGAACAATTGGAACTTTTAGATCAGAATCAAGAGAAAGGTTATTATTATTTTTTCATTTCCTTGATTGTTCTCTCATTGACTTATGAAATCATCAGCTGCACCCTGGTGACAGGACACCTTACTGTCCCTACAGCCTGGCTTCCCATCTTGCAATATGGGCATGTCATGAACTTCGGTTGTCTATATTGGTCTTTGGATGCTTGAGCTGGGGTCTCTATGGGGCAGATGCCCACAGAGAGGTAGATGATGTTGGACAGCTGAACAATATCTTCAGTTTACACTTGGACTCGACTTTGATGACTCTGATCTTTTTAGCCGTGACTCTACCTAAACTTGTTCTAGAAGGTCATGGTGTCAGCCCTTACAGACTTGGGAAGCATTCTGCTGCAGTGCAGTTTGCTACTTGGTAGTGGGCCATGAGAAACTTCTTTGTATTCTTGTATTGTATACCTTTAGCCTAAGTTTAGAAAACATCTAAACACAAATTATCAAAAACCATTCCCTAGGGAGTCAAGCTCAGGTAGATATGGGCTGTTTTGACTACATCATCCCAGACTTTGTATATGAATGGCTTTTGCCATCAGATTTTTTTAAAAATAGACTTTTATAAAATGGATCTTGTGCAGAGGAAATATAAATAAATGATTCTCAGTGCTAGTAGGAGATATGATATCAGTGACCAGCATTATTTTCCCATCAATACTGATAATTATACTAATTAGTCCAGGCCTCACACCTGTGCACAGCTCTTATCCCTATTTTACAGATGAAGTAGCTGAGACACCAAAGGTTAACTGCTTGCCCAGAGCCATATAGCAACTCGGCAAACAACACAACCTTCAAAACCGCTCTGGCTGGACCACGAACCCTCTTGCCTCCTTGGCAGTGGAATGCTTACGCCTCTCTTCAAAAAAGGAAAATTACTCACTGCTTACAGCACAGAAGATTGATGTTGATGTTTTTTTTGGTTTAAAATTGCATCATCCTTATAGTCCTAACACTGTCTCCATTTTCTAGGTTAGTTACCTTGGTTATCACAACATTCCATATAGACCCTCTGACCAGAGCCAAGAGACAGACACCCATGTCAATCAGGACATGGCAGAGATGGGGACAATCCTAGTATGTGCCAAGTGTGACAGTTTGTGAGAAAGGAACTTCTCCTCTTTTGTCACAGAAGTGTATGGGGGTCTCCTCCTCACACATGCAAATACTTCAGTGAAAACTGAAATGTATTAAGAGGCAGTTTATTCCTTGGGATTAAAAAGAAGAAGAAGAAGAAGGAGAAAAGAAGCCAGCAACAAACCACTTGAGAACAGATGGTTGTGATACAGTCTGATGAGAATGTAAACAGGAAAACATTGCTGTGGACTTCTTTGTTGGGAGTCAGTAAGAATTAGTTATTGTCTGGAGATGAATTACAGATTTCCTACGTCTGGCCATGAACATTCTCCTCAAAGTGAAACTAAATTTCTGACACGGGTGAGGAATTGGTCACTCCCAAGGAAGCCTCCTCATTAACATTCCTCTTGATTGATACAAAGGACAGAAGCCCTCGGAGAAGACCATTTCTGCATTCTCCCTTGTTTCTTTTGTCATAATTGGATTTAGAAATATTACACCCCATGGATGAGTCCATGAATGGGTTCATTTGAAAAAGAGCTTAAAATTTCTCTATATCTTAGAGAGCTGATTCTCTTTTAATTTCTTTGTTTTGTTATCAGTTTTGGGGGCAGGTGTTACTCTAGACACATGTACAAAGTATCTCTTTGGAATGAACTAGTATTTGCATAAACTCGTTACATTTATTTGTCAAAGACTTTCTTTCTTGATGGTTATTTTGGTTCAATAAATAACTTAGCGAATCCTTCATGCTCGCCTAGCCCTGCGCCAGGCTATTCCAACACAATTAGGAAGCAGACACACTTTATGCTGCTAATCGGCTCCATGCTTTAGCTGGAGAGAGAGAGTCCACTTAAGAGGAAAATGTGCAGACAGGAGGGAGGAGAACAGCTCCCTGGGAAAAGCAGCAAGCTTTACAGAGGACATATTAGATCTGGTACTAAGAATTGTCCTGGCTGCAGACACGCCCAGGCTTTCTGCAATGACATCACGAGGAACAATGGAAATCTAAGCTTCCGGCCAGTACTTTGGGTCAACTGTACCCTTTCAGCTGTTTGGGTAGCAAGGAGGTAAAAGGTGGGATCCAGCCATGATCTTGAGGTCTGGAGAGGTACCCTTCTTTTCAACACACATCAGTTATAGAAAGCATGGGCTGTATTTCTCCAGGATAACATGCCTTTGGAAAGAGCATCCTTTCTCTAATGTGTAATTCATCTATTTGCAAATACTTCTTAATGGACTAACGCAAACAGTGTATGTGGTCTATCCTGGAAGCCCCCAGCATTTCTTTCAATTAACAGTGGTTAGTCACGAAGTTCTTATTAGGCTCTAGACACTGCCCTGGATGTCTGGACTAGCAGAACAAATAATATATTTAAGTTTTCTTTATAGAACATAAAATCTGGTAGGGAAGGACAGCATCAAATGGGTAATTACCCAAATTCCTCATTGATGAAAATGTGACAAGTGCTATTACAAACAACAAATGCTCTTTTCTCTCCCAAGCTTCTGTTCTCTCCTCCAGTGATTGTTTTGTCTTGAAGAACTCTTTTCACCATTGCACACAACCTTGTCGCAGCTGTCAGTCAAGGTGCTCCATCCCTTGCTTGTGATACAAGCCACGCCAGGAAGATGCTTTCCCCACTCCCCACCTGGAATAACCCACGCTCTCCCACAAGTTTCACAATCTAAATGTCCTGGAAGGTTGGAGTTGATTTATTCTTGGCCTTTCCTTTCATTTTACCCAGTATCTTAGCAGCAAATTCCTTAAGTTAATGAGTTTCGACTACTCACAAGCAATTACAGCATTTATAACACGCCCCCAAATGTAGTGACTCAAATAGGAAGTAAATTGCGTGGTGACCTGACGGTTTACTGGAACTCAAGGAGATGATCCATGCAAAGAAGATGCTCGGAGTATTCTATTTTGAATACCACAAGTTTGGTGGCCAAGTGTTATTTGCTCTTGTGTCTTCAGCAAGCAACGTTTCCATGTTAATAGTACCAGAAGTCATGCTGCTTACAAAACAGAATCCAACTGTTACAAACTCTGATGGTGTAGAAGAACAACTACACCCTGACAGAAGTCCAGAGACAACAAACAGCTAATACGTGTTCATACTCTATGAGCATGAAGGCCAGTAACTAGCTTTTAAAGATAATGGACCCTGAAAGGGAGGTGCAATTAAATCACTTAAAGTTATACAGTTATCTAGCTAAAGGAATGAAAAAAAAAATATCTAAAGCTGACCCAGAGAAAAGATGGAGAGACGTCAATAGTGACTGATGGCTGAAAAACCAAGAAACAAAAATTCATGGTGTGTGTGTGTGTGTGTGAGTGTGTGTGTGTGTGTGTGTATGTGTGTGTGAATGTGTGTGTATATATGTATGAACGTGTCTGTGTGTGTGTATGAATGTGCGTGTGTGTAAGAATGGAACAAAAAGTCATTAGAAGAAATGACATAGAACTCTGCTAACAGTGACTTCCCGTAAAGGAAGTCGATGGCAGGAGAACATCTAACTAGACATGGTAATTGGACATAAAGCTGGCTGGTGAAAATCTCAAATTCCGCAAGTCTAGAAGTTTCTAACCTGCTGTTAGCCTTAGGAGTATAGTATTATGCTCTTGTTAAGGCCGAGTTGTCTGTAGCTAGGAACTGACCCTTTCATAGACTTCATCATGGACAAAGGTCTTATTTGAATACAACACGTTGGGTCTGTAACTGAAAATTTGAGTGTGGTAACTAATCCATAGAAAGAGGACAGCGACAGCAGGGATTGGAGACTGGGTTCACAAGAACACAAGGTTGTTGATTCTAGGAAAAACAAAACAGATGGTAGGAGACAAAATCAACAACCTGTGAGCAGTGAGTTAGAGCCTTGGGTACCGCCAGTCAGGTTCCTCCATCTCTCTGCACAGATAAGAGAAAAGGGCTTTCAAATGCACCGGGGGCATCTTTTTAAGCCCCAGGCAGCCTGTAGGGTTTCCTGGTGTGTAAACGTAAAGTACTAAATTTAGAAATAGGCTATCTCAAAAACTTTTGGAGAATTTAAGAAATAAGATTGAACCACTCATTTTCAAAATAAGGGTTTGTGTCAGTGTTGAGGCATTCTTAGAGACACAACAAGAACATTATCTGGTTAGAAGTCTTGGATTTACATGTGGAGAAAGGTTAATGATTAAGTAGCTGGGATAGTCACACCTTGGCTGTGGTTCCCAGGTAATATCTCATTAGAGGAAAAAGAAATCAATATTCACATTTTTTTCCTCTGAAGTACTGTGCTAACTACAGTTTCCCTAAAATATATATGCACACACACATATTACTTTATATATCATGCTTTAAAAGAAATTCACATATTTTAGGAGAATTATAAAACTCTTACTTTGTACCAGTATTAAATATTTATTGCTTAGTTCCCTAATAAAAAGAATATGTTGTTAATGTCAAAAAAGCTTCAGAAATACAGAGCGTATGAAAGCTATAATCTTTGTCTCACTGCAGAGTAAGCAAGGAAACAAAACACATAACACACTTGGTGCTCACTGCTGGGTCCAGACCGCAGCGGAGCTGGTCCGTGCCCCACCACCACACCGTTCCTTCTGGCATGAGTCTGCTTGCTAGGCACATCTTTCCAAGAACGGTCAGCTGCATCTTTTCTCCTCACTGCAGTTTGAGCTGCCGCTCCCAGCCTCTGACACTCGTACGGAGACAATGATGAGGCACGCAGAAATGGCATAGTCACCTACCTGACCAAGACCAGACCCACTCCTTCTTGAAAGTGGCCTTGGTGATCTGCATCTAGGAAGCTGTGGCCCTAGAACCTTCCAGTCAAAACACTGAGGTTAACATCGGGGTGGGGGGTTGCTTCAGATGTTGTATTCAGTGCCTCTGTCAGTCGACTTTAGACTTTGGCTGCTAAGGAGAAGCTTGAGATCTGATCAGGAAGAGAGAATGAGGGGTGATGATTGGGTGATTTAATCAATAGTGGCCACT
Source organism: Peromyscus californicus insignis (assembly GCF_007827085.1). Taxonomy (NCBI): domain Eukaryota; kingdom Metazoa; phylum Chordata; class Mammalia; order Rodentia; family Cricetidae; genus Peromyscus; species Peromyscus californicus. The sequence continues at coordinate 52,535,533 of NW_026294595.1, forward strand.
CCAACAGGGGTTCAGAGCTAAGAGAAGTATAAGCCATGGTGGGCAGATGTGTCTTGCTGGGCAGATCTTTCTATGCGTGCACAGACTCAGGTAAGCCTTTGTTTTACTCCTAACAGTGAAATTCTCACTCTGCCTGTTTGTTCTTTTCAAAGCCTTGAATCAGGATGACGTTCTGGTTTGTCTTGACTTTCCCTGGAAAAGATCCTTGGTTCACTCTAGCCTCTCTTATTGATAAAATGTCTGCGTGGAACTTGGGGGAGATGCTGTCCTCATTTTCCAGCTGCTAATCCCACGTGTTTACATGATTAACCCCTTTCTCACCACCAATCCTTGCTGCTTGTGGAGGCTGGACCTGCATCTGCTCTGAGCACACATTCAAGGGCCATGCAACCTCCCCCTGACTGTGTATACTGACCTGAACAGCGTTCAGAGTTAGGGAGAAGCATTACAGAGGATTTAAACTTGGGAGGTTTGGATCTGCAGATGAAGACTACCCAAGCCTCACAGAGACTAGAAGTATTGCCCAAGACCATCGAGCTGCTTAGTGGAAGGTCTAAGACTAGGGCCCGGGGCCTTTATGTCCTGAAACCCCACTGTTTCTTCCAGGAAAACAGTCAGGGAAGACAATAGCTGTGTGCTCTCAGTAGCCCCCCACTCCTTCTGTTCTGCATATACATCGCCAGGGCACAGATGTGTTCTCTGGTTCTCACAAAGTGCTACTTTAGGGTTTAACAAAAATCACTTTTCTGGGGGTATTCTCAGGATATTTTCCAAGTAGACAGCATTAATGTTGATACAGTAAGAACAAGTTTTTAACAAAGGACTTATACCTGGACAAAAGGTTACCTTTTGTCTCCAAATTCCCAAAGAGCAAATGATTCTTGACTTTCCAGTGTTTTCTTTACTTATGTCTAAAGTGAACCAACCGTGCTTCAAGAGATAGCCCTGACATTCTTTAAAAACTTCAAAAATGCACTTGAGGACATAGTAGTCCTGTGGCAGGATGTTTTTCTACCCTGGTTTGAGCTACAGTCTATAAAAAGAACCCAAAACAAAACCTCTAAGGACCTTGAAATTCTGCACTTGGATTTTCTAAAGAGCTAAGATTTGAGTACTTTCATTTTGAATGGTTTGTAGCAAAACCTTTCTAAAGCATTAGCCATCCTGTGCTGTGTAATGGCACAGGCCAAGCACACCTCGTCTCTCCCTGGCAAGACGTGGGAACATCACACATCTGAGTACATAGCAACAGTGCCATTCTCAGGACCCAAGACAGCATTTAGATCCCTGGCTTTTAGAGGTTTTTGTTATTGTTGTTGTACACAGCTTTGTCTCAATCTTGCAATCTTCCTGCCTCAGCATCCTGAGCACCAGGATTATAGATGTGCGACCACATCCAGCTTTCTGAGCTCCTTTGTTGGAAATGGGTGACATGATGTCCTAAGAGGCAGAGAACAACAGGAACTGATGTAGAGAAGGCTGAAGGACCACTAATGAATCAGGAAATTGGCCAGTGGCAAAACGCCAAGTGCCCTTTTCCACATTTTTTTCTACCTCTGCATTTACGTACCTCCTAAGCAATTTTCTCATGTGCTGGACTTTGTCTCCTGTTTGATTCACTTAACCAGCAGGAACATTAGGACACAGACATTCCTGAGGCTTTGGGGACAGGGGACAATCAAAAAATGTGGGAATCACTGCCAAGCTTGTTAAAGGCACCTAAAGATGACCATGTTATCCAGCTGTATTTGGCCAGGGCTTTTGACAGCTTGGTTCACACGTGTAGCATTTTTCATACTCATGTATCCCAGGATGGTATCAAACTTGCTATGTAGCTGAGGATGACTTTGAACTTCTAATTCTCCCTTCTCTATCTTCTGAGTGCTGTGGTTTATAGACATTTGCTGCCACACCTAGTTTATTTATGCTGAGATGGAACCCAGGGCATCATGCCTGCTGGTCAAGCACCCTACCAACTGAGCTGTATCCTCAGTGCATGTGGAATTGGCATACATAATAAAATTAGCAATACTCTTTTTTATCTTTTTTTCTTGGAACTGTTTAGCTTTCTTCCACCACCCCATGTCACTGTATGGGGACATGACTGGAGTATGCCATCTCTTTAGCTAATGTGAGTAAAGGTGGACACAGAAGGCCAAAATAGCATGTGATTACTCTCTTGTCATGTTTTAAATGTGTCCATGACACAGCAAAACCACTCATTCTAGTCATTTCTACAACTGACAAAAGCTATAAATAGAGCCTTGAAAACATACATTATACTTTTCGCATTATAGATTGAGAAAACAGGGAAGAATATCTCTACATATACACACACTAAATATATACATATTCTGTATACATGTATGGGGAAAATACATATGTACACTGGGAAATACACAAACGCATGAAAGAAAATCATAGATGTGCATTTGAGACTCCAGAGAGTATCAACTTATTTTATAGAAATAAAATGATGAACTAGATGAAGGAAGAAATTGAGAGTCTGCCTGGGAGTAGGGAGGAACATTCTGGAAGAGTCTCAGAAGGATAAAAGAGAGTTTGGAGAACCGTCATAGAACAGGCTTTGGGGAGATAAGGGATAAGGAGTTGGTTGCACATTATTCCATGTACCACCTTGCTGCCGCCCCACAAACAGCATTTGCCTGACTTTCCCATTCTGGATAGGGCTTTGAGAGAGAGCTATTAGAAGGAGATGGACTTTCAGTTGAACTGTTTTTATTTAGACTATAGATGCTTTCATTGACATGAATATAAAGGCTCCCTCTTGACCATGTCTATAAGCCAAAGCTGAATGTCATGCATGGCACTCTGCCTCTGCTGGCCTGGTTGGAACTGAAAGGGGGGCCTGGGTGAGAAAGGTAAGACTAAAGAAAAGCAAGAACATTCTAGCAGCTCTGTCTAATGTTGAAAAATCTCACAGCTTCTCTGGACCTTCCTTTCTGTGCCTATAAAAGGAGGCCCTTGAAATGCCTGCAATTCTGAGCATCTGGGCATTGAGCCTATCAACTGCCTCACCTGTGGCACAAATACGTTTTTGGAGAAGTAGTGAATGTTGAGTTTGCTAGAAATTGTTTGCATGAGAAACTGATAGTTAAAATACGTCTGCCTGCCAGCTCAGACCATGTACTGACTGACCTTTGTCATCTCCACAGACCTGATTAGAGCAGCAGAGACTTAATGTGCCCTCTAGCTTTACCATGGCATCAGATCAACTCTGGACCACACCCAGAGGGTGTCCGTAGCGAGGCTGTAGGGCTGCATGCCTGCCAAAGGAACATTTCTCTGTTTTCCTCTCTTCGGGATGGAAAATTCCATCCCAGAAAGCAAGGCTGTCCCAATCTTGGGGCTCCACTTTGTGCATGAAATATAAGTTCTCTGGCTCCCCTCATCTGTAGAACTCAGAGTGCATCAAGGAGGTCCCTCCCTGTGATTTGAATTGCCCTATTAAACTCACTCACAGGGAGAGAAAATGTTGGAGTATTTTGGTTGCTGTGACCATTATAGCTCATTGTACTTTTTTTTTTTTAAAGAAGAATTGAAGTGTATAACAGTATTAACACAGAAGAAGATTTAATAGGCTAGAAATAACAGAAAAGGAGTTAAACATGGAGGAAAGACAGCTAACTGGGGGAGGGGAAAGCCATATTCTGTGATTCCTAGAGATTTTTGTAGGACATGGAGTTCCAGATTAGAGGTTAGTGATTAGAGTTAAGAGAATGGAGTTAGGTTAACACAGCTGGCATGCCAGTGTACAGTTGGTGCAAATGTCAACAGTGATTACTTTTGTGTGTGATCAAGGTGACCTTTTGTAATTCATTTTTAATAAAGAATGTGAATAGTTTATTAGAGACAAGTTTGCACTGTGAGCAGCGTTTACTGCAAATGGGCAAATCGCACAAGTCACGAGCCATAGAGTAAGGAGCCTTTAGAGCTGGAGCTAGCATGGACTGACTGCAGAGAGACCTCCTGGGGAGCACAGCCAGAGCTTGTCTACGTGGAAATCCCTGCTTGTTCATAGGGCGGCAAACTCCACGGGCTTCTAGTTAGACCAGCACTGGGAACAGGGAGAATGTCAGTGTTTCAGAAATCGAGTGTTACACACAGACCCCTCTCAAGGTGCACTGCACACAACCGAGCACACACACTTTCTTCTTAAAGGTCCTTTAAAATGGGCTACAGCAGCTTCCAAAAGCCATCTATATTATGCTCTCCATATTAATATTGTCTAATTCTTCTTCTTCTTCTTCTTCTTCTTCTTCTTCTTCTTCTTCTTCTTCTTCTTCTTCTTCTTTTTTACAAAATTACAATGATCTGTAATGATCACAGGAGCCAAAATATGACCCTTTCTGCCTTCCCCCCAAAGATGGAGATACCCAGTGATGCAATCACAGGGAGGGGCTCCTTGCTGCACTCTGAGCCAGGGGAGAGTTTGGAAACTCAGCTCACCAAGACAAGCCCAAGTGCTGCTGCCATCTTGCTCACTGTTCTGTGGGTTTTGATCTGTCTCTTAAACCTCGAACTAAATGTCTTAATGAAGCACAAACACAAACACCCTCAATCAAAAAGGGGCCGCTTAGCAATCTTAAGAAGAACATAGTTAAGAAGCCCATTTTAGACAATTATTTTAAGCTAAGCTTGTCACTTGCATTCGGTGGAATGCCCAGGTTATTAAGCATACAATTTATCACCCTTTAAAATCATATTAACAACAATAAAATGTCCAGAAACTTCAGGAAGTTGACTGGTAACCTACATTTTCTATGGATTATAGAAGGACACAGTATAAGTTAAAAATATATAAGCTAAAAACCCGGGGTTACTGAGTGTGAGAAACAAAATAAACTTTCATATATTTTGAGAACCATTGCCTGGTCTGAACTATTTATAATACTTTAGAGTGCACTAGCATTTTTTTGGTAATATAAAAAGTAATAGAATTTTAGTAATATGAGGTCCCACTAGAGATATTTGCTATTAAATTGTTGCTGAGTGTGCTGGGGTTTGGGGGAGAATTATCGAGTTTGCAGATTAGCAAAGCTGGTTCTGGCAATGTTTTAAAATTGAATCAGTGATGCTTTAAAACAGGGTATGTTTTAAAGATTCACAAGAAGAATTTAAGAAGAGATGAAAAGATTGGTTTGTTATCATCAGGCAGCATATGTTAATTAGTATTTTTATGCAAACTGGTTTCTTGTTTGTCCACAGGTTTTGAGTATGGCCAAGTAAAGGGGTGAGGGGGAGGCAGAGCTCAGATACTAATTGAAATTGGGAGGTGATATTAATCTTCTATGTTTTTCTTTGTTGTTTGTTTTTTGAGGTGTTCCAGGAATCCAGAATGCAGCTCAGATACATACAGCTTGTTTTTAATGTAGCCTTGAACTCGTGGCAATCCTCCTGTCCCTGCCTCCTGAATGCTGAGATAACTGGTGTGAATCACCATGGCTGACATTCATTTCAAACAAGTATTTTTCCATTTTATTTTTGCTACTTTTGTCTTAGTCCCCTCTCCTAAACACACATGCCTCCTTCTTTTTCAACCATTATCAGGGCTACAAACACAGGTTGGCTCAGTTATGTGGTGTTAGCCCTGCGCTTCTAATTTGGAATGAGATGGATATCTTTCAGTTTTACCCCGCATGTCACCAGTTTGAATTCTCTCCTGAACACTGTAGTCCTTGGGGGAATGCTGAAAGAGGTGTGCGACATGCCACACAGAGGGTCTCCTGCTTGTGTCCTCGTGGACCTGTGTTCAACAAAGAGTGAAATTGAGGACATAGTCAGACTACTTGATGAGGGCATTATAATGCTCTCCTAACTGTGTCTGCTGCCAGTTTAAAACAAAAGAGGTCAGTGATAGAGCAAGAGCAGGCTTCTTGATCGCTGCCAAACAATGTTTTTAAATTGTTTTTATTATCCTATCCTGCACTCTAGGGTTACCAGTAGTAGGGAAATGCTCTCTGGAAGTTCAAGGGGAGACGTGCTGGAAGTTGGTCGTTAGAGTTTGCAGTGGTTAGTGTATTTCAAAACTATTGTTTAACCTGATTAGTTATTATGCCATGTATAAGGCAGTTAGCCTATATGATGTGATTATTCAAAGGGAGTCTGTAATTAATTATCATGAAATATCTGTACTAGAAAACAAGCCCTTTATAAATTGGACTAATTTGCATAGTAGTAATAATTATATTTATACTTATTAGTGGTGGAGCTTTCGTTAACGATTCACATTAATTGTTGTTAGAGGGTAATCTTAGATTTGCAAGCCATCCTGAGAGGTTCTCCAGTTTTGCTTCCTGCCCTCTCAGAAATGATTAGGCTAAAACTCCACTTCCTCCTCCTCCAGCATGCTTCTTTCTTCCCCTTCACCCTGGGGCTTCCTTTCCTTTGAATTCTGGGTAGAATCCATGCAGAATATTTGCCATTTAGCCTTGGTTTCTCTGGGTTCAATTTTATGTGTGTATCTGGCCTCCTGAACCAGAGCGTTAGACCCATCTAAGTCAAAGACTGCATTGAACTACTTGCTCCATTCCCTCCAGGGCCTCAGGCAGTGGTCTTTCATAGAAGATGCTCACTATGTATAGAGGAAAATGAGGTAAAGTTGACTTGAAAACCCTTCATTTCCTAGTAATCTTCTCTTCATATTTGGCCAACAACCAGAACTGGAACACGGTAAAGAGGCTCAGTGCTTGGAGATCACCTAGCCCAACCTTCACACTACAGATAATAAAAAGACCAAGGCACTTACCGATGACAGCTTGCTACTTAGATGACAGAACTTGGGGCCCAATTTTAGTTTCACAGATTGCATTTTCAGACCCTTCTATTGTCATTGGATATTAGCTCCCATGCATATGTCCCACTTTAATTGTTTTGTTTATTTTATGTGAATGGGTGTTTTTTGTCTGCCTGTGTGTCTGTGTACCGTAGATTCCCTGAGACTTGAGTTACAGACCATTGTAAACTGGCTTGTGGGTACTGGGAACAGAACTCAGGTCTTCTAGAAAAGTAGCCGGTGCTCTTAGCCTCTAAGCCGTGTGTCCAGCCTGCATTTGCCCCACTTTAGGCTGCTGCTTTCACAGGCGGACTGCACTCTCCTTAGTTTACCCACTGGAATGAATCAATGCTCTAGGTACCAACCCACCATTCTTTCTTCGTATATTCACAGGTGGGAGGAAGTTTATAATGCTGCTGCTGATTTCAACATCATCCAGGGGCTCTGAAAACTAATTTACAACATCTGGGTTTCTAAATTCTCTGAACGTGTGTGTGTGTGTGTGTGTGTGTGTGTGTGTGTGTGTGTGTGTGTGTGTGTGTGTTTTGTTTGTTTGTTTGTTTTTTCTCTCTGAACTTCAGGTCTCTTCAGTTGCTCACAACAGAAGGTTTGGAGACCTATCTTCTTCGTTCATGACTGATCTAAGCATGGACAAGTGGGTCAGTGAACTTCCTGTCTGTTTCACTGAGAGGAAGGACCATTTTTAAAGCATTCTCAGACATGTAGCTAAGCAAGTCTGCAACTCTCTGGCATTACATAATTTCTCTACTAAACAAAAGATCTCATGAAGCCTGCTGCTCACCCATGTCTTGTACTGAACTAGGGGTGTGCTTGTTCAAAGGCCAGTTTCACAATTTCTAGCTTCACGGGATTCCAGTAGATCCAGGGAAGCGTCAGCTCAGGCTGTCCTGGGTTGTCAGTCACTGCTGGCAGTGTTCAGTGAAGGACAATTCGGCTTTTCCTTTATGACAGATATTATCTCTTTTCTAAGTTGTGTTCAAGTTATTTAAAGTGAAGGGAAAGCACCACCCTGACAAAACTTTAAAAAAAAAAAGATGAGCCGGGCGGTGGTGGCGCATGCCTTTAATCCCAGCACTTGGGAGGCAGAGGCAGGCGGATCTTTGTGAGTTCGAGGCCAGCCTGGTCTAGAGAGCGAGATCCAGGAAAGGCGCAAAGCTGCACAGAGAAACCCTGTCTCGAAAAACCTAAAAAAAAAAAAAAAAAAAAAAGATGAAAAGATCTTAGCACGAATAATAGCAAAAAGCACATGACAATGGCAGCTTTTGAACTTCAGAAAGCTGGGAGGCCAGAGCAGTTTTCTTTAACCACTTCAGCTCACATGTGTGTGCGATCAGAGAAGACTGTGATCTCGAACATCCCTGGGTCCCGTGGGAAGTCTCCCTTCCTCCACTAAGTAGGCTTTCTGAGTAGAAATTAACATTGCACCATGAATGCAAACTACCTTGCACTGGGCGGTTGCCTGTATCTGTGTCTCCAAATTCCAGGGCCTTGGAATTCAGTTTGGGTTTGGGGACCAGGAGGAGGATCCAAAGACTCCTTCAGTATTGAACACATAGTTATGAGTACAACCCATATCAGTCAGAGTAGGAATGAATTAGCAACAGGCCATGAAAGTTTCTCCTGTGACTAGCCCCTCCCAGGAGGAGTCCCACACCAGCAGAGCAGGTATGGGTGTTTGGGAACCTTGGTGCTGGTGGCCACGAGATCTGTAGTTCCAGGTCCTACTTACTGTCTCAAGGACAAGTCCTGAGGCTAAGCACTGTACGAATTGGTTACCTTCCCTTAGAACTAGAAACAAAGGTCTCCCAAAAGATTTTGAGGATGAACTAACTTACCATCTGCCCAGTGAGGACAGCCAACAGCCCAGGTTTTTCCTTTTTTATTTCATCCAAGAAGGGCAGTTTCCTGCAGCAATAGGAGAAGAATATAATCTAGGAGCAAAGCCCTTCAAATAGAATGCATTTAATTTTAGGAAAGAGACTTAATTATCTCTCTTAAAAAAACAAACAGACAAACAGAAAAACAAAAACCCTCTTCTTTTGTCTGGACCTGTGAAAACATTTGCACAGAACTGCCTTTGGATTGTGACTCCAGAGTGAGCAACCTTGCCAAACTCCCTCCATGAAAGTCCCTAGCAAAGTCTTGCTCTGACCCAGGCCTCTGTGCCTGTGAGATGCCCTGGGTAACATTCTGGCTGCACCAGGCTTCATCGTGGCTGAAGCTTCCTCGTTCGGTAGCGTGTGAAGTTGCTGCTGGTACCACCAATGATTCATTCATTTGCTATCTAACCAAGAAATAAAATAAGATAAATTTACTCTCTGTAAGGAGCTTCAAACGCTTGCTAAAGAATTTGGTATTTTTTTTTAAGCAACAACAGAAACTAATGCCCCCAGGGCTTCTATAGAAGTCCATAGGCTCTGAATATGAATTCTCTCCTTCTCAATCACGCCATCACTCAGCTCCTTCCCTTCTTTTTGCTTTGTGCTATTCTACCAAAAGACCCATAAAATAATGGTGACGTGGAAGTTATTCGACTCGTGACAACGAAACTCAGCAAAATTGAAAATGATTTGAGTATCAAACCCCAAATCAGTGTGCTCAGCCCATGGGTTGGTCATTTGGTCAATGCAGTTCACCACAGTGATTGTTCAGCTCCTTCTCCCTTCTTTCAAAACACCCCCAATATTCACATCAACAACAATAAATAAAAAGAAAGGGATTAAAAAAGAAAAACCTTAGAAATAAATTATGTTAATTTTTCTGATACAATAAAAAGAAATGAACATTTCCTAAGTGTGTATACGTATGTATGTATGTACACATATATTTGCATAATATATATCTATTCTTTGATTACTGGTTGCAGCTTTCGTGCAGCTGACAAGGCAAACAAATTGTGAGCCGTTTGCTTTGGATAGAATGGTATGCATTCAAAGTCATACTAAGTTAAACCCAATTGTGTGCAAATTTAAAACAGAAAGGCTTTGCTTCCATTTCCTCCAGGTCCCATTTAAAGGCACACTGCTCACTGGGGAGGTTACTATTCACAAACTAAACTCTAAGGTGTCCTTAGGTAACTGACGCTGTCAAACACTTGACATGTTGCCACTACAGTGACGGACACTAAACATTTGGCTAATGAATAAATATATGAATTTAGTTAATGAATTAAATTAATGAAGCCGTCCTGTATTTACGTGTTTCTTTATGATTTGTAAAGTGATTGCATGTTTTGCTTTACAAAAACATTTTGAAAAAATTAACTTAGCATGTTGAATTCTACTTTAAAGCTTGAAGGACAATCACTGTGTCCTTGGTCTACAGTGAAAACTATAATACAAATGTGTTAGAAAGTGTAAATAATTAGAAAACCAGAAACGTAGGTTCCATACAAAAATCTTAATGAATAACATAAAGACAAGCTGAGGATACACACAATGGTTTAACATATGCTAGTATTATTTTTATAAATCGGGGCAGAGTAGACTCTTAAAGTATAGTTCTACCTCCAGTTAGTGTTTATTGGCTTATGTGTATGTGTGTGTGTGTGTGTGTGTGTGTGTGTGTGTGTGTGTGTGTGTGTGTGAAAGAGAGAGACATGTATATTGTAGCTTTTCTGTTCTTTCACAAATATGGCCAGACCATCTGGAGAGTTACAAATCTTTCCGTCAGAGCATCAGCACTCAGCATGATGTCAGCCACTCACCCAGCTGGACAGTAGGAGTCTCTTCCCTCGTCAGAACCATGGATTTGGATCAACAGAATATCATTAAGAGTAGTGATAGATGATCCTCCCAGGTAGCCCACTCATGGGAACCCAAACTAGCCCTGCCAGGCAGCGCTTCTTCCTCAGCTGAGGCTGCCGCCTACGACAGACAGAAAGGCTTTCTTGAGGAACAGTGGCAAAGCAGAAGTCATAACTCCCACCAAGCTCCCAGATGGTCCAGCTCTCAGTTTTGTAACAGGAGCTCAGCTATGAGTTCTGAGACATCTATGAAAACAGCCTTTCAGCTGCCCTAGGGGATGGGTGCTGTATGAGGGTTGGTGAATGTCGTGTTAGTCGTGAGTAAATGACCATAAAGTCCTTCCTTTTATTAAGATTTGCTGTTGTTGTTGTTGTTTCTTTGGGGAGGGTAGGTAGTTTTATTCCTTAAACATCTTTGTAGTAAAATGGGGTTATAATGCATCCACAGGAAAGTAAAACGACGTGTGTGCACGCACTGTACATGTCCCTATAAGATGTGCTCTTGTCCACACATACATGCATTTTAATTCCACCTCCGATGGCCCATCTGCAGTTCAGGTTCCCAGTCCTGCAGTGGCCCAGAGACACAATCAGATTCTTAGTGTTTTAAATCCTTCAATGCTCAGACGAAAAGATCAAAATGGAGACTGAAGTTGAGGGGTTTCTCAGGTGCCTTTTTAAAAAAAAAATCAATGTGTTCATAAAAATATATAGTAAAGAGAGCCACTTGAAGGCCTGCCATGGGAGACAGGGATTCTGTAAAGAAAAAGCTAGAGTCTGTAGACATGGGGCTCAGGCTCCTGTCCTGTCACGGAGGAACTGAAGATCTCCAGGCAAGTCTCTTAAGCCCTCTGCACGTCTGATTCCTCTTATGCAAATACTAAGGTCACACAGTGCGTTTAATGAGGATACGACAAAGCAGCTCCAGGGAAAGCCTTTATAAACTAGGAAGCCATGGCAAAGTGGGCATTGTTACTAGGGATGGTATTTTTTATAATACTTGGTATTTCTGTCATAAAATTAGTGTTCATTGCAGGAAACTTTACAATCATGTGAATTATAATGTGCTGACTACCCAGCTAGGGAGTTGTGCTATAGCAGAAGATACGATTAAGCCTCAGGCATCTGCCTCACATTTATGGAGCTTGGACCATGCCAGTTCAGGAACTGCTTTGGCACTCTGGGTAACCACAGACTGCCCATAACTCTAACTCCTAGGGCCTCTTATGGACTTTCTTCCCAATAGCTCAGAGGTAACCAACCAGCAATACTGTGGATCCCATAAAAACTACGAGGCAGCCTGTGTGCTGGAAAGAGACCTTTGGGATGGAAATCTGGGGACAGAGCTCCTGTCCCAAGCTCTGTTAACCCTTCACAGTCTTGGACTCGAGTTTTCATGTAATCAAATGGCCAGTTTGAACTGGATATTCTTTGGAGTGCATTATAGGTATAGCTTTGATTAATCTATTATTTTATTGGGATCTTTGGACACCCACAGAGATGAATCAGGAAGGCACCCACCTTGGGGTCAGCTAAAATACTTCTTAAATGTTTCAAGGTGCTTTCAAAACTCTATCTCTCTCCGTCTCTCTCTGTGTCTCTGTTTCTGTCTCTGTCTCTCTGTCTCTGTCTCTCTCTAGTGTGTGTGTGTGTGTGTGTGTGTGTGTGTGTGTGTGTGTGTGTGTGTGTGTAATCTTGGGTGTCCTTCCTCAAGTGCCGCCCATCTTACTTTTTCTGAGACACTTTCTCTCACTGATCTGGAACTCACTAAGTATGCTAGTGAACCCTAGGGATACCTGTCTCCACGTTCTGAGCACTGGAATTGTAAGAGTGCCCTACCATGCCAGGAGTTTTTAATGTGGGTGTTGGGGATTGGACTCCCCATGCTCAAGCAGCAATCCCTTTACTGGCTGAGCAATCTCAACCAGCTCGCCTTCAGGAGCCTTAGACAACACAGTCACTCCCCTGCACCAGTGTGAGGGAAGAGGACTCAGTCAATAAAGGTCGTCTTAAGACATTTCATTGCCCAGGTCCACAGTTTTCCACTCACTTCCTTGAGTGGTTGGAACAACTCCACAAAAATGGCTGGAAGTCAGACCTGTTGATGCCATTTCCCACAGCATACAAAGTTGATCTAGCTGGTGGAGGAGAGAGGATCAAATGTGAGGGGAAAGGACTGAAATACAGCTATCGGGTGGGGACTAGATTTCATTTTGCCTTCAAAGGAAACAATTGTATGTTTCAGGACATTTAAAAATTATTGCTCAGGTAATGGTTTTGAGCCTGCATGGGGCTGTTGGAGCATTGTGGAAAGATGCCTTCTTAAATGGGGTTTCAGAATGCTGACAAGGGGCTTTGATGCTGGGGTCTTGGATTCCAAACCAGCACCAGCTTTACAACGGTTCAAGCAGGCTTGCATAAGGCATTTGAACCTTGCCAGCATTTGCCTGTTTGAGGCACTTTGCTGGAAAATTGGGTCAAATTTCATAACAATAAAAAATAGGATCCTTTTTGTTCATTTAAACCGATCAAGATATTTTCTGTTAGAAAACTGTCCGATATTAAAATGTGACTTCTCAATAAAATGGGTTTGCTTTCACTTCAGTGTGAGAGCACTATATATCAGGCTCTGGAAAAAAAAAAACAAGCGGCTATTAAAATGAATTCTTAAAAGCATAAGAAATCCAAGAAGTAGATTTCCTTGGAATGTAATGAAATATAAGTTAAAAGGTAACTTGCCAAAGTGACAGTTCTTTGATAATATTACTGGAATTGTCTTTTCTGACTGGATCAGTAATACAATATTCTTTTTAATTAAAGGAAGCTGATGTCCTGACATTAAATTCCACACAAATATTCTGGTTATTTAATAGTAATTTATTAGAGTTTTACTGGAAACTTTACCCTCTTAGTTCTTAAAAGGTTTTCCAGGCTCAATTAGCACCTTTTCTCCTAATAATCAATACTGATTTTGCTGTATTCATTTTAGATTAATTTTTTTACCTAGACTTCAAATCTTAGCTGTTTTTAAAGCTTGTATCTCACTTAAAAATTCAGGATAATAGGTAGACCTTCATTGCTATCTGAAGAATGACCCGTTTGTTTGATTGGGATTCATTGTTCAGAAAATAGATATCAATCCGAGTAACACAAGCTCTTTGGATACAATAAGAATTGTTGGCAAAATGTTGAACAGGAATGCACGATATCAGTTTCCAATATTTCTGAAATTGGGTAGCTTTGTTACTCTTTACCCCACCGCAAAGGCTGTTTTCAGTCTCTGTACTTCACCATAGTTGATACATCTCTGAACTGATTCCCCGGTCAGAACCTGCATTAATTTTTCAAGGGACACTGGGGACTTAGCGGTGGCCCCAGTGTGTTTGAGACATTCTCCTGAGGACAATGGGCTGCAGTCAGGGGCTGTGACAGATTCTTGTTCACTCAACGGGCTGTGACAGTTATCTGGAACCATGTATTTATTTTACATTATTACCACCCCTCCCCCCATATGCCTGGCATTCTGTGATAACATATGACTCTTTGAATTTGGAACGCAAACCTTCACAAAACCATCCCATTAAATCCAGCCAATTTTGTTTACACGATACCTGTGATCTTTGACGTGGCTTTCAGTTTTATCTTCTTTTGAAAATTTTAACCTTAAGCCGGCTCTTTTTCTTCTTCTATTTTCAGTGTTCAGGGACGCTAGTAGGAAAAGAGCCTGGTTTCCAAGGCTGGCCTTTTCCACAAACATCTGAGCTACCCTGACTTGGCCGGGAAATGTCTGCTGCCACGTTAGTGATGTGATAATGGACTTCACATATCACCTGGACATTAATAGAATGAAATCACCTGCTGCTCACAAAAACAGCTTTTTTTCTCTGTGGTGTCCTGGAGGCACTGTGTGAGCCCAGTGAACTTCCATCACAAAGGTGAAAGCCAGAAACAAAGCAGACGCCTATCACTCGTGTGTGTGTGTGTGTGTGTGTGTGTGTGTGTGTGTGTGTGTGTGTGTGCGTGTGCGTGCGCATAGGCTGTACCTGTATTTAATGGGTCCGCTGATACTTGACAGAAATGGCAAAAATTCAGGCAGTTGCACAAAGGGTGTCTGGGGCTCCAGTCTGCTCCATTCAGTGACATGCAAAACTCCCGATGACTTGGGACCTCTAACTCAGCCGCAGTAGCCCATCAAAGGTGAGACTTTGTTCTCTCATAACAGCTTTGTAATGTGATCTGCACACGTATCTGCAAACTTTTCCCTGAGCTGTGCAGATGTGGCCATAAAAGTGGTGTGTATGCCATTGTGTATGTCCCGCTTTCTTGCAAAAATGAATTTGCCTTTTGATTACAGCAGAGTGGCTGCTGTATATAAAATTTCTTACAGGTGCACGCTCTCTTAAAGAAAATCCAAGCTATGAAAACCAAGAAAAACAAAATGGGAAACATTTCTGTCTACTATTAATTTTATAGAAGCTTTGTGCTTTATGCTTTGAAAAGGTATTTGCATTTGAATTTTTTTAAAAAAAGAATCTTCCAGTACACTTACGATATTCTTTATTGAATCAAAATTAGATGTATAGTTGTTTCTCAGATAGACTCTAGTCATATAAATTAAAATGCAGATATTATTAAATAATTGCTTTGGGGATTCTTTTGGGTTGGGAAAAACTGCAAACTGCAAATGTATTTGCTGTGCAGTAGGTATGCTTAAAATTGTATGCATATATTTTTACCTGAAAAAAAATAAACAGGCTTTGGATTATTGTTCACAAAAATAAAATTCTGTTTTGTGTTTAGCCTAATTCTCCTCTAAGGAACATGGGCTAGTGCAGAGCACACATTCTTCAGCTCACATCCGAAGCCTGGGCTGAGTCTCCCAGCAATCACACAGATAGGTGTAAACAGATAAATAGTCACCACACAGCATTGAATGCTGTGGCTCATTTTTCATCTTTTGAAATAAAAGCCCAAGAGAATTTTTGTCAGGATAAATTGGAGATTTAAAAAAAAAGAGAGAGTTTTCTTTTGAAGTGAAGACTTTGAACGTGGCAGATTTGTGGGGAATTTTCTTCTGCCTTTGACTCCTTTAAGATGTAGGAAGCTCCACAAAGCTACAACGTTAGTTCGTAACTCTGGAAACAGTGTTTATCTGGGCCGGAGTTAAAGAAGTGCTTTTGAGCCAGGACTGACACTGTTTGGGTTTTTGTAATTTAGATGTATTATCTGGTTGAACAATAAATTTAAACATAATAAATTAGTTGACATTTCCTTTAATTAGCCCCAGCTACATTCCTACAGAAAAGCCCAAAATAGAAACACTTACATTTCTTCCTACAGGCGTCTAATTCCATTATTATCTGAAATAACTCCTTCCTAATGATTCTGTGGACAATGCTGCCTATGTTTTCTGCCTCTGTGTAGACATTTTATAAAAACATAGTCTACGTCAAAACAAACCGTGCATTCAGCAAGTGTCGTGATGCAGAGAAAGGCAAGCTGAAGACATGAATGAACCCGGGCCCTGTGTTCATAACGAGCTTTCAGACTCCTTAATGTAGAATTCCTAAGAGATGGCACATTGCTTGTTGGAGGACTTTAATACCTTTCTCATAAATATCACCCATCAGATACCCAAAGAAGAAAGATTATACTCACAGAGAAGAATTCAAAGAGGCCCAGGAATACTGAACTGTGTACTAACGAATGGCAATGGCAGGACTAACTACCAATAAAGAAGCAGTGGTTAGATTATTGGTCGTATTTAAAACAATCCTTTCATACAAGCCCAAGGACATCCTGCCAGCTATGATCTTCTGTCCCTTCCTTAAGACGAAATGAAGCAACACCTCTAGCAAACCCCTCCAGACATTGTAAATCCTACATAAGATGCACCAGAATTAAAGAGCATTAGGTAGACTTTCGGATGATACAACCACAGTGCTGTTATCCATCACTCTATAGGAAATGGCCTCTCCCCTGTCCAGAGGGGTTTATTTGCTCCATAGTCAGAGTTTAACTCACTCTCAAGGTCTCCTGAGGTTCGACCTGGTAGCTTTCCTTCTCAAAAGGAATTCTGTTCAGAGAATTACACTGTACGTGATGACTGATGTATGTTGCTCCTTAATACAAGTTTCTCTGTTTTCCAAAACTCAAATTTCATCCTCTATTTATACAATTCTTTGAAAACTACTTGAGTTAACGTTAAAAAAAAATCCTCATACGTGCCACATGCCCCGTACCCATGAGCATAAATAACATGATGTGAGCTCAGATACACATCCTTTTCCCACTGGTTTCCATTCTCAGTGCCAACTTTGGCTCAAGAAACAATGACGCTCAGCTTGGTATGAAGGAAGCATCAAATACATAATGCACAGAGCGGTGCCCAACCGAAGAAGGAAATGCTTCACTATGACCAAGGGTGAGAACAGAACAGATACTTAGGAGGTATCGAATGAGGGCAGCTGTGAATCTCCCTGAGGTGACAGGCGAGCAGTTTTCAAGCTGGTCACATTTCAAAAGTGACCCAAGAATTTGCTTAGAAGATAACCATGAGATGAGTTTGTTTAAATGGTTGTAGGCTTGAACAATCAGAGGTCACTTGTTTTGTTCTTTATGCATATGATCCTGGCCTTCTTCATTAAAAAAAAAAAAAAAAAAAAAAAAACCTGAAAGCATCTATCTTTCCCACCTTTCTCCAAAGCATGTCTCAGCTATTCAAGAACTCAAGGGGTAGTGGTAGAGCATCAACTTGCTGTTTAGTTAGGATTTTTTCCTAAGCAGCAAGGCCCCCTGTGGCACTCTGGATGAGTTTATTTATTGGATCCCCAATTGCAATGGCCTCAGAGAGTGAATACAACATCTGGGATGACAAATTTACTCTCTGTGAATGGATTGCATTTAGTCCAGTTATTTGTAAAGCATTTTCCCACCTGGGAAGACAGTACAGTGTAAATCCCATTCTTTCCTGTGTCTTGGCTTTTGACCGGGGAGGGGTTTCTGAAGAAACTAGATTGGTCTCTTTCGAACTGAAAAGGTCAGAAGTTTTTTCTGTTCATTTGCTAAGTCTTCTCTGCTTTGTGCATTGTCACACACTGGAAATATGGCAGGCAGCAGAGGACAAGGACAGAAAAAAGGAGGTGGACCCTTTGCCCTACCCAGTCTTTTGGACGTTTGTGATTTCCTATGATTAGGGGTTGCTGGTTCAGAAACAGGGGCCCAGAGATAACAACTCAGAATCACTTTAATGGAGGCTAGTTCCAGGTCTGAAAGCCCCTCAAAATTTTAATGCATTCAGCATGGTCTCAGAGTCTCAAAATCTAAATTTCTTTTTTGTCAACATCCCCAGAGGCAGTATTATAAGATACCAAATACGCACACTTTCAAACCCCATGACCTAGATTCAAGCCATGGTGCCATGGTGTTCATGGTTTGACTCTGACCAAACTGACCTCACCTCATAGCGCCTCAGTGACATCTTCTGTAGATTGGAAATGAGAATAGTAGTGCCGTAGAGGTTGTAGTAAGGAAAGATTGGCAATATTGTGTGCAATTCCTGGCACTGAGGATGGATGTGTTTCAAAGCTTCGTTAAGCTGCTTTTGTTTCTGTCCTTGAACAGGACTCTGCACACGGCCTGTCACTCTTCATGGATAGAAAGGCTCCTAGGCGTGGTCTGAGAAAATCCAAAGGAAACTAATTCACTTTCCGACATGGAAACACCAACTGTAGACCACTGTGCTAAATCTCGCTGAGAACATCATATGCTTTGATTTTGAATCTTCCCTGGATAGAAACCCAGACTCATGGATGAATTTAGAGAGCCCAAAGTTAGGGCTTCTATGGGCTGGTCCTGCACAGGCTTTTAAAGACTAAAGGGAAGAGTCTCACAGAAATGAAAACACACCAAATTCCTTTCATAGAACAGTGTGGAGCATAGCTGTGGATACAGATGAGCTGGAAATGAATCATATATGGTTTGGTTGTTTGATAATAGCTAACTCTTATTGAAGTTCGTCTCAAGCCAGGCCCTGTGTTGAGAGCTTTATGTAAGTTATTTTATTTAATCCTCACGAGGATTCTAAAAGTCAGACACTATTAATTTCCCACCTTTGAGCCCAAGGATTCAGACTCCCAAGTCTGTCCCCCTTGATGGGGATCTTAAACCACCATCTGAAGACAATAGTCACTGTCAACTCCTTGTTTTGAAAACATTACATGTCCCTCAGTAGCGCTTGTACTCTCCAAAGGCTTCATCCTCTTACCACTGTAATGTGCTGTCAAACACATTTGCAGCTTCACTTATTAGCTGTCATGATCCTTTATACTGCACTCCCCAGTTTCCTGTTGCGTTCCGTAGGCTCTGTGATTTACCAAAAGCGACGTCATGGTTCTCATTCATGTAACGTTAGAGGGGAGGTCATTACTATCCCCATTTTGCTCTGAAGGAACCAGACCTGCAGGATGTCTCTCCACTGATGAACAAGACCAGATAATAGCCTGAACTCAGAGCATTTTCTAGTCCAGAGAAATGATGGAATAATTGTTAGTACTTTCAAATAGGAATAATTCATTTTATGCAACCATAGCAAAATGATTTTCATCCTGATGGGAAGCCATGACGTCATCCCTCCGGCCAGCTCATTTCTAACGCTTTCAGTAAAAACACGAGTGAGTCTTGCAAGTGTTCTGCATTTCCAGGGAGGCAACAAAAGATAGGCCATGGAGCCTGACCTCAGAGGAAGTGTTTGACAGGGGAAATCGGCATCTCTGGTCAAGGGCAAACAAATAAAAACAATCACAACATCACCAACAATAAATAGCAACGGCCATAAAGGAAGAGTTCAGGGGCCGAGAGTCCTTCAGAGCTCATCAGCAGAGGGGTGGATACCAGGCGAATGCAAAGCTCTCAAGAAAGGGTTCTCTCAAGAAAGGGGCCAGTTGGGGAAGGCAAGGACAGAAAACTTTGGAACAAATTTGGAAACAGTTATTGTCTGCCTTTGTTACAAGTTGTAGTTTTTTCATAAATATAGTCTGGGGGTATTTTATGAACTCAAATGGAAGGTTCCATACCCCAAACTAAAGCCTTTGAAGTTCATATTTTCCAGAGTGTTTTTTTTCCTTCATATTTACCCTTTCATTCATTTTAAAGCTATTCCATGTTGTTCAACTACTACACTGAGCATGCCTTTCTCTGAGAAATGCGTTTAGGCATTTTCCCTTTAAGAAAAGATTCTGAGGCTGTCTTTCAGATGGTCATTCAATGCTACATACCTGCAGGACTGAGATAAATGGCTCCTGGAAACATTTTCCTCTTGGAAAATCACAGATGAGACTAAATGAGACATTTTATATATATAGTAGCAAACAGTCATAGGTACATTTCATTTTGAAAGTCCCATCTGTCTTGCAAAGCAAACAAGCCTGACACTGCAGGGCCACTGCAGTGCTGCAGACACGGGGAGCGTCAGGGACACAGGACAGGGCAAGGAGGGACTTGCTCCCGTCGGACCATTTGGGTATTTTGACAAAGCAAACGTATCATTGAAACTGTAATGGCGTCTCTTGAACCATGTGGCCAGAGTATTCTGCAAAGTGTAACTTGGATACCTTAGCCCTTCATTAAGTGGGGCAGCAGCTCCTACAACGAGACCCAAAAGCTTTGCTGGGATTCGAATTTTAATTGATATCGTTACAGCTAAAAGTTTGAATAGGATGGGAATAATGACCGTGGTGTTTTCAGAACCTTATTATTCATTTTACATCTTTATGTCAGCTATGTGATCAAATCCACAGAGTCTGTAATACTTAAATTAATAATGTAAATTTAACTATTGCCATTAAAACAAAGAGCTAATTAGGTCCCTGCTTGCTGACTGGCAGTGTGATGCCATGAGTAAAATGATTGGCAACGATAGCTAACACCGCCAGGAAAACATGAAGAGTTCACCTGAGATGAAGCAACCTCTAGATTCCGAAGGTGGAAGTGAGGAAGTGTCTCATCATATTTTAAAAAAATGCAAATAGCCCAGAGTGAGGTTTCTCAGACGTTGAGACACTACAGTTACTCTGCGTCTCCCTTTCAATGGCTTCTCATCTGAGAACTCTGGGGATGCACTTTTCCTCAGACACCAGGTGGGCTTTGCACCTTTCCTTCTCCACCTTCCAATTCAGCAAGCTGAGCTTTACCCGTCTGTAAACACCCTTCTAAAATAAGCCTGAATTTGGGAGCCCACAAAGATTCCAACCTGTGGCTTGATTCAAGGTCAGACAATCAGTTTATGTTGCTCTCCAAGGCTGCATAACACGGTTCAAAGGCGTGGTTACCAGGGGTCTTATACTTCAAGGCCTAATCACAAGATGCTGTGCCGTGGGGCATGGTTACCAAGTGTTTTGAAGGGTCTATACCGGTTGTATTTTGATCTTGAAAGGGGGAGGTCTTTTACCTCTCCCCTTGCTAGTGTATAAAAAGCCCAATAGAAATAAACTCGAGGCTGCTGGATACTTACCCAGGGCCCTCCCAAAGCTATACTGTGACTCTGTCTTTTTTCTTCATCTACTTCTATATTTCCTATCTGGCATTTCTCAATTCCTCACTCCCCGCTTCAAGAGATCCTTTGATAGGTTGGGGCTGGACTCCAACACTGGTTCCCAACACCTGAATATTTAACAACACAAAAAAAGATTAAATGATGTTCCTGACTTCAGTTATTCTCATTTTAGCAAAATAGCTGAACTGAGAAAGGAAGAAAAAAATAAGGCTTATTTCAAACTCAGGGAAGGAGAGTCTTTCCTGAAATGTCTAGAAACAGGACTATTGTGCTTAAAAAGGGAGAGACACATGCTGGATGTGACAGAGCAAAGTCTTGATGATTGTCATTGATGGAGCAAGGGCCCTTCTCATGATGGGTTTCTTGTCAATATGAGCCTCTGCTTGCTCACTGTGGACCGGCTGGGGCAGAGTATCCCTGGCTCTGATGTAATGACTGGGCTGTTTGAACATCCAACTGGGGAATCCAGCTGAACTAGTTAGTCCTTCCTGTAAAATACAAGGGACAAGTAACTGGTTGTGAAACAGAAAACGGGTGCTGGGGAAGTGGGGGGGGGGGGGGGGGGGCGGGGCATGGGAGGCTGGCTCAACATACTACTTGAAAACAAGTTTTGAATTTAATAAAAGGTGAACATTATGTTCACTGAGGGGTTGTTCCATATGTCATGGTAGATGACTTCATTTTTAAAAAATGATGTTCCTGCTCTAAGGAAACCAGTTATTTAATTGAATCTCTTCACCCTCACACCATTAAATATTTGCTTCACTTAATTTCATCAAGTGACAGTTCATACATTTGTGCTAATGAATCCATTTGTTATGAATGTTTTTCTCACACAAATTTACTCACGTTCTTCCGTGTTCTCACACCTTCTGTTCCTGATCTTCCCATGTGTGAGGTGTCTGGACCCGGTACTCTGTCCGAATCTCCCCTCACTGCAGAGCGCTTCCCCTTCCCCATGGTACAAAGTAACAAACTGCTTCCACCATGGCCCTTGCTTGTCTTTGTTTCCCAGCTGGGCAAAGCATTGCTACCAGAGACAGAGTGAGAGCCGGGCGGTGGTGGCACATGCCTTTAATCCCAGCACTCAGGAGGCAGAGGCAGGCGGATCTCTGTGAGTTCGAGGCCAGCCTGGTCTACACAGCGAGTTCCAGGAAAGGCACAAAGCTACACAGAGAAACCCTGTCTCAAAAAACCAAAGAGAGAGAGAGAGAAAGAGAGAGAGAGAGAGAGAGAGAGAGAGAGAGAGAGAGAGAGAGAGAGAGAGAGGACCTTACTAAAAGGATATGCAGAACATTTGTCTATATGGTGTAGCTAGAGTTTTCCTGCCTGGTCACGGTCGGGACAAATCTCTCTCACCTGCCAGTCCCACAGCCGCTCAGACCCAACCAAGTAAACACAGAGACTTATATTGGTTACAAACTGTATGGCCATGGCAGGCTTCTTGCTAACTGTTCTTACAGCTTAAATTAATCCATTTCCATTAATCTATACCTTGTCACATGGCTTGTGGCTTACCGCCATCTTCACATGCTGTTTGTCATCGTGGCGGCTGGCAGTGTCTCTCTGACTCAGCCTTCCACTTCCCAGCTTTATTCTCCTCCTTGTCCCACCTATACTTCCTGCCTAGCCAATGGCCAATCAGTGTTTTATTTATTGACCAATCAGCAACATATTTGCCATACAGAACATCCCACAGCAATATGGCATTGGTAATTTCCAAATGCTTCTCTGCTTTTTAAAAAGTTACTTTACTAATATTATGATAGGCACTGTTGCATAATGGTGTACAAAATTCATAGCTGCTATGTATTAAAGGGTTATGGTGATCTTGCACACAATGCTTTCTAATCTTCAGGCTTACTTCTTGACTGCCCTTGAAATCTAACAGATCAATCACGTTGCCTCAGACCTTAGGTGCCTTCTCTGTGAACTGAGGTAATAGTGCCTTTAGGTTTTCTATGTAACAATAAAATGAAAACTATAGATGTGAACTGACTAAGAGCTTGTTGTCTTCAAAGTCAAATGCTTACTCTGTTCATTTATAGGAAGTGTGAGTGGGTACTGTGGTACTGAGACAGTATCTCCAGCCAAAGGGCCACCTAGTAATTTTTCCCATATTTGAGCAAAATTAACTTGTTATGTTCAATATGTTTCCTTTTAAAAGTAAGCTATGTTGCAAAGGCCACAAAGTTTGTCCTGTCAAATGTCCTAAGCTGTCAAAGAACCCTTCTGAAAGTATCAAGTTGCTAACATTCTATTGATTGGCTACAACAGTATGATTTTGACACAACTCTGGGGACATGCTTTAGCGATTACCAATTTTTAAGTAGCTCAAATAATTCCATAGTTATTATATTCCCATTCATTTTGCCTACATTTTGCCTGATGATTTCTTCAGGAAGAACTTACAGAATTGAGACAGATGACTGAGATGAAAAATGGATGTTTATGGATCTATACTACCAAATGGCTTTTTATGGTACAATGTATTGTATGAACATAGTTTCATCAAACTCTAGCTTAAGAATGAGTTCTTTTCATTTCAAAATGTCTTCAATTAAAAAGAAATTAGGAAAGGTTGCACTATATCAAATGATGTAAGTATTTATTGGATGATAGAATAGTGGGCTAGGAGCCCGAACTTGCAAGCATCCTTGGAAGTTAATAGACAAAGAAGAATTGCCATGCTGAACCCAGGACCTGTATATTAGAATGAAGAAAATATGTTCAGTCTGACTCACAGGAACTCTAAGAAGACAGAAACATCCAAAATTTATTGAGATCCTTTTCTAATGGGTTTATTCATAGCTCTTTACATGTATTGCTTTTTATCAAATCCTCCCCTAATCTCCATTTTGAAGTTGTGAGAACTTGCTCACATCAGGAAATGAGCATCTGGAAGCTAGTCATTCAAGAGGGAAAGAACAGCCCATTATAATCAACCCAACTTCCCTGCTTTGCATCCAGGGTAGCAATCACAGTGTCTTCTCTGACAGTTATGTAGGGAGAGGGACTCTCCACCCTTAACCTTGCAGTTCTGCAAGAAGAAAGTAGGAGAGTAGTGAAGTATCGACCTGGTCCCCTTCTGAAGCCTTGGGAGATGCTAAGGCTGGCACGATGATCAGGGAGCTTGTGGGACAGCCACATTCTGTGGTACCCGGGATGAAACAGCCACTGCTGTATAGACACTGCCAGGTGTGGCGATGGAGGTGCAGGGCAACAGACTGGCCTTTAGTCAAGCATCTCTTCACCTCCATAAGACAGACTCACAGATATCCCTGTCCCGATCAGTCACAATGAATTTCCAGCATGCCTTTTTCTTTCCTTAATAAATGCATTCGTCATGGTCAGTGTATGATGTACTCCCCTGAACCTCTTCTCATCCTTTAACAAAAGAACACAAGACGGGCATCTTGGAGGATTTGCCTCTGAGGCCATGGTGCCCTGGAAGCTGCGAGTATCAAACAGGGCCCGGTACCAACCGTCTTGGGGTCTTTTCACTAATTTTACCCCTGAGCCAGGAAGTCCTGGGGGCTTACTTTGGCTCAGTGCTGCAATGCCTTTCCTAGGACAGTCTGTAGGGTGGGAAGAAAGGGAAGCGAATGACAAAAGAGGAAACGTGGGCCAGCTTCAAAAGCAGAGCTGGGAGATGATGAAGCAGAACCATGTGACCTGCTGCATCTAAACAGAATGTTCCTATCCCAGGAGAACCATACTACAGCATGCTTTCAGATTGTGCCTAAAGTCCTTTGCCAGCCACACCCCTCCCCAGGACTCTGCTTCTTCCTGTTAGCCCCTCCTTGGACACGCTCCATTCTCCCTGACATGGTTTTGGTTCCAGGATTATGTAACTTTCTTGCCTCACAGTCCCTGTATCTGTTGGCTCCTGTGCCCTTAGGGACTCTCTCCTCTTTCACCCCATCTTTCCCAGGAAGTATTCCTGCCCACCTAAGACCTGTCCACGCCCCTTCTGTAGACGGCCACGTGTTCTGGTCTCACTAAAGTGCTCCCTCCTCCCACTGAGATTCACTTTCACTTACCTGTTTCCTCCTAGGGGTTCAAGCTAGCTGGAGTCTGAGGCTGTGCCTTCCTGGTTTCTCATATCCAGGTCTTTAAAACAGCACCTGACTCACAGAGGCCCTTCATCATGGCTTGTTTTAATGGAAGTCCTGCCTTCAGCGGCTTCCTTATGTGCTCTACATTTAACGCTAATCCCACAGATGTGTAGAGATTAGGATCCCGGAAATTCCTTCCTCTTCGTTGCAGGCGTTCTGAACACATACTGCTACCACACTGCTTGCATATCCTGTCTCTATTGTTCCTTCTCATTCCTTTTTTCACACCAACATTCCTACCCACTTATATGTCTTCGTGTGCAGGCCAGTATGTGTACACACACACACACACACACACACACACACACACACACACACACACACACACACAGGCATAGTACACTGTTAAAACTAGAATCCTGCCTTTAAAACTACTTACACGCTGAAGGTGATCTTTATACACTCACTCTGCATTTATCCAGAAAACATAGCTATTAACTCTCCTAACTGACTATACAACCTTGGTAAATGATCAGGGTAAGTTCAAAGTGGATTGTTTAAGTACCACTCTACCTACATTCTAAATAGCATTTGGGGTCACAGACCTACAGAGAGGTTCCTCAGACCATCTGGCAGGTTGGAGAGTGGGAAAAGACTACATTTTTATTGTAGTGGTGGTTTCCAAAATCCAGCTAAGACGTGCAAAGATAAACAGAAAGTGTATCCTAAATGTGGCCTACTGCTCTTGGGGCAGCTATGGCTGTCTGAAGAACGTTACAAATGATCCATGAAAAATATGGCACACTTGCACAGGATTAAACTATTAGTTGGGCAAATGGCTGGAGTTCCAAGAGCGGCTTTGTTTAGAGCCACCTGGTGACATCCCTCAGTCCCTGATCCAGAGCGGGAGCCACCACTTCCCATCTATCTCCTGCCCTCTTAACCCAGGCTTGTTACATTAAGGTAGGGAAGTTTTATGTGTATAATTTGTGAAGTTCTCTTGAGCAGACAGTGCTATATAAATGTGAAATGCCGTTATTAATAATAAAGGTTGGCTAACCTAAGAATACTGTAGAATTAAAGTAATGAGATTCTATTTTTAGGCAGACTTGCCAATAACATGCGAGCATGATAAGGCTGTGATTTAAAGCCCCCTTTAGCCTTCCCCAGCTCTAAGCAGCACATTTTCTGGGCTGCCTGTACATAGTAGTCAGCCACAGAGAGCTCTGTTAAAGCTAATGGTGGCTCCATGTTTGAATCCCTGCATGCCCGGTTATAAATAGGCCTTGCTCTTTCAGACTTGGGACCTGTCTCAGACAACTTGTATCCACAAAATACAGATCGGCCTCTTCGGGCACCTTGCAAATCCTGATCGCTGCCTTCAGAATGATTTGTTTTTAAAGCCTCTAGAATGTGTTTTGAAATTGTATGTGTCTGCAATTGTACAAAGACCCAGGCTTTTGCATTTGTGGGGCTCCGTGATCTTTGCTTTCGGAGGAGAAAAGGCATTCCACAAACGCTCAGGCTCAAAGTGATTCATAACTCAAAGCAAAGTCCTACTCCTCAGGAAGAAAAAATAATTAGCTCTTCCTCCATCCTAATGTTCAGGTCAATGCTTTGTCAATAACAGTAAGTCTTCCTCACCAATTTAGAGCAGCCTATAAAGATCATTATGACTCATAATTACAGATGCAGATTTATGTCAAAATGCACCAGTAAGTCTCCAGTTCTGGTGATGGATCACCTTATGTCAGGGGGAAAACACGTTTAAGGAGACACTCTCCTTGGTCCCCCTCAGTCCTTTTCTATTTCCAGTTTGAGGGTAGAATTATAAAGGTCTGCTTTCAATAACACGGATCTGATACAGGGTGTGCTGTGGATTCACAGCTGAAGCGGGAAGAAGTCGGCCATGTGGTAGCTAATGGAGGAAGAGCATTGTCACCGTGGAAATCTCTTTTCTGGGGTGATTGTCATCTGGCAGAATGAAAATCACGCTTTCAACACCCACAGGCCAGATCTTGTAAACCAGGGAAAGGTGAACATCTGAACAGAGGGAAGGGTTTTTAAATGACTGGGACTTCTGCAGGTGGAAGTCAACAGCCTGATTCCAGATGCAAGGTATTCAGTCCTAATGGGTTTTCAGATTCTCTGGGAGCCCGAGAGAAGAGAGGAAAAGAGAGGAGAGGAGAGGGGAGGGATACCTTTGCCAAGTATTTTGTGCCTGTTGCATGTCCTGTAGGAAATTTGGATTTTGCAAACATCTACTAGTCTCCAGAGAACTATCTCCCTGGTGGTAGAGGGACAGAAGGTTCCAGTAGCCTTGGAGGATGTGCCCACTCTCTGTGTGTGCATAAATAACTGTTCCTCCCTTCCCACCTGTACGCTCACACATATGTACCAAGAAAACACAAAAGATGTTCAACATGGCAACTCTCAGACAGTGTTAATAAAAATGTATAGAAAATCAGCCACTCACCCTCTGACTGAGCAATTTCACTTTGAATGTGCACCACAGAAAGAAGCGCATATATCCACGAGCAGTTCTGCACTAGGAGAATCATCACAGCTTCATTAACTGTAGTCCAGTTTGGAGACAGCCCAGACATCCAGTGAGCAGACCGTTAGACACGCCTGCATTCAACAATAAGAAGCATCCAACTATTGACGCCTATA
Source organism: Peromyscus californicus insignis (assembly GCF_007827085.1). Classification (NCBI taxonomy): domain Eukaryota; kingdom Metazoa; phylum Chordata; class Mammalia; order Rodentia; family Cricetidae; genus Peromyscus; species Peromyscus californicus. The sequence continues at coordinate 52,563,378 of NW_026294595.1, forward strand.
CAACACAGGTGACTCTGAAATATGTTGCATTACTTGGAAAAGCCAGACACAAAGGAATCCATAGTGGGGGAATCCATTCTCATGAATTTCAAGAGCAGGTAAAATTAATCCATGAAAACAAATCAGAATGCTTAGCTACTTCCATGGGGCTAAGGGTTATTGACTAGGAAGGCACACAAGGGAGCTCTGAGCGATGAAAATGTTTTACATCCTCATCTGGGCCGTGGTTAACATGGTATATACATATGTAAAAAATTCATTGGGCTGTACACTCAAGATTTGTGCATTTTACTATTTGTAAATTATAGCTCAATAAATAAAAGTTTTAAAAAGCTATGTGGAAAAAATACATGGAGAAAAAGCTCATTTCATAAGAGGGAGCTTGAACAAAGAACATCAGATAGATGTCCTAAATGTGAGGAGTAAATGCAAATGGATAACTGAAAAAAAAATGAATCTTTTACTTTCTCTCACATTTATTACAGAGCCTGAAAATGCTGGAGTGAAGGAAACTAAAATCATTAGATTTGATATGCTTACAAATTCACCAAGGCTCTTCAAAGGTGTATTTCCAGAATGTTCCTCTCAAATTAGGAAGTGCTTCACTTGCAAGTTTCTACTCAGGAAATGGTGTTGTTTAAACATAAAGAGCCAGGAAGTAGACATTTTCAGTTGTTTCAACTCCTGTCTAAGCAAGAGATCAATTAATGATATTGTTGGCCTAAACCTTTCTCCAATAAAATATATTTTATCCTCTTGAATCTTAAGAATAATTGAACGCAGAAAGCTATAGTGTTTTATGACAAAAATGCATGTTAAATGTGAGTTTCCCATTTTTCATACAATACAACTTAGTCTTTTCTGCATTTTACTTAGGCTAAAAAGGTACAGATGGTTAAAAAGAAGTCTTCACAGGGGAGCCTGCCTTCCTGTGCCACTAATGAAGCAAAGAAACTTCTGTTTTCAAGAACCATTATGACTGACTGTCCACGTGACATCTGCTACTCATTAGACCATTTCTGTGACTCAAGTTCGTCTGAAATTGCTACTGACATTTATAAAATGCTCGCTGAATTTTAAAATGGACCCTAGAGATCACCAAGTCTTTCCTTCCCATTTAAGTTGAGGGAACGGAGATCAGGGAAGGTTAAGTGGCTTGCCTGGGTTTGGCTAGTCTGACTGACTTCTTGTGTGGAATTTGGATGCCTTTCTTAAACTCTATGGTAATAGGGGACTCTAGGATCAAAGAGATACCTTTGATGCATCATTTGTGAGCACAGCACATTACAGCATGAAAAACTCAGCTAAAGATTGTCTTTGAGACCCAGGGAAAGTCCTAGGCATGAAACTTCATTTCTAATCTGTAGGTAGTTTGAGTATAGTGAAGCCTTTCAGACACTGTGGCCAAACCTGTCTGTCTCCTTTACCAAATGATAATGGTTTAGAACCTCGGGAGCTGTATCTTGAGACCTTCATGTCTGTGTTCATGCTTCACTATTCACTAGTTGGGTATATAAGTTTCTTGCACTAAAACCTTAGGTGTTTCAGGTACCAAGTGTGGAGAACTGAGACCTGGAGGGATGGCTTAGCAGCTAAGAGTACACATTTATGAGGCCCAGATCCCTGTACCCATGTAACAAGCCAAGTGGCCTGTGCATACCTGTAACCCCAGCTTCAAGGTGGGCAAACACAGGAGGTTTGTTGAGGCTCACTGACTTCTGGACTAGCTGAGAAAACACTAGCCCCAGGTTCAGGGAGAGACCCTGCCTCAAAGGAATAGGAAGGAGGAGATAGAGGAGAGCACCTGGTGCCTTCTTCAGGCCTATGTACCAGCTCCCCACCACATACACATATAACACATACACCCACTCACAGACACAAATAAATAAACACGTAAGTCTTAAAAAAACAAATAAAAATTAAAGAGAAAGTGATGAAAATAATATAACCCACCTCACATTTTAAATTAGATGGTAGAGGTCAAGTCAGCCTGGCTCTAATAAATAGGCAGTCAATACAGCACCAGGGGGTTTTAAAAAGGAAATTAGCATCACCCTGTTTGGTGGGTTTGTTTTTTCCTGTTCCTACCTCCTTGCATATACAGTTCACTGAACCAAATGCCTACCCCTTGTTTCCATGGTAACCGTTGTCAGGGCCCCTCTGGGCTCCAGCATGATCCATCACAAACTCTTCTTCGGTTTCCTGCATACTCTCATCTTCCGGATCTTCCTCCATATGGCTTTAGGTCACAGTGCACATTTTAACACCTAATTCTTTTGTTGTTAAAAGGGACTTCAATTATTTCATCTGATCTAAGTTTTCAGAAGGCAGGAACCACATAAGGCATTTATTTTGCATCTTTAGTGGGACTCAGCACCATGAAGGGCTTGCAGCAAATGGTTGAAAAATCAGCTCAACAAGGAATTAAAAGGACAGCTTCAAAATATTAAGCACCGGTCCCAGTAGTGACTGGTGAACTGCTTCCTTTTCTTCCTACAAACATTTTTAGTTAGCATTCAAAACCATCAAGTTCAGTGTGACATTTTCATACCTGTATTTCATCATACAGTCTTGGTGGGAATAATCCATAAAATCATATGAAAATATTTTATACAGCTGGACCATTATACTCGCCTCCAAAAATCTCGCCTGGAGTAGAGTTGTGACTTTTACTAGAATCCAAATTAAGCGTTTGGCATTTCCCTTCAGTTCTGCTTGAGTGCAGACAGGTTAGTGTCAAGACCAAAGCCTTGCTTCCGATTTATGCAACAAATAAGGACCCCAGGACGGAAAGAAAATACAAAAAGGCGTCTTCAACTCATGCTCACTGCTGTATTCTTCTTAAGTACAAAGAAGCAACGGAACCATCAAAAACGATAGGACTTGTGGTTATGATTATTATACATATTACATACAATAAACATAATACATTATAGTATATACTATACACAGACACATACATACATATGTGTGGAATAGTTTGGATTTACATTGAAACTTTAACGCTTTTAAGGTCTCCATCTAATTTTTAAAATTTATTTAAACAGCAATTTTTTCTGCTTTATATAAAAGATTGTTTACCTTAAGCATTTGAACTTCTGTGTGATCTCTAGCTAGAAGCCAACATATCCTATGCTGAAGGGAAGAACAAACACCAAGGAATGCATATTTCCCACACCTTGTAGCAGAGTTTTGGGGACTGCACTCTGTAAAGAGTTTTGCTAACCCTGTTTACTTTTTCAGGGTGCCAGTATTTGTCTTCAGTTGTTAAAATAAGTTGCTCACACACACACAGCTGGAATATACAGTGTGTCTTGTTTTTCAATTGTTTAGGAACATGAACACATATAGTATACAACTTGATGTTTACATGGCCAAATCAAGATCATTCACATAAGCATCACTTTACATGTTATTTTTGTGAACACTTTCGATTTCCTTTTTTTTTTTTAGCAGTTTTCAAGTGTACAATACATCAACTATTATAATCTCCACAGTACACAATACAACTCGTAAAATTATTTCTTCTATCTGACTGAAATTTTATGCTCTTTGGCCAAATGTCCCCAATTCCTTCCCTGCTCCAAGGTCTTGTAACTATGACTCTACTTTTTCCTTGTGTAGCCTGATTTTTTATGATGCACTGTGACATCATGCAGCGTTTGCTCTTCTATGCCTGGCTTATTTCACTTAATGGAGTGTCCTCCAGGCCTCTCCACATTGTCGCTAGTGCTAGGTTTCATTATTTTTAAGGATAATTACTGTGCCATCATTCTGTCCACTGATAGATTTAGTCTGTATCTTGACTACTGTGAATCTCTGATGCACAATGCCTGAGTGTCGGAGAGCTATTGGACACACTGATTTCATTACTTCGGATATATACCCCCAAATGGAATTTCTAGATCGTACTGCAATGGCGTGTTTAATTTTCTGGTCTCATGTGCTAATTTTTCATCCTTTCTCCACCCATTCAACACTTACTGCGTGTCAACCAGGTACAATATATAGCAACGTCTTAGCCTCAAAATAGAGCCCAAACATTTAGAAATTATATGTTAGAATAAGCTATCTTTTCTCTCTAAAGCCTTTGCAATGAAGGAGTTTCCTTAAGAAAGTATGTACTGAGAGCAGTGTGTGTTCGTATGTGTGCACGTGCGCGTGCATGCGTGTGTGTGTGTGTGTGTGTGTGTTCGTGTGTGTGTGTGTGTGTGTGTGTGTGTGTGTGTGTGTGTGTGTGTGTGTCTGTGTCTGTGTCTGTCTGTTTGTGTGTCTGTGATGTTATGTAGGTCAGAAGTTGATATCAGGTACCTTCCTCAAATGCTCTCCACTTTAGTTTTTGAGACAAAGTTCCTCACTGAGCCTGGAGCTCACTGATTGGCCAGGGATCTTCCTGTCTCTGCCCCCCAACCCTTCCCAGCACCGGGGTCACAGATGCATGCCACCACACCTGACGTGGATACCAGGTACCCAAACTCAGATCTGCGTGCTGGTGTGACAGGAACTGTACCTATGGAGCTATCTTCCCAGGAAGCATATTTTCAAACAAAGAAAACTTTAATTATTTTAATTTACCCCGACAACAAACACTGTGGTATTTGGACAACTAACTAGGTAACGGATAGATAACCCATTCATGTTTTTCAGAGACCAGTTTTGGTTTTGGTGTCCTAGTTTGCTTCCTATTGCTGTGGAAAACAATCAAACAAACAAAACACCATGACAAGCTACTTGAAGAGGAAAGGGTTTTTTGTCTTACAGTCCATCACTGAGGGAAGTCAAAGTAGGAATTCCAAGCAGGAATCTGGAGGCAGGAGCTGAAGCAGAGACCATGGAGAGCTGTTACTTACTGGTTTGTTCCTCATGGCTCCTTCAACTCGCTTTTTTGCTTTGTTTGTTTTTGTTTTTTGAGACAGGGTTTCTCTGTGTAGCCCCGGATATCCTGGAACTAGCTCTGTAGACCAGGCTGGCCTTGAACTCACAAAGGTCCACCTGCCTCTGCCTCCTGAGTGCTGGAATTAAAGGTGTGAGCCACCACAGCCCAGCAGCGTGCTTTTTTGTATAACCAAGAGCACTTGCTGAGGGGTAATATTGTCCACAGTGGCTGGGCCCTCCCACACCATTAATCAAGAAAACAGGCTTGCTTACAGGTCAGTCTGACAAGGCATCTTCTCGGCTGAAGCTACCTCTTAGAAAGAAAACAATAGCTCTCAGTGACAAGAAACTAGCCAGCAATCCTGATAGACTGTCTTATACCTTTTCCACGTCAGAAACAGAAATTACTTGTTGTTCTGTTTGTCACATTTGCTATTTTAATAAATGCTTATGATAGTATTGGAACCTAAGGGTCATAGCACAAACTCACTTACTCAAATCTGAATGATGGGTACAACCTACAGCTCACAGCTTTCTGACTCCAGTCAAGGATGGTTAACAGGGTGAGACTCAATCTTACACCAAAACTTGCAGCAGCCTATCATGTGCTAGGAGAAGCAAGAGCCAAGGTATCCTAGAGTGGCCGTTATTTTTTTTACGGTAATGGAGATTTGACGAGGTATTGGGAAGGTGTTAGTGACCAAGATTAACTGAAAGTGCTTGGTTATACAAGACATTGTTTTCAGAATGGTTAATGGTATGATCATCCCAACCACCACAGTTAAATTGGGAGAAAACAGGAGTCTTTGCTGACAGACGGAGCTAGAACAATGAGGGGACACACATCTGTTCGTTTTATGAGGCAGTTTTCAAAGCTTTACATGTCTGTGTCCATTCTCCCACCTCACAAGGCAGTGGGCTATTTCGGTATCACAGGTGCATTCTGGGATAGAGGATATGCAGGCGTGTAAACTGAAGCAAAGGTTACTTGAGAAGTCTCCTGTTGTAATTACAAGCGGAAGCTATGGGTTACAGCTACAAATTAGTTGGTTCCGTATGAGTATGAAATAAACTTTTCTATTTTATGAACAGACGTTCCAGAGGATTTCTTTTCTTACTTGAAATCCATAATAAGATAAGAAGCTTTCGATAAAACCTGAAAATTAAAGTAATTTTAAAATAATAAAGTGGTAAAAATCTGTAGCATGTTTTTCTCTTATCAAATATGGAAAGATAGCAACATTATTTTGTTGTCCTTTTAAGTCTGTGAGGCTAGTGCATTTTTTTTCAGTGATGAGTTTAATATCCTTTTAGTGGTTGGGGAAACTGAGGCACGAGGAGATGGCAAAGCGTTCCCAGGCTCGCATAGTTAGTATTGAAGTAAACACCATAGCCCATACCGTTAACCACTTTCTTTACAATGCCTCTCAGGCTTTGGCAAGAGAAAAGGCAATTCTGCATTACTATTTTTTTATCTCATGCTGTTTATTCAAAGGTCAAATTCACATCTCTTCCAGGAGGATATTTTGTGGGGCTTTTTGGAAGATGGTTCGTGGTCCTTTGTAAAGATCTCTTTGACTTAAGGTGTGCATATCCAACTTCAAAAGTTGCCCTGTTTGAGTAGCTTAGAATTATCTGGTGCTTACTTACAACCTTTTAGTAAATGCCCTTCTGGCTTGGGGTGCCGCTGGTATTTCATATTTAGTACAAGTGTCTGTTACGTGCCCTTAGAAAATATCTTGGTTTTATGTCTCCCAGACTGCTTGTTGCTAAAGGCAAAATGTGAAATGGAGAGTGCTGGAATTTCACTGCACTACCCGAATAAGGTGCAGCTACTGCATTAAAAGCAGCAGCAATGTGATAAATCTGGGCTTTTGTTTGGGGGAAGAAAAGAATAAAAGTAAAGCATGCGACAGCGTAGACCGCACGCTGCCAAGGTGAAGAAAGTTTTCCTACAGAAACAGCTGAGCACTTATACGAGAGTCGCATTTTAGTTTGAACTATAGTTAAAATGTGACAGTATAACATTTCTAAAATATCCATCACTCAGTCAGGTTATAGACGATAGTTGCTCTCCTTTAGCGTTCTCGTTCTTCTGCTTTTCCAATATGTATATTTTTTCTTATTAAAGTGATTCATGTTTATTGTGGAACATCAAGAAATACAGGAATAGCTTTAAAGGTAATAATACGTGAATAACTACAATTAACATTTTAGTATATATCTTTTCAATATTTATTTTATACACAGTTAAATTCTTAGTACACTTATTGTTTGTGTGCGTGCACGGGCATGTTCACATGGGTGTCACAGCATGTATAGAGCTCAGAGGACAGTATGTGGGAGTTGGTTTTCTCTTTCTACTATGTGGGCCCCGGAGATAATATTTAGGTATTCAGGTTTGCCAGTGTGAAGCCCCACTTCCTGAACCATCTTGCCAGCTCTAAACACACACTTTTAAGTGTAATCCATTTTTTTCACCAGTACATCACAGAATTGTGCAATATTATTAAATATCAAAAGCCTTGTTTTTAATGGCTATTTAGCATTCTTTGTGTGAATATATACTCAACTACTTATTCTGGAAATGGAAGTATTTTAATTTTTAAATAATGCTTCAGTGAGCGTTTTTTGTAGCTATGCATTGGTACACATTTATGATTGTTTTTCTTAGGGTAAATTCCTACCAGTGGACATGTTGACACTAAAGGCTTGGAAAATGCATGGCCAATTGCTTCTCCACAAGGAAATCAGTTTAGATTCAAACGACGTGGCATCTCTGATCTTCCTTTCGAGGCTTTCAATTCTGTTCTTCCATACCAATAACGCAAGGCCCTTCCTCAGCTGCTTGCACAGTTAGACAGTCGATGAGCTGAGACAGATGCCTAGCTATTCATCTTTACGTTTTGTTCTAGTGCAGGTTGCTAAGGTTGGCGTAAAGGGGAGAAGAATGGCAGGGAACATGGGCGGGGTCAGAGAAAAAACTCCTTGCTAAGCCAGCCTGCGCAGACAGGGTGCTTTCCTACTACAGACTTGCAGCAGGGAGAAAAGTGGATTCTTATTACCAGCTGTGTCCTACACTCCCTGCTTTGGGAGCTCAGCTTCGTGGTATGGGAAAGGAAGCAAACCACAAACGTGCCAGATAGTGGGCCTGTTTCTGAGAACATTCCTTGTGCAGTCACTGGGGTTACCTTGCTCTGTAGAAAGCTCCTGTTGTAAATGGACAGTGTGGCCTGCTGGGGGAAGTAAAAATGCCTCTGGTATTTCTTTTTTTTTTTTTTTTTTTTTTTTGGTTTTTCGAGACAGGGTTTCTCTGTAGTTTTGCGCCTTTCCTGGAACTCACTTTGTAGACCAGGCTGGCCTCGAACTCACAGAGATCCTCCTGGCTCTGCCTCCCGAGTGCTGGGATTAAAGGCGTGCGCCACCACTGCCCGGCCGCCTCTGGTATTTCAATCCCAAAGAGTGTCTGTAGGAACTGAACTGATCTCCTTGAAAGGCAAGATCTGCCCTCTGTTCTCAATGGATAATTTAAAACTAAACAGGAAATCCAAACTTTTCCTTTTCAGAAAACTCCTAGAATAGTTGATCTCCCCACACACCTCCCACTCACCCAGCCAGGCCACCAACTTCCCCAACAACACCTCACCTCCTCCTGCCCAACCAGGAATATCATGTAGGGAAAAAGTGACCTCTATGGTAACTATTTCAAATATAGGAAAATGGACGAAAATCTATTTATTCAAATCTAAGGAATCTCTCCTGGATAAAAATGTGTTATTTTATGGCACCAGCCCTTCACCAATGAAGCACGCCTATGCAGCGGCTCCGCAGGCCAGAAGACTTTGACTCTAAGTGAGCTACTTGTGGAGTCACACAGAACAGAAATGCCATTTTCACTGGGAACAAGTGATTTTAATTACGCAAAGTCCGGGGACTGGACCAACTGAAGGTTTGCTTCACTGACCACCAGGAAGAAAACAGAGCCTCTGCCAATATGGCCTCTTCCCCTGTAGGGCAGGCAAAGCAAAAACACATCTCATAACCTGCACACAAACACAGCAGCACCTCTATTCTTCCAAAGCAGCCGACAGAGTGAGCTTAGTCCAAGGGACACGTAGACCAGGGCTGCCACGCATTAATCTTAGGGACAAGTGGAAGCCAGTTAGCCTATAGTTTGGGTGTACATGTGCAAAAGGAAGGCTTTCCATAAATTGCACTCTCTGGCCATAAAAGAAACCAGTGAGCTCTATGGTCGTGGATTCCAAGCACAATCTTTGCACAAATGCCACAACTTAAAACCAGTCTATTACACAGGATATGCCTCATAAGGAAGCGAACGCAGCTCTTTTGTATTCCGTAACAAGCTTTGTGAATGTGTCTATGCGGTGCCTCTTTAATTGGACTTGCTTACTGTTGTCAGTCCCATGTGTTTCCTGTCTAGCCTTTGATGACTAGAGCTGTGGGCCAAGAACAAGAATCCGTGACTCAGTGGTGATGATGCTCTCTCAGCATGAAGATTTCACTGGGGTGCTCCTGGAAGTTTTGGGGGTGGGAGCACCTTCTTTACCTAGCATAACCCTGCTTTTAACTGACCTTTCCCTACTTTAAGTCTCTTTGAAGCCAATTAAGGGGAGTATGCTTTAGCCATAGTGGCAACAATAGCAATAATACATACAATAGTGCCAGTATTGGACATGTTAGCTGAGTCATAGACACTATTTTTATTGCGTATGTGTATTTTAAAACTAAGAGTTATACCATAGAGTTTTGGTTTTGGTTTGGTTTTTACAATCAAAATTCTGGCCATTCAAAATGAGCTCGTTTGCCAGTGGCCTTCTACATAGGCACCAAAACCTTTTAGCCTTGGGTCCCACCTAGCCCTGCTCTGTTTTGTCCAGGTGAGCCTTGATGCACCTCCTCTGCTTGCCAGAAGATTCTCTTGCCCATGATTTCACTCAGGAAGACCAAGTCCTCAAGGATGCATCTGGCCACCTCTGATGGTCAAAGTGAGAGGCTTGTGTTTGTTTTTTATGTGGCTTTTTTTTTTAAGTTGGCTTAGACAGCATGTCCCCCACTGAAGGTAATTTCTTTCAATTCATGCTCTAGCTTGACTTAGACTTTTCTGGAAAGATTTCAGATGAGGAATTTTGACTTGATGATGGTCAGATCACTACCAACTTCAGTTTTTTGACTGATGTGATGTTTCCCTCTCTTAGCTGGGCCCTGACCCTCCAGAAACTCCTGCATGATGCCATACCTGAACACCTCTAGCTCCTTATCTGGGCTTCTTGTCCTTGGGCACTGCAGTCACAGTCTGGGTACTTAACACTGAGTACTTCCTGCTTTTACATGTGTGCTGGTTTAGGATGAGGTCTAGCTCTTCTGAGAGCTTTTATATTCCCTACATTCTATTTTCAGAAAGTAAGATTAGAAGTCCTGAGCCCAGCATATAATTGGTGTTCAATCAATGTCTGAAATAAATGAGCATGGCAGTTGGAGGGAGAAAAAAGGTTGTTAAGTGGCTTAAAGACCTGGATTCAAATTGTGACTCCTTGATGGACATTGGGCTTTTCTCTGGCCTTCTCCTCAAACTATGTGTGGAGGGTTAAAACCAGATTGGTTTTGAGACTGACCCCATCTGTTTCTGCCTGGAGTTATAACCAGAAAAATATATACTATGTAGGGAGGAATTGGAAAGAGCAAGCTGGGAATGCTGGATTCAGACAGGTCAATAAGGATCAGGTCACCAGCATCCCCAGAAACCCCAGAACAGTCTTTGGGGAAAGCTGTGCATTCCTGGGCTGTTCACTGGAATTCACAGACACCCCCTTTGGAGTGTTTTGAGCACCTTGTGCTAATTGACAAAACAGCCTCGGCAAAGTAACTAATTTTCTTAATGTCATCCAGTGGCAGAGCTGATGCACAGAACTGTGTCTTGAGACTCCCTTGCCCCGTAGACTCATATACGCACATACACACGTTTTGCTGGAACATGTGTGTGAACGAATAATAAATAGTGCACACATATACGCACAGTCAACTTTTGCAACCATGTAGCCCAGTTGCCAGCAAGGTCAAGTGGCAGAAGGATTCCACAGAGCTGGGGTGGCTCAATTTTCCTTCTCCCAAGAAGGAGGCCCATAGCCTAAGTCTCATAATTTCTGAACCAGTCTCTCATGCATGAAACTTTATGGCCTCTTGAAAGGTGAGTGAGTAGGTTTGATTCATTGGAAGTCAGAAACAGCTTTTTAAACATTTGGGAATCAAGATAGGTAGTTAGTCTGCCTTGTAAAATTTTCTTATGGATGTCACCATTAGAAAAATTTATCTGAGCTTACTATTCCGCAGAGCTCATCGACACCCCTCTCGCGTCTTTGGACTCAGATATTAGCCGAGGGTTTTAGCATTGATCCCAGCTGCATCTTAATTCGAGTGATGGTGGAAAGCTGAGACTTGTTTCGCTATCACCTGATTTCATCCATGTAAAATAGGTCACCAAGATGTCACATTTTATGAGGTTATTTATTCCACCTCTCTCTCTATCTCTCTCAGGTTGCAGTTTTGTGGGTTATCTTTCTTCTCTGTATTAATGAGAGAAGTTCAGAGTGCTGAATTTTGTTTATTGACAAAAGTGGCATCTGGGAATCCTGAGCAAAAGGAAATCTTAAAATACGACATATTGAGGTGTGTCAGCCTTGAAAAGGTAATTTTAATTTCAAACATTAATCAAGAAAAACTTAAATTAAAAAATGTTCTTAAATTTACAATTGACTTTACATTGACATAATATGTACGTGTAACTTTCAGAACAGTCTAATTTTACTTTAACATCTTATTCAAGTGTGCCTGTCTGTGTATCTGTATGTATATGTACATATTCCAACATAACCAATTTTTATTCCCTTTTTTAAAATGAGTCTTACTCAGTAACTATGGCTACTAGACAAGATAACTTTCTACATATCAAAGATAGCTAACCAACAGCAACTGTATGTCCATTAAAATACTAATAAGTTCTAGCTTGCCCTAATTATTTTTAATAATCTCGGTGGAGACTAATATCTTTAAAAAGTATGTATGTGTTGATGATAGAAAGCAGGTTGAAAAGCACTGATTTATTACAAGCCTTCATTAAGGTTAAAAGCATTCCAGCGAGATGAAGACATCTGCCTTGTATTTGCACATTGCAGAAGAAGAAAAGTTCAGGGCAGGAAGAACAAAAAGGAAGGGGAAATGTTTCGAGCTGAATTCAAGCCAGGACTGGAGAAATCAGTCCCTGCGTCATGTCCTTAAACATTTTCAGGAAAGCATTTCTGTGCCCAGGACTATTGCATATTAGCACGATGCCACATATACTTAATTCTATGTATTAACAATGGCAGTTATGCAGCATGGCTATAAATTGATTTTCCAAAAAATTCCGCACACAACCAACACGTATATTTCTTAGGCTTTTCTTCTTTCTTTCTTTCTTTAAAGAAAACTACTATCCAGGAAAAATATAAGATGGGTTAGTTGAGCAGTGTACTAGAATAAGATTTTTAAAATGGGTCATTTCTTTTTCTTTTAAAAGTAGGATGCGGTAAGGTAGGCAATTACAGGGTCTAGTCAACAGTCATTTGATATCTTGGAAATCAAAGGAAAGAGCCACAGGAGAGAACCTGGAGTTAGCTGTTATAGGATTTTTATCTCTCCCAATGAGTGATACTGACAGGGACCATATGTGTCTCTTACTACAGCCAAGGAAAGAGAACATGGGTGGTTTTCTAAGGAGCTGTGACCTTCTGTGTATGTGTGTCTACCTGTGAGTTCATTGGCAAATCTGATGTATTTACGATGTTTAATAAGCACTTAGAGCCACATGTGAGCTTGGGGACCCGGGCTTTCCCTGTTTAAAGGATTATTGCATGTGGATATCCAGGCTGATTTGGCCTTAGAGTTCCAATCAATCTCTGTACTTGGTGTTGTTTGTCACCACACAAAATCATGCAGGAGTGTATAAAGCCCCCTTGGAAATGACGGAAGAAAGATGTAGTTCCTATCTAAGCATGCACTTAACCTGGTGAAAAATCAGGAATAACTTAAGTAGAGAGAACCACTCAAGATGAAGCATTGCTTAAGGGTTGTTGTTGCTTAATCCTGAGGACCAGAATTCAGATCCTAGAGCCCACTGGTTCACAGATGCCTGTAACTCCAGCACCAAGGGATCTGACTCCCTCTTCCGACCTCTTCAGACACCTACCACACATGAGCACATACATACATATAGACATATGGGCACACACAAATGAGATAAAAATCTTTAAAAGAGATATTCAGATATTTAAGTTTCTAAATCTCTGAATCTAAGGGGAATGCTGTGTGTAAAAAAAAAAAAAATGAACCAGCAAACATCTGTAATGATGTAGCAAAATAAATGCAGCATCAAGGGGCTGGGAAGATGGCCCAGACAGCAGAAGGCTTCCCGTATAAGTAGGAGGGCCTGAGTTCAGATGCCCAGCACCTACGTAAAAAGCCAGGGATGGTCTTGCACACCTGGAATCCCAGTGCTCAGGAAACCGAGATGAGAGGGTCCCAGCGGCTTGCTGACTGTAAGTCTAGCTGAATTGGTAAGCTCCAGGATTGCTGAGAGAACATACCTTAACTTCACGTCTCAAAAGCAAGGAGCAACAGAGAAGGCCACCCAGTGTCAATCTTTGATCTACACACACATGCATGTGTACCTACCTGCACATGTGCATACACATATGACTGTGTATACACACACACACACACATAAATAAATGTTCCGTCATATAAAAAGGTAGGCATGACAGATTTTTTCATATTCATTCAAAAAATACATATGCAACTCTAAAGTTTGCTCATTGTGATTCTTGTGAGTTGCCTAAATGGGTAAGATAATAACATAATACCTACTACATGTGTGGGGTATTTTTAGCTCACATGTAACCCTTCTGTTTCAAGTACATGTATATGTTTGCATTAAAGCCTTATCTTTCTAAAAAGAAGAGATCTGTTTGGAATTGGATTCCCCTGAAAGAGTGGCTCCTCCATTTTAATATGCCTCCCCTTCAGGGGTTCTGAGTTGTTCATTCTGAAGTAGAATCTAAGAGACTTACACCGCAAACACGGTGCTGGGTAACTGTCAGAGCTGCTGGGCTCGCAACCAGTCCTCACATGGAGCAGCAAAGGGTGTGAACAGAGCACCCACAAGGCTATGTGACCGATCAAAAGGTGTACATAGACAAGTAAACTGGAATTTATGACTTTCTATTAATTTTATGAGATTTAAAAAAAAACGTTCATTTTGGCCTTGAGTTAACTGCTTATCACAATTACTTTACATTTTAAATTTTGATGAAAATGAATATTTCCACTTAGTTTGATTGTTGTTATATATGTACATATACACAGAATGTATATGTAGTGTATTCATGCTAACAGTATAAATTAAAAGGTAATAATTTGAACAAATGAGTTATTTCATTCTTTCAGTGTCAGAAACTTTTAAAAGTTAATTATCTCAATTGCTTATTACATATTCAGGCTCAATGAATGTTATTTCCCAATCAGAGTCTCCTTACATAGGGTCAAACTCCATTCTATCCGTTTCAGTGTTCTGAATGCTGGGATTACAGACTTGCACCACCACACTGGCTAGATCTCACATACTTTTAACCAAGTGCGGTGGTCAGCAATCTATAGTACATGGGTCAAAACTGTCTTGTGGCTGTTACAAGGACGACTGTGAACTGAGGGTGGCTTTCCATTGTTCAAATGTAAAGAAGACGGTGACAACATGGAGAAGTTGTTGTGGTCCACAAAACATAGTTTTGTTGTGTTTTGAATATTTATAGAGATATTACACTGACCCACATCTCGAGTACCACTGGGTTACACCAAAGTTGTGCATCCAGAGATGGCACAAAGTGGAGATTAAAATATAGCTTTTACTGTCACATTGCCTTTGTTATAAAGCCTGACTCTACTAACCACCCGGTGCAGCTTTAGACAAACTAACACAATCTGTCTGTGCACGCATGTTCTCCCTTACAAAATGCAGATGTTTAAGGCCCCTCACTCAGGACTATTGTGTGCTTCAATTAATTCTTACATGCAAAGTCCTTAGTGGCACAGGACATGGCCTGCAAGTTACACATTAGCTATGATTTCCACTTCACTGGCTACTGTGCAAATGTTACAAGCAATAGTACACTAAGTATTTGTAAGAACACACACAAGACCATATGTAAGTGGTTCTGTGTGATAGGAAGCAGAAAAACAAAGCAAAGGATGGTGCATTTTGCAGAATGAGTAAAACATGAGACCTGGGCTCTGGAGCCGAACAGGAGGAAGGAAGCGCTGAGCTCAGTTAGAAGAGCGGTCTGACTTCCCTGGGAAAGTGGATGGTCATCCCTCTTCCACCTTCCTGCAGTTCCCAAATACTATAAAATGCTCCGTGAATTTCAGCTTAATGACTATACCTCAGAAGCAGTTTGTGCCTTTCCCAAGGTGCTTATCCCTCAGATAGGATAACAAGATGGGCTCCGGCTGCAGGGCCCACCAGAATTCTGACAGTATTTATTTTGGTCTCCAGAAGCCGGGCCCTTCGAATTCTTTGTACATAGTTGTATTTAATTAGGACTCGAGCTAGCCATAAAATGTGCATTAATTGTCTGTTATTTCATAAATGATGGCCAAAAGACCAGCCCTCGATAGGAACAGCTTGGGGGTAAGCACCATTTGGTCTGTTCATCTTCCAGGGCTTCCTGCCCCAAGCAAGGACTTTCTGTTCTTATCCCCTTTTATCCCGGAGAACCGCTAACCCTGCACCATCACATTAAGTACCAATTAAGTAGAGATTTGTCATTCCTGCTCGAGAACATTGAGCTGGGCTGAGGCCACATATTTCACTGACTTCTGACAGAAATTATTTTAATTAGACTGCTGCTAGCAGCATTTAAAATAGTCTGTATGGCCAGAGAGAGGAAGAATGGTTCCTCAGTCAGATAATTTACTTATTTTTCTTTTTCGCTCACCATAAATCTTAGGGTTGTGGTTATTAAGCATTTGGAGGAGGTGGGGCAGAGTCAAGGAAAGAAATCAGCTGGATTTTATCTTACTTTAAATTCCAGAAAAGAAAAAAAAAATCTCCCACAGTTCTATGGGGGCTGAGGAGAACAGTTTTAAAAGAAAAGTGTGTTCATGCAAAATCTGACACCAACAGGCTGCTTTGACCTTGGGACGTCTGACATGTTTAAGGGATAAAGAGGGTCATTTACCCTTGATGTGTCATCCAGGTGGCCCATTTCCTTTTCATATGTGTTAAATCCCACCCATGGAAGACACTGGTGGTCAATTATTAGGTCAATCTGATGATGGGAAGCAAACAGAATCAGTTTACTAAAATGAAGTCTAAAGGTTTTACAAGGATGAAGATCTGGGCGAGGTGTTGCACATTCACAGTGCTGCTTGGTAGGCAGTGGCAAGAGCCTCAAGTTTGAGATCAACCTGGTTGGTCTATCCATCAAGTTCCAGACTACCCAGGGTTGGACAGTGAGACCTTCTTTCAGACAAGCAAATGCTCGCCCAACACACACTGAACGAAGGGTATGTTGTATTTTATGAATTCATTTCCAAAGACCACAAATTGAATGCATACACATTTTTATTCCTCTTCAAAACTGTTCTTTTAATTAGACTTATTTTGTTTTATTATTTTATGTGTGTAACTGTTTTGCCTGCATGTATGTATGTGTACCATGTGTGTGCCTGGCCTCAAGGCCAGAAGAGAGTGTCAGATCCCCTGGAACTAGAATTACAGATGATTGTGAGTCCTGCAAGGAACCTCAATCCTCTGCAAGAGCAGCAATGGCTCTTAACCACTGAGCCAACTCTCCCAGCCCTGGCACCTTCAAAACTTTTCAAATAAAAAATTATTCCTTTATTCCAAACATTTCTGACCAATATCCAGCTAATTGGAAAGTTACCAAGAGTTCCTTATTTCTAAACATTTTGATTGAACTGATGGGTATTTAAGCACATATTCTAAAACCATGTTTTTAACACGTGACCATCAAAATGTTTTGCCTTTGACATCTCACACATGGGGTTCAGACCTCCATCTACGAAGCAGCCACAGCTCCACAATTTTATACTTGATTGAAACTTTTGAGCTTTCTGGCTTAATGGAAAACCTTCCTTCTTGACAAGCCACAAACTTCTAAAATACAAGATGACTCCAAAAGACCAGGTCATGATGAGCAAGTTTATTGACCCTTTACATGCTGTGTTAGTTGGGGTTTCTATTGCTGTGACCAAAAGCAACACATGGGATAAAGGGCTTATTTCATCTTACAGCCCATAGTTCAATATCGTGATAAGTGGGCAGAAACTCAAAGTAGGAGAGTGGAACAGAAGCCATGGAGGAGTGCTGCTTACTGGCTTGCTCTCCTCTACCTGGGGTTGTTGTGGAATATTATTTTAGCTAGGCAAAGATGTATTACATTTGTTTCTGCTGCCTTTGTTAACAATGTAAAGATGTGTTACATTTGTTTCTGCTGCATGTGTTTAATTATGTAAAGATGTGTTGCATTTGTTTCACCTTGCCTGCCTAAGGCACCTGATTGGTCTAATAAAAAGCTGAATGGCCAGTATCTAGGCAGGAAAGGGACAATCAGGGCTGATGAGTAGAGAGAATAAGTAGGAGGAGAAATCTAGGCGTGAGGGATAAGGAGGAGAGAACAGGGGAGAAAGAGAGGGACATGCCCAGGGCCAGAAGCCAGACAGCCAGACACAAGAAGCAGTTAAAGTAAGATATACAGAAGGAAAGAAAGGAAAGAAACCCTGAGGCAAAACATAGATGAAGAAAAGCAGGTTAAATTATAGGAGCTAGCAAGAAACAAGCCTAAGCTAAGGCCAAGCATTCATAACTAATAATAAGTCTCTGTGTCTTTATTTGGGAGCTGGTTGGTGGCCCAAAAGAAAGCCTGCTACAAGGGGTGGTACCACTCAAAATGGGCTGGGTCCTCCCCTATCAATCATTGCTCAAGAAAATGTCCCATAGGCTTGACCACAAGCAAATCTGGGGGGGGGGGTATTTTCTCAATTGAGGGTTCCTCTACTCTAATGACTCTAGCTTGGGTCAAGTTGACGTAAAACCAACCAGCACATACACCCAATACTTATTAAAAATGAGAAAATAAGTATCTTGTGATTTAATGGGACAATTGGAAGAATACAGTTGCTTTGGATAAAGCACTAGAGACATTCATCTGTGGACACCCAATAGACTTCTATAAGTCACAAATGGGCTCACAGTCTCCCCACCACACAATTTTCACTATTCATTAAAAAGTATATTTGAAAGTAGATACACAGGAAGACATGGTTATATTTCTTGGTGTGAAGCTTTAGAAAGAGTGGTTCTTATAACTCTATTGGAAAACCTGTGCTAAAAAGTAGTGATTAGGACAGCTACTGAGTTGTGAGAGTCCCCTGTGAATAGAGTAGATGAGTGGAGTGAGTTAGAGCCAAACAGATGACGCCCATACCCACTTGAAACCTGGAAGTGGTTGGTCCCCATGCCTGAGTGATGGCTCCATGTACCATGTGACTTCTTTTACTGATAGTGAGAAAAGAAGGGGTACCAGAGACGAGACTGGGGTGCTTCCTTCTGTCCTTAGCTAGGAATTAACAGTAATTGGTATAGTAATGCAGTCATAGTCTATCCAATTTTGCAAATCTTCAGAGCCAAAGATTTTAGTTTTAATTTCTTCCTTTTCTCCTTTCTTCTTCTTCTTCTTCTTCTTCTTCTTCTTCTTCTTCTTCTTCTTCTTCTTCTTCTTCTTCTTCTTCTTCTCCTCCTCCTCCTCCTCCTCCTCCTCCTCCTCCTCCTTCTCCTCCTCCTCCTTCTCCTCTCCCTCCTCCCCCTCCTCCTTCTCCTCCCCTGCTCCTTCTTCTTCTTTCTCTCCTTCCTCCCCCTCCTCCTCCTCCTCCACCTTCTTCTGTGGTACTAGGGATTGAATCCAGGGCTTTGTGCATGCTAGGCAAGTGTTCTACCACTGAGATATTTCTCCA
This sequence comes from Peromyscus californicus insignis, assembly GCF_007827085.1. Lineage (NCBI taxonomy): Eukaryota > Metazoa > Chordata > Mammalia > Rodentia > Cricetidae > Peromyscus > Peromyscus californicus. The sequence continues at coordinate 52,582,335 of NW_026294595.1, forward strand.
GGAACTCTTTAATGCTGAATATCCCCCAATACTTTTGAATGGGTTTAACAGTGCTTACCACAGACTTTAAAGTACTACAAACACAGACCTTGCAGTGACTAACATGGAAATTCCAAATGAGTGCTTATAGTTCATTGGTTGTACAGCTCAAGTGAGGGAAGAAAGGTCATGAGCTTGCATTTCCCAGGATAATTTCCACCACGTTCTGTAGCCAGAAGCTTCCTATGTTCTGCAGTCTCTCAGTCCCAAATAAACACACAGAGGCTTATATTAATTACAAACCATTTGGTCTATGGCTAGGCTTATTGATAACTAGCTCTTTTATCTTAAATCAATCCATTTTTATTAATCTATGTATTGTCACATGTCTTGTGGCTTTACCTGTGTTCCATTACATCTTTTTCCCCCCAGCAGCCTTCAGCATCTCCCTCGACTCTGCCTTTCTTCTCCCTGTATCTTGGCTTGGATTTCCTGCCTGGCTATAACCTGTCTTGCCATAGGCCAAGGCAGATTCTTTATTAACCAATGGTAGCAACATATATTCACAGCACACAGAAAGACCATCCCACAGCAACGTTCTAAGACCAGCTATCCTTTCTTTCTCAGCGACATCTGTTCTATTTTCTAAATCTTCTAAAATCGACTGTTTTTGTCTATGTTGGGACACTTTTGAGGCCCAAGCATTTCTCAATGGTCTTCTTCAGAGTCTTAGGAAACAATGTCATCGGCACAGTGTCACCTGCTCTACTTGGTACTTACCCTCAATCTCAGTAGCTTTACACCGTCCTTGAAACTAAAGAACAAGCCATGAATGGGAAAAATGAAAGCAGTTATGGCTTGCTCCCACCATGAAGTCATGAATAAACCCTTTGGTCTTTTTCCTCAATTCCTATCAGATTCATAGCATCCAAATCTTTAGGTCAGCCTCTAGTCCAGAAAGGTCTTCCTAAAATTGCTGCCACTACAGCAGAAAACTTGTTAGAAATGCAGTTTGGGGCCCCTTCCCAAACCCAGTGAATCATAAACTGTAGGCTGGGCCCAGGGAGTTGGAGTTTCATAGGCCTCTGGGTAATTCTGTGCAAAAATTTGAGACCCGTTACAATGACTCGAACTTCACTGCACACTGTAATCACATCAGGTCTTTAAGATTGCTTATGTTTATGCATTTCTCAACACTGGGACTTCTAATTTAGGTGTTTTGGGGTGTGGCCCCTGAATCAGTTTACTTTTCAAAGGTTTCTTGATGTTTCAAATGCATAGTGAGGATCAGAAACCACAGTAACAGACCAGATAAAAGTTACCTATTACCTGTTTCTTGGCAGCAATGATCTGTTACTGAGGTACACACTTTCCACAAGTTGGCCAGCTGCTCTTTGTCATTGTGAATCATCCTCACTGTTGAGTGCTTTACCACCTACCTGTGAGTAAGGTTTATTTTATCAATATTTCTACTTTTTCAAAGTTAATTCACATTTAAAGTTGTTCTTCATTCTCATCACAGTCATACATTTATCATCCTCAGGATATTTGTGGTTCTGTAGTCATCAGTGATGATCAGATTCCCAAAAGTTTTCATCAGACACAAGAAATGTAACTTTTACGTCATCTGTTGGGGCAGGTGTATTCACGTCAAAATCCTTTCAAGGATTTTTCCCCCTATCAGTTATTTTCCCATTAAAGGAATTACATAACAGGATTTCTGTATCTCTACCATTGGATTAAATTGAGGCAGGACTAACATGCACATAGGCAGATCTGCACACAGACCGCTTCTCACCATAAGGCTCCCACATAAACTCCTTCAGTTCTTAGACTAATATCGCATGCCTTCACTGATCTGCCCAACAAATACTGGCTGAGCAGACACTATCCATCCAACCAAACATTCAAATAAAAAATACTCTACCACCCATTCCATCAATAGTTCTTCAACAGATACTAGAAGAAAGCCAGTCTGGTAGAAATTTCAAGAATATTCCAGAGACCCACATCCAAGGGTCCTTTATATTTAATGCCATTGATACAGAGAAAGAATGTACAGGAACATGCCATGAAAGCCACAAAACTAGGGTGGCAGCTTAGCCATCGGTCCTGTGGGATACAGTTACAGTCAATCAGATACTCACTACACATCCACCAATTATTTATTTAGCATTTCTGTGTGGAAGGCAGAGCACTGTATTCAGGTTATCACATTATGACAGCAGAAGCAAGCAGCCACTGATGTCTCTGTACAGACAGGCATGGGTGGTCCTGTTAGGTTTGGGCAAAAGCATTCTAATTTCCTGGTTAGTTTCATACCTGCTTGACCGATGCCTGGGTTATTTGGTGGTGGCTGAATACTGTGTGAATAAATGCATTGTCTATTATATGCAGGTTTCACTATGTATGGTGTAAGAAATGGGGGAAAGAGAAATAGGGATAAAGAAAGGAGTTATTCAAGGGGCTAATAGTCCAATGGGGTTTGGGGAATGTCTGCTATCCTGAGTCTCCTTTCTGGTGAAAAGTCGAGAAAATGCACATAGGAAGATTACAGTGGGAATTAATATTCTGACTGACTTCAGCACCCTTTCCCTCCAAAACAAACAAGGCAGCCCACTGTTTTCCCAGTGAGCCTTGCTGCTCAGCCCACTCAGAGGTCAGGATCCACTCGGTGGTGCTGACCTGCTTCTCAGCGGTCCAGGTTAGAGGTTGATTGTGGTTGGTGCCCCCCAGTTTCCAGGGCTCCCTGCTCTCAACTTTTAAAGCTGTCACAACTTAGCGGTGGGGAGTGTGGCCGGTGCTGATGTTGGGGAGAGAGGGATGGACGGGGGGGGGGGGGGGGGGGGGGGGGGGGGCGGTGGCAGGAGGAAATTGACAGGAAATGGCAATGTAGCAGCCTCATACCACCCCAGACTTGGCTGCTCATGGAGGGGAAAGTCCTCGCTAATCACCGAGGGGTGCCAGAGCGCAGTAGGTGAGGATGATGGAATAATACAGCATTTCCCGTGTGTGTTTTTCATTAGGCCTGTTTTGTTTCTCTTCCAAGTGCTGGGGAAACAGAACAGAAGCTGGGCTTGAAGCTCGCCTCCCCTGGGAACAGCCAGCCAGCTAAGAGGAGGGGTGCCCTGCATGGCGTGGGTCCTAACGCCTTCCTAATGGAAATAATGATTTGTAAAGTTCTCTTTATACCCCGGGCTACATAATTAGTAACCCAAAGAGCTGAAGTTTAAGACGGCTATTCTTCACTCCCGGCGGTTTTGAAAATTTGGCAAAACATTAAATGTTCCGTCCTGGGACCCAAACGGGTCGTTGGATAGCCCCAGCTCTGGCTGGTTGGGCTGGTCCTTGAATCACTCAACACTTATTACGTAGAAATTAACTGGCTTGATGTCAGTTAGTGAGAATTTGTTAGCAGGCAGATCCAATGGACCTCCCCTTCACCCAATGGGGTAGTTACCATGGAAAATATCTAAACACCCTTTATGGAAGCTGACTTGGTGTTAGGTGTGCAAGTGGTATAAGCCTCTTTTACATGGAGAATGTATGTGTTCAAGGCTGGGGCTGAACATCCATCCTCACCCATCTCTCAGAGAAGATAATTAAGAGGAGTTCAGAAGGAGGCTGGCAGGAAGGAGAATTCTCTGCAGCCTAAGAGATAACCAATCCAAAATGCCTGTTGTTAAATGGGTCATAAAAGCACTGGGAAATCAATGTCTGACTTTCTGTTTCAGGAACATAGCTGCTACCCGCAGTGTTAGATCAATCTGCTGTGGTCATGATGTCTGAGATCCTGATAACTCTGATAACTCTGAACATTGTGAAGGTAGGGAGCTCACATGTCTGTCTTTTTGTAAATAATTGCCACCCCGACCCCACCTCACTCCCATTCCAATACTGGGTAGCCCTTACCAAATATACCATGTGATAAATAAAATAAGACTCATTTTTATTAAATATCTAGGAGAAGCACCCAGGTGACCTGAAAATGTAATTAACCCTCTAAATAAGCAGATTGCTGGCTGAAAAGCACAATTGATAGATGAACCCCTTCAGCTAAAAGGGATTGCTTAATGGAGTGAGCAACACTCTTGGACTCGCTCCACCTTGGAGTCACAGGTCCTGAGTCAGGCAGGCGCCCTCCACTGTGTCCCCTCCAGAGAAAATGATGCTCCAGAAGGCTGCTGTGAGGAGAGTCCAGGGGTGACATCCAGGCTGAGTGTGGACAGACCCTTGAGCCATGCTCCTCATGAGATAATCAGAGACTCCCAGAGAAATGTTCTGGAAGCTCCCGTAGACCTCCTGCTCAGGAGGGGCATCAAAAAGTTAAAGTTATTTCTGGTTTGTTTGATATTAATTGCATTAGGAAATGAAATAATAATCTCAATAGTATAAAACAAGCTAAAAAATCACAAAAAATTACCATTTGTAACTATAACCATACTCCTACCATTAAAAGGAGAAACGAAAGCAGAGTAGATTCTAAGAAAATCATTACCAAGCACAACTACCTTTCTGTTTCTGAACTTTATAGCCTTCTTTTCTGGAAGGATGTGGTGAAGTTTGGGTAATGTGTAGTTTGCCCCTAGTTCTATAAAACTAATATGCTTCAGGTTTAACTATTTGGAGCATTTTGGATTGATCATCTTGCTCTTGTGCTTTGCTTAATTTGTAAAGTAGTTAAACACTCCATTCCCTGTCACGTGCGTGACAGTTCCAGAAACTGACATTGGGAAAATGTGATGTCTTTTTTTTCCTTAATGCTGACAGGGCTTCCATACCTCTGCTATCAATGTAATTCATCCTATGGCAGAGGCGGCAGCCCTGACTCCAGAGAAGGCTGCCCAAGTGGAGTTATGTTCACCGACTGCTGTGGGTGTCCAGGGCTCTTCCGCTTTGTGACTGAAGGTCTGTCCTTAAGTCAGTACCTCACGGCTAATCCACTCAACATTGTCACATTTACTGCCCTGTCTAAGAAGTCCCCTGAACAGGTCCTCTCAGAGAAATCTAAGGCCCCCATTGAGCCTTTCCCAGACAGCACTGCTATCTTTCAAACTATGAAATAATGGAAGTCTGTCTTCTCATTTCCGGGGGAGAGCAAGGCTACCATTCTAATCCCTATCGACATCCGTAAAGGAATACCTGTAGGTCATGACTACCTGTGGAGTTGTATTAGCTTCCAAACTGTCCTTCACTTCTTGGTGATACCTGGGAAATAGAGAAAAAAAGAAGACTCAAGGCACAAGTGGCACTCTACAGTCACAGACTCAACCTAGAGCAAAGGACAGACAAGATGATCCTTCAGTTTATTCTCCCAGAATCAACATCACTAAGAATAGCAGAGGACCCACTCTATCTTAGGAGAGGTGGTTTTTCAGCTCCTGAAGTCTCCCAGGAAAACCACTCGTCTTGGTTTTTGTCTTCATCCACTGTGAGCTGTGCTAGGATGCCTCAGACTCTATTTAGGAATGGTCAGCATCCACACTGCTTAGAGTCTCTGGTCTTTTCTTCATTACCTGTTCAGGACCACCTGTGGGAAGTGCCCTTGTCCCCAATGTCTGTTTGGATAGTGAGTGGTGTAGTCCTTAGAAAATGACCTGAAGTGCCCAAGAACCCAGCAAGTAAAGAGTCTCTGGTGTTCTATGTAGCTCAAGGCCAAAGAGACAAGCCTGGATGCTGTAGGGGTCTTCCAACACCAACCATTAGGTATGACCAAGTGCCAGATGCCTGTAAAACTGGTGAATGGTTCCTCATATCTTAGTCTTCTTGGGTCTATTTCCTAAAGTTTATCAAATAACCAACTGGTGATGATATTAGCACATGAACAATATGATACCTTGGTATCTACAATGACTTACCAGCTTTTCAAGGGGTTATTCACCTGTGAGGTGCTGTGCGGAAACACTGACTCTGAGTTTAGTCCAGGTCTTCAGTTACTTTATGATGTCGGATGCAGACGTTGACTAGTAGTGACTTCTATGCCAGGGAGGGATAAAGCACAGTGAGCCAGACTGCCTTGGCTTCACTCTATGCTGTGTCCATTATTAACTGGTAAATTCTTGCAAAGTTAGGTAGTCCTTCTATGGCTCAGGGGTTTTTTTTAGTTTATAAAGGAGAGTTGATTATGATATCCCTCTTGGAGTTGTGAGGGCTAAAAGAATTGACGTAGGTACCTAGTTTAGCTTGCTACTTGGAACATGGGCAGAGGGTTGATTCAGTCACTGACCGTCACAACTGCTAGGCACTGCTCTGTATAGCCAAGGGCGGCAATGTAGGGGGCTGAGGCGAGGCTCTCCTGGCAGTCGTACTTGGTGCGAAAGTTACGTTTCTCAATATTCCTCCTTATTAGAACTCTGCCCTGACTACCCCACCCACATGGTGCTCACTGCATTCACCTTCCAAAAGCTCTCAGCCCTCCCTTCCCTAATGGGGACATTTAGGCTCCTCTGGAGTGTTCTTCCGCCTCTCAGTTCATCTGACTTTATCCAGTCAGCCTGGTATTCACACACGTGGAGATGAAGTCAGGCTCTTTGCGTCTCCAAGTCTGCCTTCTCCTCCTCACCCCACCCTGCCCATTGCTCCTGCTACAGACGAGTGATTGTGGGAGGCAGGAGGGAAGAAGGCCCAGAGAAGGCCGTGAATAATTATATGTTTAATATCTTTATCTCTGCTGCAGTAAATAACTTTCTAAACTACATGAGCATGCTCCTATGAATCTTTCTAATCTGAAGGCACTACCTAGAACTTAGTCATTGGCATCTATTGTGGTGACAAGTTTATTTTTTTAAAAATATACTATTGGCTGCTGAGCACACTGGCAGTATGATAAAAATCATTGCTTTATTATTATTTGTTGCTTTTAAATTACTATAGCAACCTACATTAAGAAATTTACCGAAGCCTATATTTCCCCTTTTACAGAGCTATCAGAATGGATTGAAATTAATTTCAAATCATTTCTTAAAAAGAACATCCAGTGTTTCCTTGTTATTCACTACCTGGTCGACAAAGACAAATTCTATTTTTGAAATATTATGTGACATCACCTGATACTGTTTTCCTGTAACAGAAAAGCAGTACTCCTATTTTTCTGCTTAATGAGATAAGATAAGTGAAGGCTAAGGCACTCGATACATCTTGTGGCTTTTATGATATCGTCCAATTTTGCAGGATTTATAATTTACACCCCAAAAGGAGGGGGGGGCAGGGGAGGGCACCAGCAGAAATGACTAAGCTGTTGGATAGTGCAGCTGAATGTGGAGGCCTCGGATTCCTACCACCCACCTCTTCATCAGACCTTCTGAAGTTAGCCCCCCTCCCATCCTTCCTGGGACATACCAAAGACCATATTTACCAGTCCCACTTGTATCTGAGTGAAGCCTCACACTAGTTCCTAGCCTTGGTCTAGAAGCGGTGAGATGTACAACTTCTTTGCTATGATGTGGAAGGAGTCTTCTTCCCCCGTTGTTCCTAAAAATGTGAGATCTTTAAGGATACTAGAACTAGGGTGTGAATGGAAGAAGTATGCGTCTCTCAGTTTCCACAAAGGGAAAACTGTCTGTCTACCATGGCACCTGTGTTGTGCTATTACATGATTAGGAAGTAAACATCTTTTATGTTAAGTTACTGTTTGTGGGGTATATGCAAGTGCACTGTGGGCAGGTGTATGTACACATGTGTTCACATGTGTCTTAGTTGGGTTATCATTGCTGTGATGAAATATCACGGCCAAAAGCAACTTGGGGAGGGAAGGGTTTGTTTCACTTACACTTCCAGGTGACAGTCCATCACTGAAGGAAATCAGGGCAGGAACTCAAACAGGACAGGAACCAAGAGGCAGGAGCTGATGCAGAGGCCATGGAGGGGAGCTGCCTACTGGCTTGCTCTCTATGGCTTGCTCAGCCTGCTTTCTTAGAGAACCCAGGACCACCAGTCCAGGGATGGCTCCACCCACAATGGGCCCTCCGCCATCAATCACTAATTAAGAAAATGCCCCACAGGCTTGCTTACAGCTCCATCTTATGGAGACATTTTCTTAATTGAGGTTCCCTCCTCTCAGATGACTTTACCTTGTGTCAAGCTGACATAAAACTATCCAGCACAACATGTAGGTAGAGATCAGAGGTCAGCTTCAGTGTCAATCTTCAGGCACAGTCCACCTGTGTTTTTGAGATGAGGTCTCTTAGTGTTAACTGGCACTCACTGGCTAGCCAGAAGCCCCAGGGATCCTCCTGTCTCAGCATCCCAGCTCTGAGATTACAAATGTGCAGCACCGGGCCCACCCATCTTATTGCATGGGTGTTTGGGATTAAACTTAAGTCCTTGTGTCTGCACTACAAGAGCTTTATCGACTGGGCTCTCTCTCCAGCCTTATGGTACTGAACTTTTATACTGACAGAAAATTGAGACTTACCCTAGACAATAAAGCCTGGTTTTTTATCATACTCCGTTGGCTACACACTAACAACAGACCAGGGAACAGTGACTAATCTTCCTGTCAGGAGGATTTGCATTACTTGCGGGAATTGCTCTCCTGTCTCCCACTTCAAATAATACTATATGTGTCTGTACATGCAGAGAACAGGGGAGCAGACCTGTCATACATCGACATGACAAAGAGAAACAGTGCTGCGTGGAAAGAGAATCCCTGCTCTGAGTTCCAGTTAACACAATACTTACCTGGTTGTGGTGGTTTGAAAGTCATTGGCCACCATAAGCTTGTAGGGAGTGGCACTATTAGGAGGTCTGCCTTTGTGAGAGTGGGTGTGGCCTTGTTGGAGAAAGTGTGTTGCAGTTGGGGGGCGGGGAGTCCTTTGTGGTCTCCTATGCTCGAGCTATGTCCAGTGTGACACAGACTCCTTCTGCTGCCTGCAGATCAAGATGTAGAAGTCTCAGCTCCTTCTCCAGCACCATATCTGCCGGCATGCCACCATGTCCCATCATGATGACGACGACGATGGACTGAACCTCTGAAACTGTAAGTGAGCCACCCCAATTAAATGTTTTCTGTATAAGAGTTACCATGATCATGGAGTTTCTTCACAGCAATAGAAACCCTAAGACACTGATCTTGTGCCATTAATTGATTTATGAGCTACAGTTTCCTTTCAGGAAAATGGGCACAATGCATGTATTGTTGTGTTTAAGGCCTGGAGAACTGACAGCCACAGTCTGTGGTCTAAAAACTCTTGAAAACTGCCTTCCTCTTTTCAAACCTTGGTTTTCTCATCTAAAACCTGCATGGGCCTTTTGGCTCACTCTATTTATTTATTCATTCAAAAATATTTGCTGGGACTGAAGAGGTGGCTCAACAATAAGAGACCTTCTTAGTTTCTAGAGGACCCGGGTTTGGTTCCCGGCACCCACATCAGGTGGCTTATAACTTCCTGTAACTCCAGCTCAAGAGAGATCCAATATCTCTGACCTCCATGGGCATCTGCTCTCCTATGCCTCCACAGGTATACACACATAAGCAAACACACACACATAATTAAAAACATATTTTTTTAGAAAGTATTTACTAAGGGATAGGGGTTAAGCAAGACAAAAAGTTTCTGCCCTTATAAAGCTCCTATTTTGGTATCTGTGATGGATAATAAGTTGCAAATGCCTGCCAGGTTCTGCACCACTCCAGGGATTGACCTAATTGGGGCTATGAGGAAATAACGGATACACAGACATAGAAAAGCTGGGATCAAATCGTCTGGGCTCTCTGATGGAGAAGCCGCAGCACCCCAGAAGCTCAGCGTATTTATTATATACCATTTAACAGGGAGGCAGGCTTATTATACAGACAGACAGACAGGCAAGGAGCCACAGTCATTGCACACAGCTGAACAAGGAGACAGGTTTAGCTCATCTTTGTAGGAGCAGTCTCTGTAGTGAAGTCTTCAGGCCAAAAACATCCAAGGGGAGAAAGTTATGAGGTCATTTTCTGTGTCCACTATCAGCATCTGCACATAGATCAGAAGAAGGCTTTGTCATCCCTCCCTCTGAGCCACACTCAGGGAAGGCTTTGCCTCTCCCAGGGTCTCAGATACTGGGGTCCTTGATATGGCTGTGTCCATGTCAGACAATACACATCAGTCAGGACGTCTCTTGCTCCCTACGAATAAGCCAGTGACCAGCTAGTGTGGTGAGGTGACATGGGGCTTATGTCTGTACATTGCCAACATGGTGTCTAGTGTAGAGCAAACATCCAGAAGTGTGAGTTATTACCAATACCATATAAGTGAAATGTACCTGATTTCGCCCAACAGCATTCAATAGGTGTATGATGAAGATGAGATGAAGTTAGGGTCCATGCTATTTATTACTGTCCCCTTCCTTGGTGACTAGTTGAAGATGATCAATGTCTCCTCACCATTAAATGAGGTTGGGACATTTTGAATTGGAATAAGCGTCTTGCGTCTTGAGAACACAGAAGCCCAGTCATAAGCCTTTCCCCATCCCATGTCCGTTTGCTAAATTCTGGAAGAGATGTGTCGGCCTTCAAGTAAGAGCTATTTAATGTTAGATAAACTGAAAGGGAGAAATTAGTAGCTTTCAAAAGGCCTTTGCATTCAGTCCTTAGCCCAAAGAGGAAGACCAGAACCTGGGCCCTAAATAGAGGATCTGACAGGGCTTGCCAGCATCCACCTATCACAGCCATGTACGGAATGATGCCCGGTCCTGCTCTTCTGAGCTACACACACAAGAAGGAGGGAATGAGAGAACTAATCCAAACACACGCAAGGCACAGCTACTTCTTGAAATTCTTACCATCTGATTTCACATAAGCAGCTAAGCAGAGAGCCTGGAGGAGGACTCAGTCACGGAAGCACTTCCTTCACAAGTACCAGGAAACGAGTTCTGTCGACAGAACCACAGAACAGTGTCAGGAACAGTGGTCTGTGCTTATCATCCCGGTGCTGGACAGACAGGGACAGATGGACACCTGGGGCTCACTGGCCAGCCAGCCTCGCCTACTGCTGAGCTCTGGGCCACAGAGAAACTCTTCCTCAGAGGAGGTGGATGGTGTTCTTGAGGATGACCTCCAAGGTTGTCCTCTGGCCTTCACATGAATCGTGTGCACCTGTGTATGCACACACCTGAGTGCACACACACAGACAGACATGCACCCACACATATATGTGCATGCATAGTCACATGTACAACATGTATGCGCGCACACACATATGCGCTCAGGTGCACACGCACACATACAGAGTAGGCAGAGTAAAAGGTTTGCTAATTATTTGAGTTAGACAAGTGGGTGACCATATAATTTAGCATCCAATGTGGGACCTTGTGAGGGACTAAGGGAATAGTATTAAACCTGTCCCCAACAGAAGAATGTCCTAGTTGGCAATGTGGGACACAAGTTCATTCTGGACACTCAAGCTTTGGTTTTATTGATTTTTTTTTTAGTACTCATATATCTTTTGGATAAGGACAAGATTATGTTTATAAAAATGTGCCTGAAGTAACAGTATGCTTATGTATCTTTACCATGGTGACAGAAACATGGGAAACATCTTGGATCCTCCTATCTTCATAAGAAAGGGCTTGCAGTAGGCCTTACAGGGGGTATGGAGTTATGTACCCATCAAGGAAACTGATCTGGCTGAAAATGAGGAGCCGTGTAGAATCAACCTTAAGGTGGGAAATGACTGAACTATGAGAGAGGGAATCGGAGGAGAGGTCATTCCAAGGGGGAATCGGAGGAGACCGCTTTGAGAAAGCACATTGAGCTGCCCTCTTCCTGGGTGACCAAACGCTGAAGTGTGATGCTGAGGAAGGTGAAGTAGCTGGGGAGATGAGCAAAGGTTTAGGGTGAAAGCCTGGTTGGGATTAGGGAATGATGAATGGTTTGAGATAAACGTGTTTGGAGGTGAGAGTCCAGGGGATGGGGACATGGTGGAGAATTGTGGGTACCACAATGTTGAATGTGAAAGATGTCCTTGCGACCTGAGAAAAGGAGTTAAGAACGTTGTTGTTTGTTTTGCACTTTTGGGGGGCCGCCACCCGGCTCCCAAATCAATCACACATGGAAGTTTATTCTTAATTATGATTGCCTGGCCTTAGCTTGGCTTGTTTCCTGCCAGCTTTCCTTAACTTAAATTATCCTGTCTGCCTTTTGCCTCTGGGTTTTTCCTGTTCTCCTACTTCTGTAAATCTTACTCCATGGCTTGCTGTGTAGCTGGGTGACTGGCCCCTGGGTCCTCCTTCTCCTCTGGCTACTTCTTCCTCTATCCTCCCAGATTTCTCCTTCTATATATTCTCTCTGTCTGCCAGCCCCGCCTATCCTTTCTCCTGCCTTCCTATTAGCTGTTCAGTTCTTTATTAGACCATCAGGTGTTTTAGACAGGCACAGCAACACAGCTTCACAGAGTTAAACAAACATAACATTAACAAAAGCAACACACCTTAAAACAATAGTCTATTGCAAAAGAAGGCTTGTCATAGTCAGGTCAGGTCCTATGCTCAATCAGACTACAGGATCATACTCATCTTGGTGGGAGGAAGGACTAATTTAAAAACCCTACACCCGACATTAAAAGTAGTTCCCTCTCTGTTGTTGATCCAGCTGGGATCTCCCGCTCCCCCAAGCTCTCTTTCCCTCAACCCTCGCCTTTCATTACCCCCACTCATGTCCAGGCTGTTCATGTAGATCTCATTCCATTTCTCTGTCATTGGGTGATCCCTGTGTCTTTCTTGGGGTCCTGTTTTCCAGGTAGCCTCCCTGGTGATGTGAGTAGCAGACAAGTCATCCTTGTTTCATGTCTAGTATCCTGCTATGAGTGAGTACATACCATGTTTGTCTTTCTGAGTCTGGGTTACCTCACTCAGGATGATTTTTTCTAGATCCATCCATTTGTCTGCAAACCTCATGATGCCATTGTTTTTTTCTGCTGAGTAGTATTCCATTGTGTATATGTACCACATTTTGTTTATCCATTCTTCAGTTGAAGGGCATCTGGGTTGTTTCCATGTTCTGGCTATTACAAACAATGCTGATATGAACATAACTGAACAAGTGCTCTTATGGTGTGGTTGAGCATTTCTTGGGTATATGCCCAAGAGTGGTATAGCTGGATCTTGGGGGAGATTGATTCCCAATTTTCTAAGAAAGCGCCATATTGATTTCCAAAGTGGTTGTACAAGCTTGCATTCCCACCAGCAGTGGAGGAGAGCTCCCCTAGCTCCACATCCTCTCCAGCATAAGGTGTCTTCAGTGTTTTTGATCTTAGAGAGGGAGAATAAGGAATAGGAGACCATGGTAAATAAAGACCACATGAGAATAGGAAGAAGCAAAGTGCTAGAGAGGCCCACAGAAATCCACAAAGATACCCACACAACAGACTGCTGGCAGTGGTCGAGAGACAGCCCGAACTGACCTACTCTGGTGAGGGGATGGCCAAACACCCTAATTGTTGTGCTAGAAACCTCATCCAACTACTGAGGAATCTGGATGCAGAGATCCATGGCTAGGGCCCGGGTGGATCTCTGGGAGTCCAATTAGCGAGAATGAGGAGGGTTTATATGAGCGAGAATTGTTGAGACCAAGGTTGGATAAAGCACAGGGACAAATAGCCAAATGAATGGAAACACATGAACTATGAACCAATGGCTGAGGGGTCCCCACTGGATCAGGCCCTCTGAACGGATGAGACAGTTGATTGGCTTGATCTGTTTGGGAGGCACCCAGGCAGTGGGACCAGATCTTGTGCTCATTGCATGAGTTGGCTGTTTGAAACCTGGGGCCTATGCAGGATTGTTTGGCTCGGCCTGGGAGGAGGGGACTAGACCTACCTGGACTGAGTCTACCAGGTTGACCTCAGTCTGTGGGGAAGGCTTTGCCCTGGAGGAGATGGGAATGGGGGGGGGGGTTGGGGGGAAGGTGAGGGGGACGGGAGGGGGGAGAACAAGGGAATCCGTGGCTGATATGTAGAACTGAATTGTATTGCAAAATAAATGAATAAAAAAAAAAAAAAGAAAAAAAAAAAAGTAGTTCCCTTTGTCTTGAAATGAATTGATGCAGACTTGGCAAGTGGAGAAAAGTTCCTGAAAGTCTGTTGATGCTTCAGATTCTCTGAAGACCCAGTAGGAAACAGGGTCAGGTGGGTTATTCTACGTGGGACACTAATGGCCCCAGTAGGGTCCTCTGGAAAACGAGTTGAAAGAGATACAGGACCTTCTTCAGTGGGCCTCAAAGAGAAGATGGAAGAATTGGGAGATTGCTGTGTCCTGTAGCCTGGGACCATTCCAGGGTACTGGCTATGGAGCCTTCTAACTTCTAGATACATGATCTAAGCTCTGATCAAGAGGAGCCAGGTACACAGTTCCTCTGGAACCGTTGGAAAGTGCATCAAGTCCATCATTAAAACAATGTCTCTAAAGGATCTCACAGCAAAGGGAGGAGTCACACTTTGATACAATCATAGCAAATGCTGCAGTGGATCCCATGGAGACCTGGATTGTAGTGCCCTTTCATTCATCCCACCTGGAAATGGGCGTAAAGCCTTTGAATACCATCCCCTTATAACCATAGATGAGTTATGCATGCAGAATGCTCTGGAGAGAAGGCATGAACATACATGAAGTGGCTCTGTCCTGCTGGGGACAATGACAGAATACTCACTTGAGAGATGGCAGCGGATAACATTCCTGGAACCAATGAGAATGATGACTGAAACAGAGAAGGGAAAGTCTAAACCATCTACCATGGTGGGCGCTACTCCAGTGACTCTCAAATTCCCATGGCGCAGAAAAATCAGTTGGAGGCCTTGTTACAAATGCAGATGGATGGGCTCCATCCCTGGAGTTTCTGATCCATTAAGTCTGAAGTGCAGCCCCCTAATTTGTGTTTCTAACAATTAGCCAGACAAAGCATTTCCCTAACTGGGCTCATCATAAGGCTGATCCCTGAGAATTTGACTCACCAGGTCTCCATTAGAGTTTTGGAAGCGTGGGCTGAGGATGTAGCCCAATTGCTACTGTGCTTGGCTAGTATACACAAAGCCCTGGATTTAATTCCCAGCAAGGTATAGACCAGGCCTGTAAACCTAGGTGTAGACAGAAGTATCAGAAGTTCAAAAGTCAACCTTCACTACATAGGGAGTTCAAGACCAGCCTGACCTAGAAGACAAACTCTCTTCCCCAAAAGGGGAGCATTATTCCCTATAGCATCCTGAGGATTCCCATGGAGAAAAATCCATGAACCATACTTTAAGAAGTGCTAAATTAAATGATGATTGTGTCCTATAAAGTATGTAGAGGAAGGCATTCCCTTGACATGAATCTGAACTAAATATAAAGAATATAGTGTAGAAAAACATGTATTTATAACCTATGTATGTGAATATATACATAAGTTGGCATATATAGTTATCAGCTTAGGGAAAACATCATTAGGAAAAAAGGTAAAATTCCTTCGGAAGGTGAAAATTCCTGGTGATTGTTTTTATTCGCCTCTTTCAAAATGAGATTTAATTTTCCATGACAATAACTTTATCAAATGACACATCACAGACACATAATTTTCCTTTGAAAAAAATTCAATATGCTGTTCACCTCCAGGGCCTTTCCTCTGCAGTGGATGGGTTTGTGTAATTTCACAACTTAGCAGCGTTCTTTGAATTCCTATTGATAATTGTGCATGATTTGTTATGAGGAAAATCTCACATCAATGCAAGCACTCGAGTACTGCACATTATGGAACAATTGTCTACTTCTGCTGGCTTGTCTGGCAAGCCCATTTTATTTACTCTGACCTTGAAAATGAAACCAGGTTATAATCAATTATTCAGTCACTGTGAGACAGATTTGAATATGGTCTTTGTTCAACTTGTTAACTTGGAAATTATTATACTCTAAGTAAATAAAAGCATTTCAAAGCCCACTCTATCTCATTCTCTAGTCATCCCAGTATATTATTGCTACAGCAGAAGGTTGTTAGTGCTTTGTTAATTCACAAACTTGCGCACCTTCCCCTGACAGCCAGTAGCCTCTTGGTGTATAACAAAGGCTTAGTGAACACACTCTAGAGTTATGTGGCATCCTAAAACATTTACAAAATACACCACACGACATATACTAGTGAGTAGTGTGTATTGTCATGTAGAGTAAAAACTATGCTACCCTTGTCAAACGAATGAAGACAGGAGTCTCTGGGCATGTTATTCTTACATCTTACCATGTTTGTTCTCATCTGCCTATCAGGGTATTTCAATAGGAATCATTGATTTGGAAATTGATTATACATTGTTGCTGCTCTTGTTGCAACAAAATATCCATCAGCATGGAAGATCTTTCTTGGTTGCATTGGCAGAGTCATCTCCAAGGCTCCCATGGTGCAGCTGAGGTTGGAAACGCTGAGAATGCTCACTTAGCCTGTGATGGTTACTCTTGCTTCCTCCGGCACACCTACAGCCATTTCCCAGGACAATGATCAGAGAGGATGACGTCAAGCCCAGGTGCTTGTGTGTTCTTCTTACAAAAGAGAGAAATACTGAGTAATTGAACCCTGTCAGAGGGAATAAGCACAAGTGGAATTTAATGAGTCTGTATCTCTGATGAGCTAGCAAAAGTCTAAACATTCTGAAGAGCAGGCCGAGTGACCAGGGTGCAAATCCTCACTCAGTCACTAGCTTCTCTAACTCCTACGTGATCATGAGCCAATTGATGGCTCCTTCTGACCTTCAGTTTCTTCTAGATGCCTAGAAAGAGGATTGTATCAAACAGAAGTACCAGCCCAAAGGCAAGGGGTTAATCTGTTTCTTTTCTCCTCATTTATAAAACCATTAGGTTTATTCACGGCTAGGAACAGTTGCTAGGGTAGTTCTTGCCAGGAAACAAGTGACAGTAACCACAATAAAACATTCTCTTTTACAGACAGGACAGAGCTGAACGGACACAGACAATGAAAGCATATTTGCGGGATGAGCCTTGCCAAGTTACTTTGATGTTTTGTTACACAACAGCAAAGCCAGATGAGGATGATGAAATGACTGAGCTGCAAAACTATGAGGCAGAAGCATTTTTTCTGCTATTCCTTTTACCCACAGAAATATTCAGCAAGGCCAGAAGAAGAGAGCTCAGACTCAGAGCTCACAGATCAGACAGCCCTGCCCAGACCTCCAGAGTCCTTTAGCGCCATGTCACTAGAGTTGAAGGCAGCCAGGAGTAGTGTGCATCTGCTTCCGAGGCCTCAGATAACACTCTGGCTTATCAAACCCTGATCAGAGGGAGAGGAGGCCAGAAACACATGGGAAGGCCTGGCCCCTCTGACCTTCCCGCTATAATGTTTGGGAACAAGCAGGCTCAGGGCACTTTAGGAGAGGCATGAAAGAGAAGTGAGTGTGCCTGAGTTCAGTGGGAGAGACATTTATCAAGCCCATCCCACATGCCAGACACTGTGCTGGGAGCAGGAAGGGCATTAGGAAGATCATAGCCCAAGTTACATGACAAGTCATAGTGACGAGGATGATAAACAGCAGAACCCTGAAATTCTGCACCTCAAGACTGATTTAAGAATTAAACAAAACAATTCCTAAAAATCACATAACTTATTGGAAGCACCCAAATCTGTGTCCAAACAGGATAGTTGCTCTAAACACATTAGCCAAATTTTGAAGATAATTAGACAACAATAAACAAATAAAGTGATGAAATCCCTGCTTGGAAGGGACTTTGAAAGTTCACCTGACCACATCTGGTAGCTCACCCACGTCTGTTAGCCTTATTTCTAAGTCCAGTGTTCTTGCTCTGTCTAAGAATGTTTAGGATGAATCAATCTTTTCTTCTGCTTTTTACTAATGCCTAAAATCAGAATTACACTTTGCTTTAAAAAAAAATGCTGCATATGCATGTCAGCAAGTGATGTTTTTCTCCTAACCTTAGTCCAACTTCAAACAGAAACTGTCCTCATGGAAAGGCTGGCCAGATGCAGGTACACGTCTCTGGGAGTTGTCCTGGTTTCTTTTTAAAGTAGGCAATGAATATACTTCTTGACACATGCACATAAGATTTGTAGCAAGAACACCCTTCTTTCATGTAACTGATTTCCCTTTAATCCCCAACCTTAATGTATATCATCCTTGATGCATACTCTCACATGGGCTTTGAACTAGTGAGTGCTAACTCTGAATAGTGAAGAAAGAATTGACAGTTTACTTTATAGCTGAGTTCAGGGTATGTGGGGTTGAGGGGTAATGGCAGTATGTGTTCACCTTTCACCTGGACACAAGCAGGTAAAATAGGGAAGTGCTTAGTAAGAGGTGACAGTAAGTTAAAACCCAGAGGCTGTGTGAGGCTCGTGCATTTGCATTCCTAAGTCTGTAAGGCAAAGGCAGTGTTTAAAATAAAAAACCATCACCAAGACAGAAAAACGGCGAGAATTCTATCACAGCACACCGAGTTGCAAACCTTTTAATGAAAGACGTAATTCTTGGGCTGTCTACATCATACTATATTCTCACGCAAAACACTTTAATGCCTGGCGTAAATTACGTTAGACTTTCTTAGCATGTATTACATTTTTTAATCATGGTCTTTGGTCCTATTTTCCATTTGAGTCCAGAAGAGCAATTTCCAAATAAAGCCTGATGTGCTCTGTTTCTCCTCCCTCCCTGTCTCTGGTCTCACCCTCCCTGCTTCCCACCCTCCTTCTGCTCTGCAGCCGGCCCCAAGCCCACTTCCAGGGTAACTAGAGTTTCTGGTGTATCCTTAGCTGGAAGGTGTAATGTGGGGACTGGTCTGAGGAGAGAACACGAGCAGCTTTTCCCTGGACAGGATGTCAGAAAAAGAGGTCATCAAAAATGTTCCAAGCCCCTGTGCAACGGCATCTACAGAGAGATGGGAAAGTGGAACAGAACCCCACCCTCCTCAAAGCAAATCTATTAGAGTGCTCACAATAAGTTCTCCAAACCCACTTGACTCTTGAGGACACGGTTGAATTGAG
Organism: Peromyscus californicus insignis; assembly: GCF_007827085.1. Lineage (NCBI taxonomy): Eukaryota > Metazoa > Chordata > Mammalia > Rodentia > Cricetidae > Peromyscus > Peromyscus californicus. Next base: position 52,601,257 of record NW_026294595.1, read on the forward strand.
CTTGAAATGTTCATGTGAGAGGCCAGGGAGATAGCTCAGGGGATAAAATAAACTGTGTGCTGTGTAACTCTGAAGAGTAGTTCAGGTCCTCATTACCCACATAAAAGCAAGGCAGGTATGTTGAGCTGTAGTCCTGGCACTTTGATGGCAGAGAAAGGAGACCCTGGGGCAAACTGGATAGCTAGACTGACAAGAATCAGTGAGCTCTAGGTTCGATGAGAGACCTCGCCTCAGTAAATGAAGTGGACAGCCGAGGAGGACATCTAAGGCCAACTTTTGGCTTCTGCACACACATTTGCCTGTGCAAGGGTAAACATGCACACACACACACACACACACACACACACACACACACACACACACACGAACACACATGAACACACACACCCCGTATGCACATGCACAAAAGTCTGCTTACATAAAAAGGACCAAAAGAGGGTCCAGTGCAGGCCCAGATAGGCACGTGCTGCTGCTCTGACTCCATACGCTGCTGTTGTCATCCTTACGAAGCACCAAGGAGACAAGACATTTTTAGAAGATGCTATACTGTTTTCATTTCTTCCTCTAAGACAAAATTCGCTATTCATATATGCCCATAACACTGCCCATAAGCTTTATGTGTATGTGTGTGGTACCACACACACAAAGCTCGGTGCCTTGTGTCTGCTAGGCACACATTCTACTACTGAGCTACATCCCTAGGCCCCATATGCTGTTTTTATATCAAATGTCACAATGGACTATGGTTGCTGCACAGTGTCTTCCTTGGGTGTGTATAAGCACATCTGACTTACATACCCCAGAATCCAAGGGCATAGAAGAAAGATGTTATGCTCAACGTCAGTAGAGCAAATGAATAATGTATCTCATGGAGGAAGATGTGAGATATATACCCCGCTAGTTAAATAATTTATATTTCTATTTCATTGTCTCCAAAGCCTCTCTAGAAGTCGGAAAAATGCTCCTTGATGGTGACACAATTCTGTACTCTGTGTTCTAGATAATATGCAACAATAGTAAAATACTGGATGAGTTTATCCATTTTTAATTCAGGAGGTTGGCAACATGGCTGTATTTGAGACTTTGCTGGGGGAAGGGAATGCATAATTTAATATATTTTCTGTAGGATTTCCCCTTTTTCCCTGATGGAAAAAATATGCAGTTTTTACTTATTTATCTGTAACTGTGGGTGGGCTATATTTTTTCAGCTGGCTCTTCCTATCTGGGTTTAGGGTCTAAATTGGGGCTTGGTCCAAGGTTAGCTGAAGCACTGGATGAGATGCCGTTGGCTTGTGTTTCAGTAACTATTGATTCTGGGGCTGTGCCAGGTCTCCGGGGACTGGAAAGATTCCCTATCTGAGGCTACTTGGCTACAGAAACCCTTCCTCCAGCCCTTGCCAACTAAAACACAGTAGGAGCAAGTGTTGTGTGGCAACCGGGTATAAACACAACAGTTGGAATGCTTCAGAAAGAAGCCTGGATTTCCTGGGTAAGTGTATTCAATGTTAAAACAACAATAACAGTGTTAAAAACACATTTGGGGATTGTTAGAATGCCTTGCCCACTGGTTCTCAGTATTACTCTTAGAGGCTTATTAGACGCACTGATGTCTCTGAGAATGATTTCCTCAGGGCCTGTACTGGAGGCTCCAGACACACAGCAAGATAAGATGAAAATGTGAATTAAAACAACCCCTCGAATAAGGTATATACAATGTCTGTTAAGTCCTTGGCTTAGTTTTAAAGTATGAGATAATGAGAGAGGGATGGAACGAGACTTGGATTTGACTTTTGCTTATAAGCTCTGAGTTTAAACAAAGCGTTCCTTTAAGCCTGAGGACAGAAGATCTCATAACGTTTTCTACTCAAAGACTACCCACATGGGGCAAGGGCATGGTCAACACAACCCCTCAAAAATCATTTCAAAATCCTAAGCCAGTCATAGTGATTTATGCCTGTCACCCCAATGCTTAAGAGACAGATGCAGGGGAATTGCTAATGAGTGAGGGCCCATCTATTGGTGGTGGTGGTGGTGGTGTGTGTGTGTGTGTGTGTGTGTGTGTGTGTGTGTGTGTGTGTATGTGTGTGTGTGGTGTGTGTGTGTGTGTATGTGTGTGCTGTGTATGTGTTGTCTCTGTGTGTATGTTGTGAGTTTATATGTGTGTATGTTTTTGTATGCATGCATGTGTGTCTGTGTGTGTGTGTCTGGTGTGTATGTGTGTTGTCTCCGTGTGTATGTTGTGAGTTTGTATGTGTGTGTGTTTATGTATGCATGTGTGTATGTCTGTATGTGTGTTGTCTCTGTGTATATGTTGTAAGTTTGTATGTGTATTTATTTGTGTGTGCATATATGTATGTCTATGTGTGCCATCTTTGTGTGTATGTTGTGTATTTGTCTGTGGTGTGTGTGTGTGTGTGTGTGTGTGTGTGTGTGTGTGTGTGTGTGCCTTAGCTTTAGTTCTGAGGAATGTTACCTTATTTGGAAGTAAGGTCTTCGCAGATGTAAGCAAGTTGAGATGAAGTTATCAGGACACATTCTTCCAATAAAGGGAGACATTTGGACAGACAGATGAAGGTAGCCATGTAGTGGTACAAGGGGCAGCCCCAGTGAAGAAAGAGACAGGGGTTACGAGCCAAGGTGTGTCCAAGACTCAGAAAACACGGGAAGACAGGAAAAGAGCCTTCCCCCACAAGTTCCACCTCACACTGACGGTTATGAGAATAAGCCACCACCTTTGGTATTTTGTTAGAGCAAACCCAGAAAATGAATGCAGATTCTTGCCTCACATCTCCTGTGCGTAGGCTCCTCCTTACTTCTCTGCAAGAAAGAAGGAGTGTTTTACATGAGGAAGTACAGTTTGACAATGGCCAGATGAAAGACTGGACAAGACAAAGAAAAAGGGCTAAGTTGAAAGGTAACTTCCTATGACCACAGAGGAGGCTGGGACTAAAGTCAGTGAGTTAGCCTAGTCTCACAGATCTAACCTCATAAAATATTTCTATGAGTTTGTATCCAGCCATGGTTCTAAGCCCCCTCAATGTCCTAGAGTCATACTGATTGCCTTCTGGTGCCTGGTGGCTCTGCCCCCTTCCTGAGGCCCTTCTAGAATCTCCTTCAAATTCTAAGAAGCCGGGGGATTGCATGAGACACACTGTTACCACACATCTGAGCATCTGCTTCATCAAAAAATGCCTTCTTGCATTCTGATCCTCTCCCTAGCAAGCAACCCTTAACGCAAAAAGAGAAGAAAATGAGGAGAGAGGGCCTAGGAACTAGTAGAGAAGGACCAGCTGCTCTCGGAGATAAGCAGAGGTCAGACCATGATGGCAGACGAGGCCAGCACAGCTGTGGGTCCAGTTGGTACCACAGAGGCTCAAATGAGCCTCCCAAGCCAGGCTGTAAGGGAATAGAGCAGCACTAACCAGAGTGAAAACTACTTTACCTCTCAGCATGCCTCAGCTTAAGCCTTACAAGGTTACTACAAGTTGTATGCCGCAACTATAACCACTTACAAGTAATGAATCATAAACCCAGAAAATTAAGTAATTTACTCAAAGGCTTATATCTAATAAGGAATATAGCCAGTGGTCACACTCAGGTTTATTTGTCTCCAACACTGGACTCTTATCTACTTGTCCTCCAGCCCTCAGTAAGGAGTTCGTTTGGCCACATGTAGAGCAGAACTCACACCCGACAGCAGATCTTGTGTGTCATCACTGGCTCAAGTGTTCACCCAGCTAAAATCTTTTGACCAAGTGGAGGTACATCAAGTATAGCTGAGACTAGGTAGTAATGAACACTGGAGGGCAATTTTCCACATTCTGTAAGACTTTGGTGGTAGGAAGAGCATCACTGAATGTCTGCACCAAATGTCCATTGCAAATTAAGTAGAAGATGGACCATATCACCCACTGGCATTCTGAGTAATTTTTTTTTTATTAGAAACAGAACAGAGGCCTATGTCTTCTGTTGTCAAGCAACCTGAAAAGATTAATTACTGATCTTCCTCTGACCCTACCCTTTTCTCTAGTTGATATAAAGGAGAGTTTCCAGGTATGATTCAGATCCATGGGTAACATAAACCTAGTTACATTTAAAAAAGATTTGCCTTTATCATCTGGCCACCTGTAAGAGTTAGAATACTTTTAACTCTTTGTCTATGTTTAACCCAGTCACTTCTATTTGGCAAACACCAATGCTCTCAAACATTCTGCCTTCTAGAAATCAATGTAAATCTGATTCTACCAGCATCTACCAGGATAATAAGATCTGAGAGGTTTTAATGGTACCAGACATGCTATGAACAATAGCTATGAATGTGACTCAGTGATTGATTCAACCGATCACAGTGAGATTCCTGGGGAAAACGAGCTATTTAATTTTCTCATGTACTCCAGTGTATTCTAAAGCATCTTCAGTTTGGGGGTGGCTAAGACTCATGTGATACTATATGCCTTATCGGAGCCTGCAGAAAAACAACTCAATTTCATTGCTGCTTGCATTTCGGTCCCAATTCTCGAACCTAGAAAGACCCTATGCATGTATCACCTTTGAACAGCCATCTAATCCTTCCCTAGGCCTGGGAACACAAAGCTCTACACACTAACTGGCTTAAAGCAGCAGACATTTACTTCCTCTTATTTCTGGAATCCAGAAGTCCAAAACAATTCAAGATGCTGGCAGAGTTGGTTCCTTCTGGGGCCGCCGAGAATAAAGCTGTTCTATGCTCGCCCTTAGCTTCTGGTCGCTCTAAGGCTGCCTCGGCTTGTTCATGCCTCACTCTGCTCTTGTGTTTACATAGCTTTCTCTTTCTAGCTCTGTCTTCACATGACTGTACTTTTACAAAGACACAACTCATTGGACTAGAGACTTAGCTTAGGCCCGCACAACCCTGGTTTAGCTCTGCACATCTGCAGTGGCTCTATTTCTGAATAGCTTACATTCTGAAATGCTGGAGGCTAGAATCTCAGTATGTCTGGAGTCGGGGGTGGATGGCACAATTCAACTTCTAAGGATATCCAAGGAGACAAACATTAGTGTTCAAATCACTGTAGCTATTAGATTACAAATGAGACAAAATACTTACAGAAACTAATAAAGTAGGTCATGGAAATTTTGATTATAAGAAATAATTTAGCTGGGTATGGTGGCATACACCTTTAATCCCAGCAGAGGTAGGCAGATCTCCATAAGTTGGAGGTCAGCTTGGTCTACATAGTGAGTTCCAGGACAGCCAGGGCTATACATATAAGCCCTCTTTCAAAAAACCAAAAGGAAAAAAAAGAAACAGTGTAATTTTTAACTTTTTATGTATAAAATAGTTACACCAAAATGTAATACATATAACATACACATGGTCATGTACCACACAGTGACATTTATTTTCAGTCAGGCTATATATGTCCCAAAAGAGTCCATCACCTAGTGAAGGTACGTGCATCTTAGTTTATATATGTACACTCTATGATGCTCATACAATGATAACATCAATCAATGATGCATTTCTTAGAACATATCTCTGTCATCAAACCACATATTACTGTATAAGGTCGAAGAGTATAATGGTGTCAATAGACATATCACCCAGTTTCAGAAATAGGACATGCCAGTAAACTTAAACCTCCATAGATCTTGCCCTAATCTCAGACTCCTTTCTTCTTTATGGACAAAACAAACTAGGCCCTGCTTCATGGAGCCAACATTTAAAAGGGATGAATGACAGAAAAATACCAATGAAAACAGAAAAGAAATATCAGATAGAAGGGTACTATGCAGTGGGTTGAAATATGATGTTACAGCAGACAGAAACTGAATGCTACTTAGATGAGAAGGGCATGGAGGGCTTCTGTAAAGTGATAACATTTAAGCTGAGATCCCAGCAAAAAGAGGGAGTTGAGTATGTGGAGATAAGGAGGAATAAACTTTCTAGAATAAGAAGTGAGAAAGTTCAAAGGTCCCCAGGCAAGACAAGTTCGGTTGGTAGAATCTGAGTACCCAGAACTTCGTAAGGGAAGGTGAGCACAAGAGACAGGAATGGGCTTTCAGGACCAGAGAATGAGGAAGGGTTGATGAGAAAGAGGGTATGGTGGGGACACGAAGATACAAATGAAGATGGGCACAGCATGTGTGAGATGTTCTTTGGAGGGTCTGCAGGCTTGACATGGGCACTGGATGTGGGAAAGACAGAAGGAGAAGACAGTGCCGCTGTATTGGAGTTGAACAGCTGGATGAGCTGTATTTTAGTAAGGGGGGAAAGATTTACAGAAAATCAAATTTAAGGAGGCATGTAAATCACAAGATTTCTTTTGATGAGATATTTGTCAAGTGAGCATTTTTAAAGTGATTTTAAAAATTTATGTGTATGTATGCAAGCCTGTGTAAGTTCATGTGTGCCGTGTGTACGGAGGAGCCCACAGAGGGAAGCTAAAGGGGGTATCAGATCCCTAGGAACTGGAGTCACAGGCAGCTGTGAGCCTCCACATGAGTGCTGGGAACTGAGCTTGCATCCTCTGTAGAAAAGTGTGGAATCTTAACTGGTGAGTCATCTTTCCAGTGCCCTCATGTGAAGATTTTCATATACACTTGCATTATAAATCTTCCTTCTTTGTTAAAAGCCAGCCCCATCCCTGGCTGTAATAGTCAGCTTTGCATTAGCCAAGATCTTTTGTCTAGTTGGTAAAATTTTTGTGACCTTTTTTCTCTTTGCTTCCTGTTTACTAAACACTCCATTCCTCACCATGTATTTTTAGAATTGGCTATGTAAATGAGCCAAAAGGTCTACCTTGGGTGCCGTTCCTCAGATGCTGTCGATCACATTTTTCAAGGCGGGGGCTGCCTGGCCAGTGAGACTAGGGATCCTCCTGTCTCTGCCTTCCCAGAGCTGGAATTACAAATGTGCATCACCACGCCCTGCTTCTTCCTGTCTTTTCTTTTCTAAACATGGGCTTGGACTGCAAGGACTTCGCTGACGGAGCTATGCCCCTCACCCCCACATAATCTACTCTTGATTTGTTTACTCATCTGTAAAAAAGGAATAACTAAACTCGCCTTATGGAATTCTATTAGGTTTTGGAATGAGGTGATATATATAAATTGCCTATCCCATTGCTTGGCACATGGCAAACTCTAGGCAAATGTAATATTCTTTGACTTCCCCACCGGAGGGGCTAAATTACAAAATCCACAAAGGATCCAACTTCAAGAACTGACTTAAGAGCTGAGAAAGCCTCTTTAAAAATATCTCAGGCTTCATTGCTTGAATTAAATCCAAACTTTTAAAAGCTATTAAGAGGCAATGGATGATTTGATTCAGCTACATAACATGAGGCTGTGTAATTAAACATATATATCCTGAAATTAATTTTACATTCGTTTTTATAATACAGTTCACTTATATAGAATAACACATGGCTTCTGATTGAACAGCAGACTGCCATTCAATCAAACAGCTCAAGATAGATCATAAAAATGTGAAAATGCAGCATCAGCACCAAATACAGCTGTGGGATTTTAATATTCACTATCATACTCTTACCTGGGTAACATAAAAATGGATGAGAGAAAATATTAAGAAATTGTGAACTTTTAAGTAGATCACATTTCTGCTTAAACGTTATTGAGTTATCTAGATTTATGGTAAATAAGACAAGGGAAATTTAGAGATTTGTCTTTCAAAGTAAGATCATCAGGGCCGAGATAATTTTGGTTTAAAATTTTCAATTATGAAAATAAAAACTTTTACAGGCTTTTGAGTTTATTAGTTTCCATATTTCTTATTTTATCTTCAAAATAAAAACTACTGAACTTTATGACAGAAACATTTTCTGAATCTCAACTACAAATAACCCACAATCTTGCACAGTTGGAGGGTAGGGAAAAGACTATCTACAGATCCAAAAGATAACCAATTTCAAAACTCCACTCCAAATTGGAAAAGTTATAGTGGGTAGCTTCAGATAGCTTAATTATTGCTAAACCATGTAAGCAATAATGGTTCCTACCCTATGAACACTGCTTTAAATAATAGCTGTAATCTTACAACAATCACTTGGTGTCATTTAACTAATACTACTATTAAGGGACAGTTGTGAGGCTATTTATTAAGTAGTCCTTTTAATGATCTGCGTCAAGATTCACTTGGTTGTACCCCCACTAAGGGTATCACTTTTCTTAGCATTTCTGAAGCTAAGTTTAATTGTCTGTGTGAATGCACGGGGATGGAAGGACCAGGTAGAAAGGTGTAGTAAACAGTGGTATGTGTGACCCAGATTTCCCTCCCCAAATCAAGGTATCATTCTCAAAGCTGTTGTGAGTATTGTTTATTGATAACTCAGAAGTGAGATTCTCCTGGGGATTTGTCTTTGACCAAATGGAAGCTACCATGCCCAGGGTTGCATGACCTTGTCAAGTGAAGCCCCGACAATAAAAATAGTGAGCAAGCACAACTCTCTGGCTTAGATGTCCAACTCAGGGACATCTCTGAAAAGACATCCCAGCTCGAGACCACACCCATAGGATCATATGAGACTTCTGCTGTGATCCCAACGTGGCTCACTTCCTTTCCTCGGTGCCTGACAGGTGTTGCTTCCTACTACATCCACGTATGAGCCCTCTGCATGTCAATCTGTCTCAGTCTCTTTGCTCAGAACATGACCCAGAACTTGTCTATATTTCCTATGGCTGCTAGTCTTCCATCCCCTCCCTAGTAAGCTATAGAGGGAGAACACACGAAGGGGAGGATCCTGATAACTCTACCACGTGGGTTGCCTTCATTCTTACAGGAAACAAATCAGACAGATGCACACAGTGAATCGGCTCAGAAAGGATGTGTAAACCTACTCTCTAAGTCTTGGGGTTGAGTGTGGAACTGTTATCCTCTTGCTACCAGTAATCTCTGTGGGGTTGGATATAGTGAACCTTGGCCTCAGCCCAAGCTCAAAGATGTGTGACTCATCTCCTGGGTTTCAAAGGGCAGGGGGAGCTGTGAAAGGTCAGCACCAAATCTGCTGTGGTCATAGTGGACCTGGAGTAGTAGTGGTAATGTGGAGGCCTCCAGTTCAGAATGAAGACACCACATCCTGGGTGGCCTTCAGCATTCCAGTGCTTGTCACTTAGGCTGGTACCAACCATAAATCACATCCAAGCCAACATAGTGTTGAAATAGACCCTGTCGACTCTGGGATTAGGTGACTGAATAACTGAACCTTGGATTTGCAAATATTACCATGGAGCCTGCAGAAGCTGATGCAGCTAGAAGAATGAGATGGCTTCAGAGGAAGCATGTTGTCTCCACGTATCAACTCTATGAAAATAATGAAACAGTCAGCAGAGGAACAATGTGGTCAATGAAGACTTTCGAATCTAATCACCCTCATGTAAATGTTTCTTTAACATCAGAGTGAGTTATTTTCCCCAATGCAACAATCATTCTTACTAAACACTTTGGTGACCCCTAGGGACTTCTCTAGATAGGACCAGCTAACTACCATCACACTAACAAATGATTAATTGACTTAAATGACAAAAGACACCAGGAGGGGAAAAATGTCTTTTAATGTCATTAAGGAAAGTAGTTGCCGTCCTGCTGTTACGGTTTGCATATGAAGTGTTCCCCCATAAAGGCTCATAGTTGACAGGTTGGTACCCAGCTGGTGATATAATTTTAGAAGGATGTGGCCTAGCTGGAGGAAGAAAGTTACTGGGGTGTGGCCTGGGTGGGGCTGTTCAGGGGGTCACTCTGTGCCGTGTCTTCTTTGCAGTAAGACACACAGCACCCTCCACACATCCCTGCCCTCATGACACTCTGCCTCACTGGGAACCAAGAATCAGCAAAGGCAAGGACTGTGTCCTGACGTCTCTGGAGCCGTGAGCCCAAATAAATACTTCCTCCTGAAGGCTGCTTCTTTGTCGAATTTTGTCACAATGATAAGAGAAGCAAGCAAGCCGTCTGATAAGCCAGCACTCTACTTCCCAGACGTGGTTTCTTCTCAGCAGCATTCCAAAAATACTTAAGATATGAAACAATTCCATTCAACCAGTAAGTTGATTTCATTTGATGGGCTAAACTCTGTGGAGAACTCGCTTGACTGGGCAAGGTGCCCTGCTCCTCAAAAATGCAAACTATTATTTGATAATCTAAACAGTCTATAACTCTCTTTGTTAACATCGTTCTTGCCAAAATTTAAACAAAGTGCTAAAACTCACCAGGGTTCCCTCTCTCCTGACCACTAGGAAACCCAGAGTCAAATATAATATTTAATTGCAGTGACAATTTTCAGCTTAGATTTTCCTAATGAAGTCATGCTTCTTTTCCCACTCCACCTGCATCTTATTATCCAACATACATTAACGATATACAATTTAAGTAATGTAGTTTGTCTTCAAGCTAGGAATGGTGAGTGGCTTGTGCCTGTGATTGCAGGACTGAGGAGACTGAGGCAGGACAAATGCTATGAGATGGAGGCCAGCCTGGCTACAGAATGATTTTCAAGGCAGCCTGGACTATGCAATGTGAGGCTGTCTCAAAAAGCCAAGAATTAGAAGGAGTAAGAAAAAAAAAGTTTATCCTTAGTAAAAGCCAAAGAATATTCTGGAAACTATTTTTATCTAGCTGATCTAGTAATTTAAGTCTGATGTGTGTCGGGGGTGAGGGACAAGTGGTTTATAAGTTTGTAACTGATTAAGAACCGGGCAGCAAGGAGAATTAAGATGTTTAGGTCTAATCCTTCTCCAAAGAGCACAGATTTGCAGAGGAGCGTGTCAAGACAGAGTATATAATCTACCACAGAAAGGAAAACCATCTTTTCAATGTGGAGTCTATTTTCCCAAAGTGAACAGACATGCACCACCCCAAGCAGTTCTGTCGGATAAGCTATAACCTAAGTCGTCTTTGACTGCTCTGCTTAAATACAATGTAGATATTAAAGGGTTTACTTTACAAAACCTACAGTTAAGGCTTCTGTTGGGTCTTCAAAATGATTTGCTGCCATGGATGTTCTTTGGGTGAGAGCCCAGCTTTCCAACCTGCCATGACAAAAGTTCACATGAACTTAGATAATACACAGGCATTAAAACTCTCCTCCTTGCCAATATTCCTCATGCCTTTAGTATATTCAGATAGGATGAAATGAATCTTTATAAGAGCTGCTATTACTTGAGATAGTTCCATATGTAAATACCTATATCAATTTTAAAATCTAGTCCTACATTCTTTATATGTTGGAATGTAAGATGGTAGAATATACAGGAAGAGACAGTGTGAAGTTTGATGTAAAAATCACAATCCTAAGGCCCAGTGACTTCGTCTCTTTTTCTGTAATGGTGGTTCCATTGTGGGTTAGCTAAGTCTTCAGGGTAGCTTCCCCTCATGCTGTGACATTGAGATCCAGGTTGCTTATGTCTTTTAGTTTCAACATTTGAATTCAGGCTCTTCTTTGTACCATGTCAGGAGTAACGAGGGTCAGCATTACACATTGACTCTTGAAGCCTCCCCTTGCCCTGACCTCAACAACTTTGAAAGCCCTGGATAGTCAGTGAACAGCAAATGCCTCTGTCTCAGGGAATGTTCAGTACGGTAAATGGGTGTGCAAATGCCACATACCTCACTTGGTATACATATAGGTAGAACCAATGACACTAATTTAAAATTCTTTGATTAGTGGTACATTCTTACTTATACATCTAAAAGTAAAATGTAGCTTTGCTTACTAAAATAACTCTCTCTCCCAAATTGTTTACAGATGACTTTTTGAAATTTAGATTTTTTTTTTTTGTTAAGACATTGTTTTATTATTTAGATGACAAGGGGTCAGTGACATATTCCATACAGGCAGGAAATGGGGTTTCACCTGAATGAGATTGCTTACGATGCCAGGCACCAGAAGTCTTTCAGTCTTCTGAAGAATTCGCAAATCTCTGTCCTCCAAAAGGAAACTAGGAATGAGAGGCATTGTTCACAAAGACAATAGAAAGAGAATGCTTTTCTCAAAAATGAATGAGACTATTAAGTGAACCTCTTCTTTGTGGTGGGGAAAGGATGCCAAGAGGCTGGCCCAGAGCCAGGGAGCAAGGATCCTGTGCAAAGGGCTATTGGGGGCACCAACCTTGTAGAATAAGGAGTTGAGAGGGAGAAAAAGACAGGCTGGAGCCTGGGACTTTGCTCGGTACCTCCGTTCTTGCAGAAGATTCTGAAGATGTTTTGGGAAGACAACGTATTTAGTTTACCTTTAGGTCAATTTCTGGGAGGGGAGCAACAGATCCTGTTCATTAGATAGATGGGAGAATGCAATTAGTAAGGAGAGTCCAATAGAAGGCTACCTTTGGGTAAATAAAGGTGGGGTCTCAAATTGTTGACTATGATTATAATCTTTGGCACTGAGAGAGTTGGGGTGTTGGAAGATGACGCTGGGGAGGACACTGGCCAGATTTTCCTCTGGAGCCAATGCAGAGTCCTTGTGGGTTTTGTTTCATGGTGACAGAGAAATGGATGCTCATCTTAGAAACAACTGGGGAGCAATTGCAGTAACGCTGGAGCGGCTGAGTTTAGGAACTCGGCCCGGGGTGATGATAGAGATCAAATACTTGCCAATAGAGTCCAAAGAAGTTGAACTATGGCCGGTGGGCGTGGGAAAGTAGTGAGTGGCCTGGGATAACCTCCAGGTTTCATGCTTGGGAAACCGGATAATGATGGGCCCACGTTCTTTGGGAAAAATAGCAGTACAACTATAGATAAATAGTGGGACAGTTCTGTGAATGGTGAATCCGAGCCATCTGTGGCCTAGAACAGATACTCAATAATTATTCTCTGATTATGTGCCTTTTCGAGTCTTAAAAGAGAAGAGAGCCGGGCGGTGGTAGCGCATGCCTTTAATCCCAGCACTCGGGAGGCAGAGCCAGGCGGATCTCTGTGAGTTCGAGGCCAGCCTGGGCTACCAAGTGAGTCCCAGGAAAGGCGCAAAGCTACACAGAGAAACCCTGTCTCGAAAAAAACCAAAAAAAAAAAAAAAAGAGAAGAGAAATGGCTATTTTCTAGTATCTGGGATTCATCTATACTGTGCTGAGATGTTCTGGATAGTATTATGAATCTGTTAGGAATTAAAATAATAGAGGCTCAATCCTCACTTAAAGTTGTCTTCTACTGAGACTTGGAGGCGATCCTTATCATTAGATCCCACTGCCGTATCCTGCACAGTAAACTAGAGCTCCTGGTTCTGACGGCTTGGACCACAGCTATGTTTTTTCCATGCTCTGGATTCTGTTCCTATATATCATTTGTAGGTTATATTAGCATCTACAGCACCCACAGAACAGAGCTCTTACTTCAGTTAGCCTCTCAACTGCCACACGCAAAATTCTCCAATGCTGATGGTCACAAGACTGGCTTCCCAAAGCAGTGGTGGCGTGTAGGAAGTAAATGAAGTCCTGAGTGAGTGTGTGCTGTTGACATGGGCACAGCCATGTCAGGACCTCAGTACCTCAGAGCCATAGGAGTGGCAACACCTTCCCCAGGTGAGGTCCAGAGGGATGGCGAGACCTTCCTCCGGTCTGGGTGCACAGGCCAATAGTACACGCTGAAAATGTCCATAGCTGTCTTCCCCCAGGGTGTTTCCAGCCTGAAGAGTGCTCCTCTACTGACACTGGTCCTAGAGAGATCAGCCAAGCCTGCCTCCTTGTTGAGCTCTGTCTAATAACACCACCTTCCTGTTAGGCTGTGTATAGTAAACACACTGGGCTTCTGAGGTGCTGTGACTTCTCAATCAGAGAGCCCAGACTGCCTGATCCCAGCTTTTCTGTGTCCGTGTGTCTGCCCTTTCTTCATTCTCTTGATGCCCCAGTTAGGTCAATCCCCGGAGCTGTGCAAGAATAAGGCAGTGAAAGCCGGGCAGCAGTGGCACACGCCTTTAATCCCAGCACTTGGGAGGCAGAGGCAGGCGGATCTCTGTGAGTTCAAGGCCAGCCTGGTCTACAGAGCAGGATCCAGGACAGGCACCAAAACTACACAGGGAAACCCGATCTCTAAAAATAAAAATAAAATAAAAATAAAAAGACTAGGGCAGTGAAGGCACCACCTCTTGGATGCACAGGCAATCACTTTCAGTGGTTAGAAACTACTCCCACCAAAGTCATGTCCATCAGTTACACTGGAGCTATCATATGTGTTCTTACTTTCCTCTCCCAAGCTTCAATGAGACATTGTATCAGACAGAGTTCTCTAAAGGAAGAGAACCAGCAGAATGCACACACCTACCACAAAAAGGACAATTTATTGGGTTTGCTTACATAATAGGGGCCGTATAACTCAACAGTGAGTGACGGCATTTTGGAGAAATGCTTGCTCAAGCCAGGAAACAGTGTGCCTCAGCAGTCCCGGCCAGCACTGAAGACCTGGAAGTTTCATGAGCTTCGTTAGTAGTGAGTTCCTGTTGTGAGGTCAAAGAAGCTGGACTCTGGTGTATTTAGCCAAAGGCAGTGGAAGCAGCACAGGTAGACACAATCACTCAGAAAGGAAGTCTGCAGGTGTGCACATGCTGCCTTCCCCACGGCCCCTTTCATTTAGGCTGTTAATCCACTCGAAGGTGACACCACATTCAGGACTGGTCTCCCTCCCTTCCTTCAACCCACTCACTGTCAGGCATGCCAGTCCTCTCTGACGCACGAACACATGGGGATACTTACTAGTCTGGGTAAGACGTCTCTTAATCCAGTCAGATTGACAGCCAAAACCATTACAGATGCCAGGATCCCTGTCTGATACGTCAAAAGCATCCAGTCAATGTTTGTGGGAAAACCCGTGGTTTATAAACGTATTACATGGAGACCCTTTTTAGAAAGGAATCTTTCAGAATCTGGAGGTGTACTTCTGTGGTAGACCACTTGCCTACCATGTGTGAGGAACATCAACTGAGCTCCTCGCCCAACAAATAAGATAAATAATCAGCTGTTATTGCCTACTGTACCTTGATCCCACAGGCTTGTTACTTTTTAACAGCCTTCACACTGACGGTACACACACCTTCTCTGATGAAAAATACAAACATAATGTTTAGTACCATTTCTTCTTTATTGTCTGGAAATATCTAACTTCATCATGTATCTAGAGCCAAGAATTCAACACACACGTGTGGAGGCAAACAGTTCACCCTTGTTTGCGACACGCCTTCCCCCAAGTAATGTGCTAAGGGTGCTCCTTACAGATGAGGGAAACATGGCGGGAAGGAGAATATCATATATTTAATTAGAAACATTCAAATTTATTCTTAATTTAATTCAGCCATCCAGCAGCCATGATTAGATTTGCGTCGTGATGTATCTTCAATACTATCTATTTTCATAAATGTAAACTTTCTCAAACATTGCTCTGACGGAGCCTGACATTTTAAGATATGTCCTATTGTCCTTTGCTGTGCAGTAGACCAAGCATGGAGTGTTCACTCCTATATCATTGTCACGGTACTATCAGACCAGATGGCTACT
This sequence comes from Peromyscus californicus insignis, assembly GCF_007827085.1. Lineage (NCBI taxonomy): Eukaryota > Metazoa > Chordata > Mammalia > Rodentia > Cricetidae > Peromyscus > Peromyscus californicus. The sequence goes on from NW_026294595.1 coordinate 52,616,728, forward strand.
TCATCATAGAATCAAGAATTAGGAATAATTTATGCTCTTCCTTGCTCTAGAATGTGAAAATAGGGAGCATTTGCTGCATGCAAACCAGGAAGAACAGCTCACAGCCGCAGACGCAGCCTCTGCAGAGGGCATTTGCACCGTGGCTTTTTTGTCTGCAGGGACGGAGGTGCATTCCACGGAGCACGGAACTGCAGGGCCACAGAGAAATTGTGGGAGCGCACAAGTGGATGCTTCACCTGCAGCCGAATGAAGCCTAGAGCACCTCTCCATTAAGGGAAGCAAGTTGCAATGAAGCAGTTCTAAAATGGGAAAGATCATATCTAGCCTCCCATTGTTTCAAATTCAAGGATTTCTCCCTCCATAGGGGGCAAAATGTTGGCTTACTGTTCAGAGCAGTTGTTTTTGTGTCTGTGGACATTAACTGTTAGAAACGGAAGAGCTATTTATCCTCAGCTTGCTGAAGAGAACAGTGGAATTTTCTCTTTATTGGTCTATAAATAAGCAATCTGAACACGCCCTTTATTGGGAGACGAGCCACAGCAACTCATTACACACACCAACTGGCTGGCCGGGTTCCCTTTATTTCATATTGCTGTAAGCATGCAGATGGAGGCATAGACAAAGGGGTGCCCTCAAACTCTCACAAGTGTCGAGACTGGGGATCAACCAGCATCCTCTAAAGGAAAGAGAAATGTGTCTAACAGCGTGAGCATCTCTGTTGAGAGAAGCTAACACAACCTTAAATGCGACAAGTCCAATGGCCGCTGGCTTCTATGCCATAAAAATCACTTATGATCAACAAGGTTCTGTAGGGCGTTTGGGCTTTGTCTGCATAATAACAAGCCAACTGGTTAAGACAGTGAAACACAAACAAGGACCTGTTCCAAAATTTCAGCTCAAAGTCTGCAGGCCAACAGTCTGTTTGCATCAGTTTTTACATATCAATTATTTGTAGTTGTGAACATACAGAAAAGCCATTGAAAACACGTTAGTTATATGGCCAATATAATCCGCTCGCACTGTTTAAATCTCTTTAACGTGCTCAGAAGTATTAGCTTCTTCAGGTTAGATACCCACACAACAGAGAGTCATAGCAGGCAGTTGTGTTGTGGGGCAAAATGAAAAGGATGCCGAGGGGAACAGGAGGAGAGACAGAAAACTTAGCAAATTGGAAACCAGAAGAGTCAGCTGGCCCCCTTTCTGAGGAAGGAATTCTCTCTGCTTGTTCTCTGTATGGCATGCGAGTCTCACACTCCTATTAATGATGATACCTCTTCCATCAATATCTTGGACTATTACCAGTGTCTGAGAGAAATTTTATTGGCTGCTGCAGTTCATTGAGAATTAATTGATATGACACACTTACTCTACATGAACTTGGGAAAAAAAGTCTATCAAGTGAGTGATTTAATTCATTTTATGTTAATTATAAATTATGCCAGGAAACACCATTATGGATGGACTTGTTTCCAGCTTTCAAATTGCATGTGTGAGCAGTTTGTACTTCCGACACGCTGGATACTCTGACTTTGACTGACCAGCTTATACCTTAGGAGAGGCGTTCATCTGGCATTCTCTCTCAGTCCTGTTAGCAACATGGCATGTTCTTAAGCAAATTAAGCCAAGAGGAGGCAGCAAAATGGCTCACTTACCTTTATTTGTAATTTAACCAACATTATGAGCGACAACCTCTGCATTGGACGATTTAAAATTTTTGCTCACACTCTGTATGTATTTAAATAATCCCCTAAGTGTTTAGAGAAATTGGAAGGGAAGAGGGTGGGGGTGGGGCTCCTGCCAAGTCAAATGGAAAATAGAAGATTATTTTAGAAGGAGCGCGTGAAGACTTGCTTGTGAAGGCAGCTTCCTGAGGGCTGTTATTTTCATTTCCTGTGCTATCCTGCCGATGAGTAGATTCTTCTCGGTGCCCCTCTCAGCCTGCTAGGCTCACACTGTTATTAAAGGGAGCCCATCAGAACTGGGTAGTTGTTATTCAGGAGCGTAACTCACATCATGGGGGATGGCATGTCTTCCCACTCGTGCTGGTCCACTGGTTCTAATAGCAACCTGGAGCTCAATTTCCCCCTTAAGAACATTGCATTTCATGTGGAATGTCAATTATTAAAATGCAGTGTCCCGTGTCTTACTTCTCACTAGATGAATTCATTTGCAAAACTTGCTAATTTATGCAAATGATCCTTAACCTGTAACTGCCTGGAATCTATTTTCACTGTTTCCTAGGTCTGGGTAGCTTTTGAGCCTAGATGGGGAAGGAAATCCATTACTACGGAATCTGTCAGTCTGTAATCATTATATTGGATATTGAGTTGTTACCAAAAAATGTAGCACCATTACAAATAGATTTTTTAAAAAAGGTGGTTTCCAGTGGAAGCCAGACGACAGCTGAAGAAAACTAGAGATTAGATTAAAGATAGAAATGAGTGGAAAGATCTGATACCTGTATCTGCTGACACCTCTGAGTCATATTAGAAGCTAATGACCTCTTCTCTTGAAACCAGCTGGTTAATAGTCCAAACAGGGTCTATCAGCTGCTAGCAGAGGCAGATTCACCGAGTGGGCAGATACATTTCTGTATTTTAGTGACTGCAAAACACATCAGGATCCAAATGCCAATTTAGATTTTTGGTCAATTACATGAAACTGGGGCAACCTTTTAGGGAGTGTGTGAAGAAAAGACACGTAGGAGGCTGAGGCAGGAGGATCATGAGTTTAAGAGTAGCCTAGACTACTTAGTAAGATCCTATCTCAGAAAAACAGTGCGGTGGTTGATTACTGGGTGTTCACACATCTACACGTGTGAACACTTGTGTATTAGAAACATAAGGACACGGTGGGCCTGCTTGGTGTGTCTGCACTTGGGTGTGAGTCCACACATACCTCTTATATAACGTTTTGTGGTTCCTCTCCCAACTGATTGGGTTTTGTGTGTACTTGCACGTCACTGGCACTGTGTTTTAATCAAGAGCTGGGAGAACCTCTTCTGTAATTTTGGCCCCCACTGGCCTTCACTTACTGTTACACCTGCTCCTCTGAATGAGCAGTTAAAACAGCTCTCTGCCAACCTCTCTGGAGCTGCTTTCCTTTCCTCTTAGAGGTCAAAAGAAGGATTCTGATTCCTGGCCTGAGTCTAAAACCAACGGGATACAGATCCATCACTTTTACTCAGTATTCTTTATCCCAATGAGTTTATGAAGGCCAGTTGTAGAACAGGTTAGCTGGAGAGAGCTAACTAGGGAAAAAGCTGGCGTCTGTGTGTGTGTGTGTGTGTGTGTGTGTGTGTGTGTGTGCGCGCGCGTTTGCGTGCCTATGTGCATGTGTGCACACCAGTCTACGAGGGTAAGAAAAGGAGGGTGGACTCACCCTGGACTATCAGTGCCAACTAGCCAGCACCCCTGAAAACTTCTGCATCACCGTTGAAACGACTGTCCTTGATCACCCTCTACTCGCCGCATACAACCTCTGACTTACCTCGGTTTACAGATACATGGTTACAAGTATACTAATGATCCGTTCTTCTAGCTGCTGGAATTTTCCTTTATCAAGTGTACTGGTAGTTGCAAAATGGGAAGGGGTATCTGAGAATATTAGAATGGATTCTTTCAACTCTATAGTGGATTTCAATTAGAGAGAAAAAGAGAAACTGCCTTGGGTAAAATGTGCAATTTGCCACTTCAAGGACCCTCCAAATTCCACATTTTAACAAGAGCCCCTACTGAATCACTCACTGCTCCTGTTTCTTTCAGAGCTGTGTCTCTTTAAATCTACTGAGGAAGATATTCCTTCTGGCCCACAGGATGCCAAAATGACTCGATGATTTATTTATGCAGCGCTTGGCAGCCCATAGTCCAGATTGTGGCTGAAGCTGAATTTTATGAGCCTTCCCCTAGTGAGTATATTTTAAAATTATATTAAAAATATATATTTTTGCAAACCTCAGTTGTGTTTGGTCTCGCCTCAGGCCCTGACAACAGTGGTGAGAGAATTCGGGAATTAATACCACTAAGGGCCTAGCTGGTGAGATTTTTTACTGTCAGGGCTTACATTGACTGTTAAGCTTTCAGTTGAAGAAGGAAAGCAATACTATTCTGACCAAAATGCTTTGATGGTGAATGAGACCTTTTCTATTTGTAACAATTTACCTGGTCCTTCAACAGTTATTCATGGTGCTTCTTACAATATTCTGGGAATCATCTTCAGCATGGGGGACTGTGATTAAAAAAAACCAACCCATCCTGTTTCTCCTAAAACAGATATCTCTGAGGAGGAGAGGAGACAGACGATGAACAGGTAAATAAATACTATAATACTGTAGGTAGACAAAATGATTCCAAATCACACACATACACAAAAAGCCCCCAGGGCCCCAGAGACTGGAGCTGGGGTCTATCTTAGGGGGTGCTTACTTTAACGGGTAGCTTCTCTAAGATTAGGTTAAATACTAGAAAATCTGATAAGACAGTTTCCTAAACAGTTTTAGTTTGGCAAAATTGAGGTCAAGAGGAGCACATGTCGTCAAGCTCAAGTGAGAGGGGTTCAGAACAAAGCTCAGGAGCTGGGGGCACGAAGATGCAGACAGCGTGGTTCTGGAAACAGCTCTGCAGGTCAGCACTGTACGTCTAAGCTCCCTGGAACCAGTGCTTCATTACCGAAAGAGACTCAAGCGTTTGGAATGAGGGCGTCAGGGGAAGGAGGGCTTTACCATGAATGACAGAAAGTGACCCAATAGGCATGAGAGCCTGCCCATTCTGGTTGGCCCTGATTGGTGGTGGTAGTCAGCATTTTGTAGGCCACTGTCTCTTTCTTGTTTGTTTGTTTTGGGGGTTTTAGTACAATTCACACTTTTACATCATTTGTTTTCTGTATCAATTATGTAAAGTATTGCAATAACTGATAGACAACTATCATTAAAAAAACGGTGAATTCGATCTCCTTACCAGTTAACCATTTCCTTTAAAAAATGCAGCTACTTCACCATTTTAAAGGAAGTCATTTTTTGAGATTAAAATTATATTACTTCTCTTGCTAGTTGAAATTTTCTGGTAGTCCATGACTTCTTTTCAAGTTTTGACCAGCTTTATATCTAGTCTTAAAACTGAAGCCATGCCTTCTAAGTATTAAGAAGAAAAAAAGTTAAAAATACATGGTTGTGTTTCAGGGAGGAGCTCGGAGAGACGGCTCAAAATGTTAGAAGTGCTCCTTGCTTTTCCAGAGCGCCTGAGTTAGTTTCCCAACATCCACACCAGGAAGCTTCTAACTACCTATAACTCAGCTTCTGGGAGATCCCAACCTCTGACCCACACAGAGACATGCCCACATACACATATAATTAAAATAAAATGAATACTTAAAAAAAAACCCTCTGTGGGTAGCAAAAGCACTCACATCGATCTGCCTGGCAGTTTGCTCAAAGCTGCAGTTTGCTGAGCAGTCAAGGAGAGGATGGACTCGAGTTCAAAGCCCCTGTCTGGTTCTTATTGCCGACATGGAGATCTAAATCTGGCTGCGTTCACCACTGGCAAGAACGGAACAGAAGCCGGGGACTGAGTTTAGATCAGAGAAGCTGAGGGTCCTTTTTGTTTCCACTAAAATCATAACCACGGACAAATGCTACTAACCATCTTTAGAAGTCTGTGGAAGCTCTGTTGACCAAGGAACAAAGACTTCATCATTCAACTGAACCTCACTTAAAGCATTTCAATAGCCCTTTTAAATAAACAAAGACCTATTTTCAAAGCATAAAATTTCAGGAAAAAATTTTATGCATAGAGGAAGAGATGTAATTATTACCATGTAATGTTAATTCGAGTGTCAAAAACAAATTACTTAATTTATTGGGTGCAGGAAATATACAAGGATATTACATAAAACATGAAATAGATACTTCCTTGCCTACTGAGTATCCAATTAATCATAATTCAAGAAAGGCCCTAAACACTGAAGTTAATGTGATTTATTATATACAAACTTTTGAGTGGTCATCTTTTTTTTTTTTAGATTTTATTTATTTTATGTGTGTGAGTGTTTGCTTGAGTGTGTCTATGTACCTCACATACAGTACCCTCAGCGGCCAGAAGAGGGCACTGGATCACTTAGAACTGGAGTTGCAGATGGTTGTGAGCAGCCCTGTGGGTGCTGGGAATTGAACCTGGGTCCCCTGGAAGAGCAGCCAGTGATCTTAATTACTGAACCATCTCTCCAGCCACCAGTGAGTGGTCGTCTTTTTTTAAAGATGATATTCCTGGGCTAAAGATGAAGCTTAGTGATAAAGCATTTGCTTAATACATGCAAGACCTTAAGTTCAATTCCCAGTGTAAAAATAAATTTCCACAAAAAATGTATAATTTCTCTACAACAAAGTCAAGGATCAGGCCTGTTAATTGAGATTGCTTTATGAAAAAAAAAGTATGTATGTTCCGGTGAAGGCCCTTACGTGTAAATGCAAACAAGAATTATAGTAATTTTGTGGTCTCAAAGTATTCTGATGGGAAGATTCAACTTCACTGGTGTCCCATGGGTCAGGTCCACAATTAAGATTTTTGCTGATCTGTTGGGAGAACTTGGCTATAAAGAAACACATCATGGAGACTGCGGAAGGTCTTGATCTTCTCTAGGCAGGGGGGTAGTGCTTTCAAGATGATGACAGATTCTGGGCTCCGTGGAGGCTGTGGGTCACACTCTGAGACTGTGGGCAGCTTCATCTGCCTCCCACAAGCCAGCTCCCCAGCTCACTCTATGGCTGGGCCTCCTGGAACACTTTTTCTTCCTTTCTTCTTTAAAAAAGTATTTATCTTTTGTTCTTTGAGAGCTTCGTACATGTAGATAGTAATTTTTTTGTCCTTCTCACTCCCATTGCCATGTCTCATTCCCTCCCTCTTCCACTGAGACCTTTTCCGGTAAGCTCCCTTCCCACTCTCCTGTCTTTTGTGTAGGTGACACACTGAGTCTGCACAGGGTTTCCTGCATGAACATGGCTAGAGGGTATTTACAGAAGTGTGGGACTTTATAAAGCTGTTCTTACCCAGACTTAAACCTTTGAGGGGGGTTTCCTTTCCCTTTGGGACCACATTGAATTATGCTCAAACCCTTCTACATGATGGCTGGTTTCTTTGGCCTTTACAGAGAATTCTAAGTCAAATTTCTACTGAGACTTAAAGTTTTCAGCAGGTCAAACCATAGAATTAATGGGAATATCTACTCTGGGAACCAACTAAGTCGAGATTTGAATCTCAGACTTTGAGTGAAGTTGGGCAGTTATTATACTATTAGAGCCTCAGTTTCCCTATTGGAGAATGGTAGTAATAATGTCTATAGAACACGGTAAGTGTTAAATGAAGAAAGGCACCTAGCATCCAGTAAGGGCTCGGGAGTACAAGCTCCCTTATTCCTTGACACTTAACAACCCTGCCCTGTAAATCTGTCTCCATCCCGTACATCACTTCAAGTCACAAATATGCAGAGTTGGCTTTATGAGCCAGCTTCGTCTGAATGCAAATTTTCTCTACAATTTCTGAACATGTCGCCAGGGTTACGAAGCCACCCTCTAGTGCTATGTTGAATTTCTTTTTTCTTCTTATTTATTTATTTTTCCTCAAAACAGGGTCTTCCTATGAAGCACAGGCTGACCTCAGATTCAGGATCCTTACACCCCAGCATGTCCAGCTTGTCATCTGTGATATTTGAAGACTTCTGTATCAATGGGAAGGTGCAGAGTAATGCTAATCTCCCTTGACTGGGCTGAAGTTTCCCACTCACCTTATCGTACAAAGCAAGGCACAGTGGAGGATGGGGCTTCCATATACTGTCCTCCAAAGTGAGATTCAAATCCACCTGGTAGTTCAGACTTCGTTAGGATCTTTGACATGCTAAAGCTGCAATTCAAAAAGTGAACACTTTGGGGCTAATGGCTCCCGAGTCCTGGAGCTACTACTACTGAAAATAATCAAGCTCCCTTATTAATTCATTTATTCTTTTCGTGTCTGGGGTAGCCTTGTCACATTCACAGGGTTTCCTTCCATTTAATTAAGGCACCGTCTGCAAAGCAGGATTCTGAGTGGACATGGTGATTCCTGGCATAGCCTCCTTCTCCAACAGGATCCAGACAGGATCAGTGTTGCTCCTTCAAGAGTTATACAATGGAATAGGGGGAAGTTATAGGTAATCCCTTCTTCCAAACTAGCTTGAAATAAAAATTAAATGGGCCTTGAGCGTTTGTGAATTGCAGTGTTTCATTGGGCCCATGGAACACTAAGTGGAGCTCAGAAACAGGGTGTTAATTCAGGCCTAATCATTTAATTCCTCTCTGTTATGTGCTGTATTTATTGCCCTCCTGGATCTGTTTTCTATGGCCTGATAAAGAGAGTGATTCTCTGAAGCTCAGTCAGGGACCGTTTTATTTATATCGTTAGTTAGTCCAATAAAAGCACCGGCTTCAGATTCCTGCTGTTATTTTCGGTTTTGCAGCCCTGTTGTTAACTATGAAAATGCTGATAGCCTTATCCGGGCCTGGAGTTGCTTTGTGCTTGAGTGGGGGCTCGTAAGGAGTGGGGAAGGTCAAGACCAAGCTGACTGTAGAAAGTCAAGTTTGGGGAAGCCAGATGCCAACTGGGAGGCAAGTCCTGTTTCAGCAGCAGACAGGAGCTCTCCGCTACTGTGTGTGATCATGTTGTGAAAAACTTAATGGTTGTTTTTAAAAGTAAACCTGGTCCCTTTGAAGCCATGGGTCTGGCTGTGAACAGGAGCAGTTTCCAAATTCCCTGACATCAAACCTCACATCCACTCTACACAGAGCAGGAATAGTTCTGAGTTTGGACAGAAGGATGCATCTGAAAAGTTGTTTAGGTGGAGCAAAGCGAAGTGATGAAACCCAATGGCATCCAAAAATGACACGTCAAGCCTCTTTTTAATTTTTAAGTTTTAACTGCATATGTTTCCCTAAGTCGCTAAAGTGTTAGAGAGAGATCCTGAATTAGGGAGCAATGATGGGAAACAGATGTATAGAGGTCACTTGAATTAATGTGATGGCAATCAGAAGATAACGTAGGTATGTTAATACAACACACTGTGTAATTGCTAGTGCTTCCAGTGGAGTCAATGTGTAGCTATCCATGTAATAACAGATACTATTTCATAGCAGATATGCAATTAGCTCATCTCATTGGTGTGTAGTTCGTAAATGAAGCAAATCATTATTGTTGTTTTAACACACAGAGGTGTGAATGTTTTAAGATTTGACAGACCTTTATACCAGCCTGTCTCAAGTTCACATTTAGCAAAAGAATGTGGAAAATATAAGCAGACGATGGTTTCTATGATTTTGCCGACATTTAAATGTTTGGAGTGATTAACACTACAGGATTATGTTTGCGAATATGGCAGAAATTGAATTAGCAAAATTTCTTGAAAGTATATACATCAATAACTTTAAGTCCCCCCTCTATTGAAAGATAAGAAGCACATTCATTTTGCCAGTAAAGATTCGTTGAACACTTCCTATGGGAGAAAGACCGCCAATGACCTAGCTCAGGCCTTCAAGCACTGTGTAGAACCCAGTGATTGTGGAAATCTGCTGCAATATGGCAGGAAAAGGTGGCAGAGGGGATTAAAACGTCCACAATCCCAAAGCCACCTGCTCTAAGTGAAATGAATGATTTGTCTGTAGTCCTAAATGCAGAGAGATGTACTTCCATGTTGTAGAAAGAACAGGGACTACTGTGTGTGGGAAGATCTAATACATAGGAACAACACGGAGTACATTAGCATTTATGATATGATACCATATGATATGATACCACCTGTCTTATATTGTCACCATTGGTCTTCAAACAGTCATAGGACAGGCACTTCCATCCTACCAGTGTGATAAGTGAGTATCCAAAAGCCCATGTGATTGGTCTCTGGAAAATGGTAGAGTCAGGTCTTCTCGTCCCTAACCCAGTGTGAGTCTATGAAGTCAAGATAGGGAGAAGTTATATAAATGAGTGGCAGGGAGCTTCGTTCAGGTCCCTGTTAGTTCAATTTTTTTGTGTGTGTGTTTGATTCTCTAGGGTTAAATCTTCAATGTTAGATTAATTTTTAATTAATGGGTAATTTTAAAACTTGAAAGAAAACTTGGGAACATGTAGGAGAGCTGTAGAGAATAGTGACATTAGAGGTCAGTGGACTGGCAAGAGGGGACGGCGTGGTAGCAGAGGTTCAGCACCTTGGGGACAGGATGTCTCTGACACAGACGACCTCCGGAGGGAAGCCGCAGGATGTGTGTGTGTGTTAGTGGACAGTCCCCAGATGGGAAAGGCCTCAAATGCACAGTCATCTTTGACGAATGTGAAGAATGATGGATGGTTTCAGTGAGGAGAAAGGTGTCATTACACAGGCTTTTATGAGGATTTCCTGATGGTTCTCAAGGAAGAGCAGCTATTATTGGCATAGTTGCCAGTTATCTGCCCAGAGCAACTGTCCAAGCATAAGGGAGAACTTACACTGCTCAGGAGAGTAAGCAACCACAAAGATTTACTAATTCTCTGGTGAATTAGGGAAACTATTTTTAAATGTCCTGAAGCATTCAAATAAACCAGCCATGGCTGCTCTCCCTTCTTGAGAAATACTCCAAATTTGACTTGGCTTTCAGCGTACATCAAAGGCAAAATTATGTTATTATGTAAAAATCTAGGGTAGTAACCCATTCCTAATTTGGTGATTGTCTTAGTTAGGGTTTCTATTGCTGTGAAGAGATACCATGACCATGGTAACTTTTATAAAGAAAAAAACATTTAATTGGGGTAGCTCGCTTATAGTTCTGAGGTTCAGTTCATTATCATCAGGGTGGAACATGGCAATGTGCAGGCAGACATGGTGCTGGAGAAGTAACTGAGAGTCCTACATCTTGCAGGCAACAGGAAGTGGTCTGGGATACTGGGCATGACTTGAGCATATATGAGACCTCAAAGCCCGCCTCCACAGTGACACACTTCCTCCAACAAGGCCACACCTACTCCAACAAAGCCACACCTCCTAATAGTGCCACTCCCTTTGTGGGCCATTTTCTTTCAAACCACCACAATGATCAATACATATTTTTATGATGTTGATGAAAATATTATCCTACTCAAGCAAGAAAAAAATATTCCTATCAATATCTAGCTTTTTTCAAATATCAATATTCTTTTTAAAATATGGTTTATAAAAGCTGATTTAACACTTCTTTGTATTTTCAATATACCAAAATTGAGTACTAAATATGGAGCTCAGTATAGGGTTTTTATTTGTTTTATTAGCCATATAAAACACAGCATAAGACAGGATATAAGAATGAATGAAGAATGGTGTTTTGAGCTGAAATTAGGGTCTTCGTTATAGAGAATTTTATGAAATTGTACTTGCCAAAGGTTACAATATTAATTAATAGAACAATGGATATTTAAGATGAGTAAATTGTATTATTCCTAGATAATCTTGGGCTAAAGGCTAAGCTAAGATAAATTAGTTATCAGGGATACTGAACACTTCAATATAAGTTATCATACTGGCTGACTAAACTTAATGAGCAGGCTCCTTAATGCTTCTGGATCTTGGTTTTCTTATCTGGAAAATGGGAATAGTATAATGCAGTGCCACAGAAAAGCCTGAAGATATTTGTTGAAGGGACACTAGCCTGCTCGGGCATGTGGCTCTGGCAGGCCTTGCCCTTCTCCCCCATTCCCTCTGCCTTGCTGAAAATTGTTAGATTACATTCCTAAAGCTAGCCCCCAAGGTCCACTCCCTTATTTGGCCACTTCTTCCTCCTAAGACTGACTACCGAAGTCCAGCAATAGGACTCACATAATTAACGTGCCTAGTTAAAATTGAACACCTCATCCTAACACAGGGTTCTCCCTTTACCTTTATAAACTGCCATTCGCAGATGTGCCACATCTGTTTCCTCTCCATCCAGAGGCAGTCCTTTGTCCCTCTGGGACAAATTCTCCTGTCCCCTTTCCCTTGTCCTTGCTGTCTCCTTCACCATAGCATCCCAGCCCATCCTAACACAGACCTCCCCTTCTTCCTCTTAAAATGACACCTGCAAGGTCATTTGCTGCTGTTTTCTGCCTGAGTTAGGAAGCAGCCACTTCAACTTTTCTTCCCCAGTCAATAAATGGTTTCTCGAAAAACAAAAATAAATAAATAAATAAATAAATAAATAAATAAATAAATAAAAGGTCTGTCTGTGAAAACAGGTGTGGTTTGTACCTAATACAGGGTCTAGGAGGAATCCCCTGTTGTTTGGGGGTCCCCTTCACTGGTCACTGTTGGAACTCATCCCCAATGCCTTTTGTGTGCCCTGGCACTCTAAAGCACACACCATTTCCCTCAGGTCTTTTGGCAACACCTCATGTTTTCCATTTGCCAGTATTCCAGTCACCTGTCCTGAATTCCAACTCATCATACTCAGTGGCCTTGTCTTGGTGAAGCTGATGCCCATAGCACACCATTTTATGGTGAATGAACTAAGAATGTTAATACATATAGTAGCAGTCTCTCGGGGCTCTTGTTTGTATTCTAACAGGGTTTAAAAGGTTTGCTCCAAACTGTGAAAATGGTATTCATTTTAATTTCCTCAACTAGGAAACTGAGAACGATTCTGGCAGGGAGATGGGGGAAGGGAGCCAAAATCATGCCTGCACGTAAGGCCAACTCTGGGGAGAGCCTGGCTTGCTGATGGTCCCTGAGTGGCTCCCTCATCAATAGCTGATACTGTGGCTGCTTCAGCAGGAAGCCTGTTTCTCAGATCCCAGCTCTGCTCATCAGAGGCATTTTTCTGGCTAATACACATGCCATAGCCTCTTTCCCATCCAGCACATATGAATGATGCTCTTGTTGGCTTCCTCGTCTAAGCTTTCTACAGGCTCTACAGAGAGGGCTGTCCTGGTGTCTAATGTTCTACTTAGAGTAAGAGCCCACTGGTACCTCCTCCTGTGTTTATAAACATGGGCATCCACTGTCAGACATGCTTCCTGTTGCCAGAGAACAGAGCTTCCCTGCATCCCTGTGTGATGAGCTGTTTCCACTCGAACCAATCCAATGGTGGCACTCACATCCCTGGGCCCTGGCGCCTACCTACAGCTGTGCTTACTGAACTGAGACTGTAATTTGCTACAGCATGCCAGAGTATTAATAGACAATTATTTATTGCAAATCTGAACCATTTATACTGTTTACCGGCTGACACAATGTAAAATTTTGATCCAAATGTTAATGTGTCCATGACATTGCATAATTCTGTTCCGTGCATGGTTTTTCTCTTCTAAATGAATCGAATTTGCAGTACAAGGAAATGGCATTTTTAATGGATGAATGATTTACAGCCTCAAACTTAGAAGGCTATTATTTGTGTAACTAGGGGAGAACTGACTAATTGCAATAACACAGCAAATTAGACAAATTTAAGATTGTATTGGGAACAAATTCATGGGGAGAAAATGGAAATAACTCACAAAGTTCTTAAATGGTAATTGAATAAATCTCACTTTAGCTTTCCAGGGCAATTGTATTTTGGGGGGAGAGCTGATACCTTTGAGGCCAAACCGACTTATAAATATTCAATCAAATAGAACATAGTTAAAATCACCTCTTCATAAAGAACCATATGTGTGGGAGACAGCACTTCCAAATCACTCTACAAATGTTTTCAGCACTTGGGTTAAAACAAAAAGTCTTATATCTACGTGATGTGCAGAAAAAAGGCGCAGGGGTTTTTTGTTTTTTTGTTTTTGTTTTTTTGGTTTTTTGGGGTTTTTTTTTAGCATATTTACCTTCTATTTGTTGAGCACGCAACAACAATGCTGAGGAAGAATGATTTCATAATAGAAATCTTCATGATTTTTCAAAATAAAAATGTGCATCAGCAGAAATAATATCTTTTTCTTTCTGAGTTATTCCTCTTAGGCTGTTTATATCGATTCCTGTTATTCTGTTACCTCTACCCACAGAGAGATTGTTAAGATAAAAAAGTGCCTCAACACAGCTCTAATTAAATCTCTGAGAGCTAGACTGGGGGTGTTGAAACACAAGGGCATTCAATGTGAAGATTCCTTCAGCATCGTCGTCCATGGGGATCTCATAAATTAATGATGAGAAAAAGACTGATTTGGAGGGGTGCTCTAAGAACAATAAAATATTTGTGTGTCCTTCCAAATGAAATAAAAATGGTCTTCTCTCGTACAGATGGCGGGTTGTCACTCTCACTGGAGTCAGTGACTGCTTCCTTGTTTTTCTTCCCTGCTCTGGCCATCAGTAGTACCCCTTTCCAGTCTGCTCGCTACAATTTGGCTAGTCATCTTTCTTACTGTGTAACTTACTTTGCTTCTTTCTGTTTCAACTCCCACCCCCAATAATCAGAATAAACACACGCATGTTTGTGTGATGGACAGTAGTCTGTCTGAACTCCACAGCCCTGTCTACTTATCATCTTGCTTGTTTGTCCCCCTCTTCCCTAGTTCTCCTCTTCCCTAACAGTTGGCTCACCCTACAAGGGTACAATAAACTCCCATGACTTGTAATCCCAGAACAGATCACATGCTGGTCTCTAAGGTTAAATCTCTGTATATTTCTGCTTCCTCTCTCCATTGGGGCCCTCTCCACTCTGATTAGCTCTTAATGATGCTTCAGGCATGGGTTCAGAGGACATATACCCTAGGAGGCCTCTGCTGAGCCTATGGACCAGTTGACTGCCTCTCTTCAAGAGCCATCTAGACTTCCAAAGTTCTTATCACTGCACAGCTACACCCAGTTGACTCATCGATTCTCACCACCTCTATTAGGCTGGAAGCTCCTGGAAGGCATGGCTGTCCTTTGACTGGGTGTGGTCATAGTAAATACAAGAGGAAAATCAGGAGATATATCTACTTTGTCCAAGAACTGAACATAGCCTCCCCCCAAAAAATGCTCTGTATGTTTTCGCTTCTCTCACATAGACTAGCTTATAATTAAATCGAATAAAGCTCCAAGAAATAACAAAGCAGAATATGATAAGGGTCACAAGAAAGACAAGGTTCAAAACTGAGCTTGAAAATAATTGGGATTCGTGACTTTAAAACCATCATTAATTCATTTACTCACTTTCAAACAAAAACGGACCTGGAATCAAATCTTTATTCAAGCACTTATTAACCACATGATCTTAGATGATTTACCCAACCTAAGCTAAATTTTACTAATTTTTTTTAAATGAAGACAATAATGCTTACCTTAAAGGATGCTGAGATGCTGTGGGATGTTCTGTATGGCAAATGTGTTGCTCTGATTGGTTGGTAAATAAACCACTGATTGGCCCATGACCAGGCAGGAAGTATAGGCGGGACAAGGAGGAGAATAAAGCTGGGAAGTGGAAGGCTGAGTCAGAGAGACACTGCCAGCCGCCACGATGACAAACAGCATGTGAAGATGCCGGTAAGCCACGAGCCATGTGGCAAGGTACAGATTAATGGAAATGGATTAATTTAAGCTGTAAGAACAGTTAGCAAGAAGCCTGCCACGGCCATACAGTTTGTAACAAATATAAGTCTCTGTGTTTACTTGGTCAGGTCTGAGTGGCTGTGGGACTGGCAGGTGAGAGAGATTTGCCCTGACCGTGGGCCAGGCAGGAAAGCTCTAGCTACAAATGGCGTCCAACGTGGTGGCAAGAGTTTCCACCTAAAAACTGAGAGGAAAGATTCTAAACTGGAGCTAAAAACAGCTTCCTAATTGTCTCTCTCAAATGAGCGGCAGCTGCTGGTTTGAGCTACTTGTGGGTTCCTAGCATACGCCCTATGGCAGGAATGAGGCCTCTGAATGTGGCACATTAAGCTGCATGGTGGATTTAGCCTTTGCTAGTACAAAACAAAAAAAGTTTCTGGGCTACACGCTGCTTGGCTAAAAGCATAGACCCACTATAGCTCCCAGAGCTGGCGGAAAACCACCGCCATGTTGGGAAGCTGAGGTGGGCGGAGCCAGCAGCCACAGCTGCTGCAGTTTAAAGCAATAGATTCACAATAAGACAGATTCAGATGTAATAGTTTACAATTGTGTAAAATATACGTAGGCTTGAAAGAGACAAAAAAGGTGACATATACAGTTATATAAACAAATACATAGTTTTAAAAAATAAAGTCTTTAAAGAGACAGTAAAATTAATATAAAAATAAGCCACGTAAAGATGAATATTACACAGAGAATCTGGATTGTGTTGTCTTTGGGATTCTTAACTGCAGAGAGATATTTGATTGTAAAGGAAGCTGAGTTAAACCAATATGCATATTTTAAAGATATCTTGACTTCAAAATTTGGATATAAGGATATGTTACTTTGGAAAAGAGTCTCTGCTTTTGTTCCCACAGAAAGCTAAAGGCTATGGATTTGTTCCAGATTAAGATACATCAGGTTTGACCAGCCAAGACCCCCTGAAAGGTCTCCGATGACACCATGGCCCAGATGATCCAACATCCAGAATGGTTTCAAGGCAACTGACTCAGATGATACAGCCTCATGAACTATTCCATGATCCTAAAATTTTCTTTGTGTCCCCATAAGACACAGCACCCCCTCCAGCAGGAAGTAGTAAGAGAAGCTACGCCCAAATTCCCAAATTATATGTAATTTTACTTTGTTAAGGTTAAAACCTTCCTTTTTGAAAAAAAAAGGGGGGGGGAGTGCTGTGGGATGTTCTGTATGGCAAATGTGTTGCTCTGATTGGTTGGTAAATAAATCACTGATTGGCCCATGACCAGGCAGGAAGTATAGGTGGGACAAGGAGGAGAATAAAGCTGGGAAGTGGAAGGCTGAGTCAGAGAGACACTGCCAGCCGCCACGATGACAAACAGCATGTGAAGATGCCGGTAAGCCACGAGCCATGTGGCAAGGTATAGATTAGTGGAAATGGATTAATTTAAGCTGTAAGAACAGTTAGTAAGAAGCCTGCCACAGCCATACAGTTTGTAACCAATATAAGTCTCTGTGTTTACTTGGTCGGGTCTGAGTGGCTGTGGGACTGGCAGGTGAGAGAGATTTGCCCTGACCGTGGGCCAGGCAGGAAAGCTCTAGCGACACTGAGATGATTCCATGAGATCATACAAAAAGGGTCAAGTGCTTAAGGGAGGCAGCAGGCAGTTGATGAGCATATTATTTCAAGAATACTATACACTTGCTTCCTCAGACCAGCCCATTGTATTGAAGGCTTAATTTCTCAATGTCCTATATCTCAACAACCGGAAAACATCTTCCACTATGAGTCTCTCTGTGTCTTATTAAAACTTTAGAGACCCAGCCGGGCGGTGGTGGCGCACGCCTTTAATCCCAGCACTCGGAGGCAGAGCCAGGCGGATCTCTGTGAGTTCGAGGCCAGCCTGGGCTACCAAGTGAGTTCCAGGAGAGGAGCAAAGCTACACGGAGAAACCCTGTCTCGAAAAACCAAAAAAAAAAAAACAAAAAAAAAAAAAACCTTTAGAGACCCAAGGGTAGAACCAAAGTTTGCCCTATGCAACAGTTGAAGACTTCTGTTGAGATCGAGTTCGAGAACTTGAACCAATCTGACTTTCTTCTGAGCAAACATCGATTGAGTTCTTGGATAGACCCTTGTAGTATCCATCTTTCCTTCCACAGACCTCCATTAAAAATGGAAAAGCATCAGGGGAAGTGGAGAGCATCAGCGAAGGCAAGTAATGATGCAACAATTGGTGGAAATGGGAGCCAACTGGCCTCTTGAAGGTAGTGCCCACATTGGATTATAGAGCTGAGCTCTATTCCTCTGACTTATCTGATATGTGAAGCCAAGACTATTATGTACTGTTTATACTGGGCCAGGGTTTATATGATAGTCAAGAACCTGGGCTGAAAAATCAGAAAACACTCATACAATTGTGTGATTTTATACAAATTACTAAATCTTTTACAATTCCTGATTCTTCAACCATTTTACATGGATTATAAAACCCAGCTGGCAAACTCACTTTGCAGGTCAATTGACATTATGCACATAACCCTTAACACAGAACTCAAGCAAAGAAGTTTTTTTTTTTTTTTTTTTTTTTGTAATTTTGTAAATAATTTACCAAATCTGTAGCATTTGACAGTACATTAAGTTAAGAGCACCTGTTTGGAAAAGATTTTATATCATTCATTCTTAGCTGGGTACCCACTGCATACTCATTGGACAATGCAATGAGACAAGTGTCAATCACACATTCAAGAGACAGATCAGCAAGCCGCAGAGTCCTGAGTCAATGCACATAGAAGTTTTGGAGGACTCCTGACATAGCCAGTTACAACCTTCAGTAAATGACATCTCTTAGTCTTGCTTTCATTGCTAGCAAAGTTCATATATAAAGCGCATTAACAAAAAAAAAAAAAAAAGGAACATTTGCAGACTTTGACACAACAAAGCCAGGAATATTACTTTGCTTAGTCTGAGAAAAGCCTCTGATTCTCTCTTAAGTAATTGTTTCTAAAGTAAAATAAAAAAAATACTGATAAGACCAGAAGAGACACAAGGCAGATCCACATTAGATTATAAGGCTTGAAGCATGCACCACTGCAAAGGAGTGCTTAGGAGCTGGAGAAATGGCTGTGCTCATGGACTGGAAAGTGGTTTGCAGCACCCTTGTCTGGTGGCTCACAACCACCTATAACTCCAACTCCAGGAGATCTAGTTCTTTCTTTTGGCCTCCCTGGCAGCCCTCTTATCCCCATAAATAAAAATTAAATCTCATTTTTAAAACAAGTATTTATGCATCATCTACATATCTGTAATAATACAATCATCTTGCATTAACTATTTCGTGATAAAGGAATCAAATTCATTAATTTCATTAATGGGACAATGCTGTTGATTTCTGCAGCCATCTTTAGAAATTTTCAGTTTTCTAATTCTTGGAGCCTATAAAATAAGGAGTAGCTAGGGACCCCCCCTCTCTTGACTCCCAAGCATCATGACTTTCCTGAGTCACTTATCTGGTTGTTGGCCAACTTTGAACAACATGGGGAAACTGTTCCCTCTTGGTACTAAGTGTATTTCCTTTACTTCTACATTCCATTTAAGAGGGAAGCTATAAACAGGGATATATTGGTCAAGAGCTACTTTTTAATTATGTCCAGTGGAAGAATTCTGTGGGAGATGCAGAGAGCCGTGTCACTGATGAACATCAGGAGGAATTCAGATTTTATATTATTTGTTCTAAACCAGAACATTTTACTTATTATTCATAATACGTGTTGAAAGCAGACACCAAAATGGCTCATTTGGAGCCTTTCTGTGCCTGCCCGCTAATGCACATTAACGCCAGTACACATTCTGTATTACAGATCCATAAAATGCATTTGCATAATATTGAAATTATAATCCCAAATGTGTACTAAAAACCTTTATGAAAAATTGTTACTGCTCAGCTACTATACAGTGGCTAATTTTTAATCTTCAGCCTCGCAGCCGCAAGTAAAGATGGGGTATTCTTTAAGTAAAAATCTCACAAGTGAGAGCCTGGAGCCTTCGCGTCCCTCTTTGAAGGGGGCTATTGTTAGGGAGAGGAATCTACTACCCCAAATGTCAAACAGTTTTTTTGTAGATGATTGGCTTGATCTTTAGACTAGTTAAAAGTTCAACTTATCTGCCTTCTATCAGAAGAATAAAGGTTTCATGAGCACAGAGGGACATGCCTCTTCCCAGTCCCTGGAGAAGCCCTCTGGTGACTAATCAAAGTGGCTGGGGAAGTGGTGAGTATTTTGCAGATAATTCCACTGTCCATGTATATGCTTGACACTACCTTGAGAAAATTGTAGAAATGAACTCTCATAATAATTCAAGGGCAAATAACCCTCCATCCCGTCTTCATTGAGGCTTGCCGACTCTCATCCCTCTGACACTAACCCTATCCGTTGGCTAGCCCACTCTATCAGCTTGCATACAGCAAACACCATTGTGAATATTCATGTCTGAGTTTTCAAAGGATTCCACAGCTGTACTTTCAGGTAATTCTCTGAAAGCTCCTGGTGAGGCTTTGGAGAACAAATACTACTAAACTGCATCTCCATCAGGTCCATTTGACATATGTTTTAGTAAGGAATCTGACAGCGGCTTCATAGGTCTCCACAAGAAAGTGAGCCTTCATCCCCCTATCATTGTGCAATGCTCCTCTCTTAGTCTTAGCCCCTCTTGCCCTCCCCAGGGTCTCAGGCAGAACATATGCTTTGCTCAACCTCAGTTAGTTTTGCCTAGTTTACCCAACTGTGAAGGAAGGAAATATTCTCCGGTGATCTCCTACCAAACTACCTCCCATCTTCACTCTCTTCTAAAATATCCAGGTACAAGAAGAGAATAAGCAAAACCCTTGCTGCCTGTAGAAGGCCCTGTATACCAGTGGCTTTCAGGAAATGGTCAAGAGGAAACCAGGGATACAACAAATCCCCTACTTAACTTTATTTGGAGCTCTTGGGCTAGGAAAGGTTTCCTCATTTCCAGTTGTTAATTATTTGTTTTTCATATATTTGATTTTAATGAATGTTACATAGGGCAGAGTACAAATTCAGAAGGTACAGTAGCTCAAAGTTATTTCTTATTCTTTGGAAAGATTGCCTGTCTTCAATTTCTTTGAAAAAATGTAAGCCATCGTGTACTATGTGTGGAGGAGATCTATACCTGACTTCTCATTCATATCACAGAAATCTTTTTATAAAGATGTGTAAAACTGTCTCTTTTAGCAGAGATGTGCCATAACTTACTTAATCACCCTTCTTCTGACATAGGTTGTTTCTGTTTTATTTTCTGTTCCAAATATGACTACCCATAATCATTACTTCATAAATTTTCTTGAAATGTGTGGATAAACCCATAAGATAAAATACTGGGACTATAAGTTTTAGATCAGAGAATAAGTACACTTTTCCTTTTTGGTAGATTTTGAGAAATTGTGTACCACAGAAACAGTACCAATTATACTCCTCACAACCCAGAAGTGATGGTCCCCAGGAGTGCCTTAGTTTAACCTTTTAGAAGCAGAGGTTTTAAGGAAGGATTTTTCAATCACCTGGGCTAGTAGATGCCTGCTAGGGAGCTAACCTGGTCCTAGGCAAGCGACAGAAAAAGACTATGAATTTCTTGACAGGCCCAGTCAGCAAGTTTCCAACACCCTGTAATAGACCCAAACATGTGGGTCTCTCATCTGCTGCTAAATGTCTCCAGGAGGTAAATTCCACAGCCTTCTTGGGTAACCTATGTGGGTTCTTCATGACTCTTCTCAAAGGGAGGGCACTTTCCCTTCTGTCTAATATAAATCTTCTCTACATATATCTACTTGTAAAAAAAAAGTGTGCTAACATTTTCCCAGAGCAATACAAGTTCAGCTAACTACAGTAAGGTGCTGTAATTTCATAGCCCAAGCATTCATCTTCTTTTAAAAAAAATCATGTATCTCATAATTCTTTTATAAACCTTTAGTGTATATATATATATATATATATATATATATATATATATATATATATACACATGTAGAGAGAGAGACAAGGGATAATATGTACTTTAATTTTACCCTGCATTTCATTTCACAATGGACATTGTAGTGTGTAGAGGTGTGTGTGTATGTGTGTGTGTGTGTGTGTGTGTGTGTGTGTAGAATTTGCACTGTTCGCTTTCCTTCTCATGTATTGTAATTATAGAATTATGGTCTTTTTCTTGTTGGTTGAGAGTAATACAGTTTCCTGAACAGCATGTCCAATATTGGTTCTTGCTGACGGAGAGCATGTCTGTCATGTCAAAGATGACTACAGGTCATTTCTGAGTGTATCTTTCTCCTGCTGTCAAGATACAATAACTATTTTAGAAACATTTGGCATCCAAAAAAATCCCTGCACTGTGCAAATTAAAACATCTGCTTCTATTTTGACACCCTCCTTCTTCAAAGGTTCGTTGGATTTGCGGTTGCTTTGTTCAACAAGCCTGCTCTTGGAGCCCAAGGATACACATTTAATTACTGGGAAGATATGTTTGACAGAGCTGTGGAAGAAAAAAATTACCCTTCATATTCAGACCAACATTAACATTTTTATAGGATGAGATTGCCTGAGAGTCAAAGAAGGGGGGAAAACTCCAGGAAAATAAATATGAATCTGTTTGGTCACCGGTCTCTGCTGATTTACAAGATGCCAAACCAGTGACTCCTTGCTCTGTTCCCCAGAACTCATCAGCTCGCTGTTAAACTGGCATTTCTGATTTCTGCTGAGGTTAAAGACAGCAAAGTCAACTCTGCTTCCAACAATAAATAACGGAGGAAGTTATTCTTTCCATCCAAACAGGCTTTAGATCACGGCAGACAGCTACAGCCAGGTGCAGTTAGCTGCGTTCGTCATTGCCACGAATGCAAAACATGTGAAGAATCTGCTGTGGGTGGGTTCCTATCCGGGCTTTTGGTGCCTTCAATGTTTTCCCATCCTCAACTGTAACTGAGCCATTGCCACCCATCCCTGTCACCATAATGAAGGGCCAAGGTGCCTGCAGCAGCGCCAGCATCTCCTGATTGGTTTGTTTATTTACGCCGGCCATCAGTGCCAGGTAGCAGATTGTACACTGGAAGGCTTTCTAGAGCTCCAGCCAATGCCTGGTAATCTTCTCCCTGGGCGATGCTGAGATAACACATGTCAGGAGGCAGCAGTGGCTGGCCGGCCAACTCATCACTCACGAAATGCCACCGCCCTGCCTGGCCCTCTCTCCTTGGAGTCTTCTCATCACTATACCAGAGACTGGTACAAACCTTGGCTATTGTGGACAGGGAGGGAGGAACAGAAGACGAGGGCTCTATAACAGAAGCAACAACAGGGACTCGGTGAGGCGGGAGCCAGCAGGTGAACAACGGCTCATTTGCGAGGCTGCATGCAGCTGGGTGTGTGTTATTTGCATCCCGGGGACCCTGATATTTGTTAAAGTGCGGCGGCCAGCTGTGTGGGCACGCTGATGGAGGTGCCCCTCTGAAGTGGGAGATGAATTCTCAGCGTTACTTCCTAGCTAATTTGAGCACAAGTTGAGGGCAGGCATTCTCATCGGGGACCTGCTGCTGAAAAGCTGCGTGGTTCTGAAATGTATCTGTCTTTGCCAAGCATATTATATCCAAACTTGCCTTTTCAAGATCTTACGTCTCGAAAGATGATTTAACTGTTTAAGAAAAACAGCAGCAAAACCAAAGACGCGTGGCAGAGGGACAGACGTAAGGTTGAGACAGAAATGAGTGACGAACCTCATAATGAGGTGTGTACCTTCGGATATTAAGCGATTTCTCTGTGGTACTTTTCCAGATGTGATGGAATACATTTATTTTTGTGCTCATCTGAACTGAAATAATACAAATGAGATACTAAAAAGATATCATTATGTGCAGAAGTAGGCAAAGAATTTAGAATCCCAATTCTATAAGTTAACAGCTGTGCGAGAAGCAATTCGAAGCTGCTTCGTGCCTGCAGGTTGCCTAGGAACCTGTCTAGCAAGTATGGACTGGCTGTGATCTATGTGTGAATCCTGCATGTTGATAGTTCAAGGCTACTTTATTTCAGGCAAAAATAAATAGCTGGTAGTAAGAAGTCTTGTCTCCACCGAAAGCTGCAGCACGGCTGAATACATCCTCTGCGGTAGTGCAATAAAATGGGATGAGTTTAAAACTACCAGATGGTACCCTGTACAGTGCCTGAAATAAAATATAGAATTAGGGTACCCCAAGGTGTGCACAGGAAAGGCAATTACATGAAATAAATGGGCCTCGGGCCTACAGAATGCTCAAGTATGCTACACAGGAGATATACAGTACATCTGGTGAACAGATTTTATCACACACTGGAAAGCCATAAAGAACGCTGTTGACTATCAGATCCCCATCTCACAATGACATTTTACCTGTGTTGGTATTCAGTGCTGTTTATTTTAAAAGGTGCCGTAATCTCAATGATGTGTTTTAAAAGCCTCCTTACCATTGTTTTCTACTCTGCTTCATTTTGGGGGGTACAAACATTGTTGTCTACTCTGCTCCATTTTGGGGGGCACAGATTGATAGAACGCCAAGGAGAATCTCTGGACCGAGAGCCACCTTGGTCTTGGGAGATCACGTCTTGATTTCATTGATCTCATTACTGATGTGGTTTGAACAATAGGCTGGAATTTGTGAGCTCTCCCCATTTGAGGAAATGCCAACGTATTTCTAATGCTCCTTCCCACATCTCCGTGGCTCTCCGTTTTCCTTCTTGACCTGTCCTGCCCTTTTTCCAAACACTCTGGGAAAGGTGATTTTTTTTTTCCCCTGGTGGTGGTTGTTTCTGAGGAGCATTTGTAGACAGCCAGCCCCTTTCTTGTCTCTTCCTCAGCAAAAGCAAACCTGTACAGTTTGAAAATGCTGTGCTCCATTTTCTATTGTGAAAAAGAGCAAGGAACGCAGCATACATTACCGTTTTAAAAGTTGCTGTAATAAAATCTGCTCAGTACTTAAAGATAGCTTTAGTGTCCTTCCAGGATTCATCCTTGCTTTGATAATTGGGTAATTGCGTCCCCTCCCCCTCCAATAAATACTTTCACCCAATTAAGTTTAAAACTATAATAAATTTTAAAGAATTATGGTCTAAAAATTCATACCCTAGAACCAATGTTAAGTGTGAATATTTATCTTAAGCCATGGAGCAGTGCAGACTGTTTACAGGCTCACATACCTTCCCTCAGCAGTCTCCCTCTGGGGCTGCCACCATACTGCAGCATGGCTTTCCTGAAGCCAAGTGATCCCAGGCAAGACTAGTGAGCTCCCTCACTGCCAAGGTGGTTTTCAGTAGATGGTCCTCCACTCTCACATCCTTGCCTTTCTCAGCTTCTGGGCAGCATTCACTTTTCCCTGTGCACTCCCTCGTCCATGCATTGTCCATCCATTCATCCGTCCAGTAATCTCTAAGTGTCCATGACTACACTTGAGAATATTTACAGATGTGCAGAATGAACAAGAAAAATGCTGGAGTTCAGCTGACCTTCTCCTTCTTCCTGTTTGTTCTGCAGACCAATGTGTCCAGGTGAGTTGGCCGGGCTTATGTTACACACAACCACAGCAGTAACAGAGCGGGGCACATGGAACTCACTTCAGGGAAAGATACGGTTCAAAAAGAGGAAGTCGGTGCCCCAGGGGAAGTGGAAAGGGACTTACTCTAGGACAGCACAGACCCCCAACTGCTCTCCCCTCCAGCAGAGCTTCCTGAGACCTGCCACCTCCTTTAGCTGATCTGTCCGCTTCTCCCAAACCAACCTATTGAATCATGCTGCCCACAAAGGCCAAGTGCGTGCTTCCCTGGCTACCCCTCTGCCCTACCATCAGACTTAGCCTTCTCTGTCCATCCCCACAGACTCCTGTGCAGGGAATGGACATGGTAGCTTGGATGTCTAGGTAGTTGTATTTCAAATGACACGTGGTGGGCAAGTAAAGATGTAAAATACAAAAGCAATGACAGAATCTCCAGGCAGCAGTGACCTGGGTACAGAGCGCTGTGCATACAGAGTTGCCAATGATATTGTTAGATTTACCAACATATAAAAACTTTAGCTCTGTGGGTTCTTTATAAATATGATGACTTCCTGAGAATAGCAACAGGAGAGTTGATGTAAACACTTAGGATCATAGTAATCTGAAAAAAAAATAAGACCCTCGGACTTTTGGAAAACCTGATATGTAGAGACACTTTTGGTATCAACCTGGAATTTCCTAAGGACAAACGTCCTAAATTCTGAAGCTTAGCAGCTGATATAGAAGTAAACCAATCTGGCATCTGCCTTCTTATATCCCATCCAGAAACTATATCATGGCTTATTCAGCCAAAATATTGCTGTGTTAATTGGTTTCAAGGATTTCATTTAAATAAATAAAATACTACATTCTAGATAATCTTCTCATTGGGTCTGGTGGACCTATAATTCGAACTACTCACAAGGGAAGAGAATCGTAAGTTCAAGGTTAGCCTGAGCAACTTAGTGAGTTTCTGCCTCCGAATACGAAATACAGAAAGGGCTAGGGATACAGTTCTGTGACGAGGTGCAGAGTATTTACAAGGCTCTGGGTTCAATCGCAGAACCAAAGGCCTAAGAGAGGAGCAAGAAGTGTCAGCAAAGAAGCATTGTTCTCTTTGGGGTCTAGATGCAATTTTTATCATCTTTGGATCTTGTCTTCAGTTCTTGTAAGTAGAGTAAGGAGTTTCTGGCAAAGCAGAGGCATGACAATGGTAGCCTGCCCAGGACAGCCTTCCGAGATGTGCAAGGTTCATCTCCCCACGGGCACGTTGGGCCACAGGTGGTTGCTTGCTGACCTACCTCGGTTGGTTTGTTGCCTGCCCTAAGGGTGGAATTTTCTGGAAAGAGCTTTAAGACCAGAATTAGCCAAGGTTCCAGGGTGTCTCTCTTTACAGGGAAGTAGCCTAAGCAGGTGTGGAGAAAGGTCGTTGCCATGGCAGCCGTCACTAGGCACTCTGCCAGGGAGGCTGTCTGGCACTTAATTGGGCTGGATACAAGATGTCAGCATCTCTGAACGGCCCTGCTGTAACAGGGATAATCTGTGAGCAGCCTCCCACCACCGGCTCACACAGAGCAAAACATGGCAGCATAACGGGCAGATTGAGGGTGAATGGGTCTAACCCCCCACTGCTGTTGGCTTCTAGCTGTGTAAACTGGGAAAGTCTTCCATCTCTCTGAAAACGTGGCTGTTTTCCTCATGTAGCCAGAGTGAGGAGTAAATGAGATGAGCCATATTAAAAACACATTGCCAGGCTCCCGGTTAAAACACAAGGATGTTTAGCGACTGGTACAAATAAAAACTCTCCAGACAAGGGTGAATGAACTACAAGTGTGCAGGGAACTGGAGGAAATTCGGCCCTGTCTGGGGCATCATAGAAAAGCATGAGAAGACAAGTAGGAGGGAAAAGACTCCTGGAAAGGCCTCATGGGGTAGAGGGCTTACAGGTGGAGGAACTGGAATTAGATTGAATTCACTCTCCACCTAATGCCACGGGGTTGTATGGATAGTGCTAAGGGACACTATCCATAAGGTAAAAACGCTTTGAGATAAACACAAACAAGTGATGAGTGTGAGGGAGCAACGAGATAAGAAGCCGTTCCGGAAGCTGCTTTGGTGACCAGAAGTGACGAGAGTTGAGTGGCAGCTTCCCAGGTTGTAGCTGGATTGCTGAGTGGGCCGTGGCTATCAAGACGCGGTTAGCTATAAAGACATGGTAAGGGAGGAAATGGGCTTTGCGGGAAAGTGTGACCTCCTAGGAAGGAACTGAGGTCAAGACATCCCCCAGCTGTGATCATAGGGCTGTTATAAGATCATCGGAGCTTTCAAAGGTCCTTAGAGACTGGGGATGAGAGCTGGTGCAATGGGAAAGGGTTTGTTCTCAGAGGAAACCGTTGGTATTGAGGAACAAAAGGAGCTTCCGTAGAAAGGCTGGGATGAATATGAAAGTGATATAGGATGTTGACATTCTTTCTTTTTTTTTTTTAAGGTGGAAGAGTAAAATACATTTTGATTTTCAGGGAAAATATGAATTGCAGTAAAATACAAGCCATTAATTGACCTGGAGATAATTCCAAATTGTTCTAAAGAGAAAACAAATTGAAAAGCTATTCTATATATCAAAATCCACCAGCAGCCATGTAGGGTGAAGCAAAACAAATCTAGAATGTAGACATATTTCCATGCCAATCCCATTAGCTAAACAAATCTGAGATTTGAAAGGCAGAGAGATCAGGAAAGATCTAGCTGTAGCTAATGTCTCAGGATAAGAGAAGGATTTTTTTAAAAAAATAAGCTAAAGATAAAAAAGAAATGAAAAAAAGAAGTTAATCACACACACACACACACACACACACACACACACACACACACACACACATATGTATATTTGAACAAGCCCCCTTACAGGAAACTTTCATGGGTGTACGATACCGTTTTGTGAAACATCCGCATTTCTTTATCACTTTCTCACCCTGCTGCCTTCTAGCACTTCGACTTCATTTTCTCCTTTAAACTATCAGTGGTCAGTCCTCTTTCCTGTGTACACACTCACTCATTCAATGTGTATTCAATGTGCCTCAGGAACACAGAGGACTCATGTTGCTAATGGCAAATGGGATTCTTGCCCTCAGACCTCACAGTGTGGGAGAAAGGCATTTGTACACAGATAAATAAATACAACCCGAGGCGGAAGATCAATATTATGGGTCCTATAAAGGCAGAGCTTTGAGGCTATGACATACGAGGCAGAAGCTGTGAATTCTTACCGGGTGGACCGAGGGGGCTTTAGGATTCCAACAGTGAGCGCAGGGATCTGGGTTGATGCTCTAAGCACTGAGGAGCGGGAATGACAGCCAGCACATGTGTAGTGAACATCAAGCAGCCTGGTGGCGAGGAGGACGGAGTGATGGAAGGAATACATTCCAGTGGTGAATTCTAGATGATGAAGTTGTTCTCAGAAGTGTGGCACAGAGAGACAAACTGTTCTCAGGCAAGATGGGGATGCCATGGCTAGACCTCTTGTGGAGACTGCAGCAAAATGAATGAAGAGCGAACCATTAGCTTTGAGAGCTACTGGAGGAAGGAGGCCAGAGGACCTGTTGGCGCGGGGAATATTGAAGGGACTAGAACCAAAGACTCTTCTCAGGGCCCCCATTGTCTTTGATCTTTCTCTCCCAGATGACAGCGCTCAGCACTCCTGGCTTCTGAAACTGCCTTCTGTTTTAATGAGGACGAGCTCTTCTGTTTCTCCTTCCAATTATGAGTAGAAAACTTA
Source organism: Peromyscus californicus insignis (assembly GCF_007827085.1). Taxonomy (NCBI): domain Eukaryota; kingdom Metazoa; phylum Chordata; class Mammalia; order Rodentia; family Cricetidae; genus Peromyscus; species Peromyscus californicus. The sequence continues at coordinate 52,645,534 of NW_026294595.1, forward strand.
ATACATGACCTTTGCTAAGAAATTTGGCTCTTCATTCTGACACGCGTCTCTCCAAAGGATTAAGTGATTTATGTGACTTGGATCAAGTCTGAGTTAAGTGATAGTTTGGAGACAATGAGAGACTTACCTGCCCAGCTGAGTTCCTTTCCCCCGGGTAAAGGAAAGGGAAAGAGATTTCGTTGCAGGTGTGTACAGATGTAAGCTTAGGGAATTGAAATGTTCCTAAGACTTTCTTGACAGGGGAACTTAATGCTTCATACTAGCAGGCAAAAATAGTTTGAAGTTCATTCCCAAGATAGTGAGTTTTAAATAGAGATTTGACGTGGAATGGTTGACATATAAATCTTCCTGGACTTCTACATAAAGTCCACATTTGATTCAACAGACAGCAATGAGTCTTTAAGAGCCATAATGGGCCTTCGTGTCAGAGGGTATTTATGGATTTACAGAATCTTTAGATATGTGGATCTTGTGAGAGCATGATTTAAAAAAAAACTCTGAAAATTTTGCTCAAATAAATGAGAGCTTAGTGAGCTGTTTCTTAAATTAAATGACTCAGTCATTGTTCACGTGTAAAATACCCAAGAGTCCTGGTCCACATTTGGGAGAAATGTACTGCAACATTTCTGTTAGAGAACAAAGCAGTTTGGGGCTGGAGGAAATCTCTAACTTCTATTTTTGTTTTTCACACTGCAGACTTAATAAGAAGTATGCTGCTGAGTACAAGGTTTTGGGGCAGCCATGGCTCAGGTCACATCTCTGGCGACAAACGGGGGTGATGGAAGCAAAACAGTTTTATATTTGAAAAACCCATTTGGGACACAGGTCAGTAATGTTGGAAGCCAAATATTTTGTCAGACTCATAACTAGGAATGGAAACTAATTTCTCCAGAATTGGAAATCTTGCGACGTTCCCGTTCCCAGCAAGTACTAGAAGATTTTTGTCTTCTCATGAGCTTTCTTCTATAAAAAAGAGAAAGATGAATATTCATTCTTTGTGATTTCATGAAATCCTCATTATGATGTGGGATTCAAATTCTCCTTTGCATTCAATATTTGAATTGAAGTCTTTTATAAGTAAGTTGTGGTAAATTGTGGTGATATTTTATTTGTATGTTAATAAATAAAGCTTGCCTGGAGATCAAGGGGGAAAAGGCCAGCCATTTTAAGTAAACACGCCCTTAATCCCTTAGCAGGCAGAATCCCTGTGTGTTCAAGACCACACTAGGGAACACAACCAAAGTGTGGTGACACACGCCTTTAATCTCAGTACCAACCATAGAGACATGGAGGTCTGTGCAGACAAACAGACAGTAACAGAGCTGTGTAGGAAGAGAAAGTGAGGTAGCTGGGCTAAGAGAGTCAATGAAAGGGCAGAACAGCAAGGCAATAAAGGTATGGGTAGACAGGAAGTAACTCACATTTGGAAGCTGCAGAGTTGGTGAGGTAAGGTTGGCTGGTGGCTTTCCCTATTTCCCTGATCTAAGGCTTTCACCCCTATATTTTTGGCTCCATGTTTTTTATTTAATAAGACCATTTAGAAATTCATCTACAGTAAATAAAGTGTGTCTGTGTTCGTGTGTGTGTGTGTGTGTGTGTGTGTGTGTGTGTGTGTGTATTTGTGCCTCTGTGTGTGTGTATTCATGCACACATATGTGCCCATGAGGGAGGGCAATGGTGGTGATGGCAGGTGTGGATTGAACTCAGCTTAGGCATGGCAAGCAAACATTCTATCCCTGAGCTATCTCCCTAAGCAAGATGAAGAGTTTACTAGAGCATGCAACTGTTATCAAATGCAGAAGCTCCCTAAAGTCTCCCTTATGATGTAAGCTAAGACTTTGCCTCAACTCAAGACCAGTGACCAAAGCTTTTCTGATTGTGTCCTTCTGGTAGCCTGAGGCCACAGGGCTCAGTGTTTTAGGATAAGATCACATTTTCTACTCTACATTTCTTTGTGCTGGCAAAGGACTGAGTGCAATGTTTCTTTCTTTGAGTACTAAGGCGGGAGCAGGAGTATACTAGTAGCTACGTCTGGAGCAAAGCTTGACGTTAAGGAAGGCCACTGCCACTATCAACATCACCATGGTCCTCTCAGCCTGTCATGTAAGTCCCCAGGAGAGATGCAGAGTTCTTTAGCTTGCTGATATGAGGCTTAACAGATTTTAAAACATAGACAAGCAAGAAATCTCGTATTTTTTTTTGTCTGCCAAAATAACTTGTCTTGCCTTGAAGTCAAATCCCAGGCTGAAGAGAGTTTTCCCTTGAGTTGTCAAAGAAAAAATTTCTTCTAAATGGAACTCTTCAACTTCTCAACCTTGACACATGACTGAAATGATTATTTAAGCAACACACACACGCCATTCAGACTCCTTTGGATAATGCAAGCACGCAGCTAAGGAAAAGCAAGACTGTAAAATCAGAGGTACTGGGGCAACAGTGATGAAAACTTAGATCCAAAAAAAATAATGTGCTGGAAATAGAAGGCTTTGGGGGCCAGTTTATATTTAGACAACTTGGTGCTGCTGCAGATATCTAACATGAACCAAGAAGGCTAACACTGGACATACAGAGGCCTATGAACCAACACAAAATGGCTGGCACTAGATATCCAGGGAACCCAAAAGTAAACAGTGATATAATCAGTTACATAATCAGTTCTGGCAGAATACCACTGTGGTGTTTTGAATGAGAATGGCCCTGTAGGCTCATATATTTGAGCACTAATTTCCCAGATAGTGGAACTGTTTGGGAAGGATTGGGTGGTATGGTCTTATTGAAGGAGGTATGTCACTGGAGGTGAGCTTTGACATTTCAAAAGCCCACACCACTACCACCCTCTCTCTCTGCCTGCAACTTGTAGATCAGATGTAAGCTCTCAGCTACTGCTCCAGCACCATGTCTGTCCACTGGTCACCACATTCTCCACCATGATGGTCATGGACTAACTCTCTGAAACTATAAGCAAGCCCCAACCTAAAATGCTTCATTTTCTAAGTTGCCTTGATCATGGTGTTTCATCACAGCAACTAAGACAATCATATCTATGTGGTTTTATGTAACTATGGCCTGGAGTTCAGAAGTGTTGGATTTAGCTGAAGCCTTTACTCCTGCTTTCCCCAGCTTGTCTATACATGTCTGTAGGCCTGTGTGCCTTTCTACCTGCCATATGTGTGTATGGTGTGTGTGTGTGTGTGTGTGTGTGTGTGTGTGTGTGTGTGTGTGTGTGTGAATGTGTTCACATGCATGTGTGAGCACCTATCTGTGTGCCACCCATGTGTACCAGCATGTGCCTGGGTACCTGTCAACATCTTCTTGCCTAGTGGTTTCTGTGGTGGCCTTCACCCAGAATGAATAAAGTATGTTTATCTCTCTATGATTCATCATACTCTTCTTCAATCTCCCACCCAGCCTCCTGTGACCCTCCTCCTTTGCTGGTATAGGAGTTTTGACCTCACAGAAAAGGATCTATTGAAAATGCTGAGACCAAGTCCTCTACTGCAGCTCTTCAGGGAGACTCCAGTATCCACATCAGAGTTTAACTGACTTCTTTTTTTAGAAATAAAAACTGCCAAGTTTCATCAGGTTTGAAGTAGGGACCAGAAAGGTCACTGAGCAGAAATATGAAGTCGAAGATGATTCCTGGGTTGTGGAGATATTTAATTTTCAAATGAGAAGAGGAAGCCATGTGTGTCTTCCATTAATTCTTATTTGGCCAGATCGCTGGAAGAATGGTTAGTGGAAATGATAAGCCTTCGCCGAGGCTCCAGCCTCTCCTGCCACTGTTCTCGGGAGTGGGGCCACTCTGTGCACAGGTCTAAAGAGCCATCTCTTTAGCTACAGCCACTAGACTTGATCAGGTAAACAATGGAGACCAGCAAAGGCCATTGAGCAGTAGCTTGATTAGAACTGTGTTCCAGAAGGAACTCTCTGGAAGTGGTGAGGAGTGATGAATTGGAACAAGAAAATGATGGATGCAAAAAAAAATAATTACAGATTGTCAGATGCTTAAAGCAAGAGATGGTGGGACTTTGAAGAACAGTCATAATGAAATTGGCCAGTCTGAGACTAAAGTTATGCTGTTAAGATCAACCGTGGTCCTAACACATCTTCCCATGGCTCCAGACCTTATTATGCCCACTATGGTGGTCTCAGTACCCATGACTCCTTCATTGTCCCAGGAGATTTTTCATATTTTCATGAGACTTGAGTTCATATGTCACAAGCACATAAAGTATGTAAACAGATTTTAATGTGCAATGCTCATCATGAGAGATTTCTGGTACATTGATAGTTTTGGCTCATGGATGTTTCCTCATTCTGTTCATAAAATAACCTGGAAACACCTCTGTCCTTTCACATTTTGGCTTCATGCACGGGTTGTAGCCACATAGTGACAACCCATCAAACATCCTCCCTTTATTAAGATGAGTAAAGTCAAGAAAGGACTCTCTACAGCTTAGACCAACACAGACTCATATAATAACAGTTAACAACAATGCTAATAAAATATTAAAGCATTGTACTTTATACCAAGCCCTAATTGTGTGTGTGTGTGTGTGTGTGTGTGTCTATGTGCATATAGCCATTTAAACAACCTCAGTGAAGTAGGCTTATAGTATTTTTAATTAAACAGAGAGAAAACCAGGGCTCAAACAGAGTTTAAGAAACTTTCCTAAGGTTTTATAAGTAGTAGGTGGCAGAGAAAAGATTCAAATCCAGATGTACCTTACTTTGGACCTCCAGTACCTTGACTTTTGGTAATGAAGACTGCCAGCATCTCAACATTTCCTGCACAGATGCTAAATTACCTCTGGTCTAGTCCCATGATGTAAGGTAGACTAGACCAAACCGCAGGCATTTCTTCCAGCCTAATTCCATAGATGAAGATGAGCCTACATCTCAAACCATGAAGGATTCTCATAGATTTAATCTGGCATTTGGGATCTGAGGCTTTACCCAAGGATTCAGATCAGATGAACTCTCAGACCCACTATAGCATATGTCTAATCTAGATCCAGGATGAAAGAAATACCTATGATGTCTTTCTTTCAAGGGTTGGTGACTCGACCCTGGGTTCCAGTCATGTATTTATGACACTCATGAGACAGCAGTCTTTATAGATGTGAGTCAGATGATGTTTTGTACTATGGTAACAACAATCTATCAGTCTCCAGAACGTTAGCAGTCATAGCTACCAAAGGAAGAGCTCTATCAGCCAAGACTCTAAAGTCAAACCTACACCTATCTGCCACAGTGAATTGTTGACTAAAAAGTCATTTGGTCCCAAATGGAGAAGCTACTTCTGATCATCAGTTGCTGAGCATTACAAAGAACTTCTAAGAAGTCTGATGGCATAGAGAAAATAAACAAAAGATTAATATCCAACATTTATATGCAAGCCATACATCATTAATGATCATTATGAAGAACTTGCTTAGTTCAAATGAGGTTCCAGAAGACTGGAAGCGTTTATTGTAGCACCAGTATTTATAATAGCCACCCTGGGGAACAGCAGGCCCATCAACGTGACATAGCTAATATGCAAGGTAATGGAAATAAGTAGAGGTGAAACAGAGCCACACGGACACCGAATTATCTTGGGAGCCAACTTCCATGCAAATAATTAGAAAGTGCCCTGTTTATTAGCAGAGTGGAGAGGACATTGCCTGAGACACCTTAGGTCACATTTTAACTTTCCATTTAAAACTGGCACAGCATGTGGTGGCTCTTCTTAAAATCACAGCTAGAAACATTCAGTGCAATTGACAGAGGACAAAGAGCTCCCAATGAAATCCAAGGAAGATGCTCATCCACAGTTGGGAAGCACCACGATTCTGGCCAAGAAGAGGTCCAGATTTAGGTCCCTGTCCCTTAACCTATTCTTTTGCAGTTTCCTTGACTGTGAAATGTGGACTCTAGTGGCACAAGAGAGTAGAGACTTCATGAAAGTGCCTTGTAAGTAAATGATGGGAGAAGGGGATGCACACACTGCGGTGGGCTGAGCAGCAGGCGTGGAGGATGTTTCACACCACGGGGATTTCACACACTGGTAAGGTATGCCCTTGATAACAGCCCTTCAGCTCTAGCCTATTGCTGCTGTGCAGCAGTCCAGAACCAGTGTCCCAGGCAGCCGTTTCATTTAAAGACAAAAATGAAAAGAAATAGCCTTTTTAAAAAAAGAAGAACTATCTCAACTTTAAAATGCTGCAGCTGAAACTAAAGTTTCTAAAACTGTTAATGCGGCCTGCATCCCCTCTCTAAGTCCCCACTGTGGATATTATGGTAGAAAAGCAGTTGGGAATTGGATTAGTCAATCATTGTATTAGTCACTTTTCTTGATGCTGTGGCAAGGTATCTGACAGAAGCCATTTGAGAAGGAGGGGGTTGTTTGGGCTCCCAGTTTGAAGGGACAGCCTATCACTTTGGCAAAGTTATGGGGGCAGAAGCAGGAGGCAGTTGATCACTGTGCATCCATAGTAGGAAGCAGAGAGATATGAAGACTCATGCTCAGTTACTCTTCTCACTTGTATGGAGTCTGGGACCCAGCCTGTGGAATGGTGCCACCCACAGTGACTATGAGTCTTGCCCTCTCAGTTAACCCATTCTAAAAACTCCCTCATAGATATGCCCGCAAGATTCTAGATCCTATCAATTTGGCCATCAATATTAACTGCCACAATGATAATTATTACTAACATGTATCGTAATACTAGTCAAGTATGTACTATGGTTGTCATGTTGAAATGAAGGGCTTTTAACTTTATTGATATATAGTTGACAATTATATATATGTATATTATATGCTATAAATACATGCATATTTATGTGAAACATGATGATTATATTTTATGGGGTGTTGTGAGTTCAGGGGGATAGTGATGAAACCCAGGACCTGGTGCATGCTAGGTGAGCACTCTACCACTGAGCTGCACCCCTAGCCTAAACAGATGTTCTTGTAAGTGTTGTAGAAAGTAGACCTAGGAAGCCTACAATAAGGTAAATTCAGATTCCTGCTTTCACACATGTGCAACTGATGAAGATTATCCTTGGCTAAAGTTAATAAATTTTGTGAAGCTTTAATTTTTAAAAACTCACAGAAACCTCAATGCTTCTTAAAAAAAGTCCATAGTGTGATATAACAACCCCTCACCCTCCTTCTTAACAATGGCTTTTACTAGGGCCCTTCCAAGGAAGCATTTTTCCCCCTCAAAACTGTAGTTAACTGTGATCTTTCCTGTAAACATTCTCACATTTCCTTTCATACACTTACTTCCTTCATCTTACCCTGACTCAGGGAAGCTGCACAAAACTAATAACTCAGCTATTTCACTACACCAAGAAGCAAGTGGTCAAAAAAGTGATGTCTTTCCCCAACTTACCTGTTAGTGCTGCCATCAACCAGGGAAGGCAAACTGCCCAGGATCAACCAACCCATGTCAATCTCAAGAACAAGATCGATGGTCAAATCCTAGTCTGTGTTTTGTGGGTGACATGGAATCCCTGATGCCATTACCATCTTTATCTTCTTTACATTTGAACCATGATATTTCATCTTCCAGTCATTGTACACTGAAGACTCCAGGAGAGCTCTGTCATCCTGGGAATGCTAAAGGCCATCTAAATCCAAAAGCCATCTTCAAGCTCTGGGTGACAGAAACTCTAGCAAGACAGAGAGCATACAGGACATGAGCAGGAGAGCCATGGGCCTCTTTTCCCTATCTGGGTAAAATGAACAATGGGATAGCTGAGTTGGGAGGTAAGCATGGCTTCCCTTTCCCTTTCCTCTCCTTTCCTTTGTCAATTTCTCTGATGATTTGCATGACTTCCAGATACTAAAGAACAGTTAGGAGGCAATGCTTTTTCTATGACGAATAGCAGAAAATGATCATTTCTGGTGACTTTTCACAAAGAACACAAGTTTCTGCTTAGTTAAAAAGCCTTAGGTACATGGGAACCTTTTGTTCCTGTCCCCAGCGCTCATTCCCACGCTTCTGTTTTCTACGCCTAGTCACCCCCAGCATTCTCTGGCAGCAGGGAGATGAGGGGTTCTCAGGCCATAGAGCAGCGGTTCTCCACCTGTGGGTCACAACCTCTTGGGGGTTGTGTATCAGTTATCCTACATATCAGATATTTATATTACAATCTATAGCAGTAGCAAAATTATAGTTATGAAATAGCAACAAAAATAACTTTATAGTTGGGGGTCACCACAACATGAGGAACTGGATTCAAGGGTCACAGCATTAGGAAGGTTGAGAAGCACTGCTCTAGAGGATCAGAAGGTCATAGTGATGAATGTCAGAAACAGATCCTTCCCAAGGTTAGTTTGCAGCACTGTGATGATTCTAGTGCTGACTGGCAAACTGGGGCAGAAAAAAAAAAGTGGACATCCGGATAGATGCAGGGGAGATCTGCATGATCTCAGGGCGGTATTCCTTCTCTTCCATTCACAGACAAAGTGTTTCCCCAAGGAACCTGGGAACTAGAAGAGGAAGTGTGTAACCCCCAAGGGGAGCTGAAACAAAAGCAGAGCAAGGAAAGAAACTTCCCTTCAGGTGCCCTTCACAAAAGGAACATTCCTTCTGGGAAGCAAAGCTCTCTGGAAACGGGGTTTCCTTGGCCCGTGAGAGGGAACGAGTCAGAATTCTCAGAACTAGTCACAAAAGAAGAGTCATGGCAATTTGTGTTAACCTTGATATTAATTATGAAAAGGGAAATGGAAGCCATTAGAAAATTCCCAAGAGTAGGTTATTCAGGGACAGAAGGAAGACTGTTAGAGACTTTTAGTACATGGGCAACACACCTCCATAGTTCCCCAAACAGCCCATGAAGTTGTGGGTCCAAAGTCCTTTATGTCACATTTGGTGATACAGGTATTTACAGAGCTTGGGTACATGCTTCGCACCACACAATGAGTTTCATTCCATGGCCATCAAGAGAAGGCTCCCTTCATTAAACAAAGACACCACATGCAGGGATGAAGTGAGTATGGTCAGGAGAGAGTTTTGTGGTCCTCAAGTGGAGAATGTATATTTGAACTCTTGATTCAAAATGGAAAAACTCTCTGGCTTATTCCAGCAGTGAGAATCTCAGAAGTGGGACCTTAAAGGTACCTCAGCTTTCAGGGAAGCTGCAAGGCTTTAGGACAACTTGTAGCCCATTGCAAGCCCAGATTCAACACTTTATACAGAACCAGAACCAATTACATTGGGGACCGTGTTACAGTTGCCAAATATTGTGCAACTTCTTATGGGTTTGGAATGAAGAATAGAATGCAGGCCTAGAGCAAAATGAGCTGAGTTGGGAAAGGGGAAATAGATTCAGAATGTAAAAAGCAGTGCTCTTTGATGGGCTGAAGGACTGACACATGGAAAATGCAATGCATTATTGACAAACACGTATGCTGGCTGCAAAAATAATTAACACAAGCAGAAAAGAAACAGGAATGAAATGGACCAGAAAGACTTTGAAAGATTGTGAAGTGGCCGCTGAAATTGCCAACCTAATGTCAGAGAGATGATTAAAATTTTCCAATAGAATAGGTGAATAGGTACTTAGGAGAGTGTGATGTAAACCAAGAGAGAGTGGATCATTATATGAATCTGCACGGAGGTACCAATCAGCATTTTATGTGCAACTTTGCAGTGCACATTTTAGCAGATGGAGGAAGCTCTTAAAATCTGATAGCTAAACTGAGTCTGCCTGCTTTTCTGTTCCATAATAACCATCCCTGGAATGGGCACTTGTTCAATGCATAAGCAGTCCCCATAATAGAATTCCAGAAATATCAATATGCTCACAAAGGAAAGATACCTCCAGAAACCTAGGACCCAGGGAGAATGAGGGAAGGGAGGAATAATTCAATCTAAGTGTGTACCTGGATGTCTGGTACTCATCAGACTTGCTGGAGACTTAGCAACCAGAACCCAAAGTGAAGGCTGAGCGACAGTTGGGAGCAAATTCTTCTGCGGGCTGAACTGTACCCATGCAGGCAGAACTGCATGCACATGTACACACACACTCTTGCAGAAACTGTATTGCTGCAATAACAAAAACAATTAGATGGTGGATTGTGGGTATGCTAAAGGAGAATAATTCTTCATGATCAGAATGACTTTTTCCGCTCATTCAACAGAAAAAGACTCTTATTTTTTATTTGTTGGCAAAGCCAAATTAGAAAAAATATATATCTTTACGACCCTAGGAGACAAATGAGTGATACCAAATATCACTAAAAATGCTATTAATCTACAAGTGATATAAAATTACCATCTCAGCACAAAGAAAGCCTATATAATCTGAATTTCCCTAGGATCATAAAAACGAATGAGAGGCGAAATTGAGAGTAAGTATGCTTTTGAGATGCAGTTAAGGGTTCCATGCATTGTTAACAAATGTGGCTAGGCAGACTGGTGATTTACCTTGAATAGAGACAGAAAACGTCCAAATGGGACCAAATGATCCTCCCATGAGTGTCTAATGACACCTTTGAGGACATTATTCTCCTCCCTTCGATATTTAAATGTGGCTGATTAGCTATTGACTTTATGGGTTATTCCCCTCTGTTTTCAACTGATCATTTTCTGTGTATTTCAGAAGCCAAAAGTAGCTCTGAGTGGAGTGAGAATGTGTGGAGGACTCAAATCAAGATGCTCTTCTTTGTGTAACAGGTACCTGGGTGAGGAACACAAAGGATGGTTGCTCTCTCACTAAGGGACTGTCTCCGTATCTGAATAAAGCCCATTTTCAGTTAATATCATCATCTTGCACTCTGGCCAGGGCATCAGGATAGCACAACGATGGTGGACACAGCCTTTTGTACTACGGCACAGGGTCAAATCCAGGTTTGTGGGGTCTCATGCTTGAGTTTATAGTACACTCTTAAAACGGACAGTTTTAAAACACGGATGTCAGAACAGATATGGAAGGGGAAATTTGTCTTGAATGAGTGAAGAAATCAGAGCATCAGAAACTCCCTAACACTGGCACATTGCAACATCAGGACACTGAGTGTCGTAGGTCGTGTCTGTAATCCTGGTGCTCACAGGGCACAGCCAGGAAGATCACCTTCGATTTAAGGCCAGCCTGGACTCAGACAGTAAGTTCCAGGTCAGACTCTGCAGCAAAAAGTAAACACAAATAAACAAAATGAAACAAGCAGGAAAAGCTTTAGTTTAGTTTAGGAGTTTTTTAGGTTATAATTTAGTTACAGCATTTCTCCCTTCTTTCCTCCCTTCAAACCTGTTTCAAACACCCCTCCCAGTTTGCCTTCAAATTCATGGCCCCTTTTTTTAGGAATTGCTCTTGCATGTGTATGTGTATACATATGTGTATCTGTTTATGCACATGAATTCCTTAATATAACCTATTCGGTCTGTATAATGTTACTTGTATGCAGCTTTTCAGGGCTGACTATTTGGCACCGGACAACCAATTGAGGTGCTCTTCCCTAGAGACGGCCACCTCTGCTCGCAGCTTTGCTCGGTGGTCTGGAGTTCTTTGTGGAGGGTTGAGGCCTCATGGGCTTTTCTCCTGCCAGTCTGACATTCCCTTGGTGTGGTCCTTGTTTGGCTCACATTTGAGCAGTTGTGTTCTCCGGATGTGACCGTAGTTCTCACCGCTCAAGGAAATTTCTCTTTGTCACAGAAGGAGACCACTACAGAAACAATCAACCAATCAAAATGCAGGGTTGTGAAGCCCAGTTCCACTGGATCCATTTAGAAGACACTCTTCACCTAAGGCTCAGGGAACACTGTGGAAGAAAAAAAAAAGAACTTCAGTTTTTCAGTAGCTAATTGCTCAATACAGTTCTACAAAGTTTGTTTCCCTACATTTCTGCCTTGATACTTCTTGATTGACTCTTTACACCGCAATGATTTTGGGATAGTTCCTACAGATAAGAGAAATACGTAATTTGGTCTTTCCTCTAACACTGTGGTTAGATTTTTCAGTGGTGGTTTTGTTGTTGTTGCTGTTGTTGTTTTTGGTTTTTTGGCAAAGCCATATGTGTAAATTTCATAGTAGTTTCTCACCTAAGGCCACAGCTTTTGAAGACTGAAAACACTTGCATCTGGCTGCCCGCACAGCTCCTTGTTCTTCCCCCAGTACAGGTCTGACTGCCTCTCCCTCACCAGACCTGCCCTGGGTCAGGGAGCTCTGAAGTTGGAGGCAGATGAGAATGAGTAGACCCTTACCACTAAAGGCAAGTGTAGGCCAGGATGTTCAAGGTGGGCCACCAGAAGTTGTCGTTAGGATCCAGGTGGATGGAGTGAGGCTTTTGTTGGTCCTCAGTACCACAGTGAGTTGATGTTCTTCTGTCTTCTTCCTAGGGTACCTACAGTCTCCTGCCAATGACACCCAGGGTTTAGAAAACATCCAACTGCCGGCCTTTCCACCTTACCGTGAGTCACTTTCCTTCCAGTCGTCTCTGGACAAATCATAAAAGAGAAGTTGCCCTTTCAGGGAACCCCCTCTCCTTGAAGCACTTTTTGTTCTTGGCAAGGAACTGCAGGGATCATCCTAAGTAAGGCCATCATGTAACAAATCTAAAGCTCAAAGGAAGTTTTCTAACCTATCGATAATAAATTTCCATGTTTTGATTGATATTGCTAAAGAAAAAGCTGAATTGTGTTTCTATGCTTTCTCTAGAAAATATTACCAAATTGCCATATGAAGACTCAATGGGGGAAAAATAGGCAAAAAGTATAGAAGCAAAGGATTGTGGTGGTGTAGTCCCTAACCCTTCCCAGAAGCCAGAAGAAATCTCCTCATCCCTCAGACAACCCAGCCTTGTGGGATTTGTTGTTGGCAGAGTTGGGTAAGCAATCTCCTTTAAGAAACAAAATGCTTGTAAACTACATAACCTACCCACCCTCAGTGACAAAACCTAGATCAAAAATTTGTAAAACAAAGTACCCAAGATTTTAAGGACTTGAGCTAAAACTGTGGAATTCAGAGACTTAGTAGTTGTGCTGGAGAATTCCCTCAATTAAACCAGGAGGCAGGCATGTCCGTGACGTTGATGGCATGGACACAATGGGTTTTGATCATTTGCCAGCTATAGGATTTGTGACTAATTCCTTAACTTTCTTAGCAGGCCTGGTCTCCTCATTGATTGCAATGAATGTGTGTGGGGATACTTAGCCTTGCAGGATGTGGAAGCTCCTAGCACTGTGCCCTATGTATGGTATTTAATAAATGTGATTTCCTTCCTCTGGTTTGACAATATGGGCTCTTGCATTTTTTCAGGCAGTTTTCTATGGTGCCTTTCATCTTAACAAAATGGCCCATTTGTGTAACTTGAGTTCCTGCTGGAACCCAAGAGACCCCATTGTTTTTAAAGTCTTTCTGATTCCTGACTTTTGTTTTATCTTCTTCACTCATAGCCCCAACCCTGAACTTCTGCTTCCACGCCATAGTGCCTGCTTTGTAGGGTGTTGACACTACTAACCCTTGGAACAAATGAGCTGACAATGTTAGGTCATCTCTTTACACAGCTTCTGATGCTCAAGCTTCCTAGAAAGACCGGTTGCATCTCTCTAAGAGGAAGTCTGAAGCATCGAGATACATAATTCAACTTGATCTCGTACTGAAGCTAATTTTGACAATGACTGTAAGCAGAAGTCATGCACTTACCTATCCTAGGGCCTGTGCCAAAGCTGCCTGTGCTGATCAGGTGACCAACACTTAGCTATTTCAGATCTGTTCCTCTTGAATTGGATGATTTAGTGCTTTGGAGTTTTCTGATACCCAGAAACCTACTCTCACTAACCTCTTTATAAAACATATTCCTTTTAGGGACCAAAGTAGGGCCTTACTCATCTCTTGGTTGGTGAATGAATCAGATTCTATTTATTTATTTTTTATATTAACTTTCTGCTTTTAGAGGGCAGAAGCTGGGGAGGAGAAGCCCTAAGAGTGAGAATCCTGGATCCAAATGGATTGATTAGAAGGTAGTGATTGCCTTTCAGATCCTTGGCCTCACTCATTCTGAAGTAGTTGCTTCCAAAGATGAAAAGAGATGACTAAAAGTCAATGTGGAGGCATGTTGGAGTGTGAAAGTAATAATGTGGGTCTAATAATTACCAGCAATGTCCTCTGCATGCAAAGGGACAGGGTAGCATATGGTGAAATCCTACAACTCCATAAACTTAAGGGAACCAAGGAAGTGTTCTTAGAAGCTAACCTTGAGCAACTAAGGTATGTGGAATTAGTATAGCAACTTGAGTCCTTTGAGGTTAGATGCTAGCTAAATTTTCCTAGCTGTTTCTTGCTGATAAACATTTGGGGCACAAAGTGTGTACCCTGTTTGTTTTCTGTGGGGTGTGTACTGAGTTTTCTTGACTTATAGCAAAAACCAGTTTTCATTAAGACTATTCAAAAATCATCACCGACAGTCAGGGCATGGTAGTGCATGCCTGTCACCCAAACTCTTAGTAAGATGGAAGGGTCAAGAGTTCAAGAACAGTCTCAGCTATACAGCAGATTCAATTGGTGCTTATGAAATCCTATCTCAAAACAAAACAACAACAACACATGCACATAAATTACTGATTGATGACTAGGATATGTTCTTATAAGAAAAAAAGTCCTTCTTGTGACTCTAGAAATTAACAGATATTAAAAATAACTTGGAATCTGAAGCAATATAAATAATATAACATAATGCAATAATTGACAGATAGAAGAAGCCGGACTCAAGTTACTGGTGAGACTTGACTAAAGAAAGCCGGCGCTAAGACCATAGCCATGACGCGAACGTATCTACTTCAGCTTCATGTGCTGGAAACTCCTTTCCCAAAACAACAGTGCTGAGAGGCGGGCCTTGTGTTGCATGTGATGCAAGCCACTATTGGGTTTGCAGATGTGAGTTTTTTCTTCTGCCTGTAAGACTGCTACATCCTTCATTTCCAAAGGACCCAGTATTCCAAGCACCATTTTGGCAAAAGAAAAACCAAGTCATAACCTGCTGCTGATTTGATCTTGGACTACCTAGCCTCCAGAACTAGAAGAAACATTCTGTTTAATCAGTACGAAATGGACTAAGCCATCAGCATTAGCTTCCAGGTGTTCTGATGTCTACTGAAAGTCAAGACACAGAAATATTTGTATATCCCCCTGGAACAAACTGGAGGGGACTTGAGGACATCTACATTAGATAGGTAGAAATATTTACAACATTTCCTTTCAGTTTTATAATAATGATAACAGAGAATAAAATATAGAGCATTAGCAATGGATATTAAATATTGAATTTATATAAAAGCTCAAAATAATTTTTGCCCAAAAAATTTAATGGAGAAGTTGCTCTTGCTTCTGTGCACATAATTATATACCAAGTTTTATGTCTGAAATGGCTGCTAGCAAGTCATGATCAAATCTTTTTTAATGATCTCTTCAAATTCTTGATAGTCACTATTGATGAGAAACTTTGTTCATACAAGTAGGTGATAAAAAGTTTAAAACCATTTTTACAGCCATTCCAAAATTTACAACAGTTGAAATTATCTTTAAGGAATCAGGGAGCTCTTCTTTTACCTTTTCTTTGACTGAGGCAAATGTTAGGATTTCTTGTGGTGATGAGAATGGGTTTCAATCCAATCCAACTTTCACATTCCAAGTGTCTCAATAGCCAAGAGACTGGCCTTGCAGAATGTATCTGTGATGCTAGAAGCTTTGCTCTGCTACTGATGTGGACTCCATTAAAAGGGCACACCGACTGCAAAGGGTTGTCAGCATGAGGGACAGATGAAGGGCAAGGCGCAGGCTGCTTTGTGAACTTACCTTGCAGGAGTCCTACCTGGCCTCCTTGCTTCTCCGATTTCCCATCTTCTAGTTCCAGGCTAGACCAGGCCTGCACTAGTGCAGCATCCCTGCCAACTCTACCCACATGGGCAGCAGCGGGCTCTGCAGTTTACTCTTGAAATGGGTAACAAGGAGTACCTCCCTTTTTTAACACACAAGTTCATGGGGATATATGCATGTGTGAGGAGCGTGCACATCTGTGTGTGAGTGAGTGTGTGAAGACCAGAAGTCATCATAGAATGTCTTTCTCCATAGCTTATCTCATTTTTTGAGACAGGTCTCTCGAACCTGGAGCTCATTGATTCAGTTAGGCTGGCTAGCCTATGAACTTCAGAAATCCACCTATCTTTGACTCTGGTCCTGATCCTAGTACTGAGGTTGCAATTATGCCACAGTACCTGACTTTCGCCTTGGTTGCTGAGGATCAAACTCACAGCCTCTTTCTTACCTGGTAGGCACCTTATCTAATAAGACATCTCCCTATCCTCGAGTTCCTTCTTCATTGTGCCTGGTGCATTGCAGATGAGCTCGTGGCATTGGCGGTCTGCAGGAACTGTGGAGCAGGCTGTCTGAATAACGGTCTCAGACTGACAGCCATCTAAGAACTTCAGATCCCCCAGACCTCAAGAGCTAGAGGTTCACCAGTTCACAAGACACAGGTAATTCTTTCATGGCACGGGTATCAGGGAGAACAGACAACACAAATGACTGGCCTACATCTGCAAGTGACAGTCTAGGCTTAGAATTGTACCGTTTCCCACTTAGCCGGTGTTCCTTCCCCTTATTAATAATGTGACCAACATACTGTCGGAAATGATAAAAAGAGTATCTCAGCTTTACAGACATGTCAGAAAATGTGATACTTCTACTTCCCATGTATAACAAAAAGTGGTCTTAGAGTTCCCAACAATTACATTTCATAGACATTTTATTTTACAAATAGATGAAAAGTAACAAACCCTATTACACCCACTGTGGGGTTCACAGAGGTGGCGAGACCTTCTCCCCCAAATGTTCAGTGTGACTGAGGCAACTGATCCAGTTGAAGTCCAGCAAACATCACCGTGGATAGAAAAATAAAAACAAGCAATTGCTCTTCTCCTCTCTTTTTGCCCAAATTCCATTCATTATCTGGCTTTGCATACGGTTCATCTGTTTCAGTTCCCCTGGGCTGAGCAGTTTATGTTACAAAGAGCTGCAGCCTGTACTGAACATGCCCTTCTTCCATCTTTCTTTTAAAAAAGAATACGCATTTTTTTTTCCCCGAGCCTGGGAAGAAGTGCTGAGTACGCAGCCCTGCAGTTTCTGTTTATACTGCGAGCAACCACAGCACAAATCAGCACCAAGTTTCCCTTGATTTCTGCCTGGAACAATATTATCCTATGGGGACTCACTCTGGGGTCCAGAGGGTGATGTATAACTTGCTATTACATGTTTCTGCCCAAGAGGGCAATTTTAGCTCTTCCAGGGCTGCCAGAGAGCAAATAGTGACGAGATGGGAGGGAGACCAGACGACCAGAGTCTTGTCATAACTCATCAGCATCAGACCTTTGCTGAGGCCCTACTATGTTGTGTTAGCTTTCCTCACTGTGCTGACCACTTTCGAGAAACAACCTAAAGGAGACAAGATCTGTCTGGGCTTACGGTTTTAGAGGTTCCACTACCTGGTCAGCCAGTTCCATTGCTGGGGACCTGAGGTGATGCAGAGCATCATGTTGGAAGCAGAGTGAAGCAGTTCACCTCCTGTCAGACAGGATGCAGACAGAGACAGACAGAAAGGAGCCCAGGGAAAAAATATAGCCCCCAAGACCTGTTCCAGTGACCTACTTCTTCTGTCTAGACCCTATCTCCAAGTGTCAGCCACCTCAACAATGCCACCAAACCGTGAACCTCTCAATGAATTCATCTACAGGTTAGAACAGAGCCCTTGTGATCCAATCACCTCTTGAGAACAGATCCATCAACTGGAGGCCAAGCCTAAATTAATGAGCCTTCAGGGACACCTCCTATCTTATCCATACGACAAGGCACGTACAAAGCCATATGGTAAGTACTATGTACTAAACACGATGAACTAACTCTATATGTTAAATCCAGCCCAGAATGGAAGAGATAATAATAAATATTTATTGAAATTTTCTTTTATGCCAAGCACTAAATCAAATGTTTTATATGCATTGTCTAATTAAACCTCATTATGATCCAACGAAGACCACATTGTTATCCTGGTTTTATGCCTAAGTATATTGTCATTCCTAAGATTATAGCACCTCTATGAGAACGTCCTCACTAATTACTTCACCTAATGCAAATGCCTTTTTCTCCATCTTGGCTCTTCTCTATTTTCTTTCTCATCCTTCTCACATTTTCTGACTATTTATTGGAATCATTGTGTCTCTCATTAATGAAGTATGCTCCATGAGGCTAGATGCTGTGTATCTCTTGTTTTGATGCCTTAGCTGAGTCCCTAGACACACAGTAGGACCTGAATGTTCATTACATGAATGAACAAGTCAGTGAATTAATAACCTGAGCTGGAAAAGTTGAATGATTTTGCCAAAGTCATAGAGCTGATGAATGTCCGCCATTGACACTAAGCTCACACTGAGCACAAAGACTCCTTCAAAACATATAGAAATACCACTCAGAACTCGAAGTAGGTGCCGATGCAGAGAATTCAGGAGGTGGGCTCTGAGAGGAGACTCCTATCCTCCGCTGCCGTCTGGAGCTACGTTCTGTTTTATGACCCTGTAAGTCCAGGCTGGAAATATTGAGACTCCTCCTAGACATAGCATACCTTCTCACTCATCTTTTGGCCTCTCTCCGCCACTTGTCTTTGCCTCCCCATGGATATTGTGGTTATTGTCACTCACATCAGCCCGTGTGTCACTTGCTGCAGTGTAAGACATGGGGGGACTGGAAAGATGATGTCATAGACTGCTTGAGCTAGCCTATAAGCTGGAGCCAGGAAGGCCCATTCATTACCCAAACTCCATCCATTATCTCCTTTTGCTCCCAGAGTTATATAGCCACATGTCAGTTTTTTTCCATTGATATTGGGCTGCTTTGGAAAAAAGAATGAATCGGTGAGGGAATTGGCAGTTGGGCTTTTCTCTTGCCCTGGGCTGAGAGGATCAAACATAGAGCCTAGCCCTTCAATAAGAGAAGACACTCGGTAAGTATTTATTGCACAAGTAAATGGCTGATTGGCTGGGTGAAAACAATGTTCCTCTTCATCAGCAGTGAATCTTTCACTCGAGTTCCTTCTGTGAGAAAAGTGTAATGGAAAGCTGTGACTCACTGTGTTGTAAATATCACTGGTCTCTTGGGCAGTGTTCAGTTGTTACATCGAGATTGTAGCACCTTTTACTCTTTGGGGGCAGGGTGGAGATTTCCCAGAGACAGCAAGACTCCCTGCAGACAATCACTGTTTCAGTATTCATAAGCCGGTGGAACTTTAAAATCTGTAGATGATATCCACCAAAATGATTTTAAATGGGAGAAGAACAGACTACGGAATTGACTGTCACATACTGGGGGAGGATGCCACACAATGTGTCCCTCTGTCTCCTGGAGAGGGACTCTCTTGAGTTGAGTAGATTTGATTCATTTCCCATATACAGGTCATGGGGTATTAGAGAATGCTTTTCAGAACTGATATCTCAGCATCATTCCTATGTAGTCCTTGGGTTTTCTATATAATACTATTATCTGAAAAGGAAGGGTGCTGGCATTCTCAGCGTCTGGGGAAGCATCCTGTATAGTCACAGCTGAGTTCTCACATCTTTCTCTTCGTCTCCTCTCTCTCTCCTCCTTCCCCTCTTTTCTCCCTTTTCCCTCTCCCGTCTTCTTAATCCCTGCCTCTTCCCTTTCCTTTCTACATAGACTCATTTCTCTTTTTTCCAAATGTGTGTGTGTGTGTGTGTGTGTGTGTGTGTGTGTGTGTGTGCACTTGTGTGTGCTAGTGCTTGTACTGATGTGCACACACCAAGTCAAGGGGAGGACATTAGCTGTCCTCTTCTGTTTCTCTCCTTATTCTTCTGAAAGGGAGTCCTTCACCCAATCTGGAGCTAGGCCTGTGACCAGCAAACTCTCTTAAGGCTTCTGTCCCCGCCCCACCCCGACAGCAAGTGGGGTGCAGACATGCGAGTGGTCACGTCCAGCTTTGTGTGTGTGCTGAGGACTCAAGCATCATGCTGGCACGGCAAGCGCTCTCACCAATGAACTGTTTCTTCAGCCCCTATCCACTCCTCTGAGCAGCTCATATAACTGGCATTGTTGTTAGGAGCCTGTGAGTTTTCGTTCAGAAATGACACACTGGAATTTCTTGGAGACGTTTTCTTCCAGTAGGGCTGGACTATCTGTTGGGATACATATGCATTTGAAGAGACAATCCCCCGCCCCCCCCCCCCCCCAGCATCATCAAGTCAACTTCATGGACATTGACAGTAGAAATTGGACCAGTTAGACTTTTGAGCCATATGCATACAGTGACTGCGGTTCTCTGGGGCTTCACCATCAAGGGCAGCAGCACAGCCCTGGTTCCGTCTCACATTTCTTGATTTGCTTCCTTCCACCCTGTTCCCTCCTCTTGCCAAGTCCTTCCATGTACTTCAGGGGGTCCCTAAGGACTGCCTCATTTCCTCACACACCAGCC
The DNA here is from genome assembly GCF_007827085.1 of Peromyscus californicus insignis. Classification (NCBI taxonomy): domain Eukaryota; kingdom Metazoa; phylum Chordata; class Mammalia; order Rodentia; family Cricetidae; genus Peromyscus; species Peromyscus californicus. The sequence continues at coordinate 52,665,995 of NW_026294595.1, forward strand.
TCTCAGGCTTTCAAGCCCTGCTCCCATCCTGCTCTTAACCCCTTCCTCGGGCAGATTGGTGGAAAAGCTCACAGTAGCCACCTCCAGTGATGGCATACAGGAATGCAGTGTTTGAAACAAAAACAATGTCTCCCAACATCCTGAGTCTTCAAGATCCAGAATGGGAGCTCCAATTCTCTTCATCTGCATCTCTCCCTTCCCCCACCACCCGCCTCTCAAACCACACAAAACAAACAAATGAAGAAATCACCACCACCGCCACCACCATACCACACCACCACCACCACCATCATCACCACCACTGCTGCCGCCACCACCACCACCACCACCACCACCCCACCACCACCACCACACCATACCACCACCATAACATACCCACCATACCACACCACCGCCATCACTACCATCACTGCCACTGCCACCACACCACTTTCCCCTTGCTCTAAGAAGAAGATCCACTGTGGAAAGTGATTCAGACGAGGCAGCTGTCCAAGAGCCATCATTGTTCTGAATCTTGTTCCAAAAGCTGCCAAATTCCAACCCATGCTCAGCAGGAGCATCATAGTGTTGTGGAAACAAAGAAGGTGTTTTCCTCACTGACCTGCCTGGCCCCCTGGCCACCTCATCATTGTCCTCACTCATGTTCCTTATACACACTGTTCACAGACCACCCCCTGCCTCCTTCGCTTCCTCATCACCCATTCTGCTCATCCACTAACCACAACTGCAGTAATGTTGGACCTCACTAACCACCCCCAAACTCAGTAGCTTGAGAGTAATCATTTCTTTGTCTTCATAAATCTGGGTTTGGCTGACCTAGCATCAAGGCAATGAGACTTGGCTTCAGGCTAGAGAACAGGTCCAGATCTGGTCCTTACACATCTTCTCCACCTTGGAACACCAGGCTAAATATGATATTGTCTCCCCATGGCAGACAGAAGCATCCTTGCAGATTTTGCAGGTACCCTGCCTACTAACAGTTTACCAAGGAAAGCAAGTCAGATAGTGATACCCAATATCAGTAAAGGAGGAAGGCATATACCCCAGAAACAGATATAGAGCTGGAGCTGAGGAAAGATGGGGAGTGAATATTTGAGAAACACTAACGTGCTACAAAGCTCAAATCTAAACTTTCATGGTTGGTAACATGCTGTCAGATGTAGTCAGGATTTCATCTAAGACTGACTGTTCTGACAAGTTTGTGTGGAAGGATTACATCCTTGCCTTGCATCGTGGGACCATGTGTACAAATATCTCACATCAAAGCATTACTACTTGGCTTCTTGGGCAGCTCCCAGCTGACTGCTTTTGAAACAGTCATGACTTGCTCAGTGAGGGGTCCCGGGTTTCCAGACAACTCATCCTTATTCTTAAAGGAATCACGCCTTCTTGTCCTGCCTTGAGTCCTAGAGTCTGGATTGCCACGAGGTCCTCTCTCCTTATCCCCTCCCATGCACCTCTGTTCAAACTTCTGTCTGTCCCATAGTGTTTCTGGAGAAGTCTCTGATGGCTGTGTGAATGTGAAGGAAGAAAAACACAGAGATATTCTTTCTTAGTGACTTCGTACTTCTAGTGGAAGTTTTGCACGCATATGTTAAGTGTGCTTGTGCATGTTTGTGATTTCTAGTGGTGAGGCAGGGGTTAACTAACAGTGAGGACCCACACTATGGATGTGTGCCCTTCCTTGCAGGTGAAGAAGAACACCGCAATGTGTGGGAGGTCCCTTGTCTCTGTTATTCTGTACTGCCTTGGATCTGAAATAGTCACGAGGAAACAGTTTTTCATGAGGACAATGACATTGCTTTTAGCCATATGTTTAATTCTTTAAAGTCAATATTTGCAGAAAACACAGGCACAGCATGATGTTGCCTTGGAGTTGTTGATTAATCCCTTCCTGAAGCTTCCCTCCATTGTAAGTTTCCTTTCTATTTTCAGTTTGTCATTAGCTCCGTAATGGGGTGTGTGCCTGTTTGTGGGAGTCCATTACCATGTTTCCCCAAAGTCTGCTGAGAGCCACAGTGAGCCTTCACTCTGGATTAGCCGTGTAATCCTCCTGGCTCCCATCCTGTCCCACAGTTAGTAAGCGTGGTCATGAATGACTTCACTTAGTGTTCTTGGGAAACAAACGAATACCCAAGACTAGTAAACAGGAAGCCGATGTGCTCTCTGAGACACAGCTTCAGGAATTAATGTGTCACCAAGTAAATGCATTCTTTAATACCATTTCATATACCAAGCAAGAGGTACAGGGACACACGGGGTGTACAATGGCATTACTCTGTGAATGGGTGGAGCCTTGAATAACTTTTGGGAATCCCCGCCTGGGAAGAGGATGCTCCTGGGCAATCTTCCATTGCCTTGATTCTCCTCTACCCCACCGTAGTTTAGAGATAGCAGCCAGTGGAATCAGGAAATTCTCAGAAAAGCTAACTTTATAAGAAAAAAAGGAAAGTTTTTCCAGATTCCAAACCACCTCCCGTTCCTCCTTTTTAGAGTTTAAAGCAAATTTTCCTCACAAATCCACTTGGCCATAGATCTTTCCAACCCATTCATTTTCATTTTTCTGTTTCTGTGATTGCTTATGTAGCCCACAGACCTTCTGAGACATGTAACATTGGCTTTCTTCAAATACTAGGACTTTCCTCAATTTTATTTCCCTTTTCAACAATGCAGAGTCTGGGTGTCTCAGCTTGGGATCATTAAGTGCCAAGAAATTAGTTGAGTAAAGAGGCTCACAGAACTTGGGTCAATTGCAGCTTCCTGCAAAGCTGAAAGGGACTTGAGTCAAGGTCATTCAGTAAGTCTTGTGTTAAATGAAAATTCCACTAAGTTTTGTAAAACCTGTTTGCTGGGTAAGATGCAAAAAACAAGTTGCAAAAACGTTAAAGAAGCCTAGAAGTCATACAGACTTCTCTGGGCAGAGGTCTTTATCAGATTTCCATATGTTGCCAGAAGTCAAAGCTACAAATGTCCATTGACTCTTGAGCCCTCCTTCCTACCAGCCCAGGACATGAAGCCCACAGGCTTACCACAGGCTTATTTCTTCTGTGCCAGCAAATCTGCCAATGTCCCCAGTGGCTTCCTTACAGCCGTGTGATCATCTGTGTATTATTAACTAACCGCAAATTAAAGTCATTACTTGGTGCTTAATTTTATGTAACATTTCTTTGTAATGTGTACAAAAGAAATTTATTTTTAACAGGAGTTTGGTAAATAGCATGTGCCGTGATTAATTAGACAATATAATGGGTCTGCTGGTTTGAAATTAAATTTAGCACAATTTTCTTAAAAACAATTTCTTAAGTGACATTTCAAGGTGTGTGAGTCTTTGAAAGGGAAGAAAGGAGAGGAAAAGGGGGAAAGGAAGGAAGGAGAGGAAGAGGAGGAGGAAAAAGAACAAAAAGAAGAGGAATAGAAGGGGAAGAGGAGATGGAGGAGGAGGGCCCCTCCATTGATGGCCCTATGGCCTTGACTCCTATTTATTTTGTTGAACTCTGCCCCATTAGAAGAGTCATTTTTCTTAAATGTGTAGGCATTCTACAAAACAGAATATTCAAAAGAGCCAACATGGGACTGGAGAGATGGTTAAGAGCTCTGGCTGCTCTTCCAGAGGAACAGGGTTCAGTTCCCAGCAACCACATGGTGGCTCACAACCATCTATAATGAGATCGGGTGTCCTCTTCTGGCCTGCACGCATACATGCTGGCAGAACACTATATATTTTTTTTTAAAAAAAGAGAGAGAGCCAACATAAAGTTGGGTGGGTATAGAGGTTCTGGGAAGAGTTGGGGGATGAGGAAAAGATGATCAAAATGTATTGTATGAACACTTTTAAATAAAAAATTATATTTCAAAAGGCTGTTAGAAAACCATTTTACAGCAAGGAAGAGTATACACAAATACACTAACAGAGAAGCAGATCCAGTACTTAGGTCAGTTGACTAGCTCCCCACCCCTCCACCCCCCTACCCCACCCGCACCCCGGACCAACCACACATGCTCTTTCTTTTCTTCTTACATTCCAAATGGATTCCCACAGCCTTTTCTTTCTGCTTAAACATCTTCACATGACTCAAATCTGACTCTTCAGATCATGCAATCTAAGAAAGTTCCTTCTGTTCCCCAGCCACTATTTATCCACTGAGCAAGTCATTCTGGGTATGGCCTGGTTCTATATTTGTTCCTCTGTCTTCTCCTATGGAAGTCAATGTTCCTCTGCAGTGGATACTTGTCCCCTTGTCATCCTTATCTCCAGCACCAGTGACAGTGTTTGGATGTGAGACCTGATTCCATAGACATGAAGTCTCAACTACTCAGGGGACCATGTCAGAAGAATCACAAGTCTGAGGTCTTCCTAGCCTCCACAAGAGCTCAAGGTTGACTGAAGAAGACCCTAACTCAAAAGTTAAAAAGTAAACATAGAGGACATGGCTTAACGATAAAGAACTTGCCCATGCCTAAGGCCTTAAGTTCAATTGCCAGGACAGGAAGGAAAATTAAATAAATAGAAAAGAACAATGCTTAGTATAATACAAGTAGCCTTAATGACCTCAGCCATTGATGAATCAGTGGATTGCATCTCCCATAAGCCAATCACTGGTCAAGCTTTTAGTGAAGAAAAAAAAAGGATAGTTGTCTTTTAAATTTTTCTTTAAGACATATGAAGAGTTATTTTTAACTTAATGGCTAGGTACATGATACCTTACAAAGAAACAAAAAATTATAATGTGAACAGATTAGATGACAAGGAGAGGAAGAAATGAAGTGATAATTCATTGTATTTGGAGAGAATGTCAAACACAGGTAGAAAAGGGAAATCTTCACATCAGTCTGTGCCTTCTGCCCTATGAGCCAGCACCCAGATGAGCCGGCCCCGTTTATGTCACTGGATTAAGTCACTGTCTTTTCCAATGATATGTTAAGAGGTTTGACAATTCATTCAACCTTCGTTTGAACCATAGTCTTGTCAACAATAAACTATCTCATGTTATAGAGAACTGAGAAAGGATTAGATAAAACAGTTACAGTGATCCACACAGTACTCTGACCAAGGGATTCCAATTTAAGATGTCTGCATTTCCATGCTCCACATCATGTTGTAGGTCAGTCCTATCTCATAGTATGCTGCAGTCAGTTCTGTGCCTATGGAAGTTCTTCTGGAACTCAACATGAAGTCATTCTCAAACCAACGGGAACTGGCTGAGCAGAAGTAACAGGATCTGTTACTTAATTTTGAGTGGGGTCTGGAAAATGCTTTTCATTTTTTTAATTATGTGTGTAAATGTGTGTCTGGGTGGAGGTATGTGCATGTGAATGAGGTTGCTCATAGATGCCAGAAGAGCCCCTGGAACTGGACTTACAGGTAGTTGAGAGCCACCCTTGTGGGTGCTGGGGACTGAACTTGGGTTCTCTGCAAGAACATCAAGTGCTCTTCACCACTGAGCCACTTCTTCCAGCCCCTGTTTTCTGATTTTGTTAATGTCCTTAAACTAATGGAAGTCTAGGTGGCCCAGTGTGCAGAGAGCTGCAATTTCCACGTGTTTGCATCCCGTCTCTGCCATTGTCCAACTGTAAACAAGGGCAAGACGTTTAATTTCCTCATCGACAAATATGGTCCAAATGGAACCGTATGGATGAGATGAAAACATCTCCCTTTTCGTGAAGGTTGTACTTTCACGTTTTACTTTTGTGTTTCCAGTATAATCAAGACTGTGGTAAACTCACATTCTAGGTTACAAAGCAAATGAATCAGGATTTTCCACTCGCATTTTATATTTATCTTTTACAGCTAGAATTTGTGTTGCTCTATCACAGGGATGGCTTTGTTCTCCCTTTGCGTTTGCCTATCCATGCAACTTAAAACAGCTTGTTCAAGAAGCCCATGTGTTACTCATTAGCTAGGGATGCCAACTGCATCACCCACGAACCCTTCATATACAATCAGAATTCTTCTAACCAGCAAACGCTTGAGGTTTACTCCTCAATACTCCAGTTCTTACCCTTGTCTGATTGTTCATCTGTTAAAGCCAAACTTTTAATTTTGAGGATGTGTGGTATGTTTTGGTACTAAGCCATTGTTTTTCTTTTTTGAGGGATTTCCTAGATATTCTTTCATGCTTATTTTTCTAATGCATGATATAATCAATTTGTCTAGCTCTAGGGGAAAAAACCCGATGGCATTTTGCAGGAGTTGCATCAAAGGTTTACATGAACACGGGAATAACTGCGCTTGTTTCAATGTCATGCTCCATGAACATGGTTTACCTTTCTAATTATTTAAGGTCACTTTTGTAGTGTTGTTTATAATTTTCCCCATAACAACTTTGAAATTTTCTTGTTAAAATTACACTGAGATTTTTTTTTTGGTTGCTAGCTATTATGTATAGTCTTTTATTCTATTGTATCTTCTAACTAGCTCTGTTCATATCTCATATCTAATGATTCAGTTATCATGTTGCTATGGTACTGTTGGTTCTGATTTTTTTTAAACTGTTGTGTGTATATTGTGAAGTAAAGCAAAACTCTGTGTGTGTGTGTGTGTGTGTGTGTGTGTGTGTGTGTGTGAGAGAGAGAGAGAGAGAGAGAGAGAGAGAGAGAGAGAGAGAGAGAGAGAATGTATTTGAGGATTACACTAGCATGAAAACAGACAAGATCTTTACAGTAAACATTTTACAGTAAAATATTTAAAATATTTTGTTTAAAAAAAATCTAATGCTGCAATGCATTAAGTACATTGACCCATTAAATACACTAAACGTGCTTTGTGCTCACACAATATTCATTTTCTAGTCCTGTCCCTTAAGAAGGCCTAGAAACAGTGGTTGACCTAGTATCAGAAAACACCATGAGAACCTTGGTTACATCTCTAAGTATTATTTCCCACTGAAATGAGTTAGTTTTCTTTGAATGATGTTTAACCCTAGGTCTGAGGAAAGACGGTTGTTGACTGAGGCTGGGGTATTTCATCATAGCAGGGTACAAGGAAGCTATGAAAATGTTTAGAATTCTTCCTAAAGGATTTGAGTACCAGCTAAAAGAAGATCCTCCTGGTCAAAGATAGAATTATTTGAGCATCAGTAGGATACTAAATGAAATTAATTAAAATATATCAAGTATATTTTAACCCACAAATCCAGAAATAAAAGCCACTCATCCCTCTTTAAGGAATGCTATGGAGCCAATTCATTATATTAAAAAAAAAAAGAAAATTGGTCTCAGAGTAACCAAAAAGTCAAGGGGAAATTTCTCATTATGGAATTTTTCTAGCTAATAAATGATTTAGAAATGACAGAATTAGAATATTACCATTTTGCAAGCTCCTAATTAATTAGTGGCTCTGAGCAATGATCACCAATGACTGTTAACAGCACCAAAGAGAGACAATCAGACATTCTGTATCTCCTAGCAAATGCATAGAACTCTACAGATGAAATATTCTTGACAAAGTAATTGAACCCGAATACGAACAAGCTTCTAAACCAAACCACAAATAGACAGCTTCCAGCAACGGAGGACTGTGTCAAACAGATCACAGGAACTCAATCAGCAAAACTCCAAACAGGGAAACAGGCAATTTCTTCAACAACTACACTTCTCAAAAGTTGAGAGATTTATGGCAGAAGCCCCACCTGTTTGTTTATGTGCACGTTCATTTCTTTTGTCATATTTAGAACACAAGGGAGGCTTACACTTGGTTCTTCATAATTTCACTGTAAGCGAACACTTTGGAAACTCTGAGGAGCTGGCCGTTAACTTCCTAACAAGCCTTTCTGCCTTTCTAGGCTCTCCTGTTCTTCTTCTTCAGGGACTGGAAACTCCATGTTCAGGACAGCGGACACTAAACAGAGAGTATGTGTTTGTGCCTGCTAAACCTTTCCCACCTCTGCCTGTAAGCAGCATGGTCATTCGGCTTGTCCATTATCTCAAGTCACTGAGTGAGAAAGTGGACTATTAATGACAGAGAACAGGGGGAACTTTCCATTTTAGGTAATTTACAAAGTTGGGTGAAATTAATTGGAACTTAATTGTCTGAATTGTTCCGTATGCTAGTAACAGAGCTCAGACCCTCCACCCAGTAGGGCATCAGTGTAGTGTCTTGGTTTCTTTGATTTTAAAGTAGTGGAAAAGCCATTCCCGGGTGAGGATGAGAAGTCAGAGAACTCTGGGAGGCAAACCAAAGCCAGTGGCCAGGAGAGCTTGAGCTCCAATGGCCATTCTCTTCCTGTCATATCAATGGTTCCCACAAACCTCGCCAGAAGAGAGCGGCAGAAGGGCAGAGAAGCAGAGGCCGCTGCCCAGAACTAGGTACCACAACAGACCTTGGATCCCCGAAAGTTCTGCCTTTAAAGCTGAGGAACTGACGGGGCTTCAAGCTTTAAGAGCCCATGTTCCAGCCAGTGCAGTAAGATGCTAAGAGCAGTTAATCCTTGTGAAGTCTATACACAGATACGGCGTTCTTTTCTGATTGCATTCTGCGTGGTTTGGGGACATTGATGCCTTCATATGGATGCCCAGCTTCTCTTAATGACAAGAAACCTTTCTTGGAATATGAGAAAAACCTGTCCACCTCCGGTCAGTCCAAGATGGAGGAGACAGTTGCCTCCCACTCTTACTGTCCAACCAGTTGAAAAATGGTTTCAGACTCACACCCACCACTGCAGTGTTGCAGCAGTAGCAACAGCATTCTTCTGCGTGGTGTACATCTGCACATGTTGTCTAGCGAGCTCCCAGGCTTGAATTTATCTTGACAGATATAGTACCTTCCATGGTGAAACGAATATTTCTGACCCCATCAGTCATCCTCTACTACCTCATCCACAATAGGGCTGTCGCTATAGAGCCAATGTAAACAATTGTAGAGAGACCCAGGAAGTGTCAGATCCTTCCCACTCTATCAAGTCAAATCTGACCAGGTTTGTACTCGTTAGCAAGGTGGTTTATCTCTGGCATTATTTTCACACTAACAAAATGCTGTGCTTTGAAGGCATTCTCCTCTAATAGGTAGTGTGGAAAGGACCATCCTAAGAAGCGGTGACAGAGTCCACAGCGTGTGCTCCTCTCCAGGACAGCCATTTTTAACTCTCCAACCAAACCCCAGTGTGGCCCCAGGGCTCCAGAGCTCCATTTATGAGACATGGGCCTCAGCCAGTTTCTGAAGCCTTTGAGGTTTGTTCTGTGGTCAGGACTATGTACTTAGCCTTGCAGCTGAGAAGGGATGAGCCAGTTCCCCAGGTCAGGAGAAAAATGTCATGAATGTAGTCCATGGAGCTGAAGACAGATGGCTAACTGGTAAATGTGAAGTGCTGGCCCCAGGGCTGCCCAGGCCCTTCAGTAGACCAGCACTTGGAGCATACCCCTGTTCTCCCTACAACCCCCAATCCAACTTTGTCAAACCTGTGCAGAACCAGGTAAGAGCTCAGGCTTTATCAGATCGGCATATGCTGCGCACAGGTCTGAACCCGCATAAGGCCACCCTGAGCACCTGCATTGTCAGTACCACAGCAATGACCTATGACCTCACCTTGTGAACCCGCCAAACTTCAAGTTAACAGAGCTTTGAACCCACCAGTCCTAAAGAATGTGCCCTTTCTAGGTCCTGATTCAACCACAGCTTTGTTACATCTGCCTTGACCAACCCGACATCCATGCAAGCTGAAAGCTCCTGTGGGAGTGAGATAGGACTGAGCTGTGGGTGAGAACTTGGGGAGGATGGAGTACAGGTGAAGGGAGCAGAGGCCGTTCCTTTTCCTCATTTATTACCCATTGTCTCCGATCTGCCCCTCAGGGAAATAATTTGGTCTAAATAAAATATCAGAATAGGGCTCCAGAAAAAAAGACTAGCTGCTTTAAGCTGCATATTCCAATTCAACTAGAAATTAAACAAGAGAAAAAGGAGACAGATTCCAGATCCAATTCTCCTATCTTCAGTTATATTTTATGGAGAACTTATGTCATTCACAAAAGAGATGTAGTTTCCCCGGGGGAGACAGCAGGTGTGCATTTCCTCTCAAGGTTATTTAATTGCTGTCAGGAAGACATATGATTAACCAAACCAAATGCTGGAAATAGGAAGTATAGACAATTTTAAGGTTGTTTATATAGTTGATTGCCGTATATCATACAATGTGTTTATTTGCCATAAACCTGCCTATCACAAACTGTTGCCACACCTGTGCATTGGTGCCAGCCAACCGGCCGCTTAGCTCTGCATAAATCCCTGGTTCTGAGGGTGGCCGGGGACACAGAGTAGCTTTCCCCACGGCTGGAGTCACCTTTCAGCCACCAGCTTCACAGTGGGCTTTGATGCCCTCCATCTGAGGCCAAGGCCTGCTGACCCTTAGTGTCCTCTGCCTGACAATAACCCTCCATGGAAGAACAACAGTATGGAAATGTCAGGCCTTCGATGTTTCCCATTGTCCTCTCTGCTGCTGAGGTCCAGATCAAGGCCACAGTTTGTCACACACTGCTATTGCAGAGGTCAGATTAAGAGGAAACATTTGAAAGGTGAAGAGTTATTTGAGATCTTACATGTACGTCAGTGGAATCTTATAATTAGAAAAAAAAAATGAGACCTAGCTGGGTGGTGGTGGTACATGCCTTTAACCCCAGCACTCAGGAGGCAGAGGCAGGTGGATCTCTGTAAGTTCAAAGCCAGCCTGGTCTACAAAGCAAGTTCTAGGACAGCCAGGGCTGTTACACAGAGAAATCTTGTCCCCAAAATCCTAGATAGATAGATAGATAGATAGATAGATAGATAGATAGATAGATAGACAGACAAATGAGAGAGACTTGAATTATATATATATATATATATATATATATATATATATATATATATATATATATATATATATATATGTGTGTGTGTGTGTGTGTGTGTGTGTGTGTATATTATTGATTTTTTTTTTTTTGGTTTTTCGAGACAGGGTTTCTCTGTGTAGCTTTGCGCCTTTTCCTGGAACTCACTTGGTAGCCCAGGCTGGCCTCGAACTCACAGAGATCCACCTGGCTCTGCCTCCCGAGTGCTGGGATTAAAGGCGTGCGCCACCACCGCCCGGCTTGATTTTTTTATTTTACTCCTAGTTCCTTTTTGTACACTGTACCAAATGCCAATGGGTAGCTGATCAGACATTTAAAAACAGAATTGATGTTTTGACACAGATCAATTGAGAAGCACTGCCTTGGGGGGGATTAGATATGGCTCCTGGGCAACTAATATCCCAGGGCAGTGCCCAGTTTACAAAAGCCAACCATTGGCAAGAATGTGGGCCCACAAAGATAGTCTTTCCAAAACATCACTCAAAGATGAAAGCAAATCACTGGTGTACTATACCTGTTAGGCTCAAGCCAGGGCAGGGCAGCTCTAACAACACCAGAGAACCCGACATAGCAAAACTTTTAAGCCATTCAATCCATAGCAAAGCATTTACACCACTCAGGCCTAGCAGTGTGACTAACCAAGTGAGGACCGGAGGACAGAAACAGGAGGTGAAGGAGATGGAGGAGAAAAAAGACTTCGCAGACATAATCTAGACGTTTGTATACATATGATGGATCATATGGTGGCCGCAGTGTGAGATGGCCAGTCACACCGAGTCTCCAGTCAGGAAGCTAAGAGAGGCGTGTGTTGATAGTTAGCCCACTGTTTCCTCCTATACAATCTGGGACCACAGCCCACAGGTGGTAGTGTTCACACTGAGGGTGGCTCTTCCCTCTCTGAACCATTCTAGAAATATCGTCACAAATGCGCCCACAAATTTGCCTCCTAGATGATTTGAAATCCCATCCAGTTAACTGAAGGTTAACCATCGCAAAGCATCCGGTGTTTGCCATCACTTCTTACATAGCTGTGAAATTTTACTAAAGATGGATTATTTTTAATGGAGCACTTTAGAAATTGTGCTGAACATGTTCAAAGAAAAGAGTAATCAAGGAATCAAAGTTTAGAAGCTAGGAAATAGGTCATTTCTATTCAGAGATTGGTTATAGTCTTTAACACATGCGCCGTTGAAGGACACTTACCGAACCCCAGCAAGACACAGTCTGAAAACCAGTTCTTAGTGTGCTAGTTTAAAGTTATTCACCCAAAATGGGCTGCAAGGGGAAGGAGGCTTTAGGTAGATGTGTGTTCCTTGTCCCGGCCTTGGTGTTTAAGAACGTGCCTGAATTTCACACAGTCTCTTTGACGGAGTCTGTCTGCTCTGCCCTTCCCCAAGTGGAGCAGCCTTCAGTTCCGTCCTGTGGCGTCTACCCAGGAGCCCTTGCCACCGCTGGCGGCCAGAATCCCTGCTCTGCCTCATGGTGGTCAGAGAAAGTTGGCAGCCCAGGTTTTCAGGGCATGGCTGTAGGGGGGTGGTGGATTCAGGAATTTGCCTTAGGGGATCATAAATGGTGGTGATAGAAAATTAACTCTCACGCATCTCCCCATGGCCCTCGTCCCTCCTCAGACGCTGTGGACAAGCCCTCGCTTGATTTGGCAGAGGTCATGTTTGCTTCCAAAACCAAGTGAGCAAAGCAGAGTTGTTTTCTCTCAACTGGCTAGAGTCTCTTCTCCTCCCCACAAGTTTAACGCCTGGCAATAAAATGGCAATGTCAATCCCAATCAATTAATATTCACCGCTGGCCTGAAACATTCCAGAACTGTAACTCCTGCCCTCAGGAGCTTTACCTTAATTAACCATGAATCTCCAGAACAGTTCCCAAATTAAGTGAATACCCTTAGGGATAAGGCCATGGCTGTACACTTCTTCTTGAAGGTAGAGAAGAGAGAAGAGAGAGACCAACACGGTGTAGCCAAGACACGAGGTAAGATCATAAAAATCAACACGAGAAGAATATGTGATGTTTAGTGTGGACGTTTACAAAAAGGAAGCTTCCTTCCTCCCTCCCTCCTTCCCTCCCTTGCTCCCTCCCTCCCTCCTCCCTCCCTCCTTCCTTCCTCCCTCCCTCCTTCCCTCCCTCCTTCCCTCCCTCTCTTCCTCCCTTGCTTCCTCTTTTTTCTGTCTTTCCTCTCCTGCTCGGGTCCACTCTTACAAATGCTATAGGAAACCCCTATCGCCACGCAGACAGAAGATCTGGGGTGGTGTTAGTCATTCCGTTTTCATGGTAGCAGACAGAACCTTCCACTCCTGAGACTTCCAGTGGCCGCTGGCACCTTCAGACCTTGAGCTGGACTCCAGCCTGAAGCTGTGATCAAGCTTTGCCTTTTGTCTTTGGTAAGGGTGGCATGGGTTCTTCCTGAGTTTAGAGTAGACAGCGTGGGCAGGTTGATTGAGTTTAAAGCTGATGTCCTTTAAGACTTTGAACTTGGCTCCTCAAAAGCCCTGGCATGTGTTTGCTCTGCACTAGAGGTCTGAACTTCTTCAGCCCCTTCTTTCTCATGCTTCTTGGCATGTGCCTATTTCTTAGGAACTTTGGATTTACTCCCTTGAGAAATTAATACCGTGGTAATAAGTGTTTCTCAGTGTCCTTTGTATTACGTTTTCAGGACTTAGCTAGATTTGGTGCTGTTCTTGGATGTGGCCATGTCCACATCACAACTCACTACAACTTGAAGCTTCCAAAGGCCCCAAGTCAGAGAGGGCCCTTTCACCTCTTACTGTTAATTCTTACATCTTGAGACAGAACCCCAAATAGAGCAGATACTTGAATAACATCTTCAAAGGGTCAAAGAATCGCTATTTTGTCTTCCAAGAAAGCAAAGAGATGGAGGTTGATATTTCTGGGGTACAGGAGGAAGGTGAGGGCCAGGAAGAACAAGCCTTTGCCTGAGCCGAGCCTGGTGGAGAGAGTCAGGGCTTTTGTTGAAGCCCTCTGCCTGGAGACCAGCATTCTTTTATGATGACAATTGCCTTTATGGGCTTTTCCTGGATTTTTTTGAAGGATGTTTGATGTTTTGAATGTTTTATAAATGTTTTGAATTTATCTAAAATGGAACTGACTTTTTTTCTTCCAGTCTTTTCCACTCCCATTTTCTAATCAATTACTCTTAACATCTAATCCCCTTCACTTTCCCACTTCACACCCAGCCCAACACCAGGTCTCAGCATTTAGCTTCCTAAATATATTTCTTGAAATTTTTATCTCTGCTGCTTAAGCCAATTTATTTGTTAAATAAATGTTAGTATAGAATGTGTCCAATTAAAAAGGATACCAGCCGGGCGGTGGTGGCGCACGCCTTTAATCCCAGCACTCGGGAGGCAGAGCCAGGCGGATCTCTGTGAGTTCGAGGCCAGCCTGGGCTACCAAGTGAGTTCCAGGAGAGGCGCAAAGCTACACAGAGAAACCCTGTCTCGAAAAAACCAAAAAAAAATAAAAGGATACCAAGGATACAGAATAATTGGGAAATGAGATGAATTTCCTTTTAAAAAAATAAAGATTTTGATAAATCTTGATTTAAATAAAGATTTAAATAAAAAATTAATTTAAACAAAAATTTAAAATAATTTTAAATCAAAATAAAAAAATTTAAATTAGCTTATGAGTCGTCGTCGTATTTGCTTTAAAATGTTGGGTGGCATTTAGGAAATCACAGAGATACTGTAAATTTGTGTATCAACATTTCTAAGTGAAACTGAGACACATTTTGAAATAAGCAGTTTAAACCAGATGTGTTGTCAAGAAGAAGAGACAGCGAAACTTAAGAGTCCAGCTGGTTTGTGCCTCATGACCACACTCTTAAAGCTTGGCAAACAGACATGATTGTAATTTATAGATGGAAAAACTGAGGTCCATTGAGACAATGTGACTTGCCCAAGATCTCATAACCAAGGCTGGAATCCATGGCACCTGCACCCACAGGGGTGTTTTTTCCAGCAAGCTTTGCCAGCCTTTCAAAGCATGCTTTCCTCACATTTTAATGCTAAGACAACAGAAAACTTCAGAAGAGTGTAGAGAACTTGGTGATTTAGCAGAGTGTGACTCAGAAATTGTACTTCTAATTTATTTATTTATCCATCGTGTGTGTGTGTGTGTGTGTGTGTGTGTGTGTGTGTGTGTGTGTGTGTATGTGTGCATGTGTACACCTGCAGACATATGGACGTCAGAAGACTGATATTGGATGTCTTTTCCTATGGCTCTCAATCTTATTTTTTGAGATAGTGTCAACTGAGTCTACAGCTCCTTCATTGGCTGTATTCTTTGACCAGCATGTCCCCAGGATCCCTTTGTCTCTGCTTCCCCACTACTGAGGTCGCACATATGTAGAGCCTGAATTCTTTTTATGTGGGTGATGGGGATTCAAACTCAGATCTTCACATTCACACAACAAACCTGGTTACCCACAGAGCCATCTTCCCAGAGCCAGTCAGCTTTCTTCGTATTTGTCTGTCTGCCTTTCCTTCTTCCTCCTCTTGCTCTAAGGTTAGTACACATGTTTCAGCAATAAGAACAAAGACCTTAATAAGTGTTCTTTATTAGTATAGTAATAATCCTGAGGAGAATGAAAGAATTCACAACGATCTATTTTGTTGAATTTCTGAGACTCTCTTGTACAGACATTTTTTTCTTTCTCTTTTTTCCTTTGTCTTGTGTACAAATCCTTCACAACTGTTAACATTGTTCATTCTCTCTCCTCAAAATACTATTTTCTCTTATGGCTGTTTTAGAAATCAGAAACTACTCAATTTAAAGGAATTCAGAGGCAAGCTAACAGAACTTTAAAAACTTACTGTTTAGATTAGGTCACAGAAAAACGCAATCTTTTTCGTCAGCTCTCTGAAGTCTAGGCAAAGCGTTTCTTTTTTCTTTTCTCTCCAAGGCCATTTGGTTGGGATGTTTTGGGGCTTTCAGAAATCTGGGACTTCAGATCAAAAGCGCCCCTCAAGGTGCAGACCAAGATAATGAGGTAGAAATTCTCCCGGTGACGTAGATGAAAATGAACTGGAGAACAGCAACTCCCCGGGCCGCAAAAAGACTCCAGTGTTTACACGATCCCATGCACACACATAGTTCCATCCATATTTTCCAACTAAAACTCACCTGGCTTTGCTCAAGCCCCCAAGTGTGGTGAATTCTAGACAGCACCTAATATTTATTCGTGGCATTGTCAAGAACATCTTTGCAGTGCTTGCCAAGGTCCGCCACTGGATGTGTTTATCCAGCTGCGTGGCAAAAACATAATACACAGTCATCATTTCACTCGCTCACCTACTCAATATTTTCTTCTTGTGATTAAATTAGCTCATAAATATTACACTTGGAATGCAGAAAGCCCCAGCTCATCCAGCTGAATGCCTGCTTGTCCACTTTCTGATGCTGCCATGCACGCATTCGGTCTTTTCATTATGGAGTCTGAAATGATGAGAAGTATTGCATTTACTTAACAAGCAAATAGACAGCAGGATCCTCCCAGGACTCCCTTTACTATGTTGTACACGGTTGTAGAAGAAGTGTTAGAAATGCAGACAGACTGGGAGAGCTGTGCGACGGGATTTGGATCTCTAAAAACAAATCCACCCTCGTCGTCGTCTAGAGGCAACAGCAGAAATGCTGCCTTTATCTGCAGCAGGCTGGCACAATTTTTACCTAACCAAGTAGAGTTTCACACACATACACACACACACACACACACACACACACACACACACACACATACACACACACACCCCTTGCTATTGCTTCTGTTGGATTCACCATCAATCTGGGCTTGTAAGTTATAGAGGCTGTTTCTGTTTTTTTATTGCAGTTTTGAAAATCCCTTCTCAAAACATCCGCATCCAGTCGAAGTGCTTTTGAAGTACTTTCAGATACCATTCTTATATTTATCTGTGTTTTCTAGGTTTTGTAAACTGAGGACAAGAACTGGCCTTTGCCCTCCTGTGCCAACTCTGTTTACACCAACGCAACCCACAGTTACATAGCTTCTGGGACCCCGAGGCAGGAGTCATATTCCACAGGATCCTCATCAAATCACCTTCCAGATGAAATATTTAGAGTTGGCACAGCGAGGCAGTTAACGTCTCAAGAATTATATCCAGATTTGTTCGATCATTCTGGGAACGGCCTTGGTTAGCGATTGCTCATAATGTCAACGCTTTTGGAAACTTTTTTTATGGTCATTTTATTGTTTTTATTTCAAAAATAAAACTTAAAGGAGCTTGAAAAGTGGATTTTGAGAGGATCGCACGATGGCCTGGTTTCAGTCTGTGCCTTTTACTTTCTGTGCACTTACAGAAATTAAGCAAAATCAATCCATATTTGAACAAAGACTATGGATACAAATGAGCCTTGGCTTCCGAGACTTCTCAGAGCAATGACTTTGGAGTGTTTGGAATGCATTGACCCGGGGAGGCAAAGAAGTTATAGCAAACAACATATGGGCTTTAAAATCTGGAACTATCCAAGACAGAACAAGAGAGCTATTCTCACTTTACTTGTTCCTTAGCTTTTTTTTCCCTCCAGAAGATGAATAACTTCTAATCACATTTTATTCTCATCTTCAGAGCAGGATCTTAGAAGAGCCAGGCTGGTGCAGACCTGCTGGTGAGTGTGCAGCCCATCCAACGATTACCTAATGCACTGGTGTCATCCGCTTTCCTTGTTGTGAGAAAACACAGGGCGGAAATGTGTGACTCCACGGAATTGTTCCCGACTCTTCCATTCACCTTTCAGCATGCTAGTTCCTTCCCTTGGCGTTGATATCATTATGCATTTGTCAAAGATAGACTGTCACTTTAGGGCCTCTATTATGCACAAGAATTGGCAGCAAATTTGGCCACTGGGATTTGCTTATGTCCTCTGTATGTTATTGTACTTCTCTGGCATTCACTAAATTCTGTACGCCCACTCCTTTGATGTTCATTCCAGCCCCTAAATGTGGAAACAATGACTGAAATTTTGGATCAAAGCATCCCGTAGATGGCAGGCAGCATAGCTCTCTGATAATTCACTAGAACAGAGAGTTCTGCCCCTCCCCCCTAAAATCTAGGCCAGTAGTCCTCCGAGCTCTCTCTCGAGGAAGTTAAAGAAAACAACCTCAAGCTGGAGTCAAAAGAAAGAGGGCCAAACTAGGCAGCTCTGGTGAAGCTCACGGTCATCTCATCGCAGGGAAGGCTGACTATTGTTCCGATTGGTAACCTGCCTCTTTCACTACCCTAGCTACTGCTTCAGCTGGGCCAGGCTTTTCTCAGCATTTGAACACTCACCAGGTTCAATCTCTGTATAGCGTCAGCTCTACAAAATGGCCTACATTTTTCCCAATGAATTTTTAAGGCCCAAAGTGTCCATGGATTGTGGAATGTTAAAAGTAAGTTTTTTTAAGCTCAAGAATTATCAAAATTCCAACTAATGATTTTTGCAAACTGGAAGCTGTCTGGAGCATACATTTGGTTTGCCTTGCTTGAGGGAAGCCAGAACAAACAATGACTTCACTGCGTTTATTTCATGGGTCAAGTTTGACTCAGAAAAGATCTAAAGGCAGGTAGCCCCCTAAGGGTGCTGGGAAGACAGATGAGCAAACATATAGGAAAATGTTAGGAGTGATTTGGGGGTGGGGGAGGGCGCCTTATAATCCCAGGGTGTTTATGGCTTTATTGTTGCCTCACCCCACTTGGTATAGAATGTACTCATTACAATTACTATCTAATGTTGGAAACCGTCATAAAAGGACAGCTCTCCTTTTGAACATAGTGAAGAAAAGAATTGTTTGAGGACTCTCATCCGGGAAATTAGAATTCTCAGTGGAGTGGGACAATTGAGACTTGGACCAGCTGCCCTGAATGGAGAAGACACTCTATAAGCCTGATAGCATGTGTCCAGTCAAAAGGTTGCCCCCAAGGTAAGAATCCTCTTCAAAGCCTAATACCCAGTTAGGTAGGAAGGTTTTACCACCAGATGTATGCAACAGTGCCATCCAGCGGCTACCGCAATAATTACAAGTGTATCTCATTTTCAAATGTATCGTGTTTTATAATCTCAAATTCTTACCGTCGTACTTTTATCAAAATTGCAGGAGTTTCTCTGATTCTCCTAATCTAGCTGCTTCTACTAGTACAGATACAGTGATGTGTGAACTACACACCCCAAAAGACCAGAAGTTTCCTTTTTCTTTCATTGATAAACACTTAAGGGAAGGCATTGGCAACCCAGGAGATTTTTATTGTAGAATCTCACTAAGAAATTCATCAAGATTTCCCCCAAGTTGTTAAAGATTAATTGAAAGAAGGATAAAGGAAAGAAAATGAGACGATGAAGAGGTGAGACAGATGAAGGAAGTATGGAAGAAAGAAGAAAGAACAAGAAGAGAGAGAGGGGAAGAAGAGAAAATGGAAGGGAGAGAAGAAAGACCAGGATTTCTCATCTGACTTTACGAAGTTTCGGCAACAGAACCATTGATGCGACACTATTCCCAAGAGTGAATTAAAAAAGATAAGCACCTCAAAACATTATTGTTTTAAATTGTATTCTTTCAGCTACAAGGAGATAAATTAGCTAAGACAAAAGGAAATTTTCTACCTTAAAAAAAAAAAGAAAAGAAAACCCAAGGAGAGCTGTCATGGCTTGAGAACAGTGTCACACACAGAGCTGCTTAAAAAGCGTTGCCTGCCCGATCCAGGCAAGGAACTCCGATAGAAGACTGTGACATTATACCAGCCTGTAAGTCAGGCATGGCCATGCCAGTGCTGCAGGCACCAGGTAACACTGGGACCTGCCAGGCAGCCCTCCCTCCAGAGAGACTGTCACAGACAGTCACAGACGCTGCAACCTTCCTCCAACCACCTGCCTCTTTACAAAGCTTGGAGAGAGCATTCTCCTCATCGATACAAACAACAGTAACAAAACAAAACATCTATACAATCCAATACAGAAAGCAAGTATGGAAATCGAGATTTGATTTCATTGAAACAAAACAATAACAACGCAAACCTCCAGATGCCCTTTGAATAACATATTTCACTGTGCCCGAGTGGAAAATGTATTAGATTGAAGGCAGCTCTACACAGGCCAAACCTGTGATTTACATCAAGCAAAGAACCCTGGGAGAGAGAGGAGGAAGGCCTCCTTTGACTGGGCAAGATCTCTATTTGTGTCAAGGAGCGTTAGGGAAAAGACGGTTGAGGCAGAGCAGGTGAGCCTGCAGCCTCCATGCAGTTTGCATTGCTTTGGGGAGGCCTTTGAACCGCAAGCTGGGTCATCCAGATGCTGAAGAATGCCCTCTTCCTCATGTTGTGCCCACCGGGATCTTCTCTCTGAGTTTCCTCTGGCTTCTGGCTCCTTTTAGTGAATTTCACAACAGGGCTTTATCAGAAATGTGGAGCATCGGCAAGCTCAGGTCTCATCTCTCCTTTTGATTCTGCAGGAGTCTGGCCAACCCAGCTCTTACCTCATGTACTCCAGAGCCTGATAGGATGATTTCTGGAATTCAGCTGGAGCCCATGAACAGTGAAGGCAGAACTTTTCCTTAGCACATAGGAGCCTCCTGTACCAGCATGGCCTCAGCCACAGACAGACATTACCAGTTCCTGCCAGTCTAAGGAGCAAGAGACTGGCATGAACAATCAGTTTCTTTTCTACTTAAAAGGGAACACACACACACACACACACACACACACACACACACACACACACACACATGCGCGCGCGCGTGCGCACACACACACACACACACACACACACACACACACACACACACACACACACCTGTTTTGCAAAGCTTTCGAGGAGGAGAAGAAAGAGGATGAGGAGGAAGAGGAGGAGGAAGGAGAAGGAGGAGGAGGAGAAGAAACAGCAACTGTTGTAAAACCAGATGCATGACTTGCACATCCCCTCTCCTCGAGCACATTTTACTAAAGTATATAATCCAATAATCCAGTTAATTTCTTTGGAGAGATGTTATATATACAGGTGGCATTTGGATGGAATCACAGGCCGTAAACCTGTCCACTCCTATCCTGGTTTAGGATACAGAGGAAGAACCTGTTTTACAGGCTTCCTAGAATTTTAACATGGTCAATTGCCTGGCTTTTGTATTCTGGAACATATCAGAGCATTCCACGCGAATATATATATATATATATATATATATATATATATATATATATATATATATATATATATATATTCTATAAAATGGTGGCAGGATTTCTGATTTACCTATAGGGCTGGTTTGAGTTTCCCCCAAAATATTTAGCTATGGGACAATGTATTAAGTGTATTCTTAAAGGTAAATAACTGCGGCCAATAAAAGCTGGGCCCATAAAGGGTCCCATCTTCTACTAGTTTTCTGCACTGAGAATTACTACTAGTGTAATCATGGCTCCCTGCACACTAATATTTCCTCTGATACAGTATGATCAATGTTGTGGAAAAACATTTATTATATTTCTTCTAGCTACTTAAAGGCATTACTGAATTATGGGCATCGCAAAACGAATCCACTGTGCATTTTTTCTTTATGTGACGTTTTTACAATCTTCATTTTCTGCTTTGCAGCCACTGAGCTATAGAGATCCACACTCCGTCCCTCTGACAACTGCCTCTGTGGCCCCCTTCTCCTTCCTGCTTTATTACGTCTGAGAAGTACTTCATATGATAACCTTCCCTTTCACTCTGGGCTGGACCCGTATTGGCGGGGAGGACGTAATGAAAGAGATTAAACAATCAGTGTTGTTCGTGACACTTCCTAATCATTCCCTTAACAAAGGTTATGAAGTTTCGGCTGAGAAAAGGACGAGGGGCGGAGATGGTATTTTACAGAATGGTTCCGGAAGACCTGATAGACTTTGAACGGTCGTGGGCTGTGCGGTTTTGACATTTAACAATTTTATTAACATCTTTGCTTATTATTCACCTTAATCTGCAGGGTCTGCAGCCAGGAATGAGTGTGTCCAGCTAACAGCCCGTGTCTCAGGCCCTGCCAGGGGATGAATCAATTAGCAGGAGAAGCCATGATGCAAACGTTCTGGGGTCACTTGGGAGGCTGTTTGCCTTTTTGATAGAGAAAGCACACCATAAATAACATCACACCTCAGGAAATCATTCCAGGAGGCCCAGATGCTGGCAGGCTGCTGCTGGGACAGAGGGAATCGTTGGCTCCTTGTGTGTATTTCCCCCATCCCAGTCAATGGAAGATTTGTAGTAAAATCAAAATATTTTAAAGGAGGACAGTGTGTGGTAACAGAGGCATGTTTAGCCATTTTTTTTAGTACCAGAACCCATGATTTATGACCTACAGTTACAGCCAACTTTATTACAAAAATGACTTCACCCATAATAACCTTATTCAGGGCTTATTCAGGGCTCCTTGGAGAATGATGTAGTACCCCAAAGCATTATAATCTAACAAATATTCACAAACAATTCCGACTGCTGTCCCTTTCCTCCACCCACTCGGAGGCGGGGGTCTGCCTTTACCTGCCGGGTGAAAGAGGTCCCGGGCAAGGTTCGACGGTCTTACTGTAGATTTGCCAGGCTGGGTGATTCAAATCACCCAGGACAGAGGCTGTCTCCCAGCTTTCAGCCTCACCTTCCCCTTCCGGTGCCCTGGGGAACAGCAAACAGGACCCACTCACCTCACTTCCTCCCTGCACATGCTTGTCTCCCTCCCCCCCCCACCTCCCCAGAACTCAGATACCCAGCATCTGGGGGCAGCTTCATTAAGTCCCCTCCCTTTTTAATTGCCATGGTAACCGACAGCTGCATTAAAATGTCCAGAGCTGGGTGTCCAAGCAAGGTCCCTTGGGTGTGCCGGGATCTAGAAACTGGTCCTTCATCTCATTAAACTCAGGTGTCAGTCCCGAGCAGTTGTGTTAAATTTATACCCTCCAAGCGGGTTAGTGGGATTACATGTCCATTTGCATTAAAACAGGTTTCTGTCATTAAACTGCCATACAATAAGCTTCCTTGGGACAAATTAATGAGCTCTAAATATCATCAAGTACAAGTTCACTTCACCAAGACAGGGTTGCAGGGGTGGCTGTTCACTCTCCTCACCCAGGAGAACCATAAGTGCCAGCTGAAGAAGGGTCCCATCCTGCTTCTCCAACGCAAGATGAATGTCGGGGTTTAGAGCCCTCTGAGGAGCTGAATTCTCCTCTCCCCAAGCCCTAGAGCTCCTCACTTCCTGTTCCTTATTCTAGACATACAGTTAGCATTGACCTTGTCTGCTGAAAATCACTGAACACCCATTGGCTTCTCTCCTGTGTGGTACTGTCTCAGCTTCATTTTTCTTACCTTGTTTTCTGTCTGTCTTTGGGGACCATCTACATATAGTATGGACTGGGAACAGCATGCATACAACACCATACCAGTGCCAGGTGTAGCCACAGTGTGTGTCTCTGCTCTGAAATGCCCTCCTGAGTATTTGTTAGTGGACCATTTGGCCCATCAGTTGTGGGGTCTATCCTCTGGAATGCTGGTCCCAAGGAAAGGAGCTCCTTTCCCAGTTGTCAAGAGGATTTTTTTTAAATTACATTTATTTGTACGTGTATGTGTGTGTATGTGCATGAAAGCACACAAACCCATGTACCATGGCATGTTTGTAGAGGTCAAAAGACAGCTTAGAGAAGTTAGTTCTCTATGTGGATCCTGGGAATCGAACTCAGCTTGCCACACTTGGCAGCAGGCACCTTTGATCACTGAGCCATTTTGTAATCCCCTAGGAGAGACTTCTTTTAAGGCTGTATTCACCCAGTTCACAAGCACAGCCAATGCTTGCCCTCACAAGTGCAAGATGGGTATAAATAGAAATTATTTATCAATAACCAATAAATAAAGCTCCAAGCCTTTTCTTATGCAGAAGAGGTAAGACAGGCTACTAGATGGACTTTCTGCATTACACTGTGAGCTCATTTCTGTGTAGCCTTAACAGGGGACAGTAATGTATGATTGAGACACCGCTATATTTAGGAATGACAAGATGGGCATTATTAATAGCTTAATTGACATTAAGGCAATTACCCCTACCCTTATTACAGTTTGTAGAATTACTCAGAAAATATTGGCTGAGGCCTTTCTTTCCCTAGAGCTACTGAAGGATACAGCATTTTATTTCATGCCAGATCTCGGCTTTGACATTAGATACTTAGCCATAGAATGATTCCAGTAAATCATTATAAATGCATTATAATAAAGATGTTATGAGCTATCAGATATTAACCCCCAACCCCTAAAGAGAGATAAATAGTTCAGTTGCATGGATCCCACTTTTGTTTCATAAGAAATAAGCTTTTGCAAAGAGCAACTGACTAATGAATTATAAAATGGTGTGTTGAGCTCAGATAATTAAACAATGCATTTTAGTGTCTAGTGCAAGATGAACACTAAATCATACACAGATAAAAAAAAAAGGGGGGGGGCTCTAAGCCCAGGCCCAACTCCTAGTATCAAATACAGTTAAGGTTGGTCTATAGTGCAGAAATGCCTCAGACCTTTTCTCACCAAATATAAGATCAAGATACAAATGGATAAACCCAACCAAGAGACAGAACAAGAATTCTGGAGGTGCTAATTTCAGATAAGCCTACAGGGCTATTTTAAAGGAGATTTTACAGGGAGATTACTTTTTTATCCCCCAAAGTTCTAATGGACCAAAAATGTAAGAACCTAAAAGTTTCTAAGTTTCCTCATACTTTCCAACTTTTCCTTTTGATCTCTGAACTCATAGTGAGACCTATTAGTAGGGTTTGCAGACGAGGATAAGAGCCGTGGTGTTGATGGCTGCCATGGCCTTGCAGCTTTGCAAAGACAGAGGCATGTACTCAACGCTGTTGTGGAGATGGGGTGAGGAGGCCAGACTGAGTTCCAACCATTATGCTCAGGTAGGGTTCTACACCCAGCAAGGACATTTTTCTCTGGCTTGGCCACTCAGGTTGATCTGTTAAATGTGTGTTTTAGTCACCTAGCCTTGAGATAGCTTCTTGTTCACTGATCAAGCTTCATACTTCTAAGAACTTGAAGTCAGAATGAAGGGTGGCCTCAGATTACTCAGATTGACCACCTGACCACCTGTGCTAGTGGACAGGCCTCTACAGACTCCAGGCCCATGGTGAAGGACTCTGCTGTTTCCTGTGCTCTAGCTAGTCTGGACACCGCAACCTGATCCTTCCTCCACATCGCAACCTCTTTCTAAAGTTTATGTCTACCCATTGCATCACGTAGACATAAATAAGTTGGGCCACATGAAGATCTATTCATGCAAAATAATTATTACAAAGTAAGCCCACAACTATATGTTATCTCTTTTTGTTTTATTGGCTCATATTTTTTCTTATCCTATGTCTTTCCTTACTCTTTCTCTTCCCACCTAAACCCTACTACCCCCCCCCCAGACACACTATCCTCCCACACTACCGAACACACACACAGACTACCCCCCACACACTACCACACACACACACACTACCCCCATACACACAGACTCTACCCCCACACATACACTAATCCCCCACACACACTACCCCCCCCCCACAAAAACACATTTGTAAATCTATGACATGAGAAATTCTGCCAAATTTACTCACATATTCCTCATTGGGTCTTGAAGAGGGTTGTTTGTGGTACACATCCTATAAATGCTACTCAACCTAAGCAACATTAGTCATTACAGCTACTGGTAACAGTTAATGTCTTCTGACTGCTTAGGATAAGCCAGGCAGTATGCTGAGTATCATCAGCTTGTTAAATTTTCACGAGTATATGAGGCAAGTGCTATTTTAATCTTCATCTTATGGGAAATTAAAGCTTGAAGATGTTATGTAACTTGCCGAAGGTCATCCAAGCACAAATGGGAAAAGCCAGGCTACACACCCAGAGTCAGCCTGGAGTTGGAGTCTCAGTTTTTTTAGACTGACTTTGTCAGTTTTATCTTCTTTTAGACTCTCCTCATCAAGGGAAGTCATGAGCACATACCACTCTTAGCTGTAATACCCTTAGGACCTTGATCTTTTGGGGTTCCAGAAAGTCCAAAAGGGCAACCTAGTTTACAATTGCCCAAAAGTTACTTAGTTTAAAAACTCCTGGGACTTTATATAAAACCACCCCAAAAGACTTTTCTGGTTGCATACAACATTAATTTCATTTTGAAAGACTGTGTCTAAGGGAAGTGACACACCTCGGTTAGTTATTCAGTCCTGTCGTTCTTGACACCCTGGAGGGTTGGCAGCCTCGCTCCACCACATGTCACAGGAGAGAGCTAATCTCCCAGCCTTGCTCAGAACACTGGTGCTTCCTAATGACCCAACACTCACAAACCCCATACCTTCCTTAATTGAAGGAGTAAATGAAGGGGAAGGGGTAGTCCAACCTTAGGGATGAATTAGTTTAGCAATTTAAGATTGGTGTGTTATCAGATAAAAGGGCAGGTGTGAGTTTGATGAAAATGTTGCCTTTGGAAACAAGGGTTCATGTGAGGGTTTGTGATGAGGTTGTGAGGGGTCTCTGTAGCAAAAAGACGCATCTGTGAAATGGGCCAGCAGAGAGGTTTGCTTCAGGCCTGCCTCTGATTGTTCCACATTTGTGTTTCAAAGCACAGCAGCTGGACTTCTTCTCCACAGTCTTCCCGTCGCACATGGTTCAGATTCTGACTAAGTGCTGTGGATAGTCACTGCTGGTGTCCCGGAGCCAGGCACTCTGTCCTTCGAGGCTTATAGCAGCTAAACAATTCGGCTCCTTTGCAGTTGGACAAGCCAGTGGTCTGCTACCAATTTGAATGGGGCTACTGTGTGTCACCTAGAGTCCAAAGCATGTCACAGAAGACCCTCAAGCTCTCTCTCTGCAGACATGACTTTGGCAGTACATGTTCAGGGGACTGAGAGCTTGACAGCATGGATTCCTGAAGGATTTAGTGGAGCTGAGTTCTCTGCAGCCCCATGTTGGACACACAGCATCAGCAAGAAGTGAACTTCTATTAGACTAAGTGCTGACACTTGGGGTTGTTTATTACAACTGCAAAACCCAGCCAATCCTGACTAATCCAGGAGCTGACTTTTTGTTCAGAAATTATGGACCTTCTTACCAAGTCATAAACCGTTATTCCTTTTCCAATAGTTTTATTCACTCACTGAACAATTTAAACTTTTCATCCTCTTGACATACTCTCAGATGCCTAAAATCGCCAGAGAGCCCTTGAATTGTACCGAGTGGTGTCTTGTCTTTTACCATCGACAAGTACTGTTACCTACACTAAGTAGAAGAACAGAAAAGGACAAGTTTGGTTTTTCAGCATCACATGGGATCGTGTGATAATGAAGGGGAGAGGAAACGTGAAGAGGAAAGAGAATAAGATAGAAAAGATTTTTTTTTTAAATGTAGGTGGGAAAAGAAGAGAAAAGAGCAACACAAAACATCGGCGTTTTCTTTGCAGTCAGCTGTAGCCAGCAGCTTGCAGGTAGTTTCCAGGACTGGTGGCAGCTCTCAGCATCTTTGACCTTCAACATCTATACATCCAGCTTGCCTTGGTACTCAAGAAATGTTGGCCGAGAGGTTAAAGGAACACATCTCCCCTGTTTACAGTCCTGGAAGCCTATAGAGCTAAGTGGTCTCTTGCTGTGAATGTGTGCTCCATCACACACTGAGAGGCGCTACAGAAAGGGAGAAGAGAACTAGAAAGAAGTGGGTTTGAATAGCTCCTCATAATCTTTAAACCCAAGCCCTTGAAAGGAGCAGCTATGAGGTGAGAGCAGTAATTCTTTGTCCTAGAAACAGGACATTGCTGATAACTCAGGGCAGTCCGTTTTTAAAAGCTCTTCAAAGAAACTGGTTAGAGTTGTCCTTGTTTTGTTTGCTTCTGGCTGGGCAGAGTGGAGGGTACAGTGAGCACGGAGGTGTCTACGACCTTGAGGTGGGGAGAGGCAGAAGAAGGGGATCTGAGTGCAATTTGCTGAATAACTACTTTTCAACACTGTACTTGGTACGAGGAATGCAAATGTGCTGTAGGGTTGAAAAGGAAAAGATGTGATTCACTCTCCGGATAACGCACCTGGGAACCCTTAGTAGATTATTCAGCTGGTTACAGGATAATTCCCCTTATCTGAGATCTGCAAAATGCCTGTGGCAAAGCTGCCTCCACGCCCCCATTCAAGGATTCTCCCAGGCAAAGCAAATAGGACCCAGAAGGGAGCTGAACCTTTCTCTGATGGAAAGCACATATCCGGATTGCTAGTCTGAGAGACTGTTCCGTGACGGCATGTCTGCATGGGTGTGCACACAGCCTGCAAGGATCAGATGCCCAGCCTTGACATGAAGATGCAAAGCACAGGACGAGCTGACAGCTGCTGCATACTAGCTGCATGAGGCTAGCTGCAGCATCCAACAGGCAGGAGAAGTGAACCAACCTTGCGTCACACAGAAACACAGGAGAGGCAGTGGTCCATCCCAGCAAGGTCCAGTTTGAAGGAAAACAGAAATCTCTCAGCTTGAGCCTCTCTTGGGGATGAACACTAAACTCCCTAGTTGAAATCCATCATTTTCTATCCGCCATAGCAAACCGCATTCCTCTCTTTTTTATCAGAAGAATAAATATTCTCTTCCTACCCTAGCTTGAATACCCCAAATCAAGAGCTTTGCTTCTGCTTTCCCCTTTGTCCTGATGAGCTTTAAGTCATCTTGGCACATGCTGAAGCCACCTGAGAGGAAGGACTCTCAACTGGAAAAAAAAAAATGTCTTCATAAGATCAGGGTATAGGTAAGCCTGTGTGGCACTTTCTTAATTAGTGAGTGATGGGGAAGGAGTGAGGGATACCTCTGGGCTGGTGGTCCTGGGTTCTATAAGGAAGCAGGCTGAGCAAGTCAGTAAGCAGCACTCCTCCATGGCCTCTGCATCAGCTCCTGTCTCTAGGTTCCCGCCCCGTTTGTGTTTCTGCTTTGATTTCCCTCAGTGGACTGTGATTCAGGAAATGTAAGCCAAATAAACCCATTCCTCCTTAAGTTGCTTTGGGTCATGCTGTTTCATCACAGCAATAGTAACCCCAACTGAGACAGACTCTTCATTCAAACCCTTACCCTTAAAAAAATGCTTCTTGAGTTTCCTCTTGCCTTCTCCTTGCCTCGGAATATACCTAGGTAGTGTATCTAACCCTCAGTCATTGCCTTCCTACAGGAAACGTAAGACACACAAATAAGAAATACTAACTGTCCCATAATCCAACAGAAATGATGAATGCTGCAGTAATAACAGTTCTAAGAGCTGGAGAGTTTGGGTTTCACATAATTTTGTTGTTATTAGTCAAATGAATTTGTTAAAATTATGTTATACAGACTTCTGTTGAAAGGGGGTCTCACTGGGTAGCTCAGGGTGGCTTCAAATTCATAATCCTCTGCCTCAGCCTCTGAAGTGCTGAGACTGCACTTCCATAGCCTCTGACTAAATGCTAATACTACTTAGAAGCTGATAATCTCCCCTTTTGACCTCTTTTCTCCCTACTCAAGCGGCTGGGCGTATCTGTACTCTTCAACTCGGGGAAGGAATGGGAGAGCATTCAACAGAGGTCATCTCTTCCTGACTTGTATATTTAAAGCCCAGCCCCTGGGCAAAGCAAGTGTAGAGACAAACATTGGCTTTACTCCTCCATCTGACTCCTCATTGATTTGAGAGAGAATTAGAGGACAGCAACGGAAGCAGAAATGGTCCATGCTTTCCACAGATGAGGACCTGGGGGTTGCAAGGTTCCTGTCCTAGTTTATGGGAATGGAGATGAAGGAATAAAGCTTGGAAACTGATATGGTTAATGGGGTGTCATTTTATAAAATCAAAATTCTAGAAAAAGTTTTACAGGCATAAATAAGCAATCCATAGATAAACATTGCAGCACTACTTTCAATGGGGAAAAACAAACTTTCAATAGCCTAAATGACCATCGATAGGAGAAATAAATAAAAGGTGGAGTTGTGTTGGGTATAGATTATTGTATAGCAATAAAAATAATGGTTAAAATAATAGGAACAATTGGAATTTAGACCTCAGACTCTTAACCACTAACTCTAAAGAGTTAAGGTGGAAGTGCCTCGTTTGTGGGTGGAAAGAATGAAGGGTACGATAGATGGTTTTGTGAAAGCAGGCTGTTGTTTACACTTCCAACCTGGCCTTTTGCCTATGCAGACATGGGATGCCCCAAGTTCCGCAGCATAATTCTTTAGTCTCTTCTAGGAAATGGAAAGACGTCCCCCGACACGCCCAATGCTGGCACAGGAACAAGCAGTAGAGGATAACACTGGGGAGAGAATGAGATGTTGCCCTGGACTTTGAGGTCTCAGCCTAGGTGAAGAACAGAATCGTAGCACAAACCATGAAGAGCAACACACAGTTCTCGCGGCTGCCTCAGTTCCCACATTTACAGCTAAGCACCTCAGGCGCTTTCCTGGTTCTCCATCTTCTCACTAACAAACAAGAGGTCCAGCTAGAAAGAACTATCACCTTCAAACTGTCCTTGCTACAAATCTAAGTTTTAACTCCATAATCTACACTGTCTATTTCACTGGTATAATCTACACCTATAAAAGAAAAAAAAAAGTTTCTCATCGAGTTTTCCCAAATCTTTTGTTGATGTCCAAACATTTTCTGATTGTCCAAGCCGAGAGGTCACATAGGATACTGTTTTCTGACATGATATTTAATTTCTAACATTGCTATCCACTTACAGGAATAATCTCTGAGCCTTCTAGATAGTTCACTACAAAAACATTTCTACACCAACTGGCGACCCAGATATATTTTTTTTCAAACATCAGGAGCCAATGTCAAATCGATGGCCTTGACTCCATCTCTGCCAGGCTGAGGTGGGAGTAGCACTTCCCCAGCATGGGTGCTGACCTGTCAGCATGGGTGCTGACCTGTCAGCATGGTCTGGTGAACAGCAGGGGAGTGGGAGTCAGGAACCCTGAGCTTAGTCCTAATTGTGTGGCTGACCTGGGCGGTGACATCAGAGAGACTTACTCCACCTCAGAGCAATTTCCACAAAGGAGGAGAAAAGTTGCAGAAAAAAAACACTCTCTGCAAAAGCACATCATGTTCTAGTGGCCAAATGCTCCGGTCACGAAGGAAGCAAAAGGAGAGGGCTGGATCACTTAAGCACCCCACCCACACTGGCCGGATGTCACAGTCCAGCCATCAGAGGCACAGCGCCTTCCATGCAAACGGCTCAAGTCCACTTTATACTTCTAAAGTAACATACGTGTTGTAGTTATGAATAGTTCACCCATCTGATCACCCATGAGTGAAGGGCATTTCCATCTCCCACATCTTTAATGGCAAATAGTTAATGGTGTGTTGGAAATTAACAACAATTAACAGTGCATGCGAACATCGGCAGAAGGTCAGAGACTCTGAGAAATGTAGTCTTTAGCTTCTTGTGTAGAATCTCACCATTTCAACAAGGGGACTGCAGGAGACCCGTGCCTGGGAAATACCCTGCTGTTGCCATAACTTTCCAAATGGGAAAAAACATGAATGCTGGCTCCAGTACATGGTACATCATTTCTCTGATGGACCATGATGATTCCAAAGCTTTCCTCCAGCACAGAGAAAATCATTATGGCCATGTGTTCAAAGGCTTCTTTTCTAAGACTAACCCTGTTAATGGAAGGGGAAAGGCACATACCAGCCCCTTTTATTAAGTTTATTATTTTTGCTAAACAAGCAAAACACATTTTAGTTTAGTATTAAGAAGGATCGTCTGGAATGAAGTCATATGATAAACATTTTAGTCTATAGAGTCTGGTTTTCTGAAGTTGACTTTTATTTTGAATGAGATGTAAATATATAACAATTATGGAAATTATATGTGTATAGGTATATCATATTTTTGTGTTTAACTATGTGGTTTTTGCAAGGATTGTTGTAGATGGCAAAGTTAATAAATAAATTGCCCTTAACTTATCAGTATGACAGATGAGTGCCAAAGAACAGTACTACAAGTGTTGCTTGTATCAGACTTGCTGGATGAGATTT
Organism: Peromyscus californicus insignis; assembly: GCF_007827085.1. Classification (NCBI taxonomy): domain Eukaryota; kingdom Metazoa; phylum Chordata; class Mammalia; order Rodentia; family Cricetidae; genus Peromyscus; species Peromyscus californicus. The sequence goes on from NW_026294595.1 coordinate 52,697,874, forward strand.
TTCTCACATCAGTATCTCAAGTATATCACAGTGTTGAAAATAAAGCCAGAAAAAGTAAGTCGGATTTGAATATACAAACTGATGATCTAATCAAGGGTATCCACCAAGGGTAACCTGCTATAAAATGTGAATAGGATAGATATATTCTGCTTCCACTTGCAAAGTAATTACAATTATAATTACATTACCTGTAATTATAAACATAATTAATTATATTCCTGCAGTGCTTTAGAGCTTACAAAGTACATTCACATGCATTAATTATTGAACCTCGTCAGAATCTTATGATGCAGGCATAGCAAAAAACCCACAGAACAAAACCCAGGGATTCACACTGAGTCCACACCTATTGCTTCCAGGTAGTCATCCTCCCCGGCCCCTCCGCCCCTCACCTAGCCTTCATGGCCCAGCCCAGTGGCCATCCTCTCCAGCTATAAAGAATGACAGACTTCGACCCTTCTGTGGAAACTGCGGTCTTCCTGGCAGAGGATTTTTGTACTCCGATCACTGCAGCAGAAGCTGTGTGATTCAGCGTCCTGAACGGTGCTGCCCAAAGTCTGGACCAGCAGATCAGGGTCACCCCAACACTTGTTACATACACAGATTCTTGAGTTTGTTTCCAGGGAAACTTTCTAAAGACATGGAGGTGTTAGGGGTGGCTCTTTAAGCACCAGAGGAGTAAGACACCCAGAGAGAAAGACTGACATCTGTACAGAGGTCCACATCCCAGAACACACAAGCCATGGTCTAGAAAGAGCCAGTGCCTGGGATAGGCGGGGGAGAGTGGCCAGGAGTCAGTTTAAACATTAGTCATAGCTAGCAGTGACCACGCCCCTGCAGTGGCTGTGTAGACCTAGCTGCTTGTTTTGCAAAGTTGTTCTCCGCCCCCTAGTATTTTTATTTTTGTGGTGCTTGGAACTGAACCCAGGACCTCATGTATCCTAGAGAAGCACTCCACCACTGAGCTACATCACTACACTCAGAAATTCTCTCGTCTTTGTTCTCGCACCTCTGCTGAGAAATACACGTTCAAACTTGGTTTTCATTTACAGACAGTGAAAGGGTAACGTAGAGGGAGAGAAGGAACCACACCAATCATACCAGGCTCTAGTCTCCACAGCAAGGAGACTGCCGCTTGAACTTTGAACTCAGCCGCACCATGCTCCCAGCTTGAGTTTAGGGGGCTGTGGGGCCTGAGTGAGGATGGTTCTCATATAAGCAGATTGTTGGCGAGGAGGCAAGCTTGTCAGCCATAACCCAGGAGAGAGATCCTAAGAGCAGAGATTAGAACCAGAGCAATGGGATCAAAGAGGAAGAAGGAGATTCCAGACACTGTAGAGGTCAGAGGAGCGGCACTGGACCAGACACGAGAGGGGAGGAGGGCAAAGGAGCTGCTAGGCTGGAAGAGGAGCTTGTTCCAGGAGGAAGACTGTTGTTGACCAAAGCAGAGAACAAACACATCAGCCTCTTCTACATGTTGCACATCAAGTACCAGTCTACAAGCTCTACACGGACGTTTCATTTCTGCAAGTCTTCAGAAGCCACGTCCATTATGTTTCCATTTTACAGCTGAGATAACCAAAGCCCAAAAACGGCATAGCAATGGGTGCTGGGAAGATGTCTCAGCCTTGGTAACATGCTCGCCTGAGTTCAGTCCTCAGAACCCATGTGAAAGCGCTGGGCATGGAGAGGCATGCTTGTAACCCAAAGCTGAGGACGTACAGACAGGAGGACCTCTGGCTAACCAGCCTAGCCTGATAGGTGATGTCCAAGCCACTAAGAGTCTCAGTTTCCAAAACGCAAGCTAGACGGCACCGACAGAATGGCACCTAAGGCTGTTCTTCGGCCTCCACACACATGCACACACATGCGTTGTAGTGACTTCCCTAGAACCACATAATACAGCTAGCCCTGGTCTACTGTGGCTGTGAAATAGTACTTATAGCTCAGCAGTCTGGATATTTGTGCCTACTGTTCTTAGTTCCAATAGGTTCTTCTAAACTCAGAAGCAAACACAATACAGCCAAGGAAAGCAGAAGATTCATTGATACTGTAGTTTTGACCTTCTCCATGTAACAGAATTCCCTGTAGAGCTCCACCCACCTACCAATGATGGGACCCAAGTCAGGAACTAGGGTGCATTTGGTATGGGGTAAGGCCTGTGCAACAACATTCACCGGCTTGGTTTTGTTCGTTTGTTTGTTGTTGTTAGAGCTCTCCACGTGTTTGGTGAAGACCTCACTAGCTCTACTGAATAAATCAACTGACAGTCGTTCCTTGCTCTCCTACTAAGCGGCGTGTGTTATGTAGAATGCTGGGGAAATTGTGTGAACGAGATGCCACTCCAGCCCTCAGATTTCATACCGTCCAGGGTTTGGGCGGAAGTAGGAAAAAGCTAGAAACCATATTGAGAATCGAGCAGAGATGGTGAATTCAGTCACTGGCCCTGAATGAACCCTGAATGTCTGCTGGGAGAGACAGGAGGACTCAGACTCCAGTGCAATGCTGGTGTTAAAGAAGGCAGCTGAGAAACCCTCTGGAGACTGCTGTGCAGAGCACGTCTCCACTTCAGAGGTCAACTGCTGGAGACCAATTTGTCATTCCGTACCACCCTTCTCCGCAGTAGGAGCTTTCAGTGGCTTATGGATCCAGGCCCAGGTCAGGCCCTGGCGCCTACTCCTCTGTCAGTGGGGCACATCTTTTTCTTGGCCAATGGGAAGAGAAAGAAAATATTTCAGCAGTTGCTGAATCCCGGTGTCTTTATTTGAACTTCCCCCAGAACAGGCAAGTTAGTGGTATTTATGGCTTAAAAGAATTTCCATTTGTAAGTTTATCTTCTTGTTAAAAAGCAGCCATTCCCTACCCCAAACAACCAAAGACCATAAATCAAAGCTTAAGGAGCAAAGACTTATCTCTACGAATAGGAGCCATAGAGTTGCCAACATACTAATTTTTAGTATCAAGTATCATAAAAGGTTAAGTGACTGGGGCCAGGGATGAGTTTCCCTTCACCCGGGGCTGCAGAAGCCGTGAGAATGAGCCCAGATGTTCTCCAGGATAAGGCCGGAACTGCAAGGCTAGCTCCGCCCCCACCCACCCACCCACCCTACCCCCGTGGGTCCCAGCACCGTGTCATGGCTTCACCTGGCCTGAAAGAGCCCCATTTCTACTGTTGCTATTCTCAAATGATGTCGCCAGTTCCCGATCCTGCTCTCCACGCTGGCTTCTTTCTCTTTCACAGAAACAACGGTCTCAAAACCAGTGTGTCTCATTTATGCACACTGCACGGATATGGAGGTCCACCATGTCGTCAAACGATGACAGGAGAGTTTGATGGAGGCCGACTGGTGTCATAAGCACTCTGATGATACGGGATCAGAAAAAGGACTTGGTGCTGCCCAAATGTCTCCTTTTCCACTAGGGCTCTGCGCTCTGCTCACCACGCCTGTGCTCAGGCGCAGTAGCAGGGACCAGGCCGGACAATGGCCCTCCACCATAACACCCACCTTGCTTCCACACTTACACCATGGCATTTTGTGAGTGCCATCCCCACTGCTTGAGCTCAGCCTTATTCGCAGGTATGACAGAGGGGCCTGTGGCAGGGCCTTTTGTCACTGTGTGTCCACTGATCAAGTCACACATGGTTGGAAAAACGATTTTCTTTTTCTGGAGAATATCTCAATATTTTTCCTTTAAAAAAAAAAGTCATTCAGGAGCACTGTCTTCTCAGAACATCTCTTTCTTTCCCTTTCAGAAAACAAAATGTTATTGACAACAGATACACTTGAGGAGAACCACATCACTTTGTATTTTCTCAACTATTCATGTTAACTGCATACTAAGTTGTTAGTAGGAGTTTTTTTTTCCATTTCTCAGAAGTTTATCAACTTCTTTTCCCTCTTAACTACACTTTTATTCTTATTTTCTAATCTTATTTCATTCTAATCAAAGTATATGGTCTGATTAAATTTCAATTCCTTAAAATATGTTGGGATTTCTTTTAGGGGATATATCTCTGGATATTTAGCACACAGCTCTTACTATATGTATTAAATGAGGCTTGTAATTTTGTTACCTATGTGTTTGGTATCCGTATTTTCATTTTACTTTATCTTTTTTCAGATATTTTTCCTTTTTAATGTGGCATGTTTTTAATTAATTCCTTTCAATTTTACACATGCATCCAAGTATTTCAGTCACGCTCACTCCCCATTTCTCCCTCTTTTTCCCAGCCCCCACCCCTCGCAACTAGAACTTCTCTTAAATATACTTTATCTTTGAAATTTAAAGCACAACTTAAGCCACTTTCTGTATCACGTAGAAAAGTTTCCAGTAAAATATAATAGACACACACAGGCACAAAATTGACAGCACACAAATCATGCTCAGGAAAATTCTGTGTTCCCAAGCACTCTCCCTTGTGGGCATATGGGGCTCTGAGCTGCCGCTGTTACAAATGGCCGCCTTGCTGTCTGTGGTGGTGAGGAGTGATGGGAGGAAATGGCTGTCATCAGCAAGTCTCTTCTAGAGGAAGCCAAGTGTTAGTTCACAACTTCCTTCATAAGAAAGCTTACAGACTCCAAAGCTTGAAGGAAAAGCTCCGTTATTCTTTTCTCTGAGAAAATTTCTCCTGCTTTCTCCTCCTTTCTTGAGAAATTTAAAATACATAAAAGTTTAAATTCTCACAGTCATACTTCCCAGAATGAACACCTATTAACACCCAGTCAGATGATCCTCCCTTTTTTAAAATTATTTATTTATTTTTATTTTATGTGCATTGGCGGTTTGCCTGCGTGTATGTCCATATGAGGGTGTTGAGTCCCCTAGAACTAGAGTTACAGACAGTTGTGAGTTGTCATGTGGGTGCTGGGAATTGAACTTGGGTCTTCTGGAAGAGCAGACAGTATTCTTAACCACTGAACCATCTCCCCAGCCCTGATCCTCCATTATTTTAAATAATATTTTGCAGGTCTAAATGCAATCACTCTTATTTGGTCTACTCCCCACTGGCAAGGCAAATGTTTTCAAGAGTTGAATCCTTTCAATCCATCAAATATGTCCCTTTTGTATATGTGTGTGTGTCACAAATAATACACAGTACTGATTCTATATGTGTTTTATGACTTAACTAAATGCCATCATCTGTTATAGTTTATGCAGTTTTCCCTCTTTACTAACATTGGGGTTTTGGCAATCTATCCTGGTTAATTCTCTCTCTCTCTCTCTCTCTCTCTCTCTCTCTCTCTCTCTCTCTCTCTCTCTCTCTCTCTCTCTCTCCCTCCCTCCCTCCCTCCCTCCCTCCCTCCCTCCCTCCCTCCCTCCCTCCCTCCCTCCCTCCCTCCCTCCCTCCCTCTCTCTCCCTCTCCCTCTCCCTCTCCCTCTCCTCCTCCCTCTCCCTCTCCCTCTCCCTCTCCTCCCTCTCCCTCTCCCTCTCCCTCTCCCTCTCTCTCTCCCCCTCCCCCTCCCCCCTCTCCCTCCCCCTCCCCCTCCCCTCCCCCTCCCCTCCCCCTCCCCCTCCCCCTCCCCCTCCCCCTCTCCCTCTTCCTTTCCTCTGTCTTTACAGTACTGGGAACTGAAACTTATTCTCAAACCCCAGACAAGCATTCTACCACTGACCTGTGACCTCCGCCCTCTTTTACTGTTTGTCTTGACACAGGACTTGACTAAGTTGCCTTAGCTGGCCTTGAACTCACTCTGTAGTTCAGATGGGCCCTGAACTTACAATCCTCCATCTTCAGTTTCCCAAATAGCTGGAACCACACCTGACTCCTGGCTGAATTATATACATCTAGCTCATCAATTTTCTTTGTGTATAAGTCACATTTATAATCTCTTACTGCTGGATATTTAGATTCTTCTCAGGTTTTTTTTTCTTTCTCTCTATAACAATCTGGCAATGGTCTCTTTGCACACACACACACACACACACACACACACACACACACACACACACACACAAATGGTTCTTTATAAAATAACCTAAGCAGTAGAGTTTGTGACCCTATGGCACACAGAATTTTATTTTGTAGAAGTATTGGCAAATTTTTTCCAATTTTCCAAGTATACTTTAGCATAAAATGATGGGACCATTCTCCTCACATCCTGTCCACAGTAGGGCATTATTAGTTGATAATTTTCCCCCAAATAAAGGGTTAGAAATATTAGAGACTGAAGGAACATATCAGTGGGTAAAGTGTTTACTGTGTAGCATGAGGACCTGAGTTCCAGTCTTCGGCATCCATGTAAAAGCCAGGTTCCAGGGCACGCCCCTGTCACTCCAGCATTGAGGGGATGGAGATGATTGGATCTTGGGGGCTCACTAGATAACCAGTCTAGCCCAAACAGTGAATTCTAGGTTCACTGTCTCAAAAATAAGGTAGTGAGCAATGTAGAAAGATACCAGATGTTAGCCTCCGGCCTCCATATGTGCATATATAGTGAGCACACCTTATGCATATTCATGTGCACACATACACAATTAATAATAACAACAACAAATAATAATAGGGTTGGAATTTGGCTCAGTGGTAGAAGTCTTTCCTAGCGTAGGTGCTGTGGATGGATTCAATCCTCACTACAAAAACAGATAAACATACAAGAAACCCTGTAAACATTGGTTTTATTTTTCATTTCCCAAGCACAGCTTTTTTGAATTGTGATTCTCTTTTATCACATCGTTTCACTATTTTTCTATTGGACTATTTTTGTTTTACTATTTATTTGCCAGAATTCTATGGATATCATAGATGTTAATCTTTTTAATAATATATACATTGTGAGGGCCCACAGAGGTTTCCTAGTGAGATCTGAGCTTGCTTCCCAGCAGGGCTGCATTAGGGGATGGCTTGACCATGTGCATGGTTACCAGGTGATTGGAGGGGTCTGCACTTGGCTGTGCTGGGGGGAGGTCTTTTGCTCTACCCTTTGGCATTCCTATAAAAAGTCCTTTTGAAGAGACAGAAGGGGCCAGTGGATATTGATCCAGGTCCTCCCGAAGCTATCCTGTGTTTCTGTCTGTCTTCTCTCCACTATCTTTCTATCTAAATATTTCTTATCCTTCTCTCCTCAAGAGTACCCTGGAAAAAAGTGGGAGCCATACTCCCACAACACATTGCAAGTAAGTCTTCTTGTTTTTGCAATGACTACATACAGTACAAAGAGCACAGTGACAAGTCTGTCCCTCACATCTATTCTCCCCCTGCTCCCTTCAGTTTCTCTTCTTGGAGGCCGGGCGGGGGGGGGGGGGGGAACAGTACTCTATTTGTATGCTCCATAAGTTCTCTGTGCATATAAAAATAGTCTCCCTGTTCCTCTATAGTCCCTCTTTATAAATTTAAAAGATGGCATACCGGTATTTGTTCTTCATTGTGCTTCCTTGACCTCAATATACCCAAAATGTAATTCTATATTAGTCTATAAACAGCCATGTTTGCGTGTGCACATGTGTGAGCATTCATGTGCATGGGTGCATGTGCACACAGTATGCACATGTAGAGAATGTGCTGTTCCTCAGGACCCATCCACCTTGTTTTTGAGACAGGGACTGTCACTGGGACCTGGGGTTCACAGGTTAGACTAGGCTGCTGGCCAGTGAGCCCCAGCCATTTCCCTGTCCCCATTCCCCGAGTGCTGGGATTATAAGGTATGCCACTTGAATGATGTGGTGCAGACTCAGCTGTCGTGTTCATGCTGTAAGTACTCACTGGGCAAGCTAGCTCCCCAGTAACACGGAACTACTTCTTTTTAATTTTTTCTTATTGACTGTAGGGCCACTTTTTAAAAGTTATGATCCAGAGCATGTTTAAACGGTTTCTTAGTAACTGGAAACTAGAATTGGTTGCTTCCAATTTTCTGTTGTTAAAAATTGTGTTTTAGCAACTATTCATATTGTTTTATAATGTGCCAATGTCTCTAGAAGAGATTCTTAAAAGCAGGAGAACTAGATTAAAGACTGTTTGTCTTCTTAAAACCAGGTGTTATCAAACCATGTTCTCTGGAGGCTGTCCCAAATACATTCCCACCAACAATGTATGTTCCATCTTCCTTTCTAAAAATTAATGTAATAATAACAGGTAACGTGGAGTCCGGTATTTGCTATGTGCCAAGCATTGTTTTAAATCTACTGCTTGTGTTTTATTTTTTTAAAAATCCCATCAGTAAAATAAAATAGTATCATGAACTTACGTGAGGCCCTCACCCAGCTCCAATAACTAAGAGCATAAGCCACATTGATAGAAATTCGCACCCTCTGCCTTTCCATACAGCTGCTGGTTCCTGTAAAGCAAATGTCAATTTTGTTCACAAGTATGTGAGTACTGCCTCTGCAATACCAAGAATTAAAAATGAAAACAACAGTGTAACACGAATCTTAAATGGTCTTATAACAAAAACCCAGAGCCTGATATTGGGGTGAAAGCTGAGAGAAGCAGAGTAAGCCACAGCCACCACCTCTTACCTCACCAACTCCTCAGCCTGAAAAGGCTTTCTAGATGAAAGGCCTCTAGCCAATGGGGTTCCTCAGCCAAAAAGCCTTAGTTCCTGTCTCCTCACGCTTATCTTTCTCCGCCCACCACACCACTTCCTTCTTAGTGCTGGAATTAAAGGCGTGTGACTTCCCAAGCACTGTAATTAAAGGTGTGTGCCACCACTGCCTGGCTCTGTTTCTCTCCTATACTGTGTTAATCCCATGTAGTCCAGCGTGGCTTTGAACCCTGGATGGATTTCTGCCTCCCAAGTGCTAGGATTAAAGGTGCGTGCCACCACTGCCTGGCCTCTATGTTTAATCTAGTGGCTTGTTCTATTCTCTGATCTTCAGGCAAATTTTATTAGGGAATACAATATATCACCACATTTCCCCTTTTTTGTCTAAAATAATAAAAGAAAGTTATAACTAATATAAGAAAAATATATACAGTAAGTATAAGTATATACAATATATATAGTCAAGAATTACATTAGCAATGTCTAGTCCATTAACATTTGACAAATTCAGAGAAATTATTCCATTATTTATTTTATTTTTGTGAGTCCAAAATGTTGTACCTAATTCATGTTCTATCCTAACTTGTATTACAAACCAAAAACTATCTTTTGATGTCTTTTAAACTTACACACTCTTTAGTGAGTTTCTTTTCTGAATTTATTAACAAGGAAAACTATAACTATAATTATCTAATCTTCACCTCCCTCAGAGACCTGAGAAGGAAATAATATTAACCAAGTAAGCAGGAAGTGCAAACGAGTGACTTCCAAAAAATGTGAGAAATGACAGAAACACCTGGCTACCTGGTCAGTCACCCAAGGTTCCGCTGCAACATTGGGACATCCATCTTTGGCCTACAGGCCTAGCATATCTGACAGACTCATCTGTGAAGCAGGATTTTCTAAAGGGCCTTTCTACCTTGTCTTGGCAAGATTCAGCAGTTCTTTCTTTTGTGTCCTGTTTGTCCATTTGGACAGCATACAGTCAGCAGTTGAGACAAGGGCACTTTCTTGCCCAGTGGCTAACTTTTGCCACAAAGAAAGTAAACTCCATATGGAGTTTCTTCAATGACCATCATCTTCTCTGAAGTAAATTGGTACTGTCAGGAGCAGACATGTCTCATTGTCATTTAAAAAAAAAAAGAACCTATGTTATTAAAACAAATGCCATATTCTGTAGATCTCTGAAGTGTTTGAAGATAAAACATATCCATTTGACCTTGAAAACATACCTAATATGACTACAAATTCGATTGTAATAGGTGACTAAATACTAACTTGCATTTCTTTATATCCTAATTAGTTGGTAATAATAACTTTCAAGGACTAGAAATTGCATTACATTGTTAAGTGAGTTGTATAGGTACAATACCTTGAACAAGATTAGAAATATATGTGCAGTATTTTCTAACAAAATTAATCTCAACTTTGTATCAATATATACAGTTTATATACAATATATAAAAATCCAATCCAATGTAAATATTTAAAACTAGTAGTTTCTCCTTAAAAGTAGATTCAATAATCTACCAATTTATCTTATCATATCCATATCCTCTTTTTTTTCAGAGTAGATTCAATAATCTACCTTTTTAATCCTATCATTTTATATCTTTTTTTTCAGAGTAGATTCAAGAATCTACCTTTTATCTTATCATATCTGTAGTCTCCCTTTTTTCTTTTCAGAGTAATCTACCCTTTTATCTTATCATTTCTATATAATACATTTCTATATCATATCCCCCTTTCTTCTTTTAGAAAGAGATTGACTATGACCAATAACAATTTTTAACCAACCCCTAAACAAAGACAAACTTCTCTAATCCATTTTTTGGGAATGTGGGCATAGTTTTCTAGGCTACTTCCTGCTGACTGAAGATGCTGGTAGTCTTATGGGGACACAAAGAAAATTTAGGATTATGGTCAAGTCCTGATTGTAGTAGTCTGTGAGGCTGTATCATCTCAGCTAGCCATCTCAATATTGTCCTGAGCAGTTTGTAGTTCAAAGTCAATCTTTGGGTGGTGTTTGTCAGCTTAATGGCATTATCATTGTCCTCATGGAATCATCATTGTGGGGTCCCATCATCTTTTTGGAGACTTCAAAGTCACTGTTTGGCATGGTCATGATTCACTGTAGAAAATTGATAAAGATTCAAACTCAAAATCATGTATAAAAAGCTAGATGAAGCCTTTTTTCTAGAATTAGTTAGTATTCTCTATGATCACAATGTCATAACAAAAGTTTAATATATATATATATCTTATAAATTTTGATATGAAATCCATACCTTAAGAACAGTTTTAAAGAATCAAAATAAAACCAAAGGATCATGAGATTAATAGCAATAGAATAGTCTCTTAATTTTGGTTTTTCTTTTGTCCCATATCAGGTGGCTCTTCTGACATGATACAGAGATTTTGCATTTTCTTTTAACAAGCGTGCTTGGGTTTAGAGAAGGAGAGAGCCGCATTACAACCCCAAAGCCAGCTTTAATTTTTAATTGAACTGGGACTACATAAAGACCATTTTCATTATGTGTCTGTAGAGAACAGCAGACACAAATATTTAGAAAGACTTGTGAAATTTTATCTTGTTAGATATGTGATATACCAATAGGCCAATTTACTCTTTTTCTTGGGACATTTTTTAAAGATGATTTGTCCTTTCTCTTCAGTTATCTCATTTGTCCAATGTTCTTCAGATTCCTTAGCCTTCATTCTCCTGAAAGACAAAAACAAAACCCTTCCCCAACCCTAACTTTGGGGAGGTTCCCTTTTGGCAATTATATATGATCAAATGAAAAGCTTTTGTTAGTCATATAAGTTAATTTAAATTGAATGGTCATGCTAGTTGATGAACTATCACCTCTTCTAATTTTTGGTTGTGAGCCTAGCCTTTAACGGCTGAGCCATCTCTCCAGCCCCACCTCTTCTAATTAAGAGGTCTCTCTTATTCAAATTGAACTTACATCAATTTTACAAAAGCAAAAACCTCATCCCCATTGTAACACATATCCTGGTTTCCATTCTGAGGTCAGCACATCTTTAAAGTAAATAGGCTGATTTAATTCTGTAGGTTGTTTTTTCTATTATCCAATGTCTCTCTGCAGCTGTTGTTTTTTTCTCATTAGCACTGAGAAAATTCAAAGTTAATAGAGCATTATGTAATCTGTTTCTGGGGGTTTTTGTTACCCCTTTCTGTTTATTTAGCATATCCTTTAGAGTTCAATTTGGTCTTTCTATGACTGCTTGGCCTGTAGGATTGTGTGGTATACCCGTAATATGATTTATATTGTAATAAACAAAAAACTATTTCATTTTACCAGAGACATATGCTGGAGCATTGTCAGTCTTAATTTGTACAGGTATACCCATAATGGCCATAACTTCTAGCAAATGTATGATTATGGAATCAGCCTTTTCAGAACTCTGAGCAGTTGCCCATTGAAATCCTGAATAGGTACAATGGTGTGGTGTACATATTTCAATTTTCTAAATTCTACAAAATAAAACACATCCATCTGCCAGATTTCATTCCTCTGAGTACCCTTTGGGTTATATCCTTCTGGTAGTTTGATTGTATAAAGAACAAGTAGGGCATTTCCTCAATATTTCCTTGGCTTGTTGCCTGGTTATGGAAAAATTCTTTTTTACACCCTTACTATTGACATGATTTTTTTTATGAAATTCTGAGGCCTCCATCACATTTCCTATCAATAGTTAGTCAATCTTGTCATTATCTTGTGCTAGAGGTCCTGGGAGACCCTTATGGGATGGGATGTGAGTTATATGTAAGGGATGACTCCTGTTCCTGATTATATCTTGTAATTGAATAAATAGTGAAGTTAATTCTGACTCCTCAGGAACAAATTCAGCAGTTTCAATATGTAAGACCACTCTTTCTGCATACTGAGAATGAGTAACTATGTTGAGAGTTTCTGAAAAATCCATTTATACCACCAAAATGGCATATAATTCTGATTTTTTGGACAGAATTATAAGGACTTTGAACCACTTTTCTTAAATTTTATGATTTGTAACCTGCTTTCCTTTTGGTTTGCATCAGCATAACCAAATGTAGGGGCTCCAGATATTGGTATTCCCCATACAATGTGAGGGAGGATCCAGTTAGTTCTCTTTATAAGTTTAATTCTATTGCTTTTGGGTATTTGTTGTTAATCTCTCCCAAAAAATTACTGCAAGCTCTTTGCCAAGGTTCATTTTCTGCCCAAAAGTTGTCAGTTTCATCATTAGTTAAAGCTACTACAATTTCTGCTAGGTCTGTTCCTGCTAATTGCCACAGGCAAGTGGCTTTTTTGTGAATTCGTGCCCCACAAGTTAGACACCAGGTGCAACATGAATCTTAAATGGTCTTATAATAAAAACCCAGAGCCTGATATTGGGGTGAAAGCTGAAAGATCAAAGAAGCAGAGTAAGCCACAGCCACCACCTCTTACCTCACCAACTCCTCAGCCTGAAAAAGATTTCCAGCTGAAAGGCCTCTAGCCAAAAGGGGTTCCCCAGCTGAAAAGCCTTAGTTCCTGTCTCCTCATACCTTATATACCTTTCTCCGCCACCATACAGCAGAATCTCATTATGATTCATTGAATATTGACAATAATTTTTTTTGCAACCACATACTAGCCACTCTATATTCAAACTTCTCTGACATCATGACCTACAACACTCTTTCCACACTCGGTTTCTTTGGGTCAGAATCTAAACAAATTCTATGTGTTTCCTTCAGCTGCCATGGCTCTCAAGTCCCCTTTAGTTCCTAATAGTTCCCATTCTTCTTCTTTTCTCACCATTTATTTATTAAAGAAAAAAGAATCATTTGCCTTTTTCAGCTGTGTTTTATCTTTGTTTGTAGTAGGTTTAGGAATTTGTTTCAGTTTCAATGTTTTCCACAAAAACTTAATTAACTGTATCAAATTCCAGTCCCTTTTACCCTATAGTGTGTGGGGTTTGTGTCTTTTTAAAAATAAAAGTCTTTCATACACCAAAAATATTTATGTATTTCTTCTCATATGTTTAGAATTACCTTATTTACATTTTGGTCTTTAATGGCCTGGAATTTATGTTTGCATATGGTATAAGATAAGGATTTTTTTTTAACAATGGAGTAAGTCCATTTTCTACCTTTTTGTTTATTCATGATTTGCATCTCTGGCACAAACAACATTTTAGTGTCTGTGTGGATCCCTTTCCCAGTCTGTCTGGTTAATCTCTATATCTGGTCTCACTCTCACACCACATTGTTTCAATAACTCTAGCTTTTTGATATGTCAGGCCATTGTTAAGACAAATCTGTTTTAGGTTTTCCTTTCAGTGCAATAAAATCAGACTACACAGAGCCCTCCCATGTCCAAACAAGAATGGACATTTGGCAGACTAGGAACTGGGGTCGGATAAAGTTTAAAGGCTAGATTTCCTCTGTTTAGAAAAGTTTTATTAAGTTCTTTCTTCTATAAGCACAGTGTCCATGGGTGTCATTTCAGGTCACGGGAGGTTTTATTTGTTTTGTTTTTCATTTTTCCTTTCTCCTCTTCTCTTCCTCCATTCTGCTCCATATGGGTTGGGGTAGAAAGACTCAGGAGTCAGGAGTACAGAAGATTTGAGTTTACACATTAAGACTTGGAGGGCCCAGAAGTAGGAGGGGGTCAAATCACAACTCATGGAACTCATACTATGTGTTGTGCTGACTTATAAATTTAGCAATTTAAATTCCTCGGAGAGCCAATAACTGAGTAATTCATCAGCTACACGATGTTTTGCTAATGTTTACAGAGTGGGAAGGATGGCAGCAGAGAGTGTCCCGATCTGCACTCAGATGAGAGAGAAGTGTTCTTGTTCCAAGAGAGGGAGGATGTGGAGCCTAAACAGAGACCACTTTCAATCCCCGGAGACCTCCCTGTGAGAACCACTACCCAAAGCAAATAGCACATCTCTCACAGCAAGCCTCCAAAGGTCTTTCTATAGCTTCATAGGGCTAACTAAACAATGTTTTCATGTGGAACTCCAGAAACAACAGAAAAGGCACTCCATAGACATTAATACAGGATAGAGCATAACATTTGAAATGTGGTTTGGTTAATAGGAGTTACCCTACCCAGGGGATCATACTCATTCTGGAGCCATATGTTGCCAAATAAAAGGCTCAGAGCCAAGTGGAGGATACTTCCCCCTGAATTCTTGGTCAGAAGTGTCCCAGAAGCCACCAAACAATACAGGATACAGTCATTGCTCTTGGCTGCTCACCAGAACTTGATGGTAAGACACCATGCATACTGGTCACAGAACATGAAATGATCAAGTCAGTTTCTTTCCTACTGGCTAGCTTTCATGGTATTGGAAAATGTTGTGTAAGGTGCTGGAGTGGGGCAGGGGAGTCATCAATAGTCCTACCCAACTGTGAACTCTGTAAACTACAATAATGACCAACATGGCAAGATATGCCCATGGGTACAATAATGGTATGAATGTTGTGGGATAACCAACCAGTTTCTAATTGTTATTAAGGCCTGTTTCATAAGATAAAACACATGTACTGTAAATCTTGCCAGGAACTTGTAGTTAGGGAACTCACAGGCCCCAAGTGTGAACCTACTATGGTAGGTTGGTAAATATGGTAAGTATGGTAAATAACAATGAACTACACTATCAGTGATTTACCAGACAGAAAAGTGACACTTGTTTATCAGAATAAGACTAATAAATACATATTAAGTCCTACTAATAGTGAAGAATCCATGTGAACAATATGCAAGAGATGCCATGTTTCATGAATTTTCCATTGTAATCCTGGGAAGGCAAAGAAGTAGAGGGGAAATGGAGTTATGATTGATAGAGGACCAAATTAGAGAAGCTGCTGGGTAGAGCTGTCAGGGAGGCTTCCTGAGGGTGACACTGAGTCACAGTGTAAGGCGGTCATAGATACTGACTACATGTAGATAAGGGGGAAGGACATTCCTGGTAGAGAAGGAGGCAGATCACAGCCCTGCTAGGAGCCCAGGAGATGAAAAGGAGTGCAAACCCAAGTCTGCTGAAACCAACCAAGGGTCCAGAAGGCGGGAGGTTGGTGAAGGCTTCATACAGGCCAAGGTGCTTTGCCCCATTTTACTTCCAAATTCCAAACAGGAAGCCTTTGATAGCTTTAACCAAAAGAGTAAAATGGTCTGCTTTACATTTCATTAAAAAAAAAAAAGCAGCTCTTCATTTGTTGTGTGGAGAGAATGGATGAGAGAGGGGATAAGTGAGATACAGTGAATGGTGAGAGATGGTTTGGACTAGGGGAGAGGGAGGAGAGGAGGAAAATGGACTGATTCAAGTACTGTAGGAAGGAGAGATGACTAAGCCTGTCAGCAGACTGTACTGAGAAGGTGAGGGGAATTCCAGGGGACTCGGAGGTTCTTCCTATCCCCAGTCAGAGAAATGTCTTTCACCAAAACAGGAGAAACGGGGTGGGATGAGGGCACAAACTGGAAGTGGAAATCCACCCCTCTGGGCCAGGCATGTTGCAGGGACGAGCCTGAAACTCAGGAGGTGCTGGGGCTGATGATTCTAAGTCGGGAGTTGCCAGATAAAAGTCTCTGCCCTTTGGGAATAATAAAATCATGGAGGAAAGAGTCTGGAAGCGGGCCAGAGGGAGCAGGACCAAAGACCAATGACAGAGGCCAAGAGGCTCATGGCTTCTTTGCAAAGGAAAGCAGGGCGTGCTGCTCTAGAGTTGAGAAGAACGTTCTTGTTTGGCAGGTGGGAAGTGCTGGCTTTATTGGATTTTTGGTATTGGAGAAAAGAACCCAGAGCTTTGTGCATGTCAAGCAAGAGTCCTACCTTTGGGCTACTACCCCAAGGCCACACTGCTGGGATTCTTGAGGGATAGGAAGAGGTTAACCAAGGGGAACCCACCTGGGATTCTAGCCTCTGGCCACCAGCATCTCCGAAGTCTGCCTATGGTGATTGCAATAGAAACTCAGGTGGTGACTGATTAGGTGAATTGGCAAGTCAAAGACCAGTGCTGCCCCTCTGAGGATTATGGGCAATTCTGACTTTGAGGCAAACTCCAATCAGCCCCATCAGGGAGGTCAGGAGCCCAGCGGCTTACCACAGCATCACTGTCCTAGCTCCTTGCTGGCTGTCATGATTTTACACTCTTGGTTCTGGTATTACACTCCAGTTCAACATGTTTCCTTCAAACACTACTCAAAATTGGCATCATATCTTTTCAGTGCAATTTTTCATAATCTAATAAAATGTAAAAAATGTTCCTGTACTCTAACCTGGCATTTTTACTTCTCAATCTCTGGAGAGCTAAGATAAATGTTTAGAGATATCCCGGAAAAGTATTGTTTGTGATAGTAAAAATTGAGAGCTGTTTAAATGGGCGCCTTTAAAGAGAAGGGAAGAATTAAAGTATGGCCTATCAATTCAGCTGATCGAAGCCACTAGAAAGAAGATGTGCTCTTTCTGAAATGTGCAGATCTGAAAAGGTAACTGTGACATACTCTGCAGCTCAGGTCCATCACGAACTTTGTTCTCATGATTCAGGCTTTAGCCCACCCATGCTTTCTACTAGAGTCCCGAAATGTGAAAGTCAAGACTCTTCTTATTTCTATAGTCAGAGACATTGTTAAAATCCCTCACATCCCTCACATCATTGTTTTCTATTACCCTTGGACTAAAGGCCAAGATCCTTATCAACAACAACAATGAAGGCTTGTACCATCTGGTCAACCACTGACTGGTCACGCCTCTAATATCATTCCTTCTCCCCTGGCTTCAATGACACTGCCATTTTTGTGTTCCTTGGGTCTCAGAGTCTTTTTCTTTCCACAAGTCTTGTCAATGTTTCTGTCATCATACTTCAAATATCTCAGATACCACATTCTAAGGGAGGCTTCCTGATTCCCCAAGCTATAACTGCCTGCTATTTTGCTTCTCACCATTGTGCACGTGTCTTTGTTGGCCTTTTTCATCATATGTAGTCATGTATGAACTGTGTAATAAATATGTAAGCCATAACCTATGTCACTCAAACCTACAGCCAATGAAGAAGAGACTGTCCTGTGTATGACTTTAGATTTAGCACAGTACTCAGGACATAGTGAGTGTTGACAAAATATTTACCAAGTGAATAAGACTGGGATTGTATCTTCCACACAGTAGGACAGTCGTTACAGAGGATCAAGTTGGAAGTGGGGATTTCCTTTTGTCTTGCTAATCTTGATGAATCAGTGTACATGACTTTCAGATTTAATCTAGAAGGAAAAAGAGGAATCTGAGCTGGGTGTGTGGTCCATAGCCAGAAAGGCAGCCTCTGCAAAAGGCCAGTCTGGTCTGCACAGTGAGTTTGAGGCCAGCCCAGGGGACATAGTGAGACCCTGTTTAAAAATAAATAAACATAATATATTCTTTTTCTCCATCTAAGCCATCGATAAATTCTATAAACCTTACCTCAGAACCACATCCCAAATCTATTCTCTCTCCTTCATCTCCACTACCACCGCCTGTTCTATACCACCACCGGCTTTTTTTCTGGGCTATTTGAGTAGCCTCCCCATGGGCTCCTACCTCCACCTACCTTCCAATGTGGTCATTTCCCAAGAGGTAGACAAGACAATTATTTAGATAAATTGCATCCTGTCAACACCACCGCCACACACTTTAAGTCCACCCCTTTCCAATGCACCTAGGAACACACGGGGATACAATTAAATTTCTTGCCCCAGTCTTGTCTGAAAGCTTTATGATGTAAGTTCTTCTCAGAAAATGTCTCTGCTCTCTGAGGTGTTCCTCACACATGTCAATTTTCTCCCACCCCAGGTCCTGTCCTAGCTGGTGTCTTTGCTGACAGGACTTTTCACACACCAGCCATCTAATCCAAATCACTCCATGGTAATTCTCAATCTACTTTTCTTGCTTAGTTCAAGTAGCATGTTAGTACTGTCCCTGAGACGTGGTGAATAATTTTCTGTTGAATGAATGGCTTCCTTCCTTAATTCATTACAATACAGTGGTTTCCAGCCCTGATACCTCACTGCAGGTACTTTCAGTCATCTCCAGAGATGACTCTTTAATCCCACTCCCTTGCTGCTCCCTCCGCCTCTCCCACCCCCCACACACCACCACATCCTTCTGAACCTGCTTCCTTCCTTCTGTGATGCCCCTGTCCTTTGCCCACAGCTCTTTCTCTCCCCCTTTCAGCAGGCCCCTCCCAGTCTCACCCTTGTGACATCCTCCCCGGTTTAATTCTTCCTGCCTTAGAAGCATCACACCCATCTGGAGACTCCCAACAAAACCTGTTTCCTGACTACATGCACCGATTACCCCAGCTTTCCATTCATATCTGAATGTTCTCAAATTCCACACGTTAAGCACCATTAAGCCTCCTTCCTTCCCAACTAGTTTTGCTGAAGAAAAATTTTCTTTAAATCTGAAAGCTATGCTTCGTCCGTGCCCCAGGCCCAGGAATTGGGTTCAGTTCATCCTGTTTTCTCTTGGTCTCAAGAGTGAAGACATCATCTTGACCTTTGAGTCCACTCCATAATGTTCTTGGGTTCAAATTTTTTCCCATTGGCATTCTAGGCGCCTACAGCTTTCCTCACAATGATTCAAACTTTCCTTGCTCTGCAAATGCCCCTTCTTAGTTCCAAAGCCAGAGAATCACAGAGCAGCAAAGTGGAAAGATCCTTGTGAGGTCATCTCCACCATTTTTGTTGTTGTTGTTATTTGTTTGTTTTGCTTTGTTTTCTAAGATAGTGTCTCACTCTGCAGACCTGGCTGGCTTGAAACCCCCTATGTGAACAGAGATGACCTCAAACTCACAATGACCCACCTGCCTCTGTCTACCAAGTGCTGGGTTTAAAAAAGTGTGCCACCGCCATGCCCAGCACCTAGCTCATTTGTGAGAGGAGAAAAGTCTCATCAGTAAATGGAATTTGTTCAGTGTCACAGTTTAGCATTCACTTTGCAATCTTCGAACTTCCCTCCACACTCTTTCTTGTCTCCAAACTGTCCTCTCCAGCGTCCTGACATGGTGTTATATCAATCACGCTCACACCTGAAGTGACTCTACTATTCTCTGCCTCAAATAGCCTCAAGAGCTTCAAGTCTTCCCTTAAAGCAGGACATCTGCTCACTCTTCCTGGACGCACTGCTCCCAGATTGAAGCTCAGATCCTCAGCCTGGCAGCTGAATTCTAGTTTGCATGAGCTGACATCTCCCTGTTAACCACAGAGATCAGAAGGGGGATGGATTAAAAATAATAGTGTTAGAAGGAAAAATAATTGAGATCAATACAAAGTAAAGCCTTCTAATTATTAAAGCTGCCGTTTAATCGCATGGTTCTTCTTAGGAAATGGTGAGCTTCCTGTGAGCCTAGTGTTCAGCACTAACAGTCTAGACAGTACTTCAAAGAAAGTCTGTGAAGAGAGCTTCCCGGTCATGGAGGTGAGCAGAAGTAGTGAACCTTGGATTCCTCACAGTTCTTAGCTCCAGCACTCAACATCTTCCCTTGGTTCAGAGGGTCAGCTCCTCCACTCCCAGCTCCTGCTGCCCTTTATGATCAAGCATTCTCTCATTTGAAACACATTTCCCTTTATTCTCTACTAAAAGGAATATTATCCTGGTTTCCAAAAAGAATTCCTTGGTTATGGGGGTCTATTCTTTATTTTATTTTATTTTGCAACTGGGAGCCAGAAATTCATGTTTTTATCAATCTCTACTTTTCTTTTTTTTTAAATTTCAAATCATTATTATTTTACCTGTATGATTGTTTTGTCTGTGTATATGTCTGTGTGCCATGTGCATGCCTGGTGCCCAAGGAGGCCATAATTAGAGGTACACACAGTTGTGAGCTACCACACGGGTGCTGGGAATCAAACCCCAGTCCTCAAGAATAGCAGTCAGTGTTCTTAACCTCTAAGCCATAGCGCTAGCCCCCAAATCCTTTTATTTTTAGACATCATAATTTCTCAGCTACACTGTAATCAAGTGAGTTGTTTTCCATCAGTAGTATATTGACATCTTGCTTCTTCCCCTTTGAGAACCTGAGCCACCTCATATTTTTTTGCTCGTTCCCACCCACAATGCCAAGAATAAAGAAGACAACGAGAACTTTTTGACATTCATGGAACAAGTTCTGTATTTATTGTGGCCATTTCATCAAGCAGTGGCTGAAGCCCCATGGTACACTGAGAAGCGAAATGAAAGAGAAAGGGGAGGCATGGGTATTGAGAAGGGGAGACCAAGAGAAAACGTGACTCTAGCAGTGGCACAAGAGGATAATAAGCCCTTAGAACTTCCTTAGAAGAGCACGCATCGTTGCTTTGAGGCAAGGAGACACGAGATGTGCTCATGTAATACCAGGCAGATGAATTAGAAAAGGTGCCCCACATATTTTCCCCATGTGACGATTGTACGTGATTTGTTGTGCCTTTGACCTCTGAGTGAACCTTCTGGTAAAATGCCAGGATTCTCTGATTTGCCTCTCTGGGCCCTTGTCTGTAGGAAGGAGCACCCGAGGTGAGAACTCTTATCCGTGGACGAGTTTGACAGAGAAGGCGAAGTCTTTCTGAGGTTTACGCTGGGAATTTATAGGAGAGAGAACGTGAGAGCTCTCCCCGTGAGAGGTTGCACTCAAGTCTGGCTCCATGAGTTCTTCCTGCTGAAGCCTCCAGGACCAAACAACAACAACAACAGATATATTGCTGGAAGTTGGTGGTGTGGCATTTCACTCTCCCAGATGTTTCCAGAAACGTGGTTTTTCACTACTGGAAAAATCTCTAATACAAAGCAGAAGGAAACCAAGTTAGAGCTCCGCACCCTGGCCTGATGGGTGGCCAGTGTCTCAAGTTAGTCAACAGGCTCTATAACAAGGCCGCCTTAGAATTCTAACACACTCAGAGAGTTCGGGTCAGGAGAGAGAAATCCTTCCTCCCATGAAACCTGCAAGCATGCTCGTCCAAGGTGATTAGCCCCACCAACCAAGTTGCCGGCTGAAGCCTCGCTGCTGCTTCTCATTCTAGAGATAGCGAATTATTTTTACCAGAACACATCATCCCTTCACTTCAGTGCCAGGCTGTTAGCTCATTTTAAAAAGAGAAAACGTGTCATGGTCTCTCAGTGTCTTCCTGTCATACATCCAAGCCAGCCTGGCCACGGCTCATCTTTGGCAAGTTGAATGAGTTTCCTTTCCTATCTCTTTTCCATCGTGGAGATCATCTCTAAAGCATGTAAAAGGAGTCGATTCAGCTCAGTGCTCAGAACCTTGGCTCCTGGTCACGTTGACCTGGCCTTGAGAAGCCTGCTATGACTGTAGCCTGTGCGGTGATCGGATGCCCACCTAACGGGCTGTGGTCTAGTCTCCCTGGAATCTTCCAGTATTCCTGATGAGTGTGGCCTGCAAGGGTAGAGGGGTGCATCACAAGCCAGGACCCAGTGCAGACAGTAGAACTGCACCCCTTCACTCTATTAGGCCTAGTCTACTGGCCTAGATCCAGACTGCCTATGATATGGGTTCTTTCTTTTAAAAAATTCTCAGAAGTACTTTTTCCTACTTCGATGGGTTTGGAATAAACACCACCTTGTTTTTGCTAGAGCAGACGGAGCGTTTTAGCCTTACGTTCTCTTCCATGCCGTCTCATACCAACGCTCTCAGCACATACCTCATATCTCAATTTCGTCTCCAAAAGGACTCCCCTCCTCCTCCTGCTCACTCCTTGATCCTGGTTGCTCTCCAGAAAGAACGCAGAGCAGACCTCAGTACTGAGCCAGTACCTTCCTGCTGTCTCATTTCCTCAGCATCCGACAGTGTCCTAAATTACTGCTCCTTTATAGAAACATTTGGATTAAATAATAGCAGTCCTCAGCCTCAGGCCTGCAAGGTGTGGTGCAACCAAACTGTATGACTCAGACTTTCCCACACATCCGACAAATGAATCAAGAGAATATGATTCTTCTTCAACAGCCTTCTCTGAAGGGAAGCAGAGAACAGATGCTCTGGGACTATGGCATGACCTCCTTGAGACAGGTTCTCCACAGAACAGGCTATCCTGACCCAGCAAGGCTATCTAAAACTTTTTCCTTAAGAACTGACAAACTGTGTGATTCTTCTAAAAAGAAAAGTTTGCTTTGAAGTGGGTGTTCCAACTGTGTGGGACACCACATCTCAGACCAGGAATGAGTCACTGTTGGCTAAGTGTGGGTGTTTCATTGATGGGAAACATGGAGTAGTACATCTGAGGTTATGACACTCAGTGAAACCCCAAAGAATAGCTTCTCCATCCATTTGGGATTGAAATGATAAGCTATGAACTCTAAGAGGTTTAGCTGAAGGAGAAGCAAGTTAGCTTATTGAAAACCTTTCTTATTAGCACTAACAATGGTTAATTACAAACATCTATGCTGATTTATGGACACCTGCTTAGCATCAACAACACAGACCCACCCCTCCAATTACTTAGTGATACAATGTCCCATTCATTTTGCTCGGTAGAGTCAAGACTTTTCTAATTTCCTGTGGCCACCTTAGGCTCTGGGTATATCTTCCTCTTCTAAATTACCAACAGGCCTCAAACATATTTGCTTGGTTTTGAAAACAGCAGGAGGCACCGTTTGAACTTTCTGAAACACATATACATGGATGAGCGTGTGTGTGTGTGTGTGTGTGTGTGTGTGTGTGTGTGTGTGTGTGTGTGTGTAGAGGTCACTTGATCCAAACACAATATGATAAGACCCTTTATAGGCAAAAGTTCCCAAGACTTAACACTCAAACATACACAACATCTATTCTCCTTCTTACTCTAAAGCTGAATCACAATTAGATGCACTTATTATTTATAACACTATTTTTGCAGCAATAAAGAAATACGAGGTAAGATGACCAAAGTGACTTCAGAAGCCAGCCCAGGACGTGATTTCCCACTATTGGTCCTTACCAATGTCAAGTGCAAAATTGAAACGAACAGGCACTTCCCTTATTGGAATGACTTCAGCACTTCTGCTGTCTTCCATTGATTTCTATTTACTTTGGCATCTGCAGGCAAGAAGAACATATTTCCGTGCCTGACGAAGCCACCGACTACTTCACCGGGGTCTGCAGTGCTGGGATGAAATGTTGCTGTGAGTTCTTGTAAGGATTAACATAATACAAGAACACTATTTATGTGGTTCCTCTCTGGGCCTTACCTTCCCGTTACTGTGGTAGTGGAGCCATCTCCTCGCTGTATTTTCATATTAACACCTGGTCTATAGGACTCAAACCTAGCGGTAAATATGCTGTCAGAAGCATTTTAATACTGAATGGTTTATCTGAAAATAAGTCATCTGTGCGATATTCTGGGTCAGAGGTGACCTTGACCCCCTTCTAGCATTTGGGAAAGTCCCTAAGTCACTGTTTGAGGGGTGTGTGTGTGTGTGTGTGTGTGTGTGTGTGTGTGTGTGTGTGTTATTATTCCTCTCAAACAGCAACAGTAAATTTTTCTCTGGTCCAAGCTGGCTACAGAAGAGCCAAAATAAGTTTGGGTTCATTTCTAGGTTAGGAGATTTTTTTTTGTTTTTGTTTTTTATTGTTTTGTTTTGTCTGCTCTTCATAAGCAATCCATCTCAGAGTTAGTTCTTAGAGTTCAAAAATAAAATAAAATAAAAGCAATCAGGAGAGACGTGCAATTAAAATCCAAACGTGCAAATGTGATATATTCGACCCATCTAACAAAGTCAATGAGCAGAAATGTGAACTACCACACTTTGTTAAGCCCTGGCCCCTCCTCCGCCATTCCAAATATTTACCAGGGCTCCCTAGATTCACCTTATCAATGAAACCAAGAATAAAGAAGTAGGTTAAGCTAATTTTTTTAAAACTAAGCTCAACTTTAGAGAGCAGTATAAGACATTTTCTCACTCTACTTTCAAACTAAAAATGACTTCGGTGATCCAGTATCACCCTGAATCTCTTCTTTGGGGACAAGAGGTAGAGGCAGAAAGTGTCCCTGGGATAGAGGAAGGACACTCCGGCTTAGAATAAGAGGGGTCTGGGGTCTGTCACCATCACCAGATGCATAGCTAAGTCTCAGTTTTCTCAGGAATATTAGAAAACAAGGCATCTAAAAAAACCAGTCTGGAAGTTTCCATGCCCCATCGAAGTCTTTGTGGCTTTTCTTAACTTCCTGTCTAACCTTCCATGGTCCACAGGCCCCGACAGGCTACCAGAAACCTGTGTGGCTCGACGCTGGGTGGGCAGATGGATGTGGTAACAGAAAGGAGTCATTTAATTCAGTTGCAGCCCAGCTAGAACGCCTGAGCTAACCCTCTGGTTGCGGGGGCGGGGGACCTGAGTTGCTTTAATGACCCCAGATAGCCAGGACCTCTGTTTTATGTCTTATTGCAATTACTGGGAAGCCAGGCTGGTAAGTCAAAGCACCTGTGGGCCCGCATGGACATTAGCCACAAGTGTGTGGGGCCGCATGCGCATTAGCCATGGCTGTGCTGCTACTTCAGATCTGGCCGGGACAGGCGCCAGCCCAGGCCAAATTCATTTCTTTGAAGCCTTATGTACAAAAGCTGCTTCTTGGAAATTCTGAGTTACTCTGGAAGGATCCCGGGTACTTACTCTCCACCCTTTTGAAGCATGGGCTAATGAGACTGATGGAAAAACACTGGCCAGGCCCTGGTGTAAGTGGGCGTTTCCCAAGGAGAAACTTTATACAGAACAAAACTCTCCCGTGGGGTCTTCTGTCATCGGGATAAGTGGTTTCCTATACAACCGTGGTCGTTGGACATTGCTCAGCCAGGTCTTACACGGCCGCCGCTCCGCTCTCTCTTAGCCACTCAGCAAACCTTCCCCACCTCCTCTGTTCCAGGGGCTGGGAATATAGCCACGGGCGGTGCTGGCAGGGCCTTTCTCACATTCAGATTCTCAGTGGAGGGACAAGGAGGCAGTGTTAAGGGGTGAGTGTGCAGAAGGTAAGACCCGAAACTGCACTGAGAGGAAGAATGCTCTTCTCAGAACAGCCACACAGAGGCAACCTTTAGTTCACAGGGTCAACCTCAGGAGGATAAAGGGCCTTGGAAAGCACTTTTTCTAAAAAGAGACATGGAATCTTCTAGGCTCAGGTATGGTTTCTACTTATATCCTTTGAAACTTTCCAGGTTAAAAAAAATGAATCTGAATGTGTTTGTCGACCACCTCCGAATATAAGCAGTGAGTGAATTGTGTGGGTCTTACATCCAGTTACCATTTCTTTGTAAGTGCTGTTCCTAAAACTTATTGAGAAGTTGTGATTGGGGGTTCCAAATGTATTTATCCATTATGTAGATGTCAAGGTAGCACTTAGTTTATTTACTCAACAACCCATTTTTTTCTGCCTCACTTGCCAGAGACTTTTGTCAGTGGCCCTAAGTTATTAAAGCTTCACTGGTTGGCTACACTGTCCCTGTTTATAAATGAGAAAACTAAACATTGAGATACTAAGTAATTTTCATAGCAGCAAGTGAGAGCTTTCCGAAGCTGTCTGGACATCACTTTCCAGAAAAGCACACTGAGAGTGGTCCGAACGGCCCATTCCCATTATCAAGGCTCCGTCTTCTCTGATGCCCGGAAGGCTCCGACTAGGCACTTGTAGCCTGGGGAAATCTCCTCAATGCCTGGAGGAGGAGAAAGTGTGTAACAGGGACACCTGCAGATTTCCCAAAGCCACAGAAGGAAGAGGTGGAGCCGATCCCAGTATCCATGCTTCCTAGAGTCCGCGCTTTCAGGAGAATCGTTCACCAAAGCAGTTCTCAGGGGAAACAAGAACCAATAATAAAAGCTTCAAGAGCCACCAGGCAGAGCCATTCCCTCAAGAACCACAAGAGCCATTGCTCCAAGCCTGAACGACTGGACACACAGAGCATGCAGGAAGAGCCTGACGGGCACAGCTGGGCTCACAGCCGTGTCAACAGTCAACCACTGGAGTTATGACATCCCCTTGCACCAGGCAGCACCCGGTGGTGAGGTTTTTAAAGGGCTATCATGGACCTTCTTTCCCAGTTGTCCAGACATAATGTGTAACTCTCATCAGATCAGTATGAGAGATGCCATCCGTTCAACCCCAAGCACGTGAGGGAGAATTGCTTTTACAACAATAAGCAGTGGACATCTGCAGTTTTGAGCTGCTAAATTAACCACCTGCAGTTAGCAAACCAGAAGGGATAAACATGGGCGGAAAATGCAGGTGAGAGCTATTTTCATGGATAAGATGAGTTCTCTGACCCAAGAGGTGTTCAAGCATCACTTGATGCAGATGTGACAGCGGGAATACAGACATCCAGGTGCTTCAGCTAGACCAGTGAGTTTCAGACCTAGTCATTCACTGTGGTCTCCTGGGAAACTTTCAAAGAACACGTCTTGCTATGCTGTGTGGGAAGATCCACCAGGCTGGGAACAAGACTTAAAGAACCAGCAATTCAGAGAGCCTAGGGCTCTGGAGAATTGGTAATCTTTACACAGGATGGCATTTTTGATCCCTTGATAGTCAGGAAGTCTGTGATTTCCTACCAAGATTCTGAGCCTCACCTACCACATATGTACAGGTAGAAAATGGCATGTGTAGACAACTAGCCACTGGGGGACGGTTTTCACCCCCACACAATGTAGTGTGTTTGCGTATTTGTTGGTGTTCCCCTACCCCCCAAAAAAGCATGCAGAAATGAGTCATTATTGAAACAATTTACTGTCGGTTAGTGCACGAATGCCTTCCCATGATGCTCTGATGCTGTTTGTCCTCCTATAAAAATTATTTATGACCCAAGTGTGATCTTTTAAATCAGAATACTCATTCCTGAAATCAAAGCCTGAGCATGCTAATGCAAGTAGAAACCTGGATAATTTTTCAAAGCCATGTTGAATATTCAAAAGCTGGGACTGAAGGAAAGGCGTTAACATTAATTAATATTTGAAGCAGTAAAATAAAAGCAACAGTGAAGCTAATTTTGCAGGACAATTAATCATGAGTCTTGCTAATTACACATGGGATTTTGCAAATGATTTTTTTCTCAGGTAGCAAAGTAAAAATGATAATCCACTACCCATCAAAATCATTGGCTTCTCACCAATGTCCCCAGCAAGAGCAATTAGTGGAAACAGCAGAGCCCTAGTAATTGCGTGTCAAGAGAGGAGAGCAGTAGGATTTTAATTGCTCTAAATAAAGACCACTTGCTCATATGTACACCTGATTGTCCAAAAGAGCTCTGCAAGCCAGAGCAAGCATGCCACCATTTCCAGGTGCCCACATAAAAATAACTCTGGGGGAGTGCTATTCTCCCAGCAACCCCTGCAGTTTCTGGAAGAAAATATCAATATGCATTCACACTCTGAACTGCAGCGTCATCACTTGACTATAAGAACCAAAAAAAAAAAAAATCACCCACTTGGGAAAATGTGCATATTCTTTATATTTGCCAACTATTTATTGCTGACATTTTTTTTGAAGAACTTTAACTATCTCCAAGGTGCCAAGGGCTTCAAATTTACTGAATTTTAGGATCCCCAATAAAATGTTTTTAACAAGACATCTCAAGAGGGCATAAAATAAAAAATTACCATATTCATGAGTGTGAGCCTCTAAGATTGCAATGCTATAAACTGGATGTTTATAATTTGCTTGTGGCTTTCTTAATTAAAAACTGGTAATTAGGAACTCAAGTACTATTTTTGCACTCCATCTCCTATACTTTTCATGCCACTGCTACTTTTCAGTTTAATACATGTACACACGGATGCACACAATTGCAAATGATCAATAATATTTAACTGTGTGTCTAAAACCTAAATGATGATGGATACATTTAAATATTGCTTTCCAGGACATTATTATTCCAACGGCCGTGCTGTGGCTTAAACATTTAGTTTAAACGCGACAGCTACCATTTCTTGCTCTTCCTAACATGCATCGTTTGCTCTCATCTTTAAACGGAATTGCTGACGAGCCTTCCAAGCACTACTCATATCTATTGTCTCCCCGAGACCCTCCGCCTGCCTTTGCATGGTTAACTATACCATCCTGGAAGTTCCATCCCCAGCTCTCCCTGCCATTAGCTTTATGGAAGGGAGCAGTAACTTCAATCCACTGCTGTACTTTCTTTGTACTTCCAGAATGGTGTGCCCGGCCTACTGCATGAGCACCGGGAGCAGCAAGCAGGACGCAGGGCGAGCTGCTTTCTTGCTCAATGGCCAACAGATCATAGGTGTGCGTCTGTCACTCCCAGAGGTGATTGGGATGGTAACACCAGGCTGGTGATTGGAACAGTGAAAGCCTTTGCAGCAGAAGCCGGACCTCAAGGTGCTATCATTTGGTGGATATTGTTCACAAATGGCAGCTTCTTTACCTGGCCTCCCTAGCTAATTGCTTTTGGTCATTCTTACGTCTTAAAGAAGTCCTTGTCGGTGGGTACTCAAGGAGTGACCATCAGGCCAGGCTGGAGTTCAAATTCCTTGAGGCTGTTATATGGACACATCCCATGAGACCTTATTTCTCTCCCTCTCCTTTTATCTTTCACCAACTATCAATCAAGGACCAAAAAAAAAAAAAAAAATACACGAGCCCAAATGGCTATTATTTGCTTAGAAGCATTTTATCAAGACACACACACACAAATATACTGTTTATTTAGTTTGAGAAAGATTTTTAGGAGCGTCTAGAATGAAGTGACCCTTCCCCTCCAAAAAAATAAAACTCCACTAGACAAACAGAGCTGCAGCTACGTCTCAGATGGGACCAGAAGATGGATATAACAATAAAACGATTGGCTGGAAACATTTTTTTATAGTTCATTATTTAGAGGATATACTATTATTCTGAGTTTTAAAGGAATAAAGGGTAGGGTTCTTGAAGTTTCTCCTTTGGGCAAAAATTCTTTGAGAAGTCTGGATGTTCACTCCTAACTTTTGCTTCCCAGCTTGTCTGGCATGGCCATTAGGAGATCGCTAACATGTTATTTGTATTGTCACTCATTACTGAACAAGGACAGGATGGGGAAGTGCTCGATCAAAGTGTATAATCTTCTAACAGAAATGTGAATCAAAGGTGCTATAGCAATAAGGGGTTGGGTGTGACAACAGTTTCCCAATCAAGGGTCAAACCACTTCAGAGTTTTCCTAGACTATAACTACTCATTAAGGGAACAGAGTAGAGCTGAGTGTGACCTTTGCCCCACAAAGCCCCCAGGACTTTTTGTGGTTTTCCTTAACTATAGCATCTGCAGATTCTTTGGCAATGTGTAACACCACGCATTGTAATGAGCAGATCTATTACATTGGCCCTTTGATGGGGTCTATAGTACCACATCAATTAAGGGAGGTAGAGAGGATGGCGAGCAGGCTTCCTACCCACTTCATTTGGGAAGGTATCCCCAGGAAAGGAATAAATTTTGTGCACACCTATCAAGTAAATAACAAAGAAAAAAAAACAAGAACAAGAAACAAAGTGGGGGGGGGGGGCGTTTGCCAAGCAACAACCCGTTTATACTGGACTCAGTGACTCCCTTTGGTTCTGTGTTCCCTGGATCACCAGAAGGACCCACAGATAGGTTTGGTGCTGCCCATGAACCCTCTGTGGCCCAAATAGTGCAAACATTGTGTGTTCGTACATGCTCATGTTTTTATGGGTTCAACTGTACAGTTTTTGTGGGACTCAAAGATTCTAGTCCAGATAAAACTACTGGAAGAGACGATCGTTTCAAGCTGCTCCGTTCTGACTTCCCTTGTAAGGGATCATTTGGTAACACTGTCTCTAGAGTCTAGACAAAAAAGGTCCAAATAAGCTATACTGGCAGGCTCAAGGGAAGAAAAAGAGGATGGGGCTTTCCTCTGTGACTGGTAGGGCCACCGGGATACCTCAACAACCCGTGCAGAAACAGCTCTTTGTGAGTCTGAGTTTGGTTAATCATCACCGTATCAACACTGTAAATGTTGTCTGATTTCGATCGATTGATGAAAATGAGCTGTTGCTGTTTTCTTCACATTGGACATTTTGGGTAGCTGTATGTTCTTAAGGTTTCTCAGCTCAAACATCAAATCTCCCTTCCTTCCTTTTTTTAAAAGGTATTTTTAAGTGTGTGTGTGTGTGTGTGTGTGTGTGTGTGTATGTGCACACACATGTGTTTACATACACTATATACATCCAGGTGCCCTCTAAGGCCAGAGTATATTGGACCCTAGAACTGGAGTTACAGGCCACTGTGAGGCCCCTGCAAAAACAATAAATGCTTTTAACCCCTGAGCCATCTCTCCAGCCCTCTTTCTTTTTAGTATTTTATGTTTTGAGACAGGGTCTCATTATGTAGCCCCGAACTCACCCTCAAAATCCTTCTGTGTCCCCGCTCTGAGTGGCCAGACCACAGGCGTGCATTGCCATGGACTTTTAAGGGGCTGACAAAATCACACCGTAACCCAGGTCCACTGAAATAATGAAGTGGAAACGTAAAACCCCAAACCGTAAAACACCTCAAACAAAAAGGAAATGTTGTATGACATTGAGCAGGGTTGGGAGGGGTTTTTTTGGATAAGAATTAAAAAGCACAGGAAAAAAAAAACACAGGCAAACCAAATTGCGTCAAACTACAGAGTATCTGCTTCCAGAAGACACAATGAACAGAGTGAAAAGACAAGCAGCAGTGTGGGAGAAAATAATTGAACTCTACGTCTGACAAGGGGTTATACCCAGAACACACGGGAGCTCTACGATTCAACAGCCCAAAAGTACCAAAACAAGAACCAACGACCCAACTTAAAAATGGGCAAATGAGCTGAACAAACACCTCTTTTTTTTTTATTTTTTATTTATTTATTTTATTTTATTTTTTGGTTTTTCGAGACAGGGTTTCTCTGAGTAGCTTTGCACCTTTCCTGGGACTCACTTGGTAGCCCAGGCTGGCCTCGAACTCACAGAGATCCGCCTGGCTCTGCCTCCCAAGTGCTGGGATTAAAGGCGTGCGCCACCACCGCCCGGCTGGAAAAAACACCTCTTAAGGGAAAACCCCAGGACCAGGAATGGCCCAGTTAGTAAAATGCCTGGTATTCAAGCGTGAGGGGTTGTGTTTGATCACAAGGATATATCTTTAAATTTTTTTTTTTTTTTTAAAGCAGAACGCATGTACTTGCAATCACAGTGCTGGAGAGATGGAGGCAGACAGATTCCTGGTGCTCAGTGGCCTGTGAGCCTCGTTGATAAGTCCCAGACCAGAGAGAGACCCTGACTCAAAATAAAATTTTCAAAAAAGTAGAGTGAGGAGGCTGAGGAACAAGACCCAGAGGAGAAAGCAGCTTCCGGTGAGGATTGTATGATGGGAGTTGTGAAAAGAAGGGCACGTGAGCAGGGCGGAGCACAGCGAGATGCGTGGCCGAGTTCTCTCACCCTCCCTCACTGTCCACATTCAGGACACGGCAAGTGTTTGATTTGATTTGGTGTCCAACAAGAAAACTCAGGATGTGGAAGCAGAAAGAGAGACTACCTGGGGGAGGAAGGGGGCCAAGAAGAGGGAGCTGGGGGGTAGGGGTGGTAAAGGAAGGAGATGGATAGGAAAAATATAAATGTGAAAATGCCACAAAATAACCCACCACTGTGTGGTAACTCAAAATTAATAGTGAAATAGAAACAAAAATACTTAAGTACTGCTAGGAAACATCACCATTTAGCTGTACATCTAGTGACCTCAAATCCTTCTGCTGTGCTATAGTGGATACCAAACTATTTCCTTTCTCGAAACTCTGTGTACTGACCTAAACCATAGAAAGCCGTTATGTGGTTTGGTAAGCAGCAGGGGAACAGACCGTGTGCAC
Source organism: Peromyscus californicus insignis (assembly GCF_007827085.1). Taxonomy (NCBI): domain Eukaryota; kingdom Metazoa; phylum Chordata; class Mammalia; order Rodentia; family Cricetidae; genus Peromyscus; species Peromyscus californicus. The sequence goes on from NW_026294595.1 coordinate 52,730,170, forward strand.
CAAGGCAAAAGCAACCTCCGTCAAGTTTTGCCTGCGGCTGGCTGTGGGTGCTGGGTGGCTCCAAGGAGAGGAGAGTCAAGCCCTCTGAAGGGATCTGAGAAATGCCTTGGGCTTCCACAGTTAGGACCCATGGAGGTGAGGCCTGTGTACTCTGCCATTCCCTTCCTGTGCCAACCGTGTGATTTCCCAGGAGCAGGAATAGAAACCTAGTTGCCTCTACAACAGCCAGGGCCTGGCTTTAAAAGAAGCAACCCTGTGTAGACAACCCTGAAAAGCCACCAAAGGGAGAAAGAGAAACATCAAAGTTAAGAGTTGTTTGGAAAAGGAGGACGAACCCTGGCGTTCCAACATCCTTTGTCTCTTGACTTCTGGAAGGCCTTAGCTTCAGAGCCAAGACCTCCTTCCTTACCCAATAAAGGGGTTCATCCTGAGCCACAACCCCCGTCTTTTCCTGCTATAATTCACTCCTCCTCCTCCTGCACCTTGAACTAAACAGACCTGACCTCTCCTGTCCAATGTCAACTTGTCCGTCCCCAAAGCTCTGATCACAGGAACAGCCGTTCCTCATCTCTGCTGTGTTTCTGGTCCTCTTCTCTTTGACCTTTTAAACAAGTCGTTGACCCATTTTCAAACAGGGAGCTCTCAGAAAGCACGGGGAAAGGGAGAGGACCAATAGCAGGCCTGTCACCAAGAAGAAATGGCCAAGTAGCGGTGACCACAGTGGCCTCTGCCAAGAGCGAGAGAGGCCTTAAAACCCCACAGAGAATGGCCCATCTTTAAAAACAGACTTTTCTTTTGTCTTCTGGACATTGGATCTATTTTCATTTTTTCCTACTTCAACCTGCCAGAAGTTATCTGGCAAATGATGTTGGGACTTTCCTATGTTTTTGTGGTACTGAGGAATCAAATCCAGAACCCTGTGATTGCCGGCAGGTACTATACTCTACAGCCCAGAGTCATCTTTATATTGGTGGAGAACTTTGCAGAGAGGCTAAACTTGTAGCCTATAATTCTTGTGATTAGTCAAAATAATAAAATTGCTCATCAAACTAACTCAGAAGTATCTCAAAGCATTTCATAACGATTGCAGTTTGAGAAGAATGGAAAGTATCTTGGCAGCCAGCACAGCATTCTTTTGAGAGAATCAATCATTTTATACTTGGCCAAGCTTTGAGGGGCAAATAGAAAAGCCAGAGAATCAGGATTCACAGGAGTTGAGGGAGTGAGAGGGTTAAGCTGCTCTTCCAAGGCAAGGAGAAAGGAAAATCAAAGGGGTCGAGAAACCTGAGAAGGTGGCACGACACAGATGTTCAGAGACGAAGGGACTGAGCAAAGCTGTGAGGCAGTGCGGTACGGGTGGATGAAATGACTCCAAGGGAGAAACGGACTCAGTTTAGAGAAGTGGTCCTCCACCTGTGGGGATAAAAGACCCTTTCACAGGGGTCACATACCAGACATCCTGCACATCAGATATTATATATTGTGATTCATAACAGTAGCAAAATCACAACTATGAAGTAGCAACAAAATAATTTTATGGTTGGGGGTCGCCACACAGCATTAGGAAGCCTGAGAACCACTGCCTTAGAGCTATTCACTTTGGGTGATATAAAATACACCTGTGTCTACAGAATCCTCGGGTGAAGTGTGTTGAGCACAGGACTTGGAAAGCCTTTCTTTGGGTCAAAAGTTAAAGGATCAAATCCCCTAAATGTACATCAGCATCACTGGATGCAGAGTGGAGCCTCCACAATGGATGGCTGAGTGGACTCAGAAAGGGGAGCCAGAGGTGGCCACATGAAAGCAAATCCTCTCCTCTGACCACACAGCCCCATCAGGAATACATAGAACTCCTGAGAAAGACTACAAATACTGGCCCAAACCCATCGCTAGAAATAGGGGGAGCCTAGGTAACATCTGAGTTAGCTCGTCTAAGTTGCTGTCCGTGTATATGATGGTAGGACAACCTTATGAAGGGATGCATCATTATTTTTCAAGTTAGTCATAACTGCTGTATCTTACCCATGCATTGTCTCTGTGGGATGTCTTTAGAAGATCTGAAATGCACCTTCAGACACAGGACATACAAATTAGCTTCAATATGTATCCACGTAGCCAGTTAGTCATCAAAGATGTATTCATGATAAGCATGTCCCAATACATTATCATCAGCTCTGGCTAGATTTATTATTGTGGGAAGCACACCTAGTCTTGTTCTAGATACATTATCTCAACCTTCTCAAGCTACCTCAAGTGGTGAAATGATACCATGGTAGGAGTATCACGTTTTGCAGGAGAAGAACGGAAGAATACATCAGAAGCTCACGCAGCTAGTAACTAGTGGAGCTGTGGTTTGATCCAGAGTCCATGTCCTACAACAGTAACGTCTTTCTTTTGTACTAATGTTATTTCCGTTACTGCTGCTGGGGTGGTCACTCAAAGTGCACTGATCAGTGACTGGGCATCAGTTTTACCTGGAATCTTCCAGAGGCAGCAGATCTGAGTAGTTATGGACACAAACTCTAAAGCACAGTATCTAACTTCAAAGGCTGGCTTTGCCATTTGCCAGTTCTGGTCAAACTATTTAACTACTCTAGTCCCAATTTCTCATCCATAAATAGGAAATAATTTTTAAAAAGTAGATATAAATAACCCATTGTATTTTAGAACATGTTTTACTTTAAAATTAAACCGTCTTACAAAAACCCTAATAATCAGGGACACAAAAACTATCAACAAAGTAAATTCTAATATTAGAAGTGCATAAAAGGAATAATACATCACAACAAAATTTGACTATCTAGGCTCATTCAACATTCAAAACTCAAAATAATTCAGTATATATCTTAGTTACTTTTCTATTGCTGTGAAAAAGCACTGTGACCAAGATAACTTATAAAATAAAGCTTTTGATTGGAGTTAATTTCTTCAGAGGGTTGGAGTCCGTGCTAATGAAGCAAAAGCATGGAGGTAGGAAAGGTTGAGAGCTCACATCGTGACCCTCAATCAGGAGGCAGAGACACAGAGACAGAGACACAGAGAAAGGGAGAGACAAGGAGACAGAGAGAGAGAGACAAAGAACATTGGTAATGGGGAAAATTTTTTGAAACTTCCAGCTCACCTCCAGTGACCCACCTCCTCCAACAAGATCAGTCCTAATCCTTCCCAAACAGTGCCAGCAACCGGAGATCAAGAATTCAAGTATATGAGCCCCTGGGGACCATTCTAATTCAAACCGCCACAGCGTATTCATAGACGTGAAGGAAAACTATATGGTCATTAAGGAAACTATATGTAAATAGAATACAGGAAGAACTTTCAGAACTTAAAAATAAAATGAGCAAGAAAGTATTTATATAGGCAAAAGTTTTGAAAAGACAAAGAAGATGTTCAGATGGCATACAAGCATTTGAAAAGATGCTTATGATTAGTTGTTAGAAAATACAAATTAAAATGACTGAGCATCAGTGCATACCCATTCAAATGGATAAAATTTCAAAACCTGATACTGGCTAAATTGCCATAGATACCTTTCCCTTCATTTCCCAAATTCTATTTTTTTTTTTATGAAGCCAGCAGCTTTTCCAAACTCTCCTACATGGGAGTTATTCTTGCCACAGAGGTATTTATGGTTATTCTGGAAAATATAAAGCATTGATATAACAGCCCTTTGCTTATATTTATGTCTTCATGCATGCTCTGTCTACTTCAAAATCACTGAGGTGGCTTTATTTTAATTTCATTGAATAAATATTGAGTTCCTATTACGTGTGAGGGGCTGGAAATGTAAAGTGCAGTAACAGCCTGTTCCCAGGCAACCCAAAGACGAAAAGGCAGACAGAAAAGAGCACAGACAGAAGCACTGTGCTGCAGAGTGGGCCATGGTACAGCATGTGTAGGCTGCACTGGACCCCAGGACAGCAGCTCCGCATCCTTCCTAGAAGCCTTACATGGTAACAGAGGCCATATATTGCTGCTGTTTTCTTATGCAGTCAACACTAAACAAATCACTTCACGACATTTCACCAAAATAGAAAGTTTCCCCACAACAGTATTCGGCCTATAATTCAATTCAATGCTGATGCTATCTATCTGGCTATCCACAGATTGAGAGCTTGGTCTCATAAGACCATCCCTTACTTCCACAGATTCTTAAACTATAGATGGAGACTCCATATGGGCCTCATCACTGAAAGGGTTGAAGTTGTTCAATAAGGCCAGGACATATTGTACAAACAGGAGAGGTATTGCTCAAGAAGTCTGTAGAAACCAGGTCACAAAGGGTCTGATGCCTGATGTGAAGAAGCTTATCCCAGAAGCAGGGGCATGCCAAAGCCCACTCTAGAAAGACATGTCTGGCAGACTGTGAAGGATGGAGCTAGATGGGGCTAGGTGGTTAGCGACAAGACGGCTCAGTTCTACAGCACTCCAGGTAAATGAGAGTGGGTAAGTGGACCCAGACAGAAGTTAGGGAGTGTATTAAAGAAACAGAACCAATAGAGTATATACTAAAAGAAGACTTGTTAGATTGGCTCACATGATAGAGTCAGAGTAGTCTAGCAATGGCAATGGCTGCCTCGTACCAGAGGGCCAAAGAACTGGAAATTCTAAGTCCATGTGGCTGGAGACCTCTGCAGACACAATCTCCCACCAAAGGCCTGGAGGATTTGGAGGGTTGCTTGGTCTTCAGTCGAGGCTGAAGAAGTTGATTCTAATATCAGCAGTGGTAGGAACAGAACAGATGAGCGCAACAGAGTGAAAGTAGACTAACACAAGAGAGCAAAGTTTCCCTTCTTCCTTGATACTGGCCATCGTGTTTCCGATGAGAAACGCCCAGTCGTTCTCACTATTTCTCACAAGTAATGTGTGGTTTCCCTCCAGCTGCTCCAAAGATTTTTCTCTGTCCTTCGTTACTTGACTATGACGTATCTAGGCATTCTTTTTTATTTTTGAATCCTGACTGTAGATTTTTGTCTTTTGTCAAGTTTAGGAAGTCTCAAGTCATCATTTCTTCTTCAAAGAACATTTTTAGTCACGTTTCCCCTTCTCACTGAGATTCTGACAACACAAATACTGAATACTGCCTTCACGTTCAGGGGATCTATCTTGTAACCCTCCTTCTCTCCCGTGTTTGTGACATTGCTGTTATTCATTTTACTCCCCCATATGCTATGATTCCCAATGCATCGTTATCATTGATGTAAACAGCATGTTCTGGCTAAGAAAGATTTATTTGTCTTTTATTCCTTGTTGTCCTGGCATTTTTCATTTCTTTTCCTTGAGTTTCTGGCATGTAACTTCTTTCTTCTGTCTGGGGGACTTCTTAAACTTTTTCACTTTGAAGGTTGCCATTTACCTTATCCCATTTGGGGAAGGCTCTGCAGGCTTCTCAAGCAAACATACATTGGGTATATCTTTCTGGATATAGGTCTAGATGTCAGGGTAGTGTTTAGTCCCATGACCTTGTTTTTATTATTCCTTCATAATTTATATGACTCTTCATGTTATTTAAAATGTTCTAAAACAGTACTAATAGAACATAAACCATGAGTTCTGGTGTTGTGGGATGAATCTAAACTTTCTGCTGCATACATTCTTAAAGAAAGAAGTGTCTTTTCTACGTCTTTTGATATTTGTCAAATTTTCCCAGCATATACTTTGGACATTCGGTTGGTTTTCTGAGCTGAGAGCATTGCTGTATTGACCACCTATGTTTTCCATCAAGAACACCAAGCAAAGGAGGGTGACATCTTTCCAATTCATCTGAGTGTGGATGAATTATTTAGCAATGGGTAGTGTATGATAGAATAAACACATTTTTAGAAAATTCAGACACAATTGGGTTCTATTCTGGCTCCTCCGCTTTTTATGTATTTGAACATGAGTGAGTCTTTCAACCTCACTTTCCCTGTCTGTAAAAGTAGGTTAATATCATTTAGCACAAAGATCTTCCTCAGTGACTCAAGATAACATGTGTTCTGTGCATTGTCTGTGTATAAACGAGTCTATAGAATAGGAATGGAGCTTTGTATAAAATTTGAATGGCCCATACCTGCCCCTTTGACATCTGGGATTTAAAATTCAGTGAGAAAGCCTTCATTTCAATGACTATTAAAAATTTTTAGCCTTTGTATTTATGAAAATCCATCATAAAGTTCGACTTCTAATAGAACAGTGCCCTGAAAAGGGGAGACTTCTAAGCTGTCAGGGATCTCTTTACTGCTTCAGAACAGGACTGTTTAGTTCAATAGGTACACAACTAGTTGAGGATCCATCCAGTAGATAAGCAGAATTCACCACAAATAAAGGGTCATTGGGACTTAACACCAGTCTCTGTTCCTTGAGCCTGTCCCAGAAGAGACCTATAGGCGCTTGTGAGCTCCCCTAGGGGCCCTTCCATTCTACTGTTTTTTGTTTGTTTTGTTTTTTAAACAAATCCTCACTTTGTAAAATGCTGAGCACATACCCTTGTATCTATGAACCCTGAAAAATAAGAGTATAATAATAGCTGTTGTATACAGTCTGTATACCATGCAAGCACTTCCTCCTCTCCGACTTCTCTGCACCCAACTAACATTATCACAAACAATCTTGCTGAAACCTCTGTGCACTGGGTCCTTTTGCAAAATGAGAAACCTGAGCCTTCTTGCCTTAAAAATACCTTCCCCAAGAACATATAATTAACAAATTGCAAAGCAGAGATTCAAGGCAGCTGTAGCTGACTTTTTAGTTTACTTTTGAAAAGTTCACAGCTGTATACAATGCATCTCAATCAATCATATCCACCCCTACTCCCTCTCTTCAATTTTCCTGAGATGCCCCTCCCTCCCAAATATATCTCATTTTTGGCCTCAGATCTTCTTTAAAGATAATAATAACCCACCTAATCTGATAGTGCTACCCATGTGCACATGGCTGTGGCGACCATCCGCAGGAGCATGGGCAACCTATTAGTGACCAAACCCCCAAGGAAGAATAGCTCTCCCTCCTCAGCAGCCATCAAATGCCAATAGAGCCTCATTAAGGAATGGGACGTTGGGAGCCCCTCCATGCTGGAACTGTTAACTGGCTTGATCTTGTGCAGGTTTTGTACAGGTGACCACAGCTCTTATGAGTCCGTGTGTGCAATGGCCATGTCACGTCCAGAGGACAGCATTTCATAGCACCTTTCCCCATCCTCGAGCTCTTACATTCTTTCTGGCCCCTGGTCAGCAGTGCCTCCTGAACCTTGGGGAGGTGGTCCATAGAGAAGTCCTATCTATGGCTGAGTACTCACAGTCACTTCTCAGCATTTTGAACTGTTCTGAGACTCTGCATTGACCACCACCCACTGCAGCAGGAAGCATCTCCGACCATGATTGAGGGCAGCACAGATCCATTGCTATAAACATGAATATTCAGGAGACGTTTTGATAACATAACCATTTAGCAAAATATTATCACAAGGTTTCCCCTTGTGTCCTGACTCCCCTAGTAATGGGTACTGGCTATGTTGACAACACCACTGAATCGTGAATTTACTCCTCATAGCAAATCAAGAGTAGTTGGTTATCCTCATAACGTATTGCCACTATTCAACCAGCGGGTACATCGTGCTTGGTTGGTTGTAATTATAACATTCAGGGTCCAGATCTGGGCCAGACCAGTAACGTTTTTTCTGTCCCAGTCACTGCATCTTCCAGTCCTGTGGAAGTTATCCAGCAGGAAGAGAGTTTTCTGGTCAGTTGAAATTGCTTTCTCAGTGTCTTGGATCCAAAGTGGGTGAGATCTTTAGGGAAAAAGTCTTACCATCCAGTTATTACCAACAACCTCCATTTAAATATACCTTATAGTAGTATATAAAACAATTTTCTACCTCATGAAAAGTGGGCCATGATCTCTTCTAGAAGAGCAAACACAAGCTTAAACCATTGGCTGGATTAGGTGGCAAGTGGGACATGAACCTGAATCCTCTGCTTGCCAATCCAGTTTTCTGTAAGGAGAACAAATGGGCATGGCATTTCCTAGGAATATTAAGAAGAAAACAGTGCTAAAGGCATTTGGTTATAAACCACACATTCTAGTTAGAATTTGCTGTTAACCATTTGCTTGTGAAGATGTTAAACAGGAGCTGCAGAAATGGTTCAGCAGTTAAGAATGCTTCCTGGGACACCCACATTAGGTGGCTACCAGGCCATACCTCCAGCTCCCAGGAGTCTGATGCCCTCTTCTGGCCACTGTATTCACACACACACACACACACACACACACACTTCAATTTTTTTTTTTAAGATTTATTTATTTATTATGTATACAGTGTTCTGTCTGCATGTATTCCTGCAGGCCAGAAGAGGGCACCAGATCTCATTACAGTGGTTGTGAGCCACCATGTGTTTGCTGGGAATTGAACTCAGGACCTCTGGAAGAGTAGTTGGTGCTCTTAACCACTGAGCCATCTCTCCAGCCCTCAATTTTTTTAATTTACATATTTTAATGTTATCTTTTGTTATCAATATGCAATTACATTACCAAGGAATTAGGATGTTTAAAAAGCCGTTTATCTAAGGAATAATAAAATGATAGGTTTCAGACAAGTACACAAAGATGTCTGTGTCTGTGTCTGTGTGTGTGTGTGTGTGTGTGTGTAGGTGCACATCCATGTATTTGTGGAGGACAGAGGCTGATGTTGGGTTTCGCCCTGAATTGCTCTCCACCTTAATTTTTGACATGGGATCTCTGACGTTTCCTGGTGCTCACCAACTCAACTGGACCATCAAGCCAGCAAGCCCTGATCTGCCTCTGGCCCACAAGACCCAGTGCTGGGACTATAGGCACATGAAGCCCCATCTGGCTTTTCACTTGGGTTCTGGGGACCAAACTCAAGTCCTCACAATGGCACAGCAAGCCCTCTACCAGTTGGGTAGTCTCCCTGTTCCTGCAAAGATATACCTCAATAGGCGGTCATTGGTATTATAGAGAATTTCTTGGTTTCAGTATTGAACTTGTTTTATAGTCTCACCTATATATTATTAAAGCTGATATTATAAAAGCTTTGACTTTGGTCTGTCACAGAATACGGGGGGGGGGGGGGGGGGGGGGGGGGGGCCTGTACAGCAAATGTTACATTGTGTCTTCATTTACTGTTTTAGAAAAGAAAAGAATTATTTAATATGAATGTGAGTTTTGGATGTATATAGAAAAGGTTAAGAGTGTTGTATTGAGTAATGGAATACTGCACCAAAGGATTTACACTTCAATCGAAATGCATTAGACGTGTTAATATGCCTAAATGCACAAAGGGAATTTAAATACGATGATTAATTCATCACCTGTTGACAAATAACATTTTGTACTTAATGTTAGAGGCAAAATGTTTTCACGAAATGGCCAGTTCTAATAAATATGCCAAACGTGCTTGTAAATAACTGACTAGCCTCTTACTCGGCACCGTGTAACTCTCTGAATTCAATCTTCACTAAGTACCATGAGTGCTACAGAGGAGAGTCATCAGGACATAGAGGACCCACTGTCTTCAGGGGAGAGATCCCAGGCCTGAAGATGGGTGGGCTCAAACAGTGGGATCACTCACTGCTTCCTGAAAGCTGAAGTAAAATTCAAAAGGAAGTCACCAAATGTGTATCAGAGCATTCCTGAGTAAAGCCCTAATATCTGGAGCTAGGTCTTAAGTTTTTGTAAGGGTTTATGGGGTCACAGTCATATTTCCCTTTTAAAAAATATATACAATTTCACTACTAGGTGCTATTTCAAAATTATTTATTTATTTGAGAACATAGATTACCATCAGCTTTTAGCTGGTAGGTAGTTAATAAATCCAATAAATGAGTAAGTGCAATTGGTTTCTGGGCTTTTTCTTTTGAAGCAAATACTAATGATTCACATTATTGTGTTATGACTATTACATGACCGAGTATCCAAAGAATAAACATCACTGTCAGATGGGGTTCCAAACATAACAAATGAGAGGAAATAAATGCTCATGCAATGTGGGCAGGCTCCCTGTTCCTCCATGTATAGCTCATTACACCGGCTTCTAAAGTTAGGATTCAGGACAGACCTAACCCTTTCCCTTTCCGGCTTCATAGCATTAGGAGAATCAGCATCTCATCAGCGTGTATCATGTTTACTGAGGCATACCTGAACTTTTTAAAAACCAAGGTTTCTATTATCAATACCCTTCAATGTGAACAAGACAAGGATACTCAATCTTTCATAATGATGATGCCATGATGGAGTACAATTCTTCAATATCCCATATTAAGCTAAGTCAGGGAAAAAAAATGTGGTTCATGTTAAGCATGTTTGGTTGTCGTTTGAAAATTGCCTGGGTTTTATACCCATTTTAATATTGTCTCCTGAGCATCTGATCCATGGAGCATGGAAATCACAACACTCAGTTTGTTCAGAAAGGGCTTATCTGGCGAGTTTGGTCGATTGGTCTTGGAATCCAGTTCTGCCTCTACTGAGTTGTGTAACTTCAAGCAGATAGTTACCTCCATTTGCCCATCTGTGCAATGGGTACTGCATTAGCTTCCACAGTTATCAGAATGGCATCATGTCATGAAGGCAGAATGTTTTACACAAAGACTTAAGGTATGCACGCCAAGAGAGAGACTTGCATGTTGTTTCCCGACCGTGGTGATGAGATGTGAGAACATATAATTGTGTGTGTAGAGATGCTAAGCAAAAGCATCTTCGGTTGAGTTTCATACAAAAAGGTTCACTCTGAATTAAATGACATATCAAAACAAAATACCCTACCACAATCCTAATGAGAAATGATTGCTACCCTGAGCAAGAGGATAAATCTCTCTCCGTGATTTGTGCCAAAGAAGCAACATCCCATACAGACAATTTTGAAACGGAGGAGGTACGCTGGACTCCCCCAGAACTGCCAAGGTTACCGGAGCATTTGTGGGGAATGCATGCTGGTGCAGAGAGAAGTGGATCCCGGCTATGGAGCCCGGCACGGGGTAGCTCTCACAGGAGACCCAGCTGCAGAGGACTCTGTCCACTTGTTCCAGGCTCCGACAGCAGCAGCAACGCACAGACCCCTGCACTGTAGCTTCTCACTGGCTTGTTTATTTACCCATCAAGAACCATAAGGACCTTTACTGCATAAAATGCCAAGTGTGGTAGTAATTGACATCAAACGATCCATGTCTACCAACAAATAAAAGACTAAAGTAATAAACATAGAGAGATGAGTGTTTAATGGCCTTCAACAAATTTTTATTGTAAGATCCATAACAGTTAACTGTATACACTGACATCTCTGGCCTAAAGCAGTCCCGGTCTTCAAAGTCAGAGGGAGAGGTCCAAGTCCTGCTTTGCTACATCGGTTCCTGCAAAGCTGTCCTGGGCACCTCAGCCAGGCACAGGTTTAACCAAAATTGCCAGACTCCTCAGACTTTCACCATGTCCATAAAACCAGAATTCCTCCATCTTGAATACTCCATCTTACACATACAGATGAGAGAAAGAGAGAGAGAGAGAACTTACCACTTCCATAGCTAGATAAAAATACATCCCTTTGCAGACACTTTTAGACCATTTATAGATGTGCAGATGAAGCATAAGAAATTCCTTCCCTCAAACTGCTTTTAGATTTCCATAACCCTCGACTACTAGCCTCAACTTAGCCCTAACACCTGGCTAGCCCCTGAATTGGGAAGTCACTTTGTTGATATTGAGACAGCTTTAGAATGCTCCCACACATAGATTTTATTTGCTTAACAGACCATGATGACAGGAGAAAGCCCTAAACACCCTCATTGACCGTCATAATCACTAGAGCACAAGGGAGCAAGACAGCCTGTGCATGTTCATTTCCTTTCAGGCTCATTCACAGGCTTCAGTTAGGTCCCCAGTCTCTGCAGCGGGGATTAATTTCATGACTGGATTCCTAGCTTCACTGGGAAGTCATTGACTCTCCGCGTTGTAAGGATCCCAAAGTAAGAAGGCTGTGGCCCTCTCTCCTCTCTAGAGCCAGAAGCAAATCTTTACTCCAACCTGCAAATTGCACATTGTGTCATCTAGCAAGTGCAGGTGGCAGTGAGACTAAAGACGAACACCAAGAGTGGCTAGCCCTCAGTCCCCACCGCAAGAAGAAACTGTTCTGTAGGGGAGGGTAGTATAGACATCAGCAAGAAGAGAGGACCAGAAACAGAAGAGGGGGGTGCTGATGGCATTGGTCCCTGGTTCCGGAAATCTGGATGCATCATATTTCTAGCCCGCAGACTTAATGGACATGATTTCTTGTTCTTAATGGTTCATGTTTTCTTCTAGCTCTCTCCACTTCTGCTCTCACACAGAAATCTTTGTCTGATATAAAGTGCGAACCAAGGATCTCAACTTTCTCCCCGGATGTTAAGCTTCCTGCCACCTTTTATGTGAACAAACCACTCTTCTGCTTTGTCTCCATGACATCTTAAATTCTGATGACTGCTTGCAGATTTCCATTCTAGTCCATTAATTTACCTCTAATTTTTATGGTCAATATCTTGTTGTTCCAATTAGCAGGTCTTCAAAGTGTGTGTTTATCTCTCTTACGGCATCATTCTCAGGGCCGTTTACCTTTTCTCTCAATGATGCTATTATTATTTCAAATGAATTGCACTATTTTTTTCAGGTTTCAAAAAGATACCCATGAGATTTTTGACCAATTCAATTTTTACCTCACAATTTAACGAACAGGACATTATGTGTCTTTATTTATGTTTATATACCTTTAATTTTATCTCCATTTGCCAAGCTCCTTTTTTATTTTCTGTAGTTAGGCTTTATGTATTTCTTATAATTTAGGTCTTTCACTTTTTATTTTGGGGTGGGTGTTTCCTTTTATTTTATGTGTATGGGTATTTTGGCTGCTTGTATGTCTGCACACCATGTGGTGGTGGATACAGTGAGAGGCCAAAAGAAGGCATCGGATTCCTTGGAACTGGAGTTACAGACAGTTGTGAGCCACAATGGAGGTGCTGGGAATTGAACCCAGAAGAGCAGCCAGTGCTCTTAACCACTGCGCCACCTCTCTAGACCAACTTTTTCCTCATTGCTTAGTTCTACAAACATTTATCTTACCACATTAATGAGATTTCTCATTCCATCAGATTCTTTTAGTTCTAAATTTTTAAAAAGAGTCATTCAAGAGGTTGTTCTGTTTTGATTGGCTGTTATTACCACCCACTTTTCCGGCTCTGTTATCCACAATAGTCTTTGGTTTTATTCTAATCTGAAGATGAAGTTTAACATTACCCGCCATGCTTCTGTCTCTTTTTCCTTTCCTTGTTGGATTCCTTTGACCAAAACACTGAATAATGGTAAATGTAGATGTTGCTTCATTTCTTACTTTTTTTGCAAATTCCTTGGCCATTGTCTTCAGACAAGTTGCTTTTTATTGTTTTAAATCGGTACCATATATTCTCACTATCAGAGATTTGTGTTAAGATTGAATATTGATTTTTGTCAAATGATTTTCTGCCTCACAAGACTCACCTTTTTCTTTACTCTGTTAATATTGCTGAGATTAGCCCTGCCTGCATTCCTCAAGCACGTTCTCTTTTAAGTTGTTCTTCAAAGACTGAGTTTAATTGTAGTAGGATGCCTTTAGTAGAGCAGATACGGCGTGAGCGGACTTCCTAATTGACTGATTAGAAAATGAAATTGAAAACCACTCATCTCCGCAGTCATTCAAACTTGAAATCACTGTGGTCATTTTGTCCTCCTGAGGGAAAACAAAGAAACTATAGAATCAAATTAATTCATTTCAGAAGTGATGAGTTCCAGGGATAAAAGATTCTTGAGTAGTAAGTTCTCCACGGAGAACATAGTACTGCTTTCTACATCGATTCTTGTATTCCTTTACCCCATGAGTATGGAACCAAACTGTCAGAAAGTTGGCCCAACTCAACTTATATCGGGATAGCTTGATACACGTGGTAGTTTAACACCAGAAAAACAGGCCTTTCGTGCAGGCTTGGAGACAGTATTCTGCCTGTGAACAATGTTAGCAGGGACAATTTCCTGTGATACAGGCCCCATCTACCAGACCAGCGTAGAAAGTGTGCCAGTATGCTCCTTGACCTCCACAGTTGGTGAACACATCCTTGCTACTCCGTGCTCCAGTTAGAAAATCTAACAAGTCCTCCAAAGGAGGACTCCTTACCTCATCTTCTCCCAGCCTCCCCTTCACACTAGTAAAATTTTGTCTGACTTAAAACCTATGAAGAAATTAGCAAGCATGCGTCTGACAGACACTCTCTAGGTTTCTGACAACCCTCCCAGTCCAGCAATACTTCCTAGCCTTCAGCCTTGATTGCTTACACTCCCTCTCTTTTACATTGTTTAAATGCTTTTGTCAAAATCCCTTGCCCTGCCCTCAAAAACACTTACAACCTTTTCAGGTAGCCTTCCTCATTAGGAATGTAAGCAACCAAGAAATACTTTCACAGAATCTAATTTTCTCAGCTTCCATTCCCTGAGCCAAGCTCTACTGAGCATCTACTGTGTACTCAGCACCAAGGCACAAGCAAAGCAGTGACTGGGGATGGGAAGAAAATGTAACCGCTCAAATAAAGATGACTAAGGCCTGGGTTTTGCATGGAGAGCTGCCGGGTTACCTGAGGAGCAGGCGCTGGAGATATAAAATTACCCCCTAGGGGAACTTTTCATGCCTTGTGACTTCCAAATGAGAAGCTCACATTTGGGAGAATGTTATCTTCAAATACAAAATTCCAAACAGTTTGTGCTACTTGATGCTTGTATAGATCATTTTCCAAGAAAATAAAAGTGATTTATACATGTTTCCTCGGTATCTACACATCTCCTCGCTGGCCAAGAACCCTGCTTCCCTTCACACACACATCAGCCTTTTATTGACTTCAAAGGGAGCTTGTTGCATAAAGGGGGAGACCCACAGGGCTGGAGTAGACACACACGGCCGTTAATCTCCGAGCACTTCTCAGAGCTGGGGAGGAAGTGCTGTTATGGCCCTTTAAAAACAAAGGAATTGGACATAAAGGTTAATCAACTTTCCCAGAGTCAAAGTGGTTCCTTCAGCTCTGGTCAGACCTGGAATATGACTAGTCCCAAACCCTTATTCCCGGGTATAGCCTCAAGCAATTGACTTAACGTCTCTGTGTTTTCCTCTTTATAAGCAGAAAATGCACCTACTATGCAACATTGTTTTGAGGACTGAGCCAACACATACAAAATATTAAAATACTGCTTATCATATAGGAGTTTATTGTGTGGTGTGTGCTTGTGTGTGTGTGTGTGTGTGTGTGTGTGTGTGTGTGTGTGTGTGCATATTAGTGCATATTTGCTCCTATTCTCTTGCGGAAATAAGATTCAGGTCATAGCCAATCCAGCACACGAAACCTCCAAGATAGGCCTCATGCCTAAGTTCACACTGACTTAGAAACCATAGAACTAGCTCTACACTAGTGTAGCCAAGTTCAAGGGTGGGAGGGATTCCCCTCTGGCCTGCTTCTTGTAATGTCCTTCTTTTTATGACCCCAAGGACCCCGACCTGAAATTTGGTTCCGCTGAAATGCCACGTTTCCCTTGGTGTGTTTCTTCCTGTTTTATCACAGGGTCGCCAAGATGACACAGGACCCGAGGAGGCTCATTTTACCCTCGGAAGATTACCCAGCTTCTCCCGGAGAGATGCTGCATACAGAGCTGGAGGGAGGAGAGAGTATCTCATTCTTATGGCTAGGCTGTAAAATAATGTTTATGCTTAAATCAAATTGTCAGGTCATTCTTCAATTCCAGCTAGTTTCGTGTGGGATGTATTACTCTACAATCATGGTTACAAGCTTTGCTTCAAAAGAATCCATGCACAAAACAAAACTGGATATGATAAATCTCAATTTGCAAAAACTTGCTTCCTGTCACAAGCATTTTCATCATTTGGGAATCTGCATTACAAATATAATGACAGGAATAGAAACAAGAGTAATTAAAAACCCCAGAAATGTACCACTGCCCCATCTCTCCACCACCCAGCAAGCCTAAGATCACCTTCCGTTCAAAATTCTGCTTCCAATCAGATCATTTACCTTGCCCTTTGACAAGGCTACCTGGGCATTATGTCACCTGAGCTGATGACAAAAGACCGCAGATCAAACTCAAATGCTATTAAGTCCAGGTTCTTGTCCTCAAGGACCGTTAGCATCCTGCTAAAGGTGAATTCAGGTGACCTGCCCAAAGTTACACATAGTTTTAGTATCAGATCCATGTGACTACTGACTTAAAGACATTTTAAACCATATTGTCCACTAGCACCACTGTATAAAGTGAATTAAGTCATGTACTCAGTTTATAGATGCTTTGTGCATCAATGGTATGATGCACATAAATGATAATATTTATACATTTAACTTGTTCAGACACCAACGAGGTCTTTGAAATATGTGTTTTGACCTGGAAATACACCCTTGTATAGGAACTGCCTGCCTCACCCTCCAGGGTGAGTCCTTGGCAGCGGAGTTTCTCGGCATCAACTATCAGAAGAGGAGGATGCTAGCATGGCCATATTCTTTCTCCCGAGAAGCTGGTATCTGCCCCGACGGATTTGCAAATGGTACAAAGGGAGCTAGAAACCTGGTCAGTGGACTTTAATGCTTTTGTCAGGATCATATTACTTTGTCCAGAAAATCAACTTTCTTCCTGTAGAAAACAATGACCTTGCTGATGGAAACCTGGTGATGTCACAGGAAGAAGGCCTGATGTCCGCAATCTATGTAAGACCCTGGGATCTGGGGAGAGGGGCAGGATGCTCAGACAGAGGGATGGTGTTGCTAGGGATGTCTGGAAAGTTGCTCTTTAACCCCTCCGGCTACCTCCCTGATGCTGAGCTATCTGGTGTCGACAACTCTCAGTCTCCGGACATTTGTTTAACAATTTTAAAGTACACAACACACTGTTCCCAGCTGTCACCACCCCCTGTCAAATAGATCTTGTGAGCTGATTTCTCCTGGGGAAACTTTGTGTCTTTAGGCCAATACCTACCCAGTCTACTCACTCCGGCTTTGCCCCACTCTCTCTGAGATGGAACTTCTAGTCAGGTGTAAATAAGGTCCTGTTGTGTGGTTCTCTCTGTGGGTGGACTCACTTCATTTGGCATGATGTCCTCCAACCCATCTATTTGTTGAAAGTGTCAGGATTCCCTTAATTTTCAATACCACTGGACATTGATAGTACATTTTCTTTACCTATTTATCTGTTGGTGGACAGTCACATTGTTTCCATATCTTGACCGTTTTGAATAGTGCTTCAATAAACACAGGCATGAAGGTGTGAGGATGGGAATGGAGCACTGAAGATGTAGCTCAGTGGTATAGTACTTACCTGTACAAGGCCCTGGGTCTGACCCCTGAGATAGCAAAATCGAAAACTAAAAACGACTGAGATGGTAAATGTGAGGTCAGGATTGATGATGCACACCTGTAATCTTAGTACTTGGCAGATGGAGGCAAGGAGGATCAATGTCTATGCCAGCCTGAACTACAGAATGAGACCTTGTCTCAAAAAACCCCAAACAAACAAAAGATGAAAAGAAAGGGAAAGGAGATGGGCTACAGAAACAGAATAAAGAGGAAGCAGTCTGGGAATGGCAGAGGGCAGATGGGCCTTCAGCCGAGGACCCTGGAGCCAGCCTAATTTATTTCCAGGCAAGCATCTGTGACAGGGCAAGCACCAGGTGCCATGGAGACAATCAGGGAAGCAGGACTCAAGAGCAGCAGGAGGATGGGGACTCACTAGCCAAAGCTAGTCCCAAGGAACCACGGATATTGACGTTGGAAAAGTAGAAAACTTAAGTTACTGATGTATAGTCTTTTAACTACATTCACCATGCTCCCTCTGCCTCACTGCCACCAAAAAGTCACTCGTTAGACACGTGACACTCTCAGGAGCATGCAGCTAGTGCCAACATATGTCCCAGCACAGCTGTGTGGACTCTCACACCACACTTTATTCAAATGCCCTCTGTTTCTAACAGGGAGGGAAACTGACAAAAAGGAAAAAAATGGTTAGCGATTTAGTCAACAAAGAAATATGAGCTCTCTAGAGATTCAACTCCACTCCCGTATCCGTTCCAGCCACACAAAACACAAACTGATGTCTAGGATAATAGTCCTGACAGAGAAGATCCACAACCACCAAAGAAATACTTACTTATGCTCAGACACTCCAGTTAACAGAATCTTAGGCTCTCCGCAGCTCTATTTCACCGGATCGTGATAAGAGTGCCTTGTTAGAGTTAGCTAATCAGATTCAAATGAAACCATCTTTGGAGAGAGATCGTCTAGCAGCAAATTTATTTGGCAATTTTTTTTTTTTTTTAGATAAACTTGCTTCCCTTTAGAGTTTCACAAATCAAAAAACTAAGACACTTATGAAGAAACTACCTAATATGGTTTGAGGATGCATTCTTGAGATAACCCGTTTCTTTTATATAACTCTTCTTAAATTATTGAGATGCAAAGTAGAAAAAAGAAGGGATAGCTGTGGGGTGCTTTCTTGTATTTTCCTAGGCTCAGATATAAATTGAATGGGATTTTTAATCTATAATTTAGGTGCCAGGATCCTCTTGAAATATTTGTACCCCTTACTTACCCCTTACCATTTACTATGGTATTTATATTGGCAGATAAATCAGAGGGAGGTGGGAAGAGACACTCCCCATTTTATGTGAATCAACTGAAGCACGGATATTAAACTAAGAAGCAGAGGTGTCGAAGATACAACTAATTTCTTTTGATTCCCCCTTTTCTCTTTATTCCATTTTGTTATATTACTTTTCTATCTACTCAGCTCTGAATTTGCTAATAAAGTTAAGGTGAGTTACTCTAATATTGTATGCAAATAAATGAATCTTTTCATAAATCAAGACTAAGACAAAATGTTTTTCAATGTGATTGGAAATGACTAGCTACCTTTTATATACTCCCTACACACACACACACACACACACACACACACACACACACACACACACACACACACACACACACACACACACACACACCAGCCATTTTGCCTAGGATCTTTGTGAGAGGTTGCTCCCTGACTAGCTCCTGATTGACAGACCCTTCTTGGTACTCAATCGTGGCTCCTCCATGGTCCAGTCATGTTGTCAGAGGGAAGATGGCTAACTCCAAGAAAAGAATTGCTTCAGGAAAGGGCATATGTACAAAGGGCAGCTGTTGCCCTTCTCTCTCAGGACATCCAGGTGCCATGACTAAATTCCCTGTGTGTCGGGCCCCGGAAGAGTTCACTGACCTCAGCCAGGGGCTGGGGGTGGGAAACCTTCTTTTCCTTTCAAATCTTCTTTCTTTACCCATTTTAGCCAGAAAAATCACTCTCGCTGTGTTGCCTTATAAATTATTCCTGTAGGATTTACAGCCATTTCTATGCTTTAAGTCAGACATTCTTTTAAGGCCAAACAGAGTAATTTACAGGATTTGTGTCTCTAAACTATCTTATAAATGGTTGTTCTCTAGTTCAAGGTGAATAACAGTCAGAGGCAGACTAGTATCAAAGAATACTGGCTGCAATTCAATTTTATTACCTTTGAGAATTCACCCGGGGGAATCGGGCAGACTGGTTTAAAAAATCTATAGGTTGATCATCATGAGTCTGTCCTGGAAAACCCTTTGCAGGCAAACACTCCAGTATGGGTTTTAAGCCTATTTCCCTTCATTGATGACCATATAATTTTTCCTTCCCAGAGATACCAAGATGCCACTGTTGCTAATCATACCTGTAGTTATCACAAAACAAGGGATTTGTCCCCAACCTGTAAAGCTAGAGCTCTTGGAATGTGACTGCAAATACTTGCTTAGATCCTGACACACCCAGTTGCCTCCCTCCATCCCTGACGTAACTACAAACACAATGTTATGCCATTCCAGCTTCTCACTCTTATTTTACTGCTGTTTTAAGCTCAAGACTTGTAGGAATCTAGATTTTTCTGTCTGGGCACATTTACTCTGTACAGGTCTGGAAATCCCCCCCTGCTGGCCTATAGTCTTCGATTTGATGTGGAATTTGATAACACATCATTGTCATTTTCTGCCTGTTTGTCTATTAAAGGACACAAACACCTCTCCATTTCCCAGGTGTATATGCAATATTCCAAAACATTGCACTGGCTACAGCCATCCCAGGCAGACTATTGATCAGATGGTAAAAGAACATGAGGAATTCTAAATGGTGAAATTCAGTTCAGGTGCTGATTTTAGTCTGAGGAGCATGACAAAAGGAAGCCAAGTTTGCACTCTGTTTCTTTCATGTCTTTAAAGCCTAGGGATTGTTTAGATAAAAGTAAAATATGTAAGGCTTTGTCAAAGGTTCCTCTCTCACACAATCTCGATTGCAGACATGACGCTTCCCCAGGGCCAAGCTAGTGAGCGGCTGAGATTTTACCAAATGTGCACGTGTGCTGCCTTAGCAGCCAGATGCCCAGGGAAAATGAAACGTGAGGGGCAGGAAATGAAGTGCAAATGGAATGGGATGTCTGCAGTCCTGGTGCTGTTCCTGAGCTGGGAGTCAAGCCCCTACAGTGGGTAGCAAAAGCTTGTGTTAATGTAACCACTGGGAAACTTGAGACTACCTGTCAGCTCCCCAAAGAAGGCTGCTGCATCCAGGTAGCTTTGGACCCCCATGTTCATCCGTTATTCTGCTGGTTTCTATGGCGACATCCTCCTAGGTATTTGTAAGGTCACAAAGGGAAGAGCTAACCCTCTTACTCCTGGAATAACTAATGTGGTTCTGTTACTTGCTTGATGTAAATGGTCTCAAGTGACAGCAAACTGTACATATAGTCAATTACAACTGCTCAAAGGAAATGATTTGTTGTAACAGCCGCTGTTCAACCTCTGTGACATCAATGTTTCTATGGAAACAGTTGCCCATTGCACTGCTTTGAATTGAGTATTGATCAAACTAGGGCCAACACTATTTCAGAGACTTGCTACTTTACTGTGTGGCAATTTACGATAGGAACTCATAACATCACTGTATATTTCAAGCCCCAAGGAACCAATTTAGCAGACAGTTACAGTAGAATATTAACAGAGGTCAATAATGGAAGTCTGATTATAGTCCTAGAACAATTATTCAATGCTTTTGTTGTCTGCCCTTTCAACATTCCAGCAGCTATTACGGGTTTTCAAATAATAATATTCATGCCTGGAGAAAGTGCTGTATTCATTCGTCTTCTATTTTAAACTTTATTTTTCATTGTTATGTTATCTATCAATAAAATTATTCAGCTATATTAACCAAGCTGTGACCCCTCAGAAGTAAATAACTATTGATCAAGGAGTAAAGATCTGCTGGCGCACAACACTGTTTTCCATTAATGATCTTATTGGCCCAGCTGATAAGAAGGTTCACTCTGAACCACAGAAGACACAAAAGTAAAGAATAATTCTATGAAAAGTAGGGGCTCAATTTCCCATCTCTACTGAAGATTGAATCTTCCAGCCTTGATTGAAGGAGTAGTAAAAATAAAAGCAACACCCAGCAAAATTGTTCTGTAATCTGCAATATGTCCATTATCTATGTATATGTTTTTCAGTCTTCATTGGAAAGAGTCTTCCTTCATGATGATTTTGTCTAACCTCTCCTCAAAGAAACAGGGTCAGACAAGTTGATAGATAGATAAATAGATAGATAGATAATAGGTAGATAGATAGATAATAGATAGGTAGATAGATAGATAGATGCATATATATCTTATGCATGTACTCATATATGTGATGTTATATTGGAAAAATCATAATTTATTAACGTCACTTATCTGAATGAAAATACACAACAATTATTTCTGTCCTTAGATTGATTTTTCAATAACTTCGGCCAACCAGTGCTGGAAAATCATTTACTTCTTTCCCTCTGAGTCACGAGTCGAACAGTCCGCTGCAGTGACATTGACCGAGGCATTGTTACAACTGTGAGAGTGAAGCTGGAGCTGTGAATCTTCAGAAAGCACTTGGATACCACGGCTACATGCCTAGTAAGGGGGTTGTCTGTGGATGTAACCTGTTTCAATCTGTGGATAAGAGTACTAAGTTTTTATTATAGTAATTGAAAATTAAGACTTGGAGAATGATTTTTGTCAGATAATAACAGATCCCCCACCTTCCTGAAGGAAGCCCTTATTCATAAACGGAAAAAGATGTTCTTGTGAGTGAGGGATTGATTTCTAAAACCCTTATCTGGATAGCTCAAAAGTAGATACAATTTGAAAAATCAGTTCATGAAAAAGAAAAATCTAAAATAATTCTAAAATGTCTAAATCCCATTATTTTCTCTCTCTCTCTCTCTCTCTCTCTCTCTCTCTCTCTCTCTCTCTCTCTCAACTAGGACTAAGTCTTTTTGGAGAAATACCGTCTTTATATTGAGGTAAATGCATAAAGAAAATATTTATTGAGTTTCCACTAAATGCTAGGTACTTTTCTGAACACTGGAATGCAGGTGAACGTGACTAGGTCTTGGGCCTCACAGGCCAGTTCTAGTAGATAATGAGAATATCTGCCATGCTGACCAGAAAGTTCTGGAGAGAAATCATACCTGTTGCCCATTTGATGTTTCCTCCTATGCCTCTTTTGCTATAGTTTATTACCATTTTTGCTAATTTGTTTCTTTATACCCTGCTTTGCTATAAAAAGAATACAAAATGTGTCACAAAATGGGAATGGAGAGAAATTATGGTGGATAGAAACTAAAAATAGGAAAAATAGGTAAGCCCGGAGACATAATGAAGTTAACCAACACCAGACATGCCAGAAGGCTCAGTCAGTGTGCATTCCACAGGTAGACAGGCAGACGTTTGATTCCGAGTTCCTAAACAACCAAAGTAAAGAAAAGGCAGCAGCAGCAGCCTCGAGTCTCCATCGATGGGATTAAAACACAGCAGAGCGACAGCACCACCTTGAAAGCAGGCGCACAGAGGCAATGCTAATACTGACTCCTGGAACTAACCAGAGAGGATTCGCCACACAGTCAGTGTAAGGAACCAGGCTTGAGGGGGTGACAGACAATATCTTCCATAACAGACTGTCTGGAAACACGTCGTTGTGTTCCGCGGGGCTTGAACGTTAAGGCTCTTCGGTGTAATTTAATAACCACAATTCTGTAGGAGAACTAAAAACTTTCCCTAAAGTATTGCTGGATATTAATGTCTCGCTATTGAAAAGCCACTTTAAAAAATGCATAGAGCTTTAGTACTGTGCTGACTGGTTTTGTGTGTCAACTTGACACAAGCTAGAGTCATCAGAGGAAGGAGCTTCAGTTGAG
Source organism: Peromyscus californicus insignis (assembly GCF_007827085.1). Taxonomy (NCBI): domain Eukaryota; kingdom Metazoa; phylum Chordata; class Mammalia; order Rodentia; family Cricetidae; genus Peromyscus; species Peromyscus californicus. The sequence continues at coordinate 52,753,477 of NW_026294595.1, forward strand.
GAAATGCGTCCATGAGATCCAGCTCTGAGGCATTTTCTCCTTTAGTGATCAATGTGGGAGGGCCCAGCCCATGGTGGATGGTGCCGTCTCTTGGGTACTTGCCTGGGTTCTATAAGAAGATGGACTGAGCAAGCCATGGGAAGCAAACCAGTATGCAGCTCCCCTCCATGGCCTCCGCAACAGCTCCTGCCTCCAGGATCCCCGGGGATCCTGTTTGAGTTCCTGCCCCGACTTCCTTCAGTGATGAACAGCAATGCTGAAGTGTAAACTTGGTAAACATTTTCCTCCCCAACCTGCTTTTTGATCATGGTGTTTCATCCAAACAATAGAAACCCTAAGACAGCTACCCACAAACACATATCTGACTTGGAAGAATAGACCCTCCTGGTCTATCTTAAAGATCTTAAAGATCTCTCATGGGGAAAACTTTTTGCTTGGATGAAGTTCCCTTACTTTCAACTTCATGTCATCTAATTGCATCTATAAATATCCATATGTGTGTGTGTGTGTGTGTGTGTGTGTGTGTGTGTGTGTGTGCATGTGCATAGAATTTTTAGCTCTATAAGTAAATATGGAAAGTTTTGCACAAAATGTTAGCTCTGATTTCAGGCTCTGAATCTCTAACCAGTTTGACTCAGATGACTCCTGACTAATCCAAACCAGGTGTTTTGTAGCTTTAAAAAGTTAAAAAAAAAAAAAAAGGAAAAGTGGTGTGTCGCTCATGGATTCACCTATCTGAAAGCGACAGTTAACTTATTTAAAGGCATAGTAAGTGGAAGGGAGCTGAGACACACCCTGCTTTTCCTCCTCCTCCATCCCATGCCCTAGGCTGAGTCAATTGATTCCTCACTTGTGGTCCATGGAGGAGGAAGGCGGCAACAGAACCTCACTAGGTGACTGTGGGGTGGCCGAGGTCATGGCAGAAGAAGAGCACTCTTCTTGCACAGCTCTCCTGGGTTACATATCGGATTGGGAGTGCCTACAGCTTCCTCATTCCTCTAACCAGGACAGGCTTTCTGCCCTCTAGTGGGAGGGTTAACTGGGATCATTCCTCAGAAACGTGACTCCATACCACCCTCCTTGGCTTTGCGGGTTTCACTTCCTTACTGTCTACACTCCTGGCCTTTCAGGCGAGTGCTCTTCCCCTGCACCCTAGCCCGGCATGCTTGGCTTTCTAACTTACCATCTTGCAAGACAGGAAAGAACCTCAGTGTGACTTCTACTATGGCCACAGCCACCCTCCAGTCACCTGATGAGACTTTGTCACCTTTCTCCTTCACGGACTACAAATGATCAAAGAGCTGACATCTGCTTCGGAGGAGGTCTCAGCGCTCTTACAAAGCCAGCAGGTGGAGATGAGATGGTGTCACCTGTGGGGTTGAGCTCCACAGTGCCTAGATATCATTGCACTCAAGACATGCCACAGGAGCTGGTGGGCTGTGGCACAGAAACAGCAGCCCTAGCTGCTTTCAGCATCGCTCACAGGATCCTGCTCATGGTTCCTTCTGGATGTCACAGGGGCAAGATGATGGTTTTCCTGAAGCACTCTAGGGGTTCCTCTGCGTAGAAAACACCAGAACTGTTAACCAAAATGGCTATCAGTAACCTGAAAAATCCCCAAATATTTCACTGCTGCTTATCTCAAGAGGAACTATGAAGCCCAGCTACCAAAAAAGGTGAGTGAGCTCTTAAACACAGAAAGAAAAGATGGAGATGACAGAGCAGAACAGACCTGACCAAAAAGCTGTGGACTCTTCGCAAACCTTGCTGAAGATCAAAGCTAGTTCCCAGCTCCAGGGCTATAGCCTATCTGTTTTGTTCTAACAAATAGAATTTATCATCAGAGATTGAAGTTATGAGTTGCTTACAAAGATCCTGATTGAACAACTGATACACACATACACATGTGAGAGAGAGAGAGAGAGAGAGAGAGAGAGAGAGAGAGAGAGAGTCCTTCCTGTGCCATGTGATATTTCAAGAAACTGACTCGAATTTGATTTATGGATTTATAAGTCTACAATGTGGCAGCATCCTATGTCTAAGCAATCTTCAGTGAGAGAACTCAATGTAGCGAATAGGAAAGAAGGGACATCTGGGGCACCATTGACCTGGGCTTCACGACCCTCACTCCCCAGTCCTTGTGTAATTATGTTCCAGAATCTACACTCCTCATCCTAAGACCAAACCGCCAAACAGAGTCACCCTCACTCTGTTTCCCACCAATGTGGTGATGTATTGTGTCCCCCAATACACTGTGTCCCCCAATAAAATTTATCTGAGGATCAGAGGAAAAAGCCAGTCACTATAAGTAAACATAGAAGTCAGGCAATGGTAGCACACACCTTTAATCCTACCACTTGGGAGGCAGGGATCTGTCTGGATCTCTGTGAGTTCAAGGCCACACAGGGGAAGAGAGCCAAGCGTGGTGACACAAGCCTTAAATTCCAGCACTAACCATAGAGGTCTGGAGCTCTGTGCGGACAGATAGGAAGTGACAGAGCTAGGCAGGAAGAGGAAACGATGTAGCTGGGCTGAGAGAGCCAATGAGAGAACAGAACAGAAAGGCATATAGGTGTGGATATACAGGAAGTAGCTCTCTTTGGAGACTGAGGTGTCGGTGAGGTGAGGTTAGCTTGTGGCTTTTCTTATTTCCCAGATTTCTCAGGTTTTCACCCCTATATCTGGCTCCATGTTTTTTATTTAATAAGACCATTTAGCAATTCGACTACACACCGAGGAATTTATGAGTCACCAAGGAATTTATATCTATGTTTTCAAATGATAAAATGTTTGTGGTAATATTTAAATTTGGTAAGGCCTAAAACAGGCTTCCCTTCCAGTTTTGATTTTACAAAGACCACGTGGGTTTTAATGGCCATTCTTCTGTGACTGTTGATCTGACCCTCACCCTTTTTATTCACCAACTGAAATAATAGATAACCCCACAGCAGGGTTTCGTGAGTTCTGCTTGTGCTGTGCAACAACAGGATTTGACAAACCCAGTTGTCCATTTGCAGAAGCACAGAATGGATGTAAAGGGGGTAACAGGGGAAATGGGATTAGTTCTAGAAGACACACAAAAACCCACAAAAACAGTCACAGAGGCTTTGAGGTGAGCTTCCCATCTTCAGTTTCCATTTCAGCCCGAAGGCAGAGATGCCGAGGGTTTATCGCATACACATGCCCAGCGCTTGCTCTCTGTTCTTCCTTACGGTGCTGATCACTTTCATCCCTGCAAAGTCCTGGTTTTTAGCAATCATGTCGTATCTTTTGGAAGTGTGTGTTGTTTGTTTGCATGTCTGGAATCAACTGTTCTATAGAGAAGAAGACAGGTTAAGTGTCTTGGAATAATCAGTGTGGAAGTAGCCATTATAGAAGGCCCTGTGTAATCATTGCTTCTGGTACTTTCTTTATTAAAAAAACAAAAACAAAAAAAGGCTATTATCTTTTCACTTTTGTTTCTGGTGTTTGCTTATTTTTCTATTTTTATTTATTTGTTGAAGATTTCATATATGCATACAATGTATTTCAATCATATTCACTCTCCCCACTTCCCCACTCTTCCTAGACTACATATATACTTATATGCACACATGCATGCACACACGCATGCACATACACACACACACACACACACACACACACACACACACACACACACACACACACTGCTCTCCCAACTTCATATTCTCTTTATAAAAAATAATTTACTGAGTCCAACTAATGCTGTCCATATAGATACATGGATAAGGGGCCATCCACCAGTACATGGTCAACTTGCCAGGGTCAACATGCCTAAAGATAATGTCTACTGACCTTTTATTTTGCCTTTATTCCTTCTTTCTCCCAAACAAGCAAACATGGGATTTTAGAAATTATTCATTGGAACACTTGGGGCTTCCACACATCCCAGTGTACAAGGAATTAGGAACTGGGTAGAATATTGCAGACTCAAAACTGAGTAAAGGAATATGGTTTGTGATGAGGGTCTGGGGTGGCAGAAATGATGGACTATGCAGATAGCAACCACCCCTGGAATGGCCTGACAGTGGAACCTCACCTTAGCAACAGTCTAGAACGCTCTGGGCAGCTTTTGAAGTTCCTGATGCCCTGCTCCCACCTAAGAACAAATTCTGTAGTTGTAGGACCCAGGGCAGCCAAAATTAAGAACCACAAAGAAATGTGCCCATATGGGAGTGTGCTTAATTTCTACTGTTAGACAGCTTATATTTTAAACCTTTCTTCATAAAGATGCTCTTGTTGCCATATCAGCTGGTAAAGAACCAAGAGAGGACTCCCCTTGTTGAAGGAAGCAGAGCCAGTTGAAAGAATGCTGTCAGTAACCATCATGCCGAAGATTATACTAGGCACAGAGGCGGCCCAGCTATCCTACAAAGTAGCCTGATCAAATGGAAGAGGACAGTTTGAGGACTTGAATACTGTTGAATTCTCGAGGTATGTGTTCTGGAAACCGGCCTGTGCCACCTCAGACCAGCCCTCCAGTCCTAGTACTGCCATCTAGAGGATGCTATCAAATCTCCAAAACAAAAGCATCTCCCGAGGCAGGAATGGCTGAGATGTTTATAAAATTAAGTTGTTTAATCTCCGTTCCAAACTGTTTCATAGGAACATCAATACAAATTACCCATTAAATACTTGTAAATACAGTTGTCTATTAATTATAAGAGATAAATCCAATATTGAAGTAGGATTTAAAGGAATTAAACACTGAGACAAGTGAGTGCTCTCTCACTGGCATTATTGTTATTTACCCTCTTCTTTACTTCCTCCAATTCTGACATCACTTCCTGCATCTAAGATAGGTCTAGCTAAACTCTGTCTTTAGCACCGATATTCTTAGAACTCAGAATGTCAAAACCGCAAAGTGACTTAGACCCTGATCCAGCCTCCTCACCTGTGGCTCCTCACCCCGGACACGACTGTTCTGGAATCCTGGCAGCGTTCGGGCTGGGGCTTACTGTCCAACTGCAGAGGAAAACCTCAACAGCAGAAAACAATTCCTCGCCTCTAGGTTTTATGCGGGCTGATTAGTCCAAAAATTCAGAATTTATTGAAGAGGCTTTTTTTTTTCTTCATTTATTCTTTTATTCTCAAGGTGTTCGCCCATGTCTGGGGCTGGAATATGTTCAAGTAACAGATGTCACAGTATTCCTGGGAGTCCTGGCTGTGTCCATCTTATGGGCCTATTACGAAGGCCACCTGCTTCCTCTCCTTATGGTGAACCACTGTAACCCCAGACTTCTGTCCCTTTTTGTGGTTTGGAAACATTGGTTTGTCTTCACCAATGAGATGTGCATGTGGCCTCCCATCGCCCATACATTTTGAATTAGTTTTCCAGGAAAAAAAAAAAATGAGCTCAAGCCTTTAGACAAAGCAACAGAGAAGGAAGAAGATGATCATACAGCAGGAGTCAGCGTTAGCTAGAGCTTGCTGTGGGCGCCCAGGTAGCACGCCTAAGACAAGAATATGATGTGCAGATTCCTACGGAGTTCAGTTCCCACTACAGCACACCGTGAGCTGCTGATCACAGCCAGTCTGATGATGTCCCAAGGAGGCCATTGGCTGAGTCAGAACGACTGGGATTTTTGAATAAAATGTCTTAGGAGCTAAGTCTCCAGTACTTTCACCAGCGGGGCGACAGAAAGGCCTGAGCAGCTGGCTTCAAAGAGTGCCTGAGCCATTGTGAATGGTTCTCAGCAGAGGAACTGCTTAAGGGCATCTTGGACATTTGAAGTGGGGAGGAGCACTTTTTAAAACCATTTTAAGATTTCATCGAACACAACACTGTGTTGCGTACCGACATTTTCATACAAGTCATCACTGTACGTCGCGCACAGCTCTGTCTACCTCCCTGGCTTCCTCTTTCCAGTTTTGAGCCTGTATTTCATGTCATATATGCATGTACGTTTTTATTCATCTCTATAAAGTTTAGGAAGCACAAACGAGAGAAAACATCAATATTCATCATCCTGAGGCTGACTAAATTAAATTATTACAAATGTTTCTTGCTATGGCTGCCTTCCTGCAAGCAGCATCCTCTTTATGCCTAGAAACACTCCACTGTGTACGTAAGCCACACTTTTTATCCACTCCTCTGCTGCTGGACTCCTGGGAACTTAGCTCTTGTGACTGACGGTACAGTAAACAATGGTGTACAAGCACCTGTGATATACTGACTCAGAGTCTTGTGGGTAAACAGGAGTGGTGTACCTGGGTCACATGGTAGATTCATTGTAAGGTTTTTTGAGAAACCCTGAAATGAAATGCATTTTTGTTGTTGCCATCACTGGGAATGAGAGAAGTGGCAGCATGCAGTCGACAGGGAACAGCGGTGCCAGACATCCTGACAGTTGTGAGGCAACTCTATTCACCGCAAGGGTGCCCCACATCAATTAGGATGTCCCCTGGAATTCAAGTGAGTGCAAGGGCAAAGAGAATACGGAAACCATCTTAGCCTCTGACCCATCTCCATCCTACATATCACCCCAAATTACATGTTGCAGATTTCCAATAGCTACTAAATTTTCTGGAGATTCAACTACTGTGGAAATGGAGAAAAGCTGAGTTTTGTTTTGTTTAGAACTTGCTTTAAAAAAATACAATTCACTTGTAGATATTCATCATATTGAACATGGCAGAGACAGTTCTGGGCCATAATCACCAATGCACCACACTTCTCTAGTCTAAATTCAAAGGTCCTGAACCTCTGAACATTCCCCATGTGTCTGCAAGTACCTGATCATTTAATTATATATGTTGTGATCATTTTCAAGCCTTTACATGTTGAACATTCTTATGATTTAACTATTTTCACCTTACACTCATTCATAATGCAGCTAAAGCATTGTCTGAAGTATGTATGTGTCTGTATTAAATTTGCATTTTCTATAAAGGGAGCATGATTAAAATTCTTATTTTTAAAATGATGTGAGGTGATTGACATTACAAAGACATCCCCCAGTGCCTGTAACGGACTGTTGAACCCTGTGTGGTAAGGCAGGCCAGCCTGACACAGCTTTCCACTGGGTTTGTCTCTATAAAATACTGCTAGTTTCAGGATTTTAAAAAAATCCTTGAGCTTTTTTGTTTTCAATACATAGCCTATAAAAATCAGGGATATGTTTTTGTTACTAACTCTTACTTTCCAGTCAGAAGACAGCAATTGGACGGTTGAACTCACGTGTGTAAAGGCCCAGCCAATTTTCATAGCACCCCTTTTTCAGTGAATGACTATGTGATAAAATGAAGTAAGACCTGGATTCAAGCCCTGCTGCTGCTTCCCACAAGTCACCTGACCTCTGACCTCTGACCCATGGTAGCAAGTGGCTTTTCAAAGCTTCTTCCTCTAGTAAATACATTTTGAGTACACAGCATCCCTTCCTATGGACTGTGAAGATTCTGAGGTCTCATACGTGAAAGGGATTTGTGAGCTGCAGAATGTAGCTCGATTTAATGTTTCATTGATTTTTTTTCCCCTTACAGGATGCCTAGGTCTCCAGATAAGAGCAGCATGTGGGGTTTTCAGTCTCCATGAGCATGTCTGAAGCAGAACTGCTCTAAACAGACCTACAGAAAGACAGGAGTGGTTTCCATGACTTCACTCAATGTGCTGTGGTAAGGAAACCATCCGTGGGTCTTACAGCTTCCCGTTCCTGCCTCCGCCCCATTCCATAAGAGAGCACGCTGAGAACAGGCTGAGGACTTGGAGCCCTGCGCTTGTAAACTTGGATTAACAGTCCCTAACCTGATAATTAGCAATGAATGACAAATGAGGGAACTTGGCACTCGGCAAGTACTATGACTATTTTACAGAGAAACTGAAACCGAGCTTTGTGAATCCTTTCTGGACTGTTGATGGCTGTTTGGGGAGACCTGGAATATGGAGATTTAACCGTGTGACTCTGCAGTCCCTGAAGCCACCTCCAGGAATCCACATCAGTGCGATTACAGAGGAGATAGTGCCTGCATCCCCATTCTATGGATGAGAAAATCGAACAGCTACGTTAGCTAGTAATGTGTTAGAACAGGATGGAAACTGGGGGCTTCTGGTGACCACACTGTGTTTGTATCTGCTTTGCAAACCCAAGCTCAGTAGGGCAACCTCTGAAGATGAGCCTAAACACAGCACAGTGGGAAACTCTGGTGCTGGAGAGAAACACAGACACGCTCCTGTCAGCTTTGGGACGTGTTTGCTGGCAAAGGTCATCCAGAGAAATCTTTTTTAAATGTGCATATGTGTATGTTTATGGGTGGGTGTCCCATGTGTGTGCAGGTGTCTGTGGAGAGCACATTAGATCTCCCGGAGCTGGAGTCAAAGGCAGTTGTGAACCACCCCTTGTGAATCCTGGGATCCTCTGGAAAAAAAACAGAAAGCATGGTGGTTTGGGTTTTTGTTTGTTTGTTTGTTTGTTGTTTGTTTGTTTGTTTGGTTTGGTTTACTCCTTTTTGTATTTATTTGTTTGTTTTTACATCCCAACCTCAGTTTCCCCTCCCCGCCCACTCCTGCCAGTCCCTCCCTCTCACCTCCCCTCTTCCCCACCCCCATTCACTTCTCCTCCTCCTCCCCCTCCTCCTCCTCCTCCTCCTCCATTTCTCTTAAGAAAAGGGCAGGGCCTCCCATGGATATCAGCAGGCCATGGCATTCCAAGTTACAGTAAGACTAGGCACCTCCTCTCCTATTAAGGTTGGGTGAGGCAACCCAGTAGGAGGAAGGGTCCCAAAAGCAAGTAACAGAGTCAGAGACACCCCAGCTCCCTCTGTTTGGAGTCCCACAAGAAGACCAGGCTACACAACTGTAGCATATATGCAGAGTGCCTGGGTCAGTCCCATGCAGCCTCCCTGGTTGATGGTTCAGTCTCTGTGAGCCCCTCTGAGCCCAGGATAGTTGATTCTGTGGGTTTTCTCTGGCTCCTACAACCCTGCTCCCTCTCTTCTGCAGGACTCCCCTAGGTCTGCCTAATGTTTGGCTGTGGGTCTCTGCATCTGTTTCCATCAGTTGCCGGATGAAGCCTCTCTGATGACTGGGGCCAGGTACCAGTCTATGAGTATAGCAGAATATTGTTAGGAATCATTTCATTGATTTTTTTTTTTCCATTTGTGTCTGGTTCTATCCTAGGTCTCTGGGCTGTCCAGCCTCTGGGTCCTGGCCCTCCAGACAGGGTCAGGAGTGGGCTCCCTCTTGTGGCATGGATCTCAAGCTGGACCAGTTGGCCACTCCCACAATTTCTGCACCACCTTTACCCCAGCACATCTTGTAGGCAGGGCAAATTGTAGGTCAAAGGTTTTGTGACTGGTTGGTGTCCCAATCCCTCCACTGGAAGTCTTTCCTGGTTACAGGAGATGGCTGACTCAGGCTCTTAGCTAGGGTCACCCTCATAGATTCCATAGGTTTCTAGCTCATCCCTGAGATTCCCCCAACCCCCATTGTCCGCTTATTCCAGTTATTTCTCTCAGTACTCTTTCCCTCCATTTCCCCCCCCCCGTCCCTCATGTTCCCATTCCCACTCCCCCATTCAGACCCCCCCATCCACCCATGATGTCTATTCTATTTCCCCTTCACAGAGAGATTCATTCATGCCCCTTAGTCCTTCTTGTAACTTAGCTTCTCTGGGACTGTGGGTTGTAGTCTGGTTATCCTTTGCTTTACAGCTAATACTCACTTATAACTGAGTGCATAGCATGTTTGTCTTTCTGAGTCTGGGTTACCTCACTCAGGATGATCTTTTCTAGTTCCATTCATTTGCCTGCAGATTTTCTGATGTCATTGTTCTGAGTGCCCAGCTGGTCCAGCTTGAGATCCATGCCACATGCTGTGGAATATTCCATTGTGTAAATGTACCACATTTTCTTTATCCATACTTCGGTTGAGGGACATTGAGATTATTTCCAGTTTCTGTCTATTATGAATAAAGCTGCTATGAGCATAGTTGAGCAAGTATCTTGTGGTTAGATTGAGCATCCTTTGAGTATATGCCCAAGATTGGTATAGCTGGATCTTGATGTAGATCGATTCCCAATTTTCTGAGAAATCACCATATTGATTTCCAAATGGCTGTACAAGTTTGCACTCCCACCAGCACAGAAAGCACTCTTAACCACTGAACTATCTCTCCAATACTTTCTAGAGAAATTTAAGTAGGGCATGTAATCTCCAGACCTTAGAAGAAATTACTTTGTGGTGTTAAATGTTGGTTCAAAGGAGAAAGCAGGAAGTACCCGTGACAAGAGGGGTAATAGCTGCATCCTCTCCTATGGTCTTATGGTACCATCAGCCATATTATCAAACTCTGGACCTTATTACAAGTCCCCCAAGACTAGGGATATAGCTCAGTTGGTGGCATCCTTGCTTAGTATGCACAGAAGGCCCACATAAATCAGACATAGTGGTGCGCACTTATGATCCCAGAACCCAGGATGTAGAAGCAGAAAAACTAAAACAAAAGTTCATGGCCATCTTCAGTTGATATAGAAAGTCTGAGGCCTGAGACCAGCCTGGGCTACATGAGATCCTGTTTTTTTTTGTTGTTGTTGTTTTTTTTTTTTAAAAAAGTTTCCCCAAATTAAATTAATCCTAGATAAGGTTTAAAATATTTCTGGTTAGCAAGAGCAAGAATCTTGCTGACTTTGATCAACCAAAGTTTAGCACATCAAGGGAAGGAATAAGGATGGGGAAAAAATCAATAGCCTTGGGCTGTTCAATGCTTCCAGACTCCTCCTTGGAGAACTGGAGTGACAAAAGCCTGTGGACAAGGGTTGAGCCAACCCGTGTACATGTGTGGTAAGGAGAGATGTTGGGAGTGAGGGACAAGGATAAGACTTCAGAGGCAGATCCGGGACCTTCCTCAAACACTGAGTTACAGAAAAGGCAGCATCCGGGCTTTGTTTCAGTTCGTGATGATTTCCCCCACAGAAATTCATTACTTCCTTTGTTTCAAACTCAAAGTCAAGATGCCATGAACATTGGATTATATGTGTGCCATGAAAGGTTTCTTCCTCAGGGTTGCACATCTGAATCCCACAGGTAAGACGGGAAGTCCCCAAAGACAGGTGTCATAAGTCACTTGACAGTGGGCTTATTAAACCATGCGAAACACACACAGCATGTGTGCATGGTACAGGATGTGTGATGCTTAAGTTTGATGGGATCTGCAGTTAACCAGACACAATGTTGGGCATGCCAAAGGGAAGACTCTCCCTTAGAGTGGGCAGTATCTCCCAATGGGTGGCTCGGACATGGAAGGGTGTCAGGGGAAAGCTCTTCGCCTGTGTGCCTTCACAATGTGCTGAGTGTCTGTTCCCCATACTCTTGCTTTCCCCTGCAGGCATCAGACTCCAGCTTCTTTGGCCTTCCCACATGGACTGAGTATCAGAGACTATGCAGGAATCTTCCAAACCATCAACACCAGATTGGGAGAGCTGAGGCATCCAGTTCCTCGAGTGGAGCAGCTACAGAGTTCTCAGCCTCTCCAGTAAACAGATGGCCACTGTTGAACTATCCAATCCTGTGGGTGCTGTTTCTCTAGAGAACCAGCCTAATAAGATACAGCATATACGGAATAGTGCGGAATGGTATGCACAGTGCAGTACGCACATGTAGCATGAATGCATAAATTAAAAACCTTACTCTCAGCCGGGCGGTGGTGGTGCATGCCTTTAATCCCAGCACTTGGGAGGCAGAGGCAAGTGGATTTCTGTGAGTTCGAGGCCAGCCTGGTTTACAAAGCAAGTTCCAGGAAAGGCACAAAGCTACACAAAGAAACCCTGTCTCGAAAAACCAAAAAAAAAAAAAAAAAAAAAAAAAAAAAAAAAAAAACCTTACTCTCTTATTGGCCATACCTCTGTATGGACAGAAGCATCCTGTGTCCAAACCCTCATCCTGCTTCCAGCTTTTCCTTCACTCAGATCCAGGCCTCCTTTTTAGAAAACCGACCGACTGCTCATAGTGCAAGGCTGGGTTTCCTACTATTTATTCGGTTCTCAATCACAGAAGCACAGACCCAGGTCCAGTGATGGCACTATAAACTCCCTTTAATACAAAGATAAAACATGGTATTTCCATAAGACCACAAAGAAAGGCCCCGCATCTGACTTAGCTATTCCCACAAGCTCTCTGCAGAAGTCAGAGGTAAGAAAAGCTGTATTTCCCAGTGTGGACACGGCGAACACCTTTATTACTGAAAGAGGATGTTTTTATTTGCACTGCATCATGCCCATAAATTCCATCCACTCAGCAAGTCAAATTATTGCTGGCCTCCAAAATACATTAAGTTTGGGTTTAAATCAGTCACTTTTGAAGATATACTGCAGCCCACTTCCTGGCCATATTTGTAATATATTCACGGCACAAATGTTCTTTAAAATCATGGTTTGTGGAGTTGTCTTCCTTCAGTCAGCCCTGGGAAGATATAAGGAAGATAAGCTCTCATTTGCAGTTTCTTTGTGTGTGATTGTTCATGATCCCTACCGGCAAGGCTAATGGCTGACAGATGCTTTCGGGCTGTGAAGAGAAAGAGCCCTCTGATTCCAAGTCAAATTAGGATTAGTGAGATCACAGTAAACAGCAATGAGAGAGAGAGAAATAGGACCCTGAGCAGTTTATGTTAGAATTTGGTGGCAGCAGACAGGCTTTCCCAGATAATGGCAGGAAGCAAGAAGCCAAGGAGTTATTTTGGATGCTTAATGGTATATGGCAGGATTAAGATATGTTTAATGAAGACACTCAGAATTTCTCCCCTCGCTTTCTCTTCCTATTTTGCAAAGTTGCACATTTGCATTCTTCATCAATTGTCATTCAAGAGATTTGGGGAATGTGTGACAGCCAGGTTGATTATCATTTAGGTGGCTGAGAAAGAGAAATGCTGGGAAATGAAAGCAGATTTCCATCACTCCCTTGGGTGAGAAGTCTGCCTTTCTCTGAACTGCCCTTCATCAAGCTGCTCTGTCAGATGAGAAGGAATGTGTGGTGTGTTGAAGATGGACAGAGCCGTCACCAAGAAAGCTACACAGCATTTACACATCCAAAGCACTACCTTTGAAATAATATATAGACCATTTACATTTTCCCAGAAGTCAAGTCCATGATTTTCCTTTGCAAGGCTACATAAGAGGCACTTTCCCATCTATGCATATAAGCATACCATAATAAATCTCCGGCCATTATTAAGGTATGAATTTCACATAACTCAGGGCCAGTTGATACCCAGAATATTTTATGTTCCATGATAATCATAGTATTTCTACATAGATTTAAAGACTGATATATTTGATCTCAAGACATAACAATGTAAATAACAACTACCATTTTGAGCACTCACGTGCTGAGGACCTTACTGAACACACAATTTTTAGGATTTCCTTTATCCTTTTATCAACCTTAAGATAAACACTACCTCCTTTTGAAAAGCTGCTGAGAAAACCAAGGATCTAAGGGGGTTTATTTTTAATTATGTGTTTGTGTACGTGTGTGGGTAATGTGTAAATGAGTGTTGGTGCAGACGGAGGTCAGAAGCATTGGATCCTTGAAACTGGAGTTATAGGCTGTTGTGGGCTGCCTGATGCGGGTGTTGGGAACAGAACCCAGGGCCTACGCAAGAGCCGCAGGTGCTTTTGACTGCTGAGCCATCTGTCCAGCCCAGCTGCTGATCCATCGTTACTCACTTCTATCACCACAGTTACTGAGGACTGAGAAACATTGCTGCTGAGGCAGAGTCTATCAACTTGTAAGAGCTAACTGGTAAGTTTGAGGAAGATTGCAAGTTTTTTGTTGCTATATTGATAGCTTAAAACTGACCATGATTGGAGAATTTACACCATGGAAATTACTAAGTGCTATAAATCGGAACTTATCTATCTATCTATCTATCTATCTATCTATCTATCTATCTATCTATCTATCACCCATTGAGAGAGAGGTTTTTAAACGTTTACCAATGTGCTACTATGAGGCTAGAAAGATGGCTCAGCAGTTGAGAGCACTTGTTGCTCTTCCAGAGGACTGGGGTTCAGCTCCCAGCACCTACATAGTAGCTTACAAACATCTATAACTCCAGTTCCAGAGGACCTGATGCCCTCTTCTGGCCTCCATGGGCAGTGCACATGGTGCATAGACATGCATACAAGCAAAACAGCCATCCATATAAAATTGAAACGAAAACTACCATGTGCTGCTTCAAAGGACAACTGTTTCTAAGTATCACAGAATTATCCAGTCCTTTCTTCCCCTCTATACTATTTCCAAGACATATCCTGTGACAAGTTTGCAATAAGACAGACAGAATCTCCTGTCACGTGATGGCACATGGGGTGTGGACTTTCCTAGCACTGTCTGGGCCTCTGAACACTCTTTGACTTGATTCTGCCCTTTCTCACACTTTCCTGCGTGCCCAAGGTGAGGAGGAGCAAATTGAACCATTTAATAGCCATTTTGATGAAAAAGTCTGCAAGCCAAGTTCTGTTCGTGTATCTCAAAATTAATAACCTTAGCCTAAGGTAGCAATTAGCCCTTTCTTAACTCTTTTTCTTTGTATCAGGTGAATATAAAGTAAATTCAAAGGGAAGTTATATTCTGAAAGCAGAGGGCATCTCTTTATAACCACACCCACGTCACCACTGGGGAGTGTCATGCTCAGTATCTATTTGCCCTTTTTACATGGACTATCGGGCAGAGGCACACACATGTATTGGATGTCTCAAGACAACTTGCAGGAGTCCACTCTTCTCCTTCTGCTATGTAGGTTCCAGGAACTCAACTCAAGTCATCAGGCTTGGCAGCAAGTGCCTTTACCCACTGAGCCATCTCGCCGGTCCAATATATTTTACTATTATACAATTAACATTTATTGAGTGTTAATAGTGAGCTTATCTATAACACAGAGACCATTACTGTACCTGGATTCCTGGCAGATTGTAGGCACAGCGTGTTTTTGATATCTTGGATGCCACCAAGCTCCCTATAATTTCCCAATGAAGTCAGTTGCTACTAATTTCCTGAACATCTGTTCATCAATTTCATTAAATGGCTAATGAATCCAGACATATAAGGTTCATAAAGATATTTATATCTGACATTAACAAAATGGCACTCCTGCCTTGTTACTCTACGTGACACCCTTAAGACGATCAGGTTTGTGTCACTGCCTGGAACCTGAGAAAGATCACTACCTTCATTTTCCTTCCTCAGGACCCGAGACTCCAAGTGGCCAGTGAATAAAGGACAGAGCATGGTAGATTGAAGCCAGGGTTCAGTCTAAAGTGGAAGATTTCCATAGCCCATAAAAAAATTTACATTAAAGTCTGAGGAAACATCAAGTACAGGTTTTTGTGCAGATGTAGTTGCCGGCTCCGTGATGTAAACATCAAACATGATGGCTGAATTTTATGATGAGAGTGTGTTTCATTTTGCAAGAAACAGCCTACCTGTCCTCCAAAGTAGTTGCATCACTTTGTTTCCCATGGCAATGAATGATTTTTTCATGAACCAATGTTTAAGACACTGAAAACACTCCAGATGATCCCACAATGGTAGAGACAGGTCATTATAAATCTGTCTAACTGGAACTGAAGGATCAAACAGGAAGATGGAGGGAAGAGGGGGGTAAGGGAGGGGTGGAGAGGGACAGCTGAAACTAAAGGCCATTTGAGGTGACATACAGAAATCTAATACAGCAGAAGCTTCCTAAAATATATGCTTACATGAAGGTGATCTAAATAGAATCTCTAAATAATGTGAGTGACAGAGCCCCAACTGGACATCTCTTGTCACCAAATGAGCCCTCCAGTTCTGGGAATGTGTTACATCTAACCAAATTTTTTGCCAAAGGGACCCTAAGGGAACCCCCAAACAACCTAGACTATTGCCAATGCTATTGGTTGTTCTCAGTAAACTGATGGTAAAGCCCTATTGCTAAAGACAACACTTGTACAACTCACTGAACGTGGGGCCTTCCAACTGGTGCCTACCCAGAGCCTTTACCCCTACTGACTAGTGTTCATGCTACTAGAAGGTGCTCCTCATGCTACCACAGGGGAAAAGTAAATACCAACCAAGCTACAAATAAACTCTTCCATCTACAGTGGTGACCTGCCTGCAAGACGTGCTAATGCAATAATGGCACAACGCTGGTGGAAGGAACCAGCCAGTATCTGATTGGATTTAAAGCCCACTCTATGAGATGGAACCCATCCTTGACACTGCTCATGTAACCAAGAACCTGAGACTAGACAGTCCAGGAACCTAAGGGAAAACCAAATACTACTGTTCTATTAAAGAAATGTAGCAATGAAATGATTCCTAACAACATTCTGCTATATCCAGAGATCGGTCTCATACAGCCATCATCAAACAAGCTTCCTCCTGCAGCAGATGGAAACTAATACAGAGACCCCACAGCCAGACAATGTGCAGAGAGTGAGCAACCTCAGAACACTCCGTCCTAAATGGGATGTCTCATCAGTTCCCTCCCCTCAAGCCTCAGGGAACTGTAGTTAGAGTTTTCCTGGTCCTGCCTAGCCCACGGTCAGGACAAATCTCTCTTACCCGCCAGTCCCACAGCCGCTCAGACCCAACCAAGTAAACATACAGGCACTTATATTAATTAAAACTGTTTGGCCTAATGGCTCAGGCTTCTTGCTATCTAGATCTTACATCTGAAATTAACCCATTCTATTCATCTATAAGTTGCCACGTGGCTCGTGGCTTACCGGTACTTTACATCTTCTCATGGCGGCGGCAGCTGGCATTGTCTCCTTGCCTCAGCCTTCTACTTCCCAAAATTCTCCTCTCTCTTTGTCCTGCCTATACTTCCTGCCTGGCTACTGGCCAATCAGCACTTTATTTATTAACCAATCAGAGCAACACATTCAACATACAGAACATCCCACAGCAGGGAACTCTGCTGAAGAGGACATGGAGGACCTTGAAAGCTGATGCACATATAAACTCACAGAGACTGTGGCAGATGCACAGGGCTGCTTAGGTCTTGGCCTTGAGGGTCCAGGGGCGGAGAGGAGAAGTGAAAACAACCCATATCTCTAACCCAGAACCTAACTCCAATTGGCAACTGCTCACAAATAAAAAATTAGTTTTCTCCAACAGAGGCTCACAGGGCATATCAACCACTCTTAGGCCAGGAGCCAAGCCCAGCAGTAGGTGGCCAACACAAAATGAATTTAAGGGTATTTTTTGTGTTCCTTTTCTCATAATGCTTGGTCAGGACTCTCTTTCCCTCTTTCAGGTCCTTTGTGTGTGTGTATCATGGTTTCCAGTTTTGTGCTTTTACAGGATTTCTATGTGTGTGAATGTGTCTCTCTGTGTCTCTCTGTGCTCCTTGAGCTTTTCCTCTGGCTCTTTTTCTTCTGTTTGTTTGTTTTTATCTAATTTTATTGTGTTTATTATTATTATTACTATTGTTGTTGTTATTTTAGATGACTGTATCTTAATGAGAAAGAGAAAGAAAGGGTGTGAACTTGGGTGGGTGGGGAAGTGGGAAGGATCTGGGAGGAGTTGGGGGAGGAAAAATCATAATTAGAATATATTGTATTAAAAATCTACTTTCAATTTAAAAAACTAAAATAAAACTTTAGTAAATTCAAAAAGTTAAAACAAATTTGTCCAAGCTCATAGCATGTTTGACACCAGAGGCCAATCTGAGCATAAACTGTGGATGCTGACTAAGGGTAGTGTGTCCATGCAGGCTCAGTATAACTGATGTTCCACTCTGGTGGAAGACATTGATGATAGAGAAGGATATGTGGGAACAGGGGACATGTGGGGCAATGCTGTACTTTCTTATCAATTTTGCTGTGGACCTAAAACGGCTGTTAAAAAAAATCAATAAAGTAAATCCTTTTAAAAACACATATTCTATTAACAAGAACAATGATCTTCAGCAAATATAAACTGAAGGTTCACCAAGAGTCAAGTATTGGGTCTAGAGCAAGTCCACGCTTACAACAAATTAATAATAACAGTGTTCTGTTCTTAGATATTAGGACATTCTAGAGAAAACCAGAAAGACACAATTGGATATGAACTATGAGTTCAGAGTCAGCACCTAAGTCCGATACTGTCAAGAACCCTTGGGCAGGTTCACAGACTGCACTGTTCTCTCAGGCATAGAAAGTACATGGTATGGACTGGACTTCCTGCCTCTCCCAACACTAAAACTTTCAAGGCTTTTTCTGCCCAGGAGCAAAGCATGAGCCTGGTAATAGACACTCATCTACACTACTTTAATCTGAAGCTTAGAATCAATCCTTTGTGGTCTATTAGCACCATTTAAGGAAAGGACTTCTGAATAAAGAGACCTAGTCAAAGAATCGTCCAACTTCATGTCCTCCCCTCTCCCCACTGGAAATCAAAACAGAGTAAGTTTTGGTCAGGAAAACTGGTATCTCAGAGAATCCAGAGCTCTGAAACACCATTTCTAGAGTTACCTGAGGAATGGTGTTTAGCTACAAGCATTTGGAATTGCAAAAAGAGATGAAACACCATATGGCCTAATGAAGGACCCTTAGTAGAGAGGCAGGGCCTAATAAAGGGTTGTATTTATTTCCCACCCATCCAAAAGAACTCTGGGGGGGGGCTCATATATAACTTTTCCTAGAGAGACATAACAAACATCTTGTCACCTTAGATAGGGCACAAGCTACAGGTCAGAGAAACCTTTCTACCTCAGTCGAGTTGAGGTTTCTTATAGGAGCATGGGGGAAAGTGTAATGGGAGCTCATGTGACTCAAAGACAGCTGTGTCACCACAACAGCCCACCTCGGCTTGGGTGGTGATTCCAAAAGGCTCCAAGAGTGCAATTCCCTACACAACTTGCATGCAGCTCCACCCAGCCTCCTCTCCTCAGCAACTGCGCATTGCTCATACATAGCCTCAGAGAGGGGCCCCAAGAGTCTTGTAAGCTCCTGTAGCAGCTGAGCTCTGTAGGTTCCCTTGGTTTCTTGAGTCTTGGGAGCCTTCTTCCTCCTTGAGATTTCTCAGTTTGAAAGAAATAGCTACAAACACAAAGCAGTCTCCATCGTCCAAAGTGTGAACGTTCTGATCTACTGCTTATCCTGTTAACACACTTTCAAAATGCATTCTTCAGCTATCATTTTGCCCAAACTATGAACTCAGAGAACGAAAAGGAGTTCCACAGAGAAAGGGGAAGGAATAGCAGTGACTCAGAAAGACCCCTGGGGGAGGGAACACTGTCTGTGTCTGGCTATACCGCTCTACCTGGAATTCCCCCATTCCCTTCTCCTACCCTTCCTGGGGAAGCTCGGATCCCATCTACACCTCTCAATCCTCAGAACAGCCTCATTCTCAAGCCATTCACTGCTCAGCATCCTTCTCTGAAGTATTTAGACTCCCCCACCCCCACCCACCCCCTCAACGTAAGTCATTTTCTAATCTAGAATCTGTAATGCCTTTCTGATCTCAAGCTATTACTCAAACACGTCATCATCACTTTTATCTGTTACATGCCCAGAATTTCTTGTCCTCATTTGATTATAAACATCTCGAGAGCCACTGCAGTGCCTTGTCTTGGCCTTGGAGTGTCTGGCAATGCCTTACTGAGTTGCCTGTAGTGGACTCTGCTCTTTGGCTTCTTCATCCATAGACTATAATATCCATATCATTTACTTTATAGGCCTATTTTGAGGTAAAAATAGGGTTGTGAGGGGTAAATTATGTCTGGTTCAATAAACATTACATAGCATATTTTATTAATATTAATAACATTATGTTAGGGCAAAAATGAGAAAATCTGAAGTCTGGTCTCATCTCCACTGATTAGTAACCCTGTGACTCTAAGAAAGACAGCATGGGCCTGAGAGCATAGGCTGGTGGTGAAATGCTTACCCAGTGTGATATGTACAGAGCTCTGGGTTAGTCTCAAGCAAGAAGGAAAAGAAAAGAAAAACAACGGTTATGTTTTCTTAGCCTCAAATCCTTCAACCAGAAAAGCAAATTTCACTGCCAACTTCTTGTCCCTATAAAGATCATAAATAATACTGTTAAACACTGCAGGAATATACCATTCTCTGACACTCAGAAAATACAGTTTGATTTGAGAATTATGTTTGTCCTTGTCATGAACAGCTTACTTCTCTGAGAGTCTGAAAAGGCACAAGCCATACATCCTGTGGACTTAGGGGGGCATGGGGCTCTCTGAGTCCTCAGGATCTGACTGTTTTATTTTTAGGAGATTCACAGCTCTCTAGCTGTCTAGGATTAGTGATCCAGGTATCTCTGCTTAGAAGGCCATTTCGACAGCCGTAGAGCAATCCAATCGACAGGTAAATGTCTCTCAGCACCCCGCTGTTTTGATTAATATAGCCAACCATGCTAGCATTGGTGGTACCTGTAAGCAGAAAGAGAACACATCAATGGGAAAGCCCCAGGCTCCTCCCAGATCTCCCAGGATGCCTCTCTTAGGAGTGTGCGCTCCCTTCTTCAGCCCGGGCACACAGGAGGCTCAACGAAAGCCCAGTGTAGGGTTCTCTGACCGCGGCTGTCATGTGCAGGGAAGATCAATGCATCACCAAATAAATCGCAGGACTTGGTGTTCTGAGTTCTCATGGTTGACTGACTCTCCTCCCTGCGATAGAGACCCGTTCTTCCCTTTCATCCCCTTCCAGTCTCGTGCAGTTGGAACATAGGTATGTGGAGGTCTTGGGTCAGAGGCTAACAAGGCACATCAGGAACACAACTAACACTTAGCCATTTGTGAAGTAATTATTTAATGTGTCCATAAGCAAGGGGGGGATATAAAAATGAATGACATGGTCTAGCTGTTTGGTATTATTTGTATAACTTACCTTAGGAGCCGTGATGATTGGATGTTGGCTGCTGCTTAAGCATACTGCAGGATGTTTCCATTGGTGTTACTTTTGAAAAAACTACAAAAAAGAATAAGCATCATTTGGGAAGTAATGTGGTTAAGATACTGAGAATTTAGTGTTCTTGTCTTTGAAGACCGTGAAAGGCAAAAGATCACCCAGAAAAATGACTTGACATTTTGATACGCTCCCACTCATTGCTCTGGTGAAAAACAGGAAATATACAAGTACATTTTTACCTGGCATAACAAAACAACCCAATAAAAGGTGAAGTACACAGTCTTTATGATATTCTTGGAATGACTCTGCTTTTATAGAGAATATTCATGCTCGCAACAGCTGTAAAAAATATGGAAATGTAAAAGAAGAGAGATTAAATATGGGATTTATCTACAGGCCCCAGAACATTAAACCCTTAACACCCTCAAAATATGACTATCACTCTAAGCCTCAACATCAGAACCATGGAGGGAATTTTAATGGTGATCTGAACCTTTACTTCTAAGATTTGAATTTTGTTGTCTTGGGCCTTTTTACATATTTTCTTGATTTGCTCACTTATATCCGTTTGTCAGTTTATAACCCATAAGACAAAAACATTTGAAATCTGTGTTGCTAGGTAATCCATCCCGACTTTACACCCGAATGGAAACTGTTCCTTGACCCGCTTGCCTCCCCGCTCCTGCAAAGAGCCGTGGCTGAGGAGCAGCAGCCGAGCATGTCCGTGGGGCAGCAGGGTGCCAAGTTTTAAATGCTTTGCCCGTGAACATGTCGGGGCCTGGGTCGATCTCGAATCTGCAAGCTGTTATGCGGCAATCAGCCCTTCCTCCATCTGTTGCCTGTGACCACCTTCTAAATGAGGCGCCCGCTGACATGCCGTGCGTGCGTCTGTAAAAGGTGGAAGGTTAAGGGAAGGACCACTCCAGGAGGGATCGTTTCCCCAAGGACTGAGGTCGGCACCATGGTGGCCAGAGAGATTCCGATGAGGGAAACTGCAGCGGTCAGTGGGCAGTAAAGTGAGCAGTCCTGCATCTAGTCCGTGGGAGAGAATGGATGCAAGGTAGAGCTTAACCGCGGTCCAGGCCCGAGAAGAAGAAGCAGTGAGGCGCCATCAGAAGAAGCCCTGGGGTGTGGGGGTGCAAGGGGGAGGGGAGAGGACAGCAGCCAGAGGCAGAGCACCCTTCACAAGCCTACCTTCTCCCTCTATTCCACCGGGCGTCTTTGGAGTGGGAGCTACACCTCACACACATGCCACATGAGTTAACTGATAATGGGCATTTTTAAAATGACAGCTCCCCGAGGAGTTCCAGTTGAAATAGTTTAAGTGACTTCTGGTTAATCCTGATAGCAAAATGTTCTCTCTCTCTCTCTCTCTCTCTCTCTCTCTCTCTCTCTCTCTCTCTCTCTCTCTCTCTCTCTCTCTCTCTTCTCTTCTCTTCTCTTCTCTTCTCTTCTCTCCTCTCCTTTCTCCTCTCTTTCTGGCAAACATTTCCATTGCTACCAAAAGTTAAAATTGAGAATTGACCCTACCACTAACTGTAAGGCCAATGGACCTAGATTTTTTAAAAAGGCAGTTAGAGGCCCACCTGTGCATGCCAACAGACCTAGAGAAAACCTGTCTGTCTGGAGGAAGAAGGCTTGTTATTCCATCCCCACTACCTGCCACCTGGCTCCTTAAATCAGACAGCCATTCTTCCTCCAGGTGAGTGCTGCTTTCTAAGTCTGGGTGGTGCTTTCCCTCCATATCCAACCCTTCAGCAGGGTGGTGTTGGTGTTCCTGTTGTTGAGATAGTGGTGGTGGTCGTGTTGCTGGTGCTGGTGCTGGTGGTGTGGTGGTGGTGGTGTTGCTGGTGCTGGTGCTGGTGGTGTGGTAGTGATGGTGTGGTAGGATAGTGTTGTTGTGGTGGTGTGTGGTATGGTAGTGTTATTGTGTAGTGGTGTTGTAATGATAGTGTTGTGGTGGTGGTGATGGTAGTGGTGGTGTGGTGTGGTGGTGGTGGTGGTGTGGTGGTGGTGGTGTTGTGATGGTAGTAGTGTGATGGCATGGTGGTGGTGGAGGTGATGGTGTGGTATGATGGTGTTGTTGTGGTGATGGTGTGGTAGTGTAGTGGTGGAGGTGATGGTGTGGTATGATGGTGTTGTTGTGGTGATGGTGTGGTAGTGTAGTGGTGTAGGTGATGGTGTGGAATGATGGTGTTGTTGTGGTGGTGTAATGGTGGTGTTGTGTTGTGTTGTTGTTGTTTGTGTTGTTATTGTTCATAAAGTCAGACTGTACAGCTACCAAGAAAAGACCTTGTCAGCAAGCAGGAATTACTGGCAGGCTTCAGGTGCCTCTCGATCATCAGGAAGGCCTGCTCCGAAGAAAACGTGTTGGAGGGAAGAGAACAGAAATCCCTGGCATGCACACCCACTACATCCTCCAGCTTGCAGGCTAGTGAAGTGGAGGCAGGAAAGGGCTGATACCACACCAGCACTTAGGAAAAGAAAGCAGGTACAACTCCAGAAATTAGGTAAGAGCTCTGCGCATCAGTTTCCCTTTCAGAAACAGCTCTAGGAAGGCAATCCAACCAGCATTCCATGGACAAACAGTCGGACCTGCTGGAGAGGCCGGGTCTGGAGAGATGAGCAGCAGAAGAAAGACGAGACTGAAGAGAAACAAATCCACTTTGGTAGATCAAACGTAAGT
Source organism: Peromyscus californicus insignis (assembly GCF_007827085.1). Classification (NCBI taxonomy): domain Eukaryota; kingdom Metazoa; phylum Chordata; class Mammalia; order Rodentia; family Cricetidae; genus Peromyscus; species Peromyscus californicus. Next base: position 52,777,013 of record NW_026294595.1, read on the forward strand.
GGATACACGTCTCCTGATTGAGAGGGGATTGAAACCACACAGCATACAAATGGAGTCATTCTGTTTCTGAAGAACTATCAATGAGCAGTGAAAAAGTTGCTCATCTTAATATCACATTAAATAATTGTTGCAGAATTTCCTGAGAACAGAAAACACATGTCAGACCTGTCCATAAAGGTGTTGTATAAAAAGTAATAGCCACAACACGTTCAAGTTAGCCAAACAGAAAGTGACGGGGGAGAGAGAGTAGAAGTGTATTAACTTTTAAAGTTTCTGGCCTGAGTCTTGACTTTGAAAATCCAGGGAGCACTAGAGAACATCATAAGCAATGTGGGGAAAACCTAATAGCAAGTTCAAAGCAGCAAGATCATCTTTCAGGACCACCTCGGGGCACTAGAAGTAAATAAAACACACTCCACAGAGCAAACGAGAAAAGGACGGGGAGACAGCAAAGACCACGAGAGAAGAGAGAACCTGAGTTGTAAGAGATACTGAAGATGGCTTAAACCAGCCCATTTAAGGACTGATACTTTCAAATTACCTTCAAAAAAGAGTGTTCACCTCTGTGTTGCTTAAAACGAAGCTAAAATCTAAGTAACTCAGAATGGTAAGAAGTATACAATGTGTGTCTGCTAACAATGCAGAGGCTGTGCTTTCCGAGCTTCAAACAAGCCAAAAAGCAACAAGCAGGCCACGGATGTCATTCCACGCTGATAAAAGGTTTGCTCCACAGGAAAGGAAAATAGCCATAAGCTTTTTGTGTGCCAAAGAACACCAATGCTGAGAAGCAATGGCCATGAATTAGGTCATAAAAACATTTTAAGAGGTAGTTCCCTAAAGCAGAAATTATAAAGGGCACAAATTTCCAACCACGATTCAATCGAACCCACCGTTACTATCATATGCTTCAACAAACTAATGAATAAGCAAAACAATGACTAGCTTGGCTCCAAATCTTCAGATATAAGTGTGGTCCTCGTTCCTCATAAAGGAAATTTCTCTTTGCAACAGATGGAGACCATTACAGAAAACCATAACCAATGAAAATTCAGAGTTGTGGATCCCAATCCCAGTGGGTACATCTACAAAACACTCCCTCACCTGCGGCTCAGGGATCATTGCAGAAGAGGGGCTGGAAAGACTCCAAGATCCAGAGGGTCAGGGAGTTTGCTGAGGGGTTGTTTTCAAGGAATGTCAGAGACCCATAAAGTCTCACCAACATGACTGCCTAAACATGAGCGGCACAAGGACAGCAGAGACGTGCTAAAGTGGATGGGGGAAGCCCACCAGGCAGCAACCCTCCACAAAGAACTACCGGCAACTAAGGAATGCTGAGAGAGGGAGATGTAGTCTTCCTCAGGGGAGAGGACACCAACTGCCTATCCAATACCAAATGGTCGTCCCTGAAAACATGCACACAAGTAACATTGTACAGGCTGAGCAGTTGTATTTAGGAATATATATACTGTATGTATGTATGTAATAACAATTAATGAAAAAAAGCCATGAATTTGAAAGAAGGCAGGTAGGGGTATATAGGAAGGTTTGGCGAAAGAAAAGACAAGGGGGAAATGAATGCAATTGAATCTCAAAAAATAAAAGGAACTTGAAAAACACTGCTCTAAATTAAGTTACAAAGGAAATTAAACCTTCAGTTATAGACTAAGTTTTAAATAAACCAAGAAATAACATAACTAACAGCACAAATAAAAATTATGGGGGGTGCCAAGGTTCCAATCAGAAGCAAATTCACACCCTTCATGAATTTTAAGAATAATACTAAAATAAGTAAGCGTATACTTTGATAGATTGATAAATTTCATCAGAGATAATGTAAATAAGTTGAAAATAAAATGATGGCATTCATCTCTAGCACTGTGAAAAAATTAAGGAAAAAGAAAGGGGGCATAAAAGTGAATCTACTGGTAAAGACAGAAAGAAAGGAGAAAGAATCCTGGCACGCTACCTATGGAGTATAAACTAGTGCAGCCACTGTGGAAAACAGTACAGAGGAGCCTCAGACGTTTCAAAACAGGACTGTGTGATCTAAAAACGTCCCTTCTGTGTGCGTATCCAAAGGAATCAGTGTGTAAAAGAGACATTGCCCTGCTCTGTCGACAACACCCAAGATATGGATACTCTCAGGGGTCCATCAGCAGATGGATGGATAAAGAAAATGTGGTTTATACATTTGAGTGTGCTTCAGTCCCTCAACTGCAGAAGGGTTTGCCGTTCTCAGGAATATAGATGAACCAAAGGACACTAAAACAGAAACACACACAGAAAAGGTAGATACTACAGGGTCTCATCTGTGATACATGGGATCTAAAAACCATCACTCTCAGAGGCAGAGAAGAGAATTGTGGCCACTAGGCATTGGAAAAGGAGGGAATTGGGACTATTTGGGTCAAAAGACAAAAAGAATAGTCAAGAAATCTATGATACAACATGGTAGTTACAATGAAAAGCAATGTGCTATGTTGAAAATACCTAACAGTAAATTTGAAATGTTTTTCACCACAAAAAAAGATTAGTGTTTGAAGTAATGTACATGTTAATTAGCTAAACTTAAGTCATTCTGCAATTTATTCATGGTTTGTTTGTTTTTTTAATGTCATAATATCCTTTTATTTTTAGTCAATATATGTTAGTTGTGCCCAATAGGGGCTGGAGAGATGGCTCTGTGGTTAAGAGCATATGATGCTCTTGCAGAGGACCCAAGTTTGGGTCCCAGTGCGTATATCAGCTAGCTTACAGTCACCTATAACTCCAGCTCCAAGGAATCTGATGGCCTTTTCTGGACTCTGTACACACCTACATCCATGGTTTGGTTCCCAGCACCATATGGCGGCTCACAAGCATCAGTAACTCCAGTTCCAGAGGATCTGAACCTTCTTCTGGCCTCCTTAGGCACCACGCACAAACATGGTACACAGACACATGTGCAGCAAAACCATATAAATCAAAATTAAATTAAAATTTGACAGCATTTTTAAATAAAAATATTCAACCTATGACATGCTTATTTAACAGCATACTTTATGACAAACATATATTTTCTAAATTAAAAAATAGGAGTAGCATTGCCTTACAGTGTTTTAAATTCAAGTCTACCATCACTGAAGGCAGATAGATACTCGTATTTCTTCTATGATTAATATAGTGCAGAATCACAAGACACAGAGCCCCTGGGAAACCCTATTGTCTCCTGTGAACAAATGAGGTTGGAAAGCCCCAGTCTTCTTATGAACACAGTTCTGTTTTACAGACACTGTTAAAGTATCCCATCGTACACACACCAAGATCTGCTAGCTCACCTGTCAGCATCTTGCTCACACCATTTGTAACATCTCTAATTCAAAACCAAACAACAACAAACGGCCCAAAAATTCCTGATACGGTTTGTTTATGAAAGCTCAAATCACCAATCACACTGGCCTACATTTTAAAAAAAAAATAGCAAGTGAATGAGTACATACTTTTGAATTTTCAAAGGCTGTGAAAATGCACGTGTTTTTAAAATGAATTCCGTACCAGGTACTTGACAATTTCTCATGGCTTTGTGCCACACAGACCCACTCATTACTCTACAGGAATCTCAAGTCGCAGGTTCTCTGGGTGGCTATTTGTGGGACCGGAACTGGTCGGCTGTCTGGGGTGAGATGGCCTTGGCTGGTCCATGTCTGACAGCTGGCTGCCTGAGGTTCCAGGGTGTCAAGGACAGGAAGTTGGCCTAGTTGGCTTTGTTTCGCTCCTTAGTAGGAGAGAAATATGTCTTAAGCATCCTTTACTGGCTGTGCTTTAGGCTCATTGGCAGAAGAGAGTCACATAGTAACCCCCAAGTGACTTACTGGCAAAAAGGAACAGGATCTTCATGGTGGCTGGGGACAATCCCAAGCTTCTCAGACACTTAGGTCAGTCCAGTTCTGTCCTTGGGGCCTGGAGAGGAGACAGTCCTTCACTGGCAAGTCCTTGAACCAAACCAGGAAGGTTCTAACTTAGACAAAGAGGAACTTCAGTTCAGCAGAGGACAACAGTATGTGCCTCGCCTGATTTAAAACGGCTTTTCCAGCTAACCGTCCAACTACAAGCCTAAGCATATGGCTTAGGATGTTCCTTAGAAGGTGCATCCATACTCAGTTATTAAGATAGTTCAGGAAGCAGAATCCCGTGTCTTTACTATAACCCAGCACGCTGGTGCATGCCTGCAGTTCTAGAATTCAGGATGTTAGAGGCAGAAGAATCGAGTTTAGGCTCAACGTCAGCTACATACTGAGTTCAAGTCTAGAAATAACATGAGAAAACATTTGTAATAACACTTGTTGAAAAAATTCTCACACAAGACCCAATATGTACAACTCAAAAAAGAAAATAAGTGTTAAGTGGACATTTTCAGAATTAAAATCTTTTATCCTTTAAAAATTTGTGAAAATATGTTAACAAAACCCCAAAAGCTATTCACTACACAGTTGACATTACCAAATATTTGTAAGGAAGCGAGCTGCTCCTTTAAGGTTCGGGTAAATTCTTTAATGAAGTCAAACCCATCCCAGCCACACAACCTAGGCATCTATCTCAGTAATACTGACCCAAGGGAAATTAAAATGTATGTCCACACAAACTTGAATATGAGTGTTCCTGACCATGCTATTCTTAAGATACAAAAACTAAAAGCAACCCAAGTGTCTGTTAGCCAGTGTGTGGGTAAACAAACTGATGTTGTCATGCGCTGGAATCCAGCCCATCATTAAAGAGAACTAAACATTAATACCCTCGGCAACACGAATCTCAAAAGCAGGCTGAGTGAAGAAAGCTTAACGCAGAAGCCGGGTGCTATGACCGTTACTATGACATTCTAGAAAAGGCAAAACCACAATAAAAAGATGACTGTAGTCTGGAACAGTGAGTTTGGGAGCGAGGGAGAGACAGTGATGAGAATATTCTATCTTAGCAACGTTCGCACAGCTGTGTAAAATTATCACAATTCAACATGTTCATTTGGAATTTTATCTTATGTAGAGTATATATAAAATAGTGGAAAGCTGACATTAAAAAAAAGATTTTGAGATCTCTTAAAAAAAAAAAAGTCCTGAGATGAGAACAGAAGTATGTTCTCAATGCAAAATAGCCCTCTGGGAAGGGAGTGCTGGGTGTCCCTTAGTGGGAGAGGATTTATGCTTATGTTCACGAGGCCCTGGGTTTGATGCCCAGAAAAACAATAAACAAACAAATAAATAAATAAAGCCAGAATATGTGAGATTGCCATGTTGCCTTCTTGATGCTAATCACTTGTCTTTTGTAATTTTTCCCTAATTTCATGTACACCATTGTACTTACAGTAAGATCGGCTGTCTTTACTACACACAGAACTGCAGAACGCTGAATAGGTTCCCAGAAAAACTCTGACCAGAGCCCAGAAGGCGTTTACAGATAAGTGTCTTGAGAACCCCATACCCATGTATTGAATATATACAGTTTTTTCCTCTCTCTCTCTCTCCCTCTCTCTCTCTCTCTCTCTCTCTCTCTCTCTCTCCCTCTCCCTCCCTCTCTCTCTCCCTCCCCCCCCTCTTTCTCTTCTCTCTCTCTCCCCTCCCAGTAATGTTCATGCTTAAATCTATGTTAAAATTGTTTCTTCATAAATTCCAATTATGCTTTGAAAAAATAATGAAGTAGGAAACGGAGTTTAGTTTGGGCTTTTCTTAACATTTGTTTCTTCCTTCTTTTTGTGTGCTCAGCTATTTCTCATGCTGTCCTCTCTCCAGAAGTGTGTGCGAGACCCACCAGTCAACACCCAGTGCCAGATCATTAGCCGTTAGCATCCTCACCTGCGCTGGGATGCGAACGCTATCACTACTTACAAGAGATCCCTTGAAAACAGCACTGTAAGAGATTGCGGCTGCATGTTGTTTCAAACCTGTATTCATTACATCTCCTGACTGCATGTCATAGAAAAGAAGCCAAACAGATGTATAAAAATAGCTGTTTAACAGGGGGGAAAAATACTGTAAAATTGTTTATGGCAGGACAGTGGGTTCTTATAGGCAAAGTAAATTACAAATAGATTTCTCAATTACTTTTTAAAGCCTGGTATTTGATTCTTATATAACAGTCAAAAATCAATTTTGCATGGAATTTATGTGAATGCCTCATTATTAATAAAACAGCGGTTGGCGGCGGCTGCTTCCTCCACATAACAGCAGCACGCAGTGGGAAAGCACTCCCATGCCAGGCTCTGCAGCCCCTTATCCTTCCATCCTCCCGTTCAGCATCATAAAAAGGGGAAAGGGAACGGATGAATTCTGAGCAAACTTTCAGCAGAAACATTTCATTTGGTGGTACCCACAACAAGGGTGCCTGGAGGGGTACCCTGCCAGTGTTTAGCCGTGAGTGTCAAAAAAGTCCACTGCCCACTCCCAGCTCTTATTGAACTCTGAAGGACTTTTCAAAACTGTTTCTAATCAAACAAAGAACTGTAGTGTTTGATAAGCAGTTGAGTTCCATCTCCGGCTCTATGCCCCTCAAGTTTACTGTCCAGGGTGCTCAGAGAGCCAGTGCATGTCCTGCTAATCACCTAACTGCAAGCACTTTTTTTCTACGTCACAGGTTCAGTTCCACCAAATGTCCTCTGACTGTAAAGTCCCGCCACTCACTTTGTGCTGGATTCTTCAAACTTGGAGCTCTCATCCCTTCCCAACGCAGAGTCCGGTGGTGGTGGTGGTGGTGGTGGTGGTGGTGGTGGTGGTGGTGGTGGTGGTAGTGGTGGTGTGAAGACACCAGCTCTTGTTCTCCACCTGGGTGACTTGGGTGATGGCACTCCCTCAGGCCATGTCTGCTCACCGTAAAAGAAGAGGCCGGCAAGGTGGCTTAGCAGGCCCTTTTGCCAAGCTTGATGACCTGAGTTTCGTCCCCAGAACCCATGTGATAGAAGAAGAGAAATAACTCCCATAAGTCGTCTTGTGACCTCCATACACATGCCATAGCATTAACTAACTAACTTAACAGTTTAAAACATTAAAAATAAAACAAGAGGGTTTTCAGAGTTATCTGAGTCCTTGTTTTCTTTTCGGCTAAGACTCAGAACAGAGAAAATAAACCGCTTCATCTGCATTATATAAGAAGAGCAAAAATAAGTAAATAAATACATAAAATTGTATTCTTGGTCACCAACTTATGGGAGGCTCAGCTTTAAAAGTTGTGATTAACAGTAGCTGTGTGCTGTCCCCCTACAGGTTCCACACCTTTAAAATGTTAGCAAGGCATAGGGCAGGTGCTTGCCACATGTTTCCGAGAGTGGTCTCCACCTAGGTTGAGATTGCATCCAACATCTAGTCAAACCTGGCAACTGAAAGCTCACTGTGGACAGTATTCCTTCCTTTGGGCCCTAAACTCCTGCATCAGCAGCTGACTTAGATGCGGTGTTGACACAGTCATTAAACCAACCCCTGAATATTGTGGGGGGGGGGTCCAGCTTAGAAATTCCATTTCAAGGGCACATGACCCCTCACAGTTCCCCTTGAGACTTGGAGGGAGGGGTATGCATCATGGATATCTATCTAGATATCCATGTTCCTATCTAGACATCTGTCTTTAAGGATTCAGCTTGATAGGCAGTTGAAAAGCAAAGCACTTCAATGTTATCAACTTACTATGGGGCTCAAAAAAATGACTCGCCTTTATTCTGCACTTGATTGTGTGCATGATGGATCAGATGAAACCTGTCCTCACTGACAGTCACACAACATGACTAAAGAGAGTATTCACTTAGAAGTAAAAATGAACGTCTACTTTTTTCTCTAAGCCCAAATCCCTTTCGGTGTGAAAATCAGCTCAGTCACTGTTAACAGTATTGATTTTGTAAATGCTCCCGGCCCTCATCCCTCCCTATGATACTCTGTGATGGTCTGCTTATACTATCAACTTGGCTGGGTTTTAGAATCATTTAGGGGCCAGGCTTCTGGATGTGTCTGTGAGGGTGTTTCCAGGGAGATTTAACTGGGGAAGAGAAAGGCCCAACCTGAATGTGGGCAGCGCCATCCCATGGGCTGAGGTCTCAGACTGAATAAAAAGGAAAAGGTAAATTGAGTGCCAGCAGCCAGCTCTTTGTGGAGACGATGTGGCTGTCTGTCCCACGCTCGGTGTTCTCGCTGCCATGCCTTGCCTGCCACAGTGGAACTTCAAACTGTGAGCCAAAACCAACGCTTTCATCCTTAAGGTGATTTTGTCAAGCATTTTGCCATGGCAACAAGAAAAGTAGTTAACACATTCCCTTTTCCATGGAAAGGTCCAGATCCTATCCTCAGAGGGGCAAATCTATTTGCCATCTGGACATGGACGTGTGACCGGCTGTGATGAAAGATGAGAGAAAAAACTGACATGCCAGCCAGCTCTGAGCTGAACCCTCCAAAGGAATTCTTGTTTGGGCTTGTGCGGTCTGGTACGAACCACTGTCATGACAGAACCTGGCTGGGTTAGCTGGGGGTCCCCGCACAGGAAAAAGGCACAAACCCAAACAAGACTGAGTGGTTGTCAGATACACAGGTCACCCAGCCAAGCCCCACTGTCCCTGCAGATGGGAAAGATGCCCCCTACCTGTGCTACTGAAGTGTTCTGACTGATCCAAAATGTCCTTGCACAGGCAGCTAACGTATCTGATAGTACCTGTGGCCACTGCTGGAGTTGGTCCTGCCCGTCTGATCCTCCCACGCCACCTTTCTCAGCATGAATGATACATTGATTCGGAGTGACTAGAGTTTTGCTATTACACGTTTCTTCGTTATTTGGAAAACAGTTCTGTCAGCACTTTAAGCAGGGAGCTCTCAAATCTCGCTGTGCCCACAATCTCCCAGAGGGCTGCTTCAAACACAGATTGCTGAGGCCCACCTCCTGAGCCTCTGGTTCAGCCAGTCTGGGGTCAGGCAGGAGTCTGGCGATGTGTCTCCCAAGTTCCTGGGGAGTGCTGATGTTGCTGGTTCACTTTGGTCTGCCCTGTAAGAGCTTAGGCCATCAGGGGTTAAGCCTGAGGTTGCTGGTTCCCCGCTTCTGTGATTTAGTCAGGCATGTTTTTCCACCACCTTCAGATGACCAATAAATGAGCGGAGCCAGAGCCAAGACTCCACAGCCTTCCAGATGAGCTCCCTCTGGAAGAGGCGGTCTCGGCAGCAAATGGCAAGCAGAATTGCCAAGCCACGCAGCAGGGCCTCAGCACCACCTTTGCCCTGAACTTAATGTCATCCTCATGGCCTGGGAAGCTTTCTGGCTTTTACCCAAGATGCACTGGTTTCCCAGGGTGAAAGAGAACCCACAGTTCTCTGTGTCCACCCTTAAGTCCTCATTCTCAAGTCCCACGGGGCAGAATGCAGGGTTTCCACTGTCAGGGGGAGAACCTTAGCCTTGCATACTTAAATGTTGAGCAGTCAATTTTCCTCTCAAATCCTCATGGCAGGTACTCTCATTTCTTCCCATTGCTGCACACGGACAGATCCCCCACTGGGAAAACAGAGAGCTGTTGCTGGTGGTGCAGCCCCACTCTGCCCAAATCCTTCTTCACAGCAGTCTGAGGTGACATTTGAACTTTGAACTCCAACCCTTGTGTGTTTTCCTCAGCTTCAGGAGGAGCTGGCAAGATTCTGTCCTCTGAATCATGCTTATTGCAATGCTCTCTCAGAAAATCATGCCAGATTTAAAACCTGCCCCTGAACCTTAAATTTTAAAAAGTGTCATAGGGAAACCATTAGCATTTGCAGAGAACTGGCCAGCCTGCTTCACCCAAGTGCTCTCTTTTTTTTTTTCTGCATGTGTAATATGTATGTTTGTGTGGTACATAGTGGGGAGTGCAAGCATGTGAGAATACGCGTGTACACGTGTGTGTGTGTGTGTGTGTGTGTGTGTGTGTGTGTGTGTGTGTGTATGTAGATGTCAGGAGTCTTCCTTGGTCACTCTCCACGTTATATATTGAGACAGGATCTCTCACATGAACTCACAGCTTACAATCTGGCTGGTGTAGCTAGCAGCTTGCTCCAGGGATTCTCTGGTTCATCTCCTGAGCACTGAGATGACATGCTGGGCGTTTACCTGGGGGCCGGCATCCCAACTCCAGGCCTCACACTAGTGTGGCAAGTGCTTGGCCAGCTGAGCTAGGGCTTGGAGTTTTTGTTTTGTTGTTTTGTTTTGTTGTTTAGTAAAGTGTGGTTTCCATCTGCTAAATTGACATGCTATTCTAAGTCAGTGGTAGTGCTTTGAAGAAGGCGAAAGTTGCCCTAGAGGTGTGAAACACTTGTTCAGGTGTCTTGGGGGGGTGCATATCTGGGACTTTACTGGAGTCATGGAAATATTTTTTTGTTTGTTTGTTTGTTTTGTGTTGGGTTTTTTTGTTTTGTTTTGTTTTGGTTTGGTTTGGTTTTGGTTTTTTCGAGACAGGGTTTCTCTGTGTAACTTTGGAGCCTGTCCTGGCACTCACTCTGTAGCCCAGGCTGGCCTCGAACTCACAGAGATCTGCCTGCCTCTGCCTCCCGAGTGCTGGAATTAAAGGTATGTGCCACCACCGCCCGGCCAGTACTGTTTTTATAAGTAAATCTGTACATTATTTGACACATGAAAACTGAAAGGCTGTTCTCACTCAACAGATATGTGTCTGGTTCACACTGTGTTGACTTTCTCTCTGGCAATTGAGATACAGAGACAAACACAGCCTCTTTGTTTTCAAAGTGGTTGTTTTGATGTGCTAAACCCCAAATGAATGCTTGCTCTGCTCTTCATCTGCCAAGTGTGCACTGAGTACCTATCGAGTCTAAGCAGGTGCTTGCCGTGCAGTGGGACACACAATGATCCAAATGCAGCTTGGTCCCTGTTCATAGTTTAATCTAGAGAGGCAGTCCGGCAGTTTTTAAAGTATAGTAATGTTGTAGCTTGAGGCAACCATGTGACAAGAATATGGGGTGGGAGATATGATCTAGGAAGTCAGAGACAACTTTTAGAAGTGGCAAGTTGGGCTGTGGACTATTGTTTTAAGATGTGTTACATTTGTTTATGCTGTGGAACATTTGTTTAATGATGCAAAGATGTGTTGCATTCTTTTATGTTGCATTTGTTTAACGCTGTGAAGCTGTGTTACTGTGCCTGTGTAAAACACCTGATGGTCTAATAAAGAACTGGATGGCCAACAGCAAAGCAGGAGAAAGGGTAGATGGGGCTGGCAGGCAGAGAGAATAAATAGAAGGAGAAAGCTAGGGAAAGGAGAAGAAGGAGCAAGAAAAGAAGGGGCCAACCCCCCAGCCACACAGCCAGCCACGGAGTAAGAGTGAAAGTAAGATTACAAGAGTAATAAAAGGGAAAAGCCCAGAGGCAAAAGGTAGATGGGATAATTTAAGTTAAGGAAAGCTGGCTAGAAACAAGCCAAGCTAAGGCCGGGCATTTATAAGTAATAATAAGTCTCTGTGTGTATTTATTTGGAAGGTTGGTGGTGGGCCCCCCACCAGAAGAGCCAAAAGAGTAAGAGTAAAAACCCCCAACAACATTAATAGTTGAGATCTTAAAATGGCAAAGAAGCTAAGGGAAAGGAGAGTAGGAGAGGGAAAAAAAATCAGCAACGCCAAAGGTTGGGGAAATTGATACTGAACCGAATCAAAATCAAAACACTTTAGAATGATGAGCAAGCAGGAGGAAGGGATGATCAGAGATGACTCGGGGGAGCAAGAGCCAACTATGGCGTAGAGTCTGGTAATATGGAGTCACATTACCCTAACCAATTAAAGGGGTTTCTCAGATACTCCACTGAGAGATGACCTTCACGTTGACTGATGTCTTGGCAGTAGAGACAGTGAGGTGGTCAGACACAGTAGAAATTGATAAGATGATGTTGTTGGTCGAATGTAGGAGGTAATAGAGTTTTTAGTTAGGGGCAATTTGTGGATGGTAACAACACTGTGAGAAATAGAAATGAATGCCAGATTGGAATTCAGTTTGTGATGCATTGAATTTCTTATAAGAAAAACATCAAAGTAGAAATGTCTAGTTGATGGTGGGGTATACATGTCTAAAGCTCAAGTGGGAATCTAGAGGAATACAGATTCGAAAGATGAGAAATGGGGTCTAAGTGATGGGAGGAAGTCTAGGAAAGGTGATTGTATCACAGGAGGGTGGAAGTCAACAATCTCTAACGCATGCGGCCCAGGAAACAGTCTTTGAACGTAATAACATGGAGGACGTGGACAACTTCTGTCCCTCATGTCTTGATAGAGTGTTTAGAACTGAAATCAGAAGGTGGGTTGACTGACCAGTCTTCAAAGTTAATACCAGCCAGGCATCATGGAAACTCACCCAGAAGCACTAAATGTTTTAGTGAGAAAATTAGCCTCATAGTAGTCAATAAGACTTCAAAGAAGGAATAAATAGATTTCCACTAAGGAAACAATGGAGATTGGAAAGCAACAGACAGGATGGAGATAGCGATGGGAACTTAGGGGTGGGGGTGGAGGCATTCTGACAGTGAAAACAAATAATGGAAGTTGTGAAAAAGAAGAGATAGTATGAGAACTAAAAGAGTCTGTCAGAGCTGAGGGAGAGTGTCGCGTCCGCCTCGACCAGCAAGGAAGACACAACACCAGGCTCTTCTCCAAGCAGTTTATTCAGGAACCTTGAAACAATCTTCTGACCCTGAAAGCCATCTTCTCTCTTCTCCTTCTCCTCCGATCTCTCTTGGGGAAAGCCAGCCCGCGCCCTTTATAGCCACTGGGCAATCAACCCCATGGTGCCACGTGGACAATGCCGATAGGGTCAGACATACGCAAGCAAGCCAGATTAGGTCCAGGTGTGCAGAAGCAAGCCAGATCCTAGCCTTAGCCAAATAAGGAGCACCTGCCATCGGGAAGGCCGAAGCCGGACGCCGGCGCCATCTTTGAGGTACGGCCATGCACGGCTCTCTACAGGAGAGGAAACAGATCATCTGGATCCAGTTCCTAGTTCTACTAATGAGAAGACACATGTAAGGATGCGTGGAAACTACTGACCAAACAAGATGTCCATTCATCCAGATCGTGTTTGAAGTACTCTGTTGGGAGACAGTTTAAGTAATGTATATACGCATTTTTATATATATATATATTTATATATATATATATATGCATAAACATATATTTAAATGCAAAATCAAAAGCACTGGGAATGAATGGGGGTACATTTCATGGTGGGGGAGCACTCACCGTGTGCACAAGGCCTCGAATCCCCAGGACTACTGAAAACACTGTAATGAAACAGTGCTGGAAGAACACAAGTACAAGTCTGAGGTGGAGTGTTTGCAGGAAGGGAGAAAGGAGAGGACAAGCGGAGGGAGGGAAGGGAGGAGAACACAAAAGGAGGGTCAATGGGGCCCCCGCCCGCCGCCGCAGCTGTGGGACCTCCCTTATCTCCACTTGAGAGGGTGTGGCTACCTCAGCACCAGTCAAGCCATGTGATCACGCCTAAGCCACTGGGGCTATCATGTGCAGAGGAGTAGGTGGAGGCAGAGTCTCTGCAGATTCGAAGACAGATGTGACACCTCTCATGCACACTAACAAGCCAGCCTTCTTGGTCTTGAATGAATTTTCTCTTAGGCTCAGTGGTAAGTCTCCTAACTGCAGGTGGCATCTTCTTTCTGGTAAATCAGAACACTGCCCTAATAGCAAAGTAGTAAGTTGTTTCAGTCTTTAAGAGGTTTGCTGTTACTTTTCAAATGTAAAGATGTTTGTTTGTTTGTTTGTTTGTTTGTTTGTTTGTTTGTTTACGACTAATTCCCATAAGACTCCTGGCTTCCTGCCAGAGATAATTCTGTGATTTCAGGTGACTGCCACCAAGTAGACAAAGGTTTCAGGACTGATAGTTAAACAAAAAATGAAACAAGAGACTGGATGGCTAAATACCCTGACTGTCATGGTGGAACTCTCATCCAGTGACTGATGGAAGTGGATGCAGAGAGCCACAGCCAAGCCCCAGGTGGAGCTCCAGGAGTCCAATCGGCAAGAGAGAGAGGAGGGATTATATGAGCAAGAGATACTGAGACCATGATTGGAAAAAGCACTGGGACAAATAGTCAAACTAGCGGAAACACATGAACTGTGAACCAATAGTGAGGAGCCCCCATGGAACTGGACAAGGCCCTCTGGATAAGTGAGACAGTTGATTAGCTTGAACTGTTTAGGAGGCCCCCAGGCAGTGGGACCAGGACCTGTTCTTGGTGCATGAGCTGGCTTTTTGGAACCTAGGGCCTATGCTGAGACATTTTGCTCAGCCTTGGTAAAGGAAGGAGGGGACTGGACCTGCCTCAGCTGAATCTACCAGGGTGGGCTGAATCCCCAGGGGAGACCTTGCCTTGGAGGAGGTGGGAATGGGGGGCGGATTGGGGGGGGGAAGGCTGGGGGGTGGGAGGAGGGAGGACAGGGGAATCCATGGTTGATATGTAAAATTAAATTAATTATAAAATAAAGATTTTTTTTAAAAAAGAGAGAGACTGTCTCAGTTTCCCCAGAGATGAATGAATGAATGGGAAATCTAGAGGGTATTGCTTTTCTCCTAATATTCCAAAATGCTGAATTATTTAACTTCAACAGCAACTAAGCAAAGCATGAGGCAGATGGGGATGCTCAGAACATTAAGTTTCTGCTCGACACAGTCTTGGTTCAACTCTAGACGAGCAGAAACAACTGAACAGAGCCTATTAGTTTCCGAGTAAATCTTCCTGACGTCCACTGCCCTTAGCCTTCACACTGCTCGACAATCCTCTCAGTCAGCTTTGCCCACTCCACAGTCTCTGCTGTCTGGAAGACTTAACGAGACACAGAAATCTCATTCCTTCTGGATTCCTTGCTCCTTAGTAGTCCCAACCCCTCCATCTTTATCAGAAAGCCAAACATCCCAGCGTGCATCTAGATGTCATGAACCAGTTCTCATTGTATTTGTTACAAACAGCAGCTCACCTGCCTCCTGATTCCTAATTCTGAATTTTTCTCTATTTAAGAAACATTCCAGTTTTCTATTCCCTTTCTCGATCAATAGCTGACCTCTACCTACAATCGATTCCTTCTTCAACTAGCTCTAAATCACAGCATCAGAGAGCGGCTGCTCCCGGTCCAAAGCTCAGTGTTATAAGAAGTGGTCACAACAACACTAAGATACAGTGTGTAACTGTGTTTCATTTGTATATATATATATAAAAAAAAAAAAAACTTGACTGGCTTCTCTTCTCTGGGCTCTTGCTTCTTGCTTTGTAAACACCACCCAGAATGCCATATGAGAACACATCAGTGCATATTTACACAGGTCTTGGTATTGCAAGTAATGAGCCTCATTCCTCCCAACACAACAGCCTCCTGCCTTCCCTGGCTCCCACGCAAATCCTCCCAGTCTGAGTTTAAAACTAAAGGCATATTGATTTCTGGAGAGTGGTAACCTTTTATGTTTAAACCAGTAATTAGAACGGTGTTGATACTGAGGTCTGAAGCATGCAAGGGTTTTCTAGACATTCTAGAGCCTCCAAACTCCAGGTGTGGTCCTCAACCGTGTCCATCACAGGAGCCTTCTCAGTAATGCAGACTGGAAGGTGCACCAGAGACCCACTCGACCTGATCCACATTTTCAGAAGTTTCCAAGGCGATGTGTTTGCAACACTTATAATCTTAAATAAGATGATGTTTGATATGAGGTTGTTCATTCAGGAAAAGGTCAGAGGGAGGGAAAAAGAAAACGTTTGTACCCATGGCCACAGTACCAACATGCCGTGATCGCCAGCAGGGTTTTTCTCCTTTAACAGCTATTCTCAGCCTTCAGCAAAGCCACACTGCCCGCAGTGGGCAACATAGCATAGAGTCCTAAGAAGCCCTCAGCAATATCCATCTTCCCAGCTTCCCCATGCTTTGGCTCTAGCTCTGGCCACCAAAAAGCTCAATTCTAAGTATTCTGGTGCATTCCCCTCTTTCTCCTTCTGAATCCCATTTCCCCAGAGGAGTGTGTGTCTGGATTAAACGGAACAAAGAGAAGACAGACAGCGTCTTCACATCTCCCCAGTTATACAGGTGAGTGTCTTCCAACAGAACACGCATGGATGATGGGAATGTCCTGCCCCTCACTCCTTGATCCAACAGCCACCAGCAGATGCGCAGCTCATAAGCAACTGACATTGTTGAAAATAAACTGAGACATATTAGAAAATAATGGATTTATTTGGACAAATAACAACACACGAATCAGACACTAGCAATTCAACATCCCACTGAAAGAATGCAAGTGGAAAGCAGTTACAGGGTAAGCCACAGACACTGAGCTGAGTCCTGGTATGCCTATGCAGGCCAGCCCAGGGTGCAGGGGTGGCCTCAGTCACGTGGCCTTCCAACTCAGCATACTAAGAAATGCAGCTAGAATGTGACTGGAAGACTGGGCTTTTAAAAATGCAATGGCTCTTCAAGCCCCCATAGTAATTAATTAAAAGTAAATAACATTTGAGATTCAGTTCCTCACCCACATTTCAACTACTGAAAGTCAGGTGTAGTTCCAGGCTACAGTACAGACAGTGCAGGTCTAGAACATTCTCTTGGGGTTTCTCATCTCCCTACCTTCTGGCTGTTGCTTATGTGTTCATTCTATCTTCATTTAATGCTCAGTAACAACTCGTGTGACAGGTGAAGAAGCATGTGAAAGAGAGCAGAAGTCTCTACGGGAAGGTCCACCTGCTCTCGTTCCGGTTGTTGTTGGCAGTAGTCTAGAACTCTCCTTAGAAACCAAAATTCAAAAGAAGATTTTTTTTTAATTACATGACTCCCCAAACATCACCCCAAGAAAATGACCGCTTTGTATTGACTTCAGTGCAGATAAACTGCTGTGAGTTTCTTATTTCAGAGACAAATTTCAAAGGACAGCAACATTGCAAGCTTTGCCGTCAAGCGTCTATACAGGAAGGAAGAGAAAGCAAATACTCTGATTGGTTAGTAAGAAGTCTGAACAGGGACTAATGAACAATAATTCTCGGTTCTGAATTTATGAGGAATCCACCGTCATTTAATTAACAATATAAATATTAAAAAACATTTTATACTAAAATTTTATAATTGTAATAAGACACCCTACAACATGAATTATGGGGTGCTAATTCCCACCCGGTGTTGTTGAAACTGGACATGAGCGAATACATTAAAATGCATACTATGTCATGTCTTAGCACTTAAAAAATAAAGTGGCAAAAAAGCCCTTGACAATCCAAAGTCCTATTCCCTTAGAATATAAGCAAAGAAATTCAATGAAAATGTAATTTATTGGGTTTGAGTTTTTATTCATTTTTCCACTGGTAATTATATTACCCACAGAAGAGACAGTTATTGAAGAGGTTCAAAATGCTTCAACATTTTTTTATTCTAGATTTGTAAGCTTTCACTCCTCTGCAGAAAGCCCATATTTTCTCTCCCCGATCACCTCATAATTTAAGAAAGCAATAATAATGAAATATTAAGTCAGCAAAGCACAAGGATTGGACTTTTCCAAAGAACAGCACTGGGTCTTCTGGACTCACCATCACTGATTCATAGGCAATCCTCGGGGTCTGGCAGAGTAAAGGCTCAGAAGCTCCTCTGATAGTGAAACAGAATTCCCCTTTTGCATCTGAGACTGAGGAGTCAAGAAAGGCCAAATCCTAAAGACCATAAGCCTTCAGAGCAGCCATGATGGAGAGAACATGCCCTCAGGGGCCAGCAGTGGCTGTCAACAGTGAGGTTCCAGAGGGTGGGAACTCGGAACAGACACCCTAGCAAGAGCCTATTGTCAAGCTGCTCTGGCAATACAGAATAAAAGCAAGTAAGATCAAGAGAGGCACTCGCCCGTGGAAACCCAGTCTCTGAGATCCAGGTTTCAAGATATGAGTGGGCCAGCCTAAGGCAATCTATGGTGTCAGTGAGAGTACAGGAATGCCTCAAAGGGGGTTTACTATATCCCTGACCATCCCCACCCTCCACTCACACAAATCCAGTCCCTTTTGGGTTTGGGACTTCCTTTGTGTTTGAGGTAGGGGGTGGAAAGGGAAGCAAGGTCAGCCATTTCCTAACTGTAGGAGCGATCCAGGCAATTAGCTGTTATTATCCATACATTGGACCTACCAGGAAATCTGCATGTGTAACAATTGCTGGTTGTATTGATAGTATCACCCGCCATTTGCATTGCTGCTGAAGTTGTCCAGAACTTTTTTGCTTGAGACAAGGTCTCCCTGTGTAGCCTAAACAGGCTTTGAATTTATTATCCTTCATCTGCCACCCAAACTCTAGGATTAAAGGCATGTACCACCAGGCCTGGCCCAAGACATTCTTTAATTAAAAAACAAAACACAAAACTGTGTTTTCACAGCTTATTGCCAAATAACTCTTCTGATTTCCTAGGATCTTCTACCAAATCCTTCTTCGTATTCATTGAGTGCCTCACTCACAGACAGAAAGGCCTTCGCTGTGGTCATGCAAGTACTTGGGTTTCATATGGTAACAAAGGTTGAACTTATTTAATAAGGAAGAATTTACTTTCACTTCTGCACTGCCAAGAACTTCTCAGGAGAATCTCTTCAATCCACACCCTGAACTCATATAAGCATATTAAAAAGTCTTTCAAGGCCCATGCACATGTAAATGACTATTTATCGGTATTATTGTTTCCGATAAAGCTGAGTTACTTCTTCTAAATAATTCCATTTAATGAGGGATTTAATTTAAATACCTGTCTGGCCAGCCACTAGGAGAATCTGGAAACTATTCTTAAATTCAGTTAATGTTGAAATGTGACAGGCAAGGAATCCATTGATGGAGATAGACATATCAGAATTTCACACTGCAAGTGTTGGAATACTTGTAATTTCCAGTTGTTGTTTAAGTATTTGGCTATGAGGAAAAACACCTGGGGAATCTGACGCAGCAAGTGGAACCTCCTTGGAAAAAAAGCACACAAGTTGTTTAATGCACAGAAGCATTAATGAATGAGCCTGAGTTCTCCCAGGCTTCAGCAAGGGCTCAGGGGCCAGGGCACAGTGCGCAGCAGGCAGTTGGTAGCCTGAAAGGAAAGCAGCGGCCCAAGGAAGGTGCAGCGCCACAGTTGGTTTTAAGCATCGTCTACATCCAGAAGCATTCCCATGGTCCTCAGCCAGGAGCAGCCAGGTTTGTAGAACCAGGAAGACATCCCTGGGAATCCCAAACATGGAAGCTGGAACAGAGGAAAAGGCACTCTGGGATTGTGCCCTTGGCCTGGTTTTCCCTTTTAGGCTTACCATATGGCATACAGGAAATGCTACTCCAAAATATGGTACCCAGGATGCTGAGTAGGTTAAGCTAAAAGAAACTGAGACAACCTTAGAAGCACGAAGATCCCATTGGGGGTCACTCTGGCTTTCAGCCCTCTGCCTCTGAAGCAAGTCTTAAAAGAATTCCTTGACCATCTTTCCCTGAGTAAAAGTTCTAAGAGTCTCATTCCAGAAGAGTCTTTCCTGACACCAGGAGACCAAGAATTTGAACAATATGGCCTTGCTAAGTACCTATTATTCCCATCAGACCACATTCTTTCATCCAGCAATCACACATTTACAAGACTGTCCATAAAAACCCAGCTTTCCCTGGGGCTTTGGGTCTTCATTGCCAAAGGCCCTTGTGTCTCGTGAAACTAAAATAAATTGGTTATGCCATCCCTTGTCAATCTGTCTTTCCCTCTAGGGGCATCAGTCATGAATCTTGCAATGGGTAAGGGGGAAAGGTAGTACTCCATGACCAAGGAGGAGAATAACGTCACATCACAGCAGTCTAACGCTTGCTTGGGACAGTGCTCATGCTGAAGACAAATTAGTGAGAGCTCCAGTGCCAGTCAAGGACGCTTGGGGGTGGACTACAGGAGTGTTAGAAGGGAGACTCCCATCACAGCAGCTTTATGAAGTCACATCACAACTGTGTGACCCTTGCCATTGGCCACGCACTGTCAGAAGTACCTGAATGAGGAGCCGGTCAGTGGGCCTTTTGATAAAGTTCATGTCTCTGAGTTTACCCCGCTACCACCCCAGTGCTTAGCTCGCAATCTGAGCACTATGTCACTCTCCACACCACCTTAGTCTGTTGCTCATTTATGTCTGCACAGTCTACACCTGAAAAGACTGACTTTCACAACCTTAACCAAGCGCTTCCGCGTGTTTTTGGTATACCAAGTAATGAGGTTTGCTATAGATTTCACACCTTGTTTTGTTGATCCTTTCTCCCCCACCGATCCCCGCTCCCACTGACCCCCGCCCCCACCGAATCCCTCCCCCACCGAATCCCTCACCCCCACCGAGTCCTTCCCCCACCGACCCCCGCCCCACCGAATTCCTCCCCCACCGAATCCCTCCCCCACCGAATCCCTCCCCCACCGACCCCCGCCCTCACCGAGTTCCCTCCCCCACCGACCCCCCCACCCCCCCCACCCCTCCGCCCTCACCGAGTTCCCTCCCCCACCGACCCCCCCCACCGACCCCCCCCCCCGCCCTCACCGAGTTCCCTCCCCCACCGACCCCCCCACCCCCTACCGACCCCCCCACCCCCCCACCCCCACCCCCGCCCCCGCCCTCACTGAGCCTTGCTGGTTGCTTTCCTCGTCCATTAACCCCCCTTCAGCTTCCATGTTATTAACACATGTATTCTACTAGTCTCTTTTCTTTCTCTCCACCTCCCTGAGGTCTCTTTTTTCTCCTCTCATGGTTTGCTTTCTAATTATATGACCTATACACACAAGTGCACATGCTCACGCGCGCGCGCATGCGCGCGCACACACACACACACACACACACACACACACACACACACACACACACACACGGCAGGGGGCAGTATAAAAATTAAAATCAAAGATCTGCCTTGAGAGGAAACATGTACTATTTGTCTTTCCGAATCTGGCTTATTTCACTTAATATTCTAATTTCCAGTTCCATCCATTTTCCTGAAAAGTCATGATGTCATTTTTCCTTGCTGTTGTTTTGTTGGTTGGTTTGGTTGGTTTGTTTTGCTGTCTTGACTAGGCTCAATCTTGGCTTTTCCTCTCTTTCAAGACTAGATCCAGTTCAAGCCAGACTCCTGCTAGGTCACTTTAATGAACCCCGCCCTTCCTTGTTGTTTATTCAGAGAAGTTCAGCACACAGGGCTGCTTTGGGCAAGCATCCCGTCAAACTGGTTTAGAAAATAAAACAAAACAAAGAATTATTCCTCATAATTTCTGCTTGTGATTTTTCATTTTTAGTCCCCTGCTCTGCAGCTTGGTAATAAATCTTCTTTCCTACAAAATCCTAGAGTTGAACCCAATCTCTCAGCCTTCAGACCCCTTTTGCAATGTCCCTGTACGGTGGCCTCTCCTTAGGTAAACTCTAACAAATGTCAATGAGTATACACTTCTTTAACATATCGGAATATCCAGCTAGATCCAAAATACTGAATTGCCGCCCAATGGATGGGTGTGGGTAGAGAAGAGTACCCCTGACAGGGTTTGCTTTCCAGTGCGTTCTTAGTCAGGCAAACACTACAGTACTCATGAGGCAATCAATAAAAATTCACGACCAAGCAAAATACAAAACAAATTTCCTGAACAGTCTAAAACTCAGCACAGCTCCGCCCCAGCTTCCAGTCTTTGTCATCCAGTCCAACTGGTAGATGCGTCTGCTCCCTCTCAAGTGCCACCACTAAACTTCATCTTGTTTTTGAGTGATGTGCTGCCACAGTTGGAACACTGGTGTCCCCCAAATTTATAAGTTTCAACTTGATCCCCAGGGTGCTAGTTTCAACAGGTGAGACTTTCAGGAAGCCCGTTCTGAGAGCGAACCCCTCCCGCATGGGATTATCACCCCCATACAAGAGTGCCTCGCCTACTAATGCTTACCAACTTTTATGTTTTGCGTATCTTCCCACAAGCATCTGTGATCACAAAAGAAGAAAAAATACTGCTTTAAAGTAGACATAAGTAGATTACACAGATGAGAGAGAGCAAGAATGAGAGCAGCTTGTCTTGCTTGGTCCACCCGCTCTAACATGTGGGGACACGGAAATGACACTTCTGAAGGACAGCACAAGCCCTTACCAGACAGCGAGTCTGCTGGTGCCTTGATTGTGGACTTCCCAATCTCTAAGGCTATGGGACATAAAGCTGCGTTAATTATAAAGCAGCCAGTCTCGGGGGCTTTGGTACTAATTCTAGAGGGTGGCGTACGAAGCCATGGGTTTTGACATCTTTCTTACATGTCATTCTATTTTGCTCTCAATTGTTCCTCTGAGGTATCGTCATAGCAGAAGCCAAATAGCAGAAGCCAAAATACATTATGCCGACCACCTTTGATTTTTTTTTTCTGCCTCTGTTTATAGCCCAACAAAGCTGAGCTGTGACAGAAGACTTGTTGTTGGTCCATACTTTAAGCTAATCAGAAAACTGAGTAAGAAACTAGCCTTTCAACTGTGACTTTACCCAGTCCTTTTCTCTGGGAACGAGTGTGGCTCTTCAGGAGGGAGGAATGGCTAAGTGCAAGGTGTTTGTTATTTAGAAAGTAAATCAGTAACCAACAACCCTTAAACGGTTGAGTTTACCCTGGTTTGAGGAAGAACACCTTTCCTTCACTATGAAGAATGAATTCTAGAGGTGGAAATTGTTTGCTGTACAGGAGTAAAGTTTCATTTCTTGCATGCTCTAGCTTATTTAATGGACGCTTAATAAGCCCAAATGTGCAAAATTAACTAGCATCCACGGCAGATAAGTCAGATATTGGTTCTCAGTGTTATTTTTGAGACCTCAGAAAAGCATCCTTTGCCGAGTCCCACAGAAGGCCACGCCATCAGCAATGCTGGTGTGTAAGTGTTCTGAACGGGTCCTAGGATAACTGCCTTACCAGCTCCGTGGATGTATTTAGACATGTATCTCAAGCCCAGGGCCACTGTGCATTTGGAGTACATCTAATGAAAAGGGAGGGCCTCTAAGTGGTTAATAAGATAACAGTGAGAAAGGAATTAATGAAGATGCATGATCAGATGGAAATTTCCCTCCAGATTAATGATGGAAGACTTATGGGAGGTGAATCTTCAGTCAGGGATTTGCTAGATCATTGACAACACTCAAATGTCACTTTAAGCAGTAACTTTTGGAATTTCCCTTTGGAGAAAAATTTTTTACAAGAACTGACAAGAGCTTTAAAAAAAATGTGCAGCAATTTTAATCTCTACCTCAGGAAAGTTTGCAAACTCATACTGAAGTCATAGAAGAATAAAGCAGGGTCTGGGCAGATAGATTGGTCAATAAAGTGCTTGCTGCCCAAGCACCAGGACCTGAGGGACAGCCCCACCACCCACTCGAAAAGCCAGGTATAGTGGCATATGCTTATACCAAACAAAGGAGAGATGGGGGGTGTCCAGCATCTCACAGACCAAAGAGCCTGGTATGCGTGGCATCATCAACAAAAGAGAAACCTTGTCTCAGACAAGGTGGAAGGAAGGTGAAGAGTAACAGCCAGAGCTGCCCTTACCCATGTGTACCAGACTCAACATTATGAGACAAAGCCCCTCCAAAGATGCCATTGAGTTGGATTTGTGTTGCCCATCGACTGCTGGGCACGCAGTCTACCCTTAAGAGTGGTTTGCTTCCCCAGTGAAGCTCCCATGGAGAACACTAATTTTTCACTTGTAAATGACTATCACTTAGAGATGGCTTCTGGGTTAGGGATAGGACATGTGTCCACTTCTCCTTTCAGGCCTAGGATCCTCCCCCCCCCTCCCCCCGCATCTGGAGCTGACCCGTACAGGCCCTGTTCGTGTCGCCTCGGCCTCTGAGTTCCCATGTGCACCAGCCCTGTTGTGCTTAAAAGGCCTTGGGTCTGTGGTGTCCTCCGTGGGCTGTGGCTCTCACACTCTTTCCACTCCTCTTCCTCAGGATTCCCTGAGGGGAGGGATGGGATGAAAACATTCCTTTTAGAGCTCAGTAAACATCGTCTGTTTTTTAACTAAGATAAGACACAATGGGAGTAGGCAGTTTTTGTGGAACTTGCTAACTGATTAACCATCTCTAACTGCTCAGGCTCTGACCTTTGGTGCGGTGGTGTTCCTTTGTGAACATAATAAAAGCTTCAAAGCATTTTGCTTTTCTTTTTATTTAAACACAGGGAAGAACTAACAGTGCTCTCAATTTATTGGGAGCATAAATGTAGTTATCTAAATAACAGATTATTGTTGTAAAATCTATTGGTGAAATTCGGTGATTGAAGGCCTCAGTGTCAGGCTTATTCCAAGTCCCTTGGCTCCTATTGAATTAGAGTAGATTTTTTTTTAATGTTCTTTTAATGGAATTTTTTCAGGAATGAGTTTAATTGGATTTAAAGATATATTGGTATATATGGCTTCTTTAATAACAAAAGAATGGAGCCAAAAGAAAAGAGGAAAAGAGGAGAGAAAGAAAGGATGGAAAGAGGAAAGAAGAGGGAGAGGGTGAGGCAGGGAGGAGTATGCAGGGGCCAAAGGACCTTTTCCTACCTTTCGATGTCCCTAAAATGCCTGCTGTCGTTTCACCTCTCCTCCCAAAGTACTCCCGACACTCCCGGCACCGACACGGCATGCTGTATGCAACCTGGATCTCTCGTTCCCATAGACCGAGACACTTCCTATGAGGTTAACCAAATAAATAAAGAAATGAAGCCACATACTACCTAACAAAGCAAGCTCTAGTGTCTCCTACATGTTTATGCTATGTCCCCTGTGGGATGTTTACCCAACAACCCCACAGTTCCCCAGAGTTTTCTTGAGTGCGAGCAGCAGGAAATATTAGATAGAAGGATTTAGATTGTGGAGATAAACAGATAAAAAATAAAGGATAGCCTCGAGAGGGCCTGGAACCTATTCCAACAGGCCCTGACTGTCTCTGCCCCAGGGTATTTATAGAGACACCAAGGGGTGGAGCAAAAGACCTCCTCCCCCAGCACAGCCAAGTGCAGACCATCTCAGACACCTGCACTCAGGCCCATGGTCCTAATCATCCTCTCTATGCGGACCTGCTGGGTAAAGCCAGGAGGAACCTGAAAAACGGGCTCCCACAGTCCCCCAAAGTGGAAACCAAAGTGGTCCTTTGGAGGTCCAGGATTTGAACTGGACTCTCTTTCGAGGCCCACATGGGAGGTCTTTTCTACCAGTCAAATCTGCCCAGGTCCTCACCAAATTCTGTCAGAAAATCTTCACGATTGACAAGTCTTTGGTTCTACAGCTGAGGCTTGCCTGATCCAAAATGATTCAGAAGTTTAAATCAGTCCAGCCTTATCTCAAGTCCTGTAACTTCAGAGTTTTCTCTGTTTTTGAAACCCTTAATCAAAAGTTGCCAGCCACACTCAGAAGTGTACATTACTCACGCTGCTCTCTGACAGGAGATGGCCAAACCTGAATCCATTAAATACTCATGTATTGATGTATTGTCTTGAAAAATAAAAAATAAACCCTTTTAGTGGACAGTCAGGTCCAATTTGGCTAACTTCCTACAAGTTCTCTGGCATAGAGTCAAGTATCTCCAAATTCAAAAAAGTTACCTAGAACTTTACTATCTGAAGGAATGTGATGGTAGACTCCTTCCAGCTGCTGCTCGGGCTACAATATCTGTGGCAACCATTTTCTCATTCACAGACTCTCATAGAGACCCTACTGAGCCATTGTGGGACGTTAGCTAACAGACTCCCGATGCCTCTCACCCCAGAAGTGAGTTTACACCGAAGGGGCTTCTACGGTCCACACATCCTGTTCCCACCCGCTTCCCTACCTCTGACCTGAGAATCTGAGAGGCTGGCTGCAGGCTTGTAGTGTGAAACCACCCCATCCTTGGAAAGGATTAATAGATTCCCTCTTATGCCACATGGGCCCTGGCTCCCTCTCTTCAGAGGCCCCACCATGACTGTCAATCTGTCCATGGTGTTAATAACTTTTCTAATACATTCCCAAGTCCCCCATAATGCATCTGTGTCCCTCTTTAATCCTTCTCCCCATCTGAAACTTTTCAGTCTCTTTAGGAGTAAACTAAAAGGCCTTCTGGGTTCTCTCACTCCAAAATGCTCCTTATTGGTATTACAATTTATTACCTTAACTGTGTTATTGAGAGCCTACAGGCACCACACTGTTCTAGGTGCTTGGAGTTTGGAAGCAAATAAAACAATGCCTACTGCCCATTGTGCCTTACATTCTAGTAGAGGGATGAACACTAAGGAACATCAATAAATGAGTAGAGAACCAGGACTGATTTTTAGAAAGCTCAACTCAGATCTGTTTTCTTCAACCTTCCCAATAATTCTGCGAGCTAATTAATTCCCTATCCTGCTAAAACTAGCCAGAGTAGATTCTTTATTTCAGTAACTGAACCTCAACTAATGTGATTAGCCAGCATGCTTTGTGAAGTCTTGACCCCAATTTCTCTTTTAAAACTATAATAATGGAGTGTCACCCAATATACTGTCCTTGGTTTTAAGTAACTACCTCATTTAATGGGAGGTGCAGGGGAGAATCACTGAAAGAACACTAGGCAGCTGCGAGAACTACTTTGAGGACTTGGAATCCAGACAAGAACAGATAGATGAAAGAGGAGAGGCCCCTGGAACTGTTGGGAAGGAGTTTTGCTGTTCACTGGTTTCCACCCCAGCACACCACTTCTTGGGCTTTTTCACTCCTTGCCCATGCCCAGTGAGATGGTATACTCGTGTTACATGAAGAATCAAAAATGTCACACATTACCAGCTTTAAAATTGATTACATTTTTGCAACATTTTTCCATTCCATGTTTAGGATTCATCTAATCGGGAATGCTGATGTAGTGTATTCTCTGGCCAGCTAGAATGTAGATGATACTTGTAGACTCATATTACTTACCTACTTCTGCACAGCATATCACCCAAAGCATAGCGGTCTCAAGCAATACCTGTTTATTTTGTTCACAAGTCATTGGTCAGCTCCGCACTGCTGCTGATCTGAGACAGCCCTCGCTGCTTTTGGCTCATGCATCTGTGATCACTTGGATGGTCAGCTGGGAGCAAGAGAATCCATAATGGCTTCCTCACTTTCCAGAAGATTGTCTGTAATTGGCTGGAGCCAGGAGGAGAACCAAGCCATGTGTCTTTCATCTCCCAACACCCTAGCCCAAGTTTCTTTACGTCATGGCAATAGCCATGGCTCTACCTAAAACAAAAATGAGCAAGCCCTGATGTGTGAGCACTTTTCCCACCTCTGACTATTTCACATTTGCTATGAAACTAATAGCCAAAGTAAGCCATATAGTTAAGTTCAGAGTCAACCTAGAATATGAGTATAAAGAAAACATCATCAATTGACAGCCCAGCAAGCACATACCCTTGGCCCAATGAGCTTTCATTCTTCAACTTTCCTAAATTAATCTACCCTGCTGAAATAGGTGAAGTAAAGCTGATTTTAAATTTGGGAGTTACAGGATTCCTCAGCACTTCATATTTCTTCCATGTATTCCTCACATGGTCACCTATGTGCTTGAACAAGACCTAAACATTTCACACAGCACCCATCCAGAGAATCAAGCTTTTGAGATCACCTGCTCATTTTCACAGCCATTGACATTTATCTGAAGTTCACAAGGACACAGAATTTTGCGAGTCCCACTCTCTGCTTTATGTCCACAGCCTGAAATAGGGTAATAATATGGTAGGAGATAATTCAATTTGCTTCTCTTGATCTCCTACTGTGTGCAATCTTTGGGGCTTGAGATATAGGTATGAAAGACTTAGTCCTTGTCCTTAAACAGTTCTCAGCCTAAAAGGGGGGTAGAGAGGATGTAGTTGGAAGTTTCTCCAGCCCCAAGGTCCAGACGAATCTCTCCCACTTGTAGTCCGCAGCCACTTATAAAATAATTACTCAGAGACATATTAATTACAAGCTGTATGGCCTATGGCCTCAGCTTCTTGTTAGCTAGCTCTTTCATCTTAAATTAAGCCATTCCTATTACTCTATATGTTGCCATGTGGCCATGGTGTTACCGGTCTGCTGGCATCTTGTTCCTTTGGCTGCAGCTAGAGTCTCTCTCAACTCTGCCCTTCTCTTTGTATCTCTGCTTGGATTTCCCACCTGGCTGAAAGCTTTCTTGCCATAGGCCAAAACAGCTTTATTTATTATCCAATAGGAGCCACACATATTCACATCATACAGAAAGACATCCCACAGCAAAGGGGTGAGTGAATTGATAGTTAAATTATAGCGTGACAATATAGTGAGACAGCAGCAAAAGTCTGGTTCATTGAGTGAAGGATTGGAGGAGTGAGGGTGGCTAGAAGAGGCAAGGGGAAGGGCCTTTGCCAGAACACTGGTAAGAAATCATGGGGGATCCAGGAGGAATGTGGTATGGATATGATTAAAATATACTGTGTATGCTCATGACATTCTCAGTGAGTAAGTAAATAGATTTTAAAAGAAGTTATGCAAGCCAAACTAAGAAACAGAGAGGTGAGAAAGAGATGACAGCTAAGAAGTGGAGGGGAAATTGACTGGTCGTGGTGACTGATTATCTGTGGAAAGGGACTATGAGGGGGCAATCACGGATGACTACAGGTGAGCGGATAGATAACAGTGGATACAAGAAACATCTCTCCACATTGGGAGCCCAACTAGAAGCCACAGTGCACATGTTCAAACTGGCTACCCCATTGTTTGATAACATTTTTTGAGTAGAAACTATTCCCAAGAAACACTCATGACTCTCCTTAGCCGTACACGCCTTAAAGAATCCTTTAAGCTCATAAGTAATATTTTTAGCAGACATTATTCCCAATAAACATCACGACTCTCCTTAGCCCCACACACTTTGAAGAATCCTTTAAGCTCATAAGTCTTCAATATCTTTGTAATTGCCTTTTCAATCTCTACTTTACTCCACCTCAAACATGTCATCAAACCTAAACTTAGTAAAATTATTTTTCTATAGAGTAATATATTTTTATTGTCCATGTCCACTTCGAGAAGCCAACAATCTCTTTTTTATTGCTATTATCTTACAATCATAAGAGCTCTGCAGTTGGGTTATGATTGCTTCAAATGAAGAAACCTGGTCCAAGTAATTTCTCACGACAGAAGTCCACAAAGAAGGTTAAGTCTGAAATCAGGCATTTCAGATAATGCATCCAAGTTCAGACATTTGATTTATTGCCTATCCTCCCTGATGATTAAATATTCGGCTACCCATTGAAACTACACATATATTCATAATGTAGTGGTCAAAGCAGGTTCACCGTACACCAACTTCCCACCTTCCTTCTCTAGAGAGGTGCATCAGCCTGCACACATCTCAGAATAACAAAGAGAAACTGGATACCAAGATCCAAGAAAGACTAGAAGCAACTAATGAGGTTTACGAGACTCGGATCTCCCTCCCCAACACCAGGTTCTACAAAGTTTTCCTCTGTGGTAAAGGAACTAGAGAACAGCTGTCAAAAATACGGCACGGCTAACCCTCGAACAAATTAAAAAACACCATCTGCAGACAAGGCAGTCTGATACCCAGATGTGCGCCAGCACAAAGCCCAGGGAAGAGAAAATGGGTTGGCGGGACCGAGGTTAACGCGACCGAAAGCAGACAGCATATGGTTCTCCACTGAGAGGGGCGATGCATTACCAAAGCCAACGATTTGTAACATTCATAAACAGCTATTGAACCTCTAATGCACCCCTAAATGCCTGCATGTGTGTGTTTAAAGTTTCTTTAAGAACAGTAGGTCGAGCAATTACCGAGGACTACAAATTCAGCATCTTTTCATGTACCATTAGTCGTCCAGGTAGCCAAGAAAGTCCCTGCACTGTCTTTAATCCGCCCTCCCCAATCCAGTTACACCTCTCATTAAAACGAACGCTTTGGAAATATGCAGCACCAGCTAGCTTGTCCCACTTGCTAATGGTCCTGAATTGATTCTTAATTAGTTGCAGTTTTGGAAAGAATCCAATTAAAATAGTGGGAGATTCCAATAGCCAAGAAGAACTCGCTAATATGTGCTGTGCTCCACGCGGCTCTTCTTTGCACTAAGGCTTGCTCAGGCAAAAGGCAGCTATGCAAACTATGGCAGGATTCAAATCACACTAAGCATGCTCAGGTTTTAAACAGAAACCTTCACATGGTAATTTATCCTCTAGCCATAAAACATGATCAAAGAAAGGCAGCCAAACGCTGTTAGAAAAATTGCATTCCTCCATTCCACTTCTCTCCTTCCTAAAAGGACAGGGTACTAATTCAGGAGAAGACAGCAGAATCTTTTCAATATATTATATTTTTTTAAATTTGCTGTGTGTTTTCCAGTCCCCTACCTAAATTCCAAAATGGTGGGGGTGGGGGGTGGGGGGAGGCAGGGGTGAAGCTCAGAGTGGGAAGAAATAAGGTGGGGGGGGGTGGAGAAGAAGGAAGTGCGGTCGGTGTGAGTGGGAAGGCTGGAGGCAGCCGAATAGGATATTTTCCAATGTTCTTTTCTAAGGCCTGGCTGCTACCAGCAAAATTCCCAGTGTTGTTTATGAGGGCAGCTGGAGGTCATTTGACAGGTATGGCTTTTATGGTTCAGATTTAATTATAGAAAAGTGAGGGCTCAGAAAAGCAAGGTCTCAGGAAACCCAGGCAGGAGGACTCCTGCCACTGCTGGTAGGTGACAGTCACGTGGCCAGCTTTTGTATTCAGCGGTAATAATTCACTGCCCCAGCCTGGGATGGAGCCCAGCTCCCCTTTCCCCGGAGGACTGTCCACCAGGCGCAGACTCATGGAGCCTTTGATCTGCAGATTAACACGATCAGAATGCAGGGTTTGTCTTTTGCAAACATCCCTGTCCTGAAATTTGTATCCAATGAGAGGTTGAGCCCCACTTTTATTTGAGTAATGAATTGCAGTAATTAATACACACATTGATTTTTTTTTCCCAAATCTCCCTAAAGGCTATTTCCATTTTTAATTTCCGGAAAAATACATATCATTCCCTTAATAAGAAACTGCTCTGTATTTCAAAATGCGTGTGAAAGTGGAAGCACATGAGCAAACCAGGAAACAACAACTTTCAAGATGGGGCGGTGGCTGCGTGCAAGAATTCACACCCCTTTGTGAGCAGGAGAAGCTGCCCCTGTGGGATTTTACCCTCAGCACCGGATCTGTCAAACACTTCCGCATGCTTTTTAAAGACACGGTTATTTGAAGTGTGCGGTATTCACGTGGATAAATATCCCCTTCCTTTTAAACTAAGGGGTTTCCCCTCAACTATTAATAAAAGAGACATCCTGTGCGAAGAAAAAAAAAAAAGAAGGAAAAGGAAAAAAAAAGAATTGCACCCGAATCCGTTGAAATTGTGTAGTTTTAATTTTGCTTTAGGGTCATATGATTTCTTCTAATGCTGATAACAAGAGAGACAGAGGGAGACATGGCAACAGAGAGACTGATTGACTGCACCTTAAGAAAACATATCAGGGCTTAGAGTGATAGGGTTTTTTTTACTTGAGAAATAATTCTTTTCTTGCACCAGGGTTCTCAATAAATACCAATACAGAGAGAAAAGTGTGTGTGTATATGTGTGTGTGTGTGTGTGTGTGTGTGTGTGTGTGTGTGAGAGAGAGAGAGAGAGAGAGAGAGAGAGGCTCTAGGGCTTATCTGAAAGTCGCAGGGACTGAGCCGCAGGTAGGAGGCCGCTTGCAATAGTAGCTGGGGAGGAAGGAGGCTTTGGAGCCGCATGCAAACAGAAGAGATACCTGATTGACCTTTTGCTGACTCTGAGCCACGTGACACACAGGCCGCCTTCTTAGAGTGATGGCTTTAGAAGAAGATGTTAAATTTAACCTCTGGCGCAATGATAAATTGACAATAAAAAATTCAATGGCTTGGTAATTACCAATCACTTTGGACATCGGCAACATTTTTCAGCTCTGTCACTGTGCATTGGCACAAAAGCTTCAGCTGGAATCCTCCCGCTCTTCCTCTTTTTAACTTTGTTTTCATGATGCAGATTAAATCTGCCACCCTATTACTGATTCATTTTCCTAATTTTTCATGTCTGCACCATGCCCCAGCTGCACCAGGCTGATAATTGTGGAGCCCAGCCCTGATGATTAACATCAGAAGAATTAATTATGCCTGCCATTAAAATTCCGAGTTGCACATGGTGATCAAGAAAAATTAAGTTTCTCTAGGCCTCTAAATCATTTCACCTTTGCAGGGAAGGATAGCGCCTGGACAGCTAGGCTGCAGCCTGTGGTTCCTGCCGAGGTCGAAACCACATGCCCTTTGTGTAATTCAACCAAGGCTTTTCAGGCTCGTTTTCGTCCAGGATTTGGAGGAAAAGATTTAATGCTTGGAAAAATAAAGGGAATGGGAAAGATAGTCTTAATCTTTTGCTTTGAAAAGGAGATAAAATGGTACTTTCTCTGCAGCTCAGCTGCTTTTCCTGAAATATCTGCTAAGCTAATTTGTAGAGGAGTACATTCCACGGAGGAAAGCAAGGCGACCCTTGGAAGGCTGATGAAATGAGGGTGGTGGCAGAGGCTCGGCTTGACAGTCACTCTAAGGGGGAGGACAGCAAATGTTCATTCAAGCTGACAAAGGCGGTGGCATTTCTTGGAAATAAATTGATGACAGAATAAAAACAGATTCCTCAGATCTTTAGGCTAAATAATAACGAGGAAAAGAAGCTGGTTGACTGACGCATTTCCAAAATGATTGTTGCGTGAGAAACCCGAAATGTATTCAGTCTACCCTAAGGTACAAAATTTACTAGAGCTGTGGAGAGTCAGATGCTGTTCATTTATCATGCTCTCTTTCTACTCCATGTTCTGTTTCTAAATTACCATAATAATGTATATTACAGGCATGGCTTTCAAAGTCCACAAAAGGAGTCATATTTTGATGAACGGATGTAAATATCTTACACCAAATGGTAAATCTCTTATTCACCTCTATGCAAAGAGTATGCATAAGCTATGCATCAAATCGGTTTCATTTATTATCTTTAAAAAGTGATACCATAAGACAACCATTCCAATAGATGCTCTTGTTAATTTTGGGGAGTAGTAAATCTGCAGGGGCAAGTTAACCATCTACCCACTCCAGGTGATATAGTAAGGGGCAGGCAATAGTGAAAAGTTAATTTTAATGTGGCTACATTAGAAAAATAATTAAAACTTTGTCTGTTTTGAAGCTGGTGTGCCTTCCCAAGAAGTTTTGACGTTGTGACATGACGAAATTTCCAGTATAATGATTTGCTAGCTTAAGTAGCATATTCCTTCTATGTCTCAAAGCTACCGCCTGCCACAGGAACACAGGTGCTCAGATAGGGCTACCTCTGCACACTAGGGCAGACTGCCTGCAAGCTGACTTTTCTTGCCAGGACTTTTCAGAGTTGATATGATGGAGAAGTCTACTGGAATACTGAAGTTTGAAAAGTCAGAGACCCCCAAAGATAGAGGTGATCAAAGGAAATAGCTCATTAAACTCCTCATACTTTTCTTGCCAGTGACTGAGTGGACTTTTAAGTGACCGTTTTCCGGGAAAGATTCAACTCCTTTAGGAAGTCTAAAAACAGAAGGAAAAGCTGGCTACAGGCATTTGAATCTTTCTTCATTAAAAAAAAAACAAAACAAAACTAGAATTAAAAATTGAAGTGAATATTGAAATATATTCTCCTCTTCTAAATAATAAGAAAATTAAGGATGCAGAATGTGACGCAACAGAGAGAAAGGAGGAAAGAAGAAACGCAGGGCGAGGAGGACCGGAAATATATATCACTTGTGCCCCAATATTATTCAGATTAAATACCCAATATTATTCAGATTAATAATATATATAACACAACATCTAATAATTCAGAAGTGTTAGTAAGTAGCATAAGAAACAGCAGTGTGACACTTAACACTAACATTCCCATGGGTGCACATCAAGATGGTGGCTCAGAAGAAATGTCTGTATTTCTCTCATAGTTTGGGGAAACAGTAGATGTGATGTGGGGAAGACATTCTCCAGCACAGGAAGCTGTAAGAAAATAGATGAGAGGCTTCCTGTAACTATATTAAATAATGAGAGTGGGATAAAAAGATGCGAAGATTCCCCACCTGCATTCATTTCCCCTTCAAATAGACTAATTTCTTAGTAAACGCTAAGTAAATAGGCTCCTGTTCGTAGCAATGAAAAGAGGGCATGGGAGAGTAATTCAGGTATCGTAAGTATTAACTTTGATTTTGCTTAATACATCATTTCTGATGTATTGTTAATATTCATTGCTACCACTGGCATTTATGCTCTTGCTGGAGGTGGGTGTGGGTGGGTGTGGGTGGGTGTGGGTGGGTGGGTATGTTCCCATGAAATATATAAATATAACAGTGCTGTTCTCTAATTAGGAAAAATAGTAAGCAGTTCATATTAATTAACTTTATTCCCATTGCTAATAATCAGCTTTTTTATTACTTGATTTTATTTATGCATTGGTTTTTCCGGTGCTATTTCATTTAAGTAAAATGTCCACAATAAGCAGTTCTATCCAGATAGAAACTTGATTAGTTTGTTGTCTAGGCCTGGGTTCTGTTGGTAATTTGGAGTACTGGCTATATTTTGGAGTTATTATTTGGGGTAAAAAAAAAAATGTTCTAAAGTTGATTTTGACATGAAGTGCACACATCTATGTATATGCTTAAAATTATTTACTTTAATGAATTTTTATGTGAAATAAGTCTCAATAAAGCTATTTTAAGAGAATGGATTGTCCGTCAAACAATCCACTATTGGGAGCATTTCTTCCCCCCTTTCTTCGTGACAAAAGTTGGGTTCGTGCTGCAGTTTCTTGACTCAGCAACTATTACTGTCCACCTTCTAAATGGCAAGCTTTGTCCTACAAATTGAGGATGCCATTAACATGGCAACAAGAGTCCTGTCCTCCTGAAACTTACTCAACTAGGGAACAGAGACAGGCAAGTCAGTCTTGGTAACCATGGTAAGAAACAAAGCCGTGTGAGGTGATTGGTGTGAACGGTGGTGGATGCTCTCTATGTTAGACTAGGGCAAAGGTATCTTTGAGGAGGTAGCATTTAAGTTGAGAATGACAAGAAGCAGCAATTCATGGAAAGATCTGGGGACTAACCTACCCAAAATGACAAGTGCCTTAGGACGTTAACAAGACTAATGTCTTCCAAGAAGGGGCAGCTGTGTGTAGAGTAAGCAAGCTGTCACAAAGTCCTCAAAGGACAAAGGGGACGGAAGGGAGATCTTGTCAGAGACCTTCATAGCAGGTCAGTGGTCAGTAATCTGAATGATTACAGTGCATCTGTATAAACCTGGAGACTAAGTCTGAGAGCAGAAGACGGAGTTTTCCAATTGTTAAAGAGGTAGGCACGAAACGGGATGGTCTCAGGCAAACTCGGGCATCTGCTCACCAAACAGAAAAACCAAGATCTCACTCTAACATGCAATGGAAAGATGTTGATGGGTATTAAACTGGATTATGGAGAGTCTGAAAATAACCCCTCTAAGGGGTCCCCAGAGCTAATTTTTGATTAGAGAGATTAGGGATGTAAATGACACAAGCAGGTGGCAGGCAGGTTTGGCGTCTACTAAGAACCTAGAGGTGCTTCTAGCCTCTCCACCACACAGGGCTGTGTTACAAGAACCCTTGCAGCAAGACCAACCAGAACTGCTCTCCTCCAGCAGCTTTAGGGTCAGTTCCAGGACATGAAAAATGGTTTTGCTGAATCCCCAGGATTCTGTGGCATACCACATAGCAGAAAGCATTTGGGCTTGGAAAAATTTCGGAGCAGGTGCTGCCCATCAGCCACTGTAACCATGAGAAGGGTAAAAAAAAAAAAAAAAAAAAAAAAAAAAAAAAAAAAAAAAAACCAACGCTCCCAAGCAACATCTGCCCAGAGCATGGGACCTCTGTGCTTCCCTGGGGGCTATCAAGGAAGAATAAGTTATAAAATACATCCCTAATCAACTGCCGGGAATTATGGACCCAGTTTACTGACTTTTGGAACTTAATCTACCCAAGCTAATGATTTTCATTTTAGTTGAGTAATACTGGTGCGTGTAGTCTCTCTGACTCTAGTTAGGCATCACAATGTCACTAAGTCCGTGAGACACACGTAGTAACAACCAACCACTTGCCCATGAAATATGCCTTGAAACAACATCTAAGAATGGGATGGGGAGATGGCTCAGTAGGAGAAATGCTTACTGCCCAAGCACGAGGATCTGGGTTCAGGTCCCAAGCATTCATGTAAAAGCTTGGCACAGCTGCATGCATTTGTAACTCCAGTACTTGGGTGGGGGGACAAGGTGGGGATGACATGGGCAGATCCCAAGGGGCTGACTGGCTATCCTGTCTAGCTGAAACAGCAAGCTCCGGATTCAGTGAGCAACCTTGTTTGGGAAATGAAGTGGGAAGAAGTAGAAGAGATACCCAACATCCACTTCTGGCCTCCACACGTACACATGAGCACACACGCTTGTGCAGATACGCACACCCACCACAAGCAGACATGGGGAGCAGAAGAAAGGGGAGGAGGGTTGGAGCCTTAGAGCCAGTTGTGGTAGCTCAAGCTTGTAATACCAGCTAGCCTGGAGGCGGAGGTAGAAAGAAGGCCATCCTGTACTACACATCAATTTCCAGGCCAATCTAGGTGATTTATCAAGAGCCTATCTAAAAACAAACAAACAAAACCCAATAATTCCAGGCCTGCTGACTTCACCCTGCAATCCCAACATTCAGGAGGCTGGTGCAGGAGAGCAGCTGTGAATTTGAGACCAGTCAGGGCTGCATAGTGAGTTCATATCCAACCTGGGTTACAATGTCAGACTCTGTCTCAAAAAAAAAAAAAAAAGAAAAGAAAAAGGTAAAATATAAAATAAATTTAAAGGGCTAGGGATAAAATCAGTGATAGAAGGTTCATCTTGAGCTCAACCCCAGTACTACAAAAACCAGTAAACATGATAGACAGACAGATAGATAGAACATTGGAGGGATTCCAACTCCAAAAAGTGTTTTTAAGGCCCTTAAAATTCTTTTGAGGGAGCTAAGAGCATGGCTCAGTAGTTGAGAGTACTGGTTGCTCTTCCAGAGGTCCTGAGTTCTATTCCCAGCACCCACATGGTGGCTCACAACCATCTGTAACACCAATCCCAGGGGATCCAGTGCCCTCTTCTGGCCTCTTTGGGCACTGCATGCAACTGGTGAACAGATATACTTAGAGGCCAAACACCCTCACACATAAGATAACATATTTTTAAAGCACTTATTGGAAGCAGGTTCCTAACAGTTATGTTTTAGAGTGCTGACTTCCAGCAGGCACCATAATGTATTCCTCGACTGCTCCGATCATCTGTAACCCTTCACCACAAATTCACAAAGTATACGTTATTCCCATTTTACATATGAAGAAACCAACAGAGGCATCTCTCTACCACCATCATACCTTAATAAACCTCACACTTGTCTGAAAGTCAGTCTATTTGTAATCCAGATACCCCTACTGTTGCCCTCTGGTGAAGCCAAGCATGCTTTGATGTTTACAGAAAATGCAAATGTTTTGCGCGCTGTGAACAACACCTTGGGAATTATCTATGAAGACCCGAGGAAATGTCAAGTCACTGTAACCCACACATTTGCTTTGCTGACTCTGTGTGCAGCACCACCTCCAGGTACCTTCATGGTTGGCTTTGTAAGTTTCAATTTCCATACACTTGTTCAGGAATGCCCTTCTGGGGGTTCTGCACTCCAGATTTACAGCCTGTCCTATAGCGTATCTTGTGTGTCCTCACACCCTATCTCTGCACAAAACATTTATGTACCCAGGTGGTGACCATAAAAACCTAAGAGCTTCAGCAAATACGCTAAGACTTCTTTTAATAGTATTGTTGACAAGTGTGTGTGTGTGTGTGTGTGTGTGTGTGTGTGTGTGTGTGTCCTTGCCTGTGCATGTGGGTGCATGTGTCTGAGGAAGTCAGAGGTCCATACCCATGTTGAATTCCTAATAGTATGAGATGCCATCCCTGTGATCCTAGAGTTAAGCCCTGATGGCTGTGATTTGAACTGACTGCAGTTTCTCTTGTAAACAATACTGACTACACTTTTCACACATTTCACATTTTTGCTCAAGTATTCTCATCAAGTAAATTTCCAGAAGTGGAATTTCTATATACATCCTTAAGTCCCATCACCAAATGGCCAACAGAATACATTAGACCAATTTCTATTACTATCACAAATTTATAAGAATGTATTTTTCCTTGTTTTCCTATCAATATGGGCCATTTTCAACATTTGTGTATTTCATAGAAGAAAATATGTATCATTTTTTCAATTCATGATTCTTTGAATATTCATAACCCTTAATAACTCTTCATGTAACTTGGTCATGTTGACGTTTTTTTACTTATGGGAGCTCTTTATGTACTAGAGATACAATCTTCTCACAGCATGTGGCAAATACCTTTGCCCAGTTCGTCCATGTCTTGCCTTTGTTTACAGAGTGTGTGTGTTTCTACTACGATATTGTTCCTAAGTGTTTTCCTTTATGATTCAGGCTTTGGTCGCATTTGCTTTTGGTATTTTGGGTAATTTATAAAATCCCAGCTGGGTTTCTCATTTGTCAACAACAAAATGTCACTGGAAATCAGGACTTCTGAAAACATATTTTAAACTGTTACACAATCATAGACCTTTGAACAACTAGAAAAAAATGAATGATGATTTAAATTAACTTTATCAATTTTGCTGAAAAGAAAATGATCAATTTTTTTTAAATCCTATCCATGTCAATGAGCAGGTGACATTTTTGCTATTCTGTATTTACAACCTGCAATAACATAATCACAATAGTTACACCCAATTTGTCAAGAAAATGATTTCACAAGCTACTGGAGAACGTGGTGTAAGCATCACTGCTTCGGGCTATAAGAAGGGATCTGGCTGGAGTCTGGATGACAATATTTCGATGATGACCACATAGAGGATAAAACAACTAAAAAATCTTTCTCTTCCATTGGCAGGGAAGGCATTCTAGAAGTTTCCCTTTTCCTTCCCGGAGATGCTACTTAGGAGCCTCCACATTT
Organism: Peromyscus californicus insignis; assembly: GCF_007827085.1. Classification (NCBI taxonomy): domain Eukaryota; kingdom Metazoa; phylum Chordata; class Mammalia; order Rodentia; family Cricetidae; genus Peromyscus; species Peromyscus californicus. The sequence goes on from NW_026294595.1 coordinate 52,816,073, forward strand.
GTAAAAGTATAACGAGAATGGCACAGCCTCCAAGATGAACTCCACACAGCCACACCATTTACGGACATGGAGCTGCCCAGTGAGCCAGTATTTGAGCCCTGGAGCTTTCCATTCCTCTTATTATTCATCTAGACCCCTGGTCAGAAAGGTAGAGTCTGCACTATGCATATAGGCCCTGATTTCATGATGCCTGTTCAGCTCCCTCCATACAAAGCCACAGAGTTCTCAAGAGGTCATAAAATGATGAGCTAATAAACCAGTGAAAAAAGTTTCAGTCAGTAAAACTAACAGCAAGAAATAACGAAATAATATGAGCAGTATGAGTCAAAAGATCTGTTCTAACAAAAAAAAAAGGGGGGGGTGAGTAGTTCTCAGCTTTGTAAGTAAAACAATACGTGTGTGTGTGTGTGTGTGTGTGTGTGTGTGTGTGTGTGTGTGTGTGTGTTCTTGTTATTTGTATCCTACTATTAAGTGCTGTTTTTAAAAACAAAACTGTCAGATTATCCCAGGCAGAGTTACAGTCACCTCATTCACAACTGTAACTTGCAGCCGCTTCAGTACTGGTCAGAAGTGACCTGGGCTCAGGTATATGGGTCTCCACAGAAAGCAAACACAGAGTCAAGGTTATAAAGAACTTGCCGTAGGAAGGGTGGAGAGAGTCACAGGGCGTGGGGAGGGGACAATTCGAAGATTACAACAGAAAATACGATGAAGAAGTAAAATCATATCAGAGAAAAAGAGAGTGAGTATCACTATGACAGGGGACAGCTCGTTCGAGCAAATGTGGGCTGAGTCGGGCTTTAATGAAACAGCGCTGTTGAGCAATGTCTCCACAAACAGGGTGGAACTGAGCTGTCCCATGTGTGGAGGGAGAGCCAGCAGAGTTGACTGCCTTGGGGAGTCACTGAACAGGAGAGACAATGCTGAACCACAAGAGGAAAGAAAAAGTGAAATGGATGCAAAGGAAAGCTCCCTGAGGGGTTGGTAAGCTGTTCCCACCCCGTGTCTCAGTTTCCCCAAGTCAAATGTGGGGAGGTTGGTTTTTCAATAGGAAAGTTGCTTATAGAGCTGAGGATAAGGGGTTAAAGCCACGTGATTCCATATTGTCAGCCTCACCCTCATCAACACTCATTATCCTGTACAGGGTCGGCAAAGGAATGTGATTTTAGAAGGAAGGAATGGGGGAAGGGTTTGGTAGAGAAAGGGAGGGGAGAATTTGGAGGGAAGGGGCAGAGAGAAAGGACCAAAATGAAATATGTATGAAAACTCCCTATGGAAACCTATTGCTTTGCAAACTAATTTTTTTTAACTTTCTTTTATTTATTCTTTGTGTCTTTCACATCACGCCTCCTGATCCCACCCATCCCCAATTAAAAAAAAAAAATTTTTTTAAGAGAATAAAGTAGGAGAGGAAGAAAGGGAAAATCGTCATGGAAGCTGCAGTGTAATGGTGTAGAATATTAGTTTAAGATGTGTTACATTCATTTATGCTGTGGAATATTTGTTTAATGATACAAAGATGTGTTGCATTCTTTTATGTTGCATTTGCTTCACTCTGTAAAGTTATGTTACTGTGCCTGTCTAAAACACCTGATGGTCTAATAAAGAGCTGAATGGCCAATAGTGGGGTGGGAGAAAGGATGGGTGGGGCTGCCAGGCAGAGAGAATAAATAGGAGAAGAAGAGGGGGAGCAAGAAAGGAGGAGAGCCAGGTGCCAGCCACCCAGCCACACAACCAGCCACAGAGGAAGAAGGGAAGAAAAGTGTACAGAATAGAGGCTCAGAGGCAAAAGGTAGACAGGATAATTTAAGTTATATTTAAAAAAAAAGCTGGCTAGAAATAAGCCAAGCTAAGGCCGGGCATTTATAAGTAAGAATAAGTCTCCATGTATTTATTTGGGAGCTGGGTGGCAGGCCCCCAAAGAGTGAAAAAAACAACTACAGTGTAATAAAGTGAGTCACACAGTAAGCCCTTTTATCCGTACATTTTTATATGCAGGCCTTCATTGCAAAGATTCATTGGTCTGGTTGGAGGAGGCCCCTGGACATCCCACTGCTGCCCTGTGTCATGGAGATCCTGCAGCCTTGGGGCCACAGGACCAACCCCCACCTCTGTGCTCCAGCAGATCACAGACGGGGTAGATGTTGGGGTGAGCCGATGCACAACCCTGGTTCTGGGCCTGGGGAGTTGCAGGTTTGGGTCAGCCCACCAGCTCTCCCCTGTCTTCACACCAGGGTGAGTGCTCCAGCATTGCCTTAGCTAGTTCATCCCTTGCAGTGATGAGCAAGGGACAGGACCCGTTCTCCCGCTTTCACATCCTCAGGGGCAGCTCTCCCACACCTGCACCTTCAGGGCCAGTTCTACTGTGTTGCCCAGGGGAGGTGCAGGGGCCACTCTTCCAAGTGCTGAAGCTGATGAGGGCAAGGGACAGCTCTCCTGCTCTTATGACTTCAGGGCCAGCTCTCCCACCTGCCTCAGGCCTTGATGAGTGTGGGGAGGTGGAGCATCTCTCCCTGGCCCGTGCTGCCACATGACAGATGAGTAGTAGAGACAGCTCTCCCATGCTCACAGCATCAGGCCTGGCTCGCCCACACCTCCACAAACAGGGTCTGTTCTACTGTGCTGCCCAGGCGAGGTATAGGCTCCAATTTCCTGAGTGTTGCAGCTAGGAAAGGGGAGGGTCAGCTCCCTTGCCCACCACAGGGGGAGGGGGGGGCGCATCTTTCCCTCGCCCTCCCTCCACACCACAGGGCAGACAAGGAGGGTGCGGCCAGCTCTCCCACTCTCACACCCTCAGGGCTCTCTCATCTAGCCTCTGCCAACAGAGTCAACTCTCCTGTGCTGCCTAGGTGAGGAGCAGGGCCTGCTTTCCTGAGCGCTGCAGGGGGTAAGGGGGAGGGTCAGCTCCCTCCTCTGTCACAGGTAGTAAGGGACAAGGGTAAGGGGGGGGCATCTCTCCCCAGCTCACACAGCTGCGTGACAGTCGAGTAGTGGGGACAGCTCTCCCACGCTCACAAGTTCGAGGCTGGCTCACCCACACCTCTGCCAACAAGGTTGGCGGCTCTACTGTGCTGGCCAGGCGAGGTGCAGGCAGGGCCTGCTCTCCTGGTGTGTACACTAATGTTTTAAACAATTGAATTTAAAAACAGAAGAAAAACAAATGATGATTGTATGAACTAGTGCACAATGAATCATGATAAAAATTATTTTCAGGAGCTTCTTATATACCCACATGAACATGACCTACTACAGAGCCTGGAGACAAGGAGAGAAACGGTGTGAGCATGGAAAACCAGAACTGAATTAAAACAAAAAAAAATCATCTATAAAAACGATAAGGAAGCCGGGCGGTGGTGGCGCACGCCTTTAATCCCAGCACTCGGGAGGCAGAGCCAGGCGGATCTCTGTGAGTTCGAGGCCAGCCTGGTCTCCAAAGCGAGTTCCAGGAAAGGCGCAAAGCTACACAGAGAAACCCTGTCTCGAAAAACCAAAAAAAAAAAAAAAAAAAAAAAAAAAAAACGATAAGGACCTATATTTAGGAGGCAGAAATACAAAGAACTTTGAAAGAATTGCAGCAGGTCTTTAAGTGACTTTAACTTACTGCAATCTCCATCTAAGAGCCAGGTCAAGTTTAAATGTTACAGACATTCATTCACTTGGAAAACAGCTGTTGCTCCCCAACCCCCTTTCTGGCCCCAGGGACCAAGGTAAATTTTACACTTATTTCCCCCAAATTTCTGACTGATCACAGAGAGCCCTGAACCCTGACAGCCGAGCTCACGCAACCAGCTACTATCATAATTACCATCCTTGATTACCAAAATAGCCTGGCATTTAGGAAGAGAACGTAGATTTTAAGGCTGAGCAGCATCCAAACGGTCCACCTGTGTACCTGCTGGAAACATTAAACAAGCAATTAAGGCCCTCATCTCCAGTGACTCCACGTGATGTGTCCAGGGGCACCAGTGCTCCCCACAGGCAGTGCTGTTTCAAGAACCTGAATTCCGTGAAGATGGTGAAAATTTATACATGCATGCATACACACAATATGAGTATGTGTATGTGTGTATCCTGAGTCAAAAGTTCTCTAAATCCAAAATTTATGACATTTTAATTCTGGCCTCCAGACTGCCAATCACTTGGGACCCTAAAACTCTACGTCCTGATTAGCTTTCCCTCAAATGCTGCCTAGTTTTATGTCAACTTGACACAAGCTAGAGAGAGACATTTGGGAGGAGAAAACCTCAGCTGAGAAAATGCTCCACCAGACTGGCCTATGGGCTGGCCTGCAGCACATTTTCTTGACTGATAGCAGGGAGAGAGGGGCCAGTCCATTGTGGGTGGGGACGCCCCTGGGCTGGTGGCCCTGCATGTTAGAAGAGACCAGGCAGAGATGCCGTGAAGAGCAAGGCACTAAGCAATGTTCTTCCATGGCTTCGGCTACAGTTCCTGCTTCTAGGTTCCTGCTTTCTTTCAGGGATGGACGATTACCTAAAATAAACCCTCCCCTCCCTGAGCTGTTTATGGCCATAGTGTCTGATCACAGCACTACAAACCCTATCTAAAATACACCACAACACAGTGCAGTAAATCTGTCCTCAGGAAAAACAGGGCCCATGGTCCCTTCCTCCTCCCTTCCTGCTGGAGCGCCTGTGGTGCATCAAACACGGCCCTGGGTTAGTCACCACCCCGAAATGAATCAGACAGTCTATACTTGCACTGGAAAACTGAGTACTTCTTATTAGAGCCATCTATTTTACAAGCCTTCCTAAGTGGGGTCCCACCTTTCTTGGGATTACCTTCCCATCATCTCATCCCCATGCCTCCCAAACCTCCCAGTCAGAGCAACAGTGCTGTATGCTAACGGGTTCCTGCAGCTCCTGCCTCTCCTGGCTTTCATCTTTCAACGCCTGTACTAGTTCCTTTTCTCGGTGTTCTGGTGGATACAACCTAAGGGAGGAAGGATTTCTTCGGGTGCTCGGTTCCAGAAGTTAGTCTGTCGTGGCAGGACAGGCGTGGTGGAGCATCTCTACGGTGACTGGAGTGTGCCAAGCCAGTTCCTCACAGCCGAGAAGATGAGGAAGCACAACTACAGCTGGACATCAGGACAGGCTAGACCCTCAAAGGCCTTCCTCGAATGACAGATTTCCATCAGCCATGTCTCTGGCCCACCATCTCCCCCAAAAGCTCCTCCTGCTGGGGACCACATGTTCATACACACAAGCCTGCAGGGAGCGTTTCACATTCAAATCATTTGTTGTTATAGACCACTCGTTTGCAGTGCTGCTCACCACTTGAAATATTCTAACATGGGTTTAAATTCTGACTGAGTTTTTCTGGCTTTTGGGGCGTCGGTGTTTTCCCTGAGTAAATGAAAATAAGAATACCTACAGGCCAAGGACACCCAAAGAATTAAATGAGTTAGTATGCATGAAAGCACCCAATAGAAGTATGTGGATGGCTTTCCTCAGCAATCCTGAGAATAAAAGCCTCCTCCTAAATCCTCGGGGCCTGATGACATCTGCACTCCCTCCCCACATCCCATCAGCGGCTGCAGCGGCCTTCTTTACCACTTCCTCATACCTGGGGCAATGTCTGACTGGGGAAAGTGGTGGCTGGCTGCCACGCCACGTAATCGGTTGGCATTAGTAGCTGAGTTTAAATATTCTACTGACTTTACGGATTCATCAGGCATTCAGATTGTACCTCCACGCTTAAAGGAGAGTGCAAGTCTGGGTTTCTGCAGAATGATCTGCATCTTTTGTATTGTTTAGGGGCAAATGCAGAACCCCTAAAGATTTATGTTTAAATAGTGTTCTCTTAACTTCACGCTGCTCTCTATGCTCAGTGGTTATGAAGCAGTTGTTAAAGCCAAACCAAGAGTAAGCATTTTTGCAACGAAACCACATCATTGGGATACAAAGAGAAACAGGAAGTTTAAGGGTTAATGAGGAGTCAGCTCAGTTTTACCGAGGCTCCCTTCAGCCAGTATTCACTCCCAGTATTTCTACAACCTCACAAGGATGAAAACCACAAGCCTGCACCTTCCAAGAAGCAAGCCAGGGTGAAGGACTCACTTTTCTAGGCCATTCCCACTATAAAACTTGGTCTTGGTTCTCAAGCTAAAGCAACTGGAGGAAGCTTCAGGTCTTTCTAGAGAATCACGGTGCTGGCCGGCAGCCCCTTGCTTCTGCGGGACTGATTTTGTTCTGATACATCAAGGACCTTCCTCAGCTCAATAAAACTTCCCTTGCATTCCAATCAATCTTAACCAACTTCACCTAGACTCAGCAGCATATAAGCAGAAGCTACCAGGAACTCCACCCGCTGGTGCACAGGGCAGCAGCCGAATGTCTGGGATCCCATCCTGACACCCATGTCCCCTAGAGTGGTTCTCCACCAGTTCCAGAAACCCAGAGACTGTTCACAAGAGCGTAATCTGCTTACATGGATGAAGTCTCTTGCCCCTCACCTGATGAATGGGTGTAGCTACTCCCCAAGAAGTTGAAAAGCAGCCAAAACACACATTCTCAGACACACTCACTCACAATGGGAATTGCTCCACATGGGAAAACAAGGCTTTCCCAGTGAGGACTCAGAGAAACTATGAGGGTCACAGGTACTAGGAGAGAGGCGCTGATTGGACAGAGTCTCAAGACACACTTGGATGCAATTGTTCTTTTTTTTTTTTTTTTTTTTCAGGAAAATCCTCCAGAATGGAGAGCCAATATCTCCTTGCCTCATTCTAGTAAATTCTGTCCATAACACATTACACTTCCCCGGAGACATTTAGAGAGTACCATTCATTTAATTGCCTGCAAAACCCAAGCCAGAGTAGCTAGAGCTTGGACCTCTGTTTGTTGGCTGTCTACAGATTTACAATGTAGCAGCATGTGGATCTTCAGAGCCAACGTGTTAGAAATCTAAGGTGCTTATTCGACCCGCAGAAATACAATGGGCAAGAGCAGGAAATGCTTCAGAGTCCCCAGAAGGCATCAACCCCAATTACGTTCCTACACATGTGTGCAGCCCTTAAGCTGCTCATTAACATTTGGAAAATTCTTCTGGTAAATGTCTTCATATCCAATTTAGGCTTCTTTCTCCTTCTCCCTACCACCCTGGTTTCATAGACAGGCCACGATAATGAGCTATATAAACGTAACTCCTTAAATGAAGAATGTCATCACTTCAGAGTACAAGAGAGCCGTGCTTGTTGCGTGTACGTCCACAAACCACACTTGCTGTCTGTTAGAGTTTGTAGCAACTTTTAAATCTGTCATCACGGCATGAATTTCATACTAAGCCCCTTTCCTGGTGCTCGAGCCAGGAAGTAAGAGGGGAGCAGGCTGTGTCATTTATGGGCAGACTGGTATCGGGTCAAGTGTGACATCACGCTCTGCTGGGCCATAATGAGGTGAGAAGGCAAGCTTGCAACAACGTGGCACTTTGTTTAGTGGGGGGCTGTATTTCAGCTTATGATAAAACCCAGTCTGAGGATATGGACTACAGCGTTTTCCCAGCCTCGAGCAAGGGAAGAGTGAAGGGGGGAAAGAGGAAAGCCGTTGAAGAATTTGGCAAAATAAAAATAATAATAATAAATAATATAAAAATATATAAAAAGCCAAAGGGCCAGGATAGGCTCTAAGCAGGGTAGTTCCCTGGCGTCTGTATGGGTCATATGTATTCAACTAGCGTAGTAAGACCTCGAACAACTGGCCTGAGTTCTGTCTCCTCGTTTTGTTAGCACCCAAGCAGACAGAGGAAACTAGACTCGGAATGAGTGTGTGTACGTATATCTACTTCTTTAAAAAGCAAGATCCTGTTTTCAGCATCGTAGGAGTTCTTCACTTGACCAAATGTTTCCATCCAAAACAGTAAGAAAAAACCTCACATGGCACACCTCCTCGGTCTCTCGTTGTGTAACCTACTCAACATTTGAATTCGTGACTGACCCACAGAGTAAGCTATAAATGTATATGGCAAATGTGACCAGGCAAAAGAAGTTTAATATCCAATTATTTTTCTAAAAGTGGAAGAATGTGTTTCTATACACAGATTAGTGCTGCTCTCAGTCTTGATGGAGGAGTTCCCCTTTGCAGTGGGTGACAGGGAAGGCAGACACTCACGACTGGTCCCGGTTCTGAAAATAAGCCATTGCTGAGTTCTCAACTTTCAACAAGACCACCACCGTGTCAGCCCTGCCAGGCTCAGGAACAGATTGCAAAGAGAGGAGAGGAGAGTGCAAGAGCCAGAGTGGGGGTGGGGGGTCTACGAAACACCATCTTCTGCACGGGATGTGACAATTGCGCTTACGAAGTCACAGTAGCCATGGTCACCGGCTCAAGATTGGACCTGTCAACCCTGTATCATGAATAGGGAAGGGATTCATGATGCCTCATCCCGCTGAGACGCTGTTGACAGTCAATGGCTTCCGTGGGGGAGGGGATCATTTTCTTCAGTGGTGTAGCATCTGTTGAGTTATCCTCAACCCAGGCTCATGCAAGCATAAGTCTGCCCAGTAAACCTGAATAAAACAATAGAGTTCCCACGCAAGCCAAGTAGCAGTTCCAGATTTCCAAACTATGTAAAGGTGATGAAGCAATTTCTTATGAAATATATACCCTTCCAGCCTAAAGTAAAATAAAAATTGGTTTATAATCATAAATAATCCCTACCTGTTCATGGATTTATTACACTTATAGTGGACCTTGTGTTCAAGAGGTGGTCCCTGATAAACAACCAACAACGTGACAAGACAGAGTTGATTCAGAACAGGTAGCAACAGCAACTCAGAAGAAACCGTTAAGTTTACTGAAAACTACTCTATCTACTGCTAAGAGAGTGCCTCGCTCAAAGCTGCTGTTTTTCCTGTCTATAAACATCACAAAAGGCTTGAACCACTCCTGAAGGAGCCCAGCCTTCACATACATGAGGAAGACCCAGAGCTGCACACCACTAAGTCCCATTAGTTCTCTGGAGGAGTTCATTTTTCAAATTGCTTTAAATAGTTCTACTTCATTTAAGTGAGAAATTTATTCTAAGTGAAAATATAGCATTATAAAGCTAAAAAATCTACAATTATTCTTTTGTTTTCATTTTCTCAGCTGTAATCAGACACACCCCCAGAAGAAGAGAGCTGAAGCCTTATCAATTCTTCTTGCCTTTTCTGAAATATTGGTTTCTTCCCACAAGCCCAATAACAGCCCAATATTAATTGGACTCATGCTTTTTTTTTTTTCTAATTATGGGCCTGTTAGAAGCTATGCTTATCTCCATGGTGACCATATAGCTCTTCATCAACTATAAATTAACCCCTGCTTAGCTGCCTGCCACATCTCGTACATGCTATTTGACCTGCTCAGATGCTTAGCTATGACCACAAAGTAAGCCATTTTTCTCTCTTCACCACCAGGACAATTAAACTACTTGATTCTTTCTGTAACTGGAATAATAAATAGCTAAGAGTATGATGCCATAAAATTAGGGGGTGGGCATTTTGATCTCAACTCTATCATATCCATTTGTGTTTCCTTTAACAAGGTATTCTACTCCTCTGAGCCTTAGTTTACAGTCCCAGGAAATGGGAATAATAACAAAAAGTACAGAGAAACTGCTCTGAAGATCATAAATTGCACACAAAGCGCTTAACACAATAGTAGTGCTTTGTGAATGCCTAGAAAGCTCATTGGCTAATGGTTGGTAAAATAATCATTACATAAGAATTAGAAATAAACAAATATCATGTGTGATAAACGTGTCAAAATGTGTTGTTCTTGACAGGAATTCATGGGCAGCCATTATCCGAAACATGGTCCTTTCTCTGCTTAACTATATTTTAAGGCCACATATATTACCTGTAAGGGTAAAAACAGTGGCAGAAAAGAGAAAGTCCATGGAAACAAAATTCAAAGACAGCCAATCAGTCAGCAAAGCCCCCACCCTCTGCGTATACAATCAGCACCAGCTGTAGTCCAATTAAACTTAATCTAGTCACATGCTCATGTGCTCCTCAGAAATTAGAGGAAATCAATTCAAATGCTAATGAGAAAGTCCATAATTTATTATCTGCTGAGGAATGCATGTTACATTAATTTTAACTGTAAACAATTATTTTTATTGCAAGATTAATTACCCCATCTTATACAACTTCCTTTTTTCATATTCTTTTAAGGAATTAGTTTTCAGTTGCTGTTTTGGGGCTCTGTCACAGTCCTTTGGCTTGAGAAAAGTATAATTAATTTAAGGATGCTGCAAATGTTGTTTTCTAGTCTTCTGCCAAAAGAAAGTGGGATAAATGGCTGGGTCAAGCATGGAGGAAAATGGCCAAAGCTCTGGCCAGGATGAAAGACATTCAAACTTAAAGTGAGAGGGAGGGTGACCACATGGGGCTAAAAGGTGGGCTTGTCTTGGTCACTTCTGAGCAGTGCATTCCAAAGGTTTCCACAAGCAAGTCTAGCCTCAGGATTCCTGAACCTTCCACCATCGATGAGAGCTGCATGGCTGTCGCTCTGAGCAACTGGAAAAGGAGAGGTTTGTGCTATCAGAATTCTGCTCCCTTGACAAAGGTGCTCTCACCCTGACTTGATTTCCAAGGCAAATGAAGGCTTAATATGGCAGCTTGTGGGAAATCATTCTTAAACTGATCTCTCTGAGCAGGGAGAACAGGACTCTAGGCAGCAGGGAGCACACATTGGCTTGATTCTTTCTGACTGACCATCAGCCTGACTCTCCTGCTGGATAAAATTTAGAGGTTCATTTTCTTTATGGGCACAAGCAGACTAACCATTTTAAAGGTAAATATTTGTGAAATAGCAAATCCATTTGTTTACTTCATTGGGGGCTTTCTTAATTTAAACTTCCAGTGCAGGCAACTGCAAGTCATCGATTAAAATTAAATTAGTTTAAATTAAATCAATAAGCCTAGTGGTTGATTTCAATGGGAATTTGGTTAGAAAATGGAGAAGAGAATTGAGCCCAGGGAAGATTCAACTGCTAATTACTTATAAAAGTTTAGCCTTAAAGGGTAATAAGCATTTGACCCAGGAGTGGAAACAGAGGAAGAAGGTTAGCTATGGCAAACCTGATCCACGACCTCAGCAAAAGGCTTAGCCATGACTTCCGGTCATGGGAATCGAATCCTAGTTGTCCGAATACATCCCAATCTGATCATTTCTCATTGCTAAGGCCTGAATGGCCATTTGAGAATGTAGACCAGTCATCTGGGCTGGAGAAGAGAGGGTGAAAAAAGAACTTTCCCCAAAGCATACCACCCTGTATAGCCAAATGGAAAACAAAGGAGCCTTGCCCCCTACACAGACCTTTGTGATTTCTAGTGACTACACTGGCAAGTCCCTGCCAGGAGACCATGCGCTATTTATCAGAATTATATATAGTAGCTACAAAAAAATCAGGAAGTGCTTGGAAGGGACAGCCTGTGGTGATAGAGGTCACACCTGGTTTTAATTTGATTGTCAGATGTCGTAGAGTGGACTTGTAAGACTTAACTCCATTTCTACTCCAAACCCATAGGGAATCATAGCTGATTTATTTTAGCAAGGAGTTCCATGCTCTCGATTTCTATTCCAATTTCTCTGCTTAATAAAATAAGATGTCATGTGTCAAGTTACATTGTGGGAATTATTTCAACAACCCAAAGCTGTTCAACTCAGCTCCAAAACTTGCCACAAAGCCAAGATCTACCGCAATGCGTCATGATTTGTCACCCCAGAAACCCTTCCGAGTTCCCAACCAACTGATGGGCGGCACACGAGAAGAACAGCATGAAGGATTTCTAAGCTTTGCACCCCTTTGGTTTAATACACACTAGGCTTTACCATCCGTTGAATCGCCCAATAACTAAATTCAAGCTACTTTGGTTTGTTTTGGTTTTTTGCCAAATACCAAAATGAAACAAAACTTATCATGAGCTAAACTTATGGTCATTTCCGTTTCTCAAGCTATAAACTTCAATGCCAGCCTCCACAAAACACACGGGCAAGGGCCACCATTAATTTCGTCATTTCACATAATAGAAATTTGCATTCCATTAAAGCTCTCTGATATATGGCGATCAAGACATCCATGCACACAAGAAGCTACACATGTGTCATAGGAGTGTGTCCTGCCCTGGATGTGTTTTCTATAGTGGGAACTGGCAACAACTTCATATGACCCCTTCTCTTCAGAGAGGTGAGTGGGAACATGCCCAGCTCTGATCAATTGCACATGTACTTCATAGATCTCAAACCAATGAGGTAGAAAAGAAACTACTTTGGGCAGAGTCTATAGATCATAAATGTGATGAATGGGCCCCATCTGTAAGTGCTTGTATATTCTATACATAAAGGTGGTGCTCCAGTGCACTACCCTAAATCTCTTGTGTCGGATACATAGCCTTCATGTCAGGCACATATAGAATGTTCTGCAGAGCACTCACTTCTGCCCAGTTAATATGTTCTGGAATAAACCCAGCTCAGGAGAAGCAGAGAGATGCTGTGTGTAGCCACCTCCTGAGCATCTCCTTATTAAGAAACAAGAAGTCCCAAACATCTCAACAGAAAAAGATCATCGTTCCCAATTTCCCAAAGAGAAACTCACTCTTAAAGGAGCTAGGGGTTCAAGGAAGCAACCTTAGGTCTTCCACGGCTTTGAGAAGCACCCATCTCTGGGAAGACTGAGGCCATTCACATGTTCACACAACTGGACTTCCTCAAATACACACAGCCCATCACTTCCCGCCTTGGTGCAAATTCTGTCAACTTCTCTGGCCTTGGAGGGACTTCTGGGCTTCCACCTCCGCTCTAGTCCCAACTGCATCAAGATTTTAAAGCCACCCACACAGGATCGATGGACAGAATCAGAACATCTGGGAACCTGAGCGAGAAAAGACGGTTTTCATTCCGTTCTAAGTAAATTTGTCGTTGCCTGAACCGTGAACAAATACAACAAAGCAGAACACAGTTAGTGCACCTGGGGCCTCCATGTTTTCATAGCATCATTTTTTGGCAGGTATCTCACTTACACTCATCACGACCTCAAGGTTTTTATTGCCAGACTCTTAATAAAGCATACACATGACTTGTAATTTTAGCATATCCTCCGTGACCATTCCTGATCTAATTGGTTTTCTTTGTATTCTAGATATTTTACTTTGTGCACTAAAAACAGTTTTTCTAAGAAAGTGTTTATTAGCGTCATCAAGCTTTCAAACAAGTCACATAAAATGGGCACACTGCATCACCACTCATAGCAGGGGAGGGGAGTGAGGAAGAAAAAAGAGAAGGAGGGAGGAGAATATTAGATACAGAATCCCAACTTCAGCATGAGTCTGGAACTCAGTTCCGAAACATGGATTTTTACCTGGTCCCACCAAACAGCAAGTTCTAGCACCCTAATCATTCGTTCTGTCTGTCCTGCTCAGATCTCTCCAGAAACACGGGCCATTCTCTTGTCCATCTAGGACTGCACCCTCTCATCTGCTCCCTGCTTTATTCATGTTGTAAGTACTGAGTGGCTACATGTCAGGTACCATGTGATGGTACATAATACAGGGCAAAAGACACAAGTTAGTGTTCCAATAGAGCATTCACCCTTCCAGGATGGGTGAATGGCTGGATATTTAATAGGCAGACAGATAGACAAGTGATAGATGGGCAGACAGACAATAGATAGGCAAAGGGATGTGGCAAGTTATGTAGAATACTGTACCCTGAGGGGAGAGTGATCGACACGGTCAGAATGAGAAGAGAGGGTTATTTTATGAAGGGCTTCCTAGGTGTGAGAACCTTAAAGAAGTTCTGGGGTAGTCATCCAAGAGTCTTAGGCAGGAAATTGTCATGACCCGATTTACAATTTTAAAGCCTGTTTTGGCTGATGTATATTGATGAATGGGGTGTAAAATCACCAGAGAGAGAAGGTTAGTGAATCAGGAGACAATGTCAGCCAGGAGTGAGGTGATGGCCATGAGGATGAAGAGATGGTGATGAACTGGGATATTTATCAAATTGGGTCACAGCAGGAGACAGACTATATGGCAAAATCAATATAATCTGAGTTTTTAAAAAGGCAATTTGTAAACGTGATGGTTGACTGTAAAGGAACCTCAGAGGATTGCGCAATAGCCTGAGGCTGCTACTCCTACACCCCAGGAAGTGGGAAGCCATACCATGGAAATAGTTGAGGCAGATCCAAAAGAAGTGCTGTCCACCTGCAGGAGCTTCTGACAGCCCTAGGCCATGCGAGCCTCAACCCCACCCTCTTCCCATCCTTCAGTCACCAATAAGGACCCACCATTGGCCAAAGGGAACAGGCAGGCGTGCACCACCACACCTGACACCATTTGTTCTGTTCTAAGTCCCTCCCTCTCAAATATCCCCGTTCTGATGCCAACCTGCTCAAAGCCAATTACCTGGTTTTTAACAGTTTCTATCTGGAGTGGTTTAACAGCTCAGGAAGAGCAAACACATGGCTCCCCTCTGAGCTGATCTGTACTGTCGTGGTAGTGTCTTAGACCTTGGAGAATACGCAAACACGTCCACGGCGTATCCGTCTCAGTGCCACAGACAGGACCTGCTGATGTGTACATCGTCTCAAGCTAACAGACACCATTGCATAAGCAGCACAGGCAGATCTTCCTTGGAGAGATAAACTGAGCCTCTGTGTTAGCTGATGAAAATAAAATACCGAGTATCAAGTAAAAATGACTTTATTTCTGAAAAAAAAAAAAAAAACTGCCTCATGCTTATCAAGATATCTGCTATATCTTGCCTGTTCCATACAGTAGCATGCACAACTTTTCAGCTCTGCCATCAACATGTGATAAATCTTCCCTCTGGGGCAGGGTGTATCTCTGTACCTATCCAGAAAAAGAATTTGACTCTTGTCTATATGTTTGGGGGAGTGAGGTGGGGGTAGAAAAAGAGGAAGAAGAAAAAGGGAGCGCACTGTGAAAAGCCAAAAAATCAATCTTGAGACTTCGATGATTTAACCGGCCACAAAAGCACAGAAATGTATGAGAAAGCATTGATTGATTTTTTAACTCTGTAATCCTTCCCACCCCATCTATTATTCTGTATGGATCATATTAGCCATCATTATGACTAAGACAAGATAGAACGCTGACATCTGCCTGACATGATATAACTGTAAATGGAATCGGCTTACACACAAAGGCTTTTACCTGGTTATTAATAGTGCTCTCGGTGGGTGATGGACCGGGCTGATATTAAAGCCTCCATCGGCCGCATCAAGCCATTGCAATTTGATTTCAGTCCAAGAACTCCTCGAGGTACTGATTGCACAGTGTCCTGACAAACTGCTCCAGTATCATTCCTGGATCCTCACCCTTTTAAAAGGCTCGTAAACCGTTACGGGTGGTTGACAGCTTGCTGGCACTGAGGATTCTAAGTCACTTCTACTGGGCTGCAAGACACCAAGGATGTCCAGAACTCCCTTGGTGACATTCGCAGGCTTAATCATCACCAGTGTGAGTGCAAAGCCGAGGAAGATTTAGGGCATACAGCTTTGCAGGGGGCATGCGCTGTGGTAAAGCATAGATGAACACACACCATGGTGTTAAGGTCACTTAGTGACTTTGGCTTTATTCACTTACCTTTAATGAATCAATGAAAAATATTTGGATCTGCGGGGCACCATCTACCTTCTCAGCTTTGTGGGGTATTTAATCACTATTTCTTGTATCAGCAAAACAAATACAGCAAGACAAAGTAAAGTAGAAGCAGTAGATTATTGGTCTTGTTACAGAGATTTAAAAGCAGTCCCAGTTAGAAAAGGCAAGTTTTCCATCTCTTATTTGATCAAATACTTTCTTTTAGTTAGCAGATATTTACTAAGATATGTGTGTGTGCATATATATGTATGTGTCTATATCACTTTCTAATGAAATAAAAACATGGATGAAATTTTTGTCCTTTTGCAGCCAACAGCCATTGACCTCAGAAAAAATGGTTGGGAGACGCATAAATTCTCTTCAACTTATAATGGGATTATACCTCAATAAACTCATCGCAAATCAAAAAGTATGTTTAATATATACAATTCACAATGAACATCACAGTTTAGGCTAGCCTTCCTTAAACACGCCCAGAATTCTACTACATAGTAAGGGAAAACCATTTAACACAAAGCTTTTTTAAATTTGTTATTTATCTACTTTTGCATATGTGTGGTATGTTTGTGTATGCATGTTCACATATGTGTGGGTGTATGTACCTAAATGTGTATGAGGGGCGCTGAAGCTGATGCTGGATGTCTTTCTGGAAGACCACTCTCTACTTTATTTGTTGAGGTAAAGTCTCCGAGCCCAGAGCATAGAGATTACAACTAGTCTAGATGGCCGGCTTGCTCCGGGGACCCCGACTCTGCCTTCTGAGTACTGGGATCTAAATTCCTCATAATTGCGAGGCAAGCGATTTATCCACTGAGTCATCGCCTCAGCCACACAGAGCCAACTTTACCATAAACTATTGAACATATCATGCACTTTATCAGACACATCACAAGAGCAAAACTTAGGGTGCATGAGCACACTTTCAGACCACCGTAAAACTGAGAGTGTGCAATATGCCCAGCCGAGCTCCCCAGACTACACTGGCAGCCACGCAGCCACACTATAAATAACAGGCTAGGAGATGGGGCAGGTGGGCAAGCAAGCAGGGGAGGGGACTACCTTATCTTCAAAAGCATTTCTTTCTGAAAACTTGAAGATATCATATTGTCCCATCTACCAGGACGAGCTCTTCATTTCTGGGGATCAGTTGTGAGAATTAAAGGAAGTTTTAGACAGACAGATAGAACCCAGTACCTGATACAAAAAATTATAATAAATGTGACCACTGAGGAGGGGAATGTCAGTGAGGATGTATTCAGTTGTCCATTATATTTACTCCCTCATTCAATGAAACTGAGGCAGAAACGGCAAAGATGGCATTCCCTCCAGTGAGCTGCTTTTTTCTTGAACATTCCATTTCTGCCCCTTGGATTAGCATTTCTGCTGCTGGTACTAAGTAAGATACTTGGTACCAGATGCTCCTGTATTCTGGGCTCTCTCATAACTACTCAGTTTCTGGAGTTTCGATGTTATTGACAGGAGGGCCCAGAAGTTCCCAGGCTCCTGAACAGATGAGGCAGCTCACAGATCTACAAAGCAAGGGAAATACCCACCCAGTGAGGGCCTGCCTGCAGAGATACATACAATCACTCTGACTGTGTGATTGGGGATGGAGATGGAATGCCCAAACATTACACACTTCTCAGGCATACTATGTGTGGCTTATCACGTGCCCATGACGAATACACAAAAGATCTCTGCTGTCACTGATGAGCACCTAGTCAGAATGCTGGTTCAACAGTTGAAAGAGGGGACTTCTGCTTTTGTGAGATGGTCGCCTGCAAATTTGGTGGTCGGTGTTGCTACGTCACTGCACATGCACTGTCCAGTAGCCAAGCAAGAGGCTTAGTCATCTCTTACATCTTACGTAATCCATGCACTGCGTGGTTGCGTAATTTGCACGAAGCGTGATCATGCAATCTGTGCGCATGGGTAGCGTAGCTGTGTGAGCCCATACGTGAATGTATGGGGGGTGGGGTGGGGGACCCATAGAAAGCGGGTCACAGACTCCTCCCCCTTCCTCTTCTTCCTCTTTCTCTCTGTACAATCTCCATAGGCCTAACCACATTCTCCTCTGTTCCTTCTCCTAATAAACCCTTATAATGGGTCTTGTTGTGCCTCGTGGCTTTTCTCGCATTGTTAAACAGCACTGCTTAATGAATAACATTGCACCACATAAAACTAACAATCAGCAGAGGTAGTATTCACTCTACACTCCTATAGACTATCCATACATTATCCATAGACATCTACCTGGAGAAATCAGGAAACACTGGTTGAGCTTTCAGTCTTTGGACACAGTGGAGAAAGTGACAGGGAAGCTTATTATGGGACATGGAGCCCGACATCCTCATGTAAAGAGAAGAGAGTGGACCCACGTTGTGATGGCTGAGAAAGGGAGATAAATATGATGAGAGGTGATTCATCTTGACTGAACCACAAGAAGTGCTCAAATACTTGGCTAGATATGATTGCAAGTATTTGGTGAAGGCGTGCTGCATGGGAATGACTTCTATGTCAGTGTGTTGACTAAAGCAGACTGCACTCTGTGGTTTGCAGTTGACTTGACTGCTGCAACCTGTCGGAAGCAGTTTTATGAGTTAAGAGGCAGTGACACAAATCTCCATACGAAATGCCTCAGTAACAGATTTATGGACGGGGTGTGGTGGAATGGAGTCGGGAGGCTGGCAAGTTTGAGGCTAGTCTGGGCTACACAGGGAGACCCTGTTTCAAGTAAACAGGTTATACCACCCTGCTTGCACAGCAGGCACTGGGGCTTCAGAATGCCCCCCCAACCCCCGCTGGCTCCCAGCCCCTGATCCTGGCTCTGGGTCTCCACTGGTCTGCATCTTTAGGGCAGGCCTTCCTCACAACGACTTCACTGTCCCTTTTCCCTTCAAGGCACATCTGCCACACTGGAGTTGAGCTATCTGTCCTCTTGTCTTGCCTTCCTAGCTCAACGCTGTGTATTTTATTCCCTTGAAAATTCAAAGCAAACAGCAGTGGAGGAAGTGGCAGAGCAGGAGATGGGGGAGCCCTGTAGGTCCGCAGCCTGGTCCTGCTCCTCTCGGCCTTTACTCTTGTGATTTCTAAGTCCCCCTAGTTCAGGTGAAGACTTTCAAGCCTTGGTTTTTCTGGGAAAATGGTCTAGCTCCATCTAAAGGTGATCCCTCATTACATTCTTTCATCACAGTCATTTATACATGTGGGTGATGACTTCTGTCCCACTTCAACTGCCTGGAACTCCCCGAGGGCTTTTGGTGGTTGGTATATAAACTGTAACACAAAACCAGGTGTATAGTAGTCACTCCGAGAAAAACTGAAGAGTGAAAAGGAATAAAGAAAGCGATTTAGAGCTACCAGAACCAAGAGACCCAGTATATATCCTCTTGTTTTCATGAGGCCACCCTCATATGTCACTAAAAACAGGTCCTTATTATCTCTCCCTTAGCCCCTCTGCTGGGTAAACACCATTAATGCAGACATTGACACTCAGATTAATGATGGGAAGCAATTTATTGAGCTGATATTTGGTGGAGATGTCATTAGCGGGGCTCCTGTGGAGCCACTGCATCAGATTAGATACAGCCTCCCCCAAGAACACAGAGAAAATCATTTAACTGCTTTTCTGTGGCTGTTTATGTGATGTCAGCCCTCTGCTGCCTCTGAGGCAACTGTGAACTTCTATGACTGCTCTGCATTGAGGCCGGCTTGCTCTCTCCTGATAAATGTGCCCCACAATAAATCACACTGTTGGGGCCTTGGTTTCTGTTGTTGTCCCCTCTCGTGTCTGTATTAAAGACACTAGAACATTTCCAAAAGTGAGACAAGGTCAATAGAGCTACAGGTAAAGCTACAAATAACTTTACCTACAGGTAGCATCTGAAGGGTAGTCTCAGAAATGAGGAACAGAGATCTGCTGGGCTTGGGTGGATTTGCAAATCCGTCAGAAAAAAAAAAAAAGATGTGGATTTTTCACAGATTCTTAGGGAGGAAAACGTAAAATATCTTCATTTAGGAAGAAAAAAAAGGCAAAATTTGAGGGAAGAGGATACATGTCCCTTCCTCATTGCCAAAGTAGCAGGTAATATATATAGTCCTATGTAAGTGCCATCCTCCATTTTCCTAGTTTCATTTATAAAGCACTTACAGGCCCAACACACAGACATTTCTCACCTTTCATAAGCTCATTCACTCATTTTCTTAATGTTTATCGGCTTTACCAGCCCTGACTGATGACCAATCCTCCAGATGCCACTGGCGGTACTATGAGATCTAATGTTTCTTGTTGACACTTCTCACTGTTAGGAATCTCTGTGTGGTGTGTAGAAGGTCTCTAGGGGGCTGGAGAGATGGCTCAGCATGTAAGCGCACTGGCTGCTCTTCCAGAGGTCCTGAGTTCAATTCCCAGCAACCACATGGCATCTTGCAACCATCTATAATGGGATCTGATGCCCTCTCCTGGAGTGCAGGTATGCATGCAGACAGAGCACTCATATACATAAAGTACATAAATAAATCTTTTTTTTAAAAAAAAAAAAAGAGAGAGAGAGAGTCTCTGTCTCAAAACTGACTTGTCTGTCTTACTTATGCCTTTTGGACTTATGGAAAAATCAATCAATCATTCTTCCATCACCGCCGCCAGCCCCAGGTACTTTCATCTAACATTAGGTGTCATTGCTATACTAAACATAATAATAAATAATAAAGCAAGTTTCTTCCCTTCTAAGTTATGGACCAGCTGGAGACTATCTTAATCATTTGTCTCTAGAGTTGGAGGGTGTTACTTGTAATGTCACAGCGGTTCCAAGTGCGTAGCGATGCGGGTGGACAGTGTTCGCAGGCCTGTTTCTTTCTGTAAAGCTCGGCAATCACACCGTCAGGACAGCCTCTGATGGGCTCATATGATGTGCTCATACATGTCACTTACCTTCTTGGCCTGTGGCTGCTCAGTATCTGAGACTCCTGAAATAAACAATAAGAACAAATAAGCATTTTAAGTTCCATCCTCCAATTAATCTTCAAAGATCCCGTTTCTCACCTGAATCCAGGCTTCTCCTGCACTACACGTTTGTCCCTGGAATTTTGGAATTAATACTAGCTCAGTCTGTCAAGTAAGGGGGAAAGGGATGTCCTTGAAAGTCAGTCTTCCACCTGGAAATTAGTACTGTGGCACGGGCACACATTAAATAAAATGTGATTGAAAAATATTGCTTTTTCCCCCTACAAGTTATAAAGCAAGATTAATGATCAATTGAAAACTCAAATCAACTGCCAGATGAAATCTCCCCCACTAAACACCACAGCACACATTAACAGACAACTTCCATCACCCTGTTATTTCTCATGTCTAGGTCTTCCAGGCTTCCTTCAGTCATGCCTGGTAGAAAGCTTCCAGGAAGCCCACACCGGTACCGGGGAACCAGTAACTGTCCAGAGCAATTGAACTGTCCTTGCTTGTCATGGGGCCTTTCATTCCTGACCACGCCTGACATCAGGGAGCCCTGAGCTCACACATCAACCATGGATTCACAGGAAGACCGAGTCACAATGCCGTTTCTCACCTGAGAAAATGCAGAGAATACCTACCATAGTGAGTACTATCCACACCCAGAAAGAGCTAAGTCAGAAAGCACCGCCAGAAAGCGCTGAGGGAGCTACCTACTGAATGTATAAACTGGACTAAAAGGGCTCCTCGGTTTAGACTATGAAAGAAGACCCAGACAAAGGTGCATACTGCATTTAATGGCACCCTTTTGTCACTTACTCCAATGTGGGTTTTGAAATTGTGTTGGATGGGAACAAAATCCATCGAGTCAGTGGCTTTCTAATTTGATTATTTCCAGTTATTTTTTCAGCTAACTCCACCTTCTTGATTTTATGGTTGCCTTTGATCACAATAAATATTTTAATTTGAAAGGGATCCGAGCTGGGATGTGGTGCACTCCTGAAACCCCAGAACTTGGAAGGCTGAGGCAGGAAGAGCCTGAGATTGTGAAGTCAAAGCTAGGCTGGACCGCACAGTGAGAACCTGAGTCTAAAAGTGGGGAGGGATATGATTTGACCGTCAAAATCACCTGGTGATTAGGTGAAATTAAGTTATCAGATGAATTTATCAACAGGTACTTCACGTTTGTTTGATGTGCTATTCTAGGCATCACAAGAGGAAAAAAATTCCAATGTGTCTTTAACTGTTACTTATTAACAGACATTCAGTCAAAAATAAGGCAAACAATAAACTGGGCAGAGTGTCACAGACCTCAGACTTGGATGACTGAGGCAGGAGACCGGGAGCTCAAGGTCATTTGGGGCTACCTAGTGAGTTCAAGGACAGCCTGGGATACATGAGACCGTACTTTAAAAAAAGTTAAAATAAGAAGAATAAAATTAATTACACAATATGCCCACTCAGTCTAAATCAAGAATCCAATACACATCCTTCCTTTTATTTAGGTGATTGTGAATCCATGCTCAGCAGGACAACGTGATTTTTTTTTTCTCCTTTTTCCTCTGGTCTTTCCTGGGTTCCCTGCCTCTTCTAAAAACTGAGTAGTCTTTGGAAGGGCCAGGAAAGAGACAGACTTGGGAAGTGTGGAGGTGGGTCCAAGGTAGACTTTTCAAGAAGATGGACATTGGCAAGAGGAGTTCATCTTACAGGTCTTCATCCCGAAAACAGAAAGGACAGAGGGCTTCTCGAAGCTTTCTAAACTGACAGGGTCCCTCGGAGATGACCTCATCAACCTGGAAAGAGAACAGAAAGTTCCAAATGGAGATGCGGGAAGGAAAAGAGAGGAGTCCAGACGAGAATGCAGCTCCCAGGCCCTCTTCTAAGATGAGGCTGGATGTGCTAATGGGATAAGGAGAGAAGTGACAAGTCTGGACTCTGTGTGCAGTACTGGGCGAGACTGAGGTTCCTTCTGATGGCGTCCATGCAGGGCAGGTCCCGTACATTAGAAACGGGAGTAGGAGATTTGTTCTTTAGTTAGAGAACCATTTGTTCAGCATATGCCATGTCTGGAGCAGACACTGTTCAAAGTGGCCTGATACAACTGTAAATGGAGCCTATGGAGCTTATATGGAGGAAAAAGATGAACTGTGAGAGTCAACTATACGAATAGATGCACACAACAGTTCCAACACCTTGGAGCCTGGAGTCAAGGAATCACAAATTTGAGCTCAGCCTGGCAACACAGCTGGACCTTATCTCAGAACAAACAAAAGCCAGGTGTGGTGGTATATGCCTTTTATCTCAGCACTCAGTGAACAGTTTGAGGCCATCCTGGTCTACATAACTAGCTCCAGACCAGCCAGGGCTACATAATGAGACCCTATTTCCAAAAATAAAAAATAAAACAAAAGAGAATGTATGTAAGTGTGTGTATGTGTGTACTTACGTACATATATAAGGATGTTGAGGAAAAGAAAGCCATTGTGTATAGGAAGCTAGAAAAATTTCATACACTAAAAATCAAACATAGTAGAACAATGGTTCTTTCTGTAATTTTTACTTAATTTATTATTATTGTATGTGTGTATGTTTTCACATGTGTGATACGCAGGTGTTGGTGTGTAGGTCAGAAAACACCTTCTAGGAGTTGGTTCTCTCTTTCTATCCTAGCACCCTAGGGCCAATCTCGGCCCCTCTACCAGCTGAACCATCTTGGCAGGCCAATGGTCTTGGGCAGGAAAAACGATAAATGGACTTAGGAGACATGTTTTTCCTTGAATAAATAGATGGATACATCAGACAAGCTTCCACGGAGCACTACCTCGGACTTATCTCTAAGCTCCCCTTCAGGCACTGCCTCAGCCCAGATGCCTCATGCCCCGCTGTGCTTCGTACATCTGCCCAGGATGATCTCAACAATTCACCCTGCCCCCTCCAACTCCGCAGAAAAGCAGAAGTGTCACTACGTCCCTGGAGCCTTCCTCCAATCAACGCCCAGGATTCACCTAACGCTCCCCAACCTGTAGGATGCCTCCTTCACATTAGTCTTAAAAACGGCACTGACAGGTGGGTTTGGCATCGCTTCCTTTGTCACACTGCTGGAAACTACGACAAAAGGAGTGTGAGTGACTTGAGCAAGACGGAACAAGCACGGCTGATACCCACGTGCTCTAAACCTCAGCCGCTGTGGACTGGAAGGAGGCTGGGGCTGTGGCGAGAGCCCAGGCTCTGACCCCAAGTGTTCCCCTCACCAGTGGGACAACTAGGAAAAGTGCTCGACCAGGCTGAGTCTTAGTTTCCTCATTCTTACAGCACTAAATGGAGAGGTTAGTGTGAGCCTATCCCAGGCCCAGCAAATGGACGCTGTGCTGGTCACCTCCTCCCCTCTCTCCCTCCACCCTCCACACACACCGCTCCATCGCCATCTCTGCTTTCTAACCCGAGTCTTCTCTCTTCCACACTTAGAACATGTGGTCTCTATTCCTACCTTGGTTCTTTTTATTCTGTTTTAGTTAATGCATAAAGTACTGAGTTTCATTATATGTTCACGTACACACATCCATCATTATAACCTGCTCATATTCTCCCCTCCTACTTTCTCCAGTACATACCCTCTTTCCTCCCCCAATTGCCACCTTCAACTTGGTGTTATTCGAATATTACCTGGGATTCTTTATGTTATAAAGGACCAGGTTGATCTCTTACATAGGACCAAAACCCAGGTTAAACTGTTGGGTTTTTTTTTAACAGATATGTTTTGTTCCCATAACTAAAATTAACAAAGATTGGCAGAGTTTCTTCCATATAAGCTCAATCTGGGTGATTCACTGTCATGAAGGCTCCTGTGGCTTCCCTTGTCTGTGTACAGGCCTCACACACTCAGGCTGGCTCTCATCGTGGAGCAAATGATCCCCAGCAGTCTCAGCTTCTTTATCTAGACCCACACCTACCAGAAGACCTGGGCCCCAGTTATCTCAGAATACAAGTCCCAAGACCCACTGAGACCAGAAGATGGGCCAAACCCATAGCCTTCACCTGGGGTTGCACCTTTGACCCACGCCTGCCCACCCCCACCCCCACCCCCCCACCCCCCCCACCCCCTGCAATAGCATTTTTAATCTAGAAATGGCATCTTTGCCCAGGTATCATAAAAATAAAATAGGAATATGCAGCTCACAGATACTTCACCAGATTGATGTCAAGCCACCGTTGGGCCCCATTGCTTCTCCCAGCACTTACAGTGGGTATTGCTGGGGGTGAACTAAGTCTTGCCGGTCTATAGACCCAGCCCTGCTAAGAGTTTATGGAGCCAAATTCCAGGTCCAGCCCCATAGGAGTTATCCATTTTGCACTGTCCCCATAGTGAAGACAGCCCCTCTGGCAGGAATCTAGAATACACGAAATAGCAAGGGCTTGCCTTTGGTCTGGGCATCTCAGGGTTTACCCTTTCAAAGCTTTGTACTATATCATCTGTGAGTATGTGTGTTCACAAAACTTTTGGCTAAATATGGCACTAAAGGCTAGTTTTATAGGCTTATCTCATGCATTTGGCTTTTCCTAGGAATAGAACCCTTCATGATGACAATTGACCTTCAACAAGGGTTAAGCAAGCAAACTGATTTTTTTTTAAGTTTGTTCAGAACTCAACTGCTTTTATCTTCCAGCCTTTGAAGTTGATGGTAAAAGAAAAAAAGACCAAATATTTCATTCTTGACATCTTGAGGGAAGGTATATATAAATAGGAAACACACATTAAAATCACTGAGCATAAGCAGAAAACAAGGGGCTATGTGTAATTACAACTGCAGAAGCCGAGATCGGAGGCGGGGTGGCTGACGGGTGCCGTCCTTTGAAGCCGCTTTCTGTCAATGAGACAGAGATGGATTTGCTGGCCTCCAAGCCCCTGATCCACAGGTAGAATTTGCCAGCCTCTGATTCCGTGTCACCGTTCCAAATATCAAACGAAACACTGCAACCCTCTGGGGTATTCGCAGCCTTCAGAGAGTCGTTGATAGCGATCACATTTCTTGTGAAGTCTTTGTTGATCCAAGAATACATATTTTGTTGTGTGGGTCTTCATAAATCAGTCTTTCCGCCCATTTATCATCCTTGTTGCTTCCCTCTGAACGCTCTCCAGTATGTCTTCAACCTGCTAATAACGATGTTCGCAGACCACGATGCATCCTTCCAGGCTCGGTCCCTCTCATCACATAAGGACACTTTGCCTTTCTGCCCGCTGACCTGCTGTTCCCACATACAAAGTTCGTACCCTGCCAGATCCCGCATGAACCCATGATTCATTGCTATCCACTGCGAAGCCTGGGGGGAGCCCCCATTGGTCGCTGCCTAATATGCAAGAGGCCCTCAAAAATGTCCTCCGAATAGGGGAAGCAAAGCATGGGCTTTCTGCTGTGTCTTCCCTACATCAAGTTATTGACTACAGAAAGAACAACAGAGAAGGAGTGTGCGTGTTCGTCAGCGTTGAGTACAAGGGAAGAGAGGAGCCGCCAGAGGAGTCAATCACAGATTCAAATGGTTCTTCCCCTCAGATTTGATTGACATGTACTTCAACTCTCACTTAGCACAGGCAAAATGAATTAGGAGACCAACAGATTTCCCCACAGTGGCTGCACACTTGGGTTACAAGTGAGACTACGTGGAGTCGAAGATCCAGAGAAAGAGTCTAACAGTGTCACTGAAGACGTCCTGCCGTACTTAGAAGCTAAAGCGGCTGAAACTGGAGTTCCTCGTGGGATCTGCTGCTGATCGAGGTTGTTCGGAACAGGATACCTTAGGATGAGCGTGGCGGCAGTCCAGAGAAAACATCCTCTTCTTTCCTCTCACTCCTGATTGCTACAGTAATGAGCTACAGAACCAGCGGTAGCAGCTGCTGCATTATTGAGCATTTGTTTTAGTTTTTCAGCTTAACCCTTCACATAACATCTTTTTTATGTAGCTGTTAAACACAGTGCATCATTCAGTAGATAAAAGCACCTGCTGCCCATCCTGATGACCGGAGTTCAATCCCCAGGACCCACATAGTGGAAGAAAAGCAGCAACTGCTACTAGCTGTACTCTGACCTCTGCATATGCACACACACACACACACATGCACACACTCACACACTCACACACATGTACACACTCACACACACATGCTCTCACTCACACACACATGCTTTCACTCACACACACATGCATACACTCACACACACATGCACACACTCACACACACTCACACACACATGCATTAATTTTTTTAATTAAAATAGATATTATCAGCTCAATTTTACCATGTAGAAACTGGGTTCCCCCAAAAGCTAAATACCTAAGCAGCATGCAGCAGAGCTAAAGGGCAAAGCCAGTTCTGTGAGACCGCACCCCGCCCTTCAGCTGAACATAGCTTGTTTCCTTGGTTTCCAAGCTGTCTTATCTTTGGCTGTCACTCAGACTTTCTGGCCCTTCTGTACTATTTTTAGGTATTTATTTTGTTTTATGTTTATGTGTACCAAATGCATACCTAGTGCCCATGGAAGAGAATATCAGGTCCCCTGGAACTGGAGTTACAGATGGTAATGAACAGTCATGCGGGTGCTGGGAATAGA
Organism: Peromyscus californicus insignis; assembly: GCF_007827085.1. Lineage (NCBI taxonomy): Eukaryota > Metazoa > Chordata > Mammalia > Rodentia > Cricetidae > Peromyscus > Peromyscus californicus. The sequence goes on from NW_026294595.1 coordinate 52,843,254, forward strand.
ACCCGTGTCCTCTGTTAAGAGTAGCAAGTGTTCTGAACCACTGAGCTGCCTCTCCAACGCCTTCTGTAATTTTTTCCTTAAGGGCAAGAAATCAAAACTGAGATCTAGGAGAGGGGACCGGCTCCTCCTACTTTAACTAAGGAAGTTTGTAGTTTTCAAAACTATATTTTCTCTAGAAAATTACAAACAAAACCACAAACTAGCAGGCGTGTCCCTTGCTGACAGGACTAGTCAAGTAAAAAGTCATCAAAACCTCCCAGTTGTGGTCCCAGCGTAGCCACCAGCACCCAAAGCTACTCAGTCACTTGCCCTCGTGCTCGGTCGGTCTCCCCATCTTGCTCACTTTCTGTCACGGCAGGTGTGCTCTGATAACCTCTGGCCAGAATGGAACCTAGATGGATAGATACCCCATGACCCAGTACTGTGATCAAGTACCGCAGGGAAATACTCGATAAAAACAAATCTCCTGAATTATTCCTCTTCCAAAGAAATAATAAAACAAGGAGCAAGACCAAAGGCCCTCACAGTTAATGCCATCTTCCAAAATTATCTGTCCACTACCAAGTCTTTAAGTTGTAACCCCATACAAACAAGCACTTACATGAAAGGTTTTAAAGAGGTAAATTCTCCAGGTAATTCTCTGTGTCATGCAAAAGACAGCCACAGCTTTATGAAAATAGTGCGGAGAAGTGGGAAGCCTGGGTAGACGCATGGCTCACTGGGTTCTTAACAGGGACTGCAAGGGAATGAGTTTTGAAAGCCCCCTGGGATGTATAAAGCACTCTCCAGTACTTGGGAAATGTTAGTTGAATTTGTTGAACTGACCCTGGGTAAACCTCTCCGTATTTCCAAGCTTCGCTTTCTACATCTATAAAACAGAAACTAATAATAACTTCCTCGTCTCATATGGCTATCGTGGGGCTCCCAACAGTGTAATATATATGAAATCATCCCTTAAGCAATAAAGCATCATGCAAAAGTAAGTTATGAAGAAAGGGAACCGGGCCATGGTAACACTGTGCCAACAACCAGTTGAAAAGTTAATGGCACTCTTTGCTATTCATCCAGATGTCTGGACAGATTCTCCCTATTAAAACCAAAGCAGTCCCTGGCAAACCTTCAGGCAGTCAAAGGATTGTTAGCAGGGGTATGATGTCTGTTCTCTGGGTCTCCTGGGTGCCAAAGAGGGCAGGGAAAACTCTGCATAAAGCTGTTTATCTGTTAAAAAGAAGTTATAAGTCCCAGGCCCTTCGAAAAGAAAGTATGTACATCCCAAACGTGTTGCCAGGCCGTAGTGAGCTGAGCAGATCCACATAAGAGTTAAGTCTTTGTTTTTTCCACTGGGGAAAAAGCCTTCCAATCTTACCCTTTAACCCCAGCTCTACAGCAATCAAACCGAGGCAGAAATTCGCACTTGCAAATATTTTTGAAAGATCTGACTAAGCCATTTTTAGATGTTTTCCAGTCTTTCTGTGCCTTTCCCTCCCACTGAGCACAATTAAAACGGCACCTTTTAAAGGCTATTAAAAAACATTGATTGGCTTAACTGTGCTAATGTCATGGCTTTAAAATAAAATTCTATTAAGTCTTTAAAATATTGCAGGCAAGCGCTTTGCAGCAGAAACCCAGGACTACCATCCTGAGGCTCGGCTGCTTGCAGAGACTTAGCGAGTTACCGTAGTTCATCCCATCATTTTGCCTGTGGTGGTTCTAACTGTCTGGTAGTTCTCAGTAAATACCTACCTTTATACACACCAGATAGCCTACCAGATAGCCATGTATGGCCCCAGACCACAGTAATGACAGCATAAAGACAGACACCACCCATGCTGACTTGTGGATGGTCGCTATTAACCCATAAGAGGCCAACAACACTCTCTCCTTATATTTGATTAACAACACAGGATATCTTTCCTTCAAAGATTTGTCTCAGGAACTATTTTAGATCCCATTAAGCACATTGATTCCCCTTTCTGCTTAAATACAGAGTCACTTTTGTCCCTGGAAAAACACAGGTGCTGGACAAAACAATACCAAATACTTCTCTTCATGTCTCTTTCTCTGTATGTGTTTGGAACAGACAAGTGCGTCAAGGTAAGACATAAAACTCAAAGAACAAGGCTTGCTTCTAAGATATCTTTCCCCACTCCCTAACTCCTCAGAACTGTGACAGCAATAAGTTAGGAGAGAGCCCCAGGTGACAGAAGCCGGTGTTGGGGCGCCAGAATACTGCCCAGGTTCCCATCATGCTTTGGTTCCTCTGCCTCAGCCCCTCCTACTCACCCTTCAAAGCCACACACTAGGGTCACTTGCAGAAATGCCACCTGCTATGGCACCATCCCCTCTTCCTAGAATCACAGAGGAACTCCGAGCTTGTCACACCTGCTCCATGTCCACATATGGCTCATGAATTAGCTCTCAGGGACTGTAATCAATTTCAGAAGCCCCTTAGGATAAAGAACTCATTTGATATTGGCTGCGTTTGTTGGCTCAACCTTAGGTAAACTTTCCCATATGTCCAAGCTAAGGCCCATGTACACTCATAATTTGGCATCTTTCAAACAGATGTTCTTTAAATATTGGCTTTTATTTAGTCAGTGGAATCAAGAAAACAAATAGGTGCCTGTAATCCCAGCACTCTGGAAGCTGAGGTAGGAACCTCTCAAGCTTGAGGCCACCTTGGGCTACATAGTGAGATCCTGAACAGGTTGAGAACATTCACTGCTCTTCCAGAGGACCTGAGTTCTCTTTCCAGCCCCCAAGTCAGGTGGTTCCAAACTGCCTACAACTCCAGCTTCAGGGGATCCGACACCCTCTTCTGGCTTGAACAGGTGCTCTCACGTGTGTAACACACAAACGTGCAGACAGACAAGCAGACGTGCAAGTAAAAATCCTTTTTTTACAAAGCTGGAGGAAAAAAAGGACAAAACGGAGAAGGCCACTATTAACGAAAACAAAAAACTTCTTTATATGCAAATGTGAATTTCGACTTACTTGGAGATTTCATTCTGCCCTCTCATTGCCATGTATTGTTATTGTTGTTGTTACTCTTATTGTTGCGTGCTCCATAAACACAACACAAATTTCGTGACCTAAGACCACAATGTTTACAAAGCCATACTCTTTTCTGAACTGGAACTCCTTTCTCGGCCTTTTCCGGCTTCGAGAAGCCGCTCCGTTCCTTGGTTCCTGACCCCTTTCCTTTGGCTACAGAGACCCCAGCGATGGGTCTTTCCCAAGCTGCCATGTCTGCTCTTCTGCAGCCCAGAGTGGTTCCACTGCCAAGGACTCATGAGATTAGACTGGACCACTTACAAAATCCGGGACCAAATTCCGCATTGTAAGGACTTAGATCTACACACTCCTTTTTGCCATGTAGCAACGTATTTTCAGAGGCCGGCTGTAGACATCTTTGGGCATAAGGATTATTATGCCCATCACAATTTGGTTTTTCCTGCTCCTTTGGAATGGATGCAACTTGGGTAAATTACAGGGAGCTATGACAGAATCAGGCCATTACAGCAGCCTCTGAGCCGACAGTACCTCCCTGGCGCTTACTGATCAGATGCCTTTGCCTCCGTCTTCCTATTGAGAATACGATTGCTATGAGGAACATATTTTGGCTTTTTTTTTTCTTAAGGATACATATGCAGTATTACTTTTACTCCACAGATAAGGAACTGGTTAGAGCCAAAGTCACAAGCAGTGTATATTTAAATGAGGTTCTTAACTGGATGGGCAACTAACCTTCAATTACAGCAATTCCTACCAGATATTACTTTTATGCGATTTAAGAGAAATGGAAGCTGTAAAATAGAATTATCAAGGGTGAATAAAATAATCAACTGCCCCAGAATAAAGGTAAGTCAAAGAAGGAAAGTGCTATTTTTATGTCTGTGGTATTAACATAGAATAGATTCTCTTGTTCAGTAGTATTTTTTTGAGGGCTCAATAAATATTCCATTATGAGTTCCAGGAAACACAATACATGGCTCCAGATCTCCCAAAGCTAAGAAAAACAGATGCAAAAAGAAACAGCAGATACTGGCCGAAGCGGGTACTTTTATGCATACCGCATTATTTATTTTTCTGCATGTTGCACAGATGTAATTACTCATCTTACCTCAGAAGAAACAGGCTTGGGGGCAGGGGGTAACTTTCCCAAAGTTCCACATCTTTTTATTTTCCAGCTTAGCAATTTCCTCTACATTGATGTGATTCTTATCCCCCACAATTTTAGTCCTTTCCATCTGTCCCCCCAAAAGAAAATAGTGAAAGCAGTGGGTTATTGGAGCAGTTAGAAAGGAAATAGAGAACAAAACCATCTTTGGATGTGACAGAGATTGACAAATAAGAAGTCAGCCAGGCAGTGGTGGCACACACCTTTAATCCCAGCACTCAAGAGGCGGAGACAGACAGATCTCTATGAGTTCGAGGCCAGCCTGGTCTACAGAATGTGTTCCAGAACAGACTCCAAAGCTACAGAGAAACCCTATCTCGGGGAAAAAAAAAAAAAAAAAACAGACAATCAATAAGTCTAAAGCAGTGTGGAAATGGAGGGAAACAAGGGGAAGAAAGGAGAGAACAGAGATATGCAAGAGGCCCTGTCTGCGGTTACCCCTCTTGCTGAGTGGGGTGTAGAGAGCCTCAAACATTAAGAAGCGCAGGTTCAGCCGGGCAGTGTCTGCACGCCTTTAATCCCAGCACTTGGGAGGCAGAGGTAGGTGGATCTCTGTGAGTTCGAGGCCCGCCTGGGCTACAGAGTGAGTTCCAGGAAAGGCACAAAGCTTCACAGAGAAACCCTGTCTCGAAAAACAAAACAAAACAAAACAAAACAAAAAAAAAAGGTGCAGGTTCCCAAAGAGGGAGATGGTGCTTGAGCCTGAAGGAGGAGGCAGAGGTAAGGATGGGCACCACCTCTCTCTGTAGAATGGAAGCCCCACACATCTCAGGGACGGCAGCCACACAGACTGCAGAAATTCTCAACTTAAAGACATGTAGAGAAAGAAGTCTTCTTCATGGTGCTGCACTGATGCCAACCCATCAAGGCATAAAAGAATCCACTCCTAATCAAGACGTAGAACTGACCGAGTGTGATATCCAAAGCACAGGTGGTTGGTTCGTTCATTTGTTTGTTTTTGTTTTTTCCTGGGTCTCCTGTGCCAGTTTGGGGATTTTTCTACTATCACCAGGACCAGTCTGGATATTTCTTTCAGAGCTTCTCACCCTCAGAGAAGCGCTTCTTCAATGGCTGGCTCCTCTCTGTACACAAACGTCATTTTCCAGGAACCTGGCTGAACCAAGCTGGACTCCAAAGCCCCACGTTCTTGCAAATGCCAGAATCAGAATTCAAAACTGAGTTTCTCTATAGATCTGAAACCTTTGAACTTAGTATAAAGGTGAGTTTTCTCCCAATAACAGAACAAATATGGAAATAATTACAAATGTCTTAAACCATATAAAGAGATACATGCAATGTTCAAGACATTCAAAGATGGAGAACATGGCAGGTTTTTCTCAACCCATAGACACTGACAGACAACAGCAAACAAGCCAATAATTTCTTAAGCTCTGTGACAAAATATGTATCTAATTAGAGTCACAAAACACCATCACTGAATTACAATTACTACGAAAGAAATGTTTGTATTATGTGTCATAGGCTCCCTCTAGACCACCGATTATAGGACACTTTATTGGATAAGTGGATGTGTTGCTAGAAATGGAATCCAGGGCTTTAGACAACCTGGGTAAATGCTCCCCCACTGAACTACACCCCATCCAATACAGCACACCCTTTAAAAACTACTTAATGGTGTGTCTCTAAATAGAGACATTTTTAAATTTCTCTTTTCATGTTCGCATTCATTTGAAAGACATCTACGTTCTGAGTTGTTGGATCTTTGGGTGTTCTATTTTGAGCACCCCCTTTTCAAACTAAGTCTTCTATCTACATATCTCTACATCTACTCCTACATCCCAGCACCTCCTGGCTCTTTCTCCATTTGAGCTTTGGTATACCAGTCTGGTGTGTTGTGTCTGTTGTTAGAGACCTCCTATAGAAATGAGGCACTAAGGATATTTTATACATCAAGCAAGGGACTCTATCTTCCACACGCAATGTAAATTTCCTAACACTGGGTTGGCATTAATTAGTTTTTCGCCTATGCCCTGACATGCCAGGTTTCATGTGGATATAATTCATCACACAGAAAGCTGAGGGCATGTCTTTTGAAACAAGACGATGTTCTCAGTAAGAATAAGAAGCCATCTCACTTTCCCATCCTGTGTCCCTGTCTCACACGATCGAGAATAACCTCCAACTACTACAATGAACATGTGCCTCTTGATCTGGCCCAGGGTTTTGCACAAACCAGGAACAGGGATCGAAGACCAATGAAAATACAGCCATCATGAGATAATGGACTAGAAGCAAGATGAGGACGTTCACCCTGAAAACTGGAGGTGAACTAGGTTAGAGATAAACTTAGGACAATGTCAACAGAGAGATGTTATTATCAGGGCTAGAGAGATGGCTCAGCAGACAAGAGCACTGTTATATAATCATGAGGACCCAAGTTCATATCCCAGCACCCACATGGCAAGTCAGGCATCCCGTGTAAGCCTGTAAACCAGATCTGAGTGTGAAGCACCCCTGAGTCAGGCATCCCGTGCATGCCTGTAAACCAGATCTGAGTGTGAAGCACCCCTGAGTCAGGCATCCCGTGCAAGCCTGTAAACCAGATCTGAGTGTGAAGCACCCCTGAGTCAGGCATCCCGTGCAAGTCTGTAAACCAGATCTGAGTGTGAAGCACCCCTGAGTCAGGCATCCCGTGCAAGTCTGTAAACCAGATCTGAGTGTGAAGCACCCCTGAGTCAGGCATCCCGTGCAAGCCTGTAAACCAGATCTGAGTGTGAAGCACCCCTGAGTCAGGCATCCCGTGCAAGCCTGTAAACCAGATCTGAGTGTGAAGCACCCCTGAGTCAGGCATCCCGTGCAAGCCATTGCGCCCTGCTGTTTTCACAGGCAAATTTAATGAGCAAATTCCTATTCTCCTGTCTCTGTCACTAAAGAAATGTTGGCTAAGACTGGACCAAGGATGGCTAGTATGGAAACCTGCTTAATCTTCCCATTGGCTGACACTAACCAGTGACATAATATTAAGCTACTGTGATTCTTTCCAGTCACTCAAAACAGACAAAACTCCAAAACCACAGTAATGTTAGCTGTGTTAAGAAAAGGAAAAACAGTTTGAATGGAAAACGTATGTCACCCGAAATGGGTATTCTAATCCTCACTTTAAAAATCTGTATTTCCCCACGCACCCACCCACCCCCAAGAAGACAGCCGTCTGAAGGAAAATGGAGGCGGCCTCTGCTAGGTAGCCATGTGCTTTTCAGCACCCGGTTGCATTCTCCTGCATCCCAACCACCAGGAAGTTTTGAGGCAACTTTAGTTCTCCATGGTTATCTGCCAAAAACAACTAACTACACAACCTGCTTTGCACCGTGAGCTGAGTCTGGCTCTCCAGAGGAGGACAGACTGCGGCCTTTAAAAATGGATTACAATGAGAACTTAAGAAAGAGCTTTTCTTCTGGAATGGATGGACTCTTATTCCAGTAGAGTTCTTGTGTAGTCATTTTTCTTGAACAAGAAACTGGAAAACCTGCCATTCTGCAGAGCACAAAGACACCCGTAATCTGCTATCAGCATACAGTTTGATAAAAAGAACCATTTCCCTTTTCTCACAATCTTCTACTGGCAGGAACAAGAGCCCAGTGCGATCCACCCCGAGCACGTGGCGTTTCTGGCCGGGATACAAAGGACTCCAACATCCTTCTGCATAGCTGATGACCCTGGGGATCCCCGCAGTGGAGCGCTGCTGTGGGAACATCTGAGGCAGCCAGCGGGCACAGCTGTCTTTGTCTTCCCACAGTGCTTAGAGCTGTGGCTGGGGGGGGGGGGGGGGCGGCTGCAGAAACGGAAAGGGGGTGCTTGTTGAGAAAATTATAAGGCTCACCGAGGCCCATTGGCAAAACCAGTCTATCTGGATTCTTAGCTGCTGATCTCTTCTGCCCATAGACTGCCCATCTGTGCCCTGACCTCTTCACCACTCTGAAAGCTGTGGCCCATAGAAAATGAAAACTGTCTCTCAGGGGTAGGGCTGTGGCTGTCGGACTGAGACTCTGCCCCAGAAACGGTCGGATTGAATGCTGCAGCGATGTTTCCCGGGATGTGGTGAAAATGGGGTCCACAGGAAGGGACTGGAGGCTTCTGATAAAGAAAAAATCTGCAGGCTGGTAGTGGTGGTACTTGTCTTTAATCCCAGCATTCAAAGAGGCAGAGGCAGATGGATCTCTGTGAGCTCGAGGGCAGCCTGTTCTACAAAGCAAATTCCAGGCTATCTAGAGCTACATAGTGAGTCTCTGCCTCCCACAAAAAAGGAAAAAGAAAAAAGAATCTTCAAGAAACTTGGTTCCCTTCCTAATTTCTGTGAATGATACATGCCACACACAACACCTGCACCACTCATTTCAACCAGTATCATAAGTTGATAGGTATCCAGCTACCCCTGCGCCACAGTAGTGTTTGGCTGTTAGGAGCACACTGCTTTAAAACATGATGCCATATCCACGGTTTCTGAAGCTGTGAGTCTCCACCTAGCAGTGGTCTGCTGAATTCAAAGGCTTCTTGCTTTATACTCTTGTCCCTTACTAGTGGCCAGTGACATTTCTGCCTAAACGCTATCAGGGATAGTTCATCACAGGTCAGCTCTGGACTGTCTGTCTTCCTGTGGGTATAATGTTCCCTCAACATCATTCAGAAAAGCACATTAGCTAAAGACACTTCCAGGTCTAGGGTAGGCCAGGAAGGTTCAAAGACTGGATCCTTCAACAAAGGAAGCTAGAAAGGCATTTTTTTTCTCCACTAGCAAAACCTTGATATCTAGATAGCAACTTCTGACCATATGCTACCCATAGAAGTTTCCAGTGCAATCTCACTTACAAACGGACCCCAAGTCCTCTCAGATTCTTGGATACTTCATAGTATTGGTAAAATGACTTAAATAAACCTGTTTCCTTTTAAACTACAGCTCAATGCCCAGATCACCCTTTGGGCAGAGTGTCACATTCCCCCCTGTTCCTCAAGTGCTGGCTCCTAACCAGATCACAGCTCAGACCCTGGATGGGATTTTCTTTTGCCTACAGGCAGTTGTCTTGCTGGATGTCTTAGAATTTCTACTGCTGTGATGAAGCCCCATGTCCAGAAGCAGCTTGGGGAGGGAAGGATTTATTTGGCTTCCATCTACATCTCTGTTCATCTTTGAAGGAAATCAGAAACTTAAGCAGGGCAGGAACCTTGAGGCAGGAGCTGATGCAGAGGCCACAGAGGGGTAGCGCTTACTGCCTTGCTCCTCATGGCTTGCTCAGCCTGCTTTCTTTTTTTTTTTTTTTTTTTTTTTTTTTTTTTTTTTTTTTTTTTAAAGATTTATTTATTTATTATGTATACAGAAGAGGGCGCCAGATCTCACTACAGATGGTTGTGAGCCACCATGTGGTTGCTGGGAATTGAACTCAGGACCTCTGGAAGAGCAGTCGGTGCTCTTAACCTCTGAGCCATCTCTCCAGCCCAAGCCTGCTTTCTTATAACACCCAGGACCACCAGCCAGCGATGGCACCACCCATAATGGGCTGGGCCCTCCCCCATCAATCACTGATTAAGAAAATGCACTGTAGATTTTCCCACATGCCACTGGGGGCAGGGGGCGGGTGTGTATGGATTTTTCTCAATTGAAGTTTCCTCTTCCCAAATTACTCTAGTCTGTGTCAAGTTGACAGAGGAACTAGCCAGCACACTGAGGTAAGACTTGTCCCTGGAGTGGAGTGTGAACCCTGAGCTTGGCCTGTCTCAAACCCAGAGAAAGAAAGATCAAGGAACTTAAGAGGGCTTGTAAGCCCAGACATTCCTTACTGGGATGGGGACAACAACCAGGATCCTGTCACTGAGAACTCTGACAAATGACCATTCACCGTCTAGAGAACACTCTGGCCGTCTCCAGACTTAGGCAGGTAGACATTGGTCTAGATTATTGGGGGGTTAAGTGGGACACCAAAATTGGGGCAAAAGGTCCCCTACATGTTTGCGTGAGTGATGCTGACGAGAATGTCCTCCTCAACGAAGTCGCCTACACTGATACAAATAAAGCAGTGTTGAGCTTGCCTTCAAACTGTACAAGACAACAACTCTTAACTCTGTCTAAACACCAAAACAACCGCTTGCAAAGCTTTGAAAAATGCAAAGGCAGCAGTGTGTGGTAACTGTAGTGCCAGCACCCTGGAATCAGACACCTAAGAGTACAAGTTTGAGGCCAGCTGCAACTACAGAGCTAGACTGTGCCTCAGATTGGAAAAAAAAATAAAAAATAATAATAATAAAAATTAAAAAAACAGCAGAACTTACTGCTTCCACACCAGCCCAAAAGGACTAGGTCAGAATCTTCAGCAGTAGGGATCAGTAGTTCATATGGTGATGCACAATTCATATGCCAATACACAGCTGAGCATGAGAACCCCTGGTCTGCAGCCACTGAGGCCACATGATACTTCACAACTGCCCAGTGGCTCCGGCAGTAAAGGTTTTTGGCGAAATTCTGATGTAGGCTCCCTCTCTCTGGACATGATAGGACTCTGACTTCCTGAAACACTTGTTCTTGTGAACACACGTCTTACAACTTGTCTGACTAGAGGCAGCCTGTTCGGTTCCCACTTAAGGAGATGTCCCACTTCTAGAAAGATCTCTCATCATTTTAAGAATAGGAATATAGAGAGGGTTCAGAGGGAGGAAAGAGAAGGGGGAAGTAATGTAATTACATTTTAATTTTTGTAATGTTTTTAAAAAGAACAGGTATGTAAGAACGGGAAGAGGGGCTTTGGGGCCTCCATTATTTAAGCTATATTGTACCAATGACCAAAGCATGACAATATAAAGTCATTCATTGTTGATTCTAAAACCAAAAAAAAAGAAAAAGAAAAAAAAATGGCCACCATTTGATTTCATTGGAAGGATTGAAAGTGACCGCAATAAGTGTGGCTCTCCAGTCACATGGATGATTCCAGAGTAATTAGATGGATGTACAGATACTAGATACTATCTATAGTGTTTCCACATACATGTAATATCTAGATAAATAAATATGTATCCCTGTATCACAAGGTTTTATAATTGAAATTATTAACAGTGTGGTGGTTTGAAAGAAAATGGTCCCCAAAGGGAGTGGCACTATTAGGAGGTGTGGCTTTGTTGGAGTGAGTGTGGCCTTGTTGGAGGAAGTGTGTCACTGTGGGAGTGGGCTTTGAGGTCTCCTTGGCTCAAGCTATGCCTAGTGTAGGAGACAATTCACTTCCTGTTGCCAGAGGATCAAGATGTGGAACTCCCAGTTTCTTCTCCAGCACCATGTCTGCCTGCACGACACCATGATGATAATGGACTGAACCTCTGAACTGTAAGACACCCCAATTAAATGTTTTCCTGTATAAGAGTTGCCGTGGTCATGGTGTCTCTTCACAGCCATAGAAGCCCTAACTAAGACAAACAGGAATGCAGTAGTCTAGAAAAACATAATACTTGGACTCTGGATTATAAAATGTTGGCATTACAACTTGTTTTAAAGGAGTTTTTTTTTTGAAGTTCCCATTAACATCTGGCTGTGAACATCAGTGCTGACCAACTACCACAGCTGTTATTAATAGGATAGAGAAATGGTATGTTTCCCGGTTAAAACGCACAAGCCAAAAATGGTTCTCACAAGCATACTAAGCTGCTAAACATTCAGTCTGATTGGTTAGTCGTCAGTTTCACTTTTCTATTTCCAGCCTATGAAACTGGGACAGATCATGTGCTTTATGAAGATGTATCTTGGGGCCAACTTCCACTCGGAAAAGTCTCATTTAAAAGTTTAAAAGTAGAGACTTCTGACTCTGGCTTCCACCATCAACTTGTACAGTATTTAAATAGAAGGCACTCCCTGGTCACCTCCAACATGCACCCTCAGCAGCTAAGACAGGAAGTCAAGCCTCTAGACCCGGAATTCAAACGGGCTCTGTACCCACTAAGGCCTTATAGTTGTCCCAACACTAGTGAGAAGAAAAAAAAACTAAAGAAAAATGACTACTCACCCAAGCATTGCTCTCTAGAGTAATAAAACTTATTTGTCAAGTCTAGGCAAAATACATTTGGGGATATGAATGGTGTATAGCCACCTGACACCTTGAATATTGACTGACTGATGAGCCAAAGGGAGAGGAAGGGAAGAGATGGAGCTTGCATGTGGACAGATCACACAGCAGTGGTCCAACACCAGGTACCCAGGTTTCACCTGGTTGATTGCTTAACACTCTTCCCTTTAAATGGTTTATCTCACTTTCCCAAAAAGAGAGCTATGTATGAAGAGTCAGGGATCTTTCTTGGGCTGGATAGAAATGCTGTCCTCAAGCCATGAGCACAACCTGGAATATAAATGCCTCCATGGCTCTGAGGGAACCCCAGGGACTCTTCTCCACACACATATTTATCTTTTCCTCCCTGAGCAATGAGATTCGCCCATGAGACAAGCCCACACCCTCAAGTCACTGGGCTTTTCACGTACTGAATCTTCCTCCACTTCAGGAAGTGTTGCCTCGGCTAAGGCCCCTTCCCCAGCTCTCCCATGGAGGGACCAACTTGACTCTCCACCGTGGGGCTGTGTGCGGCCTCTCCCATTTTCTCCCTGCCCTTACTGCCACACTCTCGGGTTGCTTCTGCTCCGTTCTCTGCTCTTCCATCTCTCTGTGACCCTGAGCAGTAATCCTATTACATCCCTGAACTCTCTCCAGGACATTCATCTCCATCCACCTTTTTAATGGCATTGTTAATGATTTGAAGGGAGTAAATCACAGTCAAGATAATGGCTGCAAAAAATTAATAGACATGATTTTTATGATATAATATACTAGTGTACTAATCGTGAGAACAGTTAATTGAAAAGCACTAAATATTTTATTATCCATTCAGCATTCTGTTTATTCTTTCTCCCATTCTGAACTTTTTACCTATTATTCTTTTCATAATTTCTCATAAAGGAAAACTGCAGAGTAAGATAAAGGGGATTCTAATCTCCACATCTAATTACAGAAATGAGTAAATCACCATTTAACATGTCAGAATCTTAAGAAAAAGGAGCAAGGCACAATTCAAGGAGAAGCTAGCGCCCTAAGCTTGGGAGAAATGTAATCTAACTGAAGAACTGTTGGATTACTTAAGAAATGGAGTCCTGTTTTTCTTTCTAATTCTAGAGGAAGCACATCTGTAATCATTTTCACATAACAGTGTTTTCAATGAACTGAACTGTTTTATACTGGTTTCTGTGGCGGTGGCCTACATGCCAGGGAAGGGAAATGCTGGGCTCCCCTTCATCTCTCTACTTGAGCCTAAAGAGGCCGGCGTCTCACACAGAGTGCCCCAGCAATACCACACACAACTCTGGGACCCTGTTCCCTTTAGGACTGCTGAAAAGCACTCAGTGTGTGTCCATTCACCTAATTCTCTCCAACATTCACCTTCCCCACAATTAGACTACCAAAGCACCCCCCTCAAGTGAAGCCAGGTATTTTCACATCAAGTAAATCCCAACGAAAATTCAGTACTCAGACTTGATGGTTCGTTTACTTAGCAGTTGGATTTTGTTTTGTTTCTTGGGCTGGGAAGAAGATAAAAACCATCATACCGTATAAATCCTTGAAACCCAACAATCCTCTACCCCAATCACTATTATCATCTTCATCTCCAAGGAAGTGAGATAGCAGGACTTGAAGGCTGGGTCCACTCATGCAGAGCTGGCTTCAAGCTCACTGTCAAATCATCAAGTTCCTCTTTGATTCTTCCATTCTCCCTATTCCTGACTGAGGCCTCATTCATGGCTTCCCCATCACCATCTCCCACCCCACCCTAACTCCTACCCACCACTACCTCACCCACTAGGCCATGGCTTTCCCTATCCAGGACTCTCAGAGGCTGAAGAGAAGACTATTGTTGGAATTTCAAGCCCCTAGAGATACAGTCTTGGATCATTAATCCCTGAACCTAAAAGAGTTTCAGAATTATCTAGGAGCCTGTTACCAATATCAGTTCTGAGGTCTGTTCCACAGAGTCTGGATTCCCTGTAGAACGGCAGGACCCCTCCCCTGTGGTTTAGCTCACCAACCAGGGATAGTCAAGTCCTCTGGGATCATCCCACAGTCTTCCATGTATACTGGGCAGTGTCTGGCACCTGGAATGGGAGGTGGAGGCATTAATTTCCTAGAAAAGGTAGCAACCCTAATAATATGTTCAGGACAGAGAAAACCATTCAGTGATATTAGTCATGGCCACAGTTTTCACTAAAGAGTATGCTATCTTCAACTCAATCCGCTGATTCCACCAAATAAAGGTGTTTCATCAGCTAATTGTATCAAGAAAGAAAATGGTATTGGCTCTTTTTAATGTCTTCATTATTGTAAAAGGCAGGATTTATAGGTGTGCATAAAGGCCTTTCCTGTCCTTCCCCAGAAATGAGACTGAGCTCTGGCCATCTCCTAAACCCAATCTAATGACTCCTAAATCCAGACCATTGTCGAACTCCACTTCCCTTATTAACTAGAAGTTTCACAGTAATGCCAAGCACCAAAAGGACACTGCAAAAGACACATAGTTCCAAGCAGGGGAAGCTTCTCTCTCTGTGGAGGCCCAGATTACTCAGGGTCAGAGAATCTGAGCTTGCTTTGCCCAGCAGGGCTGTATAAGGTGATGATTTGATCATGGGCATGGTTACCAGGTGTTTGGAAGGGTCTATACTTGGCTGTAGGGTGTGCTTTGATCTAGCAAAGGGGAGGTCTTTTGCCCCGCCCTTGGGCATATTATAAAAAGCCTTTTGAATAAACGGAAAAGGCAGTTGGGTATTGACCCAGGTCCTCCCAAAGCTACCCTGTGTTTGTCTTTCTTCTCATAGGGTAGGTCTCTCTTTCTACCTAATTTTTCTTATCCCTCTCTCCTAAACCTAAGAACCCTAGAAAAGGTGAGAAAGGTAGGAGCTGGTCTCCCCACGGTCTCCCACATCTCTTCACATCTTTAAAAGCCTATCCAAGGACCTCAACCTAGTGCAATACACTCTGAGCTCAGGTTGTGTGTGTGTGTGTGTGTGTGTGTGTGTGTGTGTGTGTGTGTGTGTGTGTGTGCATGCTCGTGTTCATGTGTGTACATTTTCATGTATATGTATGCACATATGTGGGCAGGAGCATATGTGTTCATTCATATGTTCAGGCTGAGAGTAAGCGTCAGATATTCTCACTCTACCTGGTTGTTCTGAGGCAAGGTCTCTCATGGAGCATGAAACCCACCTTCTTGGCTAGGCTGGCTGGCCGGTAAGCTCCAGGGATCCACTTTCTCTGCCACACTAGTACTGAAGTTATAGATAAGCTGTCGTGCTCAACTTATTTCTCCTCTCTTTACATGGGTTCTGAGGACCTGAATTCAGGTCCTCATGCTTGTGTGGCAGGAACTTTCCTGACAGAGCCATCTCCCTAGCCTGAGAGTAAGTTCCTACTCCAACTCCACAGCTCTCCCTTTCAAGGGAGCCTCTTTTAACACCTACAAAAGTGACATCATGGCACCTAACTAACCTGCTGAAAGAGGCACATGTAGCCCCTTGGTGTCTCAAGGTCTCTTTCAACACTTTGGTCTCAATTCATCCAGTCCTCTCTCCAATTAAAGCTGTCTGATGCAAATGAGGACTCTTATGGTTCAAGTGTGATTGATTTAAGGGGTATTTTTATACCACTAGTAAATTCCTATCTCAATAATAGATAATTATAATGCAATTAGACACATTATGATGATAAATTAAGACTCTGATCATCTGAACCATGACAACTGTTATTTGTTGAAGAAATAATGTCAGTGAGTTTCCAGATAGCCAAAGGTGGTTAAGCACATCTTAGATGACCCTTGAGGGGTTGGACATAGAAGAGGGGATTCAAGTATTGAATGGCTGTATCATATACCCTCCAGGACTCTGCCAACCTTAGTGTCTAATCCTAAATACTATCCATTATTATAAGTATTATTAATAACAATCTGTCTCTTTTTGCTGAAAGATGCATCCTGGAAAATTATATTCTAGCAACCAAGTCATATTTCATTTTCAATTACTGTGATCCCACTACTCTAAGGAAATGGAGACTCCATTGCTTTGAAACCAAAAGAACATTCATTGATGTGAAAAAAAAAAAAAAGAAAACCTCATTTACCTACATCTGCTCTTTTCCAAGAAGCATACCCTTGGATGATGAGGAGAGATTTTACACTGTTTAAGAGAATGAAGTCATACATCAGAGAAATGGAAGAAAGGAGTTTTGTGACTCTACCTATGCAATTTATTTCATAACCATAAGTAAAACAGCAGATTCCCTAATTATCTCCATTATATAACTTCCAAGGTAGCATTGCCTTTGACTTCTCCCAAACAAGATAGGATCAAACCAACACTGTCATTATTGCTGAAGTACTAAATCCACAGCCTGATACCATGCTGCCTGAATTACTGCCAACTTTTTTGAATAGTCAGTCTGAGCCATAATCCACCAAGCAGCTTCAGATGCCCTTATTACTGACAGGGATGTGACTACACTCAGTGTGTTGGGGAAAAAACAGAGCTCTATGTGGCCAGATACTATGCCAACTTGGGGACTTCTTATTTCTGGTTGTCTCATCAATTCTACTATCCACACTTCTCACTGTCCAGAGTAACCTGTGTGTGCTAAATCTTTGCTCAGCCTTATGTTCGGGCTGCCAATGGGTCTAGTCAAGGAGAGTTGCAGCAGACCAAAGAGTGGGAGAAAGAGACAAAGTTAAGTCATTTATGACTGCCTTCCCATGGTGCCTCAGCTGATTTGCAGGTGGCCCTTTTCCCATAACACTCTCTGTCTTCCTTTAGGTTCAGTAGCCGTGTTTTGTCCTGCTCCACTAGTGGTGGTGGTGCTCTCTGGTGGTGACAGTGTTCTCTAGTAGGCTTAGCCTTGCAATTCTGCACTAGACTTTCTTGCTTTTCCTAAGCCATCCCAATACATCAAGCTCACCGGCTCCTTGATTTCAACTGTGTCAGCGTTTAACCTCTGGAGCTCAGGATGAACAGTGTGTTGGCTGAAGCCATAAAGTCCCGGTAATTTGTTGAACAGTAATGGGAATCCAACACAATGCGTGCATAAACTGGAATCAGTCTTGGGCTACCGGCCTCCTCCCTAAATCAGCTCACACCCATTCTCTAACCAATAATTACCCATCCAGTCGTGAACTTGAACTTGAGTACATTCTTTTATGTGCATTGGTGTTTTGTCTGCCTGTGTGAGGATGCTAGATGCCCCTGGAACCGGAGTTACAAACAGTTGTGAGTTGCCATGTGGATGCTGGGATTTGAACCCGGGTCCTCTGGAAAAGCAGTCAGTGCTCTTAACCATTGATCCATCTTTTGAGTAAATAGAGAGCGGCTTCCCAAAATGTACTTTACAAAGTCGTGCTGTGGTGGTTTGAATGCTAGGTTCATATGTTTGAATGCTTGGTCCCTAGTTAGTAGAATTGTTTAGGAAGGATTAGGAGGTGCGGCCCTGCTGACAAAAGTGTAGCCTTGTTGGAGAAGGTGTGTCACTAGGGGTGGGGTTTGAGGTTTCAAAAGCCCATGTCAAACCTGGTGTCTGTCTCTGCCTCTGTCTCCTTCTCTGTCTCTCTGTATCTCTGTGTATCTCTCTGTCTCTCTGTCTCTCTCCCCCCTCCACCTCTCTCTGCCTGCCTATGGATCAGGATGTAAGCTTTCAGCCCAAGCTGCCTGCCTGCTTGCCACCAAGCTTTCGTTTAATCGAGGGCTCGCTTACAGTTTCATCCATTGTCTTCATGATAGGAAGCATGGACCAATCCTCTGAACTGTAAGCGAGCCCTCGATTAAATGCTTTCTTTTTATAAGAGTTGCCTCGGACACGGTGTCCCTTCACAGCAATAGAACAGTGACTAAGACACATGCTTAAACAATTCCACTTTAAAGAAACACCACAGTCCTCTAGCTCAGTCGACTCTTTTATTGGAAAAAGCCAGTGTGAGATACAGCAAAGGGCTTGCACTTCAGAGCTACCCAGAATTTTAATGCTGCCATTGGCCTTCAGGTTTTCTTTACTTCTGCTTTAGTTTATTTAATTAATAAAATTTGTTGAAAACAAAGTCTTGTATACCCCGGGCTGGCCTGGAACTCACATCACTACTTCTGCCTCAGGTTCCCAGGTGCTGAGATTGTGAGCATGGGTCACCCCCAATCCCACACACCCACCCCCACCTACCCCCACCCACCCCCACCCACCCCCACCCCCGTCAAGCCTATGGTTTTCTTCTCATCTTTCCTTTCCTCTGTTGTCATTGTTTGAGACATAGTCTCACTCTGTAGCCCAGGGTTGCCTTAAAACTCACTCTGTAGCCCAGGTTAGCCTTGAATTTATCTCACTTTCCAGTTTTACACCAGTCACTTTTACGTCATCGTCCTTGACGCGATGTGATAGTAAAATATTAATTATACATAAAATATATAATTATATGCAGACCGAAAGAAAGAATCACGATGTTTATAATATTTCCAAGAGAGCGAGCACTGAGGAAGGTGTGAGCTCTTCTTTTTTGTTCTCCGTGACGTCCATGAACACACAGGGCTGGCACCTCTTGGCAAAGCTCCTCCTGAAGAAGAGCGGGTGAACAGATGGGAAAGAAGGTCTGTAATCCATCCACAGAGCATTCCATTTCAAGGGAGAAAGAAAGCGCTGTCGCTGAGCAGCACAGTGACGGAGAGCCGGCTGTAGTAAACTCCAGAAGCCCCTGCACCTGATACCTGTGAAAATATCCTGCTCCGCATAATTCACCAGGCTTTGAATCACCATGATGCCCTCTGTTTAAAATTCATTGATAAACAAAGCAGAGAGCTTCCAGCAGAACTGGATCAATACCCTCAATCTCTCTCTAGAAGACAGAAAGGGTAATCCTCCGATGTTCAGAGTGATGGCCCCGTTTTTTCTTTCAGTTGAGATGGGGACACCGGCAGGAATTCTCCTGCAGAGGCTACTGCACGGCCTGGCTAAAGGAGTTCTAACAAGGAGTGTTGAGTGTTTTCTTAAGAGATTTTTTAAAGCCCTGCATCTTTTTTTCTTTCCCAGAAAATATACAAATTGTTCTAAAATCGAATCGCCATGCATGCTCCTGTACACCCAGAAAATGTAACGCATATTTTCAAAGGTAGCGAAAACAAGCTTAGTGTTCCTGGGAGGGTCGAGAAAAAGGAATCACTCGTACACATCTGTTGCTGAGGGTTGTCACAGGGCACTGAAACCAGCATAAAGTTACTACCCTGTCAGAAAGCTAGTTGGCAGCTCCCGAGATCAGAGTTTACAAATAAGCATGCTGCTAGAAACACAACCCTTGAGATCTATGGTTTTGATGAAGAGGAAAAAATAAATAAATAAAATAGAAGACGGTTTTCATCAACACACCAGGCCTTACACATCTCCAAAAACAGTGTCTCCCTCAAAGTAAGGACCCTGAAAGCCAGGTTAGTCCGTGGTACTTTACTTGAAACGGGCTTAAGTCCTTCTTAAGAGTTGCGTTCTGGGCACAGGAATATCTACTGTGAAACAGCAGGCTGCCGCTGGGATTCCTCTGAGTGGTGGACTTTGTTAAAGATCCCCAAATCACTGAGCATAGTAGCTCGCCCTGGTAACCCCAGCACTCAAGAGGCTGGGGTTGGAAGACTGCTTGTAGATTCAAGGCCCACCTAGGACTAGGAATAAAGATGCTGTCTCAAAAGCTAAACAAAAAAATATCCAAAACTGTTGACGCCTGGTTGGAGTCACAGTGTAGGTTATTAATAGAAATCCAGCATTATGGGTCAAAACCAGGGCTTGAAGATAAAAACCATAAAATAGAATTCTGGGGAGCTCACGGCTGACCCATTGACAGCTCAGA
Source organism: Peromyscus californicus insignis (assembly GCF_007827085.1). Classification (NCBI taxonomy): domain Eukaryota; kingdom Metazoa; phylum Chordata; class Mammalia; order Rodentia; family Cricetidae; genus Peromyscus; species Peromyscus californicus. The sequence continues at coordinate 52,863,313 of NW_026294595.1, forward strand.
TAGAAGACAGACCTGAAGGGCTGAATAACGACACTATTTGAGTAGAAATATGTACTTTCAATGTAATTCTCATGAAAGGAAAAACCTTCAGTTTGTATGCCCAGCATCTGTCTGAAAGAGAAACAGAGATTAACAGAAAGAAATCTCATTAACTTAGAATGATTTTTGAACTGAGAGAAAGCCCAGTTAGTAACATACTCATCACATGAGCATTATAGAGTTCTAGTCCCAGAACCCATGTAAAAAGATATGCTTGGTGGCCCACAATTATAACCCCACATATGGGGAGGTGGAGATGGATGGATTCCTGGGGCTCAATAGCCAACACTCCTAGCCTAAATGGTGAGCTCTAGATCCCAGAGAGAGACTGTCTCAGAGAAAAAAAGGTCCAGCTCTTGAGGAATAATGCCCATGTGTGACAATAAGCACAGTATGTGCGTGTGTCTGAAAACTGAGAGCCAAAGTAAATACAGAACAGGAGTGTGGGAGCCCCAGAGAAGTAGGTTTTTTAAGTCTTCACATTCTTAACTTCCTTTTCCACCGTACTAGGGCACTATGCTAACTTCCTTCTGCAGCCCTTGGAAATCCACCATTCCCTCCTGGGCTCCTCTGCTGTTTGTATCTTTGTCTGACAACCAAATGAGTCACAGCAGCAGCCCAGACAGCCCCAGCTGCTGAAGGACACTATTTAGGATGGTGGTGTCTAGGGTATCCCAGAGCTTTGGTGGTGAGGGCATCCCAGAGTTTTGGTGGTGAGGGCATCCCAGAGTTTTGCATTTTGTCTGATACATCCACCCAAGTTTGTTCATTGTTCACACAGACTGTTCTCAGGCAAAAGTGGCCACAGCTATTACCTAGTAAGACACGGGCCATGGGACTAAGTCATCTCTCTACAAGATACTAGAGAAGTACAGGTTGATGAGGTTGTTACAGTCATTTGGGCCAAAGCATGGGCCCTATTAAACCCTTACAAGGGAGGCTCACCCATCTGTCCTCAATACACCAATTTAAGAGACAAATGATAATAAAAGCCAGAGAAAGATAGTTATTCAACATGGCTACGTTGGGAACAGGAACAAATAAAAAGGTCAGTGAACACCTCCCACTACATCTAATATAAGGTTAGATTTTAATACAAGGCCAGGTTATGCATACCTAAGCAGCTCTGCTCAAGGTCCTGCTATCACTGATCCATCCTTGTATCATCTAGTCCCTCCTACAAGGTGGAGCATGAAAGTTCTTTCTCAAAGACAAGTTCCTCTGCAGGCTGCCACAGGGTCCCAACTTTCTCTTCTCCCAACATGAGACTCCTGAAGAAATTCTAATTTCTTGGAATCCATTGTCTTTATAGTCTAATAGCTGAAGGGAGAGGCACAAGTTTCCTTTTGGAATATCTGCATGCCTAGCTAGGCACCTATCTGTAATCCTAATACTTGGGAGGTAAAGGCAGGGGGTTGGCTCCAAGTCTGAGGCCAGCCTGTTCTACACAGCAATTTCCAGGTTAACCAGTGCTATATTGTGGGATCGTTTCTCAAAAGACAACATAGAATATCACTGCTCCTGATTGAATGATTTCAGGGGAGGGAGGGAGCAGTTTAGACCCCAAGACTTCACACACTGCAGACATATGTTCTCTCTTGTTGGGAAAGTGTTTCTCGGACCTGTGCTGAAGTGAAGGGAGAGGTATTAAGAGCAAATATGTCTTGGAATGATCCCTTGAAAAACATATTCAAGTTCACAAACCACTGTCATTTCAACTTACGACCTGAGTGGTCCCTAGGTTCCAGGCCCACAGTAGGTGTTTGCATCCTAGTAGGAAGAGAGCTCAGTTGAAAGATACTGATGTCTGTGATCTAGTCTCCAGGCTGCATCTAACGAGCTGTGTGACCCTGGACAAGTCAGCTCACCTCTCCAGTCCTAAGCTTCTACTCAGAAAATGTGAAGACATTAAGAAAATGAACCCCAAGACTTTTCCATTCACCATTCCCAAAGCCTCAAGAACTGGGCCCATGCATGCTCTGCCTCCACCCAACATGGCTGCTATCCAGGGAGACTCTGACCTTTGCTAGTTGGGATCTCATTATTCCCAGGGCTCCAGACGGAACACGCGAAGTCCCTGTGGTGCTGAGCATATGGCCTGGCTTAAGAAGTGCTCACCTGCACAAATAGTATACACCCCAGGGACAAAAACAGCTGGCTGGAACCGGGACTCTCAGCAGACTGATCCTCACCTTGGAAGCGCATGAACACAGATAACGTCAAGGCTCAGCGTGACAACAGGAGCAGTGGAGACCGCGTTCCCTTGAGTGACACCTCCCCCAACCCCAGCTCTGCCACATGCTTTTGTGAAATATCAAATTGCTTGCGGCTCGTATTGAATAATGAATATGGCCGCCTCTGCCTATCACCAAGCCTTCAGCAGTCTGCCTGGGGAACTAAGGAGGGACAGTAGAGGTCTGCAGGCCAAGCACAAAATTGAAGACAAGCCTGAATTAATAATTTGCTTATTTCTCTACATCTGCTTCAAAATAAAGTGCAAATTGAATAAGGTAATAACAGAGCTTGGGAAGTGAGGGGGAGCCTTCCTCTTGCAAACTGCTGACACTTCAGATTTCATTATGTCCCACTACACCGAGTGTGAACTGCAAATGTGCTCTCCCTGTGGCATGTGTGGAAATGACTTCCCTGGAAGAGCCAGAAGAATGGAAAATAATTCCACGGGGTGGGGTGGAAGAGAACCTCTCATTTTATGTTTTATTTTTAAAAAGAACAATTTCTTAAATTTGTCTTTCATAAACCTGACTCACCTGGGATTTCCCTAGAAATCTTAGAGATATCTCATACAATGTCTTTTCCAGGTCAACGCCTCTCTTACTCTGCACAAACATCTCTGTCATGTTCTTACTAGTCCCAGCCGCCATGCACCTCTGGAGTCATGTTTTGTGAACTACCAGTTTCAAGCATGTTTGCCCTTGTGTTTAGGCCTAAAAATACAGGTATGTTTGCCTGGATTTGTAATGTTTTCTCCTACATGTCATATTGGATGGTTTGTAAAAGGATGAAAACAATGCACATTCAATTATAAAACCAGCATGGTGGTCTACCTGATTCATTAGGACTGGGGCACAAATATTTTAAAAAGAAGTAGGGAGCTGGGTGTTACACACACACACACACACACACACACACACACACACACACACACACACACGTAACTTATACCTCAAAACAAATTTTCACTCAGTTTTTTTCATGATTTCTCTTGTGAGTATTTAAAGCACATCATGTGATATTTTATCGTGTTTTAGTGTTCACTGATGCAAAGTAATTGCACCTGATACTCGATACAGCCGGACAATTTCAGTCCACAAGTGGTGTTTATAGACTGAAAACATGGAGGAAATGCACCTCAAATACGGGACAAGCTGAAGACTTCCAGTCCCACCCCCACCTCGATCCCTGGAAAGTGAGTCCCCTGTGACCAGGGTGGAGTATCTTTGGGGAGTGCTACCTGTGGGCAAGAGAGAAGGCCACGCAGAGATCACCTGGTCTAAGAGCAGGAAATTGTCCCTTTACTCCTGCATTTCCAGAACGAACCTGCTTGCTCTCTCCTCTCTGCACCTGAGCTCTTCCCTTGTTCTGTCTGTCTGTCTGTCTGTCTGTACTCCACAAACCTTGGCAATGCCTGAAGTTTGGGTCAGGTTTCCTTTGTGTGTGGTTCACAACACTTACTGCTCACATTTTAAAGTGTTTAATCACTTCCCTCCAATTTCCCTCCAATATAAGCTCCTGTAACACCGGAACCCCTGCCTGCTGGGCTCTGCGTTCTACACTTCTTCCATTATCTAGCATGGTAGGGACACACTGGGGAAAGGAAGGGGAATGTATGTGCTCAGACCACCTGCACTGTAATCCAGAGGAGGGAAGGTACATAGGAAAGGATGACTGTGGATGTAGAAGTAAGCCATGGAGTATTTGATCTCCTGTATCTGCATTTCTAGCTTACATCCAAACTTGATAGGCCACTTATAAAAACTGAAATCAATTAATACCAATTTGGCCAGGGACACTAGTGTACTTCCACGAGCCAACGTCCAAAGCTAGAATAAATGGGAAATCATTATTGTCCACTTTAATTATCAATAACCTCAAAGACATGAAGAATTAGCCAGACCATACAAGTTAACAATCACCCTTCCTCTAGAGATAGCCTAAGACCTCTTGGCAATAACAATCAATGCAACTCAAACAGAAAGATGCCTCTGGATACGCACCCTCACTGCCTCTTATCTTCCATGAGAGCCCAGGTAAGCTTAAACCAGCACATCTATGCGCCTTGGCTAGGGAAGCTTCTTTTTACAGTGAGCAGCAGCTAATATAGAGATCCAACTGGTCAAAATACTGAGAATAAGTGACTGTTAGTGCTCAGGCCTAAACAGGACATCTGCATCACCATCCCCAAGACTCACAAGACATCACAGAAAGGGGGGAGCAGAAAAATGTCAAGAACGAAAGGATGAGCAGGAATCCTGTGAAATGCTGTCTTCTGCAAATGGCTGGTTGATGTAATCATGTACACACAGCAGATGTGGCTGTCTGCACAACAGCTGCACACACACACACACACACACACACACACACACACACACACACAAAATGAAAGAAGGAGGGGACTAATTGGGAAGAAGGGGGTCTGTAGGGGTAAGAGAGTAAAGGGATGAATGCTCTCACCTTGCATGCATGAATGAAACAGTCAGAGCTGAATTAGAGCGGGTGTAGGGTAAGGATAAAAATGAGGTAAACAGCCGGGCGGTGGTGGCGCACGCCTTTAATCCCAGCACTCGGGAGGCAGAGCCAGGCGGATCTCTGTGAGTTCGAGGCCAGCCTGTTCTCCAAAACGAGTACCAGGAAAGGCGCAAAGCTACACAGAGAAACCCTGTCTCGAAAAACCAAAAAAAAAAAAAAAAAAAAAAAAAAAAAAAAAAAAAAACAAAAATGAGGTAAACAGCCTAACCAAGGCCACCCGGGGCTATCCTCCACCTTTGCAGGGTAGCCTCTGCATCTATAAACTAGAAATTGTTGTGATGGTACTGGATGGGAACAACACAGGATGTCAGACCCATCATGATGCATGGCAAGGTACTAGGCAGAACTGACACCTGGTTCCCAGAGGTGAAAAATAGAAACATCTCCACTTTGAGTTTTCCCACTTCCCATGCACAAGGCTGAATTCTTCTTTCTCTTTCAAAATCTGCTTTTCCTCCAATATTCATTACCCTAGTAAACAGTCCAAGTTTTCACTGTTACTGAACCAAAAATTAGGCCTCTTTCTTAGTTCATTATTAATTCATTCTTCCCCATCACTAGCCCTTTGATCAACCAATAAGAACTATGGGTTCTACTTTCAAATGTCTCTCTTGGTTCCGATTGTCAGAACCTTGTATTACCCACGTCCACGTTCTATATTATCTGTGTTAAATAACGTGTGCTACTGATTAAAGCCCGAAGTCCGAGTGGTTTGACAGAGAAGCAGTTTATTTCTCCATCCACAGAGTTCAAGGAGAGTCAGTGATTGAACTCCTCCGGCAAACAGTTGCTCGGGGACCTTGGCCTTTTTATCCCGTGGCTTCGCCATTTCCTGGGGAGGGCTTGGGAGTCCTCTGCTGCATACACTGCTTCAGTCTAGCAGGTGATGGGAGAGAGCACATGGAGGCTCGCCGGAAGCAGGAGCAGCAAACATCACATCCGTGCTCACACTGTGGACCAGGGCTCCACTGTGCTGCCTCTCGCCATTGTGAGGAAGCTGGAGAATTCATCCAACTCCTGGGCCAGGAAGAAAAAAGGAAGCCTGGTTATGGTTGGCACCAGCCTCCTTGCCTGTAAATCTCCTCTCGTCTGCTCTTGACCTAACTGGCCCCTGCAAGGCCTCTCTCCACGCTGCAGACGGAATGGGGGAAAGTGCTGACCACACTCCTCTCCCACACAGAGCCCTTCACTGGTCATCACTGCTCATTAAATCCTTTTCATGGTGTACCAGTTAGGGCTGGATGTGAGAAGTAAAACCACCACACCGAGGGAAAAAGGAATTATTAAAGAGGACGCACTCCCCACAATTGTGATGGAAACTCCTGCCTCTGTGTCTACTCCCGAGCCTGAAATTCTATAAGTCAATTTGGCTGCTGAGCAGAAGGCAAGCTAAATACAGGCAAGAGTCTGTGAGGATGAATTGGGAACCCCAAGGACAGATGGGGCTCTGTCCGTCTCTCCCTAGCTGCAGTTTCAACGGTAGCCCTAAAGCTGCATGTGCACTCAGCCCCCTGGCCTTGAGGGAACTGAGAAGATCTGGTGAAGGCTGGCGGGTCCACAGATCTGGGAGTTATCCTACACCAAGCAGACATGTCACTGGCTGCCCCAGGATGGAGCCCTACACCAGAGCTCAGAACATAGACGGGGCAGCTCCTGCCTCACTTCTGCCCTCCGGCTTTCCCACAAAAGGTCTCCTAAGGTAGACAGTAACCCAGAACCAACAAACAGAGCTCAAAGCCAGCACACATGGCTGAGAAGGTGGGGCACGGTCTGGGCTAGTGTATTTCTCCAGCCTCATCTGAGTGAGCTTCCTCACTTTACCATTTCCCCCTTTATCATTCTTTTTTAAATAATTTTATTAGTGTGTGCTGTTTAACTATCTTTTATAAAACATACAATGTTATCTTTCATTTTTTGAAAGATCTCCATTGTGTACAGATACCACATTTCCTTTGCCTACCCCTCTATTGACATATACCTAAGCTGATTTATAACTGGCTCTTGTGAATGCTTCCTAATAAACATGGATGTACAGGTGTCTCTCTAGTACACTGACTTAAGGGAGATGTACCCAGAAGTGATATGACTAAATCATATGAGGTACTCTTTTTAATATTTTGAGGAATCCCCATTCTGATTGTCAAGACCTGACTAATCTGCATTCCCATCAACAATATCTAAAGGTTCTCTCCTATCCTAACCCTGCAGCACATCTTTGGCCACCTGCCCAGAAACAACTATTTATTCAAACTCTTCTTTAAAATACTGAGGGACTTGGGGCATAGATCAGTTGGTAAAGTACAAGCACAAGAACCCAGTGATAACCCCAGAACTCATGTTTTAAAAATCTTGTCATGGGACTGGGAAAATAGCTTGGTGGTTAAGAGTGCTCGCTGTTCTTTTAGAAAATTGGAGATTTGTTCCCAGAACTCACAACCAGTGGCTTACAACCTCCTGTAACTCCAGCTACCGGGAGATCCGGCGCCGCCTTCTGGCCTCTGGAGGCACCTGCAGCTACATGCATAAATACATACATAAACATACGCACATAAGCATAAATAAATAACAAAATCTTTAAAAACTGCCGGGCGGTGGTGGCGCACGCCTTTAATCCCAGCACTCGGGAGGCAGAGCCAGGTGGATCTCTGTGAGTTCGAGGCCAGCCTGGGCTACCAAGTGAGTTCCAGGAAAGGCGCAAAGCTACACAGAGAAACCCTGTCTCGGAAAAGAAAAAAAAAAGAAAAAATAAATAAATAAAAGCAGCACATAGAGGCACACACTTGTAATCCCAGTACTGGGGAGGCAGTGACAGGCCGATCTAAGGAGCTACTAGCCAAACAGTCCAGTCTACATGGGACATTCCAGGTCGGTGAGAGATTCTGTCTTTAAGAAGGGAGGGTAGGAGAGGGCACCTAGGAAAGGACATCCAAGGTTGTAATTTGATCAACACACACACACACATACACACACACACACACACACACACACACACACACACACACACACAATCCTGGGTCCACATTCAGGCTTTACCATTTCAGCACCAGTAAGAAAGGAGCAAAGAGCACAGTGTAAATACATCCAGCCTATGGCATTATACCTAAGACACAGAAGGTTCCCCATAAGTACTCAAGGTAGAAACATCAGCTGATGTGTTAGCAGCAGACATCTTCTTATATATAATTCCAATAAAGGCACACAGGCTGATTTTCGCTTAGCTTTAGTTTCAAAGAAGCTCTACACTCCGGCCTGACATTCACTTTCATTACCCTTCTCCTAAATCTTTAATGCCTTGAAAACTACCCAATGAAGTTCTCACTAAAGAGATATTGGCCACTAAATTATTCTGTATTAGCAACAAGGTAGATCAGGAATTCTTCCTTTGGAGATTTATTATAAATAGTCTACAGTTAACATCTCTACAGTATATTAGAACCACCTGCCCAAAAGCCAGGAGAGGGCTTCTAGGGCCCTTCAGGGAAATCCCAGGGCAATGAGCCTCTCCGAGTTATTTTACTAGCATGGTCGTGTGAGATTAATCATCTTTGTGAATTCTTAATTGCTGTGGCCAGAAGCTCCCCAGAGAGAGTTCGTGCTGTGGTCAAGTCCCTGATCTGCGTTCACTCTCTCGTGCTGAAGGAGAAGAAAGGCGGGAGCCATGCACTGTGATTTGCTCTTTAACTCTTTCAAGAAATAATTTTGGGTATTTTCTACAGAAAAAGTGCCAGAGACACAAAGATGGTCAAAGGGACTCAAAATATATTCAAAGAAAGGCCATTTCTAGTTGGAAGAATCGGGTGGGGACATTATTTCTTTAAAAGCACTAAAAAATGGCAGCTACTGTTTCCAAAACACATAAGCACCGCCAGGCATGATTGCCCTCTCGTTGAGCAGATCTGAAGTCCAAGTAGAGAACTGTTGGTTACAGTAATCACCCCTCACCATGGAAACTTTTCTTTGCAACATGCAGAGACCACTACCGAAATCCACAAGCATTCAAAATGCAGAGTTGGGGAGTCCAGTCTCAATGGACACATGTACAATACAACTGCTACCACACCTAAGGTTCAGGGGTCATTGTGGAAGAAGTGGGGGAAGATTTTAAGAGCCGGAGGATCAGGGAGTTTGTTTTGAGATTGTGTCTTCTAGTAATACTGAAGCTTCACCCAGAAAGTCTCGCCAACAAATTGTGAGCAGAACAAGGACAGCACCAAGAGGCATGCAGAACTAGACAGGCTCAATCCTACACAGAGAAGTACAGGCAATCAGGAAATGCTGAGAGCAGGTGGCAGGATGGGGGGAAAGTCTTCCCCGATGTGATGGTTTGAATGAGGAAGGTCCCCATCAGCTCGTATGTTTGAACGCTTGAGCCCCGGTTAGTGGAACTGTTTGAGAAGGATTGGGTGGTGTGGCCTTGTTGGAGGGGATGTGGCCTTGTTGGAGAAGGTATGCCACTGGAAGTGGGCTTTGAGGTTACAAAAGACACAGTCTTTCTCTCTTCCTAGTCCTGCAACTTGCAAATCAGATGTGAGCTCTCAGCTACCGCTTCAGCACCATGTCAGCCTGCTGGCTGCCATACTCCCTGCCATGATGATAATATACTAACACTCCGAAACTGTCCCCAAATCCCGAATTAAATGCTTTATTTTATAAGTTGCCTTGGTAGTGGTGTCTCCTCAGAGCAGTAGAACAGTAACTAAGACACCCAGAGAAGAACACATCAATTGTTTGTCGATACGCAATGGTATCACTTAAAAATATATACATACAAGTAACATTATGCAGATTGAGCAGGTTATATGTAGGAATACACACCCACACCCACACATATACATATATATGCATGTAACAGCAATGAATGGGAGGAAAGGGCTATGAATTTGAAAGGGAGGAAGAAAGCAGTATATAGAAGATTTGAAGGGAGGAAAAGGAAGAGGGAAATAATGCCATTATATTATAATCTCAAAAAATAAAAGAAAAAAAATTTTTAATGTGAGTGACCAAAATGTTATAAGAACTACTCAGTAAACAGTACTGAAGTGTCAGGCACCAATGTAAGCACCTTACACGAACTTACACATTGATTTCTCATACTAATTTGGTGAGATAAGGACATTTACTGTTCCCCATTTTACAGATGAGAATGCTGAGCCACAGAGAAGCTAACTAACTTGTCCAAGGCCACACAGCAGGTCTTCAGAGTCTACTTGCTAACTACAGTGCTTCCCTGCCTCAGTTGGTCTCCCTGTACCCATCTGTGATACCTCCATGACTATTAGGCCTAATAACTACAAACTAAGCTATTAGAGATTCAGTGTTGAAATATGAATTATTAAGATTTAATAAAATACCATTCAACACCTAAAAAGGTTTGAATTTAGAAACTGTTTCCCTTTTTTTCCTATGAATGCCTGCATATTCTCAAAGGGTGAATGCAAATTATTACTCAGAAGCAATCTCGTCTTTGACCACGCCCCATCTTCATCTGTACCCATGCTTCTCCTCCATATTGGGGTGAATGATGAAATAAGCCTCCACTCCCCACCACTCAGGTCACAGCACTCTGCATGGCAAGTGACAGCTTTCACAGAAACACTGAAGTCACCTCGACCCTCTCCAGCACTCCTTGAATTCCCTAAGCAGCATGCCTAGCAAACAGGCTGACTTGCTCAGTGTAGTCCTGGGTGGAAGAGGAGACTGAGATCTCTGATAAGGATCACATAAGGATGTGCACAAGATGTGGTTCTTCTTGTTGAAAGGATGTAAGAATCAAGTCTTGTTTATGGGAGTGGCTTATCAGATTGAGGGCTGCGTGTGAAATCCTGACCAGTTGGTTCTGTTCCTGCATCTAGTGTGTTCCCTCACACTCTAACTCTGGTTGCTCATAGTTAGTGCTCTAAGGGCCTGGGGCAGAGGAAAGGCCCTTCAGAAAAAACTGGGCTTGGACAAGGAAATCCAGCAAGTGGAGCTATCCTGGAGGCTAGCCCACAGACACAAGCAGGAGCTGAGATGATGAGGATGGAGAGACTTCTCTCCACCAGCTATGGAAACCACTAGAGAACACAAAACAAGAGTGGTCACAGGCTCATCCAGAAGTGGCACTATGGAGGATGAAGAGAACTCCACCCCTGAATCTTGCGTTAAAGAATTAGCCCTGCTACTTATCTCCTTGGCTCCATTGTAGGTAGATGTGACAGCTGAGAACTGACTATGAAAAGATGACCTCTTTATTGCAGGACATAGAAATATTAAGCTGGAATAGATCTGGAAAATTCCTCCCCACTAGTTAATGTTCATAGTGCTGGGAGGTGCTATGCAGGCTACTGAGGGAGAAAAGTCGTCAATGGACCCTGCAGAGAACAATACCAACCTGCCTGACTAGATATGCCCAGTGGTACAATAACGGCATGACTGTTAGAGGAGCAACCCACCACTTCTGTATGGATTTGAGGCCTGTCCCAAAGGAGGGAACTCATTCCTGGTACTATCAACCTGGTCAAAAGTCCATGGCTTGGGAGGTCACAGGCCTTAGGAGGTAACCTACTTGCGTTGTTTTGCTAAATGGATATGTTGTCAAATTGATTTCTAGATATTTATGTTTATAGCCGTAGACCAGTGCTTCTCTCACCCTGGGTCGGAGATGCAGACATCAGTCAATACAGAGAGTCATAGCTTGTCCAAGTGCTGAGAATAAGAGACTGTTGAGTGCTCAGCCTTAAACTGGACAATCATATCAACCTCTCCAAGGTTCAGGAAGCATCAAGGAAGAGAGGACAGAAAGAATGTAAGAGCCAGAGGATGGGAGGAGTCCTGTGACATGCTGCCTTCTGGACTGATGGGGCAGCTGCACTCGTCAGCTCACAGCAGCTGTGGTTACCTGAACAAGACCAACCACTCACTCTCCCAGCCTAGATGGGAGAAGGTAGCAGGGGAGCTAATGGCAGTTGACAAGCCACACTAAGATATAGCTATTAATAGGTTGCCGGTGCTCCTATGGATGGCCCCCACTCATGCATACAGGAGTAACGTAACAGACTCAGTAGAGGTTATAAAATGAAAGAAAGGGACATAAAGGTAGGAGGAATACATGTTGCGGGCCCTGGGGAGAATGGAAAGGAGGAGTTATGAGTGAATATAATCGAGATACATTGGATGGCGGGTATGGTGGTACAAGCCTTTAATCCCAGCACTGGGGAGACAGAGGCAGGCAGATCTTTGTGAGTCTCAAGCCAGCCTGATCTACATAGGGAGTTCCAGGCCAGTCAGAGCTACGTGAGACATTATCTCAAAAAAAAAAAAAAAAATGGGGAATGCCTAAAAAGAAAAAGCAGCCATAATAATAACCGATTAAAGTAGAAGATAAGATAGAGAAATCTAGAATCACAGAATATGGATGAACCCAAGTCTGATTCAAATCCTGACAGCAAATCCCAGTGAAATGTTTACGTTCCAAAGGAGACTGTCAGGGAAAGGATGGATGGACTGACGCCACATTGAGGTTGAGTCAGGAGACAGGACTCAGGGAACTCAACTCACCACAGCATCAGGAGGGTTCAGACAGCCTGCACTGGAGACTGGCATTACATCATGAGCAGGAGGGCACAGGCTGCATCCTCAGGCCATTGCCGGTCCTCTTTTCATGGTGGCATGCCCATAGACATCACAGGAGTTGGAGTGCATGGAATGGGGGCAATTTATGATCCTTTGTCTCATAATGTTTGATCAGAGGAGAAGTTTTTATGATACTTTACAGTACATAGTAGTTAAATTGAACAAATATTATGACCACAATAAAACACATTCTTATCACTGGAACATAAATCAGTAATAGCTACATTGTGAGGGAGTTTCCCCCAAGTCCAGGGACACTGCTCGAAGCAATGGGGGTGGGGGGGTTTCAAGGAGAAACCAAAGTTTCAACTCTCAGTTGAAAGCCAAACACCACAAAGCCAAAACCCGGTCCCTCCGGGGCTTCGGTGCCGCTTTGCAGACCTCTCAGAAAAGCTTTTCTCTCTAACCGGCACTGAAAAGCCACCCAAATAAAACCCATTAAAAAGGACTCCAGTGGAGAGAGTCCCTGGTCATAAACTGCAGCATGCTTTGGAGCTCAGTGGAGACTCGCTCCTGCCACACACAGCCTGGCAGTGGCCCAGCTCCACGCCAATGAACACTTTTCCAATTACAAGCTGAAGATTCCTATCAGAGGTCAGGACTCCGGCTTCATTCTGCTAGCGTGGAGGAGACTCTTCATGGAAGAGAGTGTCCGTGGCTCACGTCCTCGGAGCTCTTGGGAAGAAAAATGGGCTGCTCCCATCAACAGGGCAGGTTCGCTCTTGCTTCCTCGGTGTTTATGTCTTAAAAGTTGGCAAACTCCTGAAGCAATGGAATCAAAGCTGCATCCCACAATAATCGGGTAGGCACTCCTTATTTACAGACTCTTTGGGAATGGCAAAGTCTAGACATTTGAGGCCGAGTGTCCACATTCTGTTTTTTCCCTAGCTTAGCAGTGATCCCTGAAACCTCTGAAGGCAGCTGAAGAACTTGAAAAAGCAGCGACCGGCCGGGCTGCTCCTAACTTGAAGACAGACAAACTCGTGTATGGAAAGTGACTACCTCAAGAAGAAAGAGAGAGAGAGAGAGAGAGAGAGAGAGAGAGAGAGAGAGAGAGAGAGGGAGGGAGGGAGGGAGGGAGGGAGGGAGGGAGGGAGGGAGGAAGGAAGGAAGGAAGAGGCTACCTCACGCTGAATGCTGTAGCACAGACCTGTAATTCCAGCACCCCGGAGGCTGGGCCAGGAAGATCTAGGCTGGGCCAGCCTAGACTACATAGCAAGACCTTATCTCAAAAAAAGAAAAAGAAAATGAAAAAAAAAGATCTCTCCTTTTTTTTAACTCTCATTTTTTACAGAGCGATCCAAGACTGGAGCAAATGGGGATGGATTTATAAGATTCAAGTCCATCAATTGCCCCAAAAGTTCAAAATGCTCCTTTACTCCTTACACCCCTCTTCCGTTCCAAACCAGCACATAGGAACGAATGCTGAGCCTGTGCCGGCCGCACGCGGAGAGCTCACTTCTGTCCTCTGTCTTCCACTAAAGAAACGGAGCCTCAGATGTTTCACACAGTTCCCCCATGTTACCCTGCTAAGAACGGGTGCTTGGAGGACTTGCAATCTGGAAGTTCGTTGCTGTGGCAAAGGGTCTCCTATGAAAGCAGCGAGAGAGAGGCCCTCCTGAAGAGCCCCCCTCCTCCCAGTGCTGTTGAATCCCGACAAACCATGGTCTGTTAGACACGTTGGTCAGCCACACCTCTGCTTCGTTGTAATCATCCCTCTCGACTACCGAAAGCATGTATAAGGAGGGCGCAGGGGACAACATGTTTGTCCTTAGCAAGGCTGACTTGTTCTGCTCCGGTCAGGCAGGCTGTGCCCTGATGTAGCGAATGCAGAGGGCTCTCCAGTTCTTCCGAAACTGAAGTTTCCTGTCTCAAAAGGCCCATCAAGGGCGAACTGGAAGGAATTTGTTCGTCTGTGTGTGTGTGTGTGTGTGTGTGTGTGTGTGTGTGTGTGTGTGTGTGTGTGTTACAGCTGTTGTTAGTATTTATCCACATCTCTGTGCCCCAGACAGGCAATGCAGCCTCCCGCTCCTCGGGAGCATTGATTTTGTGAGATGCACCAACATGGCACTGACTCTAACCTCCTCTCACAAGCTTTTATAGTATTACGAGTTTCCACAAAAAGAAACTGCTGTTTCTATGACATGGAAGGGGAAATGTGGATCAGCTTTCATGCACATAGCTTTATTTACGCACGTAGTGAACAATTCAGGGGATAGGTCCAAGGAAGCAGGAGGGTCTGAGGTTACTGATGGCATCTACACTTATGAGGGGGGAGGGAGGGAGGGAGGGAGGGAGGGAGGACAGAGAGAAAGATAAGAGAGAGGGAGGGAAGAAGGGACAGAGAGAGAGAGAGAGAGAGAGAGAGAGAGAGAGAGAGAGAGAGAGAGAGGCCCTAATTCAGTAATGATTCTTTTTTACTTACATCGCCCATCCACAGCTCTCCCACCCAACAGAGAGTTAACAATATATAACACATTCTCTTTGCCCCAATTACTACAGAAAAGCAAGGCGGAAAGCTAAATCATTCTCAGGGCAACCTGCAAAGAGGAACTCAAATCAACCTTGTAAGGAGTGCCTGACTCTGGTTTTAAACTAATTGCCATGTAAATTAACAAAAAAGCACAACCCCACCAGCGAGGAAAAGGAAGGCTTCTTCACAGACCATCAGTAAAGGCGCCCCCAGAAGCCTAAACAACACCGGGTCTGCTTCTTCAGACAATAAAATGCCAAAGTTGCTTTTCTGCTGTCAGCCAATGATGAATACATGTGGTACCGATTATTTAATACCAGGAGACCACCAGGGAAGAAGATTTAGGTGAACTGTAGCAGAACTGTGCCATTTATTTTTATTACCATGCATTAAAAATTACGTTTACAGATAATTGTTTTTCTCCTTCCAATAAAGCAAGATTAAAAAAATATCCAGAAGAATATTTAATAATAGTGGACCACCAGGGAGGAATTTTAAAAGTTGATTTTTTTATTGAAAAATTAGATTTGCTTTTTTAAAAAATTTTTCCCAATTATTTTTAAGTGCAATTTGTGAAGAAATTGCTTTAAACCGGGGCAGTGGGATGAGTTTTAAGCTGGGGGGCAGTCTCATGGGTTCAGTCTGTTCTTGGTAACAGTCAGTACCTGACCAAATTGTTCCTCTGAACCTCCAGGTTTCAAATATTTGGGTAACATTGTATTTTACCATCACTCCTGCCAATATTCTCACAGCTTTCTACCGGCATCCGGGTCTCTAAAACATCACAGATTAAAATAAACTCTTGATATGTTTTTCCCCAGCAATTTGTTCTAGTAAGAAAAAAATTCTACTTACCAGTTTTTTGTTTGTTTGTTTGTTTGTTTGTTTTTTAAGGAGCGTGAGAAACAAAAGAGGAAGGGTAGCACTAACAGGAAATAGAAGGAGAAGACCAGAGCACAACAGAAGTACCACAGGACGAGACACAGCTCAAATGATGGCCTTGCTAAATGTTGGATGCCGTGTTTACAATTGGGAAAGGAAGCCTCTGCAGCTGCCTTCTCCGTCCTTCGCTACATCGCCCACACACAGTCCTAAAGTTGACGTTTTCTTGGCTGATCCTCCATTACTATCAGAATGCCCTCCTCAGGGTCCCCCACAGCTGCCCGTGAATCCAATCAGAACATTAGCTGACTCCCCAAAATCAGGCCGCTCTGCTGCCATACCCCCTTGTCTCCAAGGGGAGGGAAGTTCCTTGTCTGGCAGTAACTCTCACTTCCGGCCCTTCTGCTGCTGCTCTCTGAAATAAGAGGAGTAGTTCTGAAGAGAGTGGGGTCAGTCCAGCAGTCAACCCCAAGCCACCCTTGCAGAATCCATGCTGCAATGCTTTGGAGTTGGTTGTGAAGAGGCAGCGCATGGTTTCTGCTCTTGAAACCAGTCAAGAGAAGCAGAAAGATGCACATATCTCAACTATGGTTTTCTCTTCCTCTGACTGGTTCTGGGGATAAAGGAAGAAACCAGGGCCATATCCAGAAAGGACTATGACATCCTACAAAGCTGCTGCCTACTGCACCTCCCGCTTCCCCAGTTCACCACGTGTGATAGCTATCTGAGTGAGGATGCACCCCCAGAGTCTCTTTGGAATACACAGTCCCCAGCTGGTGGTTCTGTTTGAGGAGTCTTGGGAGATGGGACCTGTTGAAGGAAGTATGTCACTGACAGCAGGCTGTGGAGGTAAAGACTCCTACCATTTCTAGTCTGTTCTCTGCTTCTTCTTGTGGTTCAGATGAAACTGCTTGGCTTGTCGCACCAGTCCCCGGCTGCCCCATGCCACCTCCCCCCATGGACTCTGACCCTCTGGAACCATAAGCCCAAATAAACTCTTCTATAAACTGCCTTAGCCATGTCACGCTATCACAGCAGCAGAAAAGTAACTAGTACACCATGCTACTTCCATCATTATATTGTCTGCTGTAATATCTTACTTTGAGTAAGTAAGTGTCAAATGTTCATCTGATGATCACATCTTTGGGGAGTGTATGTCTCAAGCCACAAAGTGCATATTCCCATGGTGGGGGCCAGGGTGGGCTGACACTGTTTGAGACACGGTCTCACACAAGTGTGTGAACACTTGGTTCCCAGGTGGTAATGTTGTTTGGAGATGTTGAAGGACTTTTCTGAGGAGACAACAGGCTGGGAGAAGTAGAACACTGGGGTTGGGCCTTGGGTGGTAGCTGTCCCCATTTCCGGTCAAGGCTCTCTGCTTCCAGACCACTGATGCAACGTAAGCAGCTGTCTCATGCTCCCACCGCCATGCCTTCCTGGCCACGATGGACTGAATTCCACGAACCGTGAACCAGAATAAACCCCTCCTCTAAACTGTGTCACGTGTCTGCTCACAGTGATGATAAAAGTAACTGATACAGGGTGTCCCTTCCGTGACCCACACCGGTTATAGGACCATGAGCACGCCTACGTGCAAACCAGAAGATCATTTCAGGGAGAGGCCAAGAATGTCGCTACAATTTGGGATGCCACCAGGTCACATAGTGCAACTGTAAGAATCATATACTTGGTTGTAATTTCTTTTTATTTCAAGGCTGAGACAGTTTAGTGAAAGTTTTTGTTGCTGGACTCAATTTCTTCCAAGGAAAATCGAAAGGCACAAGGTGGCTGGAGACAGGACCAGGTCAGAGCCAATCAGCATAGAACTTGTTGTTGCAGCTTGTAGCCCAGCAGGGGGAACAGGACATGACTGTGGCCTGCCTCCCACATGGCCCTCAGACTGGACCCTGGCAACAAGTGCCTTCTGAAGTCAAAGTCGGTCATCTTCTATGCGGCTGTAAATCCAAAAGAAACCTGCCCATCACGTCTGTGTGAGCCAATCCATCGCTAACCCTTACCTAACAGGCTGTTCTAGAACATGCTCCTTCAGAACCTCACGCCTCTGACTCCCACCAGCAAAGGCCCAGGAGCACTGTGGGCCTCCTAGCAGAAGGTCAATGAAAGAGCAGAGTTGTCAAATGCAAGCATGGCCTGTCCTTCCCTCTCGAAGCACTTCTGTGGCCCGATGGCTGCATCGACACGCCCCTTACACGGGCTTCAGAGGCCATGCTGACTCTGCCCCTCCAGCTTCAGTGCCTCATACAATGAATTCCTCCAATACTGGAGCATCTAGTGCCTTGGATGGCTGAGCCACTGGGTATGCAGCTCCTCACCACACCTCGACTGTGACTTTCTCCCCATCTTCCCTCATCAGCGTAAGAACCCTGACGAAAGTGAGCAGTGTGACTGTCAGAGCCAGACAGCATTTTAAGTCGGTCCCGGGTAACGTCCCTGAATTTGTATTTGTGAGTTGTATCTCCCAAAAAGGAAAAAAGAAGGGGGAAAAGCAGGAGCCGGGGGAGGAGAAAAGACAGAATCAAGACAGGATGGGGGTTTCAGGTTGCCACTTCTGTGCATGATTAGAGAGAAGAGCAGTCCCTGTGTCTGCTCAGGACTCACATTTGCCCTCCTGGCCACCTTACTACAGCTCTCTAGACCTAGGAAGATCCCTGCTTATCTCCCAGCGGGATCTGGAGCGGCCCCCAAAGGGGTCTGTAACACTGTGGGAGTGCCCAAAGAAGGTACCCATCAGTCGACAAAGATAGTCTGGATTTGTTGATGTGTTACTAGACGATGAATAGGCCAAGCTACTGTCTTAGTCCACCCAGACCACTTTATCCAAATACCAAAAACTGGGTAACATAAACAACAGAAATTGGAAATTCCAGATCAAGGCACTGGACCTAGCGAGAAAGTACTGGTTCACAGACAGCACCTTCTCTCTGTGTTCAAACATGGCGGAAGGGACACAGGAACTGTTTATGGCCTCTTTTACAGGAGAATTAACCCTATTCCAGGTGGCTATACGTCATGACCCATCTCCTCTCCTCCTGAAGACACCAAGTGCTAGCGCCGAAACCTTACAGATTAGGATTTGAATACACAGCCCTTGAATGAGACACAAGCATAGCATACACAATGTACTCAACACTGGCCTCATCTAGGTTGTGACAACTTAACTTACGAGAGCCTGGACCACTGAATTGGAAGCTATCTCTGACTAAAATGGCATAATAACAAACCCACTACACCAAACACAGAACCAGGTGTCGCCTAACTGAATGGTGCTTCTGGCGAGCTTCTTATCTCGTTCTGGACACCATCTTGCTGGGACACAAGCGATCTTAGCCATACCACAGATGAGAAAACTGAGACCTTGGGAAATGCGTGTGCCTGGCCAAAGGCCACATAACTCATCAGTGCAGCACATGTTTCCACTGATGGGTGATGTCGTTCTGCATGCTGTGAACATGTGTTGCTCTGATTGGTTGATAAATAAAGCTGTTCGGCCAATGGTGAGGCAGAATAAGGTTAGGTGAGACATTCCAACTAGACAGGAAGAGAAAGGAGAGGCAGAGGAAACGCTGCCAGCTACCACCACGAGAAGCAAGATGTAAAAGTACCAGTAAGCCACAAGCCACGTGGTAAAGTTCAGACTTATAGAAATGGGTTAATTTAAGATGTAAGAACTAGATAACAAGAAGCCTGCCATGACCATAGTTTACAATTAATGTTAGCCTGTGTGTGTTTATTTGAGTCTGAGCGACTGCAGGACCAGCAGGTGAGAGAGATGTGTCCTGACCGCAGGCCAGGCAGGACACAGAAAAACTTCCAGCTACAGTCCACAGTAATTCCTGGACACCTTCTGCTATATTTTTTTTTTACTCATTTTCACAGGCACTGAAATCAACGGCAAAGATACAGCAGAAGCTTCATTCTGTGGCAAAGACTCGATTTCAGTTCAGACTTCACCCTACAGTCTGATGTCACTCTCAGTGTCTCTCAGACCTCTGGACTTTCGTGGCTTTCAGCTAGGGAGGCCCCTATTTCATCAAAACAAAATACATCGTGCTAAAAAGTTACCCAAATTATGACTTTTAAACCACTATAGTTGACAAGTTAATGCCCTGGGTACACATGTACCTAACTTAAATGATACCTAAATAAGCACTCTCCATGAGACATTCCTGGTCCTTAGGATTGGCCAAGAAATACCTAATTTTTTAAACTAAAGCGGTTTTTATACGAAAAGACAGGACTTCAAAAAACTCTGAGTAAATTCTCAAATTGCTTGACATTTCTAGTTAAATAAAGGTGAGTGGTACTGAGAAAGAGCCTTGGACTAGGAGTCCAGAGATGTATGTTCTAGATAACAACTTCCCTGAACCAGCCGGGAAGCCCCTGATGAAGCCCCACAGAGTCCCAGGGCCTCAATTCCTTCATCTGTCAAGGTCACTGGACTGTACTGTGTGAGACATTTACAGCTTCGTGCTCTGTGATTTGAGTGCCCATCCCTGGAGAAGCTCCTTCCTGGTCCATAAACTAAAGCTAACGATCGCTTCAGGCCAGCAAGGCTGCAAAACTGTGCAAGCAAAAGAGAATGAGCATCCACCAAAACAAACAAGCTCTGACTCCAGGAGCCAAGGCCCGAAGAGTAATGACGCACAGCAGTAACCTGAAGGCTGGCTGCACCCATGAAAAGCGTTTTGCTTCATATGATGCATGGGATCGTGGCGATTTTCATCAAAACCTATGCATAGAAGTGTCTCGAGCAAATATTCTTCGGAAATGAAAATTGAATCTGAATACACATATTAGACTTAATGACATCATTGTCCCTGAGCCATTGGCTGCTCAGATAACTGCGGTCTACATGGGCCCTCACAGGGGGGTTGAGAATTCTTAATTCACCCAAGGACACTAATCAAGTCAGGAGGCTTCGAGACATGAGTATTTGTGCCTGTGTGCTGCTTGTTTTAAATCGGAACGCCTACTTTGTGTGAGGCCGGATCCTGTTATTAAATCCCCTTTTGTTCTGTCTGTATACCCATCAATCTTATTTCACAAATCAAATAGAGAAAAGATAGCATGTTAATAGTGGGTCCATAAGCTGTTCTAAACATCTAGTCAGGTGCCCTAGGCAGTGTGTGACCATAAATATCCTTTAATTATATAGCAAAGTTTCTCTCAACAGTGTTTATAATTCTTTTTGCAGTAAAACAATGGCCTACAATCTCTTCAGGTTTTTTAAATAATTCAGACTATAAGCCTTGCTTTGAAATTGGGTGTTGTTCTTATTGTCTTTAATACATCCAAGACAAGATAGTTTTATTACAAATAAGGAGAAGAATCACACATGCCCATTGTGAACTAACTTTAAAAATTCCAAACTCATAAAAAATAATTGTTGTTTGTGTTACTACTTTGGAAATAGGGCAGGGGTTGTTCCTTGTCCCCAGTGAACTGTTTCTTCTCTTTAGAACTAGAATCCTGAACAAGTGCTGGACCATCCCCTCTACTAGAGATAAGAACCTCGAAATTCAAACTGCAGCTACTGGCCCGTTAGTTCTGACAACCTGGCACAGATCACCTCTCAGCCTCCCTTGCAGCTAGATATAGACACGTAACTAAGTTCTCATTAATACAAACACGAATGGTATGTACACATTCTAGCTCCTCAGTTCTAAGAACTCTGAGTCTCCCACTTCCCATGCACTGGAATGGGGATATAATGTCAGTTTCAGACATGGGCAATGCCCTTGGACTAGCAGAATGTCCAAGTAAAGGAACATGTATTCCTGGATGACTCTGAAACCCTTCATTTCTTGAAGCTAAACTGTGAAAGAAAAGTAGACATCTGGTTTTTTAATCCACAAAATAATGAATTTCATTGTGATATTTTCATACACATTTATCATTGTACTTTTTGCCCCCTGCTCCCTGTTACGTTCTCTTATTCTTTATTTCCCCTCTCCTGGTGCCTTCATCCCTCCAAACATCCTCCCTCCCAGAAATCTATATTGATTAAACCACTGCATTTTATTACAATATTTTTACAAATATCTAATACAGAAATTTTAATTTTCATTCAAACAAATCTAAATTTGTGCCAGATAGCCTATTTCTTCACAGAAAATAATTACTCTGCAATGTGGACAGTCATTGAAATGAACATTTAATGTGTATTATATGCATACAGAAAGCCTTCTCAGCATTGTGTTTTAAAGTAAAGCTAGTGATCCCAGTCTCCATAAAGCAAATATTGTCACAGCTACTTAGTGGCCTTTATTATCTTGAGATTAAATACTTGCCTTGGTTACATCATCTATAAGCATGATCATGACAATGTCCATCCTACACAGCTATTATGAGAGTGAACTGATAATCCATGCTGAGAACACAAATTCACAGTCATTGTTACTAGGTGTTATGATAATGAAGATATTGTCACTATGACTTTGACAAATTTAGGGAGCTACACAGGATATAAAGTATTATAGGGTGAAGCTTCAATTTCCATAAGCTCTGATGAAATGACAAAAATTTAAATCTTGCAAATTTAAAAACCTCTATTTCTTATTTTCCCTTTTTCTCTTTTTTATCCCTCAGTGAAGTGGCTCTCTTTATTTTAATTCCCTGGTTTCTAAACTATCATACAACTCATACTTTCATTCTGAGAAAATTTTAAGCACTGTATTTTAGAAAATAGGTATTTCATGGAACCACCTTACTAAATTCTTTTGGAAACTCAGTTTGTCCTGGATGTCACTGGCTTTCTCTTCTACCCTACTTCTCGGTCATGCTTTACTCTCAAATTTTCTAGCAACCTGGCTACTTGGCTGGAAGCATAAGGACAAATATTAGCTGTTTAAGAACTCTATTCTCTGAAGAATGGGAAGAGTTGAAGAGTTCAGAGAAAGAACTGAGGGCAGAGACTACTGATACTGGCCATTCCAAATCTAAGGCCATAGGAGAGTGGGGAGGGGAGGGGCAGGGAAGCTGATTACTATAACATTTGAGACACTTATATTCTAGATGGGCATACGGGATGGTAACAATAGCAAATTGAAATGAGGATATTGAAATAACTGATAACATAAAAACTGATTGCAGATCCCAGAGGACTAATGCTAGAACACCCAAACATTAGTTTTGTAAGTCACAAAGTTATAAAAGTGAATAATCAACAAAAGTGGTGGTGGTGGTGGTGGTGGTGGTGGTGGTGGTGGTGGTGGTGGTGGTGGTTGTGATGGTGGTGGTGATGGTGGTGGTGGTGGTGATGGTGGGGGTGGTGGTGGTGGTGGTGGTGGTGGTGGTGGTGATGGTGGTGATGGTGGGGGTGGTGGTGGTGGTGGTGGTGATAGTGGTGGTGGTGGTGATGGTGATGGTGGTGGTGGTGGTGATGGTGGTGATGGTGGTGGTAGGGGTGATGGTGGTGGTGGGGGTGGTGATGGTGGTGGTGGTGGTGGTGGTGGTGATGGTGGTGATAGTGGTGGTGATGGTGGTGGTGGTGGGATGATGGTGGTGGTGGTGGTGATGGTGATGGTGGTGGTGATGGTGGTGGTGGTGGTGGTGGTGGTGGTGGTGGTGGTGATGGTGGTGATGGTGGTGGTGGTGGTGGTGGTGGTGGTGGTGGTGGTGGTGGTGATGGTGGTGGTGGTGGTGGTGGTGATGGTGGTGGTGATGGTGGTGGGATGATGGTGGTGGTGGTGGTGGTGGTGGTGATGGTGGTAGTGGTGGTGGTGGTGGTGGTGGTGGTGGTGGTGGTGGTGGTGGGGTGATGGTGGTGGTGGTGGGGGTGATGGTGGTGGTGATGGTGGTGGTGGTGGTGGTGGTGGTGGGGGTGATGGTGGTGGTGGTGGTGGTGGTGGTGGTGGTGGTGGTGGTGATGGTGGTGATGGTGGTGGTGGTGGTGGTGGTGGTGGTGGTGATGGTGGTGATGGTGATGGTGGTGTGGTGATGGTGGTGGTGGTGGTGGTGGTGGTGGTGTGGTGATGGTGGTGGTGGTGGTGTGGTGGTGGTGATGGTGGTGGTGGGGGTGGTGACAGTGGGAGTGGACACGTCAGTGATGCCTGCCATGAAGACTCCTGCTCTAAGTGTGGCCTTCCTCCATCACAGCAGACAAGCTTCTGGGTGTGTCATCCTGCTCCCTTTGGCCAGAGACACTTAGAGCAGAAGAAACATCTCATCTAAAAGCAGGACTGCTGTGGATATGGCTCTGCATGCTGTGAATATATTGCTCTGATTGATTGATAAATAAAACGTTGATTGGCCAGTAGCCAGGCAGGAAGTATAGGTGGGATAAAGAGAGAGGAGAATTCTGGGAACAGGAAGGCTGAGTCAGGAGATGCTGCCAGCCGCCGCCATGAGAAGTAAGATGTAAAGTACCGGTAAGCCACAAACCACGTGGCAGCTTATAGATAATAGAAATGGGTTAATTTGAGATATAGGAACTAGATAGCAAGAAGTCTGCCATGGCCATACAGTTTATAAGTAATATAAGTCTCTGTGTGTTTACTTGGGTCTGAATGGCTGTGGGCCCTGTCAGGACTGGAGAAATCTCCAGCTACGCAGGACCATCAGACTCTTCCTCTAGAATAGATGGTTACTTCACAATTCACAATTTGGTCACAGGACATAGAGAAACTGAGTTGGTACTGATCAAGAAGTTGCCTCCCTGCTAGCTCTTTTTCATAGTACAGGCTGCTAGAGGAAAAAAATTATCAACAGTCTTACCCAGTCATAAATCTTACGAGCTACAATAATGACTAGTCTGGCAGGACATGCCCGTGGGTACAATAGGAGCATGAATGTTATGGGGTAGCCAAGCACTTTCTGGTTGGATTTAAGGCTCACTCCACAGGAGGAAACACATGCCTGGAACTGTAAATCTGACCAAGAACCTACAGTTGGGAGCTCACAGGCCCCAGGGGTGAGCCTACTACTATTATTCTGCTAAATGGCCACAGTGTCCAACTGTCCTCTAAATTCATATGTCCCCCTGTGTGTAGATCAGTGCAGCTCTCAGACCTCATCACAGACGTTTCTTTGTGCAGTGGGTGGTGGTTAATGTGGAAACTCATGATTGATCAAAGTGCAGGGGAAAAGTGTCTGCAGAGTGCTCGACCAAAAGCAGGATGTCTAGATCACAGCCCTTCCCTGTGGCTCAGGGACCATTGCAGAAGAAGAGGAAATATTGCAAGAACAAGAGGTTGGGGAGGACCATAGTGAATGTTCTCCTCTGGGCATGGCCAGATTGCCGCACTCAAGAGCTCACAGTACTGTGGTCGCCTTCACAGGACCTGAAAGAGATCAAACCAGTCAACATTCCATGGAGGGAGAGGAGCTCAAGATCCCCCACCCCTAACTGAGGAACTATTGACAGTTAATGGCTTCTTGGGGAACAAGAATCCATTTCCTGGAGGTAGGTCAAACATGCTCCAGTGGTGGCCCCATACCAATGAATCTATGGGCAACACAAATTGGACTCCATGAATTATAAAAAATAATTTTTTAAAGAGGACATGAAATTGAGAAGAGGCCTGATGGGGAGGATAAAAAAGGAGTTGGGATGAAAGTGATCAAAATACATTGCATTCATATATGAAAGTCTCAAAGAATTAATTAAAACAGTATATATTTTCAAGTGATAGCATGTTTTACTCTTTGACCAAGCGCCCAAATATACTGTTTTGCGTCAGATCGTTGTTGATTCTCTGGATGCACCATGTTGCTTTTCAACAGTAAATGTCTAACTGTTGCTTTTCCCGCGGCTTCGATTAGAAGATTCCCTCTGTGCAAACTGCAAATAATCCAAATGGCCCAGGAAGAAGGGGCCATCCAAGGGCAGACGAGAAGACAAAGACCACAAAGGACCAGAAATGAGAGAAACACAGAAAAGCGTCACGGCATTTACAGTGCAGCAAAGCAAAACCAGGAGGACCCTCAAAAATAATCTAGGAAAAAGACGCGTTAGGATTGAAGAGCCAGAGCCTCACTGTGGCTTTGAGACTATAACCAAATGCCCTCGGATAATGGTGATTCTGCTTTTCTCTTTGTTCATTCCAGCTTATTTGCAGGTAGGCCATTGTGTTCATGTACAGGAACACGTCTGGTTTACCTGGACATACACAGCGATTTACGAATTTCAATCTGCAGTCAGTCGAGAAAGAAAAAAAGAAAAAAGAAAAGAAAACGTCTTCTGCTGGTGAACTCAGGAAGCAGTTTTAGAAGGTACCATACATATGTCACCTCCTTTTCTCCTTCAGCCAGATCCACAAAACTGAAACAAAAGACACAGGCTCCACCAAGTAGAATGAGCTAAAATTAGCAAGCAGCAAAAATGATGCCAGTTGCCCAGGGCAACAAATGGTTGATGGATGGAATAATTAAGATCGACAGTAAACTAATCTCTGTTCCTTTATTGAAAATGAAGTCCCCTGAATCAATTAGCCTTGTCATGGATACCTTTTGTAAAACAACTATGGCCCCCCGACCACTTCTCTTTGTTTACGGATGTGTGAGCACTTCAGGAAGCGCAGAGACTGACTTCCCAGGTACAGAGAGACAGAGATGGAGAGCTGCAATACTTCAGACACTGCACAAAGAGAACCACCACCCTGGAAAAAATACATACCCCACAACGCAGGCCTTGAAGGTTTCATGGACACTCTCAACGATGCAGTGCTCTCAACGATTTCCTCCTAAGGGAATTCTTTAAAAAAAAAAATCCTTTAAACAGTGCACACACTAGCCTGCTAGAGTAAAGATCCAGTGACTTACAAACCACATTGGGAGAACGAAGGCCATTAAGAGAAGAAGTTCCAAAACCCACACAGCTGCTTTTGGGTCTGATCCAACAGGAGAAAGAAAGAAGGTGGAAGGAAAAATGGATGGTGTTCCTAGAGCAGGGGTGGGGCGTCCCGGAAGTGAAGCAAACACCAAATCAACCCATCTTGCAGCTGCCAAAGGCATCACCTTGAGCTCGGGAAATAGAGACTGTGAAAGGAGGCCGAGGGACCTCTACCCTATACACTGTGCCTTGGCTTCCAGTGTTTTCCTGGGCTGAATTCAAGTTGCTACGGCCATGTAGGTGTCTGGAGGAGTCCTACAATGAGCTGAAAAGCTTGGAGCAGAGAGTTCTGATTTAAACATAATCCCTGTTGTTTTATAGACTAGTTTACTCAGTTTATTTGTCTATTCTCCTGTTTAAACACAGCAAGAGAACATTGATTGTTACCTCCACGACATAGGCTCTTGCATTGTTCTAGCAGGGGTGTTTCCATATCCTGGCTGGATTAGATTGGGGGGAACTGGGTTAGGTGAGGCAGTCCTTTACTTTAGAACAGTGGGAGCCCCTGCCGTGCGAGGGTGAGAGAGGTAAGCGTTCCCGACGGTTCTTTCAGCACAGAACCCTTTTCAGAAACATGTAGGGAACAATGAGTCTATGGGATTCCTTTCTGGAGCCCCTGTTTTAGGACATAATTGTATCTGTGAATGATGCACACAAACACACTGAACAAGTACAAACTCCAAATTAATCTAGTAAAGTGGCCATTCAAAACTCACTCATCCACTGCACTACGATGGTAGGAGGAAGGAGAGCGGAATTGTTTAATAAAGGAGTTTGCCATTTGTCCCCAACACAGTGAAATATCAAAAATAAAAGCTAGTGATTTAATTATTTTCAAATAAGATTATTAACACTGGCAAAATTTTACACGTGACCATATTCACTCTATACAGATATATACATTATACATATTTATGTGTGTAGGGTATGGTGTGTTAGAGTTTGTGTGTGAGACTTCATCACACTTCTCTCAGGTGAAAAGATAAAGTCCTCAGACAGTAAAGCTAAAATCAAGTGCACCTGACTTGCCCTGCAAAAGCTGGCATCTGTCACAATGTGCATCATAACTTCTGAGGGGAGAGAAATACACAGCAAATCCATGAAGGGGCTAAGTTAGGCGGGACCATTCACCTACCCACAGAGAATGACATTACAGAACAATAATGACTTTTCTCACACTGTAAAAGATCAAACCTTTTTAACTGGTCACCAATGGAAATAGATGTTCCAGTTTATTATTTTAAATAAACATTAATTGTATAGAGATTTTAAAAGTCATATGTGTTCAATATAGGAAGTCTGGAAATCATAGGACATTATTACCAATAGGCATATACTTGAAACAAAACCTGATTGCCACCCACAATGTGCACTTTGTATGTCCCTTGGTCCCCATTGTTTTGGAGTTCAAATTAAACTGAGTGCATTTTGCTTCCTACTTACTAGTGTCCAAGGCATTTCTCTGTGTCCTAACTCTTCAAAAAGCATCATTCGAAATGCCTGCCTATGACTTCCAAGCCATTGGCATGCCCATTCCAAGGAACAGTATTTAACACATGGCTTTGTTTTCCTCTCCTCTTGAGACCGTACACTGCTACAACCTTCTGACTAGGCAGCTAGGATCCAGGTGAGGGGGGACAAACTGCAGAAGCCACACGTTGACTATTCACACAGAGAGATGCAAGCCTTTTCTTCTATACAACCAACTGCCAGAACCGCAACTCCAGCCTTCCCCCGATGGAAATTGAAATGGTAACCTTGGGCCTAAAATGCTATTTGCTTTCGTCAGACTCACCAGACCTGGGAATCATCTGTCTGGTGGCACAAGCAGAAAGCCAAAATGGCTCTGAGAGCTGTGACATTACATAGCCTTAGCAATGCAGGAAGCAGGCCGGAGAGTCAGTGAATCACAGAGTGGAGTTTTACTGCCAAGGAGAGCATGTGCTTTGGCCATTTAAAGTCCCTCTTTGTAAATAAATACATCCAGTGGTGAAAAGAAAACCAGCCTGCTTAAATTTTTTTCATGTGATTATGAGTCTCATGAGAAGTAATAGAAAAATTCTATTATCAGGACAGGCGGTGGTGGGGACGCTTCCACCAACCAACCGTTCGGAACCCCATCCGTTAGCTGGGATGGGGCCATCTATTGGAGAAAGAGGGCAAATCAAGCGTAGGTAGTCCTTCCTGGTGGACTGCAGCTGCAGGGAGACCTCCAAACACCTTTTCCTGGGGTCAGGGCAAGCCATCAATAGGAAATAACTTTGAATCACTACTCATGTGGGCTGGATATGAAGCAGCCCCCTACAAGGCAGATCTGGACAGACTAACACTGAACTCAGGCTGCCGGCTGCCCCCAGCCCAGGCCGCTGACACTTTTATTTGCTGGCATTAACAATGTAGCAGCTGGGTCCTGCCAAACTGGCTGCTTCCAACACTGGACTTTGGCAAGGACTCCTTTAAGAGGAAAGCAAAGGGATGCTTCTCTGGGGTAAACCCTCTGCTAGTCCTGTTCACATCAGAATGACAATGGGTACTGCGTGGTCTCAAAAACAAAGCAAGACCTGAGAATTAGCGAATGCTAATGTCATGCTCTTTATTGCTATTAATTTCTCCTTCTAACTGGAATAAGGAACATTTGCAATTTAAAAGACACAAAACTGGGCATGTATCTCAGTCGGCAAAAACTTGTCTAGCGCTCCATTTATCCCCACCACCAAAAATAATGGGTTTGGTGCCCTATCTCTGTAATCTCAACACTTAGGAGGTGGAGGCAAGAGGATCAGTAACTTGAGGCCATTCTTAGCTAAGTAGAGAGCTCAGGCAGGGCTAGCCTTAGCTACAAAAGATCCTGTCCAAAATAAGTAAACCCATGGTTGCAGTTTAAGAAAGGTACTAGAAAGGTACCATTGCCGGACTGTGGTGGCGCATGCCTTTAATCCCAGCACTCTTGGGAGGCAGAGCCAGGTGGATTTCTGTGAGTTTGAGGCCAGCCTGGTCTACAGAGCAAGATCAAGGACAGGTACCAAAACAACACAGAGAAACCCTGTCTTGGGGTGGGGGGGAGAAAAAAGAAAAAGAAAGATACCGTATTCAAAGAGCAGTGGACATCTACTGAGGACGGCATGGTCACTGGCCTGGTCCATAGATTCGGGCATGGAGTCTAGTTTAAGAAGTATCTCAGAACAGAGGCACTTGAGTGGCTACTACAGAGACAGAGAGTGGAAGGAAATGCAGAGATGCAGCCACCACAGAGAAGAGGAGAGTGCTGGACCGTGCCATGTGCGAAAATACTGGTGGCAGGACAGACAAGGAACCTTTGCAACAGAGATGTCTCCACTCACCTGCTGATAGAACCCCAGGGCCTACAAGCCTCCCTTGCACACTCTGCTAACTACAAAAGCCTAGTCTGCGCAGTTAACTGGGAATGGTCAAATTTACGAAAATCTGATGTCTTCACTTCTTTGTGCTTTGTATACACCCCCTAGTTGAGCTCTTGCGAGGTGGCCTGAACTTGGTGCTGTTATTTTCATAACTTTCCCCACTTTATGAATGAGGAAACGGAGGCAAAGAGAAGCTAATGAGTCAGTAAACGACAAGAGTGGGGTGTAAATTCCCCGCTCCTGGGCTTCTAGCTTCTCTACTGCTTTGTGACTCGTCACATGAAATTAACAGCCAGTAACGACTCAGTGAGAAGGGACACTGGAGGCGAAAGTGATGTGCCCCTGGAGATACTTCAGAGAAGGATGCTGGGCTAACTTTTCCCTGATCTTACCAAGTTAGATGCTGCTGCCTTTGAATCATATACAACCTTCTTTTTGTGGACCACTGATTCAACACACATCTTATGAAACTCCTAAGAAGTGACAGGCGCTGCATTCGGCACAAAGAAAAGTATGAACAAGGCAGGCCCAGCTCTTGTTCCCAATGAGTTTGCAGCCTTTGGGGAAAAGACAGTCAGGAGAGCAATGGCAATACGAAATCACCTGACTAAGTTAATAAAGCATGGTGGGATTAGAAATGCATAGACTTGGAAGACCGCACCGAGCTTTTGGGGATGGGAAAGGAAACCTAAATTAAACTGAGTCCTGATGATTGAATTCGAGTTAGCCGGGGAAAGAAGACAAAAGGAATTCCAGGCAAAGGAATGGCATGTGCAGAGCAAGCAAGACAGGCCAGGCCGTGATTTGGTAGGGCTGAAGCATTCGAGAGATAAACGGGGAAATGTATTTGTGTAGGTAGGCTGGGTGGCCTCTGTCTGCCACCTACATAAGTCAAGCATTATTATGAGGTCCATGGAAGCCACTGTGGCATTTTATGTAAAAGAGAAATGAGGTTTGTTTTTTTTTAATGTGTTGAGGACCTACTGTGCACTAGACATTGCTCTAGGTGCTCTGGGGAGAGACGTCTGGTTTCACATGCAGAGGGAGAGGAAGATGATTAACATCAAGCCTGAAAAGCAAACTGTCTAGCATATTAGAAGAGAAGGCAGCGTGGGGCAAAGCGCGCTGGGGATAAGGGCAAGGTGAGCCCGGCCAGGCACAGTTTTCAACAGAGCCATTGGGAGTGAACTTATACCGACGATGACATCAAAGGCTTGAAGGGGCTCCTTACTGACCACTCCACAGCTCTGCAGGCAGCAGATGCAAATGCGTGCTTAGATAATCACAGTACCAGTGTTTGAGGTTGTCTGTATTCCCCCAGTCTCGCTTATCTAACAGGACATTAGAGCCTCATCCTAATTCAAGAACATAAAACCACTATGCTTTAAATTCGTGATCCTAGAATACAGAAAATGGCCAAAGCCGGAAGCAAACTGAACTTCAGCTTGCACTACAATGGTTTCTGTGAGCTGCTCATACATCCACAGCCACTAGATGCCTGGGTCACTGGAAGCTGGCCGCACCCCGTTATCTTGTGGGCATCTCTTTCAATGGAGAGCTACTTCAAAGATTTGATTTACACCGAGTTTTCCTGTGTCTGTTCCCAAAGACTTGTTTTTCACCGGGGAACGAAAACAACCATATTTGGCCAATTCTATTTCTTCCCTTTTACTTGTCTTTTTTTCTCTCCCTTTTTTTTCTTTTTCTTTTTCCTTTTTTTCTTTTTCTTTTTCCCCTCTTCTGTGTTTATAATCGGCAGAAACAGCTGCACAAATCCCCCATTCCTTCCCCAAACTAGCAGGGCTCTAACATACAAAACATCTATTCTGCTTCTAAATTTGTTTTTAATTATATTACAAGATGGAAAAAGAAATGCCTTAGCTGTTAACACTGGCTTGGTGGGGCCAATGGCAGACATAGAGCAGACACAAGGAAATACTTCAAAAAAAATTTTTTTTTTTAGTTTGCCATGATTTAATAGCAGATATTCCTGGCTTTGAGTGAACTCTGCAATATCCCTGTGCGACAGGATAAATGATCGTCTACCACTATTAATTTTAGGTCATAATGTCTGAAATGCCGCTTCAAAAATAAATGCAGTATTTTCACTTTATTTGGTCAGGTAAATACTAAACTATTTTGTCATAATAACTTTACAACACTGTGTTTCACCTTGTCTTGCCTTGACTGCTGAAGGTAATAGGGACCGTTTTATTATGTCCATAAATTGAGTCAATTGACTTATCCTTATATCCTGTTTCCTGAACTTAACGAGAGATTCTGCATCATTAGGAAAACACACCATCCTGCAGCAGGATCAAAAGCAAAGGGAGCCCGAGAATAAGTCATTTTTATTCCCGGGAGTGTTCAGCAGACAAACTTTCAATAATCTGGCAGAAGTAAAATAAATAACCAGCTTTGCAAAGCAGGTTTTTCTCAGGGTGTGCTCTTGCCGGAGACGTCCCAGAAGGTTCTATACACACTTTTCCAAAACAAAATCATTCTCTCTGAATATGAGGCACCTGTCAGGAGTCTGCAGCCCAGGCAACTTAACCTGTCTGTCAAAGGGCGCAGATCAAACCGTCCCGCCTCCCTTTGCAAGGCAACTTTTTAAAAAGCTATTTGTGGTCATGATTCTTGAAAGTTCAGACTAATAATCACAACCATATTCTCAAATTAGATCTGGCTGTAAGAAATAAATGTCCACAGTAAAAATCAAACTATTTATTTATTTTTTGGTTTTTTGAGACAGGGTTTCTCTGTGTAGCTTTGCACCTTTCCTGGAACTCACTCTGTAGTCCAGGCTGGCCTCGAACTTACAGAGATCCGCCTGACTCTGCCTCCCGAGTGCTGGGATTAAAGGCATGTGCCACCACCGCCCGGCTCAAACTATTTAAAAACTGTGTTGTTCAGGGTTTCTTTGGTTTCATTTAGTTGTTTTCTTTGCGTTCCTTTCTTTTACTCTCTGGCCCGGGGAAGGTGCCTAGGACACTGCTCGGTTAGTGTCGTCTTATGACATTGAGTTAGCATCTCCGCTGCTGGGTTCCCATGGCGTCTCTTCTGCACAGGCCTTTGCACTTCAGGTTCCAATTTGCTTGGAATTCTCAGATTCTCCCTTAGAGGCCTAGACCAAAGAGTTTTCAGATCTTCAGATTCGGTATGGCAAGCACGAGTGTTCTGGCTATTCTCCAAATCACCCAACACAGTTAAATGACGAAGAGGCAATCCAAACGCCATGGGGGTTAGATGACCCTCAGACAGCTCCAATGGACAGAGAGCCCAGGACAAGCACCCCTGAGACACTGACAAAGGAGAAAAGAGACTGTGGTTGTAGAAGCCAATCAAATAAAAGAACTGAGCGATTATTGGTAAATTGTATTCCTATTGCAGACTATCTAGGTCCATAATCATTGATATCCTCCACTACATGGAAATAAAAACAAGAATTACCTAGCTCTCTGTTGGTGCTGCCCAGAACAAAGGAAGTGTTGTAAGCCTACTCTGTGTATTAAGAGCCGAAGCATAGATGATCAGCCGGTGACCAGGAATGAGAGCATCGGACCGCTGCCAGTTCTCCAGTTCCCTCTTGCTCCTCCTGCTCCACCTCACCACTTCTCTCTGTCCATGTGGAGCTACTTTCTATTTCCACTCACATTCATAACTCTTGACATTTGCCAGTGCAAATAACAGAAACCCAAACTTAAATGAGCTTGTCTGAAATCCTGAAGTCAAGGGTGCTCCACGGTCGATGCATTCAGGTAAGGAAGCCAAAAGGATCTTCTATTCTTCCCATTGTGTGTGTGTGTGTGTGTGTGTGTGTGTGTGTGTGTGTGTGTGTGTGTGTGTGTTGTGTTCCTGTATGAGATGTACGTGTGTAGGAGCACATGCCTATACATGCACGTGCAGACCAGAGGTCAAGGTCAGGTGTCTTCCTCAGTTACTCTGAACTTATTACATTTATTTATTTAGGAGGACGGGTGCCCACATGCTGTGGTGCACATGAGAGGTCTGAAGACAACTGGTATAAGTCACTTCTCTCCTCCCACGATGTGGGTTCCAAGATTCTGGCTCAAGCCATGAGGCTTGGTAGCCAGCACCTTTACCCCCGAGCCATTTCACCAGCCCCCACACAAATTTTTTGAAACAGGGAAAAGTGAAAATGGAGCTTACCAATTCTGCTAGGCTGGGTGGCCAACAAGCCCCTGGGTCCCTCTGTGTCCTCCCCCACGACATCACACCCCTGGCACCGCTGTGACGGACGCGGCAATGCCCCACTTCTTTACATGAGTTCTGTAGAGTCAAGCCCAGGTTCCTGGGCTTGCATGGGATCTGCAGGCTTCTCCACAGCCCTCTCCATTTTTTTGCTCTATCTTTAATGACTGATATTTGTCAAGTGAGCTACACTCACGCTCACAAATCATGACAACATTCTGATGCAGAAGAGGTCACCTCCTCATTACAAAAGGTGAGGAAATTTCCCCAAGTTTTCTAGGGTATTTCTCTTTCATTTAATACATGTCCTTTAATTTAACTTAAATAGTCACATGCTCTAATTTAACCTGTGCCTGAAATGGTCAGTGCCAAGGGACTAAAGCCACTATGATTGTCCCAGACCAATCAGGACTCAGGTTCCACTTCCCTTTAAGCACATGGCTGCATAAAGGCTACATAAAGCCTCTGGTCTTTTTGCTTTCTCTTACTTCTGTATATCTTACTCTCATTCTTACTCCTTGGTTGGCTGGGTGGCTGGGTGGCTGGGTGGCTGGGTGGCTGGGTGGCTGGGTGGCTGGGTGGCTGGGTGGCTGGGTGGCTGGGTGGCTGGGTGGCTGGCCCATGGCAGCCTCCTCTCCTTGTTCTCTTGCTCTTTCTTCTTCTTTTCCTCCCAGTTTCTCCTTCTTATTCCCTCTGCCTGCCAGCCCCACCTATCCTTTCTCCTGTCTTGCTATTGACTGTTCAGCTCTTTATTAGACCATCAGGTGTTTTATGCAGACAAAGTAGCACAGCTTCACAGAGTTAAACAAATGAAACATAAAAGAATGCAGCACATCTTTGCATCATTAAACAAACGTTCCAGGGCATAAACAAATGTAACACACCTTACAATAATATTCTACAACAAAAGATAATGTTTCTTCATCCTTTCATCATGTTGCTTATGACATTTGTAGTTAAATGAGAGTGTGCACTGATACATGTGATTTCCTATGCTGCCACTGCACTCTCCTGTCCATTGTTCTACTATCAGCCCTTAAAACAGCTCCTAGGAGGGATGCTGACCGGAAGGAGTTCCCTTCCACAACTGGAGCTATTGCTATCAAGACTCCACCTTGCCTCAAGATGTAGTTTTGCTTCAGCTGTCCCAAAGACTTTGGGGAGTCTCAAATACTGACCATTTAGGAATCTGTCTCCATGCCTCCCTACCAGCAATGGCATGGCTTCTCCATCTTCGTTATTCATGAAGTCAGCCTACATCAGCCCCTGCCAACAGAGCAGATGGCGAGGCTCTGTCCAGCTTGAGCTCCTGAGGAGGGTGTAGTTCCTTTTGTAGCTCACAGCTTCCAAGAACAAGCAGCCGAAAAGACAGAAATCTGGCACTGGCGGACCCAAATTTCTCTACACCAGTTTCTCCAATGACATCAGGATAAGGCGCATAGTTTGTTTTGTTCCTCCCTTTTGAGAGGATAATTGAGGTTTCCTTAAAGTCAGACAGACTATGGAAAACAACTTCTCTTTTCAGTCTCATCTATGTACCTTCAAATGGGAAAAGCTACCGTCCCAGCATTATGCTGCTACGAGGTCCCATGACCTGCGATTGCAAAACGTCGCAGGGGATAGAATTCATCAGACGAACTACTTTTATATTCAAAATTGTATGAATGGTAAGTGTTGAGATCTAATGTGACAGTCCTCAGAAATGCAAGCTGGTTCCTAGAGACAAAATGACTGCCATGATTCTGCCAATGCTGGTTGTCCAGACCTGTATGTTCCTTCCTGAAGGAGGTGAAGAAGCCCCTTGTGTTTGAGGTGATTTGATAAACTCTACCTTCAGAAATTACAAAGGAGAATACGAATCCAGAGTGATGCCCACTTACCATACCCTAAAGGAACAGGATCTCATCCAGGAATCATGCTGAGAACATAGTAGTTCTTATAGCAGCTTGTGGCTTCCTCCTGCTTGATTGTCTTATAACCTTTTACCTTTAATTGAAGCCAGAAGGCTGAGGACACCTTGTCCCACTCAACCAATTGTCTTCCCCAGGGAACACCAAGGACAAAGAGTAGCTTCTTCCACAGTCGAGGAGAGCAGGCTGCATCCATGGTGTATGCAGAGGAGTAAAGGAAGGCAAGCAGAGCCCACCTAGAAGAGATGATCCACTCTGAAGGCTTTGGTGTCCTTGCTCCTCAACAGTAACAGGCCCTTCTGGCAGATGCCTTCTCCAGCCCCAATCAATGTGGCAATGAATGCTGTCTCAAGTTAACCTTGAATTGTGCTGGAAGAACATGCTTTAGGAAATGACCCAGTCCAGTCCATGCAAGGATGCAGTCAACACTGTAAAATATCACAGTCTCATAATACCATACTTCCTGCCTGAACACATCTGCCCGAGTCTCCAACCACCCAAGAGGAAGCTTTATCTCTTGGCATCAGCTTTCCTTTCTACCATAGAAGTGAAGTTTTAGCTTCCAGAAATCAAACTTCAGCTGAACACACAGCTACAAAAAGGCAATGGTCCCCAGCCTGTCATGATGCAAAATGTGGCCTTATAACATCACGGTTTCAACCTGAAAAGAAGGTACGGTCATTTTCTTTACCTGTCAATATCCTCCTGGATGAAATGTGAAAAGAATTGGAGCTTTCTTGGGACTCAGTATCCCAAGAATTGGAGCAACAAAGTCATCCCACCTAGTCCATCCATCTCCACACTATCATATGATACAGAAACCAACCTCTGCTTTACTTAAGTCTGTATCCTGGACTAGAGAGATGGTTCAGGAGTTAAAAGTACTTTCTGCTCTTCCAGAGGACCACAGTTCAGTTACCAGCATCCACATTAGGTGGACTCACAACCAACTGTAACTCTATTTCCAAGGAATCCAATATCTTCTTCTGTCCTCCATAGGTATCTACATGCTCTCTCTCTGTCTCTCTATCTTTCTCTCTCTCTCTCTCTCTCTCTCTCTCTCTCTCTCTCTCTCTCTCTCTCTCTCACACACACACACACACACACACACACACACACACAGACACACACACAGACAAATAAAAAAATAAAAATTTTTAAAGTTGTTTTTTTTTTTTTTTTTTTCTGAGACAGGGTTTCTCTGTATAACAGCCCTGGCTATCCTGGAACTTGCTCTGTAGACCAGACTGGCCTCAAAAAAGTCTAATTAAAAAAATTATTTTTAATTAAAAAAGAAAGCACTATATCCTGAGTTCTTTAGTCACATATCTTAGTCCCTTTGAGACATAAATTTACTGGATGAGGGGAAGGTTTCTGGGAAGCAAGTCTTGAGATCATTTTAGACATCTTAAGTCGGACATTCCTTTGAAATATCAAAATGGCTCTATGAAGTAAAGATCTGGATCCACCGTTTGAGGCTCCTAAGAGCTCTTTGATACAGTCGTAAATGGGAGAATTGCTAGCATACAGGTTCTAATCAACTTTACTGAGGTATAACTTCCAATAAATTCCATCCATTAACTGTGTTCCATTTTGAGTCTTGACTGACCACACACCTATGATGCCACCTCATGACAAAGATACAGAACAGTTCTACCCCCAAAGCTTTCCCGTGATCCTTCAGTCTGTCCTTCCCTCTGCCCCAGTCTCAAGCAACACTGATCAGCTTCTTGTCACTCAGTCAGCTTTCATTTTCTAGAATTTAAATAAAGAGATTCATACAGCGCACGGGCACTCTTTGTGTCCGTCTTTAAAGGATGTGAGAGGTGTCCAGCCATGGTGGTATATGGCTCTGCAGTTTATTCTTTATGATTGCTGATTAATATTTCATTGCATAGATAACACAGGTTTTTCCCCATCCATTTTTCTGTTGATGGTTTTGTATTGTTTCCAGTTTGAGAACATTGTGCAAACTTGTGTTTTCCGTGTAGGTGGATTAATAGGAGAGCCCAGGACATGCTCTGAGGTCTCCTACTTAGATGTTGGATAGC
The DNA here is from genome assembly GCF_007827085.1 of Peromyscus californicus insignis. Taxonomy (NCBI): domain Eukaryota; kingdom Metazoa; phylum Chordata; class Mammalia; order Rodentia; family Cricetidae; genus Peromyscus; species Peromyscus californicus. Next base: position 52,901,490 of record NW_026294595.1, read on the forward strand.
AGAGGAGAAGCCCCCAAAATAGAGCTAAAAATAAAGACCAGACAACTCTTGTGTGAATGTCGCTGCAAAACAGTGCAGGATACGGACTGAACATGACTGTTACATCTAACATCATGAAATAATGGACAACCTCCTTAGCAAGCTGATTCTCAGGAGAGATGGCTGAAAACCCATCTGAAACCAGTCCAAAAAAATAAAAACCAAGTGAGATGAGGAGCAAGTGAAATATGTACATGCTTCCTCAGATCATTGACAGTGGAAGGGGCAATTTTGGGAAGGTAGAATTGGAGAGAACTCTTTTCACAGAAGATACAAAAGCACATTTGAATAGTGATGGGAAAGAATGAGACCTGGTGGAGACAGGCAAGGTAAAAGAAGGGTTGGTCTCATCCAACCGAGGAGTCTTGTGCTGGAATGCAGAGGGCAAAGGAGCTGAGTGTGTTTGCCAGAAATGCTCTGGCCGTGACATGTAAGTGGACTGAGGAGGGGAAGGGAGCCTGCAGAAGAAGATGGAGAGGTCAATGGATGGAGGGCCTAACAAAGTACCGCTGTAGCTGAGACAGCGAAGAAATGGAACGGCAGCTGAAGAGTGAACTCCGGAGAAAGTCTCCCACGATGTCAGGCTGGAGTGTGACCTCAGAGTGAGTGGCTGAGTCAGAGAACAAGAAAACCATCATCTCTAGAGAGGTCAAACAAAAAGAAGGGGCTCCCTACACAGGCCATCCGTGTAGACACTGGTGTGACCATAGCAACAGTGAGAGATGGAGCTGAGCTGAAGAAGGACATTGGCAGCTAACATACTGGTCTCGAGGAAAAGGTCAGATTCCCTGGTCAAGAAAGACTGGGTGTGGGGTCCAGTGTGGGCTCTGAGGAAGCCATAGATACAAACACAGAGAGTCCCTTCACCAGGTTAGAGGTTCTGGCCCAGATTGAAGACACATGAGCATCCAAGAGTTAGCTGTGTTGTGGCTGCTGTAAAAACTCCTAATCAGTTAAAAACCTGGTCTTGTGGGGGCTATGTTTTCAAGAAAGATTACTCGAGAAAACGTGTTTCTATTTCCAGAAGTGCTCATGCTTCCCAAGTACCAGCCCTGTGAGAAGCAGTTACCATTATTTTATATTTATTACTATACTTAATCTTTTAAGAAAACAGGATTAACTTTCAGATTAAACACCATGTAAATGTTGCACTGTGCTTTAATTAAAATGAATAAGCTAATTAAACCAGAAAAAAAGTTCAAATAAACCCACGGGAGTGTAACACTAAAGAATATACCCTTTGTTAATGCTTTGTGATGTGAGAAAAGATTATAGCACATTAGAGATAAATATTAGTTGGCTTTTGTTATATTAAAGGTTCCTGGATCATATATCATACTATTAATGCCTAGCTTATATTAATTATGTCTGGGGACCAAAACAACATTTGACAATAGATGATATATGGTATACGATAACATGACTCAACTTTGAACAGCATCGTTGGGGTGGATTTAAACTCTCATTCTGAATGAGATTTGCAAGGAAAGGGAGCGCCTTCTGTTTACTTAATGTCAGTAGAAATGAACACTTAATGGGGGGAGCTAGCTTGTGGAAGTAAAGCCTAAAATGCATCCATTCAATCTACTTGTTACTTCAAGATCCTAAGTGTGGAAGGGTTCCCCTGGAGCTATTACTATCGCACGGTAGGATGTGAGCTGGTAGCTCTCAATGAGATTCAGCCCACACCTCATTGCCGCTGAACTCAGGCCATGGTCTGCTATGCAAATGTGCACTGTGGGCCTCTTTAAGTGAAGATTATGGGTACCACAGGCCATTGCTGCTCTTCCCTGCTTCAGTATGTTCTTGGGGGATTTGATACGTATATTACAGCTCAACCCCAGAGTAATTTGGGGGACGGTTCTTATCAGTTCTGTCAGATGTCTTTAATGGGAACATTCTTAGTTTGCAAATGAGTGATTTCTCCACCAAACTGTGGCTCTAACAGTCTACTGAGACTAATTGTGCTCAGAGCCACTTCACAGTTTGTCCTTAATATGGATTAAGGACACTTAGCCCACCCTGACTAAGTGATTCTCTGCGGATTCTAATGATTCCTGTAGCAGTCTCTTTAAATTCAGTGAACTCTGAGGCTGAAGATGATAGGGAGATAGATAGATAGATAGATAGATAGATAGATAGATAGATAGATAGACAGACAGATAGGTTGATGATAGATAGAAGATAGATACATACATACATACATACATACATAGGTTGATGATAGATAGAAGATAGATAGATAGATAGATAGATAGATAGATAGATAGATAGATAGATAGATGATACATAAATACATACATGCATGCATACATACATACATACATACATGGTAGGTGGATAGAAAAATAGATAGATAGATAGATAGATAGATAGATAGATAGATAGATAGATAGACAGATAGATAAATACATAGATGCATAGATAGACATGTAGATAGATAGATACATAGAGAGATGCATAGATGATAGGAAGAAAGAAAGAAAGAAAGAAAGAAAGAAAGAAAGAAAGAAAGAAAGAAAGAAAGAGAGAGAGAGAGAGGCAAGGAGGGAGGGAGGGAGGAAGGGTGGGAACTGGTGTGAGGTAGCTGTAGGTGTGAATCACTGTCTTGTGGCCTCACCTTCTCTTCTTCATTTAGAGCCATTTCTTGTTTGCAGATAGCTCAAAACGCACCCTAGAGACCCTCCTCCCGAGAGCCAGTGATGTAAGTTAGACAGAAGCCACACAACAGAAACTGATAGAGCACCTTCCAGTTTCCTAATCACTTTCCAGAAATCTAAAACCCATAGAGAACCCAAACTCAAAAGCCACAGTTTGACCTTTGTCTGTCTCCACAGCAACCTCTACAGTAGTTGTCCCAGTAGTTTAGTACATATTATATATGTACACATATGTAACATACATAGTATTATACAATATACGTGTCATTTCAGCTAATACATCATTCACAGTTGAACATACTGTTAGTACTTTTACCCAATGAGCCGTCTAGACCACCTCAAACTTGCAAATAGACAAGACAGACGCACCTGTTGATGCCCTTCCACTCAGCTGCTGTAATCCCCAACCCGTGGGGATGGCTCACCACCTGAATCCCACTCTGTGTCCTGCAGAACCCTGAGTCATTCTTTAGGAGCTTTCCCTGACCAAGCCCAAACCAGAACTGAACTAAGTCTGCCTTTGCGGTGGCAGAGTGGACAGTGAGTGTTGTGTTTTGTTTTGTAGTGGTGTCAGAATTATCATACTGCAAGGTTAGAGCCACTTTTCTCCGGTGAACTGAAAGAACACAATCTTTCATCCTTTCTAGATAGCTTTTTATCTTGCACAGAATAGAAGAGAAACAGAAGATAAAAGAAGGAGGAAATGGTAAAAAGAAGACGGGGTAGAGAGGATGTGAAGTTGGCATGCGTGGAGGGTACTAACCCATTCTTCATAGGCACCTCCTGAGGGACGTATTGCCTTAGCCTCCTCATTTTATAGATAAGGAAACATGGAGGCCTGGAGAAGTTGAGTTTCCTTCTCCCACTTGGGAGCAAAGGAAGTGGGATCTCCTTGTTTCCTGGATACTATTGAAGTAGACAGAAGTACCCTCGTCCTCCAGCTGAGGCTCACAGAGGCTGTGTAGTCAGCCCAAGACTGCAACAGCAGCAAGTCCAGGAACAGAAGAGCCAGGATCTGGGCTGGTCTCTCCGCAACAAATCTAAGGTTCTTCTCCATAAAAATGGGCCTATGGTCGTATCTCATACCATGAAGTATTTCTTCAGAATTGTCTGCCTTGGCTGAACTTCTGGAAAGTCGATAGCAAAAAGAAAAGAGATTTCTTCTGGGGGGAAAAAAAATCCCTTTAGAATATATTTACCAACCACCTTGATCTGCGGAGTATAGGGCAGGACTCACAAATACTAACACAAACTCACTAAGCCATGAATCAACTAAGAGTCACAACCTACAGGAAGCTTTGTCTACATATCATCATTAAAAGATCTAAATGAACAAGAAGGAAGAAGCCAATAAGAGAATTCGATAGAATTTAAATCCGTTTTGTCATTGTGCTTCAAGAGCTGATCTACTGTACACGCCCTGAGCCTTCACCTCTAACTGCAGTCAACGAAGCAGACTTGGATGATCTCTCCGTATCGGTGACAGCTGACACGTGACAGTGGGCACCATCCTCTGGTGTCTTCCCTTCTGATTACGGGCATGACTGAAGACTTCTCTGAGATGGTCAGGCTATTGAGAGGTATGACAAAGGACACTCCGGGCCGTGGGCCCTGTGTACGAGGCACACAACCAAACCTGGTTTCTGTCACTACAGCTCTTCCTGAAGAGCACTGAACCACCCTTGGGACCTCAGGGAGGGTGACGACATCTACTGTGTGCTATTTCACAGCCTCTGCTTTACTACCTCCCCCCCACCCCACCCCAGAAGCCCCGTTCTTTCTTCTTTATTAATTCTTTCCTAACGAGGGGAGGGGCATGTGAGGCACACAGGTGGAGGCCAGAGGACCACCTGCAGGAGTCCCTTCTTTCCTTCCATTCTATGGGTCCTGGGGATTGAACTCAGGATGTCAGTCTTGGTGACATACACTTTACCCTTCACTCCATCTTGCTTGCCCCGCTGGTCTTTTTTTCCTAATTAATTTTTTTGGTTAGCATACAGACCATTAGATTTTTTGTTGTTGTTTGTTTTTTGGTTTTTGGTTTTTGTTTTTGTTTTTCCAGACAGGGTTTCTCTGTGTAGTTTTGGTGCCTGTCCTGGATCTCGCTCTGTAGAACAGGCTGGCCTCGAACTCCCAGAGATCCACCTGGCTCTGCCTCCCGAGTGCAGGGATTAAAGGTGTGCTCCACTGCCACCCGGCTCAGATTATTAGACCTTGTTCTGGCTCTTCACACATCCGTGCCGTTATACATGGTCCTCTCTTGTTCGCTGCTCTTCCTGGAGTCTGGTGTACCCCTCCAGCTGGCTCTCACCCTTCCTCCAGTTAGTGCCCAGTTCTGGGACTCTCTGCCCTTATGAAAGCTCAGACCACGCTAGAGTCAAGACCCTCTGAGCTCCTGAAGCTCCCAGAGCTATGAGATCCTGGGAAACCATTTTACCCAAGTTCCAGGTGCCCTGTCGGCAAAAACAAAATAGCACAAAGTGAAAATAAAGGCCTGTGGCAAAAATCTCTCTCGCGCCATTCCTTTCTCTAAAATCTGTGATTCTGAAAAGGATTCCCCACATTGTACACAGGAAAACAGAGGTTAAAAATAGAAGATTTGCTTACAGACAGACACACAGACATCGACACAGACACAGACACACACACACACACACACACACACACACACACACACACACATACACACACCAGAATGGAATTTGTTACATTCCCAGGCACTATCGTGGACGTTTATAATGGTTATCTATCTACTAATTATTTATCCAATGCCAAAAAAAAAAAAAAAGAATTTGCAGAAATGAAATCTTTACCTACTTAAGTAAAGATTGCTAAGAGACAAATAAATGCTGTGTGCTAAATGCGATTCTTCCTTGGGCTCTTTTGAAATGTTAATGGTTCTGTAAGTGAGGCCAGTGAGACAGTGTTACTCTGTAAGTCCGACCAGCACAAGGACTGCTCTCTTTTGGTGTTATGGTTCAAGAACAATTAGCATTCTGATCTCAAAACAGAACTCAAACCTGAAATAGTTAGGACTAATGCAGTGATTGCAGTCAGTGGAAAGTACCGGAATGCCAGAATAATAAACAAATGTAAACCTAGTAACAGGAGAGAGAGAGAGAGAATAAACACGTCAAGGGTTCCATAAAGAGAGGAGCTGTGTAGTATATGAGACATTTACAAAAGCCTTGTTGATTTATAAGGCAGCCGGCCCTGTTCTGCCAGCAATACGCTCAGCATCCTGACTATGGTCATGGTGGATTGCCTGGTGTTAACACGAACAGCATCTGGTTCCCTAACTGCTGGCTCCCTCCTAAGAAAGGAAGCCACATCTGTGTTAAGGAGGGGAGCAAATTAGTTCTTTGAATTAAAAAACTCACACAGAAGGCTTTTCATCAATCCGATTTCTCATTCTCAAAGAAAAATATGTATTTTTCTGAAATTTTATTTGTATAAGTACCTTCCCAGAATTTAAAAAGCAGAAGGGGAAAACATGTCCGTGCTTGACAGCAAAGTGAAATGAATGCTTGTCCGCAAACGCAGGCAGAAGCTTTGTATTCAGTTGTTCAGAAGTAACAGTCCAGACACTCCACGTAAAATGTTGACCCAGCATGTGCCACTCACTACTTCGATGATTCTACTCTTAGTGATTAACTTCAGTATGCCATGAAGCTTAGAGACAGAACCACACCTAGACACCACACAGTGATCAACAAACCATAGCCCAGGGGCCAAAGCTACCTTCCAAATTGTTTTACAATAAAAGTTGTCGGAACAACCACTCACTTACATATTACCTGTGGCCACTTTCCTGATCCAGTAAGAGCTAAGTAGACACAACAATTGGTCAAGTGACACAAAATCTGGGTGTTTGTTTGTTTTCCACGGGTCTCACTAGAACCCAAGCTGGTCTCAGACTCACTATCCTATCCTGCCTCTGCCTTCTGAGTACTGGGATAACGGGTAGGCATGACCTATCTCAGCCAATGATGTACTCTTTTTTTTTTTTTTTTGGTTTTTCGAGACAGGGTTTCTATGTGTAGCCCTGGCTGTCCTTGAATTCACGCTGTAGACCAGACTGTCCTTGAACTCACAGAAATCCATCTGACTCTGCCTCCTGAGTGTTGGGATTAAAGGCGTGTACCACCACCACCTGGTTCAAAGCTGTACTTTTAAAATAATTACTGGCTAGAGCAGAGTGTGGTGGTGCATCCCTATATCCTCAGCACTCAGACGACTGAAGCAGAAATATTTCAAGTTCTACGCCAGCCTCGGATATATAGCAAAATCCTGTCTCATAAAAATAAGGAAAAAAAAAAGGAAGGAAGGAAAGGAGGGAGGAAGTGAAGAGAGAGGAAAAAAGAGAATCCTATCCTACTTCATCTTTACGTCTAGTTACCCAGCTAATAGGGATATGAATCTAGTATTCCAAAGAAAATCTCCCTCATTTCCAAAAGCAACTCACGTCCATGTCTACCAGTTTCTCAATGAGAAAATCCCTCCCTTGCCTATTTCCACTGAAACCCATTTACTTCTGGTGTCTAAGTGACCTCGGTGATTAGTAACTTCTAGCAAATCTGAATACTCATGCTTCTGGGGTTAACATGTTTATTCACTTGGCTTCTTTGAACAGCTTTCAAGCTAACCAAGAAGCATCTCCAAATGGACAAATGCACTAGTAGAATTCTCCTGTAGTGAAGCCTGCTCATTCACCCAAACTGTGCAGCACATAAAATCCTTTGGAAAGGCCTCTTTATTGCCATTTGAAAGGTAATAAATTTGAAACAGACAGAAGAGAGTGCTATTTCCAAAAAGTGGGTGATGTGGTGGTTGTTGATGTGTTCACTGCTCATCTCCTCTCAGTTTACCCATCCCTACAAGATATGAAAAACACAGACGTCTCTCCTAGACACACAAAGAACCTGACAGCACGACCCTGTACAGCTGCATAGCTCAACTCATCATGTTAAAAGAGGCCACTTTGTACGTGTTTCAAAGAAACTTGCAAGTCCCAAACACCACACAAACATGATGACCTGGTGTCTTAGTCACTGTTCTATTGCTGGGAAGGGACACCATGACCAAGGCTACTCTTATAAAAGAAAGCACTTAACTGAGCGCTTGCATACAGTTTCAGAGGTTAGTCCATTATCATGGGGGGAGCATGGCAGCAGGCAGCCGTGGTGCTAGAGAAGTATTGGAGAGCTACAATCTTAATCTTAATCTTAATCTGCAAGCAGAGAGAGACTTGGTCTGGCATGGGCCTTTGAAACCTTAAAGCCCTGTCCCCCCAGTGACACACTTCCTCCAACAAGACCACACCTTCTAATCCTTCTAATCCTTTCCAAGAGTTCCACCCTCTGGTGACTAAGCATTCAACTATATGAGCCTATAAGTCTATTCTTATTCAAACCACCACAGCTCGTGAGAGAAAATAAGTAGATTAGGAAAAATTCATCACTGTTTCCCTAAAATACACACATATTTTGGGGGTGATGAGATGGCTCGGTGGTTAAGAACACTGACTGTTCTTCCAGCAGTCCCGGGTTCAGTTCCCAGCACCCATATGGTGGCTCACAATTGTGTGGGACTGGATGAGATGACGCCTTCTTCTGGCCCTCAAGGGCACTGTACAGATGCGCAGCACAGACTTTCATGCAGGCAAAACACCCACACAAACAAAACAAAACAAAATATCTTAATCACAATACCTCCTTTCCCCTTGATGGCCAACCTTTTACATAAAGTGAGGCTAGACTTTTCAATTCACTCCAACTTAAGTTTTAGCCATCAATGCCAGGGTCCTCTATGCCATGGGGATTTAAAGAGTCAATTTGCTAATTAAGCAATACATTAATTTATGACAATTAAGTTAAGCCCAGACACTATTCCTTCTTCTCCAATCAACAAACAACTAAGCTGGGGCGAACTCTGGCCCACATATTTAGTGGTATTGGAAAGTGACCTGGCTCCTGATGGCATATCAGAGTCATGGAAACACTCTGAATTTGAACTTAAGTTTGTGGAAACTAAAATGCTCTTAAAATCTTGCAATTCAACACAGTTCACCAGGAGCAATGGACTTAGAATCTAAACAGTGAACACCGAGAGCTCGAAAAGAACGCTGCCGAGCCACTGGGCCTCCCACAGGTTTTCTACTTCAAACGGCAAACCCCTGTACAGCTACACATCGCTTTCAATCCATCCATCCACCAACAATCAAGCTGCTGTGGCGGGATTGATTTAATGCTTGGAAGAATTTTGAATTTGATAAATATACGACAGCAGCTTATTTGGGCCTTCTTGTAAAAACTGCAGCTAACATTATTTGGAAAGCTCTAGATGAAAATTCCATTCCTTCCCCGTTTCATTTATCAGGGCATATTCGAAGTAACTGCCACAGAATAGGAAAGAAATAGCTCTTGGCTTCCACAGAGGGTGGGGTGGCGCTGGAAATGGGCATCTAGGTAAACTGAGAGCTTAGAGTACGGTATCTTTGCAAGCCTGTACCACCCCTGTATCAGCACCAAGGCCAGCCACTGGCCGTAGCCCTTACTCAGTTCTCCTTGACTCCCCTCCAGTCACGATGGGTCTCCAGCCTTGCCGCCTCCATCTTCCATACCTGTTACTCTGGATAAGCCTGTGTACAACAGTGACCTTTATAAGGCTCCTCATCCTATCCGAGGTCTCCCACCCACCCCTACCCACACTCTCTCCCTACACGTAGACCTTTTCCTTGAGATTTCCTCCAACCGCTAGCAGCCAGGGTGTGGTTTTTCTTGTACCTCTTTATTATGGTCAATAACTATTCCTCAGTGGCTTTCTGTGAGCTGGTGGGGGTTAAAAGAACTCTTAGCTCAAATAACAGAAAGTAAAGATGGTGTGGGGAAATTCTCCGCTCGGAGTCTGGAGCTGGAGGTGATGGCTGGAAGTCTAATGAGCTAATGCTCCTTAGCTGAGTGGGTAGACACTCTGCCCTCTGCCCTTCACCAGCTAAGTGCACAGCATGACACTTAGAATAAGGAGCAGATGCGCAGCACATACTACAATGCTTCATACACACTCACTTATAAATTCATGCTTAGTGTAGGTTTTTATTCAGTTCTACACATTCCGGGAAGATATTTCAGACACAAATAAACTTATAACACATCAGGGTGATGCAAAACACAAAACATTTATCTTTCTGGAAAATGCTTCATGTCTTCGAGAAAGATCCTTTAACTATCCCACTTACTTTGAAAGCCTTCCCTCCAAACTCAAGAACAGTTTCAGAAGTCATTTTTTAATCATATTGAAACTCTTGATCTGCCTGAACTAATCACCTGGAAACTTCTAGAAGCTGGCTCCCAACCACAGCTCTGTCTGAGGTAAGGGAGACATGGGCAATGTCATGGATAATTCAGGGTCAAAAAGATGAGGAACACAGGTGGGAGGGGAGATGGCAGCTTGATGGGAAAGCTAGGCCACGACACTGAGGGAGCCTGCACGGTGAAGGGCAGAGGGAGTCAAGGGGAGCAAGCAAAGGTCTCGGACCTCGTGATGAGGACACCGAAACTGGGTTGAGAATTCCCCATCAGATTTGGGAGTGAGCAATTACAGAAACAGCCCCAAGTGGATTACTGGCTTTGTTTAATTAAGAAAAATCACTTATTATAATGAACTCACAAATAAAAACATCAGACAGCTAGATTAAGGTAGGCACTCAGGCAAACACTTACCCTGTCCAAAATTCTATAAATTTCAAGAGAACTTCTATACAGTTAAATGGACTACTTTCAATGACAAAGTAGGGGTGACAGGAAACCGAGACAATAATGTGTTCTGGTCACTGTGGGGCTTAATTAAGCACATGAAGGACTAGAGTAGTGGTTCTCAACTTTCCTAATACTGCGGCCCTCTAATACAGTTCCTCACATTGTGGTGACCACCAACCATAAAATTATTTTTGTTGCTATTTCATAACTGTAATTTTGCTACTTTTATGAATCATAATGTAAATATCTATGTTTTCCCATGTGAAAGAGTCGTTTAACCCTGAAGGGGTTGCGCCCCACAGGTTGAGCACCATTGGCCTGAGAGATGACTCTTCCAGCCTCCTACTCTGGGGACTCTGACCCAGGACACTATAAGCTACAGTTGACCTGTAAGGGGGAGAGGGGGATGAGGGAAGGCATTATTAGCTTGCTTTCAGTTTCCATAACAAGACATCTGAGATAATCAACTTCAAGAGAGGAAAGGTTTATTTCCATTTAGTTTTGGTTTAGGCTTTTTCTTTCTTTCTTTATCTGTCTGATTCTTTTTACTGACCAAATGCCCAGATGCAATGCATTTGAGACCTCCTCTCAGGGCCAGAGCAGGGCAGATAGGTGTGGGCAGTGGCAATGTAGGGCACACTAAGAATATCCAGTGCAACAGAACTCAGGAGCTGTTCAGAGAGAGGCTCAGAGGACACAGAAACCCAAAGTCATGCTTTGGACCACCCCATCTGAACCTGAGTGTCCAACTTCTAATTCAGGGTCGTGGGTAAGACACTCTTCCCCTGTTAGAGTCTTCCAGCTCATCTGAACTCCCAAGCAGGAGTCGTCTCAGCTTTTGTACAAACCTCAGAAGCATGGCTCCTCTGATGCTTGCTCTGGTCCTCCGGACATCTTTTAGCAAGGTCAGCATTTTAATGCTTTAAGACCCACACAGAAACCCCGGGAAATATGGCAGTCCGGGGGACTGGTACCAGCTCCCCCACTTGCAAGAATATCAACCACATGAATCATAAAGAAGCTGGATTAAAGGAAAATCGGCGGTCTAATGAAGACAGTCTGTCCAAATTTTTCAGAAGCCTTTACCAACACAGACCACAGCTTCCACGCACTGGACCTTTTTGTGGGTCAGGGCCACAGACCCCAGCAGGTGTCACCAACAGAGACCTGTCTTTGCTGCTACTTCCCTGTCACCCTCAGGTACTAGAAAATATACAGTCACTGCTGGCCAAGGTTGTTGCTGTTTCCCTGGTCACTAAGCAGCCCCGCCCCCATTCTCCCCGCCCCTTCCCTCTCTGCTCCCCCAGGCTTTAATATTCTGTTTGCTTGCTTGCTTAATTAGGCTCATTTAGCCTCTAGGCTGTGGCAGAAGGTCAAACCACAGTATGGAATTTAAACCACTGCTACCCAGCTTGATCAGCAGGACCCCAGCATGAAGTCCATGCATCTCTTCGGTCCTGCCTCCAGGTAAATTCCTTTCCCCCTAAGTACTCTCTAAGTGGTTATAAAAAGCCTCTCTTCTCCTTCTTCTTCTTTTCTGTTTTTCACTTCAGACTTCTTGCTAACCGTTCTTTTAACCTTTCCCTTCACTCTTCGTACCCACTGGGGTGCCTCAGTAAACACAAGTTTTATGAATGTTTTTGCAAAGGTGAGCTGGTGTACAGGGAGTCAGCACTGGGGCTGACAATCAGGTATCCAGCCATTTCGCTCACAGTCGTATCCAGATGCTACACAGCTTGATGGGTTCGTAATTAGCTTGACCCAGAGAATCTGGTACCTCTGTAAGTGGTTTCCAGAAGAGACTATACAAATCATGGCCATTATAATAGAAGCCAATGTTTATGGAGGCTAACTAGGACATTAAACAGTACGCCTTCCATATTTATCCTTAAATCCCCACAGTAGTCCATGTGTTATGAACATCGTTTTAGAAATTAGCCGAGAGAACTCAGGTAATGTCCCCAAGATGAAAAGCTAGGAAGTTGCAAAGACAGGATTGGAATTAACATGGCCTGAGAAAGCTAATCTCAGTGCCCAGTGTGTCTCCCATCTCATTATGGGGAGAAAAAAATCACAGCTTCCACAGTCCCTGTAGGCAATGAGATTTCATTTTTTTATACATCATCTTCTCATACAGAGGTCCCAGAATGTGTTCATTTCAAACAGTAACAGTGCCAAAGCATGCCACTCACAGCACCATTAACATGAAAATAACACATCTCAGTAAACAAACATGATGGTGTACATTTTCAGCTCATCCTATCTGGGCATCCTTTGGTGCATACCTTACATACGCTATTTCCTAAAACTACTGCATAATTTACGTTTTATTTTCTTAGCACTTTGTGGAAATATTTAAAGTATAAGACAATTAATCTTTCCACAACTTGATTAATATATTTAACTATGATGAGAGCTGGGAATACAGCTCAGTGGTAAAGTGCTTACCTGGCATGCACGAGGCCCTAGAGTCAGTGTTTAGTTCTACAAAGAAAAACAGCAATAATAATCAGTCACGATTGCCGTCACTTGTGTGTCAGGTTGGAGAACTCCCCTTCCTTAAGTGCCATTTCTAATTTCTGTGAGTAAGCATGGTCCACAAGGCTTGTGGCTGCCATCTTCCACGGTGGCCTGACACTTTTCTAGTCTTGGTACCACACCCATGACATGTTCTTGTAGGAAAGGAGTGATGTCTTTCCTCAACTATCACTGTGTTGATGACTAAGGCATCTATCTGTAACCTAAGACCGCTAACAGAAACACATTCAAATGCATCTAATAAAAAGTGTTACGCGGCACAGAAGGCTTTATAAGGAAATTAAGGCCCAGACAAGCAACGCTGCGTATTTATGCTCAGGTTTGGTGAAGGGGTGGATAGTATTGGGAAAGTGACTGGACAAAGCAGATAGTCTAGTAGGTGATTAGGAGAGAATACAGCAAAGCCTGTTTGCTCAGATTCTTCTGTGGGTCTCCACAGCTTTGGGAATGGGGATGCTTCTTTCTTCTGGATTCAGAAAGGATAGTTTTACGAGTAGCTTTGAAAAAAACAAAAAAACAACAACAACGAAGGGAAAATGGGAATAATCTTCCTGCTTCTGCTGTTTGCTCAAATGTCATGGAGCCACATGTACAGGCAGCATTTCCTGAGCCCCAACAACCTTCAGGAGGTGACTCCCAGTAGATGACCAGAGGTGTCAGAAGAATGCCATTGTGGACCCACAATTCCCCCCAAAAGCCAAACAATCAATGAATCAGGTTCCCTTCTCCAGGTGCTGACAGGCTGAGCCCAAAGCTCAACCAACAAAGTGTCCCCACAAACAGAGCAAGTGATCAGTGAGTGAGGTGGCCAGGAACGAAGCAAAGGTGGGGGGTGGGGGGGGTATGCACACTGTAGAGCTCTTGCCCTGACAGAAATGCCCCTTCATTTCAACCCATTCTCACCACACAGAATTGTGGCCAGTATTGCCAGCTCCTCTGGTTTCTAATGAAGGACTCAGAACTCCCAACTTTCATGAGGTGTCTGTGCTTTTACATGTAATAAACAATTTCAATGCATTTTAAAGTTCTGTGACTCGGGTGGGACGCGCCCTTGGCTGTGGACCTGCAGGAGCAGGCTTCACACTGTCCCTTCTACTGTGTGGAAGTCCCGCCCCCAGCCCCAGTAGACAGCCTCTTCTCTGAGTCGGGGTCATTCCTTCTCTCTGTGCTCTCTCCCTCCCGCCTCTGTCCTGCCCCAGCCTTTTCCTCGGTCATCGGGCTCTTTGGTTATGACTTGCATCATCCTGACTCCTTCAGTCCAGAGCCCCTGATACCCCTAATACCATCCACTCTTTTCTCAAAATTCCATATGACAACGATGTAAAAAGACAGACCCCATCCCCTAAGCCAAACGGAGCAACTGACGAAAGAAATGAAAATGAATAAAATTTTAAATCTGACAGGTAAAGGCACCAACAGGCTCCCTTCATCCCCTGCAGGCACTTTGTAAGTATTAATATTTCAAAGGATCACATCTGAATTGAATCTAGTTTTTATTCCTACTTGATATCACTTCATATACAGGCTGCCTTTTCTCTTGGAGATCTTGAAGTGAAAAGACCTACCGACTTGTCCCTGTTCGGTCACCCTGCTTGGTTCAGGCCTGGGACTCTTCCCCACAAATAAGAAAGAAACTGAGTCAGACAACTGAGACCTCCCTTCCACATTGGCTGACCTGGAGCCGCTCCCTCTGGCTCCACCCCTGCCTGAGGGTCCGTGGGTGAGGGAAGGTTTCCGGTGGCTACTCATCCAGCTCCCCAGACATCCACTCCCCACTCCACATTTCCTGGGTTTCCATGGGACAGAGACTGTTTAAAAAAAAAAAAAAAGTCCCTATTGTCGTTGGTTACAAATACAGTAAAGCAAAAGCTAAAAGCATCCCCGACTTGTTCATGATGGCTAAACCTGCATTTAAGCTTCTCTTGGTGTGCGCCCAGAAAAGCCACAGGTCCTTTCAGTCCACATCACAGAGTAAGCACTGATGTCAGGCATCAGGACAGAGAAAGGGGAAGCCACGGCCTCCAAGTTGGGTGATGACCCCTCAGGAAAGGAGAAGCAGCCTGGACAGTAGAGGCAGGGATGGACTACTCCGTCCTGAATGCTTCCCTGCCCTCAACCACTTGTTTCTCCACCCCGGAGCTCAGTGAGCATCTGCAGCCCAGTGAGGAGGGCTGAGGAACACCGGCTAACACTTTCAGCAGTCCTTAAGATAAGATAGGAGCCTCTGTTCCACCCTCCCCACCCTCTCGGTGCTCTGAAAATCACACTGACAACTCTACTGACAGATAAAATCTATGGGACTGTCACTTGAGTAATTCCTGGACCAGGAAGACTTGGAGGCAGGTCTTTTTTCATGGAGGAATTTCACTTTCCTGGCCCTACAGAGATACAACCCAGAGGGCAAAACTCCTGTGCTGGGTTCAGTTCTTTGGGTGAAATGTTTAGAAGAGTCCTGACAACACCATGCAGCAATTTCTATGCAAATTTGTGCCTGTGGGGGAAATGCAATTGGCCCAACCATCCTGTGCTAATGGCCCACGCTGCTCCTCCAGTGGGGTGTGAAGGGGGACTGGAAGGGACCTCTGTTTGTTCAGCTTTTGTGTCTGCCTCCACACTGCTGCTCAGAGTCAAGGACTGCCTGGAAATGAGACGTTGTCATCTCTTTCTGGTGGGACTACAGAACAAAGGCAGACTGTTGGGGGCGGTGGGGGAGAGCCAACACATTCATGATTCGTGAAACATAAAGGCTGGTTATCGATTTAGGATACAAAGGAATAATAATTATCTACTTGAACTTGAATTCCAGGTAGTCACAGGGCTACCACTCATATAGCCTGTATTTGCCAGGACAGAGCTGGATGTAGTGAGTGGCAGGGGAAATTCAGGATCAGGAGATTGTTCTAGATTCCTTTGCCATGAATCGTGGCAAGTTAAAATAAAGACAGTGGAATTCTGTCATCCCAGGGGTCTGCATACTGGGGCAGGTCCAAGTGTCCTTGTACCTAAAGTCTCCAAGATGTGCCTGGCCAGGAATAGTCTGGGGACTCAGTTGCCAAGCCTTTGAGTACAACATCCTTCTTTCCTAAGACCCATCTGAGTCTGGAGCTGCCATAAGGAAATGTTCTGCCTCCATCTGCCTCACTCCCCAGTCTCCACTCCCCAGTCCTCACTCCCTAGTCCTCACTCCCCAGTCTCCACTCCCCAACTTTTCACTCTCCAGTCCTCACTCCCCAGTCTCTACTCCCCAGTCCTCACCCCCCAGTCCTCACCCCCCAGTCCTCACCCCCCAGTCCTCACTCCCCAGTCCTCACTCCCCCACTTTTCACTCTCCAGTCTTCACTCACCCTCACCCTTACACCACTCTTACTCAGGTTCATGTTTTTGAAATATGAAAACCTCCATGGCTTCCTCCAGAGTTAGTCTCTGCAGAAGTAAAAGAGCAAAGAAACTTCAGGAAGACTGACAGAGTGAAAAGCTTTATGATCGCTCTCTGCAGATCTCTCTCTCTCTCTCTCTCTCTCTCTCTCTCTCTCTCTCTCTCTCTCTCTCATTTCCTTCCTTCAGTTCAGTTAGAATTAGAAGTCAGAAGCAAGAAACTTCAAAAAGGCTGCATATTAATACATCCATTTGAATTAAAATCCGAAATAAGACTTTTTTTCTGACAGAAATATCCAAATTGTCAGGATGGCTTAACAACAGATCTAGCCATACCAATTAATTTGTGTGATGGACAGTTTCTATAAATGTAACGAGCTCACTCTGGAATAAACTCTGGAGTTTGGATGAAAATGTGCTTTAACCATGGGCTTGATAGTGGGTGGATCATCTGCTCTGCATTTTGCAGGTATTTAAATCTATAAAAAAAAAGTTTCAGATGTTAATAAAGGGCCACTAGTCTAGACAGTTCTTTCTAAAACATCTAGGTATCATGGCCTATGTCCATGATTCCAATACCTGCATAGAGAAAAGGAGGATTTGGAGTTCAAGACTCGGCTACCCCAGCAAGTTGAAGGCCAGCCTGAGCCACAAGAGAGCCTGTTTCCAATAAATAAGCAAATAAATAACTTTGCAGAATACACCACCTACCTTGGTCTCTTTCTCCCTCTATCTAGCCTTTCTCCCAGGTCCCCCAAGGCTGCTCTGCTGCCCTGTTTCACCAGCCATAACATCTGAGAGAATCCAAGGTTCCAAGTATTCCATGTATTGTTTAAAGTCCCCCCAAAATAAACAAAACACACCTGCAATACCTGGAACACAGGCCGGATAAGCTATGAGTGCTATTGTAAAATCTGCAAAGCGCCCCACACTTCAACCATCTTACAGATGAGGGGACAAGTACATGAGCTGAGTTTATCCCCTAGTTCCTCCAACAGATTAATTCAATATTTCCTTCCCACTCATAAGAGATAGCTATGTTATTCAAGGTCATCAGAAGGGCAACCTTTCTTTTTAACTCTCACTTTTATTTATTTATCTATTTATTTATTTATTTATTTACATTTTAAATTTTTACATGTGTGTGTCACTCTGGTTGGGTTTAAGCCTGCCCACTCCATAAAGATGGAGCCATGCCTGACTCTGTTCTGGTGGCCCAGAGCTTGAGACTAACTAGGCCATGGGCCTAGAGGAAAACCACATACTATAGTTCTGTTAAAGGAGCACAGAAGTAAAATGACTCCTGGTGACATTCTCCTACGCCCATCGACTAGTGCCTCACTCAGCCATCATCAGAGAAGCTTCCTCCTGTGATAGGTGGACACTAACACAGAGACCCACAACTGGACCGTGTACAGGAGTGAGAGACTCTGAAACACTCAGTCCTAAATAGGATTTCTCCATCAAACCCTTCTCCTCATGGTTCAGGGAAGCCAATGGGGATGGAGGAAGCCAATGGGGATGGAGGACACCAAGGGAACAGTGTTCATCGGACACAACAGGACTAACATGCATATAAACTCACAGAGACTGTGGAATCACACACATGACCTATAAAGGTCAAAGCCAGATAGGGTCCCACCCAGCACAGAGAGGGGCAACTAGACAGAACTCCCATGCCTAACCAAGAAGCTATCTGTAATTGGTACCCATGTGCCAAGGAAAACTTAGTTTTTTCCAATAGACTCTCACTGGGTATATTAACCACACTTAAGGGTAGCCTTCAGTAGACGGCCAATACAAAACTAACTCATTGGTATTTTTGTAGACTTTTTGTCTAATAATGCTTTGTTTGGGCAATTTTTGTCGTACTAGTCTTTTGTTTGTATATTATGCTTTACCATTTCATGTTTTTATGTGGCTTATTTTTGTATGTCTGTGTGTCTGTGTGTGTTTCTTGCAATTTCTCTTTGTTACTTTTCTTTTTATCATTCTGTTTTCTTTGCTTTTTGTTTGGCTCTTATTTTTTTGTTTTTTTCCTAGAGAGAAAAAGAAAGAAGGCCCTGGAGTTGAGTGGGTAGAGAGGGTCTAGGCAGAGTTGGGGGAGAAGAAACCATGATCAGAATATATTACATGAAAAACATTTTCTCAACAAAAAAACTTCAAAAAGCAACTTTCATTTGTGCTTGTGTGCCTGTTTATAGCACACATGTGGTTGAACCTAGCAGCAAATGTCTTTACTCACTGAGCCATCTTGCTGACCTGACGTTTTCTTTTAATACATTCCATTAATATAATTCTCCTTTTTGTCCAAAATGCCATCCTTAAACATAAAATTGGTGGGAAAATATACATAGATGTAGACAGGGGAGGACTCCCTTCCCCTTTGCTTGGTTTATAAAAGGCTTCAAGGGTCAGCATGCCCCTCCCTACCAACTACCTTACATGAGTGCCTTGTATTTGTCAAATTGCCTTGCTACATCCACATCCTAAGCTGTATTTTTCTCAAGGTGACATTTCCTTCCCCTGTGTGCTAGGTAAGGCCAGAATTATTATTAAATATTCTCATGGTTTTAAGACTTGGCCAAGTTCTAATGACGTGGCCAGGGAAGGGCTAAAGCTATGGCCCAAAGCACAAGGGCTCAGGCCAGGGCTTTGGTGCTCACTTTTGCAATCCGTTCATTCTCCATGCTGTCTTCTCAGCCACACAATGTTAGTCAGTAAAAGTGTTGCTCAATGTGTTCTGAAATCTCACAACCCCTTTCACAGGAAGAACTTTGTTGTTCCACCCTAAGCCGAAAGTTCCCAATGGGGTTATCCCACCAGGCTATAAGGGGAAGAATAAACCATGAATCCCACCCTGAAAGGTCCTACAAGTCTGATGCCAGAAGGTCCAAAGGCAACCTTGGGTATGGGTATCATTTCTCAGGCACTATCTTTTTTTTTTTTGAAACAGGATCTCTCACTACCCTGAAACTCATAAAGAAGTCTAGGCTGGCTAGCCAGGGAGTTCCAGGAAAACATCTTTCTCTATCTCTCCCACACTGGAATTATAAGCACACCCAGCCATGCCTGTTTTTTAATGTGATTTCTGGGGATCAAATCCAGGTCCTCTTGCTTGCAAAGCAAGCACTTTATCGATTAAGTCATCTCCCAACCCCTCTCAGGAAGGTCTTTACCTGGAGGAAGATGTCACACATCTTCTGCTTCCCACAGTACACTTAAGACTAAATTGCCATGGACAAGAATCAAACTTTTGGATCAGAAAGGTCTGGATTTCTATTCCTAGCTCTGCCATCCACTATATCATCTAGTTCGAGCTACTTGGTAGCATAGAGTTCTAGTCTGTGAATCAGAGACATATATGGATTTCACAGGACTGTTGAAAGGATTAAAGGGGTGGTAGCTGTAGTCGGAGAAGCACTACCAGGCTAAATGACTATTATAGTACTACAGTAATCATGATGATGCAAATAAACTTGTATAGCTCCACTATAGATATATAAACTGAAAACTATAGGTACACATGCAGGTATGTACATACACATGTCAAATTAAAATATTTATATTTTCCATTTTCACCAGGCATGCTCTTTGTATCTTCACAAATGTCTACATAGAGAGTGTGTGGAGGTGGGCATGGTGGTGGGTGAGTTTTAGGAATTGAGCCCAGAGCCTCGTACTTGTAAGCAAGTGCTCTACCTGCCCACACTTGTTTTCTACCAGTCTTATATACCAGCATTTTAACTAGTGTTTGCTAAGAATGTCTACCTGTCTTAGAAAAGCATTCAGATGCAACGCTTAGGTTCAACTGATCAAAAAAAACACAGCATGATGAAAATGCCTTGGAGCACCACAAAGAATCACTTCAATATTTGAGATGATTGGATGGACTCCAAAGACTGAGAGACAGTCTGCCCATCACTAGCTCAGCTTTAGATATATAGCTCTTGGCTCCAGCCCGTAGCCCACTGAATGTGATCGGCACACGTACAAGGAGAGTAAATCTTCAAGATACTGAACCAAGTTATTTCCCAACACAAAAACAGACAGGACAAGACAATCTCAGGTTAGTCAATGCCCGAGCTAGTATTTCATCTTGGACTGGCTGATATGAAGGTTGATGTTACCGACTCCCTCTGTGAATCCTCTTTGGAGAAAGCAATATTCTTCTCCAACTTGGTCAGAATTGCAACATTCTCTTCATAGTTAAAATCTGTTGATATTCCTTCATCTGGGAGATGATTTCGGACTAAGCTTTTACTGGTCTGGGCATGGAGCAGTCTATACCACATTCATGGGCAGCTTGCTTCAGTTACATAGCTCAAGCTCTGTGAACACACAAGACTCTTCCTAACAGGGCCTCTGTGTGTTCTGCAGTCATCTGTAGCTGTGCAGAGGAAATAGGACAGAGGGTAGAGTTAAGGGGGTTTCCAAAGTTCTGAGTTTTTGTTTTTCTATAGAAAGTTCCCCAATTTCATGTAAGTACGGTGTATTAATTTTCTATGACTGCCACAACCAAGTACTACAAGTTTGAAAAAATAGATTTAGTATATCAATTAGGAGATTAATCAAAGTGTAATTCAGGCTAGCTACTTCTAAGAGCTGCAAGAGAGAATCTTCCCAAGCCTTACCTAGCTTTCGATGACCCCAGATGGTCTGTAGCTTGTGGCTCCACAACTCCAGTCTCTGTCTCCATCCTCACGTGACTGAGCTCTCCCTAAGTGTTCTACCTCATCTTCCCTCCACACGGGTCTGTCTGTCAGATGGGAACAAATTCAACCTATAACATACAATATACAAAGTTTCCAAGACAAACAGAGCAAGAAAATGGTGGTTGCATCATGGCAACAGAGGCCTAGGAAAACACCAGAGCAATCCAGAGGATCCGTCCTCTGATGTGAAGCCAAGTCCCCATTGCTTAGTTCCCATCTCTGCAAGCCATCTACCTTTAACAGTATTTCACATCCAATCGCTAGAGCTCAGAGCACCAGAACAAGCGGCTAACTCTTTTCTCAGATCCCTTCTGGGAAATCTAGCTCCCCACTCGGTTCTTCTGCCAGGAACAAAGTTCCTCCAGCAGGATTCACTGTATATTATTTCTTTAGCAGGAAGGATTAACATAACATAGCCAGTTCTTCTGTCTCAAATTTTTCTGAGAACAATAGATGTAAATGATAATGACCAGTGGGTGTGTTAGTCATAAAATGACTTTTTAAGACATCTTCTAAACAGAAATATCTTCTGGGGGGAGAGGGTGGCGCGGAGGCGGGGGAGCAGGACACAGACATGGACACACTGTTATAATGTTTTTTCGCTCTTTACCTATGGCCTCCAGCATCTTAGAACAAAACCCACTAAGGAAGCACTCAAATAAAGACTGTACAGTGTTTGTGGAATCCCCAGCCGTAAATAGAGCCTCTGGCAAGGACTGGGGTTCTAGAAATGAACTTTCAGATTCTCTTCACTGAATAATACTAGGAATCACCACATCTTCCTTCCTTCCTCTAGCAATAGCTCGCTTTTAGCTCTTGAACCTCCCAAGGAACTAAGTAACCATAGCTTTATTAGACACAAGAGACAAGAGACTAGTTAATACTGACCACATCGGAAACCAATCTAACGTATGATTGTGCTTCACAGCAGAAGCAATAGTGTTGGAGCTCAAGCAAAATAAGTGGACGGACTAGGCTGGGAATGGAGCTCAGCTGGTAGAGGGCTTACCTCGCCTACACAAGACCCGGGGTTCCGTTGCCAGCAATGCACAAACTGAACATGGTAGTGTATGCCTGTAATTTCAGCCCTTGGGAAGTAGAAGCAAGATCAGAAATCCGAGGTCATCCTGGTCTACATAGTAAATTTGAAGCCAACCTGAGCTACATAAGTCCCTGTCTTAAGAGAGAAAAAACGTAAGTGCAAAGATTTGTAATGGTTTAGTCCCCCTAGGTTGGATGCTGAGTTTTGTAGATATCAAAGTTGGAAGGGGAGCTAGAGGAAACATAAAGGTTCAAAGCCACGTAAAGACAAACTAAAGAAAAAAAAATGTCCCATTGCTAAAACTTACAAATCAGAAGCATGAAGTTACAGAATCCAGGGATCATGGAGCAGCTTGTTTCTCCTGAGTAACTGAGATAACAAGATCAAGCTATGGAAAGCACACTTGCAGTACTAGCAGCCTCAGGCTCAGGTTCAACCTGCGGGTATCTGGGTCTTTTGTAGGTGCTAACAAAGTAAGTAATAATAATAACAACACATTAGAATCGTCTCCCCCAAACATGAACTATTAATTCCAAAGAGAAGTCACCTGGCTTCAGTGGCTGTTTGTCTATGGAGTACTGGCTTGAAATTCTAGCTTTGCCATACACACAGTTATGACATCTCATGGCACTGGTCTGTCATGGCTAGAATAGCTGCACTGCAGGATGTCAACACTAAGCCCTAATCCTTTTCCTCTACCTGAACCTAGAAGCTGCTTGTGTCACCTACTGCAAGCCTCCCTTTTTTCCCACAAGTGGCACTTTGGGTTAGACAGACAATTGCAAGTTGAGACCAGCACCCCTGCCCAGGTCAGCTCTATCAGGCTAGGACTCCTACTAGTCAGTCTGGAAATGGCCACCACGAAAGCCCAGGTGACACCTGCTCATCCCACCTCTGCCAAAACCACTGTCTCTTCCTCCTCTTCCTGTTGTCCCTAATAGGGACTGACCACTGATCTTTATGTACCGCTGCTCCCTGACCTCATTTGCTGGGATCGTGTGCTAGCCAAAAAGAGCTGCGTCTTTGCCCTTACAGCAAAGGTAAAGGCCAGACCAATGTGACATCTTCGCTGGACTAGACACTTCAATATATTTGCTGCTGCAGCTAGCCTCATGGACTCTACTGAGTGGCGCTTAGGTCACTGTTTTCGAAACATCTTTATGGTCAGTGGAAAGATCAAGCATTACCTTCAGTGATCATAAGAGCCAAATAGCCAGTTCCAGGAACATCCCTGGGCATGAGTCATATGTCTGATCAGTTGATTTATAATAAATCTGTCCCTCATGAATCTTGATAAAAGGGGACCTTTCAGGACTTTTTATTTCAAGTTTCCTTTTCATACTTTTGGGTTCTCAGATTATATGAATTTATCATTTTCCTCATTGACTACGGATATGATTGGCCTCGTAATCCTTCAAAGTATTATCTGGAAATAGAGTTAATTGGCCCCAATTTCATTTTATACACATGCACACACATGAATTCCCACATATGCCTGCACATTTGTGCATGTGTACACACACACACACACACACACACACACACACACACACACACACGCACACATGCACACAAAAGAAGAAAGAAAAGTCCTGCTCTAAATGTTGTCTCTCCTCGTCTTTTTTTTTTTTTCATTAAATTGCAAAAGGTTTTGTGTGGGTCAGCAGAGCTGGCCCCTCCTCACTTCCATTCTGCAACAGTCTTCTTCATTATTAATACCAGTGTTGACAATAAACATAGCAGCAATGCCCACATGCCTTCCCCGGAGCACAAAGGTCTTGGCCCCGAGCACAGCACCGGCTTGCACTAAGATACACAGCTGATGCTCCCTATGATTCTCTTTAACTTCTTGAATGTCAAAGCCAGTTGTTCTTAAGTTACCCTGCACGTTCTAACCATTATTAGTTACTAGCAACAGCAAAGTAGCAAATAACAGTAACAATAATAATAATTGAAATCCGCTCCCCTCTACCTTTCCTCTTCAACAGGACTACTTCACATTTTCAGCCTTTCAACTCTCATGTACACACCACAAATCTAGAACATTACATAGGTTCACAGAAATGCTATAGAATATATAAAATGGAAGATTAGCATATATGAAGGAGGTTTCCCTGACCGTGGAGGCATCTAGATGTCTGTGATTTATCTAGAGGTAAGCCATGTCTCCTGGGGAGGGGGGTGCCGTTGTGTAAACAATGGTCTTCAGCCCCATGGTCTGAACTGTTCTCTTCCACTCAGAGTAATTCACCAAAATTCTTCCCTTATTAATCAGCCCTTGGGAAATGTAATAGGTCTTTGAGTCATCTGGTAGACCCTTTACAGTCAATAATGGGCTTTGGTGAATTTTTTTCCTCGACGTCACATCTGCCAAACCAGAGATAGCCATAGATAGATGAATCAAGAGGTGTAGATTGAGTTCTTCTGAAATTCAGCAGGAGAAACGGAATTTTTTTTTTCATTTACCTCAACTTACTAAACATTCAGAGAACTCTAATTGTCCTAGACAAAGCTCCCTGAACAATTCCAAGCTTTCCTGGAATGTATAAACCCAGAACAGTTTGCTAATAAGGACTGAAAACTGAGGCAGACACACTTAAGAGCCAATATGGGGTCTTGTACTGTGTTACCAAATCACTACATCACAGAGATACATGGTTACTAGGGATAAATGATACAGAGAAGCTGTCACCCAGGCCCCTCTCAGTTCCTGTGTCTGGAGTCCTACAAAGTCAGCTGTCATTTGAAATGTAAGAAGTTCAAAGTTCTAGAGCGATCACATTGAAGACATCTTGTACCTAATTATATGCAACAAACTCATTTCCTAGTCAAATAGGACTATGGAAATTATAACTTACAAGTGATTAAATATGTCCTACCTCTATTTTCAAATCACAAATAAGAGAAAAATATCCTTTGAGAACACAATGTAATAATATTTGAGTTTTTTTCAAAATTGTTTTCCGTTATGAATTTCACTTAGTGTAATATTTGAAGACAATAAACATTAATCAAAAAAATTTTGGTCTCCTCCTGGAGAATTTTTCTTTCTGAGACCCTCTAGACTAGCAGAATTAAATAAATGTGATTAAGATCTTACAAGGAACATAGGCTCTCACGCTGGCCACCACTGAGCATATGAGCATCATATCCACTGTGGTGGGAGACAGAAGGAGAAATTAGAAGAATAAAATATTCTCTTCACCGTTATGCAGATAGATTATTTGTGTTCAAACATTAGCAGTACTGCAACTATGATAACATTTTATGAGTTGTAAGTTTTTCAGCATGTTTTATTAGTTGAGAATTTTGTGTATGTCTTCATCATGTTCACACTCCCTCCCCCAACTCCTCCCAGAGCCATACACCTTTCCCTTCTCACCCAACCTTGTGTCCCTCCCTGGCTCCCCATCAAGGCCAGTTTGTGCTGTCCAAGTACTCTTAGAGTGTGGTTTTCCCTGGGAGTGTGCTCAGCCCGCCAGGTGTTGGAATTGCAGCTGTGAGCAACCATGCTCAGGTCCTCCTTGGGTTTTGCTGACGGGTTCTGCACAGGTGACTCCTCTGGGCTAATGACAGGCTTTAAATTCAGGTCCCACTGCTTCAGGACCTAGGCACAAACTCCATCCCTGGCTGGCTATTAGACCTCAGGGAAGTCCCTCAGCCTTGCTAAACCCCATCTCTTTATCTGGAACATGGCAATGATCGTACTCCTCCCCATCGGGCTGCTAGGAGGACTCACTAGCTACCCCAGGCTTGGTGGCCCAGAGTGTGTGCTCCTGATGTGTTAGTTGCTGCTCATTTGCATATGGTTAGCCTAAACTGACCCAAGCTGAAGAGTGAGGCTCGCCAAGCCCCTGGGGGGAGAAATCATACTCTACCTAATGCACTTGGAGCCTTCTCCACATCAAGCTACTACATGATGTTTTTTATTTATTATGTGCTATTGTTTTGAAACAAGGTCTTACTGTGCAGCACTGACTGGCCTGGAACTCTCAATCCAGCTGACCCAGTCTTCCTGGTGCTGAGATTTCAGGCCCACACTGCCATGCCAGACTAAAGCTACCTATTAGATTATGCTGAACTTCTACGAGCCAAGCTCTGGGGAGTGGGCTGGCTTGGGTACAGTGACTGAGGTCCAGCTTCCTTGACCTTTTAATGCCAGCAGGCTCTACAGAACCACAGCTAAGGTCAACCCACTTATTGATCAAACATCTCGCTTTCTACTGAGTTTCTCATATTGTGACATTAGGCCACATGGGCTCTGTTTTAGTAACTTTTCCCATTGCTGGACAAAATATCTCATACAAGCAACGTAAGGAAGAAAGGAATGTATTTTGGCTCACAGTTTGAGCACACATACCACGGCAGGAAAATCAAGGCAGCAGGAACATGAGGCAGTCAGGTCACATTGCAGCCACAGTCAGAAAGCAGAGAGAGAGACCCACAGCACACAGCTCACGGTCTCCTTTCTCATCACTCGGGAACCTCCCCCTGCTCCATAGAATGTCACTGTCCACAGTGGATATGATGCTCATATGCTCAGTGTTGAGTTTTCCCACCTCAATCTAATCTTGAAATGCCCTTACAAATATACTCAGAGGTTTATTTCCGTAGCAACCATAAATTCCATCAAGTTGACAAACATGATTAACCATCACATGTTCCTCCTCAAAATGCCTATTTTTCCAAGGCTGAAGAGCTGGCTCAGAGTTTAAAAGCACTGATTGCTCTTGAAGAGGACCAAGGTTCAATTTCCAGCACCCACATGACAGCTCACAGCTGTCTGTAACTCCATCTCCAGGGGATCTGAGGTCCTCTTCTGGCTTCCACAGGCACCAGGCATGTACAAGGTACACATACATGCCTGCAGACAAAAACACTCATACACATAAAGTAAAATAAATTTAAAAAAAGGTGAGTGTGATATCACATGTCTTTAATTCCAGCACTTGGGAGGCAGAAGCAGTTGAATCTCTGAGTTCACGGCCAGCCTGGTCTACATAATGAGTTCCAATCCAGCCAAAGATACCCAGTGAGACCTTGTCTGAAAAAAGACAAAAACAAAAATCTGCTTTCCATATCTTAGAAAGTCAGCAATATTCAACATTTCCTATTTTTAAGCAGTTCATATTTCTTTTCCTCTTTTATTCAGTCAAAATTAGATTACCAATTTTTTCTTCTTTGACTATTGTTGAATTTTCCCCAAACCTTCCTTTATAAAATCATTAACATTCATGAAGTCATTTGCATATTAAATTTACATAAGTATGCAATAATAGGAAACTTTCCACCCCCAAGATTTATTCTTATGCCAGGAGACTCAGGGGCTCTTATAAATACCAATTTTTATGGCTTTGCTTTCATATTTGGCTTTTCTCCTAACTTCCAATGGAGCCATGAATAAAAACAGAAAGACCCACACGGTGGGATGGGGCTCTGACCTCACTGAGGTGCCCGCCCTATCATGATGGACTGTAGTCTAAAACCCTGATTCAGAGCAAAGCTCCTGCCTCCAGCTGCTCTGCCAGGCATTTAGTCTCAGTTATGAGAAAAGCTAACCGAACAGAGTTCATCTATCCTTTCAGTTAGGGAGATGCACCCAGGACTGGTTCAGTGGTTCAGTGTGTAAAGACACTTGCCACCAACCGAGCTCAGTGTCCAGGACCTGCATGGTGGAAGGACAGACCAATTCCTGCATGTTGTCCTCTGAACTCCACACGGGTGCTGTGACCCACGTGCACACACACAAATTCTCTTTTCAAAGCTTCCAGGCTTACACGATATAATGAAGGTAGAATTAGAATTAAAGAAGCTGCTTCCTAAATTTTTTAAGCTTAGGGCCAATGCTAATGGGTTACTGTCCATGGCTTTGCTCTCTCCACCCAGAATGCACTTGTCTGAGACATAGGCTTTAGCTCTGTTGGTACCATGCACAATGCCTCAAGCTTGATCCCCAGAACCACATAAACAACGCACTGAGGCACACACTTGTACCTCAAGAAGAAAAGGCAAGGCATGAGGAGGTCAAGGCCGACTTCGGCTACATAGGGAATCTGAGGCCAGCTGTGTTATGTGAGACTCTGTCTCAAAAAGAAAATGTGTTTATTTTGTTAGTTCAGCTCCTACCAACTTTTAAAACTTGGCTGAATTTCTATAGATTCACAAATATTGTTTTGATTATGAAAGCCTATAGCTACCTCTCCCAACTCAGTCATACTAAATTGACTTCTTTGAGTGTTGTGTGTATGTGTGTATGTTCACATGTTTGTGTGCACAGGTGTGTGTGTGTTCATGCATGTGGAGGCCAAAGGTCTACATCAGACATTTTCCTCGGCCACTGTCTATCTTATTTTTTGAGGCAAGGTCATTGGTTCAGCTAAACTGGCTAGACAGCAAGCTCTAGGCACCCTCGGCCTGCCCAGCACTGGGGGTCCAGGCATCCTTCCATGCACTTCCTTGTCTATGGGTGCTAAGGCTCTGAATTCAGACTTTCACGCTTCTGTGCAAGCTCTTTATTGAGCCATCTCCCCAGACTTAAATGGGTTTCTCTGAGCTTCATTTGTGAGAAATGAAAATAGGGAAATAAAGTCCATTAACAACTATCTGAACCATGAAAGTGGCAAAGTGAGTCAATCCATGGAACTCTCTACTTCTTTCTTTTTCATTCTCTTTCTTTCTCTCTTCTTTTAAAAGTTTATTTTATTCTCTGTCTCTCTCTGTCTCTCTCTGTCTCTGTCTGTGTGTCTGTCTGTCTGTCTGTCTATCTCTCTCTCTCTCTCTCTCTCTCTCTCTCTCTCTCTATGTGTGTGTGTGTGTGTGTGTGTGTGTGTGTGTGTGTGTGTGTGTGTGTGTGTGCGTGTGTAAATGCTTTGTGTATGGAGAAGACTGCAGAGGGCAGAAGAGGCCATTGGATCCATTAGAGCTGGAGTTACAGGTGGTTGTGAACCACCTGAAATGAACGCTGGGAATCCAAGCAGCAAGTGATCTTGAGCCACCTCCCCAGGCTCTCTTTCTTTCTTATTTCTGTGGCAGTGGAAACATCCAGGGTTCCCAGTGTGGTGAGTCATGTAACAGACTGCAAGGGCTGAGAAAAGGAACAGGCTACAGCCCTCAAAGTCCTGCCCCCAGTGACCAGCCTCCAGCAGCCAAGCTTCCACAGAGTCTCACAAAAGCACCAGCAGGCCCAGGTGTGATGGTGCACACATTTAATGCCAGAACCTGGAAGGCAGAGGCAGGCAGACCTCGGTGAGTTTGAGGCCATCCTTGTCTACCTAGTTCTGAGTCAGCCAGGGCTGCATAGCTAGACCCTATTTTAAAAAAATCACCAACCGCTAGGGTTCAGGTATTCAATCAAATATCTGTGGGGATATTTCACATTTTACATTCAAATTATGACAAATGCTTACAAAATGGAAACAAATTAGAAGTATATAGAATAAGGAGTGAAATTTTTCTTTCATCTCCTCTGTAATTCCAATCCAAGACCCTTTCACATAAGTAAATTGTGGTGTGTGCACTTTCAGACCTTTCATGATGTATTTAAACACACACATACACACACACACACACACACACACACACACACACACACACACACACACGCACATGCACACACACACACACACACACACACACACACACACACATACACGCATGCACAAGCATGACACATAGAATTTAACAAGTCCAGAAAATCCGAAAGGGTAAAGGAATTGATTAGAAATTGACATAGCATAATTGGAAAGATGGATATTTGGGGGGAAAATAATTAATGTGTCTAAGTATGTGTTAAAATGTTTTATTTTGTAACAGGAGAGGTAGCCAAACATCTAGAGTTGAAGTATATTTGGTTTGAAACAAGAAGAAATGGAGGCACAGTTGAAAACAACAGGTAGCTAAAAATTCTTGAGGTGGATGCTGGAGGAGTGGGAAACCTCCTCCAAAGCTGAGGAGCTACCATGGAAATACAGAAATCAAAAGGAACAGACTGTCAAAGGCTGTGATCCCCAGGCTGAAAGGGTCCTCCTGCTCTGCGCTCCTTTCCGACTCCCAGCAGGAAATGAGAAATCACAGTTGAGCATGGAATGGTGTGGCATTACTGATGCTTGAGGAAGAGTCACGTGGCAGCAAAGGCAGAGGAGATGGTCTTGAAGAATAAAGAGGAAAATGATACAGGATCCCAAAGGTGTAAAGTACATATTCTCGAGGAAAGATAAAGATTTATATTCCATCCTTTTCACCACAGTGTTAGAACAGAATCATCTTTTAAACATAGAAATGAACAAAATATTCCCAAAGAGGATAGGGTTAAGTAAAGGATGGTATTTGGTACCATTAAAAATACTGTTTCTGAAAAGCCCTGGTGAAGTGGAAAGTGCTGGTGTTGCAGTGTTGAGTGAGAACCCGGACACAGACTTGCCGATGAGTTTGACCCCAATTACAAGGAGATTTTCCTTAAGGACACTGTTGTGATGATCTTGCCATAGAAGAAAAGACCATTAGTGGTAATGAACACGTTTTCGTATACAATGCTCTTCTTTTAGTAAATAAATGAAGGAAATTTTTCATGAATCAGCATGACTTAGCTAAAGGATACTCTGAGTCCTAACACTGGTTCAGGAATCAACAATAATTGGACTTCACTTCTTGAGTGGGTGGTAGAAGTACATAAGCCACAGGACAAAATTGCTCTGATGGGGAACCGATGCCCTGTCATAGACCACCTCGATGCCTTTGGTTTCATAATATTAATAATGCTTTTGATAATTATGGAGTTGCTGGTTTAATGAAATTTAAATTTGAGTAAAGGAATGAGTAGTTAAGCTGAAGTATAAAGGCAAGAAAATGGGAAAGACTCCAAGTTCCTTCTACTTCTGAATATGGAGACCGGATAGCATTAGTTTACTGTGTATGTGGCCATCACAGGCTTTCCATATCGACAGGATTATAGACATTAAATAATCCAAACCAAGTAAATTATTGGGCTTTTCTAAAAGGCCATATATAGGATAAAGAAAAAAGTGAAACAGTACATTTTTAATTTTTTTCATTATTTTATGAGTATGAGTGTTTGCTGGCCTGTATGTGTACCATGCACATGCCTGGTACTTGTAGAGGCCAGAAGAGGGCATCAGATGCCCTGAGACTAGAGTTACAGATTTTGAACCCCCTTGTGGATGGATACTGGAAATGGGACCTAGATCCTATGCAATAGCAGTAGTGCTCTTAGTCACTGAGCCAACTCTACATACATACACATGTTAGGATTTGGGGAGTGTAATTTGCTAGCTAGCTGAGGATAGCCTGAAACTCCTGATCCTCTAGCCTCCACCTCTCAAGTTCAGGAACTATAAGCCTCTGCCACCGTAGCCGACTACAATAGTACCTCCTCCTAAATACCCAAGTGTCTAACCTGCCTTGCAATGTTAGCAGTACAACACAAGAACGTCTAGATTTTCCCGTTGATAGCCAAAGGCAAGTAAAACATGAATAAAATGGGAAATTGTATATCATCACTGTGGTATTTTTTAAGAGGACCACATTCAAACCCACCTTTTTCTCACACAATTCTCAAGACAGTACTCTAGAGATCTTAGTCTTATTGCCATTTCATGATGCTAATGGAATTATAAAGTTATTAAAACAATCTCTTATCAAATGAAGTCTCATAATTCATCCCTCTAGTTTTTACTGCTAATATCAAACAAGCAAATTCCATCATGCACAAACATTCTGATTCTATTTCTCATTCATTAAACCAATCAGTCATGGAATGAGCATTTACAGAGTCTGATGTCACCAGAATAACCTAACGTCTGCTCGCCACAGTCCTTATGCATAAATGACACCTTTAGACCACCAGACATGTTCTGTCAACCCTAACAGGAATTGTTCTGGACAATTATGCAAAACTCAGTCAACAGAGTATCAAATACTATTAAATATAAATGAGACAGATTCTAATTTTACTAATAAAAGTTGGTTTTTTTTTCTTTTAAGAACACAGAGTTAGGTGGAAAGGGAAGGGAGTGTGGATCTGAGAAGAATTGGTGGGAATATGATTGAAACACGCTGTATGATGCTTTCAAAGAACTGATTTTTTTAAAGGGTAGCAAGTAATAAAAGTTTATCCCACGATCTAAGGGGCACTGGTTTCTGTATCATTAAAGGATAGCAACAGGAACAAAGAGGTTTAAAAAAATCCCATATCCCACATCTCTGCAGTCTACAACATGTCTACATTGTGGCCTTGTCTTTGTTTTCTTTTTATTATTTTTTATTACTTATTTATTTTTATGTGTATGGGTGTTTTACCTGCACGCATGTCTGTGCATCATGTGCATGTCTTGTGCCCATGGAGGCCAGAAGAGGGTATCAGATCCTCTGGAACTGGGGTTGTGAGCCAATATATGAGTGCTGGGAATTGAACTCAGGTCCTCTGGAAGAGCAACCAGTACTCTTAACCCCTGAGCCATCTCTCCAGCCCCCATTTTCCTTTTATAATAGCCTGTGGCTTTCCCTACCACCCGTTCGTTCCTGGTCGCTTCTGTCTCCCCGTCTTTGCCCGTGATACCTGGAAGCTCACAGCACAGAGATTCACTTCTGTATATTGCCTAACTCCACAAACCACAACTGGTTCTTTGCTGCAGGCCATAGAAATATGAAGTAGGAATTCAGCTGGCTATGACAAAGCTATACCTGGAAGAAGCCAAGGGCCTTCCAGAGGATAAAGCCAGGACTCAAGGAGTCTTGGTGATATTGCTTTTGATTATTAGTTGTTTCCTGCTATGAATTTCTCGTGTGCTATTGTAGCTTTTCCATCATTCATTGGGCACAATTTCCCCTATACAATTAAAGTATTTGTATAACTTTCCCCAACCGTGCTAACAATAGACACAGTCAAGATCCCTAATTTCAGGTCTTTCTGTAATTATCATCATTAGCAACATCCAGCCGGGACCTTCTCCAGACGGAAGTATCTTATCTGAGATACTCCCCAGACTTTCTAAGAACAAGCGTAAGCATTCAGACTACCTGTTTGAGAAGGCCTAGCAGATGTGCTAATTAAGCTTAACCTTCCCCTTTCCAAAGACTTATCTCTAGTTTTAGATCCACCCTTAACAATTAACTCAGAACTAAAAGGTTTCTACTTACAGGTACATCAAGCTGTGACTCAGGTTGCCCAGCCACCGAGTACACTCCCCCGCCCTGCCAGAAAATGGGTGGCAGCCAAGATAACTTGGACAGAAAAGGAGCCAAAAGAAAAGCGGTTTTATTTTCACTCGTTACTGGTAGACTCCTAACACTTTACTAACCACTTCTAAGAATATAGTTTGAGCACATAAATTCCCTTTCTCAGATCTATTAACAGAATTTAGCCCTCAGTTGATTCATTCCCCATTAACCAACGTCCCTTTTGGGTTGCAGTTGATAACTAACAATTGCTGCTCTTTTGTGTGGATCTTACCACCCTTCCTTTTGACCCTGAGGGAATTCAAGCCTGGTGACCCTGCCTTAGCCAGAGCATTGCTACTGCATAGGTATATAACTGTAAACCTCAGAGACTTGAGGACTAGATTGGAGGACTAGAAGAGAGAACCAGAAGAACGAGAGGGAAGATGAGGAAGAGCCAGGTTGGGAAGAACAAGATGAGGAAGAAAAATATGAGAAAGGAGGAGATGGGAGAGGAGCTAAGATGGGAAAGAACTAGACGGATGAGAACCTGGATGGGGCAGAACTAGATAAAGGAATTAAGACAGAACCTAGAGGGGACCGCAGATAAATGCAGAGAAATCAGGCAAGAAAGGGGATAGGTGTGAGAGCAGAATAGAAGCTGTAGAGAGAGAACTGACTCAGAATAATAAAGTGAATGAACTAAGAGTTTTGTGTACGTAGATTCATTTCTTACCGTCTAAGATTAAATTATCAGCTGGTTTTAGATTCTTCCATGGACCCTGGAAGAAGGCTATCAAGGGGCTGGACCCCAATAGTCTTTGTTAGTCTTTATTGAAAGTGGGGGTTATTAAGAACATTCTAGTTCCAATAACTAGAAGAAAATGTTTTTTGATGAGGTAGCTGAGTGTCTGGCAATGTGGCGTACTAAGTTTCAGGACCAAGTCCCTCCCTGTCTGAGATGAGGACTAAAATTCCTGAATAAAATATAAAAATACCACCTTTCCTGCATCCACATGAGAACAACTGGACAAGAAAGGCCACTCTGACAGCTCTGGTGCACTTGCAGGACTCGGTGAACTTGAGCACAGATTGCACATTCTGGAGGCAGAAAACAAAGCCCGGGGACCACCCAAGTTGGAGCGTCGTACGTTACGACCTTCATAAAACTGGGGCCCACAGCACACCCTCGCTGAAGGAGGGAACTAACATAAACGCTCCACTTCTCCCCAAGAAATGACACAGAAAACTAACATCTCCAAACCAGGCAGTGAGGAGAATAGAGGAAATTATACCCTGGGAATGTGTGGTCAAAAGCTGGGCCTCACACAAATTTGCACACAAATTCATGTTTGAAGCTGTCTTTTAAAAAAAATTAATCTAAGGGCAATCTTTAGATTGCTCTTGTAGTAGCAAAAGCCCAGGCACTTAACTAAGGCAAGTGCAAATCCTTTGTTGGAGAAGCCTCCTCTGTTACAGGACACAAAGAATCTCCATCAACAAAGGCCCAAAAAAACTAAACAACTCCAGGTTCAAACATAGTAGACACACAGGGCATTAAGGCCATATGAAACTGCCTGCGAAAATGAGAAGACTCCAGATGCTTGGATTACCCAACACAGAATATTAAAAAGCATCTTTAACACATTTACAATAGAAATCACAAAGCCAGCAGTTGAACACTTGACTGCTGTATTTAAAAGCCAGTGGAACACAGCATCACAGAGAGAAGGCTGTTGTTAGATTAACAAAGAAATCAAGCTAGACAGTGAAGGGGGTGAAAGAATTTAAACACTACAAGGATAAAAAAATGCATACCAAAGATATTACAAAGGGGGAAAACAACCTGCAGAATGGGAGGAAACACCTAAAATCAGGTATCTGATGAGAACCTAATAATTTCCAGAAAATATAAAGAAGTTCTATGACTCAATAGAAAAGAAAACACAGCCCAAGTCAAAATGGCAAAGGAATTGAATGGGCACATCTTCAGAGAGGATACAGGAGTGGCCAAGCACAAGTGCGATCAGACCTGCCATGAGATGTCATGACATACCTTTTAGAATGACTATAATTCCTAAAAGCTGAAAATGACAAGTGTTGGAATATACGTATAGAGCTGGAACCCTCATGTGTTGGTTCAGCTACTTCCTCAAAAATGTAAATATATAGTTACTATATGACTCATAATTCCACTCCTAGTTACACACCAAAGGAATCTGAAAATTTACTGTCTGAAGTGTTCCACAAACTAAAATTTTAAGTACCTGTACCAAATAAAAAAACAATTAAAAATCAGGTATAGTTAACCTAACCAAAAAATAACATTCGTAGACAAATAAATATTATTAACCAAAAATACAAGCATTGCATACAAATGAAAAATTCAATTCATTTGAAAGATATGCATAATATATTCATATATGTAATTATACTAATGATACCTTCAGCACAAATATAACAAAAACTTTAGAACTACATTGAAAAACTGACTAACCTTCTATCACACTGAGATATCTCAGAACTTTTCTTGACAATTCACTATGGAAATAGAGAAATACATCCATAGTTGTATACAAATCAATGAATACATTTAAATTAGGAGGAAACATATGAACCATTGTTATTTCTATACAAAATTAAACTGGAGGCCCCATCTAGTCCAAAAATGTAAGCAAAAGAAAGAGAAAGTGTAAGGATTCAGAAAGAAAGAACAATCATGACATCCAAAATGGTATGATCTTCCACAGAGATAAGTTATGAAAATGAAATGTTCTGTAAGTATGCTAGTGTGAAATCATTGTGCAAAAATTGATGTGTTTCAATATCCTTGGAATAAGTAGAAAATTAAAAGGTATTTATTATCGTATTAAAAATAAGAAGTGTTTAGAAAGATATCTAATAAAAGATGTAAGACTTGGGGGCTGGAGAGATGGCTCAGTGTAAGAATACTAGCCGTTCTTCCAGAGGACTCAGGTTCAATTCCTAGCACCTACATGGCAGCTCACAGCTGTCTGTAACTCCTGTTCCAGGAGATCTGACACCTTCACACCAGTGCACACAAAATAAATTAAAAAAAAAAAAAGTCCTGACTGACTGTTGAAGAAACACATGAAGATGGCATTGACATGTCACTTCAAAAAAAAAATGTTGACTAAGGTGGAAAACACAAATGTTTACTGAAATGTATGACAAAGACTTTAATTAATGGAGAGAGATTCATTATGACAGACACTTTCTCAGAAGGGAGTGAGGTGTGGTGACTCCGGCCTACAATCCCAGTCTTCAGGAGCTGAGGCAGGAGGATCAAAAGTTCAAGGCCAGCCTTGTCTCAGGAAAACAAAATTAGGGAAGGAGAAAAACAGAAAGAGCATAGGCCCTTCTTCACCCAGTGGAGCAGCTGGAGAGTCCGGCTCACACATGCAAACAAGTGGGAAAACGAGTTGCTTGTGTTTTCAATCAACAGTGTTGGAACATTTGCTTCAAAATGAAAACATTAAATTAAACTCCTACTTCACACAACCAGCAAGAGTCAGTTCCAGGTAAATTAAAACCCGACCATGAAAAGCAAGAACGTAAAACCTCTAGAAGACAAAGCCATAGACCATCTTTATGACCTCCAACTGGGGAAGGGGTTTTTAAACGAGACATGAGAAGTCCGAGTTATACAGGAAGAGACCGACTTGTGAAGCTGATGTCTTCTGTGGATCCAAAGGTGGTGTCCGAAGTGACAGGAAGCCCAGGCTGAGAGACAGGACGACAGCGCACCAGTGAGGGTCAGAGTGCTTTTGGGAAACAGCCTTCAAACTTGTACACCTCAGCAGGAACGACAAAGAACCAGGTAGCTCAAGGAAGCACACGAAGCCTGTAAACACAGAGGAGGCGCTCGGCTTCATGGCCAGTAGGAGAAGTGAAAACCACGGAAAGCCCATCCCCAAACAGCCAGGCTTGAGAAGGACACCAAAACAGCCTCAGGAGGCTACAGAGCAGAGGCTGTTCAACGCTGCTGGTGAGAATGAAAATCTGTGCATTTTTTTGGTAAACAGCTTGATGTTAATTAGTAAAATTAAACATGTGTGTGCTAATATGTGTGGTGATACTTTATTTGTGCTGAAATGTGGTGATATTTTATTTGTATGTTAATAAACATAGTTTGCCTGGAGATCAGAGGAAATAGCAAGCCGTTTTAAGTACACGCAAAAGTCAGGCAGTGGTAGCACACGCCCATAATCCGATCCCTTGGCAGGCAGGGTTTCTGTGTGTTCAAGGTCACACTAGGGAACAGAGCCAACCGTGGTGACACACGCTTTTAATCCCAGTACCAACCATAGAGACCTGGAGGTCTGTACAGACAGACAGTGACAAGGAAGTGAGGTAGCTGGGCTAAGAGCCAATGAGAGGGCAGAACAGCAAGGCAATAAAAGCCTGGGTAGACAGGCATTTTGGAAGCTACAGAGCTGGTACGTTAAGGTGGTTGGTGGCTCTCACTATTTCCCTGGTCTCTAAGGCTTTCACCCCTGCATTTGGCTCCGTGTTCTTTATTTAATAAGACCGCTTAGAAATTCGTCTACAAGTATGATCCAATGTTCCCACTCTAAGCACATATCCTAGAGAAATCTTGTGTATATGCCCTGAGAGAAACAGAAGGACATGTATACTGTGTTGAAACAACAGAGAAACTGGAAAATGATGAGAGGATATTCAGCCAAGCATAGTCATCAATAAAGTATGAGATCTCTTCATAATGGCTCCGTGTAGAGCAATGCAAATTAATAAGCTACAGCTACAGTCATCAACCACAAGGAATCTCAAAAATAACATGTGAGATTAAAAGAAACAAGTCACAAGCAAGTCCATACAGTATGCTTCCATTCAAGGGGAGTTTAGAAACAGTCCAAACTGAACAACTCCAGGCTTAGCCACACACCAGTAAGTAGTGGGGATCACAAAGACCAAAGGATGCGATCAAGGCTCAGAATGGGAGCTTGCAGAGAAAGACAAGAAGGACACATAGACTCTTCGGACATGGTGACAACCTGCTTCTCAGTCCAGGAGCTGGATGCAGAGCAAACTCTTCCAAATGTTTTTGTTTGACTGTTTTACTTTATTTAAAATATATATTAGGAACATTTAGCTGCCTTTACTATCTGAATGCTTCAAATAAAAATATTTTGTCCCAAATTACAAGAAAATGTATTTTAATGTCTGTCCTCTTTGATAACTTATAAAAGGGAGCCACAACATCTGGCCTTCTCTCTGTTATAAAGTGGTAAGAAGTACTTTTGTGGGGATTGCGCTTAGGGATTGAACCTGGGGTTTCACACTCATTAGGCAAATGCCAGACCACGGGGACACACAAACACACAAACACACACACACACACACACACACACACACACACACACACACACACACACACACACACACGTAAGCCTAAAGGCACGCTTCTAGGAACACGCCCTTTCATTCAGCAACAGGTTTTAGTTAAGCCCTAGATGTTTCCTTTGTCTCACAAAGCAGGGTAGAAAATTCTTTCATGTCACTTTAGCTTGTAACAGCTTTCATGATATTTAAGAAGTATCACCCTATGGTTTTGCTGTCTGGGGGAAGTATTTTGTAAACCGAAGATGTAATTTTATGCCTTCTGGAAGCCACATTTCAATATCTGATCAATATCTTTAAATTATTAACAAGGTGTTTTATCTTCTTTCCCATACTCAGTTTTCAAATCCAGTGCATATTTTACACTTACAGCCCTTCTTGAGGTGAACTAGCCACATGTCAAGAGCTCAACAGTGACATGTAGCTGGTGACTGCCATCCTAAGCAGCTCAGCTTGATGGTCGCCAAATGAGTGTCCACCCCCACGGCTGTAGCCTGAGGAACTGAAAGGAAGAAAGCACCCCCCTCAACCTACCTCCCTGAGACAAAGGATCGGGGGTTCCAGTTTTAGTATTAAGGTCTTAGCATTTGAGCGAGGCAGGTGTCTTATTCGCACAGAGGAATGGAACTGGCTGCTTTTTAATCTTATATTTTTTTCTTTATATCTCCCTGAATGTCCTCTGAATTGGGCCTAAAGGAACTTCTCGAGAAGGGAAAAATAATAATGCTTTGGAGTTCTTAAGCCTATTTTCTGTAGGAAGCTAAAAAAAAAAAAAAAGAAAGGAAAAAATTTAAGACCACTCTTCATCAATCAACAGCTCACAACGCACTTGACACAGGCTGCCATTTTATTTCAGCTTTATTTAGAAAAAGGGAGCCTAAACATAGATTGGCTCACATCCAATATGGAAACTGAAGCAGCCTCGGGGGATGCCGAGCCCCATGGCTCCCCGATCTCACTAACACCCCCAAGCACACATACATGTTTCCTTGTGAGACTAGATTGTGTTTAGATTCCGCTTGTCGGATCATTCATGGTTAATTCTCTACATTATTTATATCACAGCTACTGTCCTTTGTTTCAGTACTCTCCTGCTTCCTCTGCCTCAGTCACCACAGAAACCAAATTTAAATGGCTGACTTCATGACTTATTTAGCAATGTTCTGAGGGGAGATATACAATTGCCAAGAGCTTTTGTTTCCTCCTTTCTTAAGGACCAGATATTATAATTTCTGTAGAACAACTTTTGTAGTAATAAAAGCCAAATACTGACTAATTACCAGGGAGCCGCAGAAATGAGATCATCAATATTTATGGGGATTTTCCTCCGACCCGTTTTCACGATGTAGTTTCTAGTAAGTGTTGTTTAGTGAGTGTATTCATTTTGCGGTAGTAATTGCATAAAGGTGTTAGTAATGAGAGCCAAGCATCTCTTCCTGGGATTCATTTGTACGCTTATATGCACATTCATTTTCCAGGCCTTCCTCTGTTTTTTAAACTGTATTTTATCCAAAGCAGCACGTAGTGTTTAACTAACCTCTGGCACCTGGGTTTTTCTGCCTTTCAAACTTCATAAACCAATAAAAATATTTTAATTAAGAGGTTAGCATCAAGTCTCCAGTCCTCTGTTTTGCCACTTATGGTTAGAGAAAAATGAAAACTGACCACTTGCCTTCTCACATTCCATTCAAGCAGCCTTGGCGGGCCTCAGTCACCACCCCCTGCAAAGCGCCTACACCACACTGATCCTAGTTAGGGATGGGAGCTTGCCTTTCTCACAGGTTTACACGTGCTGCTGATGCCCAGGGAACAGCCACTCTTTGGAAATGCTTGTGTTGAAGAGATGCCGCTTCAGCAATGAGAATGGACAGACAGATACTCTATTAAAGGATAAAGCTTACACAGAGGAAACACGGCTTGGTTTTGCTCGTTTCTCTCCATAGGTTTAACAGAAATACCTTCTAAACAAATAGGGGTGGCAGCCATGGGCTTCAAACACAGTTGGTCTGGAGGGAAATGTGTTGCAACGGTGAGATACACCACGGATTTTAGAGATTTGCTACCCCCAGAGAGAACATATATTTCCTTGGCCATTTGTCTGTTATTTTGAGGCAAGCTCTCAGTCTACAACCTGGACTGTCCTGGAATTATGTGAGAGCCACCACACCGAGCCTTCGTTATTGTTTATATTCATTGAAGTTGAACCCATAAAGTTAGATAGATGATTGGTAAATGATAACATGTCTAATTGATGTTATATGACCTAATATGACTACTGAAAGAGTTTCAGTTGTGTATGTGGCACTGTTATGATTCTGTCAGATAGGATGGCACTAGAGCAGTGTGGCCCTGCTGGTCACTGACCCAGAAGCAGCACCTGAGACCTTGTGAGAAATACCTCCTCCACACTCAAC
This sequence comes from Peromyscus californicus insignis, assembly GCF_007827085.1. NCBI lineage: Eukaryota > Metazoa > Chordata > Mammalia > Rodentia > Cricetidae > Peromyscus > Peromyscus californicus. The sequence goes on from NW_026294595.1 coordinate 52,942,584, forward strand.
CAGAGGGAAGAGGGCTCAGCGTTTGAAAGGCCCTGAGACCATCTTTGACCCAGTGTTTTGAATGCTGTACTGGAATGGTGCGTTTAGCAAACTTTAACGCTGCGCCCACTGTCTGGAGAGCATCCTAAGCTCAGATTCTCATTCAGCAGGTTAAAAAGTAGAAGTCAAGATTCTGCAAGCTCGCCCATAGTATGTGTGGGACATTGCTGGTCCTGGATCATCCCTCGGACTGCAAAAACCTAGAACATCCTCCCCACAACCAACTAATTGGCACATGTCCATTCTCCAAGAACAGGGACTTCAAGACCCCACTGTGCCAAGGGGAAGGACTGTGTTCTTTTGACAAGAGATGTTTAGTCAGGACCCTTTGAGAGCTATAAATAAATTCTTCCATTTAATTGTTTGTATTACCAGACAACCTGCCATGATCATCTAATAAGAGAGCGTGTGTCCGTGTGCCTGTTTTCCCCAGTAGGTTAATAGTGATTCAATATATTTGAACCTGGAAGCTGCTTCTACGAGGCTGGAACATTTGAATGAAAAATGGGTACTCCGGCTGCATCTCCCTTGGCAAAGCGATCCATTTAATCAGCACTGCTGTTTATATCTGGAGAGCAGGGGTTTAATCTGCGTTACTATCTGCTCTATCTGCTGACTTTAACTCCAGAGGAGAGAGAATAAAGATCAGACAGGAAGCTCTCCAGCTGGGCCGAGGCCGCTTGCGTTTGTCCATCAGGACCAGAGCCAATTTGACTTTCTCAGATTCAACCTGGTTCCCAGGAGATGTCGTGAGGAATTTAAGAAACAGTTGCCCCAACATGGAACAAGGCATCATTTTTAAATGATTTCCTCACCTGAGTCTTCTATTATTATATTTTTCCCATGTCTTCCTATAGAATGAAAATATAAAAGAATGTCTTTAAAAATAATTAACATAATAACATAATTTTATCATCCATGTTATGTCTTTTAAGAACTAGAGCACAGAAAGAAAAAGTTAGAAAACATGTTCTGTTTTTTAAAAATAAAAAAATCATTTTTTTCTTCAAGACAGGGTTTCTCTGTGTAGCCCTGGCTGTCCTGGAATTCTCTCTCTCTATAGACCAGGCTGGCCTTGAATTCCCAAGTGCTAGGATTAAAAGCATGTGTCATGACTACCCAGCTTAAAAAAATAATAATGAAATAAAAAAAATTTTAAAAAACACTTTGAAATAACAATGTGAAAGACTCCAGTTACTTTTTTGGAGAGGTTTGAAGGGTAGAACAGGCTGGCCTTGAACTCAGAGATCTGTTTCTTCTTCTCAAGTGATTGGATAAAAGGTGTGCACCCCCATGCCTGGCCTGGCTCCAGTTTCTAACTAAATCTCTCTTTTTCATTGTTTATTAAAAAGAAACAAAGTGCTTGGTAGTGGTGGCACATGCCTTTAATCCCAGCACTCTGGAGGCAGAGGCAGGTGGATCTCTGAGTTCGATGCCAGCCAGGTCTACAGAGAGAATTCCAGGACAGTCAGGGCTGTTTCATAGAGAAATCCTGTCTTAAAAAACAAAAACAGCCAGGCGGTGGTGGCGCACGCCTTTAATCCCAGCACTCGGGAGGCAGAGGCAGGCGGATCTCTGTGAGTTCGAGGCCAGCCTGGTCTCCAAAGCGAGTTCCAGGAAAGGCGCAAAGCTACACAGAGAAACCCTGTCTCGAAAAAAACAAAAAAAAAAAAAAAACCAAAAACAAAAAACAGGAAGAAGAGGAGGAGGAGGAGGAGAAGGAGGAAGAAGAAGAAGAAGAAGAAGAAGAAGAAGAAGAAGAAGAAGAAGAAGAAGAAGAAGAAGAAGAAGAAACAAAGCCAGAATTAAATGCATAAATCGTTTTGTTTTGTTTTGTTTTAAGATAAATGTGATTTATTACCTTTCTCTTCCAGTTTTGGCAAAAACCTATAATACATGGGACATAATTTGTGCTATACAAGAGTGTGCTACAAGATAGACTTGTGGTATGCATAGATATAGCTATAGATATATATTCATATGTGTGTGAACTTTTTTTGCTTTTTCAAAACTTATGCTATGAGTTAAAGTCAACAATTAAATTCAGCTTATAGAGTAGGGACCGTAAGCAGTAGGTCGTGTTGTGTCTAGATCTCAGCACCCTGAAGAAACAAAGCCAGAGCACTAGATGAAAATGTAGCTACCGCGATCTATGTTAATTGATCCTTACATTGCTATAAATATAAAGCAATCAGTTATTGTTTGAACACAGAATGTGAAAACAAGTTCTACAACTCAGTACCATAAAAGGCTAAACTCCATTGCACTTGAAAATAAGCAATTTGTTTGTTTGGTTGGTTGGTTGATTAGTTGGTTGGTTGGTTGGTTGGTTGGTTGGTTGGTTGGTTGGTTGGTTGGTTGGCTGGTTGGTTGGCTGGTTGGTTGGTTGGTTGGCTGGTTGGTTGGTTGGTTGGTTGGTTGGTTGGCTGGCTGGCTGGCTGACTGGTTGGTTGGTTGGTTGGTTGGTTGGCTGGTTGGCTGGCTGGCTGGTTGGTTGGTTGGTTGGTTGGTTGGTTGGTTGGTTGGTTGGTTGGTTGGTTTTTTGAGACAGTGTTTCACTATTGTAGCCCCAGCTGGCCTGGGATTGCCCTGTAGACCAGGCTGGCCTCAAACTTCAGAGATCCACCTACCTCTGCTTCCCGAGTGCTAGGATTAAAAGTGTGTGCCACCACACCTAGTTAATTTGTGTCTTTTGTATGAATTTAGACACCTGTCAGATTATTGTGGTATAGGATTTTGTAGCTATTGAATTTGCTGAGAAAGCACATTGTGTTGTCAACCAAAGAAAGAAAGATGTACCTACCCTAGGGTCTGGACCTTCAGTAGCCCCTGTCTTGGGGGTAGGACACACAGGATTCCTCTCCTTACAAAACAGTGTGGCAGGTCGCTCTTACAAGGACCTGATTCTGCATCGCAGCTCTTCCCACTTACAGCCTGTTGACTTTGGACAAGGTCTTTAATCTCTCTCAGTCCCAGTCGCCTCAACTCACTGCCAACAAATCAAAAACGGACAGTTTCAGAGTGATTTCTGAGTGAGTCCTGTTCTTCCTTGGAGTCCAGATCTCTGAGATTCTGAGCTCCTGTTGAAGCACTGGACAGCACACCCACCTTTCAATGCTGCGGAACTATTGGCCCTGCCTAGAAACCCCTCCCACCACACTGGGCCAGCTCTTTCAGAGACCTGCACCATCACTTCCTCCCAGCAATAACGCCCATACCCCAGCCCCTCCCCAACTTGCTCTGCCCATCACACCGAGCTCTCTTCTGCTGAACTGACTGCTCCTCCTAGAGGCCAGTGGTCTCCAAACATCATGGTGACTCAGATCAGGGGGTCTCCCAACAGAACTTGCATTTCTAACAAGTTTCCATGGATACTGAGGCTGCTGGTCCAAATTTTCACTTTGAGAACATTTGCTTTAGCCTACCAGAGCTTTGCAGAAAAGAAGCCCAGTTTATTTTTTATTTGCTTTCCCTGGTCCCTAGCACTGTGGTCCAGCAGACATCTGTAGGCTAGAACAGACAAGTTGTACCTCTTGCCAGTTCATATGGAGATAAAATGTCAAACTAGTCTCCAAGCACCAGAAGAGCCCAAGCTACACCTCCATCGTGATCCAGCTCCCTCTAAGGACAAGCATTGAGGAAGGACTCCTCTCCTGAGCTCAGAACTTCAGCACACTATCCAGTGTTGCTGAAAATGCCACTGGAAAATGCCTTCTCTTTTATTTTGTGCCTGTGTGTGTGTGTGTGTGTGTGTGTGTGTGTGTGTGTGTGTGTTGCCAAGGAACTGCACCCCCAGTCCACAAATTTTGTTTTGAATCCATGAAATTATCCTCTAGAATCAGACACTTGGAAATAAATATGATAAACCTTGTTTTCTGACAAGAATCTCTTACTTAATAGTGCTCATATGTCAACACATAAAAGAAGACATGTAAGACACCAACTAATGAAACATGTTTTTAGGACCGCTAAATTCATTTCCAAAGTACACTATTAAGTGCTGTCTCTAAAATCAATATCCTAAATCAAGTTGAATTAATTTTCTCTGACTATCCAGGAAACTTTTCCAAAATACAGGTACCCAGGGCTTTCCTAAAATCTCTAACTTTGGTAAGAAAATGATAAATACACACAGAGACGCATACATGCACAAAAAAAGAAATCAACACTTTTAAGTTTCTGATGGGTCCCACATCGCAATTGTTTCAACTCACTGGTCAATAGTAATTAATTAATATACATCTAGGGCTGAGAACCACTGCAGGAACTGAAGCAAGAATTTTCTCATGGAAAGATTTTTGACCCAATAATTTTTCACCTGGAATAGGTTAGGACATGGTGTGAAAGGCAAGATCCTCAACCTGGAATGTTACTGGTGCCCTTTGTTTCCTGGAGGGAATAAATGTGGGAGGCATTTCTTCCAAAGATCAAGTTTTGCGTCATGGTGCTATGGGGCATGAGCCACTCCACTCTAACAATAGGGCCATTAGTCAATGGACCAGGAAGAAGGAAAACTTGTCACAGGATGACGCCAATGACCCAATTATTCTGAACTCAAAGACTAAATCCCTAACATTTGCCTGCTGGTATCATGACTAGGGTCTGATCTGGAGAAGCAATTACCAGAACTTCCGGCGTTGCCTTTTATGTTGGTAGAACATCCGGGTAGACTAAGGTGAGTTCAGGAATGTGCAGGGGCAGATGGACTAAGGATGGCCCTGCATTTGGCTACAGATATGGTGGCGTCAACAACCTCCCATTGAGAAGACTTTTCCTGTTTATGCCCATGCTCTGGTGGGAAAAATTGGGTGCTGAATATTATGTTTGGAACAAGACTTCTTTTGTGCTTAGTTTATTATTTTAAAGAGGAATTATAGCTTTAATTCAGAGAGAGAAAATTTCTTTTTAAAACCAAATTACCTTGGAGCCATACTTGCTTTCTACCTCTCTTCACCCTCTTGCCTTCCCATTAAGTCTCCAAGATAAAATCCACGTCTTTGCCATGCCACTCTGTATTGGCCTCTGCCCAAGGCTCTGGGAAAGGCCAGTATGGCTATGTGCATTCGGAGACACTTCAGTCCATTAAATTGTTTAATGTGAGCACTAATTTTTACAATCAGGTAATAAAAATAGATGTTTTCCAAAATGGACAGTAGACATAGATAGAAAAGGATATAGGTTTCTCTGACACCTGCCCACGGGACACTTTATAGCTTGTTAGCCTGGCACTGGCACACGAGTCACCGATGAGTGTTTGATGGCATTCGTTTTTTCAATAACTGCCCGTGTCTTTCATTAAACAACTACTATCAAAGAAAGTGTTTCTTACAAAAGAATGATATGAGGAATGAAAGGCTGCGAATGAGCAAACTAAAGTTCACTGCGTTTTTAATAAGAATTTCAAGCCCAATAAAGATTTTATATCCAAATATATCACAGGGGAGTCGGATGCTGATGGCACATTAAAGGTTACTACACTGGGCCCTTCGACTCTCTCTTTCTTTTATTTTTCCTCCTGCCCAAAGTAATACCCTCCCTTTCAAAGAAAGCAGGTCTGAGATCCTGCAAAGTTCCCTACTAGCCAGGTCTCTAATGTTTGCAAAATTTGGGGAACATCATTTGATCCCTTCAACCTCATAGTTCATGGCAGAAGACTAGGCAGGCTGTACCAACTGACAATTCCGCCCAGATCTAACCCCACACCCTTCCCCCCAACTGACCTAAGACACCTTTAACCCTTGCACGGGAGGGAAAAGAGCTAAAATGTGCAGAAAATTGTTCACCAAGAAGGCAATGAGAGCAACGTCCCTCTGCCTACCACCTGCATTCATGTGGGTGTTGAAATTTATGAAATTGGGCAGATTTTCAGTTTCCCAATTGCCAGAGTCACATTTCAAGCTCTCAAGAGCTGTCTGTCTGTAGCTCATTACTATCATATTCAAGAGGACAGAGAGCAAGCTCTATCATATTTCATCTCCAGAGAGGAGAGCTAAGGAAGGGATTGATTTTCTGGCCACTTGAAGTATCAACCAAGCAGAGGAAAAGCAAACAGTGCAGTCTCCATGTTCCTACCCAGTCTACCAACTTCCACCTGTCTGCCTTAGCAAAGCGAAAAGAGAGTGGTAGGGCATGGGCGACTGTTGAAGGCAGTCTATTTAAATATTAATTCAGCCTACTTGCAAAGTGTGGTAGCATACCTGCATTCATACCATAGGTTCACACAGTAAACTTGTTCCTGGGGCTAACTAACACCCATGCGAAAGTTGCTGTTGGAATTCTGGGGCCTTCCATATGACCACATCCATCCAAACAAAATTATTTTTATTATGCAATCATCATATTGGTTGGTATTTGGAATTCATATCGATGCTGCCTCACAAAATAGCCTTGGAAATCAATTGCAAGGCTTCAAAACAATAGTTTTAATATTGATAAAGACCAATCTTGCTACTACTTTTAAATAAAAATCTAATTGAGAGCAAATCCTCCATATATTAAAATATAGTAAGAACCAATAATAATGAAGTCATTATTCGTGCCTGAAGAAAAAAACAATACTTTTATTTCCAATACTCATAAGTTAAGCTGGCAAGCCTGCCTAGGGTAGACACTAGTGGTATTTCCCAATACTTAGCTGCTCATCATTTCAGTGTCCACAGAGGTGATAAACGCCCATCCTCTGGAGTGGAGCTATAGCATGGAATTCTTTCTGACCAGCAAACAGCGAGCGGCCAGGAAGCACCTTGCTTCCAGGCAGAATATCTGTTGGCAGTAACTGTTTCCATCCTTCTCTTCCCAATCGATGAGACCTGAAGTACTACAGATGCTGAAGCCTCCACCCCTCAGAAAGATGAACACTCAAAGCAGAACTTGCCACCCTCCTGCACACCAGTCTACAGTCAACATGAGTTGTGTACAAGCCGTAAACCTTTCTTAGTTCAGCTGCTGATAGTTGAAGTCATTTTATTTGTTGTTTTTTACTAGTGTGTGTGTGTGTGTGTGTGTGTGTGTGTGTGTGTGTGTGTGTGTGTGTGTATGTGTATGTGTAGCGAGGCCAGAGAACAGCTTCTAGGAATTGGTTCTTCCTTCCACCTTGTGAGGCAGGGTCTCTCTTGTTTCTTCTGTGCTTTGTACTAACTGGCTCAAGAGAGTCCAGATGGTTCTCCAGTCTCTACTTCCCATCTTGCTCTAGGAGTGCTGGGATTGCAGATGCACACCACATCTGGATTTTTTATGCAGGTTGCAGGCATCAAACTCAGGCCCTCAGGATTGCAAAGCAAGGGTTTTTTCCCGCTGAGCCATCTCACTGACCTTCAAAGCTAATTTTATCACCGGCATAGCTACTCTCTGAACGGTACACCAACCATAACCAACACCGTCTTTCCTCACTGGCACAACCATTATGGTTCCTGCAAGGCATTATAGCAGGTGTTTCCTTGTGCTTGAGAGTTAGACACCTTTTGCTATACCATGACCTGCTTGTTTGGACTTTCAAATTTTGATGTGCCTTGGATGTCACCATACACACACATCATGGCCCCAAGTGCCTGGAGCACTTTTGGTACTGTCCCGGGTTAGCCTGGCCCTGTGGACCATCATTCCAAGATCTTCGTAGCTGAGGCTCCCATGACTCATTCTCAGACATTCTGCCCTCCTGGCCTGGCTGGAGTGAACCGCATAGTCCCTTAGCCCAATTACTCACATACAAGAAAATGAACTTTGGCAAGGGGGACTTCTGGGTAGCTTCTGTGTCCCCGGAGTCTAGCACAGCGACTGAGAGTAGACAACACCAACACTTGAGAAGTAACACATGGCTTGCAGTTTTGCTCACACCTGGAGGAATGTAGAGTCACTAACAGCCAACTCTCCGTCTTTATAATTAACTTCATATTACTGTTGTATTTTAAAACTCCTAGGATGGCTTCCAATTAGCATATTAAAGTACGAGAAAGATGAGTCATTTGTTGACAGTCTTAAATGCTGTTCACCAATACACAAAGCAAATGATATACGGCTAAAAGCAGCCAAAGTGGAATAGACTGGGCAGCTGTGCTAGCTGGCAGTCATTAAAACTCCATTTTAGAAAAAGTAATTCCCAACTTTTGTCTCATCCCCTTAAACTGATTATTGGATTCTTCAACGCCCTCAATCCCAGTACAGTTACTTCATATATTTACTTTCAAAGTAACTGCAGAAGGCATTGGTTTGCTCACATATTTCTTTTGTTTCTCCTTCTGAGCTTTAAAGACAAAAGACAGTCACCCACTGTCTCCTGTTACTAGTCTGTCATGGACTCGGGTGTGATGCTAAGGAGCTAACTGGTTTGTTCTCAGCCTGGCTGTTTATTGGAACCACTGGGCAGCTTTAGGAACAAAGACACTGGGCCTCACCTCCAGCAGAGTCCAACTTAATTGACCTGTGGCATGATCCAGATGTTTTTTAAAATCCCACACTCAGCATTGAAAACTGCTACTTTAGTCCAATGACCGATAGAAAACAATATTGGATTAGGAGTGAGAGGTCCATCCATTCATTCAACAAGCTTCCTTCCACGCCATCTCACTATATAATGGACATTACACTGAGACCTGGAATTCAAAAGTAAATAAAACAGGCCTAATAAGGCTCACCATCCAGTTAAAGAGAAAGGTAAATTACCTAAATGTTAGGATTGAAAGACACAGGGGACCTTGCAAGACAAAGGAAGGTAACTATTTAATCCACACTAGGAAGGTTAGAACACTCGTCCTGGAGAAGAGAGACTGCCCTGGATTCTGAGTGATGGGTAGCATTTGGCCTGCCAAAGAAAGACTATCAAAGGCATGCAATAGAAAACATAGCATTCACCAAGCCTTCAGGGGACTCAGCAACTAGGGCAACTACAGTCTGTCATTGGGTAAGTGGAAGAGACAGGTGGAGGCCAGATCAGGGTAAGATAAAGGGCCTCAAGCCTTGGCACCAAAGTCACCACAGAATCAGAAGCCAACTGTCTACATGCGATATGAGACTTACCTCGATGCCTGAAGGTCATTGCTAATGAGTTACAACACACCTGGCAAAGAGCTCTACCTTCTTCAGAGCCCCTTTTCCTGCATAGCAATGAGAAGCACAGACTGTAGGGAGGGTCAAGGAATAGACGAGGAAGATTCAGCTCTCCATCATCTGTACCTCATCCTTTTCTGAGGACCATCTGAACTAAATACAACACAACCTTCTAAAAGTCATGAACTTGTCTACAAACTGAACTACCCCTTCCAACTGCAGGCTTCCCTCTTGTTGCTGAACTTGGGGCTCCACCACCCATCCACAAGAATCCAATTAAAATGACAAATTGACAGGTTTGTTTGTTTTTTTTTTTTAAGGGGGGGAGATTAGTTTAATGTGGCCACATTCGGAAGAAGAACAGAGACATCCCATGACTCCCTCCAGTACTTCTTTGGGATTTGGAAATGAACTTGAACATTAGTCATGTTTATCTTAGCAAGGTGTGGCCCTGCCCATCCTTGTCTGGGCTCCAATCTAACAAGTTCAATGCTATGTGAAATCTCTTTCTGAGAGGCACCTCCTCTGGCTGGAACCAGGCTTTAGGCTTTCTCTTCTTCCAGCATTTGATTCCTGGAGGAATTCCAGTTCCTTGGGAGGCTGCTGTTTCAGAAGTCTGATAGGCAAAATAAGGGACACCCACGGCTCTCCAAAATACCTTCATTGCTACCAGGCCAATTATAGCTGAATCTTGCGATGGAATCAATATTGCACTAGCTCATCAGCTCCTGGCTTCTGCATCAGAGCACCTAGAATTCTCCCTCTGCCCCTCACAGCACCAAGACTCCAGGAAAGCTGCTCGATTGATCAGGGCCCCAGTTTTCTTATCTACAAAACAGAAATACAAACACGATCTCTCTCATAGCCTTGTGAGAACACAGAAGACACAAAGTGCAGCCTGCAGTCCTGAGTGTGGGCTGGAAAGCGTGGCTTCCTTCAAGGCAGTCCTCAGTAGCTCCTGAGTGACACAGAACATCTGAGAAACCCACAACTCAGGTCCAGTCACCTTGACCAAAATCCGGTTTTTGACAAGATGCCTGGTGATAAGCATGCACCTCAAAGTTTAAGATGCAATGCTGTGTGGTCGCTGTCTCTTCAGCTCATTTCAAAAGATGTGGCCTGTCCTCTTTCCTGAAGGAAGAGCGCTAAATACAGTGGTTCTCAGCTTCCCTGAGCATCAGAACCACACAGTGAACTTCAAAAGAATTCACATCTGCCCTTGGCCCAGCCTCACCAACCTGACACCACTCCATACCCCCTGGAGGTACAGACTCTTAACAAACCTGGATGTGAAGGACCTACATAGTCAATTTTTTTTTAAGCTTCCCAGGTAATTCTAATGAAATTGAGATACCCCTTCTTCCTGCTTGATTAAACAGAGCCCAAAGAGCCCTAAATTCTGACAAGGTCTTTGTTGTCACTGGGTTCATCAGGAAAAGACACAGGACCAATGAAAAACTGGTCCTAAGTGACGGCACAAACCCTCGGTACCCACCAACAGAGGCCCAGACAAAGAAAATGTGGTCTCTGTGCACAAGCACAGTGGGATTTTTTTCGGCTATAAAGAAGAGTAAATGGATATTGTTTGCAGGAAAGTGGATGCAATTGGAGTTAATCATCTGAAGTGAATTAAATCAGGCTCTGAAAGGTGAATATCCCGTTTTGTCTTAGTTGTGTGTCCTAGACTTCATAGATACATAAAATCACAGACGACATGAAAAAAGAAGAGGACAAAGGTGACCAGTAGGAAGAAGGGCAGGGCTGAGTGACGCCAGGGTGGGGGAAATGCCTAAAGTACGTCACACACTTGTATGAGACGATCTGCGCAACCCAGACAAAGAATTTAGATCTTAAAAGAGGAAGAGGGATTAGAGGAGGAGGCTGCCTCTGACCTGGCTGGGGAGTGGGGGAACTCAGTGGTAGAATACTAACACACACCACACACACACATCACACACACATACACACACACACACCACACACATCACACACACATCACACACACACACATACACACACACACCACACACACCACACACATCACACACACACCACACACCACACTCACACACACACACACACACACACACATCACACACACACCACACACCACACATACACACACACACCACACACCACACATACACACACACACCATACACACACACCACACCACACTCACACACACACACACACACACACACACCACACACCACACACCACACATACACACACAACACACATGTACACACACACACACCACACACACATCACACACACACACACAGCATACACACACACCACACTCACACACACACACACCACACACACACATACACACACACACCACACATACACACCACACACCACACACACACACCACACACACACATCACACACACACCACACATACACACCACACACATACACACACACACCACACATACACACACATACCACACACACATACCCCACACACACACACATCACACACACACACACCACACACACATATCACACACATATCACACACACACCACACACACACATATCACACACACACACACACACACACACACACACACACACACACACACACACACACACACCAGGAAGCTCGAAACCGTGAGTTCCATCCCCAGTTTTGCAAAGCAGAGTTAACCTGTAACTTGAGGAAGGCTTCTCCTAAGACCAGTCAGTGCTTAGACCTCCCTCCTCTTCTCATCTCCATAGCTGAACTGCGGACCCATCTCCAGTCCTTTGCTTCCTTATTCTCTACACCTTGACCACAGTACTGCACCTCAGGCTTGCCGTCTTCCTGAGACAGTTTCCCTTACAAGAAACGCACTTTGTAGTCTTCAGGTAGCCCAGGCTAGTCTTGGGTTTGAGCCCCTCCCACCCTTGACCTCTGAGTGCTGGGGTTATTGACACGCACATCCATGCCCAGAGTACATTCATCTTCGATCCACCTTAATCTGCTGCATCCTCAGCTACAGCCCCTTTGGGTTCTGATGCTGACTTGGTGACCCACCTGTGACTGCCGAGTGCGCCCTGCTGGTCCACCAACAATATAATGTTTTTACTGGGGAAGTGGAGGAGGCTTTTATCCTGAACCTGATCAGAATTAGAAGAGACTTTCTCGGGTCATAGTCCAAGGAAGAAAGAACACAGACTTTTTTCCCAAAATTAATTAATTAATTAATTTAAAAAAAAAAAAAAGAGTACTAGGGGTACGAGTGGGGCTCCACCTTCTAGAACCAATTTCTCAGAGGTGAAGTTGTTCATACTTATGCCCCACTCTCCCCACTTCCCACTTCTACTAACCTTTTTCTTTTTCTTTTTTTTTTTTTTAATTTTTTTTTTTTTTTTTTTTTTTTTTTTTTTTTGGTTTTTCGAGACAGGGTTTCTCTGTGTAGCTTTGCGCCTTTCCTGGAACTCGCTTTGGAGACCAGGCTGGCCTTGAACTCACAGAGATCCGCCTGGCTCTGCCTCCCGAGTGCTGGGATTAAAGGCGTGCGCCACCACTGCCCGGCTTTCTTTTTATTTTTTTATATTAGGTTTTTTTCATTTTTTCATGTGTTTTTGTCTGCATGCATGTCCCCATGTGTGCCCATACATGCTTGATGCCCATGGAGGTCAGAAGAAGGCATCACGTTCCTGGAACTGGAGCTCTGGATGGCTGTGAGCCACCATGTGGGTGCTGGGAGTCAAACCCGGGTCCTCTGCAAGAGCAACAGGTGCTCTTAACTGCTGGGCCATCTCTCCAGCCCCCTCCAACTAGTTTTAACATAAAAAAAAAAAAAAAAATCTAGTAACCAAGAAGAAAATTGAACAGTGAAGGATTGCAATTGTGCCCTTTTGGTTTTGAAAATTCTGTAGCAAAATGTTCTTAGGGTTGACTCAAAGGTTAGAAAACACTTATTTTAAAACGTGCCCTTATAAATTAAATCATGGTTTAGTCGCACTAATTCTAACTGCAATTAAAGGTCAGCGAAAGTTCGAGCAGAGATCAGACAGGACCTAGCCTGCATTTGCATAGGCCCTTCCACTTGCACATGGCAAGTAAAACACAGGGGTGAAAACAGGGAAGCCTGCTGGGGAGCTACTGCAGGGGTCACGTACAAGATGGCCAGATGGGGAGGATAAACATGGGTGACAGCAGCAGAGATCAGTGAGAGGTGTTTTGGACCCTCAGTGGATTAGATTGGAGGGCGTATGAGGAGGAATCAAGGATGGTTTCTGACTTCTGGCTTGAACCTCTGGAAAAGGCCATTTTACTATCAAGTAAGACTAGCAAAGATGGGATCTTTGGAAAGACCCTTTGAGGTGTTGTGGTAACATCTCAGCAATGGGGCAGAGGTGGTGAGTAAAGTCACTCCAATTGACCTAGTAGAGCAGCCAAGAACAGACATCCAGGTTTGCACTTAACATTAAGAAGATTGTCTAGCCTGGAGTAGGCCATCAAATACCAGTACATAGATCCCCAATCTCTCAGTAATCGAAATGTCCCCAAGAGAAGGGGAGCAATAGCCAGAGCCTGGGCACAAGCAATGAAGCAGGAAGTCGGATCTTGAAACCTGGATCTATAACTGGATGAGAACCGTAAAGATCTGAGATCAACTCCCAGATTCAGTACCATGCTTGCCGGTGTTGTAGACTCAGATATTTGCTAAACAACCTTATCTACCTGATGAATACCCATGAAGTATATGCTATGTCCCAAGCCCCATTCTAAGTACACTTAATTATATTGACTTGTTCAATTCTTATCATAACCATCTACGGTAAAAATCATCGTTACCCCCATCTTCCAAATGATGCAGGTGAGGCATGATGGACACCCAGAATCCCTCAAACACCCCGCTACCACAAACAGCGTAGTGATGAGCCCATTACACTCATGGAAGAATGTATCTATAACACATGGCTGAGAAAGGTCCTAAGGCATTCATGTGCTTTATCTAAATCATCAGTTTGGTTTCCAGACAGGCACACCGTTAGGTTCCTCTTGCTTATTTCCTTCACAATGTTTATCATCCCCCTATTAACTTTTGCTGATTGAATAAGTGTAAAGGGACTTCTTGTTTGTATTTGCTCTATAGCTGCAGATAAATTTCACATCTGTACACATCTATATGTTCAATTTTTTAGTATATCCTTACTTTAGGAAAAATAAGCTGCCAAGTATGGTGGCGCACATCTTTAATCCCAGCACTCAGGAGGGAGAGGCAGGAGGATCTCTGTGAGTTCAAGGCCAGACTGGTTTCCATAGAGAGTTACGGGACAGGCAGAGTGTCTCAAAAAAATGCTATTTATATTTTTATATCTCTGATCACTGCTTTGTCGGATTTATCTTTTTCTTGTTGGTTTTTAGAAGGCCCTTTGATAATCTTTCTATTAGTTCTTCATCACTTTTAAACATTACAAATACCTCTCTAGCCTCTAGCATCAATTAAATTTAGCTGTGAATTTTATATGGCAAAAAATAAGAACTTTTCATAAAATGGCATTGTGTGAAGGCCTTCAAATCTCATAATTACAAAACCATCCATCCCTCCACCGAACTGTGAGACATGTGGCTAAGGAGGGAGCCTGGGAAATACATAGGAAGCCTTAATTGCCAAGGCCACTAAATTGGTGATTAAAAGACCCTTTTGGTATACTCTATTAATAACCCAAAGTTTCTTTATCCAAGCTTATTCTCACAAAGGATCTGAGGAAGCCTGAAAGAAAACAAGCAATAAAATGAAAGAACACAAATTTTACAAATCAGGAACACAGAACTCACGGCAGAACAGAGGGTCAAGAGCAGGAAGAAACCACGGCCTCAGGGATGTAGGCCACAGGCAACTCTCAGTGCTCAGCCAAAGCATTGGCTCTGAGCTTCTTGGCAACCAGGGAGAAAAGGGAAAAGGGAACACAATCGAGCACATTTAACAATATTCTCTTTGTTGATAAGAAAATACACAAGTTCCATGTGGGAAGACAAGTTTTTCCTGACCCTGAGTTCAGGAAGAGACTCCGAGGTGGCTGAGATGGGGACAGCTCCCTCGCCAACATTCTATGGTAGAAACAACTGTTCTTGTTTCTTATAACATCCCTCCATGACACAAACGGTCATTATCAATTCGATCATGAAAAATCAACCCAGGTGATAAATCTCCACTTAGGTGTGAGAAAAAGAAAACAGAACAGGAGAAAAACCAACTCCAACCAAGCATGAATCTGTGGGTCTACTTTAGCACGAGAACCAAACAAAGAGTTAAAAGGATGCTAAAATTCTCAGTAGTTCAACACAAAGAAACTTATTTTTCACTCATATAAAACCATGAGGAGCAGACTCACTCCATCTTAGGACCCCACCATCTACTAGAAAAGAATGAGGACCGTGCCTGCTTGGGGACTGTATCTCTCCCACTCACATTGTCCTGGCTGATACTAAGCCATATGGCCACTCTCAACCATGAGAAGAGTGGACAGTATGGAGTCATGGTCCAGGGGAACAGATAAACATTTATCAGGAACTATTTGACTTTCCAAACGTTCCTCACCAAGTTAATTCCCTAAACTAAGGCACATCAGTTTACAGTCTACAGGCTAACATAGTTTTTTTTTTTCTTTTTGCTTTTGAGCCAGGGTCTTGCTAGGTAGCTCAGGCTATCCCCCAGCTCTTGATCAGCCTCCCAAGTGCTAGGATTACTGGCTATCCCACCATGCCCAGATCTCCGTTTTGTAATGGTTGGGAGGATAAAAAAAAAAAAAAAGTACTATTTATTTTGTGACACATAGAAAAACTTATAGGAAAGTCACTATTATTAAGATACATATTATTACATATCAGCAGGAGAGGTAATGGTTGCTTGCTCCCCCCCACACACATCCCTGCCTCTTCCCTCTGTAACAACAATTTTGTACATCATTCTTTCACAGAGCTCTGGAATGAAGCACTCCAAAATTCTACACTCAGCTGCTGAGGAACAGATTCCCAGCAATGGAGACCACATAACGAGAAAGCCAAAAACATCCACTCTCGGGCCCTTGACGGGGGAAGGCATGCAAACCCCTTGTAAACCAGTAAGAGTTTAATCAAGTTGAGCAGTAGGTCCTTCTAGACAGTGACCTGAAACACTAATATGCCTGGTTGGTGGTCGCACCCACTGGTGGCAAAACTGATACCCTGAGGGAATGCTGGGAGGTCTGGACAAGAGGACATCAGCCCTTCACCGATGTGTAGAGCTGGATTCAGGAGAACTGGTTGGCAAAGCCGACATTTTTTTGTAAGCAGCATCTCCAAACACGAACTCACATGGCAGTGTTAATTGTCATTTTTACATGATCCAGAGAAGACATTGTTTTCTGAATTCCTCAAATAAGAAAGGATTCCTTCTACAGACGCTCAGGCATTACATGGCCAGAGCTTGTTTTTAATGAATAATTAATTCATCTTAGTGGTACAGAAAAGGTCCTGTTTTCTGGGCTTTTTGAACACCTAAATCCTAATAGTGAAAAGGTGAAGGAAGGCTACAAAGGATCATATTTCAAAAAACCAAATATCAAGGAGTTTACTTACAGATTCCTGGTGATTGTGTTATCATAACTTTGTTTCTTCATAGTCCAAGCATCAGATCGAGAGCAAAAGGAACCCAGATGCCTCCAATATTGACTGATAGCATTTCTTTCAATTGAAGTCTGAAAGATAAATAGGCTCACCGTGAGCGGGTTCGGCTATAACATAGCTATTCCCTGACATAAGGCAGAAAGCTCAACACAATTTCCTTTAAATCACTAGCACTGTCTTCATTCAATGCCAACAAAACTCTCTGCCCTGGGGAGCCAGGCTACCTGAGACCAGGATGCCCCATTCTTGGGGACGACCGTTGTTCCAGGGTCCCCACCATGCTCTTTGTTTTATATAAGAGGAAACTGAGTAGAGGCTGGGTAAGGCATTCATCCACACCACACAGCTGGACCACAGCATTGATGAAAGGACTTTAGCCTGCCAGTTTCCTGTCCTGTGTTCTTCTCTACACCACAATTCATCCTACATACTGGCTCTCCGGAACCATTGGCTGACTCCTGCTCAGTTATGTATGTATCTGTCTTCCAAGGTAGATAAATTCGAGTCCAATGCCACTTATTTTCTTTCCTCATTGGACTCTCTTTCCAATGAGACCTATAAAACAGAGATCCTGCTGGGCGGTGGTGGCGCACGCCTTTAATCCCAGCACTTGGGAGGCAGAGCCAGGCGGATCTCTGTGAGTTCGAGGCCAGCCTGGGCTACCAAGTGAGTCCCAGGAAAGGCGCAAAGCTACACAGAGAAACCCTGTCTCGAAAAACCAAAAAAAAAAAAAAAACAGAGATCCTGCTGGGCAGTGGTGGCACACACCTTTAATCCCAGCACTCGGGAGGCAGAGGCAGGCGGATCTCTGTGAGTTTGAGGCCAGCCTGGTCTACAGAGTGAGTTCCAGGAAAGGCGCAAAGCTATACAGAGAAACCCTGTCTAAAAAGAAAAAACAGAGATCCTGTCTGCTCTGCAGGACCCCAAACATCCCACTGTGCCTTTTTCCAAGAGCTGAGTTTCCCTCAACTCTTGGGCCAAAGGCTCAAGGGTCTTCCTTACCTCTTCCCACCTCACTGGTTATCCAGGGCTCATGCTCAGTCCACCCCACCCCCACCTCTTTCCTCTGCAGCAACAACTTAGCACAACATTCTTTCACAGGGCCCTAAGACCAAGAACTCCAAAATCCTCCGCTCTGCTGCTGGAGAACAGATTCCCAGGCAGTTACACCACACTAAGCTGCTGTGCTCACAGCCAGAGTGTTTTGGTAGATTTATTTCTGCTAAAACAATGATTTTTAAAGTAACTAAAGCCATGATGAAATTTTATTGATTTTTTTTTAATTCTAAGACATCCCAATGAGGGCCACTCTCCCCTCTCCTTCTTGGCAAGTTATTAGGAGGAAAATTCTAATCAACGAAACTTAATTATTATTTGGTGTTACTTGACAAAAGTAAATAGTAATCTCCAATTTCCCTCTGCTTTTGGATAGGACCAGATCTCAATTAATGGCATTGATTTATTTCAAACAAAAATAACGATCTCTCTCTTTATTCTCCAGCTCCCGATTGCAAATCCCACAATCTCTAATTAACAATGATTTATTCTACACAACCGTTCTTTTTCTCGTCAATTCCCAATATGCATCCTCATGCCTCAATGAGGCTTCCGATCCTGACCAGAAATACCATAGTTCTGAAATTCAGCAAAGTACATGGCATTCAAAGGGGTTTAACATCAGATGGAGAGATAGCTCAGCAGTTCAGAGCACTGGTTGTTCTTCCAGAAGACCCAGGTTCAATTCCCATCCCCAGCTCACCATGGGTGGTGCCATCCCTGGACAGCTGGTCTTGGATAGCATACAAAAGCAGGCGGAGCAAGCCATGGGGAGCAAGCCAGTAAGCAGCACTCCTCTATGGCCTCTACTTCAGTTCCTGCCTCCAGGTGCCTGCTTTGTTTGAGTTCCTGCCCTGATTTCCCTCACTGACAGACTACAACCTGTGAGATGAAACAAATCCTTTCCTCCCCAAGTTGCTTTTGATCACAATGTTTTTGTTTTTGTTTTTTTAAAGATTTATTTATTTATTATATATACAATGTTCTGCTTGCATGCCAGATCTCATTACAGATGGTTGTGAGACACCATGTGAGTGCTGGGAATTGAACTCAGGACCTGTGGAAGAGCAGCCAGTGCTCCTAACCACTGAGCCATCTCTCCAGCCCCTGGACCACAATGTTTTATTTCAACAAGAGAAACCCTAAGATGGGTGCTAAGTGTAATTTTCATTCAAGAGTTTTGACCATGGTGGGCATCTCCCAGTTTTTGATTTGCCTGTCTAGATCTACCTAGCAGTAAGGCACAGAACTATGGCAGAACCACCACAAAAGCAGGAGAAACTGAATGGGAAGCATCTACATCTAAGAGATTAGAAGAGAAGACCAGCTGGCCATTTGGGACTGTAAGCAAACCACCAGGGATCCGGCTCATCTCTCACTTTCACAGACATTCTTGTTGGAATTAGAGTCCCATGTGAGCACAGAAGGGACTATGGGACTCCTATAGTTCTGCCCCCCTCTCTTAGAGAAGACTACAGGCACTGCGGCTAGAGGCTACACTCGGGGGGGGGGGGGGGGGGGTGGTGACAAGGCTGCAAACTTTGTCCCCATCAACTTCTCTTCTGTGAAATGGATGGAGCAGACCTACCACCTTCTCTATCCAAGTGTGCTCATGTATAAAATAGGATAACAATGGCACAGTCCACTTTGTGAGGCTCAAATGAAATAATACGCACCACACACACACATATATATTTTATATATATATATATATATATATATATATATATATATATATATAAAGACAAGGGAAACACCTAGAAAGAACTTGTTGCTTAGTAAACTTTGGTAAACATGTTTCCTTGTAAATTAGGAGCTGGAGGCCAGGAAAGTTATGTCACTTGCCCAGGATAGCAACTCAAGAGGCTCTAGCGTTCCAAGCCTTCCCATTCCACACCCAGCACCCAGCACTCTCCACAGTACGTTCTCCAACTCATGTCTGTGCAGATCTAGAAAATATACCTATGAATGACACTTCGCATCATGCCTCAGCTGAAGCATACGACAAAACCATTTAGCAGGAGTAACCAAAGTTTACCCGGCACTGTGTGCTCTTTAACCAACAACTCTGCCCCTTCATACATGCATACACACTTGTACACACACCCACACACACGCACACACGCACGCATGCATGCAAGCACACACGCACGCATGTTCCAGTTGAAGGCACTACTGTATCCTTGCCAAACCTTCACAACCATTTATGGTGGTGGTGGTGGTGTTCCCAAGAGATGTTCCTCTCAATGCATGTTGAGAAGAGTGATGAATTCCGTCCTCACTTATAAAACAGTGCAGGGCTAATCGCAGAGGTCAGTCTCCCTCCCAGGCACCATGTTACCAAACTACACAAAGATACAACCAGGTATCAACTTCCTCCAGGAAATGTGAGCATTCAGAATCCCATTTCTTCCTTTTATAGGAACAAATCTGATAAAGAAGTCCATTTTTCATGCCACTAAAGACCAAATGAGGCCAAACAAGTAGTCTAGAATCAATCTGAGACAGAAAGTAATTCCATTATCATCAATCAGAGCAGCGTGCCCTTATTTAATAACAGTTCTTTAAGTTTGGAGATGTCTCACACAGTGAAGAAATTCAAATCGAGTATACTTTTTAACTTCGGGATGGAAGGAGAAAGGACCATAAGCTGACCTCACCTTGATGACTTAAAGGAGAGTATTTAAAACTTTTTCTTAAGCAGTCCTGGTGGTAGGCGAACCACAGTACTAACACACATCTCTTGTGATGTGTAAGGTGTGAAGAAGATAAAAATTCCCAATAAGGAAGGGACAGAGTAAGTTATGGCATATTTCCATGTGAGAATACTATACAATCATCAACATTATTGGGTATAAATCTGTTGTCATGTGAAGTTGCTTATGAGGAAAATCGGTTATTATTATCAATAGTAACTTTTATCAGCAAAAATAAAATCAATAGAAATCTATGGTAAAAAGTACTATTTCACATGTATAGTTATACATTGAAAAAAAGATTGGAAGGACATACATAAAAATAATAACATCCAAAAATAATAATAATAATAATAATAATAACATCCATTTTTAGGTAGTAGAACTACTGAGTGGGTTGTTTATAACTTCTAAATGTTTGTATTCATATGTTTTACATAACAAAGTACACAGTACATCAGAAAGAGTTTCATCCAAAAAAAAGATCATTACAGTGATCTCTTAGGAGGTGGAAGCAGTCTCTATGATCTTGAAGCCAGCCTGGTCTACATAGCAAGTTCCAAGCCAGCCAGGGCTACATAGTGAGATTCTGTTCCAAAGAGAGAGAGGAGAGAAGGAGAGAAACAGTTTCCAGGCTGAGGATTTGACTCGGTGCACAAAGCGCCGCTTGCCACATAGCACAAGGACCCAAGTTCAGATCTAGCACCCATATAAAAGCTAGCATGGTGGCAGGTGTCTGAAATTCCAGCCCTGGGGACTAGACGACAAAGATGAGCAGATCCCAGGGAATCACTGAGGAACCAGCCTAGCCAAAATGTCAAATTCCAAGTTTGCTAAGAGATCTTATCTCAAAAACTAAAGTGGAGAGAGACTGAGGAAGACAAAGGAATGCCATGCTCTTACGTCCATGGGTGAGCACACCTGCACACACACACACACACACACACACACACACACACACACACACACACACACACATGCACGCAGGCACCATACACAGAAAGGAAAGGAAGGAGGAGGGAGGGGGTCTCAGCTGTATGGTGCTTAGCTCTGTAGCAATATACTCAACACCTGGGTGATCTAGGTAAGTAAGGAATTGCTTTCTTTCTTCCATCACTGGCTAAATCAAGTTACCAAGGAAAATTAGAGGCAAAAAGAATCATAACACAAAGGCTATGATCTCAGCTTCAGTTACTAAGGCTCATTGACTCATATATTCAATAAATACTCAGCATGCAGCTAGAATCTCAAAAGCACAAGGACATGTGCACAGGTCTGTCTTTCAGAGACTATAGTTACTATGACAACAGGAACCCACTTCCAAAGGCTGGGCTTACAAGAAACATGTGCGGAGGACATGTTCCCTTTCGTTCCAAGAAGCAGGGAAGTATCATTGAACAATGAAAAAAAGCACCATGAGACTCAGTGTTGGGAAGGTGAACTCTTGAAAATAGATCTCTGCCTTTTACCCCGCACAAAAACCAGCTCCAGGCGTGAGAGATGGCGCAACAGTTAAAAGCACTAGCTGTTCTTCCAGAGGACTTGGTTCACATATGGTGGCTCACAAAAAATAATTCCAAATGGATCCTCAGCCACCAGGCACTCATGTGGCACACAGACATACATGAAGGCAAAACACTCATACACACAAAATTTAAGAAAAATAAATAGGGCTAGAGAGATGACTCAGCGGTTAAGAGCACTGACTGCTCTTCTAAAGGACCTGGGTTCGATTCCCAGCACCCACATGGCAGCTCATACCTGTCTGCAATGCCAATTCCAGGGGATCTGACACCCTCACACAGACACACATGCAGGCAAAACACCAATGTATGTAAAATAAAAACAGAGAAATAATTTTAAAAAGGAACAAGAGGCAAGTAAGGTCATCTCCCCTCTTCCTTAAATGCCTGGCATAAAAGCCTTCCCAGGAGCTCTGTACTGAGAGATGGATATGAATAATTGGCTGGCTATTCAAGGGAGAAACTAGCAAAGCTGAGGACCTGATAAATGAGTTAGACGAGCCGGGCGGTGGTGGCGCATGCCTTTAATCCTAGCACTCGGGAGGCAGAGCCAGGCGGATCTCTGTGAGTTCGAGGCCAGCCTGAGCTACCAAGTGAGTTCCAGGAGAGGCACAAAGCTACACAGAGAAACCCTGTCTTGAAAAACCAAAAAAAAAAAAAAAAAAATGAGTTAGACGATTCCATTTCCAGCAGAGCTAGCCAGGGTAAGCTAGTTCCCCTGCTCTCTTGGAAGAGAGCTGATGCAAATACTGTTACAGTCTCCATGTTTATTTTTGCATTTGGTTTTTTGAGACAAAGTCCCATGGAACCCAGTCTGGCTTCATGCTCACTACGTAAGTAGCAAGAGTCTGGCCTTGGAGTGCTGCTGCCCCTGCCCGCATCTCACAAGTGTCTCAATCACAGGCATGAGCTACCGCAAGGGCAGTGTTACATTTTTATATAGAACTATCCAAAAATGTCTGGCTTATAAATTCAGAGTAGGGAAATGGACCATTAAATACTGCAATGGATAACAACAATAAAAGCAAACAAAAGCACAACTGAAATAAACGTTCCTGAATGCTTTTGCAGATGAGCAAGGTCTTCAGCTGTAGTGAGGAAGGCTTGTGAACTTGGGATCTGGCAACTTCAACCACTTCCAAAGCCAAGATCCACAGTTTTATGACAACCTCGGAATCTGTGCACAACTAAACGGAAAATTCAACATTCTGACTTGTCACAAGAAGTCAGTAGGTACCGGGGGAATATAAAACTCATTGTGGAAGTATAGGACCCGGATTTCTGGAAAACCCCAGGCTGATTGCTTCATTCATATTTGCAAAGCTTTCTAATTTTTTTAATTAGCTGGTTATTTAATAATTTAGAATGTCCTAAATAAAATCTGATATTAAGTCTAATATAATTCTTTTGGTTCCAAAATGCATTCAGCACATACTGCAGTGTGTATAGTCAAAGAAATGTTGACCCAGCTCTTGGCTCTTCTTACATATCAGCTGTTACATTATTCCATTCTTGGGCCATATTTTAATTTTCAGTATATAACTGTTATAGTAACTTATATGTTACCAAACAGCCTTTAGTATCTCTGCCTTTCAAAAAAAGAGTGGATGGGTGCCCCAAAGCTATTGATTTAGTACCAAATTTAAATAAGCCTAGAAGCCCTCTCCTTCTGCACATTGAGTGGGACAAGGTCAGCCTGGGCAGCTTGCAAATGCAAAGGCTTAATTGAACTAACTCTTTCTTGATAATAATGTATATTTAAGATAGCCACTAAAAATTGTCAATGCTAATTTAAGAGATCAATTCCATTAAACGCTCTGAACTTTTCCCCACTTGCTAATCTCATCTATTACACACGCTGTTTTGGTGGGAAAACCGAAGCTATAACTTAATATCAAGTTACAACAATTCTAGCCAAGCCTGAAATACCCTTTCCTATATGTGAAATAAAACCTCGAAAGATCTTAAATCGAATCAACAATTCTAGCCATAAAACTTATTGTTGCCAAAAACACAGACAGATCCTATGAGCTTTTGGCAATTGGCATTATGGTAAGATAAACACAGAGTGTGGGGTGTTCTTTTCTTGGTTTGTTTTGTTTTGTTTTTTAATGTATCTTAAAACACACACTTTCTTGTGTTTAAAGTAAAATTTCCACTTTTGTAATTATTAATCAAAGACCAACCAACCTTTATGTAACCAAAAAGTTCAGGTTCGGAATTTAGTATCAAGCATAATGTAAGTGAAGAACTCACTCCACTCAGATCAGTAAAAATGTCAAGCTTGTACTTAACATCTAGGTGAGCAAGGTAAACAGTGTGACTGGCTAATACAAAAATAACATCTCCATTAACCAGCTAACGAGGAATTTCAGAAGACTCTCAAACCCCCTTCCACAGCCACCACGGCGCATCTGTTTGAAGCTGGGCTCTGGGTCTATTTTTGCGCCGTGATTTAGCACCAGAGTCCTCTGCGTGATAGTTGAGGAAACAGATGCTGGGAATCTCTGGACCAGCAGAGCTCTGACTCACGCGGCGGCTCGGGCTTTGTACTCACATGAGAGGGGGTGGAGCGAACCAAAGGCTGACTTCCAGCCAGGCTGCCAGCTTCCTCAGAGTTTCCACTTACGCATTTTGCCTCCCTTACCAACTTCGTTTGAAGTTCCCATGCCAAAATCCTGAACGGCATGTTCCCAGGATGCATTAAATTTGAAAAGAAAAAAAAAAAATCAGCGGGGATTTTCCAACTGAAATAAAAAGTAAATTGAACACTGAAAAGAGACAGTCTTTTTCCTTTTTTTTTTTAATTTTCTTCTCTCCCCTCCCACGCCCCCACCCCACCCCACCCCCCACCCCCCGCCCCTTGAGTTGTTCCTCACTGAAGATGGGTTGTCTTGGCATCTGCACGAGAAAAACTTAGATATGAAAATGACATTGAAAATGTTCCATGTGAGTGCCAGCCACAGTTCCTACTGGGGAATCATAACCCTTCGCATCGCTTCCTATCCCCGATTATTTATTGTGAAATGATTGAAGCTAATAACATCCACATCTATTTGGAGATTACATTTCAATTGTCAATTAAAAATTAACGTTTATTAAATGTCCACAAGATATAAATCTTTATTCTTTCTTACTGTATCAGGGCTGACAAGAATACAGGGGGTAATAAAATCTATGATGCTTAAATACTTTTTATACGGGATTTAAAACAGAAACATGGGCCATGTTACAGGCTGAGAATGTGGTTTCTCAAGCAGCAGTTTCTATTAAAGCTAAGCTTTTTACAGAGAAATTAAATTCAATAGCCAGAGTTTTACAGCGCTTTCCTGCAAGCTACTTTTCATTTACTCAATTTCAAACAAAATGGGACCTGTAAAGGTAATTTTTTTAATTCTGATTTTTATTTGAATCAGTGAGGTTTTCTCCTCTAGTGCCCACTGTAATCTCTGTGATTTAATGACAGCCTAGAATAATTAATTTAGGCTATTTTTACAGTAGGAATATGGAGCCATTGCTAATGCCTTTCAGTTAAAATGAATGTGAATCGGGTTCCATGCCATAATTGCAACACCGTCTCTGTGAGAAGAGACTGGCTGGCCTCGGACAAAAATCTGTCATTTCCTGGTGTGGGGCAGAGTTGGGGAAAGTATTCATTTGTTTTTACTTATCTCAAGAATTTACTGAAGGCTGAACTGTCATCGCTTTGCATCATAAAGACTCCAAGGGAAGGGGTGGGGCTCAGTGGTCAGACCATGGGGGAAGGGGTGGGGCTCAGTGGTCAGACCATGGGAGAAGGGGTGGAGTTCGTTGGTCAGACCATGGGGGAAGGGGTGGGGCTCAGTGGTCAGACCATGGGGGAAGGGGTGGGGCTCAGTGGTCAGACCATGGGGGAAGGGGTGGAGTTCGGTGGTCAGACCATGGCCTAGTGTGCTCAAGGTCCTGGGTTTAATCCCAGCTGAGTGGATGGGTGAAAGACCACCCTCATCACTATGACTACATAAATATTACTTGGGTCTGGAAAGATGGCTCAGTGGTTAAGAACAGTTTCTGCTCTTGCAGGGAACCCAGGTTGGGTTCCCAGAACCCATGTAGTGGCTCATAACTGTCCAGAACTTCAGTTCCAGGGGATCCAACTTTTGGCTTCTTCCAGCATCAGGCACATATGTGGTACACACACCTACATGCAGACAAAACACCCACAAAAAATATATAAATCTTTTTTAAAAAAATAAATAAAGTATTTCTTGACAGCCACAAGAAGGAAATATATTGTACCAATTCGTAACATTCTAGAGGGAAATGAGGCACATTAAGTAGGAAAACTACTTCCATGAAAACAAATGTGCTGAGATGCTCAAAGTGAGCAAAAGAAGACTCTTAGCCTCTAAGAGTTTCCAATGGACTGCAGCTTCATTCCTAGGACCACTACATTCAGCCAAAACGTCCACAGAAAACCTCACACTTGGGGCTAGAGATGTAGTTCAGTGACAGACCACATAGGTTTGATCCCCAAGCACTGAAAACAAAGACATTTAAAAATCTCCAATAATATTTGGCACAGATACTAAGAGAAGGAGGGAGTGGGGGTGGGGTGGGGAGGAACATGCCGACAGTTAACCTTTTGGTAGCTGCAACCAATAACCAATGCTTAGTGGCTATAATGTTAGGCTCTTGGGAGGCACAAAATCTCCAGTGACCAACTGATTCCATCAGAAGAAGTTAAAGAAATCTGAGCAACTATTTGGCCACCCAGGCAAAGAGGTAAAATCACTGTTTATATACAATGTTTTTAGATGGGGCCTCATAATGTAGCCCTGACTGACCTAGAACTCACTTTGTAGATCAGGTTGACCTCAAAATCTGCCTGCTTCTGCCTCTAAATGCTGTGACTGAAGGTATAGGCCACCATGCCTAGCACATTCTTTTTTAAAGGCCAAGTATGTAATACAGTGATACATATTAGAGAAGGGGGAACTGTTTTAACAAACACATCACCCTGGTCCATAAATCACAAAGGGGTGTTTCTTCCTTCATACACAAATGCAGTGACTCACCGGAGTCCTAGGCAGTACCTACTAGAGAAGACATACTGTTTCTATAACGTCCCCTGATTCCATCACGTGGCCCAGTAAGTATAATACCGAAGGTCAGCTCTCCAGCATCCTGAGGGTTAAATTCTTTGTTGTGCCTAATTTTGAAAAAGTATCCTAGTAAGCATCCTGCTTAGGCTAGTTCAGCAAGGGAACTGCTCCATAATGAGGCTTGGCCTCACCGGTCCCAGTAGAATTAATTTTGTGCAGTAGAACACCTAGATAAATTAGTTTTGCTTTAAATATTGAGTCCTAAAAGAGTTAAAAGAGGGAGGATATCAATCAATAATTTTTAGATTAACTACTTTGTATATGACAAAACAAAATTAACTCTGGCATTATAACCCCTTCATCTGGGATTTCTGACAGACCGTGAGTTTCAAATAAAGAATTAGACATCTTAAAACCAACTGACATGTGCACACGTTTTCTTGGCACACAATTCTAACTCTCTGTCTTGTTTATATGAAATGTAAGGACTGCCTACTACACATTTTGCGTAAGTGTAAATACAACTGCTACTTATTAAAATAATTCTATAATAACAATTTTGAAGATAAAGAAAGACAGGTTTCATAGGATTTGGGATTTTTGTTTTTTAATATTGAAGGCATTCTGCCTTAAATTTAAGTGAAAATAACACCTTAGTGACTGTTAGGTTTTCAAAATTACATTTTGATTATTAAGTTTCCCAATACCTAACCTTCCCTTTCATAAAAC
Source organism: Peromyscus californicus insignis (assembly GCF_007827085.1). Taxonomy (NCBI): domain Eukaryota; kingdom Metazoa; phylum Chordata; class Mammalia; order Rodentia; family Cricetidae; genus Peromyscus; species Peromyscus californicus. The sequence continues at coordinate 52,970,371 of NW_026294595.1, forward strand.
TGGCGTCTACTGAAATATCTTTATGGGATTAAAATCACATCCACAAGTGACAACAAATTTAAACTAAAACTCTCGTATTTTAGTGGTCTTTTCAGGTTAAATGCCTACCAAAACGTAAATAAATTTCTTTTCAAGTAATATATAATCGGTTTTTTAATTTGGTCAATTGCCCATATAAACAATCCTTAATGTTATTTGGTCATCTTTGGTAACTTAAATGGCACATCCCAACCACGTTGAATTTACATTCATGTGACAAAAAGTTATTTAGAGCTTAGTGTGGGTAGAGGAAGTGTCTCTTTAACAGATTCTTTGAAGAATCCGTCAAACAGGAAGCAAGGACTTTCAAACGCACATAAAAACAAGAAGCAGTTGAACAGCGCCACCCAGAGGTGAAAAGTATTACATCTGGAGGTTGTATCGCCAACTGTTTCTCAGGCGTCCTTCCTGCCGCTTCCAGATGTTTCTCTAGGAACATACCAGAAATCGCTGGCTCCTGGTTCTGCACTGAAATTTCACATCTCAGTAAGCAATTAAGTGTTTTGCAATAGAAAAGGCGCTTTATTTCTGCTTGCTAATTCTTCCTCTTTTGAAACAATAAGCAAACCAACCGAACAACAGGCAAAACACCTTCCAGAGATTGCGTATCCCATCCTCCTTTCAACTCTTCGAAATTGTTAGGAAAGCCCGTAGTTAGGGGACCACCCTGCCGTCACTCCGCTGCTTCCATACAGCCTTAACTACGTTTCTGTGTTTGCTGAACTACTACATATTTCTGAACCAAGATTATAACCTTGGGAAAGATCTTAAGAAACCCATTGGACACCATAGTAAGAGAAGGGTATTGAAGAACCCTGGGCAAGAACAAGAAAAAGCGGGTAAAGAGTACTTTTTATTATTATTCTACAGGAACTATAAATTTGACTTTTTTTTAAACTTACTTTGTGCACGGTTGTGATGCGCAGACATGCAGGCAGGCAAAACATCCACACACACACAAAAATAATAATTCTAAATTTTTTAAGTTTTATTTTAACCAAAATCAGAATGAGCTCGCCGATCTGTAATGACAGAAGCCGGGTACCCTTGAACCCAAGACAACCCGCTGCATTGAGAAGAACTCCTGGGCCACACTGCAGGAAAAAGGCCTCCTGGGCCTCACCGCCTTCAGCCAGCTCAGATAAACCGGCACAGACAAGCTTCTGAGAAACGCGCAGAACCGGTCTTGGGGTGGCTCCCAGGCAGAGATGCCTGGGAGTGGGTAGGTAGCCTGGGGCTTTGCAGGACCAGCGTGCAGGCGCTGGGGCTGCGTTGCCATGGCTATCCGTCAGGCGTTCCCGTCAAGACCCCGGCTGCGGCCTTCCAATCGCCTAAGAAGCCGCCTTCGTGCGACAAGAATCAGGCTCGTCCGTTCTGATCTGCATCTTTAGCCTAACAATGAGAAATGGGTTTCCATAAACTTGAAAGAGGCAGGGAAATGATGCCAAAGCCATTACTTACTGCTTCGGGTTGGAAGGGAGACACCTGTCCCTTTTTAGAAGAGTAATAAAGGATAAAACTGTGGCAAAGCCTTCAGCATTTCATCTGGACAATAAAGGGGATCGGCTGGCGCTATCCTAAAGAAAAGCAAAATGCCTCCACCTCCCACTATGAAATCTACATCAGAATCTAGCCTCGATTTCACGATGTGCCCGATCTTACAAAATGAGAGAAAATTATACTGTTATGAAAACCAATACCAGAAGGATCCCTATCTTTTAATACTTCAATCTTGTTTTTATTCCTTTCCTCTAAATAGCTGCGTCATTGCCCACACCAGTACTTTTGTTTTCAAGCAGCTTCGGGGGGGCTTCTGGTTTTGCAGCTTGTGGTTTGAGGGTAGGCAGCTGGAAGCTTGTCTGTAGTCACAACAGCTTGTAGGAACCCCGGGCTTAAGGCATTTGGAGCCGGCCTTACACAAGCTGGCCCACCCGGGATGGCACGGCACTCCCCGAGCCTGGCTTAGAAAACCCACCGCAGTTACCGCTGAGGCCCGTGCGCGCCACCTAGTGGACACTGTCTGCCTGGGGCGACGGCAGGACATGGTGGGTTATATAAAAATCTGCAAACTCCTATAGTCTACCAATAAATACAATTTCCTTCATACTGTAGGCCAAGGAGGGAGAAGGTACGGAAGGAGACGTATTTAAAAGAAAATGGCAAACAGGCAAATGACTCAATTCACAAAAGCTTCAATACTGCCTTTTAAAATATGAATATAAGGGGCTGGAGAGATGGCTCAGCAGCTAAGAGCGCTGGCTGTTCTTCCAGAGGACCCAGGTTCAATTCCCAGCACATGGCAGTTCACACCTGTCTGTAACTCCTGTTCCAGGAGATCCAACACCCTCGCACAGACATACATGATACATGCAGACAAAACACCAATGAACATAAAATAAAAATTTTATATATATATATATATATATATATATATATATATATATATATATATATATATATATTACTCAGCAACCCTCAACAGGAATCAAATCCCTCCCTTCAGGGCTCAGGGAACCAACCCTACAGGAAGAGGAGGCAGAAAGAGTGTAAGAGCAGAGGGAATGGAGGACACCAAGGAAACAAAGCCTTTAAACAACAGGACTGTTGCACATATGAACTCAGAGACCGAGGCCGCGTGCACCGGTCTACACCAGATGGGGTCCCAGGGCTGAAAGAGCAAATGGACACATGCCCCATCCCTAACCCAGAAGCCATTCAATCAATAACCACTTGCAAATGAAAGATTAGTTTTCTCAGTCACACTGGCAATGCCTTTCAATGACGTCCAGGTTGTTGTCAGTGCAAGTATACTCTGAAAGCTAGAGTTTCAATATACATTTAATTTTGGAGGGGGGAAGGGGAGGGTAGGATCTCACATAGCCCAGGCTGGCCTTGAACTTACTATGTAGCCAGGAATGACCTTGACCTTGAACTTTTTTATTCCCAAGGCAGTGTTTCTCTGTGTAGCTTTGGTGCCTGTCCTGGCTCTCACTCTGTAGACCAGGCTGGCCTCAAACTCACAGAGATCCGCCTGCCTCTGCCTCCCAAGTGCTGGGAGTAAAGGCGTGCGCCACCACCAACAGCTCCTGTTAGTTTTCTAACAAGAGACAGAAAGGGGTTGATCTTAGATTTTGGAGGGGAGGTGGGGAGGAGCTGGGAAGTGCAGAGGAAAAGGAAACCACAACTAGAATATATTGTATGAAAAAATCTATTTTCAGTAAGAGAAAAAATACATACATGTATGTATTACAAAAGTCAAAGTGCTGTTATTTTTATCTTTACGATAAAAACTCTGGGTTCAAGTCTTAGCAGCATGTAAATCACCCCAACAATTTGATTTATACCCAAAAAAAAAACAGTTCTTTCCTGATCCCCCCCTCTATTCTTTGTGCACATATTTTTTCTGGATAGGAGAGCTTGTTTGTTTTTTTCTTAGTCAAGTTGTATAAGACCTCATTCAAATTACAGTTCCTGCAAAGTTCCTCAGACTAATCTGTACTCACATCCCACTTCATGTTCCCAAACCTTTTTTAAGTTATCACTTTGTTATAATTTCCTAATTGTCTCATCTCCGTGAACAACACTTCTATTTGATTGGCATCAACTGCCTCCCAGAAGCTTCTTCTTTTTTTTTTTTTTTTTTTTATTTTGCAATGCAATTCAGTTCTACATATCAGCCACGGATTCCCTTGTTCTCCCCCCCTCCCGCCCCCCTCACCTTCCCCCCAGTCCACCCCCCATTCCCACCTCCTCCAGGGCAAAGCCTTCCCCACGGACTGAGATCAACCTGGTAGACTCAGTCCAGGTAGGTCCAGACCCCTCCTCCCAGGCCGAGCCAAGCGATCCTGCATAGGCCCCAGGTTTCAAACAGCCAACTCATGCAATGAGCACAGGACCTGGTCCCACTGCCTGGATGCCTCCCAAACAGTTCAAGCCAATCAACTGTCTCACCCATTCAGAGGGCCTGATCCAGTTGGTGACCCCTCAGCCACTGGTTCATAGTTCATGTGTTTCCATCCGTTTGGCTATTTGTCCCTGTGCTTTATCCAACCTTGGTCTCAACAATTCTCGCTCATATAAACCCTCCTCATTCTCGCTAATTGGACTCCCAGAGATCCACCCGGGGCCTAGCCATGGATCTCTGCATCCAGATCCCTCAGTAGTTGGATGAGGTTTCTAGCACGACAATTAGGGTGTTTGGCCATCCCATCACCAGAGTAGGTCAGTTCGGGCTGTCTCTCGACCATTGCCGGCAGTCTGTTGTGGGGGTATCTTTGTGGATTTCTGTGGGCCTCTCTAGCACTTTGCTTCTTCCTATTCTCATGTGGTCTTCATTTACTATGGTCTCCTATTCCTTGTTCTCCCTCTCTGTTGTTGATCCAGCTGGGATCTCCCGCTCCCCCAAGCCCTCTTTCCCTCGACCCTCGCCCTTCACTACCCCCACTCATGTCCAGGCTATTCATGTAGATCTCATTCCATTTCTCTGTCATTGGGCGATCCCCGTGTCTTTCTTGGGGTCTTGTTTTCCAGGTAGCCTCCCTGGTGATGTGAGTAGCAGTCCAGTCATCCTTGTTCCACATCTAGTGTCCTCCTATGAGTGAGTACATACCATGTTTGTCTTTCTGAGTCTGGGTTACCTCACTCAGGATGATTTTTTCTAGATCCATCCATTTGTCTGCAAACCTCATGATGTCATTGTTTTTCTCTGCTGAGTAGTATTCCATTGTGTATATGTACCACATTTTGTTTATCCATTCTTCAGTTGAAGGGCATCTAGGTTGTTTCCATGTTCTGACTATTACAAACAATGCTGATATGAACATAGCTGAACAAGTGCTCTTGTGGTGTGGTTGAGCATTCCTTGGGTACATGCCCAAGAGTGGTATAGCTGGATCTTGGGGGAGACAGAAGCTTCTTAAATGGTGAATGAATAGCTATGACCTAGATGACAGCTCTGTCAGAATGTTATGAATTCTCCAGCATCCCTTCTAATGCATGAACTGTACCAACAATGACATTCATTTACCAGGCTTCAGAAAATCCAGCCCTTTGCTCAGCAGCAGGTACTGGCTGCCCAGAACAGCCACAGTGAAAGGCATTCTCACTCTACAGATGAAGAAAGCTGAGCTTGAGGTAGGAGCCTGAGTGATGCAAGGCATGAGGAGTAGACCCGGAATCCTAGCCCAGTCTTTCTGACTCCAGGGGTTAGATGCCGAATATGACACTCATCTTTCCTATATGTTGTGATAATGGGAAAGCTGCACTTTATCTTATTGCTGGTTGTATTCTATCTCAATGCCTCTCTTTCCAAAAATCAGTTATCAATGTATTCCCCATCAAATCTCTTTAGATGGTTGCTAAAACTATTTGAGTTCGTGAATATCTCTTCCTTTGTTCCTCAAAGGATAAAGTTGCTACAGCCCAAAGATTTGTACAGAGGAAGGAAAGGAAATCACTGATCAGAGCACCAAGGTAGGAAAATGTGCCTGCTGACTTCATCGGGCTAAGAGTGCAGCAACCAAGTGGAGAGCTGGGGGGAGTAGGGAGGTCTGGTGCTAGCCAGTTCTTTGTTTATCGGTTCACCTGTCCTCTTTAGACACTTGGATTGAGAAATACTCCTGCAGCTAGCTCCTCAGACTTGGCCTGGTGAGTAGGCAAAGCACCTCCACAGGAACCACATGCCAGCTTCAAATCCAAAATGAGAAAGGAATCCCAGCACCCTCAAACCTTGGAAGATGTTTGAAATTGCTGTGGGGCACTTTTGAATGCAGAAAAGGACTTTTCGAAGAGGCAGGACGCTTCACAACTGTGCATCCTCAACACAGCCTGTAAGTCCCTAAGTCATAAAACGGACATGGCATGGAGCTCATAAATGCAATACTATTTGGGAGGGGCAAACATCCTGGGCTGGGGGTGTGGCTTGGTGGTAGAGTGCTCCCCTAACATGTACAAAGCCCTGGATTTGCTCCCTAGCACTGAAGAAAGAAATTTAAACACAGAATTTCACAATCAAAATACTACATAAAGCCATCGATGGACACTTAAAAATGCATCAGGAGGGGGTATAGCTCAGGGACAGAGAGAGCATTTGACTGCAAAATGCATGGGGGGCGGGGGAACAGTTTTGTACTTGACTCGTGTTTTGGTGAAAGTTTACCAGCTTTATGACGACAAACAGACGTGGGACTTGGGTAGAGAAGAGCAGTGTGGAGACCCTGTCCTAAGAGAGAAAGGATTCGGCCATCAGACTCCCTGCAGACCCTCCCGATAGCCCAGCTCCTCACACGCCGTGGGCCTCCAGCTGGTGGGCAAACTTCTCAAGTCCTCAGGGACTCAGCTGTAAAATAGAGTCCGCTTAACCCCATGCCACAGGATTATCCCAAGGCTTAAACTACTTACTGCCGGGTTTCATCCATTGGCTCAAAGGCAGAGGAGGAACTCACCCCGGGAAACAGAAAGGGGGAGAAGCCACAGGCTTTCATCACGGTAGCCCCTTTCCACTCATCTCTAGGTCACTCCTCTGGCTTCTCTGTTAATCGCTCACCCAGGACTCCCCTAGCAAGAATCACCAGGGACCGTCTAAGCACCAAATTCAAGGAACGGATTTTAGCTACATCATTTGCCAATGTTGCCTACAGCGTCCTCCTTGAAACTTGGATTCCCTTGTCTGCTTCGGCGCCCAGCGGTCCCCTCCTCACCACCGCCCAGCCTGGTGTCAAGCCTTTGGAATTTTCCTCCTGACCAGCCACAGCCTCCTAACTGGTCCTCTGCAGAATGGCCCCTCTGCCATCCTCTCCTCACACTGTTGTCAGTGTTCAGCCTGACGTGGAAATCATCACGCCTCTTCCCCAGACTCTGCACACCAACCGCCATTCCCTCTGGTCTTCCCCTCACTCAGGGCATGCCTTCTTGCCCCACCATTCCATGATCTAGAAAGCAGTGGTGTGGAGAATGAGTCTTGTTGAAAATTTCAGATTTCCTAAGGATGGCAGGCAGTATGGTTTCAGAGAGTAAGGCCTTCCAGAGAGTAAGCAGTTGGTGGAAAAACCAGACGGTTCAAAGGAGTGCAGTTGGGTTAGTGTAGCAGCAGGTGAGCTTAAAGACAGAGCAGGCCCTTGGAGGCTGAGCAGAAGTGAGTATGCAACAAGGAGGCAGAAAGATGGCTCGGTGGGAAAAGGGCTTGTTCACTCTGATCCCCGGTACCCATGGAAGAAGCCGGGCACAGAGGGATGCTCCTGTCACCCCAGTGCTGCAAGGCAGAGATGTAGATGGGGGCTCACTGCCAGTCCAGTCCAAACATCAAACTCCAAAATCAGTAAGAGCTCTGTCTCATGGATGGATAGATAGATAGACAGACAGACAGACAGATAGATAGATAGATAGATAGATAGATAGATAGATAGATAGACAGATAGATAAATAGGTGGAGAGCATTAGAGAGAGACACTCTACTTTTCCCTCTGGCCTCCACACACACAAAATCGATAAGTATATTCCTCATCTACATGTGCCCTTACTCAGATACCACATGTACACATAAATAAGAATTAAAACAGTAAGTGTTCAACAAATATCTGTTATTATTAAATCACAATTAAGGCTGGGCATGGTGGCACATGCCTTTAATCCCAGCACACAGGACGCAGTGACAGGTAGATCTCGCTAGTTGGAGGCCAACCTGATCTACATGGTGAGTTGTAAGCTAGCCAAGGCTACATAGCAAGGCCTTGTCTCAAAAAAGGAAGAAGAAAAAAATCACAATTCACTGTAATGTCCTGTACTTTTCAAAACTAAAGGTCACCTTGGTTTTAAGAACAAAGCCTTAGTAACTCTATTTTCACCCTAAGGAAAAATTCTAAGATGTGTTTCTATTGAGTGTGGCGTAGGGAAGACAATATAACTCTCTTGGTGATTTTATAGCTAAACAATCTCAGCTAGAATAAGTTAAATGAAAATGCATATTCCATTCCATAAACGCGCCGGGCGGTGGTGGCGCACGCCTTTAATCCCAGCACTCGGGAGGCAGAGCCAGGCGGATCGCTGTGAGTTCGAGGCCAGCCTGGGCTACCAAGTGAGTTCCAGGAAAGGCGCAAAGCTACACAGAGAAACCCTGTCTCGAAAAACCAAAAAAAAAAAAAAAAAAAAAAAAAAAAAAAAAAAATCCATTCCATAAACGCTAGCATCTTCATAGTGTAATTTATCTGCATATTTTATTAAATGTGTATATTTCTTGGTGAATATGATTTAAAGATATGATGTGAAAATTATACCATCACAAAAACTCAAATTTGCTGTTTTAGTTTATGAGCGTAAATTTCCAGCTAAACTCTTGTTATATTTAAAATGGTAGGTTAAAGAATGCAATGGAAACAGAAAAACATAAATGAAAAGAAACAAAATTCTTGGTGTGGGGAGGGGGCGCTTTTTAAGACAGGGTTTCTCTGTGTAGCCCTTGGCTGTCTTGAAACTAGCTCTGTAGACCAGGCTAACCTTGAACTCAGAAATCAGCCTACCTCTGCCTCCCAAGTGCTAGGATTAGAGGTGTGCTCCACCACACCCAGCAGAAACTGAATTCTTAAATAAAATGTTAGAATGACATTTGGATGACCTTTGTAAGTATCTTTGGAAGTTATATCCTGACCTATAATTTATATTATAGCTATGATATTTTTTGTTTTTTAAAAAAGTCACAATATCCTTCACTCATCTAAAAATGAAGGGCCTTGTTATCTACAAAACTGACTTCCTCAATTTCAGTTACTGTCCCCCCAAAGCACAGGCCTGAGTCACTCCATTCAAGAGAAGGTTATGACAATGGGGTTCAGATGACATGCATTTTCCACACTGTACTCTTCCTGCCCAGAATGGCATTGGTTAAGATGAGACATTTTAAACATCAATAGTGCTTATTTTGTAGTTTAAACTATCGTGCTTTAAAAAAAAAGTCATTTCCTTTCACAGGAAATGCATTAATAACGACACAAAAGACAGTACAAGTCATACTATAGAGTACAATGTTTCCCTTTGGAAAAAAAATAATATCCTCACCTCAAAGGGTAGTAGAAATGCTTTAGCATGGTTTAAAAAAAAAAAAAAACTTCAAGAGAGGGAAATTCTACACTTCCTCTCACGTGCACACATTTTGCTGAGCTGGGATCATCCCGAACATTTATGTACTTAATCAGGATTGAGGTTGGGAATATCTGAAATTTATAACCACATCAACGTAATCTAGGTCTTGCCAAATAAATTCTATTTGATTTCAACATACATTATTCATTTGGTTTTATATCAGCATCTAGAAGGTATCATAACTTTGCATTGTAACACAAAATAATCCCAGCAAGCATCACAAAGATGACTTAGGACACTAACACATGTTTGCAAGTTCCTAAAGTTTTGATACTTCTAAAACATTTATCTGAAATGGAAACATTTTCCTAGTGTTTAACTGTATTTTATTACTTTGCACCAACTTTACAGAACAGTATGGGGAATGTGGTTCCAAGCAACTTCATTGGTCATCAACTCAAAGTCCTGAGGGGTTGCTAACAGTGTGTATTTTCATTTCCTGTTAGGGAAACTCTACAACTCTATTTTCTGTGTCGATTCACCTTTGATATTCACCATCATACTCACAAGCCTGATTATTCACCTTTTCATAAATAAAATGCCCTCACTTGATTATACTGCAAACCCTCCTCCAGCCTACTGACTGAGGTGCACATGTTTGTTTTCAGATTATTTGTGTGTTTATCATATCCCAAAACATGATAAACTAGATTTTGTCTACTTCATAACACTTATCAAAATGTATCAAAATAAGGGCAGGGATTTGTAACTGGCAGAGCACCTGCCTAGCATGCGTGAGCCTTGGGTTCAATCTCTAGGGTGGCATCCATGAGTATAATGGTGCATGCCTGTAATTATAGCACTCAAGAGAGGGAGGTAAAAGGATCAGAAGTTCAAAGTCACCTTCAACTACTTAGACAGCTCAAGGCTATCCTGGGTTATATCAGACCCTGCCTGGAAAAGTTTAAGGCTAGCCTAGGCTACCATCAAATCCTATCTGGAAGAAGAAAAAGGAGAATAATGAGCCTGGATCAACTCTTCTACGATCTTTTCCCAAAATAGCTTGGAAACCGATTTTCTGATTAAAACAAATGCCTTTGTTGTGAGTGCCCACGTGGACTGGTCCATTGAATCGACCCCATGTTTACAAGCACAGCTTCCTCCAAGAAAAGTCTCTCTTTTCCCGGGTTTGGGATACAAGATCTCCAGAAACAAACAGGTCATCCATCACTTTTGAAAACTGACTTTCAAAGCTGGAACTCCGAACCTCTGCATCAGTGACTTTTCTGCATCAGTGACTTTGTTTCCGAACTGGCAACCTGAGTCTCAAGGATGTCCATTTTCCTCCCCCTTGAAGACAATGGGTTGTCAAATCCTGATTTGAGGAGCAATTTGGAACCAACAGTTCCTTAAGATCTCATTTTCATGAGCAGAAGATGGACAAAGAGCAGAAATGGTGGGGTTTTAGTTTTTCATGAAATTAGAGATTGTATAAATACACTGGGCATGAACAGGCACGAACTTCCCATGTGAACTGTCTGAACTATCGTGTTAAGCAAATGACATGGAAAGACCAAATCCTACCCTCAGTTAAGGTGACACAGAAGTCACTTCGTGTAAGTGATTTAGTGAAAATCTCCAAGTCCTCACAGCACATGTGGAGACAAGAATGACTCAGGCTTTTACTGTTTTTTCAACTTTGGGGGTCCAGGTACCGGCCACTCTGACCAGCAGGATCTGAGGGGATGTAAATAAAAATCTAGAAGAAATGAAACCCACACACAAAAATATTTTCTTTCTCCAAATATTTTTCCTAGCAGCACGTGAATTTCACTATCCTATTAATGACTCAAAGAACAAGAGCTGGTGAGACCACATCTCTCCCGGGCCACACCCACCTGCATGAAGCTTGATCAAGGACTGTGCCCAGAGTGCGCACCAATCCTGACGCTCTCATGCAAAGAGAAGTTTTGTGGGTGTTCTGCGCTGTCTTTTTCTTTTCCCTCTCAAACCTCTTTCTAGCTCTTAAATGCAAGACCACAAAGAAATGGTTGGAAACCTCACACAAGGACCTCAAGCTAAGGTTCACTCATTATTAAGAAAAAAAATTAAGTAATTTTGATGTGAACCCATGGGGGTGGGAGGGTACTGGTCTGGCTAGATGCAGTGGTTCTCAACTTCTGGGTTGTGACATATCATATATTTACATTATGATTCGTAACAGTAGCAAAATTGTAGTTATGAAGTAGCAATGAAAATAATTTTATGGTTGGCGGTCACCACAACATGAAGAACTGTATTTAAGGGTCGCAGCATCAGGAAGGTTGAGAATAGCTGGGCTAGAGCTTTATAAAAGAAGAACACTGAATAAATGCTCCGTTCCGATAGATGAATTTGGTTACTGGATAATGAAGTACATTCTTTATCATAAAAATTTTGTGACCCAAAATTCAGTGGGTGGTAGTACGTCTTCAACTTTATACACTCCTATAAATCCTAATTCTAACCTTACTTCATTGAGCAGTTGGGGTCGTAGTGGTGGATTCAGTGATGAAAATAATTCCAGCACCTAGGTTCCCACCAGCCCTACAGTCTGTTAAAATACCAAACAAGGCCAAATAACAGACGCCTGCGATGGAATTCGAGTCTTTATGAAAATCCATCCATAAAAAAAATGTTCCCCACCCCCCCAAGGAGCCTGTGGGCCTGGGTGAATCTGTACAGTCTGTAACCTAGAGCCTGGGTAAGACGTTTTGGAATGAGCCCCATGGAGAGCCCTGGACTGTAGCGTACCGCCAACTCCGATTACCGTTAAGAGAAGCAGTCTCGGCAGATTGTCTCATTGCAACACTCCAAAGAAAAGGCAATAGAGCCGCGTTAAATTCAGGAAGGGAAAATTGTTTAGTTGCATCTTTGTTAACAATTTGGAAGCATCCATTGTATGACTTCTGTGATGCTATTGAGCTGGTTTTATTAAGGGAAATTTATAGCGATGTTAGAAATTAATACCACTCTTATTTCCTCCACTGCCTGACTTTATTGAATGCCATGGGGCATATTAATCAGTAAAGCCAAGTAGTGCATGAAATAAAAGTATAAATTAACCTGTAACATGAATGTAAAAAGGGCTTAATAAAATAGAAATAAATAACACTTTAATGATAATCAACGTGCCCTTCCTGAGCCAAGCAAAAATTGTGACAATGCCAAACATAGGTCTAAAGAGCCCCATCTATCTACACAAAGTCAGGTGGACACACACAGACATGGAAGACAGAGAGGACCAGGAGCCTGGAAGGTGTGCCCCCGACCATGGTCCGAACCACTCAGCAGAGAAACTTGGATGCCGGTTTCATGGCTTTTGGACACTGTACTGGAATGTCCTATATTGTATCAAGTGCTTGTTTTTGGTTTGGGGGATTTGTTTGGTATTTTTAGGGTATGAGGGTGGGGCAGGTGCTTTTGAGACAAGGTCTCGCTGAACTGTAATTCAAATTGGTGTAGAACTCACTGTGTAGCCAAGCTGCCCTCAGATTCACAGCAATCCTCCTGCCTCAGCCTCCCAAGTTCTGGGACACAGGCCTGTACTGCCTCACCTAGGGTCTGCAAGAAAAACATTGTCTCTACCGGGTATGGTGGTTTACACCTGCAGTCCTAGTACTTGGAAAGCTGAGGCAGGAGAATCATGAGTTCAAGGCTACCCTGTGCTATACCACAAAGCCCCACAAAAAAACAAAAGAAAATGATTGTTTTATTGGGCTTCCTCCCCACCGCAATATGTTCTGGTACTTTTTAAATATCATGCGACTTCTTGATTTATTATCATAAATTATACATTCTTCATATGTTTTTTAATATTGTGTGCTATGAAAAGTTTTTAAATATCTTCTCTTTAGTTTAGGGTCCCCTTATTCTTCATTTGTTTTACTTCTGCTCTTGAGACGGCACCTCACTGTGTAGCCCAGGCTATCCCAGAACTCCATGTTCTTATGGCTTCTGCCTCCCAAGTATAAGATTGTAGGTATGAGCCGGGCGGTGGTGGCGCACGCCTTTAATCCCAGCACTCGGGAGGCAGAGCCAGGCGGATCTCTGTGAGTTCGAGGCCAGCCTGGGCTACCAAGTGAGTTCCAGGAAAGGCGCAAAGCTACACAGAGAAACCCTGTCTCGAAAAACCAAAAAAAAAAAAAAAAAAAAAAAAAAAAAAAAAAGATTGTAGGTATGTATCACTAAACCTGTCTCTCTCTCTCTCTCTCTCTCTCCATTCATCATCTATCTGTATCTATCTATCTATCTATCTATCTATCTATCTATCTATCTATCTATCTCTGTTGGAATCCAGGCAGAGCCTGGTGCTTTCTAGGCAAGCATCTGCAGCTCAACTATACCTCCAGGTTATTCCACCTTTTATTTTTGCATATTACTGTAGGTAATATCTTTCTACATCAATTGAGGTACTCAATACATCATATCCAGAAAGTATGAGTCTTTTTAAAAAAGACAGACATTGTTGGACAATACTTGATATAACTGGATGTTACTCTAACAGCACGTGACTGAATACACTGTAGTCCCTCAGTATAGGGTACATGAAAGTAACCATAAAACAACTTCAATTCCTTGCAGAAACACTGATCAGCCATAGTTTGCAACCATGTCTGCATATCTACGTCACAGGTACAATCAAAGGAGATTGGGTTTGGGAGTTAACATGCCCCATTGCAAGTATCTGTTGCTGGTGGCATGGCCCAGCAGATCAAAGCACTTTGCCACAATCCTGACTGCGTTCACTCCCCAGGTTCCATGGACTGAGAGAGCTGACTCCCAAGAGCTGTCCTCTGACCTCCACACTACTACCTGCAATGTATCACACATGAGCATGCTTGCGCGTGCCCGTGTGCGCACGCTCGCGCGCGCACACACACACACCAATAATAATAATAATAATAATAATAATAATAATAATAATAATAAATAACTAGACAAAAAGTATCTGTTAACTTTATCAGATTAATGAGGAATAAGATAATACATTAGCATTTGGAATAATAAAATATGAAATGTGGAATGATATTAGCAATAGTCATGGAAAGAAAATAACCACACACTCTCTACTCCTGGATTGTGTCATTGATCAATCAATCAAGGAAGATTTCTTTTAAATCGTATTAAAACTACGTGAATAGGGGCTTTACAATTATAATTCTTTATTTTGCTTTCTACTTGCTGTGTTATCAGTTTAATTCTTTGAGGATACTGTACCTTGTCACCAAGTCAATCAGCCTAGAGCATTATTCCTATTATAGCTCCATCCAAAACCCTCCCTAGCTCCCACGGTTGCCCACGGGGTGATCACAGAGAGCCCACCACTCCTGTGCACATGCCCAGCCCCTGAGTCCTCATCTGATGGGCCACTTCCCATCACTGCCATTTGCTTCTGACCCACTGGACGCATCTGCCCCTCTGGGAACCGCCCAGCCACTCCAGCACCTTCCCCACCGAGTTTTCCCGGACTCCAAGGCTTGGGACAAGATTGTGTCAAGTGATCTTTCTTCTCTAGCTACCGTTTCCTGGTCACTCAGAGGTTGCCTTGTTTTCAATACAGAGAGAACTGGCAATGCTGTTTGTCATAGAATCCTATAGGGTACCGTTTTTCAGAAAAGAAAAACCCTTATTTATTTGTCTATTTCCAAGACAAGGTCTCAGCATGTAGCCTGACTAACCTCAAACTCACTAAGCAGACAAAATTGACCTAAAATTCCATCTGCTTCTAGGTCCCAAGCCCTGGGACAATAGATATGTGCCGTTGCATTAAGCATTATTCTTAGGTATTTATATAACTTTTTGTGTATTTGTTTGGTGTCTTCATGTGTGTGGGGAGATGCGTGGCACTCTAGTAGACATCAGAGGACAGCTTATGAAAATCAGATCCCTCCTTCCATCACGTGAATCCCAGGGATCAGACTTGCCTTGTCAGGGTTGGTGGCAGGCGCTGTTAGCCACGGAGCCAGCTCATCAGCCCTTAGTTTTAATTTTTTTAATTATATTTTTACCCCATATATATTTTAAAGCCAATATTCAACACCCCTGTCAGTGTGAAGCAGATGCTTAGTTTTATGCTATTTCTCATGAAGCCCAAAAATCACTCAGTAGAAATTGTTTAGATTTACAAAACAATTTTTACCATAGTCGTGAATCACATAGTGAAGTGAATGTTCTACCACTCTAAGCCAAGTCTTGATTTTAGGCCCTAAGCATCACTCCAGAGTTCCCTCCCCTCCAGGGAAGCCATAAGTGAGCCACAATATGTAAAGTGCATTCCACAAGCATTAAAATGGTTTACAAAGCAAAGAGTAATTCAGGCATCCTAAGTTGCCTTACAGTAGCCCAGAGCTACTGATCCATGACCTCATCAAACTCTAGAACATGATATAAAGGCCACTGAGCTTTAACTGCTATCAACTTTAAAGTTTAACATTGAACTCTGGCTCATATCAGAATACAGTGACTGCAGGAGGGACTCGCCTGACTCTGCCCATCTCCAAAAAGGCACCAAATGATCCATTTCAATTTCTCTGTTGTAGGAAAGAAGGCGGCAGCGGCAGGGGAGCTGGGGCTGGAGACACAGCTCAGCAGGTAACAGCAACTGCTGTTCTTGCAGAAGACCCAGGTTCAGTTCCTGGCATCCACATGTTGGTTCTCAGACCTCCCTAACTCCAGTTCCAGGGGACCTGACCTGGGACACCAGACATGAACATGGTGAAAACAGAGACATGCAAACACTCATGCATATAAGACAAAATAAATCTGAAGAAAAATGTTTTAAGCCATAACTAGAGGTGACAAGAAGATGGCTGAGAGATTGCATTATGACTCTGTGAGTTCAAGGCCAACCTGGTCTACAAAGCAAGATCCAGGACAGGCACCAAAACTACACCAAGAAACCCTGTCTTGAAAAACCAAAAAAAAAAAAAAAAAAAAAAAAAAAAGATAGCATTATGGGATTTAGATGATTTCAATGAATACATTTTCTCTACCGTATTAAAAGACAAGGGGAAAATTCTTGCTGTCAAGTTCTTATCAGCCATTTCCCTTCCCCCTGGGTAGCATCCTGGTAACTTCAGATACTTAAAGAATAAAAATGGACGCTCTGTGACTTAATACTTCAGTCATTTAGTACATGGTGATTGTCTGTGTTCTGCACATCTATGTTACCCATGGACACAGACTGTAAACATCTATGTTCTAATTGTAAGACCACAGCTATCATAATTATTCCAATCTAGCTTGAGAAACTGCAGGTCGTAAAACAGTAGGAGCGCCCCCTGCTGTTTCGACTGCTAAACTTAACTAACATTTCCGGTGCCCGGGCAGGATGCCCTGATTCCAAGGCTGGTTCGTAAACAAAGGGTAAAGAAAACAGAATTAAAATCCCATAACGTTAATAAATTAATGAGCAGACAAGGAAGAGGAGAAATGAGATTGCCAAGGCATCTCACGGGCGGTCGGGGGTGGGGGTTGGGGAGGGTGGGCATGAAAGTGCATGGGGCCTGGCCTCTGAAAGCCATGCTCCGTTTGCGCATGGCCCAGGCTAGCCCAGGATTAGGAAGTTTCCCGGGTGGGCTCTGGGAACATCGGCCTGGAATTGTCACCTCTCCTGGCCTGAGCCTGGCAGGGCGGCACTAAGCAGAGGATTTGGAGAAATCGTAATGACATTGAACAGGAGGCTGGCTTAACATCTTGTCCAAGTGCCATCCGAAGCCTCCTCCGGATGGCTGCGTGGAGCGCTGTAGGCTAATGAGGGGGACCATCTGCAGGGCTTGGCTGGCAGCTGCGCCCCCTCATCCTGCACCAATGCCTCCTAAAGGGCTGCTCTGCAGAGGGCTCCCGGCTCCCAGCGCGGGTGGGTGGAGGGGGGGGAACCAGTGCTGCTTCACAGCCGTGGCATCTGGAAGCCAAACAAATATTTAACTCTGTGTGTTTGCCTTTTAGGAGGCCTCACGTCTGCAGATGGGAATGTCAGGAGGAGCTTGCAAGTCTGTTTATTTGTAAGTTTCTCTTTATGTCGTCACATCCAGAGCCACCAGTAAAAATGTTTATTTCTTTTATAAAAATTTTATAGACCATCTTACATGCAAGGAAGATTGGAATTGAGTGAACTGGTTGTTCGCTGGTTATCATTATGCCAAAGTCATGGACTGATCTCTAAAGAGGTGGTTGGGGGTTTTTTTGTTTTGTTTTTTGTTGTTTTTTTTTTTAAACTCAAGAATATATTCAGACTTCCTTCCTTTAAATGTGTTCATTTGCAATATACAGTTAATTTCTGATTGCATGATTTCAAAAATAAGAAATAACACTGCAATGATAATCTTAAAATCTTTATGAGCAAATTTCAGATTATGATGGGATGGTATTTTGTAGCACTTGCTTGGCAGCATATGGGGAATTATATAAGGATTATAGTAGGCATCAAAATAGTTTAAAGCAACCACTAAACGGTTTTAGAGATATGCCTAATGACAAACTCAGCATTTAAAATAAATACCGCAGTCCCCAAAGCTGATGGCAAAGGGCGGAAGTTGTTTTGGTTTGGTGCGATTCTCAAATATTTATGGTAATTCAACCATCTTCCACTTCTCTGTCAGTTTATCCTCGGTCATTAACATAGCCTTATTGAAATCAATTGTCTTTCTCCAAAAACACAATGGTACACAAATCAGGAATGATTTGAAACTTAGTCAATGGTAGAAGCTTGCCTTCCGTCTTAAGAGATAAAAAGTGAAGAGAGAGAGAAGAGAAAACTTAAAAAAAAAAATGTCCTTACACATCAAAGGTTAACAGATTACATGCAAAAAGGGGGAGGCAACATTTGACTTGACTGGCGGAAAGCAGGTGAATTTTCTATGCAAAACACTCAGATTCGGCAGGTTTAAAATATCTCATACAGCAGCACCATAACCTAGGTCTATTTTGCAGTCAGATGTCTCTCTCATCAGTAAGATTTTAAACATTATTTCCCAACAGCACACACAGCAGCCAAGCTGCAAGGTTACACTGTGGAAATTCTTCCTCCCCAAACCTCCAAAGCTAGACTTACCTTCTAAAAATATTACAAGAAGTTCCCGCTTGGATTGCCCTTGTTCTCCATAACTGACACGGATCTACAAATGAAATGCCTAAAGAAAAGTCCTTCATCACCCTCAGCTTGTTTTTGTAATAAATTCCACGTACATTATTAGTAATATTGATTTTTAGCAATAAACGATAGAGTTATAAAGAGCTCCTACCATTTAATGAGTACAACGTCTCTGCTTCGGGATTTATTTATTAGCGACCTCTGTAACCCCAGTACGATCAGATATTGCTTAATTAAATGAAAGAAGTAGCCTGCCAAAGAGTCTTTGTTCTTAAAATAAGTGCCTCGTTTTCGGTTTTCCCCAAAAACCATCATAACGTGCTTCTATCTGAGAGGAGATTGAGCTCCACACCTAAATGTACTTAAAAAGTGTCCTTTACATGTACCTTTAGTTTTTTTTTTTTTTTCCATCTAGGGTACCAGATACAAATGCCATCCTCGGAGGTTTCTGCTCTGCTAAGTATTCAGAATTCCTGTGCACACTAGAAACGTGGGCGGCTTCGAAGCAAACATACATTTCCACTTACAGCATGTCCTCAGTGCTGTCTGAGGCTCATAGTTATCCCGTGCCTTAGATACAGACTCGAACGTATCGACAAATGGAAAACAAAAGGATTGAAACTCATTGGCAAAATCTGACCTGCTCCATCGAATGCTGGGAATATTTAAATAAATACATGATCTCAAATCCTTTGGGAAAGCGGTTGCGTGTGTCTGGCCTTTCCTCTCTCTGCCCCCGGACTACTGGTTTATCTAAATTCATCTGTAATCCCGTCGTCTACTCCTCGCTGACAGACTGCAACGACTCCCCATTATGTTGATGAAGAAAACGATGGGAAGATAACAGGGGAAGGCTCGTGGTAAAAACAAGAGTTCAGAATCTGAGCGCGACTGTGCAGTTCCTCGTCGCTACCACTAGCTGGCGCGAGAGCTCTAAAGATGTGATGATATAGTGCATCACCGCTTGTTAATTAATAAAACTGTTTTCAAGCTGCTAGTAGTTACCCGATGAAAAACATGAAAATATTTGACCTAACGCAGCAGCAAAGAGGCAGACATTCCGGTGAAAATAACTTGCGTTTTGTCTTCTAAAGAAATAAAAATGTATCTTTAAAGAATGTGTGAGTTTTGCTTTTTAAATCTTATCCAAATAATAAAACAGAAAGGAAGCCTCCCAAGTAGCCTCAGCTTTCCTCTTAACACATGCATCCCAGCAGCTTTGGGTTTTCCCGTCCTCTCGCTTGCTAGTGAACATGCAGAATACCACGCCTCGAGACTCACGCTAGGGGGCGGAGCCAGCCAACCATCTCGATAATGCGACATTGCTCATTTTAGGACACAGTGAATAAATGTGCGAGAAGTTGTGCATAGTGTTCATGATATGAACTAAGACATGCAGAGTTTGGGGGGATCTGGAGAGAACAAGTTCAAATGCAAAAAAATTCAAAATCTCCCTCGCCAAGAAAACAAGGATTTTTCAGGAAAATTTGATACGTGTAGTATATATGAGGTTAAAATGTAGAAAATGTACAATGATAGATTCTAATTCTTTTCGTGATAGGATGTGAACTCAGATCA
This sequence comes from Peromyscus californicus insignis, assembly GCF_007827085.1. Lineage (NCBI taxonomy): Eukaryota > Metazoa > Chordata > Mammalia > Rodentia > Cricetidae > Peromyscus > Peromyscus californicus. Next base: position 52,990,193 of record NW_026294595.1, read on the forward strand.
AGCAATGGCACACCATAATTTTTATAAAGAAATATAGATTCACTGCTGATCTTTTAAAGTTCCTGAGGATGCTGGTGAGAATCTCACGTGCTGCTGTTACCCACCGACACCTCGTTCCCTGGACCTCGAGAGGAAGAGTACTTGGGAACACAATGGGATGAGGCTGGTTTCTCTGACCTTAGCTGTGGCTTTCACAAGAGGAAAGATAGGAGGCTTTCCTTCCCCAGCCCTTCCCCTAATTCTTCAAAGAAAGAAGATAGGCCTTATTTCGGGTAGGCTTAGATTAAAACGTTCTTCTGGTCACCTGCCCCAGGAACCTGGAGGGAATTGGTTCCAGGAGGCCCTGTTGATGGATGCTCCAGTCCATCCTATGAGATGGCTCATTTTTCGCACAGACGCACACCCTCCTGAGTCATTTAAATCTGCCCTTATTTTATGTGCATTGGTGTTTGCCTGCGTATATTGTATGAGGGTATCAGATCCCCTAGAGTTACAGACAGTTGTGAACTGTCATGTGGGTGCTGAGAATTGAACCTGGGTCCTCTGGAAGGGTAGCCAGTGCTCTTAACCGCTGAGCCATCTCTCCAACCCCTAAGTGCCCCCTTTCTAAATACGTTCTAAAAACAGTTATATTGAAAGACAAAAACACACCAAAAGCCTCTGCACAATTCCAGCGTTCCATTCTTTAAAATACTTGTAGTCTTTTTCGCTTGCAATTGTTTGCATCCATGGATAGAGAGTTGGAGGACAGTTGGAGTGATAGCTGTGCTTACAACTCAGTCTCAGTCTCTCCATCCTCACAGTTCAGACTCTGTACTGTGACTCAGTTTCTCTGTAGTCAGCCAAACTTGGGCAAATGGTTCCTTCCAGGCCAAGACTAACATCCTTGCCTGTGCGGAGTTTTCCCTTTAAGGTATCAATGAGGCATCATCTTTATTTATTTTGTGTAAATTCACTGGTGTGTGTGTGTGTGTGTGTGTGTGTGTGTGTGTGTGTGTGTGTCCACAGCCACACGCCACAGCTCCAGTGTGAAAATCAGAGGACAACTGGCAAAAGTCAGTTCTCTCTCTCTACCCTGTGGATTCTGGGGGGTTAAGCTCAAGTCATCCACCTGGCTATAAGGACCTTCGACCCAATGAGTCAGCTCACTGACCCCATGGAGCATCTTCTTTGAATGTCCCCATAAGGTCCCTAAGGAGCCAGGTCAGAGAGTGGTCTGTAGTGTGAGCGAATACTCCTTTGGATCCTCCTGTCACAATCTCCTTTGTGAAGCTTTTTTTTTTTTTTTAAGATTTATTTATTAATTATGTATACAGTGCTCTGCTTGCATGAATCCCTGCAGGCCAGAAGAGGGCACCAGATCTCATTACAGATGGTTGTGAGCCACCATGTGGTTGCTGGGAATTGAACTCAGGACCTCTGGAAGAGCAGCCAGTGCTCTTAACTGCTGAGCCATCTCTCCAGCCCTTGTGAAGCTTTTGGTATAACTCCTGAGTGACTTGTTAATTGCGGTGGGGGGCGGGGGTGAAGGAAGTGTGTTGCATGTGTACAGGTAGCCCCAGGGCCCAGAAGGGAGTGTCACATGCCCTGGAACTGAAGCTATGGGCAGTTATTAGTCACCTCATGTGGGTGCTGGAAACCAAACTCCAGTGCTTTCAAAAGCAAATGCTCTTGACCCTTGACCAACCCACCTACCTACCCTTCCCCCCACCTCCACCCCACCCCACCCCCCACACACACGACTCTTTACAAAGGAGAACATTCAGAAACTGAAAATGAAATCGGACAAAAGGATCCAAAATTCTCCACTGCAGACACAACACGGAAGTTTGTCCTGCCTGCCATGTGGTAGAAGGTCGGGCTTCCTCCTTGGCCGTCACCAGCAGTTTTGCTGCGTCTTTTCGGGAGATGTGACAGGGAACTGTATTAAATCATAGCATGGAATGCCCTGAGCTCCCTACAGTTATCTTTTGTTATTTACTGGCTTTGACCTCCGTATGGACTACATTAGGTGCTACCAACACCAGCAGGTCCCTCTCCAAAGCCCAGTGCAAGCCTGAGCCCCATGCAGTTTAATTCATATTCCACTCAACACACCCGTTTTATTTCCAGTGGAAATTGCTCATTTAATTGCACTGTAAGTTTTATGGGGTACGCCCCAGGCTGCGTTCTTTATGCTAGGCATTTCAGTATTTATGAGCAGAGCTATACCCAAAACTTCAAACATAAAGTAAAACCAGCAAAATATGCTCTCCTCCGGTTCCATAAATACTTTTCACCGGTTTCATTATTTTTTCCAATGAAATTAAATGAGTGTGTTAACCGTGTAGCACAGGCTACTGCCTGGTATCCTCACAGCTGCTTTTGTCCTTCAGATTCAGGCTGAGGCAGCTCCCCTTTCCTGCCTAGCTGAGAACAGAGGCTGGAGAGACACCTCAGCGGTTAGGAGTGCTCATTGCTCCCGAAGGGGACCTGAGTTTGGTTCCCAGCACCTGCGTCAGGAAGGTCACAGCTGCCTGGACCTCTGGCTTCAGGGTCAATGCCTCTGACCCTCAAGGGCTCTTGTACACACATGGTACACAGAAACTAATGGAAGCAAACACACATTGGCTGTGTGTATATTTAAAGGAGGGTACAGAACAGTCAGAGGGATCCATCCATATGTTCCCTGGCCACAGTAAAGCCCCCTTTGCTCAGAATATAAAGAATTTCCCTACAGAAGACTAATCTGGGAAAGGTGCTGGCATTGGTGTTTAGTGACCAGGACCTGCTTCTAGAACAAATAGACACTCTCGATTACAGAGCCGAGGCGTGTGTTGAGCACTAGAGATGGTTTAAAGGAGGTGTGTTGGCCTTTTGCAGATGATTTTGCCTGTAGCAAATCAAAATGCGTTCCTGGACCCCTCAAATGCCGGACTCCCTTGTTTTGCTCAACCTATGACTGTTTTTATATGCTACTGTAATCCCCCTATATAAAATACCCCTATATAAAAGCCTGTGTCCAGGGAATTCTGAGGTTTGTGACAAATAGTTCTTCGTAGAGACCAAGAACGGCTTTTTGGGTAATTTCAGAGAAGTCTCGCAGAAGCCTCATCGCGGGAGTTTCATGAAAAGGCAAGCAGGAAGGGGTGAAGACAAGAGTCACATGACAACCATCTCTGCGTTTGAAAAGTGTTCTCAGGTCCAGGGGAAGCTTGTCAAACTGCGCGATGTAAGGATGTAGTCAGAGCCACTGAGAAAAGTGATGGAGCTCGAGGATTAATGTTTAAATGGGGGAACAAAACTGAATAGAGAGAAACTAAAGCTGTGCTTTCCGGAAGTTCCAAGAAGGTGTGAGAGCCTTCTAAATAATAATAATCACATAATCACAGGAAGAGGGAATGTTGGACACGTGCCTCTGAGTGGTAGTTCTCAGTGAGTCAAAAAAGTGGGAAGGGGCTGAGAATCCTAACAAAGCCACACTGCTTCTTTGAGAAGAACCCGGGGGACAAAGGCTGCCGGGTGGCAGGTGCACAGGCAGGGACAACCTTCCTCGAGGAGTCGGCTTACATCTACACATCACAGCATCTACGTGGTCATTCCTACGTTAATGGATTCCAAGTTCAAGACTAGCCTGGGCGCGCGCGCACGCACGCACACACACACACACACACACACACACACACACACACACACACACACACACAAAAAAAAAAAAAAAAAAAAAGCTGGGCAGTGGTGGTGCATGCCTTTGACTTGGGAGGCAGAGGCAGGCGGATCTCTGTGAGTTCAAGGCCAGCCTGGACTACAGAGTGAGTTCCAGGAAAGGCACAAAGCTACACAGAGAATCCCTGCCTCGGGGAAAAAACAAAACAACAACAACAAAAAAAAAAAAAACTAGCCTGGGCTACATCAAGAGACCCTGCAAAATGGAAGTTTTCTGTCTGTACAAACACACAGGAAATGAGACTGCTTTCATCTCCCCGTGTGCAGTGAAAACCAAGGTAGAGAGAATACAGTCTACCTCACCAACGGGATCGGGAGGAGTGAGGAACACCGTTCTTTATTCTGTTGTTGGGAGGGGAGGGACTCTTCGTCCCCAGACTCTCTAGGCCTGTTTTGCCCACTCTGCCATTTGCTTTTTGCTCCTGAAATGACAGTTTGAAAGTGAGAGTGGAAAGCCAGGTGTGAGGGCTGACTAGAAGCGGCAGCAAGAATGACTCAGGTGTGGAAGCCTTGGGCGGACCAGGTCAGCCAGGGCTACACTTCAAGCCTCCTTCCCTCCACCTCCCCAGAGATAATGATCCTTCATTCATGAAGCAACCCGTAGAGCTAGGAGCACAGATCTGAGCTCCGCTTCCTGGGAGACAGGCTCAGGTTACTCTGGACATAATGACAGAGAGGAGTCTGAGGTGTGCACGTGGCTGGAGTAAGTGAAAGGAAAGAGTGATGATCCATCTTAGAAATCACACTTCGAGGCTCTTCAGAGAATGGAGGCGGCGTCTGCATGTTCTGAAGGTGGACTTTGGGCCCTGTCATCAAAGGTCACCTGTAGTCTAAAGTTTTCTCAGGTCTCACCCGGCCCCACAGCAAATCTCTCTCACCCAAGGTCCCAAAGCCATTAGGGCCCAAGTAAACACACAGAGGCTTATATTATTTACAAATCATATGGCCTATGGCAGGCCTCTCACTAGCTAGCTCTTATATCTCAAATTAACCCGTTTCTATTAATCTATGTTTTACCGCGTGGCTATGGCGTTACAGGTCTGCTGACACCTTGTTGCTCCTCCGGAGGTGGGCTCGTGTCTCCCCAGACTCCATCTTTCTCTTTCCTGGCTCTCTCCTTGGATTTCCCGCCTGCCTCTAAGATGCCTTGCCATAGGCCAAAGCAGCTTATTTATTAACCAATGAGAACAACATATATTTACAGCGTACAGAAAGACATTCCCCAGTAGTCACCCATCAGACACTTGTACAGGCTCACAGGAAGGCTTGGTGATTTCAATGAGTTGAGCTTAACTCTGAGTTCCAGACTAAGGCATGTGGTACCCCATCAGCTCCTGACCCAGAGGACAGACGTGCTGTCTGTAGGGAAGCTGACAGCAGCCTGTCTCTTAGCTCAGAGGCATCTGAACTTGTCGATAAGATCAAGTAAGCTGAAGAGTTCCCCAGATTCTCTTTGAGTTTATGAGTGATGATGAGACAACAGTCCTCAGTATAACCTTCCATGAGTTCTGAATGAGCACTCTGAATGTGTCCTGTGTACCTACTCATCTGACCACTGTTTAAAAACAAAAATCAAATTTCTATTATCTGCTACCACGTGTCATTAGCAGTCCCAGGAGTATAAGATGCAAGAACAGCCGGTGTGGCATAGTGTGTGTGTGTGTGTGTGTGTGTGTGTGTGTGTGTGTGTGTGTGTGCGCGCGCAGCGCTGCGCGCGCGTGCGCGCGCGCTGGGTGGGGGGTTTGCATTCAGATAGTTTGGCTTGGCTTCGTATTTGTTGTTTCTTGCAAAGATCAGAACCATTAATCTCAGCACTTGAGAGGCAGAGGCAGGTGAATATCTGTGAGTTCAAGGCCAGCTTAGTCTATGGGGAGTTTCAGGCCAGCACTACAGAGTGAGACCCTATCTAAAATAAATGCCTAAGGTCAGAACCACAGGCATGTGGTCAGTTCTAACACACCAAGCTGTGTTCTTCCTGTCTGGACAGCAGACACCAGCATAGCCACCCTTATAGGGCAGGCCACTGCTGAACAGGACAATCATCGAGGACGTCTGAACAGAACATTGAATTATATTTCTTTGCAAAAAGAGAGCTGTTCTTTTCACGCTGGTTCTCTGGGTCTGCGAGATGACTCAGCCGGCAAAGGTGTCTGCTGTGCCAGCTTTATAACAAGAAAGCCTGGGAACAAGAGTTTGACCTGCAGAACCCACGAGAGGGAAGGTGAGGGTCAACGGCAGTCCTTAAAATCCAAAACAACAATGGTAAGAAAACAAAAACTCCTGGCTGATGTATACATATATATATTTTATATATATATTATATATATTATTTAACTATATTTTATGTGCATTGGTGTGAGAGTGTCAGATCCTCTGGAACTGGAGTCACAGAGAGTTGTGAGCTGCCATGTGGGTGCTGGTACTTGAACCCGAGTCCTATGGAAAAGCAGCCAGTGCTCTTAACCTCTGAGCCATTTCTCCAGCCCCTGGTCTGCGTTTTTACAGTGTGCTCCATTCAAATCAAAGAGAAAAACCATGTTTGCTTTAACCTCTGCCCTAAGTCCATTCTTGGTCACCATTCCTTCTAAGAGAGATTACTTAATTGTAAAAAAAAAAAAAAAAAAAAAAAAGCGCCACACCCAGACCAAAGAGGAACACAGCCTGACCCACACAGTCCCCAAGGGCAAAGGGAAAAAAGGCAATTTGTGCAGCAAAATGAGGCATCCAAATAAGCATCAGACAGAAGACCCGGGGCAGGAAGGACCCTGGATGGCTCTGTCCTTCCACTCACTCGTCCGACCCCAGCTTCCTCTTCTGCTTCCCCTCTCTGTGAGCATGGAAGGAAACTGAAGTACTGCTGAGGGTCAAGCATGCCCGGACAGATCTGTCAGACTAGTGGGGCAGGATTTGCCAAGGCCCAAGGGGCCCCTGGCAGGGACCCAAAACGGGTCTGCTTCTTAAACTCAAACACATCCAGACAAGTTTAGCAAATAGAGGGGCAGGCAGTGAGGAATGGGGTGGGAGTGGGTATGTTTGAACTGTGAACATGCTCCCCCACTGTCCCTCAAAGGAACATACACACACATACAAACACACACACACACACACACACACACACACACACACACACACACACACGTTCTCCAGGAAGAGGGAGAGTCTTAATCATCGAGTTAATCGCGTGACAAGGAGACTGACTCATTTCCTCCTTTGAAAATCATTCACAGGATGATTTTTTGCTCTGAGAAAATCGGGACAGAAGGTCAGAATCTGTGTACCCAATGGCATCATCTCGGTTACAGGTCCAGAGAGGGTTCGAGATCAAGTCCGAAAAACAAGCCTGCACTATGCCTCTGTACACAGGAGACCAGGTGTCCTGCAGGGGACCGTGGCCAAAGGACAAGCAAGGGCAACTCAGAGCCATAGGCTGTAACTGGTGACTCAGTACCACATGACCCACCTCCTTGGTTTCCTATTATTCCAGAAAAAGAAGCAGTAATTGGTGAAGGATATAAGATGTGGGTTTGGGTTTGTTTACAGTATGACCAAATCAAAAAGACAATAGCTCTTCATCCATTCTCTCTCTCCCCCAAGCCTACGGTGGCCTTAGAGTTTTTAAAACGCGGTGACACAAGGGTCAGATGTACAGATATAACCATGAGATGACTTGACAGTACAGTCCTTTTCTGGAGGGGGGGACTGGGCCTCGGGTGGCCTTCACCATCTTCGTTCTTTGTTCTGGAGACTTTTTCTTTGTAATTCAAGTCCAGGTCTGAAGAAAATGGGGTAGAAATTCCATTTTACTTTTTATTTTTTATTTTTTTGGTTTTTCGAGACAGGGTTTCTCTGTGTAGCTTTGCGCCTTTCCTGGAACTCACTCTGTAGTCCAGGCTGGCCTCGAACTCACAGAGATCTGCCTGCCTCTGTCTCCCAAGTGCTGGGATTAAAGGCGTGTGCCACCACCGTCCAGCAAAATTCCATTTTTAAACTCAGACTTTTGAAAAGGAGAGTTTCAAGGATTTGGGCGAGAGAGTGGATATTTATATCCATGTGTTCAGGCCCAGCTGGGTTGTCGGTTGGTCCATTTGGTAGGAGCCCTGGTAGGGAAAATCCTTCCGTACCTCTCTGAGGTCAGCTTCAAGCTACAAACTCCTGCTTCCCTGCTAAACCTAATTTTGTGAGTAAGAGCTCTGACAGCACAAGAGTGTCAGTCTTTACAATCCTTTTTTTTTTTTTTTTTTTTTAGAAAGGATCTCAGTACGTGGTCCTGGCTGGCCTGGAATTCCCTATGTAGACCAGGCTGGCCACGAACTCACAGAAATCTACCTGCCTCTGCCTCCTGAGCCCTGGGATTAAAGATGTGCGCCACCACACCTAACTTGTCTTTACAGTTGTTGTTGTTTTTCCAGAGCTGAGGACCAAACCCAGGGCCTTGCGCTTGCTAGGCAAGCACTCTACCACTGAGCTAAATCCCCAACCCCTGTCTTTACAGTTTTTTAGCATCTCCTATGTCGCACCCTGCTCCAGCTGGCTCCCTCTGAACATGAGTGGCTGTCACACCGTCACTTCTAGAGGGCCTGCTTAGGATACTACTACACCGAGAAACCCCAAAAGTAGCAAAGTTGTGCATTGATCCAGTACATCTCCTCCTTACAGATTTGTGGGAAAGATGCTGAGAAGAATGAAAATTGGGAACCTAAAGAAACCACTGTGGATTTATTGCAGCCCCCCAAATTTCTACATTGAAGTTTACCTCCGGGTATGATGGTATGTGGAGTCAGGGCCTTTGAGAAGTAGTAAGTAAGTCTTATATGAGGCCATCTTTGGTTTTTTTCTTCTGTATGTTTTGTTAATTCATATGTATGATACATGAACCACTTACGTGCAGTGCTCACAGAAGCCAGAAGAGGGTGGCAGATCCCCAGAACCCCAGAACCAGAGTTATAGACAATTGTGAGCAGTCATGTGGCTGCTGGGACTTGAATCAGGGTCCTCTGGAAGAGCAGCCAGTGCTCTTAACCACTAAGCCACTTCTCCAGCCCTCATCTTTCTCTTAAAAAAAAAAAAAAATTAGCCAGGTGGTGGTGGTGCATGCCTTTAATTCCAGCACTCACTCGGGAGGCAGAGCCAGGCGGATCTCTGTGAGTTCAAGGCCAGCCTGGTCTACAGAGCTCCATGACAGCCAGGACTATTACACAGAGAAACCCTGTCTTAAAAAAACAAAAATAATAATAATAATAATAATAATTTATTTTATGTGTATAAGTGTTCTGCCTATGTGTGTGTCTATACAGCATGTACTGCCTGGTGTCCTCAGGGGCTGGAAGAAGGTGTCAGATCCCCTGGAACTGAATGAAGTCACAGACAGTTGTGAGCTGCCATGTGGGTGCTAGGAATCAAACCTAGGCCCTCTGAAAGAACAGCCAGAGCTCTTAACCACTGAGACATCTCTCCAGTCCCCAAAGAACATCTTTCTAAATTCAACTCCTGTACTGTGTCCCAACCCGACCAAAATGGAGTCAGTTACGCTAAGTACTACATATCAAATTGAAACCTTACATGATCAGATGAGACTCCAGACAGACAGGCTTTTCTGAAAAGCAGGTAAAGATTCAGTGGTAGAGTGTATTTGGCATTTGCAGATTTGAACCTGGGCACAGAAAAAAAAAAAAAAAAACTCCTTAAAGTTATAAAATAGCCTGCAGACATTACCTTACTCCCTCCTTTCCTCTGAAACTCTCTCTGCCCCTCATTGTCCTCCATTTCCTTCACTGCCTTGCTCCAAAAATTCTAGAACACATAGAGCTATTCAGCCTGACTGAGTGAGGAATTTGTACGAGCGCCTTGGCTCGGAAGACTTTCCAATTGCCAGCCTTACAATGAAGGAAGAGGGGCTTCACTTTGCAGGAGTTCCGGAAGACACTGGAACCAGCTGGTGTCGTGGTGGGGCGATTGATTGGTTGATGAATTTCCTTCTTTCCTCTCTTCCATTCATGCACGTCAACGGAGAACCAATCACTGGTTTATTTTCTTGCTCTTCTGGTTTCTTTGTGGGTTTTTGTTGTTGCTGCTGCTATTTCCTTGTTTGTTTTTAGACATGACCTCATCTAGCCCAGACTGGCCTCCAGTCAGCTGAGGCTGACCTTAAACTTCTGATCTTGGCCTCCACCACCCTAGTGATGCAATTACACAGCAGCCTGAGCCACAACACCCAGGTCGTGCAGTGCTGGGGACCAAACCCAGGGCTTTGTCTCTGCCAGGCGAGTACTCTGCTGACTGAGGTGCAGCCCCATCCCGAACGGACTTCATTCTGAGAAGTCATGTGATAGACTGCTGCCCGCTAGGAGCAAGCCTCTCCTGTGGCTTTTGCTGCTTTGGGCTGCTGTGTTCACAGGCCTGTGTGTTTGCTTCTTGTTAACAAAAATATCACTTGACTACTTTTCTTTCTTTAACAACCCTCCATGCTAACTTTCACATGTATTTACATATGTATTTTAATATTTACATAAATTTTAATATTGTGTATTATGTTATCAGGAGACAGAGAATAAGCTTCTGTGCATAGGCTAGGTAGGAATCCACAGCGAAATTCTCACAAGTCTTTCCACAGGCAGAACAAGCCAACCAAAGAAAAGAAAAGCCAGGCGTTGGTAGCACACACCTTTAATCCCAGCACTCAGGAGGCAGAGGCAGGCAGATACCTGTCAGTTCGAGGACAGCCTGCTCTACAGAGTCAGGTCCAGGACAGCCAGGGCTACACAGAGAAACCCTGTCTCAAAAAAGCAAAAAGAGAGAGAGAGGGAAGCCTGGGAGCAGAGGTGAGCAGCACGGAGCCTTTCCCAGGCAGTGTGGCTGAGAGCCGAGACTATTTCTCCTCACCTTTATTCTGTACGTACCAGGTGCTTTGCTACAGACCTCTGTCCTTCCTTCCAAAAGCTCTAGTCTGTCCTCAGTGTAGCGGGATTTGTCGTTTGTTTGTATGGCAGGCAGTGAGCAATGGGTCTGATGATTACCAGCCTGGCCCAGTCTACCTCCCACATAATATCACCACTGAAATGAGTTTCAAAAACCACTGGCTAGCAAGCACAAAGCTGTGGGTTCAGTCCCCAGCTCCGGAAGAATCAAAACAAACAAACAATAACCCAAGAGTTTACTCACAAGGTCGCCACACACATAGAATAGAAAGAGTCAGCCTCAAATCTCTCCCAAAAGATAAAGTTTAGGGGTGTTAATAACAGAAGAAAGCCAGGCATAGTGGCATACACCTTTAAGCCCAGCACAGGCAGAGTCAAGCAGATCTATGATTTTGAGACCAGCCTGGTCTACAGAGCGAGTTCCAGGACAGCCAGAGTTACATAGTGAGACCCTGTCTTGAAACAACAACAATAAGAAGAACAACAACATAAAGAAATCAAGTGGTCTAAGGCCTAGGGAAAGGAGCTTGGGGTCAGGAAAGTGAAGTAGTAGTAATCAGTGGTCTATATATACTCAAACTTCACTGGAAGCATGCTTGGAAAATGACAGCATTAACATGCCCTGCGGGCAGAACCCTGTTCCTGTGACACCACAGTCATTCACTGGACTCTTGCACAGGCTTCATGGACAGTCAGTGGCTTCAATCAGTTGGAGCTACCTCTAAGCTCCTCAAAAAGCTATATAGGCCATCACTACCTTCATGACCCATCCCTCCTCAGAGGTGCTATCTGCAGCAAATCGAATTGGAAGCCTCTTGCCCAGCTCTGCCACCTCCCAAATTGACGACAAAAGCAAGCAAGCGAGGTCAGAGGGCTTGCTCCTGGTTACCCTCGGTTTCACATTAGCTTCCTCACTCCGGGCAGCCCTGAGTACTTCCTATACACCCTACAGGAACCGAGGCCTCTCCTCACCCTGGGAGAGAAAGAGCTGATCCCAGAAGGACAGGCAGGAAAAGGAGGTAAATGTTCATCCCTGGGTCCGTCCAGGCCTGGGGTCGGCACCTCCAGAGAGAGGAACTTGTCAAGAGCCGAGGACTTGGAAGACGGACCACAGGAGGAGATCTAGAATGCACTGAGTTAGGGAAGAAGGGCTCAGGCCAGTCACAAGGAGGCAGAACAGAAAGAGTGCCACGGGTCCAGCCCCGGGATAGAGTGTCAACGGGCGGGCGGGCGGGCAGCTGAGGAGAAAGCAGTGCCCATTTGGGAAGGAAAACTGGTGAGCCAGAGCTAAGCTGGGAAAAAGAAAAGCCACCCGCCATAGTCCGAGCAGTAGGATGCTAGAATAAACAGCACAGAGCACACGGGGCAGGAGCTGGAAGATGCAGCGTGCATGACGTGTGCCCGACACTAGCGCTTTAATGGAGAGTCCATTTCACTACCGCCGGCAGCACCTCTGTGTGGTGAGTGGAATTAGCCTCATCTTATAGATGGGAAAACAGGGGAAGGAAAACGCATTCCTCTACAGCGAGTCCACGGTGCAGCCCGGCTTCAAAACGAGGTAGTGTCACCCAGCACTCACTCACCCTAATCAGAGGAGAATAACAGAGCGAAACTGGAAAGAGCAAATTCATGCTTTCCAGTGAGCACCTGAGGTTAGAGTCTCACAGTCTACCTCGTCTCTGTGTAGACTGGGCACCCAGATTCTTTCATACCGGTGAAGAGACACTTCGGCTCACCTGACAAATGCTGAGCACATTGCACACGGACACAATCGTTTGTTCAACAAATATTTATGCATCATCTCTCCCCAGTTGCATGCCCCGTGCCAGGTGATAAGAATCCCTGCTCGCAATTACGATCAACTGTGAACTCAGTGGCCAGGGGTTATTACTAGAATTCAGAAGATGAAGAACAATCTTCAGGTTTAAGTGTGTGTGTGTGTGTGTGTGTGTGTGTGTGTGTGTGTATGTGTGTGTGTGTGTGTTAAAATTTTTTAATAATTTATTTATTTTTATTGTATTTGCATTGGTGTTTTGCCTTCAGATCTGTCTATGTGAGGGTGTCAGATCTTGGAGTTATAGACAGCTGCCATGTGGGTGCTGGGAATTGAACCCGGGTCCTCTGGAAGAGCAGTCAATGCTCTTAACCACTGAGCTATCTCTCCAGTCCTTTGTGTTAAATTTTTAATACAAAGTTCTAGCAACTACTGATTTCCCCATCCCATCCCCAAAACCTCCCATGCAGTATCTGCAAAGTTACTCCACACCTCTTTTAAATGAGTGACCGAGGCCCTAAAAAGCTCAGGAAATGGGCTGCTATCATTAAACAAGTAAGGGGAAGAGATTCAAATCTGGATTCCTGTTCTAAACATTTCCATGTTCCCTCCGTGGCTCTTCACTGCTATGGCAGAGTCCAGGCCCAGAGCAAAGCCAGCGATCATCAATCAGAGCTCCACACACTTTCTAAACTAGGATCTCAACCCACTGTTCAACTATGCAGATTTTCACAAAAGAAACCCATGTGTAGTGGATGTGAGGTGCATTTGAAAAAAAGAGAGTGTTGAATTCAAGGCTGATAGCAAGAAAAGTTGTTTAGTTCATGAGAAAAACATCTTGCCTTTAATTAAGTCTTTCTCTCCCCCCCCACCCTGTGTGTGTGTGTGTGTGTGTGTGTGTGTGTGTGTGTGTGCGCGCACATGCGCATGTGATACTATAATGACTTCAGGTCTTCTGAGAATGCATATATCTTCTGTTAGTGTGCATGTGTGGCAACTAGTTCCTGCTAGAGCAGGATCAACCTGACTGTAGCTTCAAGGACATAACCACAAAGAGGCATTCAGGCCATCAGGAGACAGAGCTACAAGGATACAGCTTCTGTTTTCCTTGGGTGTCCCACATCTAACTGTTTGTCTACCTGATATCAGTTTGAGAATGAAATGTCCCTCGTAGTCTTGTGTATTTAAACATGGTAGTTTCCGGTTATTGATGCCCTTTGGGGAGATTATAAAACCGTTAGCACATGAGGACTGGGACTGGGGAGGGGGCTCAGTGGTTGAAGGCACTTACTGCTCTTGCAGAGGACCTGAGTTCACTTCCCACCACCCACATCAGTCAGCCACAGCTGCCTGTAACTCCAGCTCCAGGCAATCTGACACCCTCTTTTGGCCTCTGTAGAAACCTGCACACAGGTGGCAGGCACACACATACACATACATTTTTTAAAAATAAATCTTTAAAATAGCATGGGGACTGAATGGCAGACACAGCCAGTGGCAGCAGGTCTTTAAGGGGTTCAGCTAAGATTGATTCCTATTGTATTTTCTGATTTCTGATCTGCTGAGATGTGAACAGCTTCAGATCTCATGCACATGACATGCACACACAGCCTAGAGCCTCTCTACCGACCTTTCCTGCCATAATGAACCAAACCCTGTGGAATCATGAGCTAAAGTAAGTACTTCCTCTCTTACCTGGCTACTGTCACAGCTGTGAGAAAACTGACTCATATCTTTTGATTCCCATCTTGGTGAAAATACAAAGCAATGCCAGGCACAATATAACGTACAATTTCTCTGGAAGACCCAGAGATTTTTTTTTTCTGGCCTTATGCATACACACACCTTGTGATCCAGTGACCATGTGCGAACATAATCCAAGAAAAGTGAAAAGCAACAAATACAGAGAGCTAACACGAAAAGAAAGGAGGAATTCAAAGTATGTGATCAGCTCTTCCCAGCAGACTCAGTTACGTTTCTGCAGCTGGGATGAAATACCATGACCGAGGCAACTTATAGAAGAAAGGGTTGATTTGGAATTCACTGTTTCCAAGGGTGAGTCCATCATCATGGTAGGAAGCACGGCAGCAGCAGGCAGGCAGGCAGGCAGGCATGGTATTGGAGCAGTACCTGAGAGCTTACATCTAATCTACAAGTTAGAGGCAGAGGGAGAGACACTGGACCTAGTGTGGGCTTTTGAAACCTCAAAATCCACCCCCATTTACACATGTCTTCCAACAAGGCCACACCTCCAAAACAGTTCTATCAGTTAGGAACCAAGCATTAAATATATGAGCCTATATGGGGGCCATTTTCATTCAAATCACCACACACTAATTAGACAGCACCTACATGATGCCTACTAGATCCAATGAAAACATTCCCTTATAGGTTGGTTCACTTTCTGCCTGAAAGACATGTCCAGCCCTTGGAGAGATGGCTCAGAGGTTAAGAGCACTGGCTGTTCTTCCAGAGGTCCTGAGTTCAATTCCCAGCAACCACATGGTGGTTCACAACCATCTATAATGAGATTTGGTGCCCTCTTCTGGCCTATAGGCATATGTGCAGGCAGAACACTGTATACATAATAAATAAATAAATCTTTAAAAAAAAAAAAAAAAGACGTGAAAGACGTGTCCAAATACAGAGGACCTACCAGGACCTATCAGGTACCCCATGGGAAAACACGGGAGAAGCCCAGGATTTTCTGTAGGGATTAGGTGAACACTGGGTTATCTATGCCCAGATGCTGGATCAGAGAAAGTCACTTGCATAACTGGAATGAATAAACCCAACTGTTAACAGAAGCCCCCTGGAAAATGGCTGTGCCCTAGGGTCTCCCTCCTCAACCTGACTGTCAGGCATAACGTTTAGGATGTGGGTGAGACCACTGCTGAGCTGGAGAAGGTTAAACATGGCTGACAAAGGACAGATCAGGCAACAAAATGTGACCAGAAAAGGGGAGGAACGAAACTGGGGAGGAAAGAGGGGCTCAGATAAAAGAAAGTGGATGCGGTGTGGTTTGCTCCGTGGGCACACAGCAAAGATACCCCACTACAGTCTTGGTGGCCTTGTGGAAGGAACTTAGACAAACAAGGGTTCAGCCTTTCTCCTCTGCCCCTCTAAAGGGACAGAAGAGGCATTTTCGTACTCTGGTATTTGCTAGCTGTCTTAGTGATGGTTAGTAGCTGTGATGAAACACCGTGACCAAAGCAACTCGGAGAGGAGAGGGTTTATTTGACTTACACTTCCATATAGCTGCTCATCATCGAAGAAAGCCAAGACAGGAACTCACACAGGGCAGGAACCTGGAACAGAAGCTGATGCAAAGGCCATGGAGGGATGCTGCTTTCCTGGCTCACTCTTCATGGCTTTCTCAGCCTGCTTTCTTATAGAACCCAGGACCACAAGCTCAGGGATGGCCCATCCTACAATGAGCATCAATCACTAATTAAGAAAATGTCCTACGGGTCTGCCTACAGCTGGATCTTATGGAGGCATTTTCTCAATTGAAAATCCCTCCTCTCTGATGACTCTAGCTTGTGTCAAGTTGACATAAAACTAGCCAGCACACTAGCTATGTGATGACTCCCTTCGAGTCCCTGACATCATCCCAATGAAAACAAGAGGGAACAAACAGATGGAACACACTATCTACTATCCTCCAAAAAGAAGACAGCCTTTCTGATAGAGATGGGTGCCCCAGAGCATGTTTTTTTGGGGATTTTTTTTGGTTTTTGGGGTTTTTGGTTTTTTGTTTTGTTTTGTTTTTTGTTTTTTGTTTTTCAAGACAGGGTTTCTCTGTAGCTTTGGAGCCTGTCCTGGACTACCTCTGTAGACCAGGCTGGCCTCGAACTCACAGAGATCCACCTGCCTCTGCCTCCCGAGTGCTGGGATTACAGGCATGTGCCATCACCGCCAAGCTTTTTTTTTTTTTTGATTTATTTTTATTTTATGTGCATTAGTGTTTTGGTATGGGTGTCGGGTCCCCTGGAACTGGAGTCACAGACAGTTGTGAGCTGCCATGTGTGTGCTGGGCATCAAACCCAGGTCCTCTGGAAGAGCAGTCAGTGCTCTTAACCACTGAGCTATCTCCCCAGTCCCCCAGAACATGTTTTGAGACCCTAAGTATTTCTTGATGGATGTGGAGACGGAACATCACAGCAAAGCAAGATTCATTGCATCCAGGCATTGGAAGAGTGCCTCCCACTCCTTATTTGGTATTAATCTCTCTGGACTCTGAAAACATTCTAGGAATGGACACTCCCTTAAGAAGGACATTATGAGCCGGGTCGTGGTGGCACACGCCTTTAATCCCAGGACTGGGAGGCAGAGGCAGGCGGATCTCTGCGAGTTTGAGGCCGGCCTGGTCTATAGAGCGAGATCCAGGAAAGGCACAAAGCTACACAGAGAAACCCTGTCTCAAAAAACCAAAAAAAAAAAAAAAGAAAGAAAGAAAGACATTATGGGGAAGGGAGAGATGGTTCAGTGGTTAAAGAGCCCTGGCTGTTCTTATGTTCTTATAAAAGAGCCATGTTTGGTTCCCAGCACCCACGTGATGGCTCACAACCAGCTGCAACTCCAATTCCAAGGCATACAATAGCCTCTCCTGGCCCCTGAGGGCATCACACATGCATGGCTACACACAGAGACATGAAAGCAAAACATTCGTACACATACACATAAAAATAAAAGTAAAAATGTAAAAGAAAAAGGAGGAGGAGACAGACAGACAGACACTACCTCCATGGGGAAACTTCAACTCCCAGTCTGAGAAGGACAGCACTACGGGAGGCTGTTTGTCTTTCCACCTGCACACAGGTGGCGAACAGTGGGCAGGACAAGTTGCCAGGTAGACACGCGGAGATGCTGAGATTGGAGCGAATGTCAATGAATGAGAGTGGACTGGGGTTTACGGTAGCCTGTCTGGCCTGCAAAAAAAAGCCAGACACAACTTGGATAAAGACCAAAGACTTGAAGAACCAGTTCTCCTTCCCTTGGGAAGGAAGACAGTGGAATTCCCCAAGTGATAACTCCTGGCTCTACTGAAGGGATGCTCCATCCGGTAGAGACTATACTCTTAGCACACCTAGCCAAACGACCGTATTTGCAGTCATTCCCGTAAGGGAGTAGGCTGCCTACCCCACCAAGACTCAGAGGCTGATGCATCTACCACTGAGTTGAATCCCCAGGCCCTGTCCTTACTTAGCCTTGCTGCCTCCTCAGCCATGTTTCTGTTAGTGAATTTTGCCATGCAGTCTTGTTTTTGCTTTTTTCCTTTGGTCCCATAACAATTTTAGTTGGTGGTTCTCCCACACTGGGACCAGGTTGTTCTGGACAGACATCTATAAGCCATGCAAAGGATTTAAAATACAATAATGGGGGAATGTCTTTCTGTACGTTGCGAATATGTTTTCCTCTGACTGGTTGATAGATAAAGCCATTTGGCCTATGGCAAGGCAGCTTAGAGGCAGGCGGGAAATTCAAAGAGAGAGACAGGAAGAAGGGAGGGAGAGACGACAGTGAGCTGCCCAAAGAGCAAGTCACAGGGACGCAGGTAAAGCCACAGAACATGTGGTGATGCATAGATTAATAGTTAAGGGCTAATTTAAAATATAAGAACTAGCTAGCAAAAGGCTTGAGCCATGACCATGCAGTTATGATTAATATAAGCCTCTGTGTGTTTATTTGGGGGACACAAGTGGGAAAGATGTGTCCCGACTGTGGACCAGGCAGGACACAGCAAAACTTTAGCTACAATATAACATTAAGTTATTTATAAATATGCAATCAGGACTGGAGAGATGGTGCATTGGGTAGGAGCACCTGTTGGACAAGTGTGAGAAACAGAGTTCAGATCCCAGAGTGTAGATGTAACCAACCGTCTTATTAAATAAGAAACACAGAGCCGATTCAGAGAAGAAAACCAAGAGGTCAGAGCTAAGAACCTTACCCTTCCTGCTTCAGCCAAGAGAGCTCTCCGAAAAAGGCCTACTTCTTGTGTGTATGTCTTTATATAGTCTAGCTGTTCTGCCTTCTCATTGGTTGTAAACCCAAACACGTGACTGCCTCGTCACTACCTGCATGTACAGCCCTCCAGGTCCTCTATGGTATTGAGATTAAAGGCGTGTGTCTCCAATGTTGGCTGTATCCTTGAACACACAGAGATCTACCTAGCTCTGCCTACCAAGTGCTGGGATTAAAGGCGTGCGCCACCGCTGCCACGCACTTGCTATGGCTCTAATAGCTCTGACCCCCAGGCAACTTTATTTATTAACATACAATTAAAATCACATTTCAGTACAAGTAAAATACCACCACACCAGAGCCCATGTGAAATTGAGTATGGTCCCATACAAACCTGTAACCCCAACACTAGGGTGAAAGGAAGACAGAAGAATCCTGAAGCTTGCTGGCTGCCAGCACAGCAGGAAAAAAATGTGAGCACCAGGTTCACTGAGAGACTCTGCCTCAAAGAAACAAGGTGGGGAGTGATAGAAGAGGAAATGCTGTGCCTTACGACTTCTGTGCATGCACCCACATGCACAGACCTGCACATAAATACACACACATCACACATACACATCACACACACAGTTTTTTTTAATGCCGAATGTTGTTTATTGAAGGAGGGAGGAGGTCTTAAATACAGGCTTACAGCACAATGGGAAAACCCCAGAGGGCAGAAGTCCCCTACAGATGTTTTACAATCTTGCATCTAAGCTGTTAATGCACATTATGCAGGATACACAGACAAGGAACTTCCCTTAAGCATTCAGGAGGGTGGAACCCGGCAGGGAATTAGCATAGGGAGGATATCAAGATCAAAGTCAGCAAGCAAGGCAACAGTTACCCAAAACGGGGGCCAGGATCCTACAGGTCCCCCTTTTACTAAAAAATGAGCTTCTGGGGCTGGAGAGATGGTTCAGAGGTTAAGAGCACCGACTGCTCTTCCAGAGGTCCTGAGTTCAATTCCCAGCACCCACATGGTGGCTCACAACCATCTGTAACGAGATCTGGCACCCTCTTCTGTATACATAATAAATAAATCTTTAAAAAAAAAAATGAGCTTCTGACTTAGGTTGCGTGGGACGTCAGCAGGTCACCTTATCCGTCATGGAGACGCCTGCTCAGGCCACACAGGCGCTCTGTCTTAGGTTGGTGAGCGCCCCCCAGGCATTACCCGTCTCTGAATACTCATTATCATACAGGTTCAATCGTCTGTGAGCTGCAGAGTTAACTGCTGCTGAAGATCTAAAAGTGGCACTGGGCTTGCAATCTGTGTGTTCAACACAGAAAAGACCAACAGAGGTCCTATCCTACCCATAGCCAGTAGGCTAAAGGCAACTGAGCCATTCCCTTCCTTAACAAGCCTTACTGCAAATTGGAGTCCTTGTAAGATGGTATCCGAAAAGCAAATGGAACTTGAGTTTATAAATTTATAATTTTCAAAGCCAATCGAAATGTATATAACTATTGAATTAAATTTATCATGCCCAATAGAATGAAAGATTAACTAACTATGGTAGCTACTTTTGCTGCCAGGGTCTCCACTGTGCTAGCTGTAGTAAGCAATTATGAAATGGTAATCGCAGAAACAGTAGCAGCGGTGGCCGCCATTGCTTTAACAGCAACAACGGCAGCAGCAATGTCAAATTCTCTTCTGGAGCATGTGGGCATCCACTGGCATGGACACAACTCCAGGAACACGAACCGCCAAGGCCCATTTTTCTTGATCCCAGCACAACTTAGGCTGGCAGCTCTTCTGGAGAATCCAAAAGCATGGCTACAGTTCCTAGGCTTACGTTAATGCTTGCCAAAGCTGGTCATATTGGGCTCTCAATCCCCATTGGCATCGGAAGTGGAGAGTTTTTCATTAAGGCCCAATAGGTCTCTGTCATGTTGGGTTTCAGCAGCAGCCACAGGGTGCACACAGCGCTCAGGAATCCAAAGAGAAGCCTCATTGTCCTGAGGAAAGACATAAACAGAACCCTGGACCCACACCAACACCAAATCGGGTCTCCTCCAAGTGCTAGTAGAAAGATCCTTCCATCGCTCCAGAGGGTGATTTGCAACAGGAGACCTCCAGTGCTTATCTGCAGACACACACAGTTTTTAAAAATAAAAATAAAATAAACCATGAAATCTTGTTTGATAAGATGACAAGTATGGAACTCGGGGTATGGCACAACGGTAGAGAGCTTGTCCAACATGCACAAGGCCCTGGGTTTGATCCCCAACAACACACACACACACACACACACACACACACACACACACACACACACACGGAGCTAAGTAAGATTTCTCATAAGAATATTAATAATTATGTTTCTTAATATTGTTCTACTTTTCTCCTATTTACAATTTTCCTTATTGAAGATTTTGTAGGGTTTTTTTTAATTGTTAAGAAAAAATTATAATATGTAAAGAGGGGACATGTTTTGCATTAGAAGTGTCTGTGGATGTTTGATTTCACTTTCCAAATTGTGAAGGTAAAAAACTAGACTGGCAAACTTGCGGGGGTTTGTATGTTTGTTTGTTTGGTTGGGTGGTTGATTTTCTTATTTAGCACTTAACACTCAGTCTCTGTCCTTCTCATATTAAAACACAGTGAGCTCACAGGTGGTGGTGGCCACACCTTTAATCCCACCACACGGAGGCAGAGGCAGGAGGTTCTCTGAGTTCCAGGCCAGCCAGGGCTACACAGAGAGACCCTGTCTGGGAAAGCAACAACAATGAAGCTCCCGATATGCCAAAATGTTTTCCAGGAATGTGATACATTGACTGCCTTATTCATTGAAATAGAAACTCTGTGGTCTTCTCCTCCTCCTCCTCCTTCTTCCTCTTTCTCTCCTTCTCCTTTTCTTCTTCTTCTTTTTTTTTTTTTTTTTTTTTTTTTTGATTTTTCCAGACAGGGCTTCTCTGTGTAGCCTTAGTTGTCCTGGATCTCGCTCTGTAGACCAGGCTGGCCTTGAACTCACAGAGATCTGCCTGGCTTTGCCTCCCAAATGCTGGGATTAAAGGCATGCCTTTGTGTGTGTGTGCGTGTGTGTGCATGGAGGGCAGAAGAACCTGTGACTCCTGGAGCTGTTGTTGCAGGTGGTTGTGAATTACCCAGTGTGGGTGCAGGGAACCAACTCCAGTCCCCAAAAGAGAACAGCAAGCACTCTTAACCACCGTGCCATCTCTTCAGCCCCAAGTTTGCCTTCTTGTAAAATGCAGTACAAATGGAACCCGCCCCGCCCCCCAAAAAATCCCACAAATTTTAGGGCTGCGAGATGGCTTAGCAGGTAAAGGCACTTGCTGCCAAACCTGACCGCCAGGGTTCAATCCCAAGACCCACACAGTGAAAGGCTGGAACTGAGTCCCACAAGTGTCTCTGAGCTACGCACGTTACCATGGAAGACAGGCGCCCACACTCCCACTATGGAATGTGGGCACACACACATCTGCACACAAAGAAAAATCAATTTAAAATTGTAAAGACAAATTGAGGAGGGAGGGAGAGGCTAATAATTTTCCAGGATAAGGAAAGACAAGCTTTCCTATTAGGTTGTCTCACAGACTGGGGCCCTGCAAAAAAAAAAAAAAAACAAAAAAAAACCCGAGGAGAGATTTTCCTCTCCCATCTAATATGCCCTCTGTAATGATTAATATTGGCCATGGACTTGAAATCTGAATGTGGGCGACACCATCCCACGGGCTGAGGAACTGACCTGAATGAAAGAGAAGGTAAGCTAGAATCTGGTGTTGTCTCTGCTTCCTGAGTGAAGACGCAGTGTGCCAGGCTGCCTCACACTCCTGCCACCGTGACCGCCCCACATTGCAGACTGCACCCTTGAGCTGTGAGCCAAATCAACCTCTCATCCCTAAAGTTTTGTCAAGTAATGAGACAAATAACTGGCACATTCAACATAATTTGGGAAAGGGTGAGAACTCTCGGGGAGAGGATGTACCAGGACAGTATTCTGAAGCCACTGGGCTCAATGAAATAATTGCAGATCACTCACAAATTCACTTTGGCTCTTCTGACTGGCCCAGAACTCATGATTCTCCTGCCTCAGCTTTCCTAGTTCTGGGATCACAGGTATGGTTCGCTGTACCACACTGTCTAATGTGGTGGCACATGCCTTTAATCCCAGCAAGTACATTTTTGTGAGTTCAAGGTCAGGCCTGTCTACATAGTGAGTTCAGGCTAGTCAGGGATACAAAGTGAGACCCTGTTTAAAAAAAAAAATTCAGGCCAGGCGGTGGTGGCGCACGCATTTAATCCCAGCACTCGGGAGGCAGAGGCAGGCGGATCTTTGTGAGTTCAAGGCCAGCCTGGTCTACGAAGCGTGCAAAGCTACACAGAGAAACCCTGTCTCAAAAAAACAAAAACAAAAACAAAAAAATTCAAGCCAGCAAGATGGCTGATGGAGTAATAGTGTTTGCTTCCCAAGTCCACAATCCAAATTTGATCTGGGGACCCACAGGGTGGGAGGAGAGAAACAACTTCTTAACATTTCTCTGACTTACTTATGTGTGCTGAGACATTCAGGCACACATGCACATGTGCATACACACACAATAAATATATGTAATAAAAATATATACACACGTACACACAATGAATAAGTATAAAAATGTGTAATAAAATATATAGATATGCACACAATAAATACATGTAATAAAAAATATATTATCTACAAATTAACCTTTGAATTGCTCTTAATATTCTATCGATTCCCTTATTTCATGAGTTGAGGAAATAGTTAGCATTTCTTCATTTTGTGGATGATTTCACAGCTGCATGAAAATTATGTCTTTAACCTTTTGAAAAGTATACATTAGCACCATAGGTGTTTCTAGGAACAATTTTATTCATCAGCCCAAGTTCAAAATTAAACTCAACTTTCCAAGCAATATCATTCCACCTTTGAAATTACAATAGTGTTGTAATAATTTGAAATTTTCTAAATCCAAACAAGAAAAAACACAGATCAGGAAAATTCCAAAGGTTTTTTTTTTTTTTTTTTTTTTTTTTTTTTGGTTTTTCGAGACAGGATTTCTCTGTGTAGCTTTGCGCCTTTCCTGGAACTCACTCTGTAGCCCAGGCTGGCCTCGAACTCAAAGAGATTCGCCTGGCTCTGTCTCCCAAGTGTTGGGATTAAAGGCGTGGGCCACCACCACCAGGCTAAAGGGGCTTTTAAAGAACTTGCTCATTGCTTTAAATGAAAAGATAGATTCAAAGCAGATAAAGCGGCTGGGAAGACAACAGGCAGAGGTGAGTGGTTGCCGCCAAGTCTGACAAGCCGAGCTCTACCCTCGGGGCCTCCCACACATTGTCCTTTGGTCTCCATACTCCTGCTGGGGCATGCACACCCACATACATAAGTAAATAGGATAAACAAAATGCAGACAAAGCCCAGGCACCGTGGCTCAGCCCGCATTCTGCAGTTGTAGGACGGTGAGGTCTAGTGCAGACTGGGGCTCCATCATGAGCTTCCTAGCGGCACAGTGAGACCTTATTTAAAGAAGGGGGAGCGGGGGTGGACAGATCAGGAAACTGTGAAGAGAATAAAACCAAGGCATGATCGATGCTAAAGATATACGATTTTAATACTTTCCCTGGGCAAAGGTCAACAGAGAGTGTACCTAGTTAAACAGATGACTTGTGAACATTTACAGGGGAAAATCAAAGATTGATCATCGGTTCAGAATTATTATTGAGGCAAGAATTATGGTGTAGACTAATCCATATACTCACCTTGTTAACGGAGAGTGGGAACACCATAAATCCTTGTTTAATTGATCTATACTTACGGGTGATGATACACCAAATGCTCTCTCTTAGCCACCAATGATTTGCACATCTTCCTGAAAAGTTAATCTTCAATTATCCCAGTATTCTGGCTTTTAAAGAGCTGAAGCATCAGTAGAATAAAATAGAACTCTAGAGTTTGAGACTATAGCACGTAGGTGACTTGGTTGCCTAACGTGTGAGGTCCCTGGGTACAGTCCTTAGCATCGCAAACAAGCAGAACAAAACACAATGTAACTTAACTTGTTCTGTGTTTTGCTTCCTAATATTTTCTGCTTAAAATTTACATGGCTCATCAGGCCTGGGAGTCTAGGCCTGTAATCCCAGCTCCTTGAAAACATAAAGCAAGAAGATTACAAACTTAAAGTCTACCTGGACCATAGGGTGAGTTCAAGGGCAGCCTGGGTAATTTAGTATGACACTAAATCAAAATAAAAATAGAGGGAGGTCCTGGAGAATGACAGCAGTTAAGAACACTGGCCGGTGTTCTTTCAAAGGACCTGGGTTTGATTCCTAGCACCCCTATGGAGGCTCATAACTGTCTGTAACTCCAGTTCCCAGGAGTTCAATACCTTCTTCTGGTCTCCACAGGCACAAGAGCTGTGCAGACATGCATGCAGGTAAAACACCCATCCATGTAAAATAAAAATAATTTTTAGAATAAATAAATAATAATTGGCCGAGGGTATTGCTCAGTGGTAAAGCACTTGCCTGTCAGCCCTAGGTTTAATCCCCAGTACTGAACTAAATAAGTAAATAAGTATAAGACTTTTACAATGACTTAAAATGGTGGTGGAATAAACCAGACCTTTCATTGTTATGTATCATCTCCACCAAGGACAATGAGTGTATCAGAGGATCTAGCCTGGTAAAAATCTTCTCAAGTACTGTTTGCCTCTCCTGGCCCTTCCTCTCTTCAGCACTAATTCCCACCAGGGATCCGCTTGGTAAGATCTTGATCCCCCTACCCAGCCAAGCTTGTTATTCCAACTCTGTCCCTAGTACTGTCACCTACCAGCCTCCACCTCCTCCATCTACTGTATTCAGTCTCCTCATGTATGCTGCTAGGGTTTCTGCTCCTTTCCCGATTTCCCTTCTTTCCTCCAAGAGGAAGCAGAGGATCCTTCTGAGCCTGAGACTGCATTGTGACAAGTTCATGGCTGAAGAGATTTCCTGAGTGGCTGGTTGGCCACGTTTATTCCTCTCTCTCCATGTAGATCAAACCAATCAAACCTACCAAGAGCCTCACGTTGCTCTCTCTCCTTTCTTTCCATATTTCTTCACATGGCCATCGGATCTCAAAGCAAAATTGAGACCAGAATTGTCCACAACCTCCAAAGAACCTGACCTTCCTCAGTCACCCACAACCACGGAAGGGTTTAGAGCCAAAGTCAAAGGAAGCAACAGATGTGCTGAGGAGCTGCCCTTATCTTCACGGTGACCCCTTTGGGTTAGAATGAAGTCGTTCATGGGAAATCCATAAAAACTGAGGAAAGAAGGGCTCTCATTTCCACTCTGCATCAAAGGCCGAATTTTCAAAGTTCACCGACTGTTTTGTTTTTCTTTCTTCTTTTTTAAATAAAATTTCTCTTAAAAAGCTAAAGAAGGAAATAAATCTAAAAATCAAATTTTATGTTTTACCTAGTATTAAGAATTCAAATATTCATAGCACTTTTTCTTTAAGGAACACAGATAAGAGATATGAGGGCCGGGTGTGCACTCAGGAGATGGAGAATTTCTGAGTTTGAGGCCAGCCTTGTCTACCTAGAGCAGAGGTTCTCAACCTGTGGCCCATGACCCCGCTGGGAGTCAAAGGACTCTTTCACAGGGGTATATATCAGACTTCTTGCATATCAGATATTTACATTATGTGTCATAACAGTAGCAAAATTACAGTTATGAAGTAGCAATGAAATAATTTTATGGTTGGGGGTCACCACAACATGAGGAACTGTATAAAGGGTTCCAGCATTAGGAACCACTGACCTAGAGAGTTCCAGGACAGCCAGGGCTACATGGGGGGGGAGGGGGAGATGGTTGGTAGTGGGAAGTTGTCACAGAATTGCAAAAAGTCACCACATGAATATAGGTATATAAAAATAATCCACCAAAATGTCTTTGTTTAACTGCAAGAACATGAACTGATGGCTTGGGGGGATCCTGCTGCAGACTCACTGGGAGGATGGGAGCCACTGCTCCTTCAGGGCCCTGGTGCAAAAAAAGTAATGCAGAGGTAACCCACACCGCGGACACTTTCATGGACATGTTTAGTTTTGTGAGAAGTCCAGGCTGGCATTGAACATGTCATCTTCCTGCACGACCCTCTAAAGCACTGAGATCCCAGGCATATACTACCACACCCAGCAAAGGTTTTTATTATTACTTTACGATAACTGTGGAGATACTTTATGAAGAAAAGGCAAAATAGATAAGAACCACAGACGTGGAGTTTCAACTTGAACTTTGCCCATGGTTAGCAATTAGACTTTGATCCAATTTACTCAAATTACAAACAGAAGATTGATTTTGATTGAGCTGGGAGGAAATGATTGTAAAGTATTCAATTACCAAATAATGTGTATGTGATTGGACGTAAATAAAATGCTTCATTTCTTTTAAAAAAAATTATTATTTTCATAAAATAGCGTACATTTTTTACCCAATTGACGTTGAAAAAAATAAACATTATTCTTTCATTTTTAGATGCTAAGAACTGAGTTCAAAGCCATGCATAGGGTAAGTACATACTCTGCCACCAGAAAATACACTCCCCTGCCTCCCAAGCACTGGAAACACTTCATTTCTTTCTTGTTTTGTTCTGTTTTTGGAATACGGTCTGTCCTGGAACTGCTATGCAGCCCAGGCTGTCCTCAGAGTCCCAAGCCTCCTGTCTCCTCAGGGCTGTCATCACAGGCAAGGACCACTAAACCTAGTTTAACGTTTAATTTCTCAGTCTTGAAGATATAGCGGTGTTTTCTCGGCAGCACAAAAGCCCAGGCTCCTGATTTAAGGCTGCCTGCCCACAGGAGACTGTACCAACCATTTAAAGAACGGACAACTCTCAAAACTTCAAGGAAGAGGTCAAATCAAAAAGGCTGTGACATTTATTTCAAGGTTAAAAAAAAAAAAAGCTAAATATAGGCAGGATGAACAGAATATCCTTTATGTGCCTCAAACCCAGCCCAGCCCAGCGTTCATCACAGCACCCCATGAGTCTGCGGCTGCCATCCATCCACTCAGCTGCAGAAGCCTCAGCTCCTGTCCTCCCCCCCCCTCCCTCGCACTCCCGGCCCACCCCCCCCCCCCCCCCACCGCACCATTTTATTCAAGTTTAATTTTTTTTCTTTTTTTCCAGAGCTGAGGACCGAACCCAGGGCCAAGCGCTCTACCACTGAGCTAAATCCCCAACCCCTCAAGTTTAATTTTTTTTTTGTTTTTTGTTTTGTTTTTCGAGACAGGGTTTCTCTGTGGAGTTTTGCGCCTTTCCTGGAACTCACTCTGTAGCCCAGGCTGGCCTCGAACTCACAGAGATCCACCTGCCTCTGCCTCCCGAGTGCTGGGATTAAAGGCGTGCACCACCACCGCCCGGCATAATTTTAAGTGATGTTAATTACAGCATTTGAAGTGGAGGATCTAATGCCACACAAAATGGAAAACTCTAAAATATTTCCATTAAACTGCAAAAAAAAAAAAAAAACAAAAACAAAAAAACAGTGTGAGACTGTAACAGATCCCTAGTGTTTTTCATGGAATGACTAGAGTAGTCACCTGCCCAGCTCAGAGCTGTGGATCCCAGAGTTGTCTCATTCTCTGGTGCAACATGAAAAAAAAAAAAACCCACCACAGCACAAGGAAGAATTAAGTCCCGAAAGATTAGCCCCCCATTCCATCGTGTTCACCTCTAACCACACTCTCAGACTACTTTTGGTGTAAAATAGGTACTGATAGGCTAGGGTGGGAAGAGGACATGGAGATTTGCCTTACAGGGTCCCTTTCAGGCCAGGCAGTGGTGGCGCACGCCTTTAATCCCAGCACTCGGGAGGCAGAGGCAGGCGGATCTCTGTGAGTTCGAGGCCAGCCTGGGCTACCAAGTGAGTTCCAAGACAGGTTCCAAAGCTACACAGAGAAACCCTGTCTCGAAGGAAAAAAAAAGTCCCTTTCGGATGGGTGGGGTGCTTACATACTTTTTAGCAGTTAGGGTTACAACACTAACTGCTAAACTAAGGTTGGATGCCCAGGAAGTCACAATTTCATCGGTGGACTCGGTACAGATTGACAAAGAGCCTACGCATCATCAGCTTTCTCTTGCAGCCATTCTAGATTGAAAGGGAAAGCCGGCATCTCCAGAGCGCCCTTCCCGGAAACCATGTCAACAGCTGAAAGGGCTTTTCTGAAACGAGGTTTCTTCTGTACCTCTGAAATGGTAACATCTTAAATCGTCCTTAACCTGGATCTAACATGGTGCTTAGGAATGCTTGCATCCTGTCATACAATAAATATTAAAAGGTACACTAAATTCTGAAGGTAGCTCTTCGGCAAAATAGTTTAAAATTAACAATTGTACGGTATTCATTTAGCTTGAAGTTCCAAGCCTGTGGACGCCCGGTTGATGTTTCAGCGTTTCCCCCAGTGTTAGGTGAAAAGAAAGAATAAAAGGTCAAGTTCAGGTTCAGCACGAGCTGGTCCTCCATGGTCATCTCGGTGTCCGGGGGCCATTTGTGTTCGACTTCTCTGTAATGTCAGGACGTACTCGATCCACCTGTACTTGGTCTCCAGGCTGCCATTCACTTTGGTGGGCTCTGTGTTGGATGCGCCTGAGCTGGTAAATTCCAATCTACTCTCAAACCAGGTTTCCTTAAGCCAGGTCCACATCCCTTGGTGAAGATGTCCCTGGAGGATTACTGTGGGGAGCTGGCCAGGAGCTCCTGCCTCTCTTCATTCAATCACTGCAGGCTCTGTAAGCTGTTCCTCTCTCAAAACCTCTACCGAATAATAAATAAAAAAATAAATGAATGAATGGGTGAATAAATAAATAATTTAAGAGGCTTTTATTATACAGGCTAAGCTGTCCTTGAACTCACAATCCTCCTGTGGCTTTTGGGTTTTGAAGGGTCTTTTTTTTCTTTTTAAAGACCAGAGACTGGGCGACACCTTAATGCCAGCATTCAGGAGGCAGAGCCAGGTAGATCTCTGGTGAGTTCAAAGCCAGCCTGGTCTACAGAGTGAGATCCAGGACAGGCATCAAAACTACATAGAGGGGGCCTGGAGAGATGGCTCAGAGGTTAAGAACACCAGCTGCTCTTCCAGAGGTCCTGAGTTCAAGTCCCAGCACCCACCTGGTAGCTCACAACCATCTGTAAGGAGATCTGGCTCCCTCTTCTGGCCTGAAGGGGTACATGCAAACAGAACACAGTATACATAATAAATAAATGAATCTTTTAAAAAAAAGATTAAAGAGAAAAGAAAATAGTTTTTAAAAAAAAAGGGGGGGGCTGGAGAGATGGCTCAGAGGTTAAGAGCACCAACTGCTCTTCCAGAGGTCCTGAGTTCAATTCTCAGCACCCACATGGTGGCTCACAACCATCTGTAATGAGATCTGGCGCCCTCTTCTGTGTACATAATAAATAAACCTTTAAAAAAAAAAAAAACTACATAGAGGGCTGGAGAGATGGCTCAGAGGTTAAGAGCACTGGCTGTTCTTCCAGAGGCCCTGAGTTCAATTCCCAGCACCCACATGGTGGCTCACAACTATCTGTAATGAGATCTGGCTCTCTCTTCTGGCCTGCAGGCATACACATAAACAAGACACTGTATATATAATAAATAAACCTTTAAAAAATAGTTCTTTAAAAAAAAAAAACTACACAGAAAAAAAAAAGAAAAGAAAAAAAGCCGGGCAGTGATGGCACACGCTTTTAATCCCAGCACTCGGGAGGCAGGCGGATCTCTGTGAGTTCAAGGCCAGCCTGGTCTACAGAGAGTTCCAGGAAAGGCACAAAGCTCCCCAGAGAAACCCTGTCTTGGAAAACAAAAACAAAAAAACAAACAAACAAAAAAACTACACAGAGAAATCCTGTCTGGAGAAAACAAATAAACAAAAAATCCCCTTTACATATAAAATAATTTTTTTAAAGAAATGAAGGGGTGCACCCAGAACACTGGGAGATAAAGGCATGAGTGAAGTTGAAGTACAGGGGAGACCCTGTCTCAAAGGGGGGCAGGGGCTGAAGAGATGGCTCAGTGGTTAAGAGCAAGTAGCACTCTTTCGGGTGACCCTGGTTCTTTCAATTTCCAGAACCAACCTCAGGCAGCTCACAACTGCCTCTAACACCACCTCCAGGGAATCCCACACCTCTGACCTCCAAGAGACCTCCACACACGTAGTATACATTTACACAGACGCATTAATGTATATATGCTTAAAAATAAATATGTATTTTTTAAGAAGGGAGGGAAAGAAGGGAGGAGGGAGGGGAAATGGGAGAAGTGGCAGAAACGGATGGGGAACAACCTTAGCTACCTGGAAAGCGGCCATTGGGCAGTGAGTTAATGAGGGAGAAGACTAGTGGACAAAATACCACATTCCCCGCCCCCCCCAGCCCTATCTCTATTGGTCAGAGTTCATTCTGGGTGTGGTTAACACCCTAGTCCTCGGCATTGCATCATCCAAAGACTTGGGCAACCATCTGTGAAACTGGATACCTTGCTCTTTGATGTGGTGTTTCATCAGAAGCCAGGCATTCCAAAGGCATGACTGTTAGAGAAGCTGCCAAGAAAAGCCAACGTCCTGGACACACAACTGGCCAGCCCCAGGCAGCAGAATCATGGCCCCAGAGCAGTCAGGCACCTGTGATGATGTCCCAGTCAGAGCAGCCAGCCCCGGGGCCTGGGAAGTCTGAGGGAGTGCGCAGGGTAAAATGTCTCTGGTGGATGCATGCCCATCCCAAGGTGCAGAGGACAAGAAGTTCTGCTCTCTGAGTTCTTTCCCGCCAGTCTCAGAAGCAGTGAGATATGCAGTAAACACATGCTCTCCCGCCCCCACCCCCACCCCTGCAACATTCACTTTGTGTTTCTAACAAAATCACTTAAAAGAAAAGGCATTATATAATGTCTGTGATAACAAGGGACCTCTTCTGGCCACCCCTGTCACATAGGGCTGAGCAGTAAGAACTAGATTCCATTCCTAGTAAAACACAAGTCCTAAATAACCCCAGCACTTGGGAGGCAGAGGCAGGTGGATCTCTGAGTTCAAGGCCAGCCTGGTCTACAGAGTGAGTGAATTCCAGGACAGTCAGAGCTGTTACACAGAGAAACCCTGTCTCGAAAAACCAAAATTGCCAGACACCTGCTACAGGGGGGCTGGAGGTGGTGGCGGAGTTGTTCAGGTCCCAAAGAGGATGTGTGGAGTAGGCTAGGGGACAAGGATACAGGCACCGTCTGAGGGTGAATCAGGATGGCTGCCAGCAGCCTTTAATTGAAAAAAGCCTACACCTTTTACAGTCTATGGTTGCACATAGGATTAAAGGGAGACAAGGAGCATGTGAGCTGAGGCATAGCTTGATCAGGGATTGAGGAATCCAGCGCTGACCTTTGCAACAGGCACCAGTCAGTGCTGATGAATGAGTTCCTCTGGCTAGAGATAAGAATGTCTCCCTTTTCAGCAAGCAGGAACTTTCCTCAAGCCCCCAAGGGAATGGAGACCCTTATCCAAATGCCTGACCTTGGGAAAAGAATTTTTTCTGGGGAGCAGACACTACATTACAATTTCTTAGTCTTTCTGTATGGGCCTGTTCCCCTCATAGCGTTCCCAGAAGGGAAGGTCCTGACGTCTTACTCATTTCCCATTATACTGCACCATTCTGATTTCTCTACACTTGTTAACTGAACTCTCGCCCTTAATGGCCTCAGGAGCTGGATCTGATTTGTAGGTATTTCATCCTTGGGATCAGGTGTATCTAGTAAATCTCTAACTTTCCTATTCCTGTGTAACTAGGAGGGCACAATGATGGAGATGTTTTTTTTCCAAAGAATTATTTTTTTTAGAGAGGCTACCATTGTACACATTTTTTATCCTTTAGCAAAGCCCACAAAAAATTTCCCAAAGGGAAAGGCATTAATATTGAGAATCATTAAAAATGAAAGTAAAAAGTGCTGGAGAAGTGTGGTCTGCAATGGTGAAATGCTGGAACTTTGTCGCGCAGCAATGGTCGCCATACGGTCCACACACAAAGTAGTAATAAATGTTGGGTCCAGGGTCTCACAATAATGGGGGATAATGGAGGACAGACCACCAAAGTATTAAACTAGAAGCAAACTCTATTCCAGAAAAATTAAAAATTAAAAAAAAAAACACATCGCGGGGCACAAAAACTTATCAGCTAGCTGAGATCATAGCCAATGTTGGAATTTTGAGGCTCTGGCTGCTGGAGGGGGTGCTATGAACCTCTTTTTATAGTAAGGGGTAAGCATGAGACATAGAAAAAGGAATTTTTACAATTTTGAAGTTAAACTTTTAAAGACAAGCTGTTCTAGGTTTTGGAGTTTTGTTTTTGTTTTTGTTTTGTTTTGTTTTGCGACCAGGTTTCTCTCTGTAGCTTTGGAGTCTTTAGATCTCACTCTGTAGCCCAGGCTGGCCTCGAACTCACAGAGATCCACCTGCCTCTGCCTCCCAAATGCTGGGATTAAAAGTGTGCAGCAAGCCGGGCGGTGGTGGCACACGACTTTAATCCCAGCACTCGGGAGGCAGAGCCAGGCGGATCTCTGTGAGTTCAAGGCCAGCCTGGTCTCCAAAGCGAGTTCCAGGAAAGGCGCAAAGCTACACAGAGAAACCCTGTCTCGAAAAACCAAAAAAAAAAAAAAAAAAAAAAAAAGTGTGCAGCGAAACCACTGTTCTAGGTTTTTACATTTTCCATTAGCACGGTTTTAGGGAGTTTTATCTAAACAATATTTGTATATCCCTCCAGCCCTCCTTGACACAGTTAGTGGATGTTTGTCCAAACCTGCAGCTTCTCCTGATGTAGCTGGGTTCCCATAGGTGGGGAATACAAAAGAATGCAAGGCAGGTTGTCACGTATAACTCATTAAAAGTTAACTTTGATTTCCGTAGTGAGTGGTAGGGGGTTATCAAAGAATAGCTAACCCCAGGGCTGCAAAGGGCAATCTTCAGTAAACAGAAAACTAACATTTAGGTTGTTGACAGAGCTCCCATCATAAAACATGGAGTTGAAGGTTAATCCTTTTTTTTTTTTTTGCTAGCCAAGCTGATGGCTGTCAGTTTCCATTCCTTAAGATTATAATTTTTTATTTCTGTATTCCTGGACCCTTCAATAATGATGATGGATTAAAATGTACAGCTTTCACATAGAAGTAGGCTATTGGTTAACTACTCTTTAGAAAAACAAAACTGATTATTTTGCAAAATGAAATTGAAAGTAAAGCTGGGTTTATCACCTAATCATCTCTCAGGATACAGTGGTGATGGGTATGGTGGTCCATGCTTATAATCTCAGCACTTGGGAGGTTTAGGGAAAAGGATCAAGAGCCCAAGGTTATCCTCTGCTACAAGTTCAAGACCAGGATGCCCTATGAGACCTTGTCAAAACCAAAACCAAAGAAGCAACCACTAGAAGTGTGAGACCAAAATGAGCCATCTTAGAAAAAAGACCAAAATGCCTTCACCCAAAAACTAAGGCCTGCCGGGCGGTGGTGGCGCACGCCTTTAATCCCAGCACTCGGGAGGCAGAGCCAGGCGGATCTCTGTGAGTTCGAGGCCAGCCTGGGCTACCAAGTGAGTCCCAGGAAAGGCGCAAAGCTACACAGAGAAACCCTGTCTCGAAAAACCAAAAAAAAAAAAAAAAAAAAAAACTAAGGTCTAAGATTTCTCCTTCTAGGAATAGGCCAATAGTTACTGAAACAAGTCAGTTCAGATTCCAGAAACCAGGAAATGTAAAGGTACAGAGTCACAAGATAGTCACGAGGTAATGCCTGCCAGACTATGGAATGTCCTCTCCCTGGTTTCCAGGGTAACTGACCATAAAAATGCCCCCATTTGAGGGCAGCCAATGAGAAATGGTGGTAAGATTAAGAAATGGTGGTAAGATTAAGCCATGATTTCTAGAAAGCCCCTAGAAGCGAGCCAATCAGAATTGTACCCGTACTAGTACCCCTAAACGATGTAACCTTGTGATTTTTCCCTTTAAAAACTGAGCTTGCAGATAGGTAGGCACTTCCTCCAGCCTCCACTGCGTTGGATGTATTGGACGAAGTCCCTGCCTAGGCTTGTATTGCTTTTGGATATCCAGAATTAAACCTTGCTTTTGCATTCCGGCATGCTCGTCTTTGGTGGTCTCTCTGGGGGGTCACGATCTGGGCACAACAGAAGAAAGCAACTCATCCCAACTTCTCTGCTCATGACAACTACTCACTGCCAGCCTGTTCCTTCTGTGTTCACAGGCTGTTCCCACCTCTTTCTTCTTCCCACTAAGGTCCCCCCCCAGGAGGAGTCCTTTTGTTATGCCCAGATCTCTGGGACCCCCAAAAGACCACCACGGAGACCCAATCCCATATGTAAAATCAAAGAGCCTTTATTACCTTCAGGCTCCCGGGGCTTGGTGTCTCTGTCCGATTCTGTCCGACGCAGCAGTGAGAGCAGAGAGCCCTGAGCCCAGGTTGGTAGAGTTTTTATCATAGCAGTGGTAGGGGTGAGGGAATTTCCAGGGTTCAGGATCCTGATTGGCTGACATTTGTCTAGGGGTATCTGTAAAATAGACTCAGGGACATCTGGCCACCTTATCTAATGGTTGGAATGTTTGGGATGTCAGATACTTCCCCTTAGATGTAGTCCCTCCCTGGGTGGGGTCAGCTTATGGCTTTTCCTGGGTCTGGGTGTTGCCTGCCAGTAAGCCTGTCACAGAAGCTGTGTCTGGGCCTCTAAGCCTGTCATGGCTGCTGTGTGGTCAAGCCATTTTAGGGCCCCTCTACACCTTTCAAGATTATAAGGGGTCATATACACAAAAGTAACACACTCAGGAAGAACAGACACAGAGAAGAGACATGACAGGCATCTTAAGGTCTTCAAGGCTATTTAGTCAAAGAATTTAGGAGTCCCAGAAAGCCAGAGAACTATTTAGACGAAAAATTAAAAACTTGTGCATCTTGCCGGGCGGTGGTGGCGCACGCCTTTAATCCCAGCACTCGGGAGGCAGAGCCAGGCAGATCTCTGGGAGTTCAAGGCCAGCCTGGACTACAGAGCGAGATCCAGGATAGTCACCAAAACTACAGAGAAGCCCTGTCTCGAAAAACCAAAAAAAAGAAAAAAAAAAAAAAGGTAAAAGTAAAAGAGGGATTCAATATATTCAATATTATACCTTATTTTTCTTCTGGATATAAGATCTCACCATGTAGCCCAGGCTGGACTTGGATTCATGGTCCTCCCACCTTAGCCTCCTGACCACTGGAATCAGGTGTATGTCACCACACCTAGAAACTTACATTTATTTATGATATTTCCCCCAGTCTATTGGGTCAGCTGTGGCTGTCCTTGAGCAGAAGTGAAGCTTCTGCTTGGTAGCCATCATTTTCCTCCTGCACAAAGGCCCAGGGATGCCTCCACAGCTGGTCAGTATGGCAGGGTCAAGAACAGGGAGTTACTGACAGAGTGAACCCTGCTCTCTGTTCCTAACTGGACCTCAAATTCACGTCCAGTCTTTCATCAGCTATATGATTATAAACAATTACTTAGCTTCTCTGACTCACAGTAACTTGATATCTTCCATGGAAATAATAAACCTCCCTATGGTCAACCACAGGATTAATTTACAGCAATGTATATAAACACTTTTGACAAGGGGTGGGCTCTTTATCAAAGTTTCCACCCACCTCGTCTTTTAAATAGAAGTGGAAATAGGAAACCACACTGTTCCTACTTTGTTATCTTTGTTGCTTAGAAATTCAAGCACACAACACAGGAAACAAAAGTACAGACTCTAATGCTGGAACTGACTGAGAGCCAGGAAGGCAAGATGGCTGCCTTAGCTGCCCTGGGAACTGCTCAACTCCAGACAAACAAGTTCTCAAAGGAGCAACAACAACAACAACAACAACAAATTAATTTTAGTTATTATTTTTTTTTCCCCGAGATAGGGTTTCTCTGTGTAGCTTTGCGCCTTTCCTGGAACTCATTCGGTAGCCCAGGCTGGCCTCGAACTCATAGAGATCCACCTGCCTCTGCCTCCCGAGTGCTGGGATTAAAGGCGTGCGCCACCAGTGCCCGGCTAATTTTAGTTATGTTTTTAAAATATATTTCACTATGTAGGAATTTGACATTTTGAAAGTTTTTAGAAACAGTCTCTGTTCCACAGAGTAAGGAAAACTTTAATATCATCCTCTTCGTTTCTACTATGGTGTAAAAAACGCCTCGGAAAGAATGTGATATTTTTGGCACCTGGAACTAGTCTGGTGGCTGTCCTTTCCATCGAGATGCTAAAAAGCTCCTTTCGCCTGTGAAAGGCGTGTGGCCATGAAAGTAGGAACAAGAATGAAGGGTTTGTCACAGAATTTAGCTTGTGGATTTCAGCACATAATTCCTTTGTTTGTTTTTGTTTAGTTTGGTTTGGTATGCTTTAGGATTTTATTGTTGTTTTGTTCTGTTTTTAAAAACAAAGGTTGCCTAGCTGGGCGGTTGGTGGCACAGCCTTTAATCCCAGCTCTCGGGAGGTAGAGCCAGGTGGATCTCTGGGAGTTCAAGGCCAGCCTGGTCTACAGAGTGAGATCCAGGACAGGCACCACCAAAACTACACAGAGAAACCCTGTTTCAAAAAAACCAAAAAAAAAAAAAACAAACAAACAAACAAACAGGGTCTGTCTATGCAGCCCTGGCTATCCTGGAACTTACTATATAGACTAGGCTGGTTTTGCTCTCACAGAGATCCTGCTCTCTATGTCTCCCAAGTTCTGGGATTAAAGGCACGTGCCGCCGGGTGGTGGTGGTGGTGGTGGTGGTGGTGGTGGCGCACACCTTTAATCCCAGCACTTGGGAGGCAGAGGCAGGAGGATCTCTGTGAGTTCGAGGCCAGCCTGGGCAACAGAGTGAGTTCCAGGACAGGTACCAAAGCCACACAGAGAAACCTGTTTCAAAAAACAAAAAAAACAACAACAACAAAAAAAAGGCACATGCCACACACCCAATTTATACTACTTATTCTTAATAGTTGAGATACCTTATTCAAGAGAGCACATCAATATATAATGATCATATTGTAGAAATAAATCATTTGTTATCGAATACCAAGAAGAATAAAACATAAAAACTAAGGCTTTTTTTTTTTTTTTTGAGACAGTGTTTCTCTGTGTAGCTTTGGAGCCTCTCCTGGAACTCACTTTGTAGCCCAGGCTGGACTCGAACTCACAGAGATTTCACCTGGCTCTGCCTCCCCAGTGCTGGGATTAAAGGCAAGAGCCACCACTGCCTGGCCAAAGATTACTTTTTTTTTTTTTTTTTTTTTTTTTTCTTGAGACAAGGTTTCTCTATGTAGTTTTGGAACTTGTCCTGGGTCTCGCTCTGTAGACCAGGCTGGCCTCGAACTCACAGAGATCCACCTGGTTCTACCTCCCAAGTGCTGGGATTAAAGGTGTGCACCACCGGCGCCACCACCAGGCTTTTCTACAAAATAAAAATTTCAGCTGGCCAATAGTGGTGAACACCTTAATTCAGCACTCAGGAGGCAGAGGCAGGTGGATCTCTGAGTTCTAGGCCAGCCTGGTCTACAGAGTGAGTTCCAGAACAGTCGGGGCTAAACAGGGAAACCCTATCTCAAAAAAACAAAAACAAACAAACAAAAAATTTTTTTCAACACCAATGCTATATTTAATAGCTATTAAATTTACTACATAATGCTTTGCTGATGATAAAGGTCAAAGAATCAGTTCAAAGTTGGTTCTGTTTGCTGTGACAGAAATCATAGTAATGGCCACCCATTCCGTATATGAATATTTTGATTCTGGATAGCACAAATTAAAATGAAAATGTATCTTACCCAAGTGTTCAGGAGACAATTATGCTGTGTCTTAGTGTGGTTACTGTTGCTGTGATAAAATATGTCGACGTAAAGCAACTTAGGTAAGAAAGAGTTTATTTAGCTTACAATTCCTGGTTACAACCCATCATTACTGGGAAATCAAGGCAGGGACTTGAAGTCATATCCACAGTCAAGATCAGACAGACAATTAATGAATGAATGCTTTTAGTGCATTGGAAGACTAAAATGATGTGTCAATTAAAGGATTTGGGCTATATAATTTCTAAAGTTTCTTCCATATTTAATTTCTATCATAAAATTTCATAGACAATGAAGAGGAAAAACATAATCAGAGAAGCAGTGAACTAAGGAAACACACTAGGCGCGGAATTCCTTCCAGTTGTCCAACTAGGCAATTATTTGATAGGCTTAAATTTACATGAAACTTCATCATTCTAAAAGGAATTATAGTCACTCAAAAGAACTGAGGTCCCTGGGGAGTAAGTGACATGCTCAATGTTAAATGTCAATTTTATAGACATTTGTTAAAATACTCGAATGACAAGGAAGGAAAAACTCTAAATAAGCACATTAGATTTGGTCTCTGGTTTAATTTTATAAGACAGGATTTCATGCATCCCAGGCTGGCCCAGAACTAGCCATGTAGCAAGGATAACTTTGAACTTCTGACCACCTAGTCTGAGGTCACAAGCATGTGCCACCACACCAGGCTTTATGAAGTCCTGGAGATGAAACCCAGGGCTTCATGCCTGGTAGGCAAATATTCTACCAACTGAAGGCCCCAGCCCTGTTTCTTCCATTCACGGGCACTATCTGCTAGAATGTTTGAGGTCTCTATGAATTCAGGAGCCCAGACACAAGACGCAAAGCTCAGATCCAGGCCCACTGGAGGACCCAGAGCACTCATTTCCCTTGTCAGCCTCTGTTTTACTCTTCTTCAGAATTTAATTAAAAGTCCTGTAAACCCAAGCAAAGAACAATCAGACCACAACCCACAGAACCAGGGAGACTATATAGCAGGGGGGATCCTAGGTTGACTGTGGCTTATAATAAGTTTTGGTCTTACTCAATTACTGGGCAAGCCTCAATGAAACATTTCACTATTAGGATAAGAATTTATACTGTATCAAGCTGATAACAGAAAAATAAATAAATTAATTTAAAAGAAAAATAAAGCTACCCTACCCATCTAGGTCAAATGAAAAAAAAAAAAAAGTCCTGTAAAACTCATTGCAGCCATAAAATATTCTCATTGTCCTTAATAAAGGTTTGATTCTTTTGAAAATTCTAAATATCTTCAAAAGGTTTTTATTGTTTGAGACAAAGTTTCACTTTGCAGCCTAGGTAAGCCTGGAACTCACTTTGTAGGACAGGCTGCCTTCAGATCCCCAGAAATCTGCCTTCCTCTGTTTCCTAAACACTGAGATTAAAGGTGGTCACCACCACTCCCAGAGGTATTTATGTGAGACACAGTCCTGTTCTGTAGCCAGGCTAGACTGGAACTTACTATGTAATCCATTTGGCCTTGAACTCGTGGCAATATGTACGTCTTAACCTCCTGAAGGCTTGGAGTACAGACATGAGCCAAATTGCTCATCAGAGGTGTCTCTAGCAGATGGAAGACTAGAATGAGAAATTCAGGATCTATGTTTGATTATGAACAAAACATAAAGGGGCTGGATGGGGTGGCAGAGGCCTGTGATCCCAACACTTAGGTGGAGACAAAAGTCTCAGGAGTTCAAGATCATGAGCAGCTAACAGAGTGAGTCGGGTCCATCTGGCCAAATCACTACATTTCCCTTAGCTTACTTACCTAAAAAGAATAGCTTATTACTAACTTAGCTTTACCTAAAAAGAATGAGAATAATAACAGGACTCACCTCTTAAGGTGGTTACGGGAATTAGGACTGGGGATGCAGTAGCTCAGTTGGTATGATGGAGTGCTTGTTTGGTGTACACAAAGCTCTGATTGACTATGACTGAGGCCTCCTAGTGACTGCTGCAGATCAGACTCTAGCACCAATGCAAGAGTTTGTAAACCAGGTTCCCAAGATTATGTACATAGGAAGACAAGGGCTGAGTAGGTAAAGTTTCTGATGGGCTTAACTCCATAAAATGCTCTTAGTAGCGAACAGACTATGTAGTGACAATTTCTATTCCTTTAGAGAAGTCAGTGGTTTTTCTTTTTCTTTCTTTCTTTCTTTCTTTCTTTTTCTTTTTTTGGTTTTTCGAGACAGGGTTTCTCTGTGTAGTTTTGGTGCCTGTCCTGGATCTCACTCTGTAGACCAGGTTGTCCTCGAACTCACAGAGATCTGCCTGGCTCTGCCTCCCAAGTGCTGGGATTAAAGGCGTGCGCCACCACTGCCCGGCTGACCTTGAACTTCTTATCTCCCTATCTTTGCCTCACAAGGACAGGGATTACAGGTATGCTGCTACTATGTCTGGCTCAGGGTAGAAATATTCATATAAAATTGTCCTATTGGGTTTGAAATCCATTTGCGTTTTCACATGAAATGACATTACATTTGTCAGTAAAGAGAGAAGTTGTTTGATTCTTTAGATAAAATTATAATTGTAAATTTTGAATGGCAGTGAAAAGTGGTTTTAAGTATTTTATCACCCACTTATGTGATCAGAGTCCCGCAATGATAATGAGGATTCAGAATATGAGGAACTCATCATTAAAAAGCCTGAATCAAAAACTGCATAAAGCCACTTCAACCATAAAATTTAATACTAAAATATAGTTACAGGACCAAGTTCAAAGTGATCATTAAAAAATGGAAATTTTTATTTGAAAGTTTTATGCAAATTCCATTTGCAATATCTCCCCTAATAATTTGCATCTTATTTTTTAATCACAATTATATAAAGAAAATGTTATGAAAGTTTTAAATCAGCCATTACTTAGATGGCTCCAAATCGTTTGCCTCTTACCCTACTGTGCTTTTTAAAGATGATTTTCTAAGTTCAGGGTCACCCTCAGTTACACATTGAGTTCAAAGCCAGCTCCAACTGCATAAAATCCCATCTCAAAATGTTTTTCTTATTTTCTAGGCTTGGTAGTAAATGCCTTTGATCCTAGTACTCGGGAGGCCGAGGCAGGCGGATCTCTGTGAGTTCTAGGCCAACCTGGTCTACAGAGTGAATTTCAAGGAAGTCAGGACTACATAATGAGGCTGCCTCAAAAAAAAAAAAAAAAATGTACCTTGGGAAGTGAAAGTGGAAAGACCCTCCTATAAAGTCTGTGGGCCATCCTTTTACACTGGCACCCCATTTCCTTGTTCCCCACTTCATGCTACACTCCCTCATTTCAAAGAAAGTTAGGGCTACAAGGATGGACAAAAGACAAGGTTCAACAGGTTTGAATGTGCATTTTATAGGGTCCACAGCTAGATCGGGGTATCATATCTGAGATCTATTGGGCCTGAGAACTGGAGGTACTTTTAGGGGGGCGGGGAAGCATAGAAAAATAGCTAGGCATGGTTGCTCACCCATAGTGGGAGCTTTGCCAGGTTAATCTGCAGCGTGAACTCCAGGCCACCACTACATAGCAAGACCCAGTCTTTTGTTTGTTTTTGAGACAGGGTTTCTCTGTGTCGTCTTGGCTGTCCTGGAACTCACTCTGTAGAACAGGCTGGCCTTGAACTCAGAGATCCACCTGCCTCTGCCTCCTGAATGCTGGGATTAAAGTGCCAGTGCCGCCCGGTAAGACCCAGTCTTAAAACACAAAACCCGCCGGGCGGTGGTGGCGCACACCTTTAATCCCAGCACTTGGGAGGCAGAGCCAGGCGGATCTCTGTGAGTTCGAGGCCAGCCTGGGCTACCAAGTGAGTTCCAGGAAAGGCGCAAAGCTACACAGAGAAACCCTGTCTCGAAAAACCAAAAAAAAAAAAAAAAAAAAAAAACACAAAACCCACAGGTTGGCAGTGGCACACGCCTTTAATCGCAGCACTCGGGGAGGTAGAGTCAGGCAGATCTCTGTGAGTTCAAGGCCAGGCTGGTATACAGAGCAAGATCCAGGACAGGCACCAAAAACTACATGGAGAAATCCTGTCTTGAAAAACCAAAACCAAAACCAAACAAAAACAAAAAACAAAATAAACCACACAAAACCCACAGGAGGGTGGTGGCAAAGCCTTTAATTCCAGCACTTGGAAGGCAGAGGCAGAGGTATCTCTGAGTTCAAGGCCAGCCAGGTCTACTGAGTGAGTTCCAGGACAGCCAGGGCTATACAGGAAACTCTGTCTTGAACTCCCTGCCCCACCCCCTATAAAAAACAACAACCGAAAAATACCCCACCAAACTACAAAACTCTAAAAAACAAAGCAAAACAAATCAAGAATAGAAAATAGTATGGCTGGGATGGTAGCTAATGTCTGTAATCTATTTGATAGGCCGAACCAGGAGGATCTCTTCAAGTTTGAGGCCAGCCTGGACTTCATAATGAATTCCACACCAACCTCGACTACAATGAGAGCCTGTCTTAAAAAAAAAAAAGTGGTATCTAAAAACTATTTACAATCAGGGGACAATGCAAAAGATGACATACCTTCTTCCCTGATAGAAGAATTTAGTATTTCAATTCACCCTGTTTCTCAAGATAACATAAAAATATAATACAACTCAAAGATTGAGAACAAAAAAATATTGATTAGAAATGATTTGATCAGACAACGTGCAGACAGACAGACTGCAGATCTTCACTGCTAAGCCTGTCCCGTTCCCTGAGTTCTCACTCAAGAGTTTATCTTCTTTTCTCTTTCTTTGGATACTGGCCAGAGCCTGTAACCATGCTTTCCCAGACACACTGGACCTCCTGCTTCTATGAAGAACATACCCCCACGCCCAATTTTCTACAGATGCTTGCCCACCTCCACGCCCTACTCCAAAGGAGTGTTCCTCTTCTCTGCTTACAGCTTGCCTACTCATACTTTTTCTCCCAAACTCTATTAAAATGGTCAAACTTCGAAAAGAAAGAAGGAAAAAATCCTAGACAACATAAAATGCCCTATTCTGAAGCCAGGTAAGTCTGCAGTATTTCTTAGGGAAGTACAGTCTGAATATCATATTTTGAAGGTCTTTAAGATTGTCGTTCCTTGGCCGGGCGGTGGTGGCACATGCCTTTAATCCCAGCACTCGGGAGGCAGAGCCAGGTGGATCTCTGTGAGTTCGAGGCCAGCCTGGGCTACTAAGCGAGTCCCAGGAAAGGCGCAAAGCTACACAGAGAAACCCTGTCTCGAAAAACGGAAAAAAAAAAAAAAAAAGATTGTCGTTCCTTAACCAGATGGGGGGTGGCACACATTTATAATCCCAGCAGAGGAGGCAGAAGCAGATCTCTTTGAGTTCGAGGCCAGCCTGGGTCTACAAAAGCCAGTTCCAGGACAGTCAGAGCTGTTACACAGAGAAACTCTGACTCGGGAAACACAAAATAAAACAAAACAAAAAAGATTGTCCTCCTGTGAACGCAGCATTGGTCAGTATATAAGGAATACTTCACAGTAATCAGACTCACAGAACACTAGTAGTAACCTGCCACCAAGTGTAAACCTTTTTTCTAATGTTTCAAGTCTGTTGGTGGCTCTCAGGAGAACCTGAAAAGCAGAATACAGGTTTGTTTGTGGTAATGGAATCAGAGAAAAAAGTAGAGATCACTTATTTCACCCCAGTTACATTAAGGCTTAGTGACTGGTTTCTAGCCAAGAGTATTTATTTGTTCCTGTTTCCCAAATATATCTATCCTTTATGGACAACTCTGAGAGTCATCAAGTTCTTACTCTCTTCACATCCTTTTTCCAAACCATAAGCCTATTACTCCTTGTTAAAACAAATCCTGGGGGGCTGGCGAGATGGCTCAGTGGTTAAGAGCACTGACTGCTCTTCTAGAGGACCCAGGTTCAATTCCCAGCAACCACATGGTGGCTCACAACTGTCTGTAACTCCAGTTCCAGGGGACCCTCACACAGACATACATGCAGATAAAACACCAATGCACATAAAATAAAAATAAATAAATTATATATATAAAAAATCCTGTGGGGTTTTTGTTTATTAAGACAGGGTGTATTAAGTTGTTTGGTTTTTGTTTTTTTTTTTTTGGTTTTTTGGTTTTTTTGAGACAGGGTTTCTCTGTAGCTTTGGAGCCTGTCCTGGAACTCACTTTGTAGACCAGATTGGCCTCAAACTTACAGAGACCTGCC
Organism: Peromyscus californicus insignis; assembly: GCF_007827085.1. Classification (NCBI taxonomy): domain Eukaryota; kingdom Metazoa; phylum Chordata; class Mammalia; order Rodentia; family Cricetidae; genus Peromyscus; species Peromyscus californicus. The sequence goes on from NW_026294595.1 coordinate 53,034,628, forward strand.
TGTCTCTGCCTCCCGAGTGCTGGGATTAAAGGCGTGCGCCACCACTGCCCAGTTTATTAAGTTTTATTATCAACTTGGTATAAACTAGAATCACCTCAATTGTGGAATTGCTTCTATCAGATTGTCCTGTAGTCATGTCTGAGAGGAATTAACTTGATTGATGATTGATCTGGGAGGGCTAGGCCCACTGTGAGCCTGGGGTGTATAAGAAAGCCAGCTAGGGGCTGGAGAGATGGCTTAGTGGTTAAGAACACTGGCTGCTCTTCCCGAGAACCCAGGTTCAATTCCCAGCACCCACATGGCAGCTCACAACTGTCTGTAACTCCAGTTCTAGGGGATGCTCCTACAAACATATAGGCAGGCAAAACACCAATGTACATAAAATACAAATAAATAAATTATTTAAAAAAAAAAAAAGAAAGCCAGCTAAAGATGGGCATTGTGGCCCACATCTTAATCCAAGCATTTTGGAGGCAGAGGCAGGAAGATCTCTGTGAGTTCAAGGCCAGCCTGGTCTATAGAGAGAGATCCAGGACAGGTACCAAAACTACACAGAGAAACCCTGTCTTGAAAAACAAAACAAAACAAAACAAAACAAAAAAAAAAAAGGAAAGAAAGAAGAAAAAGGAAGTTAGCTAGCTGAGCATGAGCCGGAGAACAAAGTCAGTAACTGAGCAAAAATCATCCACGGTTTCTTCTTCAGTTCCTGCCCTGATTTCCTTCAATGGCGGCCCATGACCTGGAAGTATAAAGTGAATTAACCGTTTCCTCTTCTAAGTTGCGTTTGGTCATGGTACCACAGCAATGGAAAGCAAACTAGAAGCCGGGTGTCTTGTAGCCCAGGGTGGCCTCACATCCCCCTTCGTAGCTGTGGATGTCCTTGAATTTTTTTCTTTTTGAGTCAGGGTCTAATTGTGTAGCTGTCTGTCCTGGAACTAGCTGTGTAGGCCAGGCTGGGCCGGGACTCAGAGGTCCTTTTGCATCTGCCTCTTGAGTGCTGGGATTAAAGGTCTCAGGCACCACACCTGGCTGTCCCCAACTGACAATCTCCCACTTCCATCCCACAAATGCTGGGATTAGGGGCTGGGTCACCTTGCCCAATTTGAGGAGATGAGCATCCAGGCCTCATGCAAGCAAGTTACTACATAACTGAATCTCTCTCTCTGTCTCTCTGTCTTTCTTCGAGATAGGGTTTCTCTGTGTAGCCCTAGCTGTCCTACAACTCACTCTGTAGACCAGGTTCGTCTCAAACTTGGAGATCCACTGGCCTCTGCCTCCCTAGGCACGGGCCACCCCGAATCCATTTGTAATCTTTCACAGGGAGAGACAGATAATTACAGAGGAGTTTGTTATGCAGAATGTTAAATAGACGATTTGTTGCAGGAAAAGAAGGCTTGTCAAATTGTTTTTCTTTCCTCTAGTAATTTTATTTAAATAGAGATCTGCAGGTTTTTTTTTTTCTTTTGAGACAGGGTCTCACTGTATAGCACTGGCTGCCCTGGAACTCCATGTAGGTCAGAGACCCACCTGCCTCTGCCTTCAGAGTGGGCGAGAGGAGTGCCATACTACATCTAGCAAATCCATGCATCGATGATTGATTTATGGGTGTTGGGAGATCATCTAACCCTATGTTCACTTTTATTTGAAAAACTATAAAGTCCGAATAATTTCAAATCCCTTTGCCAGGCAGAGAAAGGATTCGATTTCCATTTCATCCATGTGCTTCACAATAAAACTGGAAGCATGTCATTTAAAAAGACACAAATCACTAGCCAACAGGTAGCCTCTCTGGCCACAAAGCCTTTTAAGAAACTTTGGAAATCGCTCCATTCTCTAAACTTCTGTGCCCTAAACAAATGATTCTGTTCCTTCCCCTCAGATTGATAAAGTCTTAAATCTTGGAGTCGCCTAAAGGGAACATCTCATTAAGTCAGCCGCGTTTTCCCGCCCGTGCGCCGTGCCCGATTCAGGAAGGTCAGTGCCGCAGGGCTTGCAGCCTGGGCCTCCCTAGGAGGAGCCGAGTCACACTTTTCGCACCTCGGGCCGCGACACTTGGACTCCCGCGAGGGAGGCCAAGGGGTCAGCGGGCTTGCTCGCAGCGGTAAGTCGCAAGCCAGAAAAGCGTGGTTTTCCTTCAGGCACAGGAGTAGGGCGAACTCGGAAACGGAGCCCCCAAGGCGCGCGGGGGAGGGGCGAGAGGCGCCAAAAGAAAGGGAAAGGCCTTTCTCGGGGCTGACGCGCGGTCACGCGGCTTTCTCCCGACGTGGGCGCTTGCCATTGGCCGAGCTGCCACTGACGTGCAGCAGTTGCCCGGCGCGAACCGCGGCGAGAGCGGCGCTGCGTTGGAAGTTGGCGAGGCGCGCGCGCTCCCGCGGCTCGACCAATCCCCGCCTTCCGCGCTGGGCCCGCCAACCCGCTCGTCCAATCGCGCTCTGCTTCGGCGTGGCCCCGCCCCCGGTGGGCGGGCGGCGCGCGGAAAGCGCGTCACGTGATGACTAGCCCCGCCTCTTCCTCTCGGTCCCATATTGAACTCGAGTTGGAAGAGGCGAGTCCGGTCTCAAAATGGAGGTAAAACCGCCGCCCGGTCGCCCCCAGCCTGACTCCGGCCGTCGCCGCCGCCGCCGGGGGGAGGAGGTATTAGGGGGAGAGCGGGGGGTTGCTGGGTAGATGCCGGCGTGGGGGGGGCTTTGGCTCGATGGGAGCGGGGAGGCCGGGGAGGGGGGGGGGGGAGAACCGGGACGATCGTCCCGCGCTCTGCGCTGAGAGGGCGGCGGGAGGGGGAGGGGAGCGGGCCGGGCGGCCTCATCGAGGCCCTCCGTCGGCCTGGCCCTCTCGGTCGGCCGCACCAGCAGCCCTCGGAGACGCGGCGCGGCCGCGGAGGAGGTCGGCGGGCGGGCGAGGAGCCCGCGGCCTGCGCGGCCTGCCTGGCGAGGCCGCGGGCGGCATGGCGGGCCTCCGCGGGAGCGGTTGGGAGGAGGCGGTGGGGGAGGGGAGGAGCACATCCGGGCGAGCGAGCAGGCGGGCGGCGGCCACATTGACATTGATCCGCTGCCGCGTTACGAAATGGCGCATTGGCCCGCAATGGCCGCCGCCTGGTTACGCCGCCAAGGAGTGCGTGGGATTGGAGGGAGCGGCGGAGAGGCGGCCGGGCAGCAAATGCCGCAGATGGCCTCGAGGCTCGGGCGCGGTGCTTTTCGCTGGGGTGCTGCCGGCGCGTATCCGGGCCTTCGGGCCTCCTCGGTGACGACAATCCGTGCAGTTCTGTGGCCGGATTTTCTCAGCGCTCATTTGGGGATACATTACTGAAAAAAGCTTGCTGCTTTAAGGTGCTTCCTAACCCGCTACATTCGCTCAAGTATTCGGAATGAAAGTGCTTATAGCGTCTTGTGGTTGAAGTATTAACAGTTTCAGGGTTTGCGTGTAGATAAGTGGTTTTTTTTTTGGAGCTTAATACCTTTACTGATCTAATTTCTCATTCTTTGGATTGGTACGGGTTGTGGTTTTCTGGATTTTGGTTTTAGAGAACTGCGACCACAGTTGAAAATTTCACGACTACGAGAATTTTGTGTGTACAGGGATGTTGTTTTTGTGTATTGTCATGCATTTATCCGAGGCTTGAATACATGGGACTAAGTGAATTAATGCTTTGGGCAGTTGATCATTTAACGTGTTTTTAGTATGTGACAGTCTTCATATTGAATGCTTTAACACCTCTACTTCTAGAAGATTGAAGACGTTTTTAAATGTGAATGAGTCTCCTTTAACCATTTGTGTTGAATTGTATTAATGCGTTCATTAAAAGCGGTTCACTTGAATGTTAAACCTTAAATGAAAAATTCATACTAGATATTTATTTTCTAAGTCAATTGCGGTTTTGTGTTGTAATTCCTCTGGCAGACAGTATATGCTATACGTGTCATAAATTCAAATTATATACTTGTGAATGTAGGAGTAGTGTTCGCAGTCATTTAACTATATGATGTAAATGGGCATACACCAAGTTAAATTGACTACAGAAAGCTAAGTGGTGCATCCAGGTGTGATGATGCACACCTGTGATCCTAACACATGAAAAGCTGAGGTAGTACTGCCTCAAGTTCCAGTCTAGCCTAGCCTGTCCTTGAGACCCTGCCTCAACAGGACCACCCCCACCCCAACCCCCAAGCACTACGGATTTAAGTCTTAGCCGTATTTTGTTTCATTCTTTGTGGGATATGCCTGGTTTTTTTTTTTTTTTTTTTGCCTAGGAATGTTTTAAATAACTGATTTGCAGGAAATCTGAATTTCTCTCAATTTGCCACTCTAAACTTTTAAGTTGCATTTCATAGATGGTGTTTTAAAATTATGGGTTTGTTGGTGTTGCAGACTGATAGTGGAGATGGCATGGGATGAATGATGCTGACTTCGGGTTTTTTCTAGTGAATGACTTGTTACAAACGTCTGAAATATATTTTCAGTTGTAGCTTTCAAAAAGTTGTGGTTTTTTTTTTTAAAATCTGGGATTGTTTTGGGGTCAGTTTAGTTACATAATGTTTAAAGTGACTTCGGGTACCATTTTAGTGAGTTTTTTAAGACAACTCACCCGCTATGTACTTGATACTGTACATATTGGCTTTGAACTGGATAAGTAGTCCAGACTAGCCTCTGCCTCAAACGCTAAAATTAACTGGTATGTACTATCATGCCCAGCGTAGAGCAGATTTTTTAATTGGAGTATTCATGTTACAAAATTCGAGATTTATGTGACTTAATTCATTTTCTCCAAGAAAAAAAAAACTATATTGATGTTTTTTCTCAGGGCCATGATCCAAAGGAACCAGAACAGTTGAGGAAGCTGTTTATTGGTGGTCTGAGCTTTGAAACCACAGATGATAGCTTAAGAGAACATTTTGAGAAATGGGGCACACTTACAGACTGTGTGGTGAGTCCTTGGGATAAGGATGGTCTTAGGAAGGGATGGGGACCTATATAGGACTATTTAAATACTTTTGTTCCTTTATTTTGTAGGTAATGAGAGATCCCCAAACAAAACGTTCCAGGGGCTTTGGTTTTGTGACCTACTCTTGTGTTGAAGAGGTGGATGCTGCAATGTGTGCTCGGCCACACAAGGTTGATGGGCGTGTGGTAGAACCAAAGAGAGCTGTTTCTAGAGAGGTATTTTAATAACATGTTGTATAATGCATGGAACTGTGAGAGTTTGTTTTTTTTGACTTAAAAATTATTTTATTTACAGGATTCTGTAAAGCCTGGTGCCCATTTAACCGTGAAGAAAATTTTTGTTGGTGGTATTAAAGAAGATACAGAAGAATATAATCTGAGAGACTACTTTGAAAAGTATGGCAAAATTGAAACCATAGAAGTTATGGAAGACAGGCAGAGTGGAAAAAAGAGAGGATTCGCTTTTGTAACTTTTGATGATCATGACACAGTTGATAAAATTGTTGGTAAGTAACCGTTCGTTGGAACATGCATGATTTCTGTGTTCAGCTGAATTCACTAACTATACTTTGTGAAAGGTGTTTTCATAAATATAGATCAGTGCTTCTCACCCTTCCTAATTCTGTGACCCTTTAATACCTGCCATGTCCTTATGTTGTGGTGACCCCAAACGTAAAATTATTTTTGTAGCTACTTCATAACTATTTTGTGAGTTACGAATCATAATGTAAATATCTAATATGTGATCCCTGTGGAGGTCACAAGCCATCTAGATTAAGAAACATTAGCTTCTCCAAGTATACTTCCCTTCTCAGTCTATCATTTTAACAGTATTTTAATTAATTGCATAGTAACAAAGGGTTGCACTTACATGGTTTTCCAAACAAAAAATAACTTCAGTTTTTTACTTAAAATTTTATAGTTCAGAAATACCACACTATTAATGGGCATAATTGTGAAGTGAAAAAGGCCCTTTCTAAACAAGAGATGCAGTCTGCTGGATCACAGAGAGGTAAGTAGGAGCAGATAGACATAAATAATAGGCATGAACAGTAGTTGAAAGATAAGGAAACTTTCACTTCAACCTGTGTTACAGGTCGTGGAGGTGGATCTGGAAACTTTATGGGTCGTGGAGGAAACTTTGGAGGTGGTGGAGGTAATTTTGGTCGTGGTGGAAACTTTGGTGGAAGAGGTAAGGTGCTCATTTTAAGTATTAATTCATAAATTTACTAGCAAGTTGAAGTACTAGTAAGTTTTAATTCAAACTTTGGTTTTCCTCAGGAGGCTATGGTGGTGGAGGTGGTGGCAGCAGAGGTAGTTATGGAGGTGGTGATGGTGGATATAATGGATTTGGAGGTGATGGTAAGTATTTAAATACCGAATTTTGGTTTTTAATTTCTTTCTGCATTGCTAGAAATCAGACACATGACCTCATACTAGGCAGTAAAACTTAAATACAGATATGGTAGGTGACATTTGATTGTTTAAACAACCATATTAAAAGTGTCAAATCTTCCAATCCTAAAACTTTGAATGGATTGATGAAATAATAGTTCCTAACTAGTGCTACATAATACAAATCCTCTTCCCAAGGATGGAAGTAAAATATTAACTAGACCTCTTCAGTCAGTAGGATTTATTTGTACCAGCAGCTGAGCTAAAATTGCTTTGTGTAGTTGGGCAGGTAGTGGCGCATGCCTTTAATCCCAGCACTTTCAAGGCAGAGACAGGCAGATTTCTTGTGTGAGGCCAGCCTAATCTACAGAGTGGGTTCCAGGACAGGCTCCAATGCTACACAGAGAAACCCTGTCTCAGAAGAAGCCAAAAAGAAAAAGAAAAAAATTGCTTTGTGTAAGGCTATATTGTCCTTGGTGAAAAATGGGGTGGGGGTGGGATTTTTTTTTTTTTTTTTTTTTTTTTTGCGGTGGTTGGGACAGGGTTTCTCTGTGTAACTTAGTTCCTTTCCTGGAACTCACTCTGTAGCCCAGGGTGGCCTTGAACTCACAGAGATCTGTTTGCCTCTGCCTCCCTAGTGCTGGGATTAAAGGCATGCGCTGCCACCACCTGGCTGAATTTTTTTTTTAAATGAAAACTGACTTGTTTGAATAAAAAATATTCATCTTAAGATTTTAGTTATCGGGGCTGGGGATTTAGCTCAGTGGTAGAGCGCTTGCTCTGGGTTCGTTCCTCAGCTCTGGGGGCGGGGGGATTTTAGATACCAAGATTGCTTGGCTCTGATTAGATTTGAGAGTGTTAAATCAGTTCACTGGTTCATTGCCAGTGACAGTGCAGTATAAACCAGAAGTATTTGGGCCTGCCCTGTACTTTTGTTTCTGTGTGGCTTTCTTTTCAGGCGGCAACTATGGTGGTGGTCCTGGTTACAGTAGTAGAGGAGGCTATGGTGGTGGTGGACCAGGATATGGAAACCAAGGTGGTGGATATGGTGGTGGTGGAGGAGGATACGATGGTTACAATGAAGGAGGCAATTTTGGTGGAGGTAAGTTACAGATGTTCAGATTTATGCAAACTAGCATTTAAATTAATTCTCAGCAATACCCAGAAATGCTTAAAAAGATAGACTGGAAAAGAAGCTTTAAGTGAATAGCTATATTAAAACGCAGCTCATCCATGTAAACTTACTGGCCATGTCCATTATTTCTAAGTTGTGGAAAAAATGAGCACTGCATACATTTCACTATTAAAATACAATTTTTAAATGTATTCAGGGGGATGTTGAGTTCCAGATCAGTGTGAATAATACAGAAAATAAAGGTTTCTAGTGTACAATTTAATGCATATTTACAGTATTTTACAATCTTCATCACTGTTCCCAAAACATTTTCATCGTTCCAAGTAGGACCCAGCTACCCTCAAATATGTATTGGACTCTGGCTTTGAACCTTCTTGCATCCACCTCCCAACCACACCAGGCAGTTTGATTCTTTAAAATTTTTTTACAGTGTTAGTGGATAGTCTAAATTGGTAAAAGGAACTTTAGTAGTAAAACAGACAACTAGTAATTAGTAAATTACAAGGGAATTTTTTTTTCCTGGAGTTGAGGACCGAACCCAGGGCCTTGCACTTGCTAGGCAAGCGCTCTACCGCTGAGCTAAATCCCCAATCCCAAATGGTAGGGAAGTTTTAAAATGTGGCTTATTGCTGAGTTTTCTTGGGGTACTTTTAAACTAGGTAAATGGGATATGCAAATTGTTTGAATACTTTTAAGCAAATAGGGTGCCATATCAGCTCTTGGAATAATTTGGGTGGTACTATATTATATATTAATAATGTGTTTGTTATGTACTAACACACTACATACTGTAACATGCACAATTATTACAGGTAATGTAGAGCTTTGTTAGGAAACTGTTGAACCTTACTCATAAATGTGAGTGGCTGATAATTAACTTTTTAGAATACCTTCTGTTGCTGCTTTAAAAACTGCATTGCATCAGAATCACATTGAATACCAACAATTTTGGTGCTCTAAATGATGATATGGTAGCAATGTGTAGCTATGATACAATATCAAAGAAAAAAATGAGAATTCCTCATGCTGAAATTGATAAGCTTCTTAGAAATGTATTCTTCTGGACATGATCCACTTACTGTGCCCTTTTTTAAATCTGTTTATTAGATTACTTAGGCTTCTGGTAAATGGAGTTAGTGCCCAAGGTTGCAGTTAATGCTTGAATAAAAATAATTATGCTTCTGTGGTTGTCCAATTAAAGGAGTAAATAATTGTTCTGGTAAACTACAAATAAAATCTTTGTGATTTCAGGTAACTATGGTGGTGGTGGGAACTATAATGACTTTGGAAATTATAGTGGACAACAGCAATCAAATTATGGGCCCATGAAAGGGGGCAGTTTTGGTGGAAGAAGCTCAGGCAGTCCCTATGGTGGTAAGTCCTTTTTAGTCAGAATTCTTTAGTGCCATCCTGGTTAACATGGTACATGTATTTAGAACTGTCTGTGTTATTTTCCAGGTGGCTATGGATCTGGTGGTGGAAGTGGTGGATATGGTAGCAGAAGGTTTTAAAAAAAAAAAAAGCAGAAAAGGGTAAGTATCTTTAAATTTTTTTAAATGATGATAAAAGAATATATGGAACTGTTCACTGAGTGTAATAATTTTTTTATCCTGTATTATTCAACAGGCTACAGTTCTTAGCAGGAGAGAGAGCGAGGAGTTGTCAGGAAAGCTGCAGGTTACTTTGAGACAGTCGTCCTAAATGCATTAGAGGAACTGTAAAAATCTGCCACAGAAGGAGCGATGATCCATAGTCAGAAAAGTTACTGCAGCTTAAACAGGAAACCCTTCTTGTTCAGGACTGTCATAGCCACAGTTTGCAAAAAGTGCAGCTATTGATTCATGCAATGTAGTGTCAATTAGATGTACATTCCTGAGGTCTTTTATCTGTTGTAGCTTTGTCTTTTTCTTTTTCTTTTCATTACATCAGGTATATTGCCCTGTAAATTGTGGTAGTGGTACCAGGAATAAAAAATTAAGGAATTTTTAACTTTTCAATATTTGTGTAGTTCAGTTTTTCTACATTTTAGTACAGAAACTTTAACAAAAATGCAGTTTTGAAGGTGTTTCCTTGTGAGTTAACAAGTAAAGAAGATCATTGTTAATTACTATTTTGTATGAATTTTGCTAAAGTTAACTGTAAAGAAACACCTACTGACTTGCAATTTAAGGGGAATCTATTCTCCCCATTTCCAAAACCATGATGAATGGGCACTGATATGTGGAGAGAATAGATATCTGTATGTTTGCAATGTGTGTTTTAGATAATTAGGATTGGGTAATAAAAATTAGCATATTTGTGAATTCAATAGCATTAAGATTACTTTCCAATGAAAAAGATCTCAAAAGTTCCTATTTGGTTTTTGTGCATTTTCTTTCGAAATGTAATCATGATTTTAGTATGTTAGACTTATTGAGTCCTAGCCGTGTTAAGAACATCTCCATTCCACATTTACCTTGATCACATTGAAACTGCTGCCAATAGTTTGGGGTATAAAGTGTTTATACTGCTCTCTACTAAAGGGTGGTGGATATATTTCATCTCCCAGTTTAACAGTCTTTTTAATACAGGACCACTAAGTCTGCTGTGTCTGAGCAAACTGGTGGATACCTGGTCTGTTCTGCTTTTAAAATTCCAAGTCCCAAGCACATTGACCTAGTCACTTCCTTGGTTTAGTCTCCCCCTACACACAGCTTTTCAGGGCACAGGAATAAAAGTCACTCATTTGAACCCCTCACTGGCTGGCATGCTTTTCTGTTTATACCCTGTACATTTTGCTGGATGATGAAGCCAAGGATAGTTACGGTGTCACTGTCCAAAACAAAGGAGCGGAAAATGTAGCACAATTGCTTAGATAAGCACCTCACTTCCCAAAGGTCTGAATTCGAATTTGGATAGCCCTGAATGCTTAAATCCCCAAAGAACACACGGTTATTCTTTGTATATATTTCATCCTAAAACATGTTGGTGTTTGTTCAGAGACCTTGGTTGAGGAGAGTTCTAGATACTAAGGTCATATATATGAAAAATGTACTGTTGCGCCCGCCAGCTAGTGCTTAACAACTTCATTCAAGCCCTAAGTGTGTGCTCTGCTGTTGCTTTCTTTGGCAATTGAACATTGAATTCAAATTTTTATTTGGTTTTTGAAGTACAAGCAAAACAAGCAATAAAAAGGGGAATGGGACGTGCTAGTGTTTGAATATGCTCTCTTGTTGCTCTAATTCTGTGCCTCTGTGCATTATTAATATTTGGATGCATGCAATGCTAGCATGGAACTTTGGTCTTCACAAATACTGCAGTTTTTCCAGAAAACACTCACAAACCAATAAATGTAACAGACAACATTCCATTTGTTAATGGGCATATGTGAATAAGCAGTGTAGAAAATAGGCTCATGTTAGAAAATGGTTACATCTTTCATAACTAAAGTGTGGTTATATAAATGGACACTGTCAATGTTCATAATTTAAACCTGGGTACCTGGTCAAAATGCTTAGGAAATATTAAAACTGAGCTAAATTGTCTCAAGTCCTTTTATTCATATAATAAAGATTGAAAGAATTGGGGAGGTAACATTTCTGGTTTTGTTTGTAAAATTGTTGGACACAACCTTGACAGTATCCTTTAATGTCATGAGGTCAATTGTATTGTTAACCAACTTTTTATGTTCTGGAATAGTATAATAGCAAAACATTTTTCAGTAAGTTGATGTTTACAACCTATAATCAGGTGAAATCTGTATGTGACCTGTTTATAAGTTGTACTGGGTTAGCTTTTGTGAACAGTGTGGAAAAGTAAGCCATGAGCGATTTAACCAGCTTTAAAAGGACCTAAGTTGTGCTGTTTAAGCACTACTGGATCAAAGGAAACCCACTAAGACAGGACTTCAGCAGCCTTTGTGTATGGACAAGTCAGCATAAATAAAGAATGAGAAGGCAGCCCCAGCAAGAGCTTCAACTACAGACAAGTGGAGGCATAAGATTCTGTGGTGATGATAGTGAGCAGCGTTCCAAAAGCTAGTTAAATCTGCTTATTGCAACTGAAATGTCGAAGAAAGTAGCAGGAAGGAGCTCCGCCTTTTGGAACATCAATGAGATAGTTGCCACAGTCACTAGGTCTAGCATTTAGACCTGCAAGGAAGGGCAATAAGCATTAGGTAAGGCTTGAATTTGAATTTTTTCACTAATTAAAGAGTGCTTTTTTGTAAAGCAAGGTAAGAGTAATCTTTTTGATTTGCAGGTGAATGAGAAAACCCTACTTGCCTAAATGAGGAATGTCTTTCCTACCATCTTAAATACGAAGGTTTCTGGCTGGGTAAGGTTTGTAGCTCACAGTAAAGCGTGATGACATCATTGGTTTCCCTACAAATCGATGCCACAGTTTGAAACATTACCCCCATTAGTAGGTACACTGGCAGAATTGTCAAGCTCAGTTTTATTTTGGGTACCCTGTTGAACAAGTTCTAAGACTTCAGGTGGTCACATTCTGCAGTAGCCATGGATATTTATCATGAGCCAGATGTAGCCTTTTCATGTGTGTACAAACTCACTCACTGTTAGCATCTGTGGTAAAATCCGCTTTCTGTAAGGGAAAGAAAGTCATTGGCTTTTCAGAACAGTTTTGAAGTATTGACTTCCGGTAAGCTGCTAGTTCCCACCCTTGGGAAAATGGGGATCTTTTACAATTACCAGCATAATAGTCTTCCTCAAAGTTATCTTGCATATCAGTTCATGACTATGAATCAGTAGGAACAGTCAGTTTTTAGTTGTCTGTCCATTTCTTCCATCCCCTAAATACACACAAGGTCTCACTATTGTCCTGACCTGGAACTCAGTCCACCTGCCTGTCTCCCAAATGCTGGGATGATTAAAGGGTGGTGCCTAATTGTCACTCATGCTCCTTAAAAAAAAAAAAATCCAAAGAACAGTTGAGTTACTATTCAAATAGGTTGCTGATTGTTCATAAGGGCTAATTTTTGCTGCCTTGAAAGGGCTTTGAAAATTGCTTAATTCAGGTTACTTTTTAATATATCCTCAGAGGACAAGTTTGCAAAATACTGGTTAGTAAGTTAGAGATCTTGTTTTCCATACAGGGATGCCCTACATCATTTGCTTGGCATTTCAGTCAGGACTGAATTTACACAAACTATAGTTACTAATAAGTAAGGTAGCAGTCTTTCAATGGTGATTCCTTCATACAGATTTGGAGAAATGCATTTTTTAACAGGCATTTACATTTCATTTCCTTTCTGAAATAAAATGATTTTACTTAATGTGGTTCCACTGTCGTTTCTGCAAAAACATTTTACATACAAAAGGTGGCCATACAAAACAGGAAACAGTTGAGGGTGACTGATTTTGTTTGACCTGTAGGTTACTGCTCCCAGTTTACATGTCTAAAAGCTGCATTTGCACTTGTGTGTAAAGAGAACATGTTTAAGAAAGTCATCTGGTGGGGCTACAGAGACATGGGCTTGGTTTTTGAGGATTCTATTCTGTTACAATTCAAAACACTTAAAAGGTATCAGTGATTAGCATGGCAAGATGGTAAGCATGGGGATATGGGGTAATGTGAGGACTGGTAGTCTATCCAAGTACTCAGTTTTAAGTGTGTTTTATGACAGCAGAGGTGGTCTGTACTGGATTCAATTGTTTCATTTGTAGTATAATGAAATGTTACAGAAATGACTTTTTCATTAAAATATTTTTAGAAACGTGTGTGTGGTTTTTATCACCTTGCAATATTCCTTTGTCCTATATAAATATGGACAGTAACAAAATGAGGTTTGGGGTAAACCTTGATACACTTAAGCTTGTTTTGAAAGATGGGATAGAAACAAATACACTGCCACACTACAAGGGCAACATGGGATAATTGGTGTATGTGGAATTTATGGTCATTTTGGATGGTGGGTGAGATAATTAGGCAAGTGAAATCAAAGGCTGGGTGAAAGTGAGTGTCCATGTGTGACAACTTTGAAGGTAAATAGGGTAAAGAAGTGTCTGAGGGTAGTCTTCATTTATACTGCAGATTCCCCCAAGACAGGTGGGTAGTCATTTGGTAACATTGGGTTCTGAGTTCTAAACCCAGGCCCACTGATGGTTCCGATTCCACTGCTGCAGCTTCCTGAGTCCTGGGTCTGTGAAGAGGCCTAGCCACACATGCTCCAAAGTGAGTTACTTTGTAAATAGATTCCAGGTAAGGGTTCTTATTTTTAAACTTGCTTCACATACTGATTTTGTGTAAGTAGCAACCACACATTACCTTAGTAAGTCCTTGCCTGGATTTTCACCAAAAATATATACTAATCGGGATGGAAATAGCTATGTAGTGCCAGATACAAACTACTGAGTGTTAACCTCTGATACTTGCCTAGCATGCCTAAGGTCCTGGGTTCAACCTCTTCCCCTGTTCACAAACCTGCCAAACAGGAAACTCGTAGTGTGCTTAAGCCTATTACACTTTAGTAAGATCAGGATCCTGTTAAGCAGTAAGTTGGCATAACTTTAGGTTACTAAATATCGGAGGAAGTGCCAATTTTGGCTGTCACATTAAAACAGGCAGTGGTAGGGATGTGTTAACTGCTTGTTTGGAGCCTCAGTTCCAGGAACTAGAAGGTGAGCATATGTCAATCCTATGTAGACTTTAGAGACTACCAGTGAACAGTTCAAGTCTGGAATTTTGAGCTTTAAAATCTTAGGATAGAGCCGGACAGTGGTGGCCCACACCTGTAATCAGCAGGAGGCAGAGGCAGGTGGATCTTGAAATGCCAAATACATTGGATAATTTTTACGATACATTCCTTTTTTTGTGTAACCATTGCAGAACCAAACCTTTGTCCTCTGCAAGAGCAGCAGGTGCCTTTAATAACTGAACCATCTCTAGCCCCTTTACATCACAATTTTTTTTTGGGGGGGGGGAGTTTCGAGACGGTTTCTCTGTGTAGTTTTGTGCCTCTCCTGGAACTCACTTGGTAGCCCAGGCTGGCCTTGAACTCACAGAGATCCGCCTGGCTCTGCCTCCCAAGTGCTGGGATTAAAGGTGTGCGCCACCACCGCCCGGCACGTCGCAATTTTTAATAGCTTAAAATAGTTGGCTTTATATGGAAGTTATAATGGGTAGCCTTACAGATACTGTGTTTCCCTGTGTGGTTAATGGAGACATCCTTCAAGCATCAGGTTACCTGCTATGAATTAATTTTAGCTGTCTTATGTCCTCATTTAATAACTACTAGGATGCAATTAGGTTCTGTTTAGTCTTTAAGCCTTGCTTATCAAGTTTAGATTGTGAACTTAGTTATGTGGGCTTGGACAATTTATTTGGGTTTTCTGCTTTTCCTTACCTGTTTGATATTGCCAACAAAAAAAGCTTAAAATAATTGGGTTTGGGGATTGAGGTGGCTTGGTGGCTGAGAGTATTTGTTGCTTTTCCAGAGGACTTAGGTTTGTTTCTCGGCACCTACATGGGACACATCTCAACCATCTGTACTTCTAGTCCCAGAGGACCCAGTGCCTTTTCTGGTATCGGGCACATGAGTGGTAGGCAGATGAAACACCCATAGACATGACTTTTTTGAATGTTGGCTTTGGGAGTTGTGGTGCATGCCTTTTAATTCTAACAGTTGGGAGACGGGCGCACAAGTTCTCACTTCCAGGAGAGCCAGGATTATACAATGACATTTTGGGGAGAATTTTTTTTTTTTTTTTTTTTTTTAATTGGGCTTGGTTTGTTCAGAGACAGCTCAGTCTGCCTCCATCTTCTGGCCAAAGCATTCCCAAACTGGAGTTAAAGCCTTGAACATCTAATTTTGACTCAACGTTAAACTGCTTAAACTTGGGCAGTTTAAATATATAAAGTATTAATCGGGCTGGAGCGATGGCTTAGAGTTTAAGAACCCTGGCTGCTCTTCAAGAGGTCCTGAGTTCAATTCCCAGTACTCACAGTGTGGCGGACAACTAACTGTTTGATCTATAATGGGATCTGATACTATCTTCTGGCTCAACAATAGTTAGGTGCTTTATATTATATCTTTATTTCATTTGGTAGGTCTTAGATCTTTGAGAGTGTTGCCTGAGGATCTTTTGAGTTTCCAATAATCCAGTGATCTAAACTGAAGTCAAAAGCATTGTCAATGCTGTTGTCAAGAATATTAAAGGAGGCCGGGCGGTGGTGGCACACGCCTTTAATCCCAGCACTCGGGAGGCAGAGGCAGGCGGATCTTTGTGAGTTCAAGGCCAGCCTGGTCTACAGAGTGAGTTCCAGGAAAGGCGCAAAGCTACACAGAGAAACCCTGTCTCGGAAAAAAAAAAAAAAAAAAAAAAAGAATATTAAAGGAAACGTTACTTTTCATTGTTACCAAAATTGACTGATTAAAATATTGAGACCTGTTGAGAAGATGGTCCAGTGCATAAGAGCTCTTGCTGTGCAAGCATGAGGACCTTGCTTTGAATCTCGAGCACAATGTCAAATGCAGGTGTGGTCACAAAATGCCCACTGAGGCTTGCTAGCTGCTAGCCTGGCTCCAGGTTCAGTCAGGAGACCATGTTTCAAGGGATGGAACGATGAAGGCAGTACACGCAATGTCTTCGGGTCACGTGCATATACACCACAAGGAGATTCCAAAACCCAAATTTATGTTAAGAACTATGCGTGCTGCCTGAGGTTAAGTGTGAGAATTGGCTGAAAGGGTACCTATCTAGAGTAATTTTGGTGATCATTGTAACATATCTGGAAGCATACCTAAAGTCTAATGGAGACTAGTTAAGTTAGGATCTTGGTTTTCTTTTTTCTTTTTCTGCCAAGAACTGAAGTCATTAGTTTTCTTTTTTCTTTTTTTTCTTTTGTTTTTTTGAGACAGGGTTTCTCTGTGTAGCTGTGCACCTTTCCTGGATCTCACTCTGTAGCCCAGGCTGGCCTTGAACTCACAGAGATCCTGTCTCTGCCTCCCAGTGCTGGGATTAAAGGCGTGTTCCACCACCGCCCGGCGTCATTAGTTTTCTTTAAATCTATCAACTGAAACTGCTGGTCTTTATTTACTTTTTTGTTTTTCAAGACAGAGCCCTGGCTGTCCAGGGGACCAGGCTGGCCTCAAACTCAGAGATCAGCCTGCCTCTGCCTCCCAAGTGCCAGGATTAAAGGCATGCGCTACCATGCCCTAAACTGCTGTCTTTTAAAGTGGGAAGAATATGTTCTATAAAAAAAAAAAAGTAATAAAATTTGAGGCCGGTGGTAGCGCATGGCTTTAATCCCAGCACTCGGGAGGCAGAGGCAGGCAGATCTCTGAGTTCGAGGCCAGCCTGGTCTACAAAGTGAGTTCCAGGAAAGGCGCAAAACTCCACAGAGAAACCCTGTCTCAAAAAACAACAACAACAACAAAACAAAACCAAACAAACACAAAAAAACCCTTTGTGTGTATGGGTTATTTGCATGCCTGTCTGTGTAACTGGTGCCCACAGAGGCCCGAAGAGGGGGTTGGGTCCCCTGGAACTGCAGTTACAGATGGTTGTGAGCTGCCATGCAGGTGCTGGAATTTGAATCCAGCTCCTCTAGAAGAGCGGTCAGAGCTCTTAACCAATGAACCACCTTTCCAACCCCTCTATCTGAAATTTTAAACAATTACACAATTACTCAATGTAAATTTAAGTACAGTAAAATCCTATGTCCTCCAGAGGAGATGGACAGCATGAAAGAGAGAACTCAAGACCAAGTATCTTAAGAATCATAGATCCACTTTCAATCAAAAACAAGGTTTTTATTTTGTTTGGTTTTTGTAGATTTATTTATTATGTATACAATGTTCTGTCTGCAGGCAAGAAGAGGGCACCAGATCTCATTACAGATGGTTGTGAGCCACCATGTGGTTGCTGGGAATTGAACTCAGGACCTCAGGAAGAGCAGCCAATGCTCTTAACCACTGAGCCATCTCTCCAGTCCCCCCCCCCCCCAGTAAGGTCTGAGGATGAACAAACCATCCATTTACAGATGTTTCCATCACAGATGGGACAAGGCTGAGTGCTAAAGTGAGTGGATGGAGGCCTTTCTCTTGGAAATGACCAGAATAGGGTGAGTCTGGTGCCAGGGCTGATAAGTACATGACTGGTCTAGTGTACTGGTAGGACTCTTGCTCTTGGAGGAGTCATGCTTATGAACATACACAGCTCCCAAGTGCATCTCCAGGAACCCCTTCCTCAAATTCCTTATGTAGCCCTGGAACTGCTCAGGCTGGGTTTGAACTTGGGATAATTCTGTCTCTTGGGTGCACAGCCATACCTTGCTCCAACTTTTATAAAGGAATAAATAAGCATGAACTACAGTGATTAGATGAAATTGAACTGGTGTTAGAAGTGTTTTTGTTGTAAAGGAATGCACATTTTCAAATTTTAGGAGCTTTGTTTTTATACCCTTCAGATGTCTAGTAGGTCTCAACTTATCTACACATGTGAGCCAGTTTTCCCACCGTTAGAGTTTCTTCATTCTTGGGTAACTCAATTCCTTGATTTTATTAGAAAATGATGGTGTATACCTTTAATCCCAGATATGAGGAGACAAGGGCAGGCAGATCTCTTGAGTTCACAGCCAGCCTGGTCTACAGAGTTCCTGGACAGCCAGGGGTACAGAAAAACCCAAAGAAATAAAAAACAAAAAGAAATAGTTGCATCTATGAACCTCACACTGGTCTCTCTGGTCCCACTCTTGCCTTCTAGATTGCCCAGGTGCATAAACCGGAGGGAATAGGCTCATATCCCACTTCAACCTTAGTGTCTCCTGTGGTGATATTGTGTCCCCCAATATATTGTGCACACTAATAAACTTATCTGGGATCAGAGAACAGAATAGCCACTAGATAGACATAGAGGCCAGAAAATGGTAGCACACACACCTTTAATCCTATCACTTGGGAGGCAGAGATCTATCTAGATCTCTGTGACTTCAAGGCCACACTGGAAATAGCCAGGCATGGTGACTCACGCCTTTAATCCCAGGAAGTGATGGCAGGAAGCAGAAAAGTATATAAGGTGTGAGGACCAGGAACTAGAGGCTTTTAAGCTTTTAGGCTTTTAGCAGCAGTTCAGCTGAGATCCATTCGGGTAAGGACTCAGAAGCTTTGTCTGAGGATTCGTGGAAACAGAATCGGATGAGGAATTGTCAAGGTGAGGTTGGCTGTGGCTTGTTCTGCTTCTCTGATCTTTCAGCATTCACCCCAATATCTGGCTCTGAGTTTTATTAACAAGACCATTTAAGATTCGTATTACATCTGAATTCGTGTTACATTCTCCCTGCTAAAGACTGTCCACTCCTACGCTTTTCATAGCTGTTCTTCCCATCATTTCCATGCCTGTGGCTCAGTCTTGGTCTGCAGTTTCTGTTAGCATGCAATGCTGAGAGCGGATTGACCTGCACCTTCAGATGTTGCAAGCTTAAAGTTGCAACGTGTTTTTTTTACTGGCATTCATTTACTTGGATTTTTTGAGACACGGTCTCTCTCTACATAGCTTTGGCTATCCTGGAACTCTCTACGTAGACCAGGCTGGCCATGAACTCGAAGATACTGGCCAGTCCCTGCCCCAGAGTGCCAAGATTAAAGACATGAGTCACTATGCCCAGCTTTTTTTTTTTAAACCTGTTCTCTCAATCCTTTTTATGTTTTTTTAAAGATTTATTTATTATGTATACAGTGTTCTGCCTGCACATATGCCTATAGGCCAGAAGAGGGCACCAGATCTCATTATAGATGGTTGTGAGCCACCATGTTGTTGCTGGGAATTGAACTCAGGCCCTCTGGAAGAATAGCCAGTGCTAACCTCTGAGCCATCTCTCCAGCCCTCAATCCTTTTTCTTAATGTAATATGCTTCCTAACCCCTCTTTGAATGCCACTTCTAAGAACACAGGTATTACTGGTTTTGTCTTTGTGCCACACACAGTACTGCACAGCAGGCATACCACTATTGTGAATAAACAAATTTCCATGGCAACATATACCATTTCCTTGAGATGACAATCCTAGTTAACCATTTAGTATAAAAAGGTTTTACTTTCATCTTTTTTGAGACAGGCTCTCACTATGTAGCCCTCACTGGCCTAGAGTTCAGAGATCTCCCTGCCTCTGCCTCCTGAATGCTGAGAATAATAGGCATGTACTACCACGCCTGGTTAAAAGATGCTTTTGAATTTTCAAAACCATTCTGAAAATGTAAAAGAATCAAATGTGGTAAATGGGTGATTCTCCTATGGAAAACACTGTTATGAATAAACTCAACCCAGAGTAATTTAAGTCATGATATTCCTTTATTAGTGCCAGCTCCTTTAATTTTTGTCAGAGCTAAACAATTTAATATAAAAAGGTCATTTTTTTGCTCATACAGTATATAAAAAAGTATAGTGGTTTGGTTAGTTTTGCAATAATTTGCTTTTAGCCAGATGTCATATAAATCTATGAATGTAACAAATAAGAACAGTATAAATAAGTTTTGTAGTATTTACACTTACACAGAAACTAGCCCAAATGGTGCCCTAAGAAATTAACTTCAGAGTTAAAATGAAACTGATTCAACATTGAGACTTTAATGCTTTGTAAAGTTTCATATTATTTCTACATTAGCTTTGGCTATAATTCTGCATAGTTACTTATAAAGTGTGTTTCTGCATTTCACATCACAGTAGGAAGTTTTAGCAGTACAAAACAAACACTAACTCAAAACAAAAGGCTCCATCTTCCCGAACCTAGTTTTTCTTAATATCTGGCTTCTTGCTTTTGGGAACCAAGAATACATTGCCATCTCTGGTCTGCTGCAGGGAGTATTCACTAGGAGAGTAAGGTTTCCCATCCTCATCCCGTAACATGCTGAAGACTTCAAGATACAAGGTGCTGAGCTGCCTCTTGAGGAGATGGAGGTTTCTGTCGTTTTCTCCCCTTTCTCGGAGCAGTTTTTCTCTCTCATCTTTTAAGTGGCCCAAGTCTTGCTCCAGCTCCACTATGTTCTCCAGTTTCCTTTTCCTGCAGTTCTGAGCGGCGACTTTATTCTTACCTCTCCTGCGTATATCTCGGATTAACGCAAGTTGAGCTTCAGTGAATTGCTCCTTGGACATCATTTCATTGAAGTCATCAACAGGGAGGTTAATGATTTTTTCAACAGGGAATGGGATGTGGAGAGCTTTTGCCCTAAGCTCATCTCTTGTGAGATGAGCCTCCAGGCGGCTTGAATGTTTGTCTTTTGTGAATGGGACTTTTTGATGACCAGGACTCACGGGCATTTCTTTTTTGGTTGTATTTTCACACTGGGCATCATGCACAGGAGCACTGTGGCCCTGAGCTGGTGACAGGGGTTGCTCTGTATCCCCAGAAGAATGTGCTGGCTGTGCTTTAGGACCATTCTGTCTGACACTCCCAGGGGCACTATCGAGCTCTTCCATTTCAGAGTCACTGAACCCGGGCGGTGGGTCTCCGTAAATGGAAGATTCCACAGAGTGCTCTGGGGATGCTCGGCTGGGACTAGTGTTCAGTGAAATGCCAGAGTCAGAGTCATTGAATTCTGCTGTGTTTTCAGGGTGCTTCTGGTTGAAAGCTTTACAGAGTGACAGATCACAGCCATCAATGGGCCCGCCCAGAAGTTCAGAGAGTGACTGATTGACAGCAGCAGAGGAAGGCATGCTGCTGCCACCACTGGGCTCTGCTATGAAAGCAGAGTAAAACTCATCACCAAAATCTGTGCTTAATGCGGAGTTGGAATCTAAGGAGTTCAGCTGGCTGGCTTCTTCCGTGGAGAGGATGCTGCTGAAAGAATCTTCAAATTCATGAAGAAAATGTGGACTGCAGCTGCCCACTTCTTTCTCCAGGGAGGGGATGGATGAGTAAAAATGGTAATTGCTTTCGATTTCTGTCAGATTGGCTTCTGGGCTGGGCACAGTGGTAGTCTCAACCAGTGGCTTGTTTTCAGTATTAAGACACTAGAAAAGAAGTTCATATGATATGAATAGAAGCTAGGTATTTTTTAGATCAATTCTCTACCCCCATTCCCAAGGTGTTCTTTTCAGTAATTCCAATAACTCTCATTTTCAATAGGTAGGTATGATTGTCAGAGCTCTAAATTAGCTTTCAGGCTTAGAATGACTCTATCCTGAAGTATTCAGCCTGCTTAACTAAAAATTGTATGTGTTAAGTTAAACACACCCCCAATTTTCCCCTACGTAGGTGACACTTTAGTGATCAATTACCAGGATGACTAATTGAAAAGGCCGTATAGAAAACACCACACTCATAGAGCTCACTTACCTGTAACTCGGGAATGGAAAGCAGCTCCTGCCAAACTTGCTCCATGTCCTGCTGTATGCTGTTTAAGTCAGTCATGGCTGCCTCCAGAGAGCTGTTGACTGACTGAGCCGGATCCGGTGTGGCGAAGACTGGGCTTTCAATGTGGCCAGGAATATCCAGGGCGAGCGACTGAAATGTGGGTGAAGACACCTAAGATCGACAAGGCATTCACATGAGTGAGAGCCAAGGCATGCGGAGCTTACAGCAGCGGGGTCCGCAGGTCCCTGCTTCCTGGTCACTGTTTCTATAAAACAAAACATTTCTTCTTCCCCCATGACTCCACATTTACAGTCTACTAGGTGTTACCCATGTATTTAAGGGTAGACTTCAAAATGGATAAAAATAATCATTAGGACTCAATTTCTATCTATATTATCTAGCAGACTGTTTCAAACAATAGATTAAGATTGTTAACTGAAGTACTGGCTAATAGTTGTTCTTTACTAGCCAAAATATTTTATATATCTATATCCATTTTCTATGGAAAATTCTTCTGATTCGTTTTTTAGCTGTCCCTGTCCTGTATAGTTCCCTTGATAAAGAACGTCTTTGATCAAATTCTTCCTTCTCAAAATTTTCTTCTGTTCCCGTAATCGGGGGGATACATGAAAGTGACTTATACCAGATAAGGGAGTTTTGCTGTTAAGCGAACATTTTTATACCTCATGGTCATCTACAAATGGGAATGTCTCTGCCAAAAGCTGCATGCAGTCTTCAAAGTACAGGGCATCTGGTTTGGGAATGTGGGCCGCCTGGATCAAGAGGGAAAGGCACAGGAGAATTTATTACAAGTTCGACTGCTGAGCCAAGAGTCCTGCTAACATCAAGAGTTGTTCTTAACCTAACGATACTTCAGAAATCAGTTTGTTGCACAAGTTCCAACCAGATCACTTGGGTTCAAATCTTAGTGCTCCTTACTCCCTTGATAAACAGTGCTGAGGGACTGAACACAGGGCCTTGTGCTAGGCAATAACCATCCCTAACTTTCTGAGTGGTCTAGGTAAATGATTTAATTCTTTTGACACATAACACGAGAATCATAGTACTTAACACAGTTAAGTTAAATTAGTTATTCATCCAACTAGGGCCGTGCCTGCCACAACCCTGTGAGCAATGCCTACTGGCTTTACTACCAACAGTACAGCCTAAAACTAGGGTGTTTCTGTAATTCACAAAGTGCTCTCTGCGATCCTGTCTTGATCATCACAAGGATTCCCTAAGAGGAGTCAGGTACTGAACTCAGGAAGCTAAGCTTGGGAACTTGACCTGGTCACAAAAGACATGGTAGACAGCAGACTAAGAACTCAAATCCAGGTGGTCCATTTTGAGTTTTCCTTAGATCCCACCATACACTTTTCCTCAGAACTAAGTATACCTGGGAGTAGCTGGCAGATCCACTGGTGTCTGTCTGGATGTGTTGGGCTGGCTGAACTGGAAGGAATTCTCCTGTCTCTTCATCCAGTTGTAACTGAGCGAAAAAGGCCTTCTCCTGTTCCTTCTGGAGTTGCTCTTGTCTCTCCTTTTCAAGTTTTTTCTGTTTTTCCAGCTCATAGTCCTTCTGTCGCTGACTGAAGTCAAACACTTCCCGGCTTACCCCGAGATCTATGTCTTGCCTCCAAAGGATGTCAATCAAATCCATGTCCTGTGTTTACGACAGAAAAGGAAGGAGTAACCATGGTTAATGTGGTCCACATTCACTGTATGCCATCACTGACGGGGAGAATACAAACTCACTCTGAGAATACAGATCTAGCCAGCTAGAAGAGCACTGTTAATTCTAGTCACTCAATCTATTCACTAAAAGCAACAGTATCTATCTACAGCCACCCATTCTAGTCACAATTTGAATCATTAATGACTAAGTAACAATAAAATAGACAAATTATGCACATTTCACATTAGTGCGTTTTTTAAAATCTCATATTTAGAATAGAAATGATAGCAAATACCCGGAGCCACTCAGGCTTGAGAGAGGATTTGGCTTTAACTTGTTCAGCACATACCCAGTTTACAGAGAAATAGATTTGCTCAAGCTTTAGTCTCTAAGTCATGAAGAAATTAGTAAGGAGGACTGCCTACTACCTACAGAAGTAGCAAGGCAGTGTGTGCTAACCCACCACACCTCTGACCCAGACCCTCACACCTCAAAGTCTCTCTAGAACAACTACTGTTCTAGAAAGACCGAAGACATCACATTTAAGACATGGGGAAATCTTACAAAGAGAGGCCAAGATTTCATTTTAATTAGCATTGTCACTCTGAGATAATGTCTCACTCTGTAGCCCAAGCAGTCCTGCTCCACCCACAAAGTGCTAGGATTAAGGTATGTGTCACTATGCCTGACATTAGAGCCTTCTCTCCAGCCCCAAATACATAACTATAGTTTTTAGAAAAGTCTAAAAAGGTAGAAAGTCGAAGTCCATTTCCATTTAATATATCACCTATACTGAAAACAATAAAATGAGGCTGGAGAGATGGTTCATCAGGAAAGAGTACCTGCTGCTCTTCCAGAGGACCCATGTTCAATTCCCAGCATCTACATGGTGGCTCACAACTGTCTGTTACTTCAGTTCAGGGGATCTGATGCCCTCTTCTGGCCTCTGTGGGCACTTGGATGCACGTGATATGTGAGTACAAGCCAGGGCTGATCCTGCTTAGCATCAAAACAGATTGGCCATGTTCACAGTGACACTGGTCACAGGCCTGAATTCAGACATCCTGGTCAGAATGTAGCAGCAGTGAGTTTCTTCTTGTGCCTAGTATGTTTTGTTGTTTTAGATTTCCACACAAGTTTCAGAAGGAAAATGTCTGCAATTTGATTTCTTTTTTCCTCTTAAGACAGGGTTTCATATTGAGCCCAAGATGGCTTTGAATACACAGCAATCTTCTTGCCCCAGGTTCCCAAAGTGTGTGCCACGATGACCTGGCTTCAGATATTGGATACTGTATGAAATATTCAAAGCATAACACTGGAAAAAAGCATTAATTAAACAAAAGTTTGTTAACCTGAAGCACTGCCTGGGAGGCCCACAGCCCAAGTGCTGTTTTCTGTAATGACCAAATAAGCACTGAGCAGTTCCCGTAAGGAACCCTGTGACTGGCGCATGACTTACACCACAAAGCCCCATCCCTGACCCACTGTTCTGAAGCTTGACCATCATCTAAGAGGAAATACGAGGGTGGCGCCCGCCCGCCCGTAACAAGCGACAGCATGACAGCAGACAGCAGGGAAGGGAAGTGCCTAAGGAGAACTAAAACTGCTGGACGCCAAAGGGGTGAAGAGCTGCTAGCTGCCTACCCCACCTTGTGGGTCCCCCAGGAGGGACGGCCGCAAAGACAGTCTGGGGAGGAAATCAAAGGCACAGAAGAGTTGGCACAGCGTTCCAACGGGTATTTCCTTAGACTGGCAAGAGCTGCCCAAGGGGAACACAAGCACAGGGTGGTGAGCCTCGTGCACAGGGGACATGCTGCCTGCCACTTACTGTTTCAAGTTTTGTTTGTTCTTTATAGATTCCTGAGTGTGTTCCAAACTCTGCTTCAGACTTGGCTTACACAAAAGACAGTAAGAAACAAAATGTTGGACAACTCATGTTGAATCGCCATCTGCTCTAACCAAGTTATATTCAGAATGTGTACTCATCATTTGCCATCTGGGTAATCCATCACAGGCTTCAGGGAACTCTTCAGTTGGACAACAAATTCATGCCGTTTTGAAATAAACATCTCTGTATAAGGATAGAGACCCTGAACACTGGAGCCATACTGTGTCTCAAGACAATTTTAGTTCTTTGAACATTTATCATGCTGAGACAATTTTAAAAGAGAAAAAAAAAATAAGCAAAGATGATATTCTCATTCTAAATTAAAGTAAACTGAGACTTTGGTATATCATTGAAAATATTTTAAACCATATCTTAAAACAAGATTTCTGTTACATTTTATGGGGAGGGGGCACATGTGCCACAGAGTATGACTAGAAGTCAGAGGACAGTTTAGGAGGGGTTTCTCTCCCTCTACCATGTGGGTACCAAGGACTGAACTGAGGCTGTCAGCGTGGGAGCAGGTGCCTTTACCCACCATGCGGTCTCTGCAGCCCCACAGGAACAGCATCTTCATAAACTGCTGAAAATACTTCATAAACTGTCCTGTCAGTTAGCCCAGAGTGAACACTGATCTTTGCTTCCAACTTTAAAGGAAAATTTCTTATTCCTTCCTTTTTTCCCCCCCTTCTTTGAGACAGGATCTCACTATGAAGCCCTGGCTGACCTCAAACTCCTCATCCTCTTGACTCAACCTCCCAAATGCTGGGGTTACAGGTGTTTACACACTCTGAAATACACACATTCTCAAAGTCAGGCATTTTCGTTAAGAAAACAACCTCCGTTTAAACCTGTTTCTCCGCATTCTCTCCTTCATCCAAATATTAGTTACTAGAACTCCCGAAGTGAGCACTCGTTATGCTGTCTTCTCATATACCTCATTATGATGTCCAGGTGAGCATATTATTCACTTAGAAAGCAAATCTGGTTTAGCTCCCCTCCCACATAGACAAACCCCAAATGCTTTTGAATAAAAGCACATAGGAAACATGCCTCCTGTTCAACAGTCTGAAAGGCATCCAGATGAGGGCTATCAGAAACTATATTTACCCATTTACTTCTCAAGGCTCCTGTCCCACACTGCACTACACGGTAGATAAAACAATGCCAATTGTTCTCAACCAACATTTCAGCGGCGGCAGAAAACACCAAGCATTCACAACAGTCAGCCCCACACCCAAGCATTTTTGGCTCTAGTGGATTACTTTTCTAATTTTTAATTGTGTTACTACTGTGAAATAGGTGATTAAAATACACAGAACAGTTAAAAATACAGAATAGTGTGGGGTCAAAGCGGGCCTTACAGCTATCTAAATCAAGCACAAATATTGCTACGTTTATGTCTGTAACCACAGCAACATTAGAAAGACCTGGTTAAGCAACTCATATACACTTGGCAGACTCTTAACACTCAGCACTGACCAAGATTTCCTCCTACAGAAATCCTCCCTCAATAACCAACAAGTAGAGGTTCTAACCACATAAAACCCCCAAATTCACACCAAGCATGAATGACCCTGCAAGGTTAATGCCTAGACCCCGGATGTGCCGTTCCCTAGGCGGTGAAGCAGCCTCCACGACTGTTCAGGCTAGAGAGTGGTCTGCTTCCTGAGTCTGGCAGGTCACCATGTGCAGGCACTTTCACGGGCTGCTTCCTGTTCTCAAACACGGTTCTTAGCAATGACTCACTCAACCTAAGAAATGTGATCCGGCCAGCTTACTGGAACTCTCACCCATTCCGCTGTCGGTAGCCTGCAACGCATGATGCAAGACGAGGCAAAACTGGACAGTGAAGGCAGTCAGAACCAGGGCTTTCTCCAGCGGTCCATTTGTAATGCGGTCAAAATGAAATCACAAGGAACATTTAGTTACTTCCGAACAGTGGGTAAACCCCACTGCTGTTGCGCCTACACAGCTGACTTTTCCATGAGAAGTTCCACTCTTGGCTCTCGAGAGTTAGAGTGGTTGTGCTGGAGCAGAGCAGGGTTAGGGGTCTACAGGGGTTACCAAAGGGTGGCTGCTACTCTGTCAGGAGAACAGCTTGATGTGACAAGCAATCTTCAGAGCGAGGGAAAGCACCTGATGAACACTCCAGTTACTGTTAGAATGACACGCACACCCCACTACCCAAGGAACCTCAGGTACACTGGTTCCACCTTCCTAGCCTGCTTCACATCATCAAGTGGAAATGAGCTCACTAGACCAGGCAGGCAGCTGAGGGCCTTGCTGTCCCCACCCTTGACCTCTCTGACAGAGTCAGCTCAACAAGGGAGACTTCAAGTCACAGAGGCTCCTCACAGAAACTTTGGATGCTTCTAAATGATTCAGGTTTTCCTTTATTTTCTCTTAGGGTCCCCAAACTAAATTATTTAGTTTAACCTTCAAGGTCATTTTCAGCTAAAATAGCTAAAAATAGCAACAATCAGTCCACCGAGGCCTGAGGGATGGGTAAGAACTAAATGTTGCACTGAGACAGAGACCCTGGGATCTTTTTTTTTTTTTTTTTTTGGTTTTTCGAGACAGGGTTTCTCTGTGTAGCTTTGCGCCTCTCCTGGAACTCACTTGGTAGCCCAGGCTGGCCTTGAACTCACAGAAATCCGCCTGGCTCTGCCTCCTGAGTGCTGGGATTAAAGGCGTGCGCCACCACCGCCCGGCGACCCTGGGATCTTAAGACATGGCTGTGGTGATGTCAGTGGTGCTGAGGGATTTTAGATATGAATATGATGTACTGAATTATATTTAGACTACAACACTTCAAAAGCTTTTTTAAATGAACTGCAGGCACCTTTAGGGTACTTTCTAAAGGTCTACTTTTTTTTTCAACTATAAACTGTTGAGTATGAATTTTTTTGTTTTGTTTTGAGAGTTTTCCTCTGTGTAGCCCTGGCTATCCTCAAACTCAGAGATCTTCCTGTCTCTGCCTCTCGAGTGCTGAGATTAAGGGTATATGTCAACCACCACCCAGCAAATATAAGTTGTTTTTTGACTCTGTAACACAAGGAACACCTCACAAATTTGCACATTGTCACTGTACCAGGGCACACAACCTGTGTCGGTCTAATTTTCCTTCACGGGATGCTGAAGACAGCAAGAACAAGCACTGTTTCCTGAAGTAATACGGACTAATGGCTAAAACTCTCGTCAACAAGTGCTTGTTATGACAGTGGTGGTCAGGCTTGGTGTCCAGTCGAATCAAGTGGACATTAGTCTATGTACCCACTGGATACACACACACAGGTCCCACCTAAGGTGCCAGGGACACCAAGAGAAACAAGCAGTCTCTGACTGAAGTTATGAGCCATGATGAGCATCACGAGGGACCTCGGGCAGCACAGAAGTGTCACTAGGTCTGCAGAGACCCAACCAAAGTGGTGCTTGTCATCGAACAGCAGTCATGACCATGAACACCTTGACCACAAACACGGGTTAAGTCTGGACTCCCGAGGCCCAACTCAAGTGAGTATTTGAAAGTAACAGGTGCCAGGCATGGTCACACACATCTGTAATCACAGTACTCAGGAGGCCAGAGCAAGATCATGAGTTCAAGGTTAGCCTGAGCCCGAAACGACAAAAACAAGAAAGCTATTCCAGGCAGTAAGAACATACAAAGGTCACCACAGCTCCACCCTTGTGTCCTTGGTCTCCCTTCTGACAGTGGCAATGTTTTCTCTCATTCTCAACTGTGCGCATCCCCCAATTCCCCGCCCACACCCCAAAAGAGGCTCGTTTTCTAGCTCAAGGAAAATTCTCATCCCGAGACTTCCTCCTTTCATCTGGACTTTTTGGTACGTGTGACTCAGATCACATGGGAACCACTGTTTACACCGCACAGTCACGGAAAAGCTACCACCAAAAGGGCTGCCAGAATTACCTAGATGATCCCTCTCATTTTGCAAAGAGGGTGACATAACTTGCCCAGGAGCAGAGGACCAAAATGTTCCAAACTACCTCGTCTACTTTTCGAATCTTATCCTCCCTATCAAGCTGGCAGAGAAAGAAGATGCACCTCTCTCTACTTCACCATTCCTTTTCAGTGAGATCCATGGTTTGTGCTTTCTGTTTTGTTTTTGTTTTTCAAGACAGGGTTTCTCTAGCTGTCCTGGAACTCAGGGATCCACCTTCCTCTGCCTCCAGAGTGCTGGGATTAAAGGCCCGACCGAGCCTTTAATGTGTTTTTGTGTGTGGATGCATAGGCAGGTGTATGTGAGAGGAGGGTGTCTGATCACTCGGCCTTACGACTCGAAGGCAGGGTCCCTCCCTGAACCTGGAGTTCACGGTTTTTGGCCAGGCTAGCAGTCAGCAAGCTCTGGTAATCCTTCCCCAAGATACTGGGGTTACAAACAAGCACAAGCCCGTGCCAGTTTGTTCTGTGAGTACTGGATTCCAAACTGGGGTCCTGGTAGCTGTGCAGCAATCACCCTTAACCACTGAGCCATCTCTCCAGCCCTGGGTTCCTCTATGACACTGTCACCTTCATTTCTTAATGAGTACACTGAGGCTTTGGGGTGGAGCTCTCAAATCACAAGTTTAGCAACCAACAGAGCTAGGACTCCAGCCAGGAACTTCTGTGGGTGAAGGAAGGGGGGATGGAT
The DNA here is from genome assembly GCF_007827085.1 of Peromyscus californicus insignis. Classification (NCBI taxonomy): domain Eukaryota; kingdom Metazoa; phylum Chordata; class Mammalia; order Rodentia; family Cricetidae; genus Peromyscus; species Peromyscus californicus. The sequence goes on from NW_026294595.1 coordinate 53,064,596, forward strand.
TCTCCACATGTTCCGGCACCTTGGTAACTGGACATTCATACCAAAGCAGGTATGATATTCACACCAAAGCAGGCAAAAAATGTAGGAGGAGGGGCTGGAGTTAAGAACACTGGCTGTTCTTCCAGAGGACCTGGGTTCAATTCCCAGCACACACATGGCAGCTCACAACTGTCTGTAACTCCAGTTCCAGGGGATCTGACACCTTCACACCAATGCACATAGAGTAAATTTAATATTTTTGGGTGTTTTTTTTTTTGGTTTTTTTTTTTGGTTTTTCGAGACAGGGTTTCTCTGTGTAGCTTTGCGCCTTTCCTAGAACTCACTCTGTAGCCCAGGCTGGCCTCGAACTCACTCTGTAGCCTGGGGCTGGCCTCAAACTCACAGAGATCCACCTGGTTCTGCCTCCCAAGTGCTAGGATTAAAGGCATGCACCACCGCCGCCGCCCGGCCTAAATAAATTATTAAAAAAGGAAACTCAACAACTACTGTGCATCTCTCTGAAAAGATACTGACAATACTGTCGCCAGGTGTACTGGCACACATCTTGTCATCCTGCACTCGAGGACACAGAGGCAGAAAGAAGTACTGATGTAAACTGGAGCCCAGCCTGGGCTACAGAGCAAAAACCAATTCAAACAGGACAACATCAAAACCAAAAAACAATTAAAAAATAGAAAACAAAAAGCAAAAACTAGCTGTTCACTTACCTGTGAAGCTAAATTAACAGCCTGAGAAATGGTGTTATCAGAAATCCAGCTGACATCTGATCAGATGAGGCCTCCGTGAACCCTGCACTCTTCCAAGGAGGCCTGTCCTCCCCACCAGCAGTTCTGAACAGCAAGCACGTGGTTTTCCACGGCTGCACCACGCTTAACTCAGCAAGAGTCTCTCAACCCTCAGCCCGCCACAGCCTGTCTACCCCAAGAGTAAGCTGACCTCCAACAAACTGCCTGAAACTCGTGTGGACCCAAATCAGGCAATGCAAGCCACTACTCACTAAAAGCAATACAAAGTTGACTGCTCGAACTGCAGCTCCCCAAAAGTGGGGATCAGGCACAGTCCTTGTCTTCCTTGAGAAAGAGAGCTCTTGGGCACTGGCCCTGACATTCGTGAGCTTGAAAGCCACAAACATTCACCTGCATCTTCCGTCCTGTAATTCCTCTGCCTTCCTGTGAGAGGGTGAGGGGAAGAAAACAGAAAAGAAGCATGCACACGGGCTGTGCCTGCAGCTCAAGCTGCCCATCTCCACACCTGAGGGCTCCGGTCAGCGACATCAAGTCCGGCCTGGGAAACCAGGACAACATCCGTTCTCTTTCCTCTCACTCCTCAAAAAGTAAAACTCTAATCTGCCCTTAGGTTTGTTCAATGTAGCTGCAGACGGTCTCTTCAAGTCAGTCTGCAAACAGCACCATAAAACCAGGCCTACACTGCTAAGTGAGGACAGCATTGAAGCATCCGAAGTCCCATCTTTTCTTTTCCCTACAGACTAAAGCTATGGCTCTGGTTAAAAATCTACGGCCTTGAGTCAGGCATGGTGCTGTCCTCGGCTCAAAGCCTTTAATCCCAGCACTCAGGAGGCAAAGGCAGATAAATTTCTGAGTTCGAGGCCAGCCTGGTTTGCAAAGCAAGTTCCAGGACAGCCAGGGCTACTCAGAGAAACCCTGTCTCAAAACAAAAACAAAAACAAAAACAAAAACAAGCAAACAAACAAAAATCTCTGGCTTTGTGACTTAAGAAGTCAGAATAGGAAAACCAATATGGAGTTCTCCAAAGTGGATGATCAAAATGTGGGAATATGAACATTACTGTCCCCCCCCCATCCCTCATGTGAGTGTTGCTGCCCAGGAATGATACACGTGGTGAACACCTATTGAACACACCATCCTTTCACTGACGGGGGGGGGGGGGGGGGGGGGGGGGGCACACGACACGGACGGACGGACACGACACGGATGATGGGGATGGCAGGGGGGCAGCATTCCTTATCACCTGCAATGCTGTGTGTGGTAAGGAATGGGTTAAGGACCCATTTTCAGTTTGTAACGGGACGCTCCAGTCTGCTCTGTTGCCTAGTCATGGTAAAGATGACCAGGTTCCAGCCCTACCTGGGACTGGGAGCCACTGACTTATAGAAATCTTCGGCCTTGGTTTCTGCGCCTATAAGGGTGGGGTTGGATTGCAAGACCTCTAAAATACATTCCTCTAAATGTTTCTGATTTTATGATGTCCAAATACAACTGAAATTATTTTTTAATGTAAAAATACAGTAATTTTAAGTACTTACAGGATGCACTAAAGTAACTCTAAAAGAAATATAATGTGAGTAATATGTAATGGTGTTTGCAGCTTAGGCACACTAATAAAAACAACACAATAAATTTAATTTGAACTATGTATTTAATCCAATTGCTCAAATATTATTTTAACATGTAACAAAAATGACTGTGACATTAGAAGTGGCAAACACACTCCAGCACAAGACAATCATCTTACCCACACCAGCACGAAATGCAGTCTCACCCAAACGACAAAGGTGTGTGTGCCTACAGGACCCCAGCCCCACTCCTGAGCTGTGGAGCGCTGCCTAAGGTATAGTAACAGAAAAGTAGTTTCTACTCTTTGTAAATGTCAAGTTCATTAAAACGAAAACTCCAGCTTCTCAGTCTCACTCACCACTGCATCTCCAGCCTGCCAAGTGGCTAGTGACTGCCATGCTGGGCAGCACAGCTCTGCGGTGGCCCCCACTATGGGCCCTTGCACTCCTTAGGTGTCCTCCATCTAGGCAGATGCTTCTGTGTGCTACAAGTATGGACACCAGCCCCTCCAAACACCCCAGGTATCTGTTAGCAATTACCTCAAAGAGCCGGTGTTAATCTGAATCACAAAGCGGGCTCTTAATGACTAACTGGATGGTATCCTACACTCTGTCCCAAACAAAGACATAAACTAACCCTGAGCTTGGAAATTATATTTCAGCTACTTTCAGATGTGTACGCTTGAAAATGCATTATGGTACTCACCATTGTTACTGATTGCTACGAAGCAATTTGGGTCTCTTAAAAAGGATTATTAGGGGATGGAGAGTCAGTTAAACCAATTGTTAGGAGCACTTCCAGATAGGCCAGGTTCTCTTCCAGGACCCACACAGTGGCTCACAACCGCTGTAACGGCATTCCCAGGGAATCTGATGCTCTTTTCTGCACAGACATACATACAGGCAAAACACCCAACCCATATACATAAAAATAAATTTAAAAAAGGAGTATTAAAGTATGTAAGATTCACTTTCTTAAAACTAATGTAGGCATCCTTTCCTTGATGTTCATCTTTTAATTAAACCCACTCTACAGTTGCGTGAGACACTGGTCACACTGAGCTTTGAAAATGGAGGGTTACAGTAGTGGATAGTCCCAATAAAGTAGGCATTACATTGCAACAATAACAGCCACCACCGACCACATACTTTCTACGTGCTCAAAAACCGTGTTCCAAATGTGTACCGCCTCGTCTGGATGCACAGCAATCCACCAAGCGGGCAGTATGTCATCGCCACTCTGGAGTAAGGAAATGGAAGCACAAAGAGCTTTAGTACTTTGCCAGCAAACATCTCATACAGTGACAGTGAGATCCAAAGCAGGCAAGTGATCATGCAGAGCTCTCACCCACTCTAGAACACAGGCTTGAACTCCCCGCCCTCTTCCTTGGGGAGGCTGCTCAGACAATGGACAGCACCCTATGGCTTGGAAGAACGGAGCAGCTTTGCTATTAACCCTGTAGTTGGCAGTGCCCATCCACCCACCCTCACAGTGGGGTCTAACACAACAGAAAGCCAAGATAATGCCAGTCTTCACAGAACCATCTTTTTAATGAAAAAGTATGTAAATGAGTCTTTAAACTGTAAAGAAGGCCAGGGCATGACCGCAACACTATTAATAAGTCTATCTCCTGTAACAAATGTCAGGGACTGAAGGCAGCTACGTTTTAGGCTTCTGGGTCTAGCTACTGCATGAAAAATAGAAGGTGAGACCATAACTTGTTTATGGCAACACAAATGCCTTTCAGCTGGGCCGTCTCTCTTTCGGGATCCCAGGAGGTTTTCTTTGTCTCTACGGCTCTGCTGACTTTAAAGGCCAAAGTTATTTTGGAAGAGATATTACAAAACAATACTTTCAAGCCTTTAAAGGAGGGGTGGGGGTGAGGAGAGGACGAGGAGATGAGTTTGCTCTCTTTGCATTTGGATTTAACCTTCCTCCAAACTCACTGCTGCTCTCCAAACTTCTCTATCCATTTGTTCGGACAGGACCCAGGGTTCCTAGGCCAGAATCCCGAGTAAGAAATTCTGTGCAAATGAAGAGACAGGATCGGAAGGCATCCTATATGGTGGCTTATTAACTCATTTAATGATAAGGAATCCAGCAACAGGTTGGAGGGTCCCCAAGGGAGCCAGGCCAGTGTGTGGCCTTTGCTGGACTCAAAAGGCCTGTCCAGGGGTTGGCATTCAGTCTCCGGAGACTTAGTTTCCAACCAGGCTCTATAATAAGGCCAGAGAGCACGTAGGGAAGGATTCAGAAAACAGGACATTTATGGCAGACCACAACACACTTCAGGAAGAGAGGAATGTGGGTTTCTACCCGAACATGCGACCATGGGCCCTGTGAGGCCGGCCAGGGACAGCTGATTTCATGTTGTGACTTGTGAAGACAATCTAAAAATCTACTCGCTTTAGAAAGTATTTTTTGACCAGATGCACACTTTTAATCCCAGCACTCGGGAGGCAGAGGCAGGTGGATCACTGAGTTTGAGGTCAGCCTGGGCTACAGAGTGAGTTCCCGAACAGCCAGGGCTACGCAGAGAAATCCTGTCTTTGAGGGGAGGGGAGTATTTTGGGGGGAGTTGGGAGCGAGTTGAGAAAGGCTCTCACATAGTTCAGCCTGGATTCAAAACACTATGTGTAGCACAGCCTCACCCTGGATTCCAGGTCTTCCTGCCTCCACCCCCCACACACTGGAAATGCAGGCGAGTGCCATTATCTCTGGTTTTAAAGCTGAAAAAGTGCAACTTAGCTACAACCGCAGATCCTCACTCAGTACATGGGCTGGCAAATGGACGAAGCCATTAGAAGAGCATCCACATCTACTGTACAGCACAGGGCCTCTCACCATCTCCTAGCCTCCAACCTGCCTGCCCGTCTTCTGACCCACCACAAAAGCTTCCTTGACCAACCCAACTCAGGTCCTCTGTCCTTTCTGAAACCTCCCAAGGCCGCCAGGGCTCTGTGATCCAGGAGTGGTGTAGCACACAGGAGAACTGGGGGCCTGCCATCCCACCCACCCCCACCCCGCCAGGTTAACCTTCTCAGCACATTAGATGCTGGAGTCCAGCTCATACTTGCTCTGTTCTCCAGCTTTACTAAAGGGCCTCTAAGCTGAAAACATGAAATCTACAGGCTAGAAAATCCAAAAACCTGTCAAAATGCTACCACCTTCTAGACACTCGAAGCACCAAGGCAGAAGTGACATTTTCTTATGTGATGTTGTCAAGGCCTCAGTGTTTGTATAGACAGTAGTTCAGACTCCCTCCTCCTGTTTACTGAGCAACTACTAAACAAACACCAAGCACCATGAGAATGTATACCCCAGCAGAACAGACACCATTAATGAAATCACACTAATCACCGCATAAAACACACCCTGTAATTCAGTAGTACAGAGAGCCAAAGAGTAACTAGAAAGGGCAATTTCAGAAACTCTCGTCCCTGAAGAACAATTGCTGTACTATCTTGAGAGATTAAAGCAAACCTTCGTGCCGTGCCAGTCCGGACATAGACCTCATGAATATTTGTGCAATAAGTATACCTTATTTAGTCTCTGAATCCAGTATTCTCATTGTAAACCAGGAGTCTGAGGTTACAGTTCAAATTACCAAAGTAACAAAGCACATTTTTCATATTATTCATTACCAAATGCCAGTCACAGGAAAATTATTCAACTCCATTCCTATAGCAATACTTGAACATTATCGAGTATAAGAACTAATGTATCTTAATATTAGTCTACACACCCTTTCAACACACACCTTTCAAGATAAAAACAATTATCTTTTGGGAGGAGTAGTGTATGTTGCTAGAGATTCAGCCTCAGGCCTTGTGCATGCTAGGCAAGTACTCTACTATTCCCAAACTAGATTCCCAGCCTTAGCACTAGTTTTTAAAAGAAAACAACTGTGACAGCATCTTGGAATGTCCACTAAAAGAATTCTGGATGCTGAGCATGCGCTGTAGACCTGGAATCTCAGCATTCAGGAGGTAGAGGCCTGATGACTTTGTGAGCTTAAGACCATCCTGGATTTCACAGAGCAATCAAGCCAAGCTTTGCCACCATGGAGAGAGTCTGTCCAAAAAGCAAACATCAGACATGTGCAATCCAGGGATGCAGTGAAAATAAATTAATCCATCAGTCTACAGTCCTGACCAGGTAATTTTCTTTCAGCTATTTCCCTCACAGTGGTCAGAAAGGGGAGCTTGCACCCACAGACTAGCTTTTTCTAAAACACTGAGCTATTGCCTTGGCCTCACCATTACCACGGCCTCGCCATTAACTTGCTATGGCAACCTCGTCAGCCGTTCACAGCTCTCCTTGCTCTGACCTCACTGAGCATCAGACTTCTTCAGGTGAAAAGAACACGAGGAAAAACAAACATGGCATGTTTTTTCTCTCTCCTTATACACTAAACAGTAATGTGAAATCCTATTTTCAGGGCCGCCTCCTTGCTGTAGACCCGCGTCAGTGTCCAAACCCATCAGACAACACTGTCCTCGGTGGGAAAGGAAAGGGGCCCGTCACTCTTCTTGAATCAGGAAAACGTGCCTGGTCTCTAGAGCCACCCATGGTCTCTCTTCCTTGAGAAAAAGGCACAAGCAGTTCGCTCTCTGAGGAGATGGTGGGTTTCCCTACAAACAAGACAGTAAATGTCCATCAGTGTTCTGCAGCCAGGAGTCTTCTAAGTACAGGAGGCAGAGGGTGGGGCCTTCTGGTAGCTCCTGTAGCATGGGTCTGTTCTCCATGGAGAAGCTGGGCACAGGCGCACACACTGCCCCTTTGGCAGAACTCTCTAGTACTCTGTAAAGAGTCCTTCATTCTCTGGCCGCTAACAAAAGAAAATACTTTCTCCTTTAGAGAAGGACAGAATGAAAAAGGAGGGAGGCAGTAAACCAGGAGCCAGAAAGCAGGGATTAGGGACATGCAAATTCCCTATCTGTCACATGCATCAGTGTGATCCTGGAAAGTAGCTTAACCATCCGAATAGCTTCTGTCAACTGTAACGGGATATCTACATAGACTTATTATTACTGTCATATGACATGTGTCTGTAGACATGTGTGTGTGCATCATGTGTGTGTGGAAGTCAAGGACAGCTTTGACATGTCCTTTACATGGGTTCCAGAGAATGAACTCATGATGTCGGGCTCACACAGCAAATGCTTTACTTTCCCACTGAGCCATCTTGCCAGCTTCTATGTAGATTTTTGTTAAGGGCAAGTACCAGAACTCATCTAGGGCCTGGTACTAGCAGGATTTCAACAAACAAGAGTTTCATCTCCCCCATCCCGGAAACTGCCAGTGCTGCAGGGTAGCTGGCCCTCCATAACCAGAACTTTCACACTGCAGATACAAGCAATGCTCAACTGAGAGAATTCTTTCACCTGTCTGTACTGTGCATGCTTTACTGTCCCCTAACAACTTAACTCTTTACGGGCATTTACATATCATTAGACAGTGTCAGGAGTTACAGATAACTTACAGAATAAGAAAGGATGTGTATAGAGCATGCATATTTTACAAGGAGGACCTGAGCATCTGAGGAATTTAGTACCCCCAGGTTCTAGAACTACATGCCCTGAGACACCTCGGGACACCAGAGATTGGCTATCTTCACAGGGAGAGGCTGAGTTAGTAACAGAGATACAGCTGTCCCCCTCTCCATTATTGTCTTTTGCGGTGCACACCGACACTTTACAGCCACAGCCTTATCACATGAACTTTGAACAACTAAATCACACAAGACACAGACCTTGAGCTCTGGACTTCCTGCAGGCTGGGACAGAAGGAAACCATTTTGACCCACATCTCTGGAGATAGGGGCTGTACTTGTGAAGGTCAATGAGAAGAGTGTTAAGGTGCCTAGTCGCCTCCCCCCACATTCCAGGGAGTGGCCCCTGAATTAGTCAGAACCAACTGCTTCAAGCCAGGTAGAGATTTTCTAGTGACATATGAGACTGTCCCTAGAGAAGGCCTGCTATCAGCCTGGGAACCACTAGGAACAGAAGAGTTGGTGCAGGTCCCCCAGCCAGCAGCACAAAGTAAAGCTGACCTTTAAGGGTGTCTTTGAATGTATATTCATTGTTTCATTGAGAACTGCCAACAGCAAAAAATAAAACCTTCAAAACTTGGCAGTTTGTCCTACTGCAGATACAAAATGGTCTGTTTATTCTGGGTGATTTTCATTACCAAGACTTTAATGGTTTAACAACCAAATTTCACGATTCTCCAACGTTCTCTATTCACAGAAACAAGAAGATTCTCTGGCTTGCCAGGCAAGGTGAGTTCACAAGGTGGTGTAAACCCAGCACGGGGAGCTGAAGTAGGAGGATCATAGTGAGTTCAAGGCCAGCGTGGGCTACAGTATGAGATCCTGTCTCAAGAAAAAACAAAACAAAGGAATCCCTGGCTCCAGTACAGCAAAACAAACCAACCAAGTCCAAATTCCTGGTCACCCATAAGAACCACAGCAGCAGAGTAATTCCATGGGGCAGTCACAGCTCTGCAAGGCTCTGCTCTCAGCAGGCGCCAACCACAACCACTTCCCCTCTGATTCAATGCCTTGGGCTGGGCAGAGGTTAGGTTCTGCATCCATGTGCAGTACTACACATTCCCCCTAAAACAGCAGAAAGACTGCCAGGCTTGACAAAGGAAAATTCCAACTACCCTTTTCAGTGGGCCAGTCACTTAAGACACACAGTCAACACAGTCCCAACATTCATGTCCTTCCTCTCAACAAATACGGGAGGTACTAACCCACTCCAAATGTCAAGTCTTTTAAGAACAAATATGAAAGTAAAATAAAATACCACTTTTCAAAATTTTAAAGCAATGGGAGTCAAACTTTTACCAGCTTCCTAACAGGTGACTAAATATACCCCAACAAGTGGCTCTGAGAAGGGCTGGGGTGGAGCTCAACCAGCTCTGCTGGGCAGCACTGAGCAAGAGAAGCTGTGAGGGCAGAAGTGTGCCAGGAGTGGACTGGCCAGCCGCAGAGGGCACAACCGTAGTCCCCACCCCACTCCTCATGCACCCACAAAGACAGTCAGCCTCTAGTTCCAAATGTGTGAATCAGAAATGGCTCGGCCATGTAAGTACTGATCACTGTGGTCAGGATTATAAAGCTGCCTATAACAGTCAGGCACAATCAAAGAGTGGAGGTGTGAAAAGCTTGGAGATTCCAGAGTTTTCTTTGGAGAAAGAAAACAAAGCACAGGAATGAAAAGTGTGGGGGATCCACACTCAACACCCACCCCAGCATGAGCATTCCATTCTCCTCCTGTTTGGAAACGGGGTTCTACACTGCAGGCCAGACTGTCCTCCAAGGCCAGCAATCCTCCCTAGGAGGCTGGAATTGCAGGAATGACCCACCACACTCCGGAGGCTCACTGCCTTTTCAAATAAAATGCGTCTGCGTAGGGGTATATGCTAATGCATACAGGTGTGGGGGTGGGGGTGGGAGGCTCAGGTCCTCCGGAGCTAGAGTTACAGGTAGTTGTGAGCCATCCGACAAGGGTGCTGGGAACTGAATTCGGATCCTCTTCAAGAGCAGCAAGCACTCTTAACTCCTCAGCCATCTTTCTAGCCCCCTCACAGCCTTTTTAATATGCCATTCTTCAACGATCTTATTGCAGGTTATCTACGCTCCTGAAAACCTCACAGAAAAGTCCTACTGGTTCTTTTGGGGAAAGCCTGTTGGTAACAAGGTCATCATGCAAATCTTCATGGGGTATTAAGGAACTCAGGCCATATTTACTGCATTTCAAACATTCTCCAGGTGACTTGAAACACAGGCTGTGATCAAACACAAGAACTTTTCACAACTAAAGCATTCTAACCAGCTTTTCTAAATCACTGCACACAGGGATACTTCCAATGTGCACCAGGCACTGAGTTAGGTCCCCAAGGCTGAATTCTTTATTCAGACAAAATCTCTAGGCATGGGTTTAGGCATTAGTACTGTGTTTAAAGGCATCCATCCCACTGGATTCCAGCTGCAGCGAGGACAGCCTGGGCATCAATATTTGAAATACTGGAGGTGAGTCTAGTAAACAACAAAGTTTGGAAGTGCTGGGATTAAAGGCCTGCGCCACCAACGCCCGGCCCTGGATTTGTCTTCACACTACAATAGTCTGTGCAAAATATGCTTACATTCTGGCACAGAAGGACTTTCACAGCTGGAGAGGTAAGCTCAATCATGGCGTTTGTGCCTAGCACATGCAAGGACCTGGGTCTGATCCCCAACACCCCAACCATCCACCCTCAGAACAGAGAATTCTAACACAAGGCTTTGTGACGCCAGTGTTACTGTTCACATGCTAGAAAAATGATATATTAGCATTGTACTACTTCCAGCCGATGCATTTATCGAAATTTTTAAAAATAATTTATTTAACTTTATGTGCATTAGTGTGAAGATATCATCAGATCCCCTGGAACTGAAGTAACAGACAGTTGAGTTACCATGTGTGTGCTGGGTATTGAACCCGGGTCCTCTGGAAGAGCAGCCAGTGCTCTTAACCGCTGAGCCATCTTTCCAGCCCCTCAAAATTCTTAATATTATTATAGCAAGGCATATACAGAGAAGCCCAATTTAGGATTTTGTTTAAGGTTTTGGACTCCAGTTTAGGATTTTGTTTTGGTTTTTCTGAGGGACAAACTCTCATAAGAATGCACTTGTATTTTCCATAAATTTAAACACATTTTTGCTTTCCTGTTTATAAACCATATCATTGCTAACTTGTCCAAGTCTTGGCGTGGTACCTTAAAGCCCTTTTGTGCAAAATGTTGTTGGCACTAACAGCAATGAAATTTCAGTACCTTCTGGAGATCACATCGTCAAAATAAAAACTCGTTTCCGTGTCACAGTGAAACGGTTCCTTTTTCAGCCACAGATGGAGTGAAGCAGGGTAACCACTAACTACCTCTAGCAAGTCGTCTCCACCCCAGTGTCCAGCACGTGCTGAAGTGGGTGACCCAAAGAGTTCAAATATCTGGGCTCACCTACACGAAATTCAGGTAAATCATCCAACTACACCCTTCCGAAGGTCCCGAAGCATATTTAATTCAGATAAATCAGATAATAATTCCTAACAAGATTTAACAATAAAGACCAGGAAATCAAGTAGTTAATCTCTAAATGTACTAGTCTCAAAGCTGCAGGCACACCAGAGCTCTTTTGTTGTTGTTGTTTTTTGTTTTTCAAGACAGCGTTTCTCTGTGTAGCTTTGTGCCTTTCCTGGAACTCACTCAGTAGCCCAGGCTGGCCTCGAACTCACAGAGATCTGCCTGCCTCTGTCTCCCGAGTGCTGGGATTAAAGGCGTGCGCCACCACCGCCTGGCTAGACTTGAGCTCTTAATGCTGGTTTCAATGAACAGGTACCAAAGACAGGGGATTCGTGTTCAGTTTGAGCCAACGGGTTTCTGTTAGCTGTTTTCAACCCCACCCCAATCCCAAATCCACTTTCCATCAACCAGGTTCAACCTTGTCGGTCACACTGCACAACATACCCTTACTTACTAAATGTAATTTTGATCACCATCCCCAAGTAAACACAGGAGATGGTGCCAAAAACAAGGCAGACAAAGGCGAAGATCCTGGCAGCTAAAAGATTTAATTAAGAAAAAGGGAAAATGGTCATTGGAAAATGTGAAGCAGACTGTCGGACACTGTTTTAAAAATGATAATTACAGGAAAAAAACATCCTGCTTCTCCAACTGAAAGCCGCCTAGGCCTGCTTCTGTGTCTTCCTGGACAGGACCACAGGCACTATCCCACTGCCGGTTTACGGTTTACTCACTGTTTGGGAGGATCACTGAAAGGATGTGCTCGCTCTCACATGGTTATTAACTTCCTTGGTAAGAGGGGAAGGTGCAGATACCAGCCTTTACTCTTCCAGCCTCTCCTCCCTGTTTGTTTGTTTTTTAATTTTATTTTTTAAATCTACCCACTTAAAAGGGAGGCTCTGTGGTCCTGCTTCAGTTCCCTTTGGTCCAGTTTGGAAGTGGAGATTCAGAGCCCCAGGAGTCAGGCTGAGCTTGAATTCTATCTTAACATGAAACAGTTGGAGGAGTCTTGGCCTCTCTGCATGCCTCTCTCCTCACCTGAAAACTGAAGATAAAAAGTTATCCCCATGGGGTTACTGAGGAATTATACATCCGAGGCAATTACCATTTTTCTTGGCTTGCAAAGGAGTGTCTATTTGCTTACCTACTATCTAGTATCTAAGTTCCAAATTCTTCCTGCATCCTCAAGCTAACCCTGGTTCAAGGAAAAACTAAGAAGGATGGATTTATGAATATCTTCTTTTAAATACGCTCAATCTCGATGAAGGAACTATCCAGAAATAAGTGTACCTGCTCAAGTGCTCCTTTCTCTTGCTTTGCTAAGCATAACTCATCCTAAATAAAGATAAATATTAAGAAAAACTATGTATCTGTAACTCTCCCTGGTAATCCTAAAAAAAGAGGGTTGTTCCCAGCATTGTTTTTAAGGACCCAAGTTAATACAAATGGAATTTCAAAATGGCCCTTGTTACTTTTAAGGCAGAAAAGACTGAGGTAGTCATGCATTTATCAACCTACATTCGGCTGCTGTAATGTCTCAGAGATGTTCCACTATCTAAAAAGTCAAGATGTTCTTGCTTAACATTCACTCTGGAGGAAAGGCCTGTCCACTTTCTCTTTTTGTTCGGCTTTTAAAAATAATCTCATCTGTCTCGTTCAATATCAACTTCATCTCTTGTCTTCAGAAGTATTTTATCTTTCCAAGACATTACTGACAGAGTAATGGATGGTTTTCTCCCTGAGATGAAGAATCATTGATCATGTTAAAAACCATATCCTCCTACAACTACCCAAACATTTGTTCAATTCAAGTCAAATCATTCTGGACTACCAAACAATGACTTTAAGACAAATTATCATTTTTAGTTCTTTTTTTCAAAGTCTTCAAGTATTTAAATCAATGTCTGGAAATAACAAGAATTGTTGTTGGCAAACGAAAACTTTCACATGAAAGAGAAAGCGGGTATCTCTGCCATTTCTGTACATGAAATGTTATGCTACACGCTGCACAGCAGAGAAGAAAACTTTAAAATCAAAGTTCGTTTCCATCGTGTATCCTGTGGCCGGACAAGCATTCCTTTTGATTACTAATGAAGAACAGAAGATCAAAAAGTACAGTTTACTTATTCATCCTAATGAAAACCAGGCTACAACCCCAATCATTTCTGGGGGAAAGTTCAAGAGAGGGAGTAGAATTAATGCATTGTCAGTAACTAAAAGCTTACATTAGGACCTTCGGGGTCAGCCTAAGATTTTACATTTAAATTAACTGACTGTGTACCAAGTTACGTAGTCCCTTGAGCTAAATGTTTTCTTTTTTAAAAAATCCAATTACGACACAATTTTTGGCAACATAAGCATTTGCTTCTTTAAAAGTGCCTGAAGTATGACCAGAAACTGGTTTTCCCTTACATAACAATCTTCAAAACTTATCAACAAAGGGTTATGAAACGCAAGCGTCCCATCCTCTCTGTCTTCATAAAAGTGCGCAACACGTAAGAAATCGAGGAGGCAAAAATCTCACACAGCAAAGGAAAATGTATTAAAGACACAAGGGAGAGATAATGGCTAAAAGCAAAACTTCACCAACAGTATAAAAAGCAGCAAATTCTACTCTACAACTCTTACCCTTGACGGCAAGGAACAGAATATCCTGCTTTACACATTTTGGGATTCCAATTCTGTAATGCTAAATCCAAAGACAAAGCCGCCCAGGGGAAAATAACAATTGCGCAACAGATCAACAGCTCCAACTTGTCCCTTGGCCCCAGAGCGGCAAGGTTTGCACGCTATAAAGCAGGAAAGGGCCAACCGAGGGCCTCTGTGACTGCCAACCGGCCCTTGTCACCCACCCGGAGGCCACCGCCACGCACGCACGCACGCAGCGTGGGGCCCCGCGAGTCACGGCGCTCAGAACACGCAGCCCAGCGCGCGGCCGACTCGGACCTCTGAGCCCGCCCAGGTCCTCACGCCCTCGCCTGACGGGAGCTCAGCCAACCCGGGACTCCCGGGCCGGGGGAGAGCGCGCGGAGCCCTGCCCGCCGGCCGCCCGTCGGGGCGCTGGAGCGCGAGGGCCACCGCTGACTTTCTCTTCCGCCCCCGGAGGGCTGGGCTTTTCTACTTTCTGGATCAAGCCGGACGGGCGGTGAGCCCACAGACGACCAGCTCTCGGGCTGAGAAAGCCACAGACGGCCAAGTGGGCTAGCGCACCGCGCCGGAGGTCGCGGCCAGGGGCGGGGACGGGCTCCGGAGCGGTCGCCGAGGAGACCTCAGCTCCCCCGAGCGCGGCCCCGTGACTAGGCACATTTTTTCACCGGCACCGAATCTGGGGAACCACGCAGGCCCGGAAAGGGCCGGGCGGCGCCGGCCAAGACAGCCAGCGTCCATCCCTCCCGCCGCCTCCGAGCATCCGACCCAGCGGAGGTGGTGGTGTCGCCCCCTGGCCCCACGAAGCACGAGCTTCCTCCACACCCCAACCCCGGCGCCCCGTGGGGGACCTCAGGCTCGGTTCCGACTCTCGTCGCTGCCCCACCGCCCCCCCACCCCGTTGCCCTTCCGACCCGGCGGAGCAGCTCCCCGGCCCGGCCGTCGCTGTCCGGGTTCAGACCGTCCCTCCCTCCCGGGGGCCACTGTCCCCTCGAGCTCCTGCCCGCCTCCTGGCACAGCCCAGAGGCCCGAGGGCCGGGGCAGCACCTGCTGGGACTGTAGTCCTGGCGGCGGCAACTCCAAGTCCATCATGCTGAGGGCGGGCGCTGCTCTGGGGATCCTCGACGGCGAGGCTGTGTTGGCTGCCGAGGTGAGGCGGCGACAGTAACTCGACCGAGCTGCCGGGATCCAGCAGACAGCCGGCTCGCTAGAGTGTCCGGCCAGCCTCACTCCTCCCCGCCCCCCGCCCCCTGGGGGCGGAACAAGGACCTGGGGAAGGGACGAGAGCTTAAGGGCGGAGTGAGGGCTTGGGCAAGGGGCAAGGGCTAGAGGCGGGGCAAGGGCCTGGGGGCGGGGCAAGGGCCTGAGGGCGGGGCAAAGGGCCTGGAGTCGTGCAAGGGGCCCGGGGCAGGGCAAAGGGCCCGAGGGCGGGGCAAAGCCCAGGGCGGGGCAAGAATGAGGGGGGGACAAGGCGGGGCCAGAGGGAGGAGCAAGAGTCCGGGGGCGGGGCAAGAGCCTGGAGTGCAAGGGCCCGCGGGCCAGGCAAAGGCCTAGGGCGGGGCAAGGGTAAGGGGAGGGGACAAGGCGGGGCCAGAGGGAGGAGCAAGAGTCTGGGGGCGGGGCAGGGGGCGGGGCAAGGGCCGAGGGCTTCGGGCCAGAGTTCCCGCTTTCCCCTCGGCCTCCGCGGTTGACCCTCCTCTAGCGGTCTGGGTGTGGCGAGGTCTATTGGGCTGAGGTCCTCCGGGGGCGGAGTGCGGGCGAGAGGCCCGCGGCTCCCGGAGTCCTCCCTAGGACAGCTCTCCCTTGCTAGAGATTAGCAGCTGTTTGCTGAAGGTCGTTCGGGCTCTGTCGCTTTGAAGCAGTTTAAACAGTTGGAGCAAACACGCCGGGAGCCCCGGCCCCGGCGCTGCTATCGGAGCTGCGCCTCCCTGATTCGGATCGGCGGAACCTTGCCCGCTTTATCTCGCCCCACCGGCTGACTGTGGCGCCAGCGCGGGGGTTGGGGCTCTCTGGGCTGGGACTGGGGCTGTGCAGGCAGCCAACTGCTCTCTGGCCCCCGGTCCCGCTCATGCTGGTGCGGGACAGCTCTGCCCCGGGGAGATGCGGCCATGCTGCAAACTCGTGCTCACTTAAGCGAACGCCCTCTACTTCTCCCATGCGCTTCCACGTGCCCTCGGCTAGCGGCCCGGGCTGCAGGAGTGTGCGACCCATCCGGTCGCCCATCCAGAACAGACACGAAGCAGGCACGCAAGAAATAGCATCCTTCGCCACACCTTTCCTTCCCGTGTACTCATGATATAGTTTCCCCTCTTTTTTACTACTTTATTTTGGAATTTTGAGAGAGAGTCTCATGAAGCCCAGGTGGCTTGGAACTCCTTATCCTCTTGCCTCCACCTCCCAAGGGCTGGTATTATAGCAGTGGTTCTCACCCTTCCTAATGCTGCAACCATTTAATATAGCTCCTCTTGTTGTGACCTCCCACCCATAAAATTATTTGTGTTGCTACTTTATAACTGTAATTTTGCTGTTATTAATCATAATATAATTAATTTTTTTATTTTTTGTTTTGTTTTGTTTTGTTTTTTCGAGACAGGGTTTCTCTGTGTAGCTTTGCGCCTTTCCTGGAACTAGCTCTGTAGACCAGGCTAGTAGCCTCGAACTCACAGAGATCCGCCTGCCTTTGCCTCCTGAGTGCTGGGATTGAAGGCTTGCGCCACCATCGCCCGGCAATGTAAGTATTTTATATGCAGGATATCTGAGATGCGACCCCTATGAAAGTCGGTTGACCCGGGGGTCACGACCCACTGGTTGAGAACCACTCCATTATAGGCTATGCTACAGGTTCCGGTGGTGGTGGCGGTGGTGATTATTTTTACAACGTCCATTCACAAACATACTTCCTAGCCCCTGAAAAAATTCAGTCTATAAAACAGTTCGTAAGGGCCTAGAAAAAAGAATCGAGGGATGTTTACTAGTGTGTTAATAGTTGAAAGCCCACGGCGGATTTTCATCTTTCTCTTTGTTGTTTAAAAGTATGTTTGAAATCCACAATGAATATCTTCTTTCGAAATGTAATTTAAAAACCATTACCCACCTGGTGGTGGTGGCCCATGCCTTTGATCCCAGCACTCGGGAGGCAGAGGCAGGTAGATCTCTGTGAGTTCAGATCTCTGCCAGTCTGATCTACAGAGTTCCGGGACAGCCAGGGCTACATAAACTCTGTCTCAAAAAACCAAAAATACATAAACAAACAAATGAATAAATAAAACAAAACCATTACCCTGCTATGGGTCTAGAGTCCTTCAGAGATTTACCAGTCTGGCCATTAATAGATTTTAACAAGAGGCTTTTATTCAGATAATGGTGCCAGTGGTGCCAGGTCTACACCCCTACACACCTGGACTGGGGATTCTCAAATGCAGTGCCCCCCCACCTCAGTCAGGGGTTTATAAAGCAAAGAATACAAAGTTATGATTTGTTCTCTGCAAACAGAAGGTCCTCTAATTGAAAAAAAAAAAGCTTGTTTACAGAAGTAGAATAGCAGTAAAAAATTTAACCCTTATCGGCCCTTTCCATTTGGAGATCTAATTTTGCTTTATAGTTCTCGAAAGCACAGAGATTTTAAAATTGTAAACATAGTGTTAGCCATCACATCCCACCCCCCCCTTAAGTTATACCCTGAGCCAAATCCTTGACTCTGTGGTGGGTACCTGTTCATACTAGGACTAGAAATACCATCTGCTTAGTAGCTCCTAAGTGGGAATTTAAATATCTGGTTAAAGCATTAATGATACAGGGGCCAACTGTAATCGGTAGGAGCAGCAGAGCTAAGGGTCCTGGGATGGCTGACAGCGGTTACTAGCCAGGAAGAACCTGAGAAAGAAAATGGGAGCCATTTACTTCCTCCTCCTAGGGCCTTCTCCCTCTCTGTGAGGTGTTTTTGAAGTTTGGCCAAATTATCCCAATAATTCCTGAGTGGTTTGCAGAGAGGCAGTGGCTTTTTTTTCTAACTAGCTCTTACAACTTCATTAACCTGTTTCTATGAATCAACCCTCTACAACATGGTTTGGTTACCTTTCCTCGGTCCCGTATGTCCTACTTGTTCCACATCCTGCTGGCCTCTCATGTAAACCTACATTCATCCCTCTGATTTTGTCTCTCAGCCCGGAAGTCTCACCTAGTCTCTCCTGCCTAGCTATTGGCCACTCAGCCTTTTATTACACCAGTCACAGCAACACATCTTCACACAGTGTACAAATATCCCACAACACCCTACCATGTTTTAAGGCTACCTCAGCTACTGAGTCAACCTGTTCTAATTTTACAGTAGGCTTTCTTAATGCAAATACATCCTGGGCTATTTGATGTCCTAAGTTTTTGTTCTTGACATCAGCCATTGCTGTGCCTCTTGCCCCAAGAATGGTTGTGAAGAGTGTAAGAAGAGGAATTGCATGTTTCTTTCTGCCCCGGGGGCTGCAAAGATGTGTGGCTACAAGTGCTCTCTCCATGCTACACTGTCATATATAAACATCCAGGGAAACAGGAGCACTAAGATACAAAATTTGGGGGGCTTGATGCTGTATGCCAAAAAGCTAAGTGGGATGTAATCCATCATCATATGCAAATGGCAGAGGTGAAGGAAGGGATGTCCACCTGACAAGGTGTGGCCAGGAGCTGTGAGACTTTTATGGAAAGTTTGCATTTGCTCTTAAAGGGGCATCTAGACATACACCCCATGAAAGAGCCGGTGGAACATAGTCAGACAAAACACTATTAATTTACAACCTGCATCAGTCTTATCTTTAGTGGATCTTCTCATGGTGATGTGGACCGTGGTGATGGTCCACTTTTCTGTAGCAAGTGATGTATGTATCCAAGTGCTGGGATGTGGTCTACTGTGACAGCGGTGAGGGTGGTAAGGATGACAAGGCATAGTCCCTTCCAGTGTGGTCCCAGGTTCCTTTAGACCTAACATTCCAGCCTTTGGTTGAGGATAAGGGGTAACCTATTCTCTTCTGTAACTGCTTTTCAGCTGAGATTAGGATGTCATTATCAGGACCCATGAAGGTTGAAATGCTAGTCAAAGGCCAAGGGTTCAGGGTTCAGGCATTGGGGCATGGTAAGTATTTTGAATCCCTGGTACCAGGTTTCTCCACTGAGACAGTAAGCCAAATCAAGCCAAATTAAAAGGTAAAGGACCAGGTTTAATCTGAGCAAAACACTCCCGGGTGATTTAGGGGGTGGGGAGGAAAAAATCACATGGCAGTTCTATGGACCGGAGCTTAAACACCCTGTAAATACCACAACACCTGGAATTTGGAAGGCAGAGGCAGGTGGATTCTGTGAGTTCGAATCAGCCTGGTCTATATAATGAGTTCCTTTTTAGCCAGGGCTACACTGTGAGGCCCTGTCTAAAAGGGAAAAGAAATCATTGCCTATAGCAAACACCAAGAATTTCAAAACATAATTTGAGTTCATAAATTCTTTTAAAAGGATGGGTTTCATGTTTTCTTATAAGTTTTAACAATCTAACTCTTTAATGTGACTTAGAGTTTTTTTTACTTCTTGGAACTATTAAAAAACAACTGAAGCTGGTCATTTTACTGTCTCATTAAAAAACCCGACAGAGTATGCACACTGACTGTAGCAGATCAACTCTCAAAAAACTACAAACGTACTTCCTCTTAGTTGCATAATTTGGCACTCCCACGATTTCTTTGTAAACTTTATGTTCAAATACTCCTTGAGATAAATGGAGCCTAAATTCATTACTTGTAATTGAAGCGAGCTTCTCCGACTTGAATTAAACCTTTCATCTGTTAGATAAAAAGCCTGCAACATGTTCTGCACAGTGAAAACAAGCTTGGGAGAAATTGTTTGCAAAGACCGCGACACAAAAGAGGGAGCGATGTAATAATGAAATGACGTTTCTGCATCAAAGAAAGAGGTAAGTGCATAATGTTAACGGTTCAGGTTACTTATTAAAGCTGCTGCTGGTGGAAAGGTGGACAGTGAGCCCAGGAGGTAGGCTACCAAAGTCATGGGTGACATAGCTACTGCCCTGAAGGAATTTTCAAGGTATTTTCATTTCCTTGTTAAGCAGTATTTCCACTGAGCTTGGGCTGAAGGAAAT
Organism: Peromyscus californicus insignis; assembly: GCF_007827085.1. NCBI lineage: Eukaryota > Metazoa > Chordata > Mammalia > Rodentia > Cricetidae > Peromyscus > Peromyscus californicus. Next base: position 53,084,759 of record NW_026294595.1, read on the forward strand.
AACCATTGCTTCCACAAAATAAATTTACTGGGTTTGTATTATTCAGGCAACTGCAGAGTACACACTTTCAAAGAGAGGAGAGCTTGTGATGAGAGCCTTAACAAGTTAAAGAAAGAAAGCCAAACACAGCTTAAGAAAATGAAACCTCGGTCTCAGACCACCCAAGGCAAGGAGCTTCCCAATCTTTGCGAACAGAGAAATGCAGTTATCTTCACAGGAAAGCCCAGGCTCTCTCCTTGTCCTGTAACACTGCACACCGTGCTGTGGGAGCACCAAGGCTGCACACCGTGCTGTGGGAGCACCAATGCTGCACGCTGTGCTGTGGGAGCATCAACGCTGCACGCCGTGCTGAGGAAGCACCAGTGCTGCACACTGTGCTGTGGGAGCACCAATGCTGCACGCTATGCTGTGGGAACATCAACGCTGCACGCCGTGCTGAGGAAGCACCAGTGCTCCACACTGTGCTGTGGGAGCACCAAAGATGTGTACGGGAGCACCAAGGCTGCACACCATGCTGAGGGAGCACCAATGCTGCTCACTGTGCTGTGGGAGCACCAATGCTGCACACCATGCTGTGGGAGCACCAATGCTGCACACCGTGCTGTGGGAGTACCAGTGCTGCACACTGTACTGTGAGAGCACTAATGCTGCTTATTGGGAAGCACCAGGGGAACGGGAAAGAGGATTTGCTGCTTTCACCCCGTGTTCTGGCACTACTTTTTTTTTTTTTAAAGGGGCTTGCGGGTGCAGTGCTGGGATCCAGCCCAGGGCCTTGGGCATGCTAGGCAAGTGCTCTGTCACTGAACTATAGCCCTAGTCCTACTGTTTCATCCTCACCAAACTGGCCCCAGTTAGCTTGATTCTGCTGGTCCTTGCACGTTACACTGATGTCTGAACTCCCTGTTGAGTTGAAGTATCAGGTCTCCAGGCACGCTCCAGATGTGCCAGCACTGCTGTACCTCGGTCCATGGGGTCCCAGGAAGCGTCATCAAAGAAGGCTTCCGAGGACACCGAGGTCAGATGCTGGCGGTGCACTGGCCCATCGTTCCCCCTTCACTTGCTCTAATCCACCAAGTTTCAAGGCCCGAGGAATGTCAGGACTGGTTCATACTCCGCCAACGCTTCAAGGCTTGAAGAATTACTCTCAATTCTGTTGTGTTGGAGCTGGAAAATCTTCAGACCCTTTTGGAACTACAATGGAAACGCTCTTTGGTCCAGTATGCTGAGTAGCAAGTCTGCGAATAACAGCCAATGAAAAGCCCTCCTAATATCAAGGTGCATGTGCCCCCATCCCTCACATGTTGAATCAAGGCTGGCTTTGAAGGCTCATTTACTGAAGAAGGCTAGAAACACCACTATGCCACATCCCAGCCTAAGCCTGAGAAAGGCTTGATAACTTTCAGTATTAGATTCTTGGAAGTCAGCCATCTTGTTAGACGTCTGACTAACTAGGGGGAAAGAGAAGCCGTGAAGGATGAATCTGAGTAGGGAGGCTGTGTCAGCTAGACTTGATGTGAATGAAGAAAGCATCATGGAAGGTTATCCCAGCAATCAAGAGGCAGGAGTGTTGGCGTCTGTTTGAGGCTAACCTGGTCTATCTAAGGTCCTGACCTGCCAGATCCTCACAGGAGACCTTGCCTCAAACCCAAAAACAACAAAAGAAACAAACCAACCCCGCCCCCCAAAAATGGGGTGGGGTGGGGGGAGGGGGAAGGAAGGAAGAAATGAGGCAGATGATGGCTCAGAGGTGTCCTGCAAGTTGTCTTCTGACCTCTGACCTCTACACTTGTTCTGTGGGCAGCATGCTAAACACACACACACACACACACACACACACACACACACACACTAAATAAAATGGAATGTATTTTTTATATTAAAAAAAAAAAAAGGGGGCCGGGCGGTGGTGGCGCACGCCTTTAATCCCAGCACTCGGGAGGCAGAGCCAGGCGGATCTCTGTGAGTTCGAGGCCAGCCTGGGCTACCAAGTGAGCTCCAGGAGAGGCACAAAACTACACAGAGAAACCCTGTCTCGAAAAACAAAACAAACAAACAAACAAAAAAAAAAAAAAGGGAAGAAATTGCCGTGGACCTTGGGCCCTCCTTCCATGCCTACTATCTCCAGTTCCTGGAGGATTCCAGCCCTAGGCATAATCAGACTGCTGCCTCGTAACAGAAGCCTACCTGTTTGGGCCCAGTCAACCTGTGGCAGATTACATAAATTACTTCCCACTCCTAAGTATGAGGCGGTTTGCTTCATAACAGTAGGTGATTAGAAGAGCATATGGTGAACCTCGGCGGCAGCCTGTCTCCTGGGTGCCTTGTTTATTAACTGCCACTGAGAGCATGCATAGGGACTGATCTTAGCGATTGCTTTACAGAGTCTCAGACCCTCCGAAAAGAATTAACCTCTCTGAGAAGGAGGAAAATATTTTCCCCATAAATATATACCTGCTGCTACCAACAGAGTAAACGACCTCATGACACCAGGCATTAGTTTCTGTCCAATAGTCAGATGCTGGCGAGATACCCTCATTAAAACGCACTTACAGAGCATGGACTCCATCAGCTTAGTAAGTAGATGGTGATGTAAACGTATATCAAGGAACTGTTCCTGCCTGACCTCATTTATACCTGTTATATAAGATGCTTGTGAACAGCGACTAAGGAAATCTGAACTTGAGGAGCCGCCTCCCCAGCAGATAAACTAAACTCCGGCATGGCAGGGATCGAAATAATTGGGGTGTTAGCTTCCAGACACACCCATAACCTTGGTTCTTGGACTTAAGACACTTCACTCTGCAAACTGCCGGTACAAAGAGCTGTAAGTCTACAAAGCCGGTTCCAACCAGTGTAGTTTCCTGTTCCCAGTAGAAACAGAGCCCTGCAGGAGGAGCAGTGAGGAATGAAAGGGAGCAGAAGTTTGAAAGAGTTCTTAGAATTGCGCCTGTTGACCTAAAAATATACACGGACGGAAAAGGGACTGAATCAATACTTTCCAAAATGTCCACCGATTAATCGTGTCGGCTGGAGACATGATTTTTTTCTTCTTCTTCTTCTTTTTTTTTTTTTTTTTTTTTTGCCTGTTTATAGTTTCCTGAGTAAATTACTTTCATAAGAAAAGAAGCATGGGGAGGTGGTTGGGGGCTCAGACGCAGAGGAGAGAAGGGTAATGCTCCCTTTTTTCCCAAGCTGCTGGGTCTATTTTATTTTCAAACTAGATTTAAATCACAGACTTTGCAAATGCATTCAATCTGTATTTACTTGCATAGAGCCCAGAGAATGGATTATTTCTTGAACTGTGTTTATATTTTGAGGGTCTAAAGAGACTTTCCTCTTTCAATATATTGCTGTGTTTGCAAAGTTTTGTGCAGCAGAATAGAAGTTCCCAGCCAAAGATGGTGGTTTATGAGCAGAGACAAAGGACTGAATCTTCAGAGCGAGGTGCAGAACATCCCACGTATTACACTGCTGTGTGGAGAAAGCGAACCTCCGTCTGCCTTGATGCTCTGCAGGCATCAGTAATGGGGTAGAAAACCAGATACTTTCCATTTTCATAGTTCTCTTCTTACATTTTTCAAGCCAACATTTATTTATTTTGTGTGCAGGCATGTACATGCCATGTGTGGAGGTCAAAGGACAACTTGTGGGAACCAGTTCTCTCCTTCCACTCAGGGATAGAACTCGAGTCCTCGGGGATGGTGACAACACCTTTAAAGGACGAGGTATCTGGCTGGCCTTGATTTTTATATTTTTCTATGTTCAGATTTTTACAGAAAATAATTTTAGAACAAAGGGGAAAGTAATTAAATGGCTTTCATTTTGGACACATAGAAGTTGGAAGGCAGGGACTGAGAGCAGCGTGTCCGGGTGACCAGGCCCTGCAGAGAGGATTCAGCATGGGCAAAGGTGTAATGGGAAATCACAGCTGTGGGGAGCTGTCCTCTGTCAGTGGTTTTACCCCACGGAGTTTGACTTCGGCTTTGCCCTTTTTGTTTGTTTTTTATTTATTTTTCATTATTTATTTATTTATTTGGAGACAGGGTTTCACTGTGTAGCCCTGGCTGTCCTTGAACTTACTCTGTAGATCAGTCTGGCCTCAAAATCATAGAGATCTGCCTGCCTCTTCCTCCCAAGTGCTGAGATTAAAGGTGTGTGCCACTACTGCCTGGCTGGCTTTGCTCTTTGGATATTAAAATTAAAAGAAATCTTAGACATCTTGCATCTCAGGAATGACTAGTATTTTTTTTTTTTTTTTTTTTTTTGGTCTTTGTTCCTTTTTCCTGTCTCCCTTCCCTCTGTCTCTCCTTCTCTTTCCTTTCTTCTTTCTTTTAGATTTTTGTGACAGGCTCTTGCTATGTAGCCCAGGCTATCCCTGAACTCACATAATCTTCTTCATTAGCCTCACCGGTCCTGGGATGATAGGTGGGCACCAGTATACCAAAGAAAGTGGGTTTCGTTTAGATTGTCAGCTCAAGTCTGTTACACAATGGCTGCCTACAATACTTTGTCGAGTGTTTGGAAGCAGCTAGCTATCCAACATTCCTTTTGTGAAGCCCTCTCAACCCCATTACCCCTGTGTTAGAATCAATCCAGAGCGTCACACACACCAGAGATTCACTGTATCTATATTAGCTGTATTAGCTGTCTATACTGCACTCTACTTTCTAGCTTCCTAATCTGGTATAAAAGGCCAGTGATTGATTATTAATGTCTGCAACGGCATAAAAATGATAGGACTAGTAGCATTTATTAGGTATTTATCCTGGTCAAGTTTTTGCTTTTGTATTTGAGGAGACTGAGGGGTCAACTGGTTACCAGCGACCACCCACCTGCTACAGACAGAATCAGAAATAGAATGACATTTCTCAACTACTGGTCTTCTATTTATCTCCCACAAACAAATTGAGTTTGAAGGCCATACTTACATGAGCTGTACTGAACCATACTTAAATGGTCAGATGTAAATACTATTCACATATCAAATCTTGGATATTGAGGGGGATTAATAACCTAGTTTACTAAGGATAGTAGTTATTGTATATATTTTATAAATGTTCCCTAAAAATTCAGGAGGTGTGATTGGACCTAATACAGATTAGACAATGACAGACTATTTTTAAGTAACTCAGAAAGCTCAAGAAAAATTGATACTGAAAACAGTTGGTTTCAAAGCCCAGGCTTAGTCCACGGGAGGTGGGGACTCTGGAGTCTCTTGGCTCACTCTGTATTTACTGAGCTCACTCACAGCAGAGCTCCCTGAAGATTCCACTTCTCCACATTCTGTTTAATTAGTTCTCTGAGGACAGAACCACATAGTGTTGTTCACCGGAGAAAACCTGCAAACAAATCTGAGAAGAGGATTTCCACACATAAGAACTTCAAACTGGAGGGCAGAGAGAAAGTCAACAGCAGGATTTTCATTTTTCTCCCCATGAAGAGGTCTGAGGACAAGGTATAAAATATGTTGACAAGACCATAAGCTACGGCGCCTCGTGCAATTGTTCTAATAAATTAAATTCCTCTAGTTGCATGCTTCTGGAAAGCCTAACCTTCAGATGAACTTCAATATCAGCTTGGAATGGTTCCTTCCTCCGGGGAAGGCTCAGGTCACCGTCATTCATGTTTTCCCTCTCCTAATGAAAGACGGGCTATGTCTGTCTGCAGAGTTCATAAACTAAAATGTTTGTGTTAGAGATGTGTTAATTCACTTGCAACTGAATATGAGGACAGGGGTTTCTCTCTTCTAGCATCCGTTGAATGTTTGCTGTGTATGCTGACAGGTTTTTAGAACAGTTACATTTTTTTAAGGATTCTTTCTTTATAACATACTGGACCTGTCGGGCAGTGGTGACTCATGCCTTTCGTCCCAACACTTGGAAGGCAGAGGCAGGTGGATCTCTCTGAGTTCAAGGCCAGCCTGGTCTACAGAGTGAGCTCCAGGACAGCCAGGGCTACACAGAGAAACCCTGTCTTGAACAACAAACAGGAAAGAAAGAGAGAAAGAAAGGAAGGAAGGAAGGAAGGAAGGAAGGAAGGAAGGAAGGAAGGAAGGAAGGAAGGAAGGAAGGGAGGAAGGAAGGAAATAACCAAAAAAAAAAACAAAAAAGCAAAAAAAAAAAAAAAAAAACCCCACACTGGACCTATGGACCTATGAATAGTAATAATAACCTAAAATAAAAAGAAATATTTCTTGATCACTGGGGATCAAGTGCTTTGTATGAATTGGTTCATTCTGAGACACTCAAAAAGGGAGGAAAAGAGACATGGTATATTATTACCCCTCTTAACAATTGAGGAGGGGTGAATGAGAGGGCTCAGAGGGTGAAGGTGCTTGCTGCTAACCCTGACAACCTGAGTTCAATTCCCAGGACTCACATGTTGGAAGAATTAACTCCTGAAAGTTCCACACAAGCACTGTGGCACGCGCACGCGCGCACACACACACACACACACACACACACACACACACACACACAATACATCTTTTTTTTTAGAACTAAGGAAACTGAGGCCTACAGAAAATGTATTTTTCCCCCCATGCTCAGGAAGTAAGTAGCTTAGCATTGCCTTTCACTTCTTGTCTGTTTTTGTCTCTGAGACAGAGTCTGACTTTGTAGCCCAGGCTGGCCTCTATTTGCAATGATCCTCCTGTCTCTGCCTCCCAGGTGCTGGGATTACAGGCCTGGGACAACATGTCCCACTAATGTTCTTAAGTGTCATGATGACCGAACCATGGACATTTCAAACAATTGCAAGGTGAAAGTGGAAAACTGTCTAGCACTGTTTTAATTTTTTTTGTATGTTTTACCAAAAAGGTATCTAGATAATTTTTTATTCATTAAAAAAAAAACAAGTCAAACATTTAGTGAGTAGTAAGTAGCCTGCTGGTTGGTTCAGGGTAGAGTTTGAGGGACTTGAGTTAAGTACAGATTTTACTTTTAAGGCCCAACAATCCAGAAGTAAAACATCACAATTGCCTATAGTAAGGAAGTTATGAATATTCATTCTCGTGACAATGGGCTGGGGCTTTTTTTTTTTTTAATTTTACACAAAACTGATATAATTTCCTTCTTTCCTTTCTTCCTTCCTCCCTCCCTCCCTCCCTTCCTTTCTTCCTTTCTTTTTGGGTGGTTCTAGGAATTGAACTCAGGGCCTTACCATTGCAAGGTACTTTTCTTTCAAAATAAAAAGGTTTTATTGAGGGATATCTGACATACAATAAATGACACCCATTTGAAGAACATAATTTGGTAAGTACACATACACACCTACACACACTAATTAGGCCATTACCACAATCAAGACAATAAGTCATCCGGCATCCCAGAGGTGTGCTCTTTTTGTATTGCTGGGGACAGAACTCAGGGTGTCATAACTGCTGGGCAAGAACTCTACTACAGCACTACCTCCAGGGTAGGACATTTGCCTTGGGCTCAGTTTGAATCCTGCTTCTTCCTGCCTATTTTCCTCCCCAGGTATCTACTGGTCTACTTTAGGTGACTGTGTTTATCTTGATATTCTAGAATACCACAAGCAGCATCCTCTAATATGGCCTCTCTTTAATCAGCGTTCTTTGACCACATCATGGAGATTCAGCTATGCTACTACGTATATCAATAGTGAACTCTTTTTTCCATGTACTCCACTGTGTGAGTGTGTCCGTGTGTGTTTATCTGCTTATCTGTTGACAGACATTGTGTTATTTCCATATGTTTGGAGTAAATTACGAGTAAAGCTTCAGATTCTATATAAAACATTCATGTACAAGTCTTTACATGAACAAACATGACATTTGATTGGGGTAAATACCTAGATGATATGACTATTTTTGACTCTGGAAGAATGTATCAGACATTTTTCCATGCTGTCCCAATTTATATTTCTACCATCAAAGTATTGCAGTTCAAAGTCCTCTCCACCCTTAAAAAGACTACCTGGTGTAGCCATTTTAAAGTATATATACTCAAACATTATACATGTATCTATATATACTCATAATTATGGTTTTAATTTCCCAAGATGTTGGCTATCTTTTCATGGTACAACAGTTTTAGTGTATAATGTAATGTTTTCTGTATATTGACTGAGAGGAAGGGCTATATCCCTACAATAAATTTCATTATCAAAAACCGCTGTTGGGGACCTGAGCATGGTGGTATATGCCTTTAAAAATCCTAGCACTCGGCTAGGCGGTGGTGGCGCACACCTTTAATGCTAGCACTTGGGAGGCAGAGGCAGACAAATCTCTGTGAGTTCGAGACCAGCCTGGTCTACAGAGCGAGATCCAGGACAAGCACCAAAAGTACACAGAGAAACCCTGTCTCGAAAAACTAAAGGGATCCTAGCATTCAGGAGGTAAAGACAGGTGGATCTCTATGAGTTCAAGACCAGCCTGGTCTACATAGTTACAAGCCAACCAGGACTACATAGTGAGACCTTGCCTCAAAAGCAAAACAAACAAACCACTGTTGGGGCTGGAGAGATGGCTCAGCAGTTTAGAGCACTTGTGGCTCTTCCGGAGGACCCAGGTTCAGTTCCCAGCACAGGATACATGTGGCAGCTCGCAGCTGACTGTAACTCCAGTTCCAAGAAGAGGGTGTCGATTCCCTGGAACTGGAGTTACAGACAGTAGTTAACCATCATATGGGTGCTGGGAATCAAACCTGGCTCTTCTGGAAGAGCAGCCAGTACTCATAACCTCGGAGCCATCTCTCTAGCCCCCTGAACTGTATTTTTTTTAAAAGCTCCTCCTATTATCTATTTCTTTCCTATCTAGTCCCTCCTGAACTCTTCGTTCTTACAGTAAACAATTTTTATCAGATTGGTTCAAATTATCTGCTAAGTACCCTGCACTATCACTTCAGTGTTATCCTTTCTACTTTGTATTTATTTAGTGTGTGTGTGTGTGTGTGTGTGTGTGTGTGTGTGTGTGTGTGTGTGTGTGTTCACATGCATGTTTTCACATGCATGCCACGACAGCGCATGAGACCAGATGACAACTTTCGGGGGTCACTTCTCTCCTTCTGAGGATCGAGCTCAGGTCATCAGGCTTGGTGGCAAGCACCTTTACGTGCTGAGCCATCTAGCAGGCCCAGCTGTATCTTCTTGAAAGGCTTTAAATGTTGACTAGATGGGTAGATGTTTTGTGAGCCCGGCTTGCTGTTCTGTATCTGTGTTTCAGGACCTGGGAGGCTGAGCCAGGATGATGGCAGGTCGGAGGCCCACCTGGGGACCAAGTGAGACGCTGTTCCGACCACAGCAATCAGCAACGAAAGGCTTTATGTCTTGTGACAATATTGAGTGATAAGGTAGATGTTTTCTTCGGCTGTTTTTGTTTTGCTTTGCTTTTGATTCTTCTAAAAGGGAACATTAGGGAGGCATTTCTGAAGTTCACCCACTCCAGGCGATTGAGGAGCTTGAATTATGAGCAGCAGTAAATATGTCTTTTCGGTTGCCCACTGCAGTTGGCAGGTCAGATACAAACAGCAGATCTTCTCAAACTCAATTTGACTCCATCAAGTTGTGTTTATGGTGGGAAGGGTCCGAGGAGACTTGGCTCCCTTGAGCACTGTGAAGAAAGCTCTGCTTCCTGCTGCCTTTAGTAATCTTCACAATGACCGTTTCCAGGTGATAAAGCCTGGTTCGGTTTGATCAGGGAACTTGGCCAAGGCCACATAGTTCTGTGATTCAGTCACTCAGCTGAAGTTCCAAGGCACAGCTCCTGTGCAATCCTAGGTTAGCTTGTTCCAAAAGCCTTTGCTCTTTTCATGGGATCAGGCTAGGCCGTGAAATACCTCCCCAATGCTTTGTGAATAATTAAACACCATAGAGCTCATGATCTATACCATAATTTTGCCCCTGACCCTTTAGTACGTGGCATAATTTGAAGGGTGAAACATAATTCTACACTGTTGGGTGTAATAAAGCTATAATAGCTGTGTTTTTCATATTGAAATTCAAATTAAGATCCTCATAAATTTACTTTTATTTCCTTTTCTTTTTCTCTGTAGGCATTTATTTATTAATTTATTTTTGTAGTGGGCATAGTAAGGGGAACTCCATCAGGGAAGCAAAAGAAGCCATCCTGGGAGAGCCTAAGGGTCTTGCTTCCTATACCCCTGCCTTGATGCTGCTTGTCAGTCTCTGCCATTGACCAAATCTGTAAACACATAAAAGGAAATTATAAGGGCCTCTAAAACCCTGTATCTGATTGTTAGTAGTTCATGGGTGAATTTGAAGAATATCACTCAAAGGAACTTGATTCCAACTTCACAGTCTGAGTCCATGGTCCAAAGTCCTCAAAGCCAACCTCCAGTCAATACCAGATTGGATTATGGCACTTTGCTCCAACTATCTCTTTTGCTAAGGATCAATTTCTTATCTGAAATATCATATTTACATCTGTTCTGAGTGTACTATGAATTGGTAATTCACCAAAGAGCTAATGCCTTGGCTAGGTGTGGTGGCACTTGCCTGTAATCTCAGAGCTCAGTGGGCTAAGGCAAGAGTGGATGACACATTCCAGGCCTCCTTGGCCTAAATAATAAGGCCTTGTCTCAAAAATGAATGGATAAACAAACACAGAGGAAAAAAAAAAGAAAGAGAAAAGGACAGACTGTTTCTTGGAGGGTTTGAGCAGAAAAGGAAAAAGAGTCTGTTGTAAGTGGAGATATAGCAATGTGGTTAAAAGGACAATCAGGGGCCAAGCAGAGGGCTCAGTGGGTAAAGCACTTGCTGTGCGAGTCTGAGGACCTGCGTTTAAACCTTAGTTTGGTCTACCACACGAAAGCTGTGGGTGGCAAGTACATCTGTAATCCTAGCACTGGGGAGGCAGAGGAGAAGGACCGCTGCGGTCTGCTGGCTAGCTAATTTGGTTGAACTAATGAGTTTCCTGTCTGGAGAGAGACCCTGTCTCAAAGGACAAGGTGGAGAAGCAATTGAGTAATTCTTTCACACACACACACACACACACACACACACACACACACACACACACACACACAGAATGAGAGATAAAGAGACAGAGACGGAGAGGGAGAGGGAGGCATGAACACATATAAACACAAAAGGATAACTAGGTACCTTAAAAAAACTATAATAATGTTTAAACGCTATAGTGTCTTTAAAGACACAACATACTTGAAGTGGCTACTCAAAAGGTATAGAGCAGAGCAGGTCAAAGAAAAGATGAAGTTCCAAGAAGTTTTGAGGATAAAAGGCAAATAAATATAACAGGGGGATCAGAACTGCATTTAGTATAAGACAGGTAATGATTGGTGCTAAGGGGACCCATGGTCATCTGACAAGCAACACGGACCTCAGAAACACATTGCATTTACACTTACGGTGTGGTTATCTCTAAGACATTCTCTATGAGGGAACTGAAGCTTTAACATTCAAATAGAAATCGTACTCAAGCAGTTCTTTACAAATTGCATTTTTGTTTGTATGTATATCAAATTTTTATTTATTTTATGTGTATGAGTGTTTTGCCTAGATGTATGTCTGTGTGCTGTGTGCATGCCTGGTGCCTGAGGAGGCCAGAGGAAGTCTTCAGATCCCCCAGGTCTGGAAAGTGACAGATGGTTGGGAGCTGCCATGGGGTGGTGGGAATCCAACCTAGTTCCTCTGGAAGAGCAGCCAGTGGTATTTTTTTTTTTCTTTCAAGACGGGGTTTCTCTGTGTAGCTTTGGTGCCTGTCCTGGTGTCCTGTTCTGTAGACCAGGCTGGCCTCGAACTCACAGAGCTCTGCCTGGCTCTGCCTCCCAAGTGCTGGGATTAAAGGCGTGCGCCACCACCGCCCGGCTTCAGCCTGTGGTCTTAAGTGCTGAGCCATCTCTCCAGCCCTCTACCTATATTTTCAGAAGTCCTACTGGGTGCTTTGGTGGAGAGAATGTAGGTACTATGTAGGCAGATCTGGGTTTAGTTCCTTAACAGCTGTGTGATTCTGGGAACGTTGCCCAAACTCACTGACAGGGTCCTGAACTGTAAAATGGAAGTTGCCAGGAGGCTGAGAATGCATTTGAAATTGCTTATGAAGAGGAGGAGTGGTTATATGTCCTGACACGACCGTTTGAAAACCAAACTTGAGCCAGTGAGATAACTCAGCAGGTAAAGGTGCTTGCTGCCAAACCTGACCGCCTTAGTTTCATCCCTGGAACCTACATAGCACGAGAGAACTGGCTGCCAAAAGCTGTCCTCTGACCTCCATCAGCATGTCATGACACACAAATGCCCACACACGTGTGCATACACATGTGCACAGAAACACACAAAATAAATAAAATGAAAAGGAGGTGGGATAAAATCATACTCGGTGAAAAATATTAATATAACACTAGACTACTGCCAATCCCTAAATGAAAAATATTTAGTTGTGCTTTTTTTTTTCCATAAATGTTTGTTATTTGTCATAATGAAAAGAAATGCCTTTAGGGGGTTAGAGAGGTCCCTCAGTAATTAAGAGCATTTGCTCTTCTTGCAGAACAAGAAGATTCCTGAGCACAGGAATCCCAGAACACTCATGGGTCAGCTCACACGCACTTGCCACTCCAAATCCTTGAGAATCTGTTGCCCTCTTGTGGCCTCTGCAGGCACCCACAGGCACGTGCACACATACACACGAACACAGACGCATACATATACACAAATTTAAAAGTTTTCAAAATGAAATACTCATCTGAGCTTGAGATACTTAGAGATTCTTGCTGGATAGTGGTGATGCACACCTTTAATCCCAGCACTTGGGAGGCAGAGGCAGGCGGATCTCTGTGAGTTCGAGGCCAGCCTGGGCTACAGAGTGAGTTCTAAGACAGCCAGGGCTACAGAGAAATCTGTCTCAAAAAACCAAAATAAATAAATAAAATTAAAAGAGAGAGAGAGAGAGAGGTTATTCAAGATCAAAATAGGAAGTTCGCTAAGGCTTCAACTCCTCAAGAGTTGAAACTGTCGTTCATCCTGGCAGTTTTTACTTTTCTTTTTTCTTTTTTTTTTTGGTTTTTCGAGACAGGGTTTCTCTGTGTAGCTTTGCGCCTTTCCTGGAACTCACTTGGTAGCCCAGGCTGGCCTCGAACTCACAGAGATCCGCCTGGCTCTGCCTCCCGAGTGCTGGGATTAAAGGCATGCGCCACCACCGCCCGGCTATTACTTTTCATTTTATAGGGCTACACTGGCTGTCGGCTAATTGAATGAATGATCACGTGAGTAAAATGCCAACGCCTAGGGTTTCTCCTCACAACATGCTGCTCTGTTAGGATGTGGGGAGGCTGTTGTCTACACAAGGTTTTGCTGCATTTGGTTAGAGCAAATGTTGTAAAATATCAACTGCTGGTTGGCAAGAGCCCTACGTATTCAGTTGAAGTGAAGACTCTGTGTATCTAACCTTTTTTTTTTAAAAGATTTATTATTTATTATTTATACAGTGTTCTGCTTGCACATGTCCCTGCAGGCCAGAAGAGGGCACCATATCTCATTATGGATGGTTGTGAGCCACCATGTGGTTGCTGGGAATTGAACTCAGGACCTCTGAGAGAGCAGCCAGTGCTCTTAACCTCTGAGCCCTCTCTCAAGCCCCCTGTGTATCTAATCTTGTGTATCCTCTTGTTAATAGATATTTACAAAACCTCATTTTCCTACCTACTCCGGAATGTTCTGATATGAAAGGAACTAAGTCTGGAGATAGAGATGGTCTGTTTTCTCAAGCAGAGTCTATGTTGTCCTGGCTTTCCTGGATCTCACTCTGTAGACCAGGCTGGCCTCGAACTCACAGAGATCTGCCTGCCTCTGCCTCCCGAGTGCTGGGATTAAAGGTGTGCGCCACTCAAAAGGCTTCCATACATTTTTTTCATCCTCTTCCCCTTTCCTCCCCTTCACCATGACTGTTCTTTGAAATGTATATAAAACACTAATAATACAGTTAATGTTTTCTTGTACACAGAGAAGGTAACACAGTGCACACTGCTGCTTCTCACTTAAAGTGCTTCTCACTTAAATTACTTTAGACATGTTACCAAAAATTGTCTGAAGTGTTTTTTTTACTATTACATTCATTCATTTATTTAATGCGCATGTGTGCAGGTGCCACAGCATGAATATGAAGGCCAGAGGGTGACCAGGGGAATCAGTTTTTCCCTCCTACCATGCGAGTTCCGGGGACTGAGTTAGGCTGTCATGTTTAGTAGCAAGTGCCTTTTGCAGAATCTTTTACCGACCCAAAGAGAGGTTTTGTTTTCAGTGCTAACCTCATGCACGCTTGACAAGTCCTCCACCTCTGAGCTTCGTCCCCAGTGCAATGTCACCGAATTTTGAATTATACTTATGAGGACCTGCACTGTATGTGTTATACAGCACATCTTCGTTCTCTTTCTATATATTCCATTTGTACTGCTGAATAATATTTCATTACTCTGGTGAATTATGATTCACTAGACTGACTTCATATTAACACATGTTGTGTTGCTCACAACGTTGCTATTGTAAATAATGATTTCATAAGTGGCTTTGTATCTCAGTCATTTACAAATTAAAGATTTGCTTTTAGTTGGTGAATAATAGCAGTATATATTTCTGGCTATAATGTGATGGTATAACACACACACACACACACACACACACACACACACACACACACACTGTACAATGGTTAAATCAGGCTAGTTATTGTGTCAAGCACAGTCATATGATAAAGTAATTATAAAGGTTTGAGTCAAGGATATGTGTGCTTATTAGTTTAATGGATCTTGCAAAATTGCCTCCCATAGAATAGTATTAATTTGTAGTACCACAGACAGATTTTAGAATATACCAATAGATACATAAATACTTATTGCTCATTTTTCTATGGGATTGCCAATTTTTAAATCTCATTTATTTCTGGTAATGTTTTGTGTACAAAGAGTATTTAACCTTACAATATTTCTAGCAGTGTGTTTTATATAAAGGAAATTAGCACTTTGTCTAGGATATGAGCTGAAGACACTTTTCCTAGTATGCCTTTTAACTTTATAATTCTCAATTTTCACATAGTCGAATTTATTTATTTGTCTTATATGGTGCTGAGGACTAAACCTAGGACGCTGGGCCTTCTGCGGCCAGACACTCTAACCCTCAGTGACCTCTCCTGCCCCCAGATTTAAAATCCATTTAAAAATTAGCTTTTAGACTTCGAGCCACATGAATCTTCCAGAACACAAATAAGTTTTCTCATAACACAGAAATAGGTAAGGTAGGAAACAAGCTTCCCGTATCCCTGAACAGACAAGAAAACTAGTGTCCACAGTCTGTAGTATACTTAAAGGCTGTGGTCTCTGGAAGCAGCTAAGAGACTTTTAACACTCAGAATACTTCTGGCAGCCAGTAGTGGTGGTATATTCCCTTAATCCCACCACCCAGAAGGCAGAGGCAGGCGAATCTCTGTGAGTTCGAAGCCAACCTGGTCTACAGAGTGAGTTCCAGGACAGTCAGTCAGTGCTACACAGAGAAACCCTGTCTCAAAAAACGAACAGAACGCCGGGCGGTGGTGGCGCACGCCTTTAATCCCAGCACTTGGGAGGCAGAGCCAGGAGGATCTCTGTGAGTTCGAGGCCAGCCTGGGCTACCAAGTGAGTTCCAGGAAAGGCGCAAAGCTACACAGAGAAACCCTGTCTCAAAAAAACAAAACAAACAAACAAAAAAAAAACGAACAGAACCCAAACCAAAATATTTCTGACTATTTTCACTCTCATTCTAAAAAAAAATTAATAATCATCTTGTCAAATATAAAGGGAAAATAAGTTGGTATTTTATTTTATTTTTTTAAGTTGGTATTTTAATTGGGATCATGTTAAAACAGTCATTAAAACAGAGGTGACATTTTAACCATTAAAATACTTCATATTCATGTATGTCTGTCTACTCATTTGAAACTTTTTGAGTCCTTTGTTTTTTTTCTTTTAAAGTTTTCTTCAGTTATGACTGTATATTTCCTGTCAAATCCATTTCTAGGCATTTTCCTTTTTGTTGTTTTTGCTACTTAAATAAGGCCTATCCTTATGTTGTTGGACAGGTTATTGCTTGTGTGCATGAGACTGATTGTGTCTACATATTAATTTTGCATATTTTATCAAATTGTCTTACTATTTATGCAGTTTTCAGTTGAGTCTCAAGTCCAAAAGCATATAGTCACACCCCATGTAAAGAAGAAAAAACATTTTTCTTCTTTTTCCATTTTTCTATTTGGAATTTGGAGGGACACTGTTATAAATCGAACCAAGGGCCTTCTGCATATTAAATACCACTGAGCTGCACCTTAACCTCTGTGAAGTCCCTATAGAGTCTAACCACGACTGTTAGTGCCTTTAGTAAAGGTTGGTAAATAATAATGACAGAGAATATTCCTGTCCTTTTGTCCATTAGTGGTGCTGTCATTTTTTTCCCAGCAAGCACAAGGCAGTGAGATTATTCATCATGTTGAAGTATTTATCTGTTTCTTTTTTTTCTTTCTTTTGTTCTTTTTTTTTTTTTTTTTTGAGACAGGGTTTCCCTGGGTAGCTTTGCGCCTTTCCTGGAACTCACTCTGTAGTCCAGGCCGGCCTCGAACTCACAGAGATCCGCCTGCCTCTGCCTCCCGAGTGCTGGGATTAAAGGCGTGCGCCACCACTGCCCGGCTATCTGTTCCTTTCTTACTGAGCTTTTTACCAGGCTGCTGAACCATGAGCAATGTTTTTGGTTTTTTTTTTCTTCTAGACAGGGTCTCACTACGTAGCTTTGGTAGTCCTGAAACTCACTCTACAGAGCAGGCTGGCCTCCAGTACACAGAGACCCACCTGCCTCTGCTTCCCAAGTGCTGGGTTTAAAGGTGTGCAGCACCCCTACACCCTGCTCAACCAGGAGCATCTTAATGGACACACACAACAGCATCCTAGACTTCTACTTTTCCATGCTCCAAATGCTTGCACAAGGCCGACATTGGCTGGGCCTAAGAACCTGGAGGGAAAAGTACCTCCTAAAGACTCAGATGTGGCTGTGGAGGGCCAAAGAGATAGATCTGAAAGGGACAGGCTGGGTGTGTCCAGCACAGACACAACAGATAACAAATCAGCCTCTTTATTAGTTGAAAACAAAAGGATATGGGTGGCAAGAGCCATTTCCTTGAAGCTGGTACGATTGCCTTTGTTGTGACAAAAGTGAAGGAAAATTGTGGGGTCAATGACATTTCTTGACAGAAAGCTGTCGGCACTAACCATTTCCAGATTTGACTGGAGTAGGCCCCTGAATTGTGGTTCCTGGTCTTGAACTCTCTTTCAGGAGTGAGCTGCCTGAATGCAGCCCCCCTTTATCTGTTACCTTATTTTTAAAACCTTGCCACTCCTTTCTTGGGCCTAAAAATAACGTTCTAGGTCGGTGGCTACCAGACAGCTCAGTTGTTGGAACCAGACACTCCACCGTCTGGGAAGGATCCAGCAGAGCGAGCATGCCTGCCTTCCTGCAGCTAGGCCGGGCTCCAGGAGCATTCCGTTCAGGCCGGCCTCAGATGCCCCCTTGCATCAGCTCGCCTGGCTTTGGGGGCAGCTACTTCACCGGACTGTACCACGTGATCCCGTCACCGATGGGGTTGTTCTTCTCCTGCCAGACTCTTGGAAGTTGTCCCAAGCTCCACAGTGATCCTGGCTCTCTATACCACAGGCGATAGGGTTGCAAATAAAATACAGGATGAGCAGCTAAAATTGACTTTGAGAATAAGTAGCACTCATGGATAGACCTGTACCAGATAACGTTTGCTGTTTAGATGGAAGACAAATTCAACTGGCTGGTCTGTATTTTTCTTTGCTAAATTTGACAAACCCTGTCATCGACCTCTTCCCTAAAATAACCAACCCTACTTTCCACCACCACCTCCCTCTCCTCCAACTCCAAAATCCCTCCTCTGGGGCTAGGTTCATTAACACGTTAAGATAGCCCAGTAGGGTATTAAATTTGTGGGTCATAGTTGAGGTTCATTTTTGAAGTCATTATCCAAGGTTAATTTGTCAGGTTAGTAAATCTGTCACATGGGCACTAAGGACATTTTGGTGGTAGTTGACAACAAGGACAAATTATTGAATAGCTAGATTTTAGGGGCTGGGGATATGGTTCAGTTGGTAGTGTCTGCCAGCGATAATGAAGCCTAGGGTTCGATTCCCCAGCATAGCATAAACTAGGCATCATGGCAAAGCTTTATAATCTTAGAACTCAGGTGGTAGAGGTAGGAGGATAGGAAATTCAAACTCATTCTTACTACATGAGAAGATTTAGGTCAGCCTGTCTCAAAAAGAAAAGAAGAAGAAGAAGAAGAAGAAGAAGAAGAAGAAGAAGAAGAAGAAGAAGAAGAAGAAGAAGAAGAAGAAGAAGAGGAGGAGGAGGAGGAGGAGGAGGAGGAGGAGGAGGAGGAGGAGGAGGAGGAGGAGGAGGAGGAGGAGGAGGAGGAGGAGGAGGAGGAGACGTTAGTATATATCTAAGGATGGAGTTTAGGATGTTCAGATGATCTGAAAGGATGCTTGTAAGGAAGAGAAAGGACATGCATACATATAACTCAAGCAGTCAACATTTTGCCTGAAGCCTTGGCGTTATTTTGTCACGCGTCCCCCTCTGCCCTGCTTTGTTCAGTCCACAGGAGCTGGAGGATCAGGTAGAGCCTGGATGTGAAGCATACAAAGCAGAGGAGGCTGTGGGAACAGGAAATAACCACCCAACAACCGAAGGCTAGGAGTGAAGTAGCCCAGGAGGAGAAGTAAAACCAGGAAAAAATCTAAAATGAGGGGTCTGACGTTTAAGGAAAAAGTCCAGAGTTGGCCAAGGATGACTGAGTTTTGCAGGACTCAAAGCCTCCGAATGGCGAAACTTTTGAAAAAGGAAGTCAGAGCCTGGGGCGTCCTGCTGATCCGTCTCTCTGTTCCACACTTCTCCATTCCCAGCCTATAGGAAGCCACTTAGAGCAGCAAGCAGTCACCCCCACCCCCCAAACATATTATGACTATGCGAGACCACAGCCCCATTTTGAGAGACAGACTCCATGTAAGCAACCTTCTCACATTGTTGTCGTTGCCGTGGCTAAGAGTCCGGTCAGTTGTGAGTCAGACACACTGCAGCTACTCCCCTCTGACATTCACACCCGTGCCTGGGGAACTGGCTGCTCAGCAGAACCATTCTGATAAACCTGCATTTGAACGATCCTGTGCAGCTCGGGAGCCTGACAAGCCTGTTTAGATCCCATCTGTCCAGAAAGGCAGAAGAGTGTGAGACTTCCCCACATCTTTGAGGGTGGGCAACTTGCCATAGCTTGTCCAGGACTTTCCCTGATTCGAACACTAGAAATCCTATACCTCATGCCCCTGCAAACAGGAATGGTCACCCTAAAATCAAGACTCTTAGGATTTAGTACTTGAATATCAGTTTCCTAATCCGTAAAATGTTGGGACTGGCTAGTACAGTTTGTAATGGTACTGTCAGGTCTGAGAGATTGATTTATCTCCATGCTTCCGGTCTTACCTACCTACAGCTCAGCTTCCAAGGAACAGTCACTTGATCCAAATCCCCGAGTTCACAAAATCAATCAGCAGTATGTAAGCAGGAGAGTTGTAAGGTTTACAAAAAAGACCAAAAAAAAAAAAAAAAAAAAAAAAAAAAAAAAAAAAAAAAAAAAAGACCACGGAAGACTTCACGTGGTCATAGCTACACTCTGATGGCTCACACAGTGGGAAGCTCCCCTGGGGATAAGGCTGTGGCTCTGTGCCATTGTGAGAGGGAGATAATTTTAGATGAACAGGTTGTGGGGGAACCAGATTAACAGTTGATTTGATGGGCTAGTTTAGGTCACTGTGGGGGTTTGAATAAGAATGGCCCCATAGGCTCATATATTTGAATGCTTGGTTCTCAGTTGGTGGATTATTTAGGAAGGATTAGATGGCCTTGTTGGAAGAGGTGTGTCTCCAGTTTTTCTCTCTCCACAACTGCAACTTTCAGATCAGATGTGAGATCTCAGCTACTGCTCCAGCACCATGCCTACCTGCCTGCTCCCATCCATGATGATGATGGACTAACCCTCCAAAACTGTATACAAGGCCCCAAATAAATGCTTCTTTAAAAAAAGTTGCATTGGTCATGGTGTCTTTTCACAGCAATGAAATATAACTATGATAGCCATAGACAGGGTAATCCCTGTCAGCTTTTACACAAGGACCCGGATAGAGTTGCAATCAGAAGATTCCATGGGAGCAGAAGAAAGGAAGCAGTCTACTGATAGTCATGTGTCTTTTTTGTGTGTATGTGTGTTTGCTCCAAGCCCAGCCTATCATCTGAAGAATAAATATGGAGCTCTCTTTTTGGGAACGTTGAGAGTTCCAACTCTGGAGCTGGGGGAGTAGGCAGATGGTTGTTGGTAAAGTGCTTACCGCACAAGCATGAGTACCCATGTTCGACCCCCAGCACCCATCTGTAATCCCAGCCCTGGGAAGGCAGAGACTGGAGGATCCCTGGGGTGTGGTGAATGGCCAGTCTAGCTGAATCAGGACGCTTCAGGTTCAGGGAGGGACTATCTCAAAGAATAAAGTAGAGAGAGATTGAGGGAGGTACCCTCTCATCAACCTCTTACCTCCACAACCACAAAAAATTCCTCCCTCTGTACCCACTCATTGTGATACTGGGGAAGCAGGTGATTGAAGAACATGAGTTTGCTGATATTTGCCCTTTTTGATTTACAGAAGTAGAGAAGTCTACACAATTTGGTTTAATAACCTGTTCTCTTTTCCTTGACTTTCTCATGTATGAAATGTGGAAAGGCACCAACCTAGAAAGGCCACTATGAGGTCTCTGAGAGAACACACACATGCAGCTCCTGACTCACAGTTCACAATCGATGAGCTCAGCTAGCTCACCATTGTTACTGGTGAAAGAGCACAGAGGACCCTTTGCGTCCACCAGCTGATTGGGGGAGATCCAAGTCCTTCACAGGACAAGGGTCAAGGGCAAGAATGAGGTTTGCTCTAATCATGGACCCAGTCTTCAGCCTTATATCTGCTTGTAGCAACCATGTGACAGGCTGTCTTATTCAATTTAATTATACACACATATAGAATATACACACTTTGAGAAGCACACAGAAAACAAATACAAAAGCCTTGTCATTACAAAGTACAAAGGTGTCACATTGGAGTTCTCTCCACTAATAGGAAGAAACAAAGACTCACAACAATGTCATCATCATAATTAAGTAAAATTTATGAACTCAAATACATTCACTTGGGCTTTTTATGGCTCAGGGGTTAGGAAATAGCTTCCTTATGTAGACTGAAGAAGTTATATTTTTCTTCCCCAGGACACTCTCAAGGTCATACTTTGATGTTAATACAATCCGTTCAAGAGAGAACAGGGGCCAGGCCATTGTTTGCAGATGATGGCTAAGAGAACCATGGGTCTCCAAAGCCAGTACTTTCCCATCGTGTACCTCCCACAGAACTGATGTCAGACATCCAAAAAAGAAAAGAACCTTAGACCTGGCTTGGTTTGAGGTTTCTTGGCAGCAGGACTCTATCAAACGTGAGAAAGTTCAGTTCTCAGTGTGCATTAACAAAAGGTATTTACCACAGGGTGCCTGGTTGTCCCTAATAATGGCTTTGCTTTTTAAATTGATTCCTCCCTGATGACAAAGGCTGGGCTTTTGAACTTCTGACTATAGCTAGGCAGGGCATTTTTTGACTTGGCTTCACTCTCTTACATGAGTAGAAAAGGCTTAGTTGGGCACCTGGTCGTTTGTAGGCAATAATGACTCTACAATTGTCTTGGTGCATTACCGAAACTCCAGTTTTTGACTAAAAGCCAACTGTACTCTTTAAAACAAACATCTTTTGAAAGCCTGGCATGCATTGAAATGATCTTAAAATCCATTTCATAAATAGATTATGGTACACTGGTACATTTCAGGGTTGGTTTTTTGTTTTGTTTTGTCTGTTTTTTTTTAAATGAAAATGTTTTGCTTTCGTGGGGTGTCACACTACTAGCTACTTGGTCTGGGTTTCGCCCACCCTTACAAACACACTTTGCTAAGCTGTCTTCATGCCTCCGTGGACGTACCCCACCACTGCTTACAACAGGCCCACTGCGGGGTGTCTCACAACTGAGGCAAAGGCAGTGACAAGCACCTGAAAAAGCCCAACAAACAAAACGTTTTCTTATATTTGGAAGACAAAGGGGCGGAGGGGGGTGGGGCGGGCGGAGGGGTGCAGTGTAAAGCTGGTGAGAAGGCCTAGCAGTAAAGCCAAGGAATCTTCACACTGTAGAAGGAGTGAACCAGTTCCTTCAAGTTGTCTTTTGACTGACATGTGCTCGGTTGCAAGTGTGTGCCCACATGAAATCAACAAATGCCATAAAAAAGGTTTTGATACAACCACATCACCTGTGGATAGACTTTCGTAGACATAAGTCTTCTGAGAAGACCAGGCCCCCGGTTAACTGGAAATTCAGTCACTGCGATTATAGAATTGAGGGCTGGGGGAATGATTCAGTGGGCGACGTGCTAGCTGTAAAGGTGAGGACCAGAGTTCGGATGTTCAGCAACCCATGCAAAGGTTCACTGTGTGCTGCTTTGGGGCAAAGATGCCACACACATGACACTTGAGTATGTGTCTGGTTTAATCAGTGGTAAATATTCACCCAGAAAGCTGGGAGAGGCCCAGCGGTGGTGGCGCACGCCTTTAATCCTGGCATTCAGGAGGCAGAGGCAGATGGATCTCTGTGAGTTTGAGGCCAGCCTGGTTTTGGTCTACAATGTGAGTTCCAGGGCAGCCAGAACTGTTACAAAGAGAAACTCTGTCTCGAAAAGACCAAAAAAAAAAAAAAAAAAAAAAAAAAAAAAAAAACCCAAACAAACAAACAAAAAACCAAACCAATCCAAACCAACCAACCAACCAACCAACCAACCAAACAAACAAACAAAAACCTGCTGAGAGACCTCTTGCCTGGACTAGGACATGCCAGCCCTCTGCACTCCATCTCTTAGCTACTGTGGCTCTTCACGGTCTTCACGGCATGATCTGATCGTCGGCATTAGTCCCTCCTCATCTCAAACTCTCCAAGGACACTCGCCAGGGGATGCCGGGATCCAGACAATGAAGAAAACCTATCCTGCAAGGAGCATCAAAGTTATAAAACAGTTCAAAGCAGGTTTTGCCTGTTTGCTTATTGTTTCACGAGTTCCCCGAATGGTTTTAACATGCGTGTGTTTGGTCCTTACTGTCTCCTCAGGCCAGTGAGCAGAACCCCGCTCTGTCGCGGAGGCTGCCCCGCTAGTGCTTTCTCCAGAGCAGGAAAGAGAGCCCAGTCATCTTGGAGGACCAGGCTTCAATTGCCCTGCTACACACCTGTTCACCACCTCTCACTAGATGAGGCTTTCTGCGAATGCCTGCAGATGGGTGGGAAGGATTCCCAGCGAGGGTCAAGCAATCATTAGTCACAGATATTCTCGTTTGGATCACTTAGCTGGCTTTGACCCATGGCAGAGATTCCTGCCCAGTGGGCGTGCAGACTTGGGCCACACAGGGTAAAAGAGGAACTATAACACAGTGGCAATCTGAGCTCCCTTCCTAATGAAGAAGGCTGGTAAGTGCAGTGGTTCTCCCTCCCCCTCCAGGGTCTTACTATGCAGCTCTGGCTGGTTTAAACTCACTATCTAGACAAGGTTGGCCTTGAAACCACAAAGGTCTGCCTGCCTCAGCCTCCCAAGTGCTGGGAACAAAGGCATGAGCCACTAGGCCCAGCTTGTTATATCACTTTCAAACAAATGGTACTGACCTTCACAAAGGGAAGGTCTTAGTGCACTTTCTATAGGTATTATCATGGCAATGAGAATCGGTAACCTGAAGACTAAAGATACTTGAGCTGTCCTGAAGTGTTGTTTTGTTTTTTGTTTTTGTTTTTCTTTTTTTTTTGGTTTTTCAACCCAGGGTTTCTCTGTGTAGTTTTGGTGCCTGTCCTAGATCTCGCTCTATAGACCAGGCTGGCCTCGAACTCACAAGAGATCTGCCTGGCTCTGCCTTCCAAGTGCTGGGATTAAAGGCATGCACCACCACTGCAAAGCTGAAGTGTTGTTTTTAAAATCATAATATATATATTAAATCACACACACACACACACACATACACACACACACACACACACACACACACACACACACACACACACACACATATATATATATATATATATATATATATATATATATATATATGTGGCATGGTAGTGCACTCCTTTAATACCAGCACTCAGAAGGCAGAGGGAGGCAGGTCTCTGAGTTTGAGCCTAGCTGGACCTACATAGTGGGTACCAGGCCAGCCAGAGCTGCATAGAGAGCACCCTGTTTCATAAACAAATACCCCAAACTAATATACACTTAAGCCGAGCGTAGTGGCTCATGCTGTCTGTTACCTGTAGTTGGGGTCTGGGCCAAGCATTTCAAAGTTCTTGACTTCTTATTCAAGGAACTGAAATAAAGGCCCAGGTGGATTTGTAGAACTATCCAGGAAACTTTATTATGGAGGCAGGAGAGTCAGGAAGTCAAGGTCATCCTCAGCTACACAGCAAATCAGGCCAGACGGGGTTATGCAGGATGTAGTTTCTTTTTTCTTTTCAGTATTTTATTTTCATCTTATATGCATTGGTGTTTTTCCTGTATGTGTGTCTGTGTAAGGGTGTCAGATTCCCTGGAACCGGAGTTATAAACAGTTGTGAGCTACCATGTGGGTGCTGGGAATTGAACCTGGGTCCTCTGGAAGAGCAGCTAGTGCTCTTAACCACTGAGTCATCTCTCCAACCTACAGGATGTAGTGTCAAAATAAATAAATAATAAACTAATATGTTCTTATTGCAGTAAAATTTCAAAACACAGCCATACATAAAACATTTCAATAATACTTACCAGCTTCTGCGTTATATAGGAAGTCACGGACACATCTCTTCCTGTTTTGTATGCTCTTGAGAGAAGCATAGCCTCCCTCCCTCTTTGTAGAGCTCACAACAGCTGCACAAGGACCATGTGTTCATAAATGAATGACATCCAGTGATTTGAGGATAGCCCTTCTCTACGCCATTGTAGAACCTTGTCTATAAAACCTGGAACAAGATAGATGAAATGGAGAAATGACTCAGTGGTTAAGAACACTGGTTGCTCTTCCAGAGAACCTGAGTTTGATTCCCAGCACCCACATGGTGGTTCATAACCATCTGTAACTCCATTTCTATGGGGTCTGTTACCCAGTTCTGGCTTTCTCAGGTACCAGGCACACACAGTGCCCAGATATTCATGCAGGCAAAACATCTATCCATACACTTGATTTTTTTTTTTTAAAAGGAACAAAATGGAAGAACTCATTGTGTCTTATAACCAAAACAGAGATTTCTATCTTACACCCAAATAATCAAATAAAATCCCGAAATAGAAACTACCAGTATCCAGGAGCAATAACACATAAAAATATGATCTCTGAAATGAGGCAGATATAGTCTGGAATCTACTCCCTCTGATCTTCAGCAGCAGCGTGCCCACAGGAAAGCTGTTTAAACATTTTGAGACTCCAATAACAGTCTGGCTCTGCTCATCTTCATACCTGGACCTATGCTGATGGAGTGATGATAGCTAAAAGGCTCATAATTGTCCTGGTGGCTGACTAACTCTGGGCTGTCTGGAACTAACCCAGTTTTAGCACTGAGAATGCCATACCTTGACCTCAAGTCAACCAGATGATGAGCTACCCTATGGAAAATTAGTCTCTCCATATCTATTTTTTCTTTTCTCTTTCTTTCAGTGTTGGGGTCAAACCGAGAGTCTTGTACATCCTAGATAAGCATGCTACTGCTGGACTACTCCCCAGATCTCTACTTGGTTCTTAAAGCTTATCAATGGAGGCAAAGCAACACTTGGTTCATTTCAATGACCTAGACAACTCACGTGACCATGGAGACATCCAAAGGAAGGGGAAGGGGGGCATCCTCATATTCTGGAATAGAGACCTGAAATTCATTGGTCACTGGTTCTAATGACTACCACACTCCTTACTCCTTCTTGCCCACTCTGGCATTGTGGTATCCCCCAGGTGACAGTCAGACCTAGTGCACTGATCCGCACACAATCCTTGCTGTAAGACTATCTATCATTCCCTGTGCTTCACTCTAAGAGCAGAGACATGCTGGACTTTGGGCGCCAAATAAAGACAGATTCAGCTTCTCCTTCAGGGATGCAATTTATGGATTGATTGATGATTGATTGATTGATTGATTAGTGAATCCACTCATTAGACAAGTGTTGGTTGAACCCCACTAATACCGGAGATGTGCTAAGTGAGGTGACAAGAGCTTTAGCACAAAACACATAAATCTAAGGAAGAATGAGATGGTAATAGCTGGTAATATTAACCTTTTACTACACCACGTACAGATCTCATTTCCTCTATTAAATTATTCCCAGGGTGATTGGCATTTTCTCCTCTGCATCTTCTCAACATTCACTAAAGACTAAATTTATGAGCTGAAAGGAAGAAAGGCTTAGGAAAGTGCTCAGACTGCT
Source organism: Peromyscus californicus insignis (assembly GCF_007827085.1). NCBI lineage: Eukaryota > Metazoa > Chordata > Mammalia > Rodentia > Cricetidae > Peromyscus > Peromyscus californicus. Next base: position 53,111,328 of record NW_026294595.1, read on the forward strand.
AAGTTTGTGCCTCCTTAGCCCAAGAGCATTTCCAGCTGTGCCTCCTGGGGCAGGCGTGGACTTGAAGAGCTAGGACTCAACACTGGGAATCAGGAGCCTCCCACACTTGCTAGTCCCTGCAGCTTCACGAGACTACAAACGTGCCTTTGGTTGTTCCTGAGGAAAGTTGCTGCTTCAGAAAGTCCCGGCTACGGTGATCCATCACCTGTGGAGCTTTAAAAAGATCTCTGTGTGGGGTGCATCCTAAACCAGTTAAATCAGGGTCTTTAAGATGTTGTGAAGCACGGGCATCAGCATTTGGAAACGCTTGCTGGGTGAAGCCATTGCCTTAGGAGCATGGTTCTCAAGCTTTAACACGTGCCAAAGTCACTTGGATGGTGGATTCAAGCCAGATCTCTGGAGTCCACCACTGGAGTTTGGGGACCAGGTCTGGAGTAGGTCTGGGGATTTGGATTTTTTTATGACTTCTCAGATGGCAACAGTGCCACTGGTCTGGGGACCACACTGTGAAGATGTCTGGTCTAGGAGATGCTCACTGTCGTTAACAACTAAATGGAATGGGAAAGGGAAAGCCTGGGGGATTAGTCTCTCTCTGTCTGCCAATCAAACTACACCTTTTCAGAATTGGGAACCTCAAACCTGTGGGGGGAATTTTCTTGATTAATGATGGGGGGTGGGGAGCTAGTCCACTCTGGGCAGTGCCACACCTGAGCAGGTGATCCTGGGTAGTATAAGAAAGCAAACTGAACAAGCTATGCAGAGAAAGCCATTAAATTCTGCCATGGGCTCTGCTTCAGTCCCGGCCTCCCAGTTCCTGCTTGAGTCCCTGTTCTGACTTCCCTTCACGATGGGCTATAAGCTGTAAGGCAGTGGTTCTCAACCTTCCTAATGCTGCGACCCTTTAATCCAGTTCCTCATGTTGTGTTGACCCCCCAACCATAAAATCGTTTTCGTGGCTACTTCATAACCGTAATTTTGCTACGGTTATGAATCGTAATGTGCATATCTGTGTTTTCTGATGGTCTTAGGTGACGGCCGTGAAAGGGTCGTTCGAAGGCCAGGTTGAGGACTGCTGCTAAAAGGTGGAGTAAACCTTCCTTCTGGAATTGCTTGTTTACCACAGCAATGGAAAACAAAGGAGAACAGCGGCCTGTTTTAGCTTTGATTCTTCTTGCAGAACCCGATTGCCCCATGGGCTCAGATCCACTTGAGAGATCTGTAACCTGAGATTTAGTGAACAGCCAGTGAACAGGTAGGTGGCTGTGACGTTTCTTCTGTGAAGGTAAGGCTCTTCAAGCTCTTATCTTAGTTCCAGAGGTGGTCACAAAAGAAGCACTCAGGCTCACCAACCTAAGTCTGGCAGGCAGGGGTTGGCCTCCTCAGGAGTTCAGATTTAGCCAGGTCCCTTTGGGAACCCAGAAACAGACTAGAATCTTCGGGGTGAGTCTGATACCCTACAACTTTACGTGTCTTTCTGCTTTTATTCCCTCCCACCCCCCTCAATTTAATTTACAGGCTGGTGAGATGGCTCAGAGATTCAAAGCACTGGTTACTCTCCCACAGGATCCAGGTTCGATTCCCAGCATCCATACGTTGGCTCACAACCTTCTGTAACTCCAGTCCCAGGGAATCTGACACCATCTTCTGGCCTCTGTGGGCACCAGGCATGTACATGCTTCACAGACATACATGCAGGCAAAACACCCATACCCATAAAAAATAATAAGAATAAGAAGATCTTTTATTTACTTATTCTTATGTGTAGTGTATGGGCTTTCCCACTGAGCTACACCGCCAACTACTTTTTAACTTCAAGTGCACAAAAGTTGATTAATAATATGCCTTAGACTATAGTATCCACTCTCGTTCATTTCCTTAGTCTCTCATTAGCCTCTCTCATTTTATCCATATCTTTATGGTATCTGTCTGTCATCTATCACCCATCTATTTGTCTTTCCACCCACATTGGTCTCTTCCTAGAAGCAGCTGTGCTCCTGTATTTAATGTGTCTTTTGTTTGTGTGAGTTATACAACTGTATATAGTTCAGGTTGTGCTGTGTAGGGTTTCATATTTCCTTTTCCAAGGACAGCAAAGGTCTATGCTTTCACCATTACGCAAGGCTGTTGCTGGCTGGCTGTGTACAGTGCTCCAACCACTAGCCTACAAACACTAACGTACATTGTCTCTCGCTGTTGACCAGCGTGGAATCGGCTTTTTAAACGCTCAGCAAGATGATAGGATAATCTAGAGATGAATCTCAACAGCTCCCCAAATCCTTGGTCACCCCAAAGAGTAACAACTCATGCAAATAGGATGAGCGTGCAATAAAACACACAAGTTTCTTAACCTCTCGTTTCTGAGCAGATCAGGACCTGTGATGCTTGGCGTAAGTCACCCACGGAGTGCTTTGTTCCAGCAGCGCCGGAAGCTAAGGCAAGGATGGACAGCCATGTTCTGGGCTACGCCCCGTTCGGAAGATCGTATTAGTTCATTTTTCTGATATGATCATGAGATAACTAGGGCCGGGGACTTATAAAGAGAAGACGATTTCAGCTCAGAGTTTCGGAGGCTGAAAGTCCAAAAAGTATAGTGTGGGTTCTGGAAAGGACCATGGGTTGTATCACATCACAGAAGATGGCTGCACAATGGCAGAAGTGATGTGAGAGAAGGAGGGAAACCACAACCAAAAAAGAAGCCCCTGAGCAGGGAGGGGCCAGGAATAAGTCTACCAAGCTCCGCCTCTTAAGGGTCCAGGTTCCTCCTCTTAAAGGTCCACTACGTCGCCAGCCTCACTCTGAGGGCCACACTTCCAATCCATGGATGGAAAGAAAACCTCACCCAATTACAGGAGAGACTCTGACCCAGACCTTGATACTCACCCCTGGCTCCCTCGCTCCCGACCCATGCAACCAGGCAGCCAGCCACTCTGGACAGGACGCAGTCCATCCCCAAACCGTCCCAGTGACAGCAATATCACCGTCTCAGACCACAGGCGCTCCTTTCTAAGCCTGAGCAATCTTTCATCACACACAGCTGAGTATGGCAGAAATTCTCACCTGGCCGAAGAAGGACGCCTGGTTTGAAACCAACACTTCGCCTCAGCTGAGTGAGGGGACGCATGGCTACAATCCTAGATACTTGAGAGCATGAGGCAGGAGGATTACAAGTTCGTGGCCAGCCTGAGCAACTTAGATCCTGTCACAAAAGGCAGGGTTTACAAGAATGGTAAACAGTTTGCCTAGCCTTCATGGGGTCCTGGCTAAATTGAGTGGTGTGGCTGGTTATTAGCTGCCAGCCTAATCATTTCTCCTCATTTTTCACTCCCGTCTCCTCTGTAGCACTTGAACCAATCACTTCCTGTCTTCCTTATAGTTATCTCTCCAGTGGCTTTGTTTTTGTTTTTGTTTTTTGTTCTCTTAACTCTTCCCCCCCCCCTTTTTTTTTCCCCCGAGACAGTTTCTCTGTGTAGTTTTCATTCTGTAGACCAGGTTGGCTTCGAACTCACAGCGATCCGCCTGGCTCTGCCTCCCAAGTGCTGGGTTTCAAGGCGTGCGCCACTGCCGCCCGGTTAACTCTTGCCTTATTGACAGTTTCTCCAACTTCTTTCTCTTGCCTGAAGCACAAAGTTCAGACTTTATTGTCTGGCCTATGCTTTGGACACAACAGCCCAACCTCTTCGTTTTGTTTTTTGTTTTTTTTTAAGATTTTTATTTTTTTTACTTATATCCATGTGAGTGTATCCCACATATGTGTGTGTGTGTGTCCAAGGAGGCCAGAAGAGGGCATGGGATCTCCTGCCGCTGGAACTGCAGTGGTTGTGAGCCACTGGTGCGAACACTGGGAACATAACATGAGTCCTTCTCAGGAGCAGTGTGTGCCCTTAAGCACCAAGCCTCCTCCCAAGCCCCTCCTCCCCACGCCGATCTTCACAGTTAATTTTTTTTTTTTTATCATTTCCCCTCATGTGACCATCACAGCAGTTAAATTCAACCACCTCTGCCGCAAACACTCCACACCTCTCACCACCTTTAGCCCCTCGTCTCTCCAGCTCTGTACCTTCAGTTCTGCTTACCCTTGAGAGCTCAGCGCCAAGGGCACTTTCACGGAGCTACCACTGACTGCTCCGCCCAGTCTCCTAAGTCCAAGCTACCAAGTTACCCCTCTGCCTCTGAGTTCTTTGAGCTCTCCAAACCTCTCCTATGAAAGCCTCTCCTGTGTGTGCTAAAGTTGCTTGTGCTAATAGCAATAGCTATCCCTTAGTTAGGGGATTTTTTTTTGTTCATTTCTTTTTGTTTGGATTTTGGCTTCCGGATATTAAACCTGGGGCTTGGCGTGTGCTAGACAAGTACTCTAGCAGTGAGTTACACACCAGCCCTCTTTTATTAAAGTCTTTAAACATTTTCCTGTGATTTATTTTCTTTTTGAGACGGTCTGGCTATGAAGCTCTGGCCTGGAACTTGGTATGTAGACCAAGCTGTCTTTGAACTTACAAGATCCTGCTGTTTCTGCAACCCTAGGATTAGGCATGTTTTCTTGTTTAATTCTCTGGAGGACTTCATGAGGCATAGTATTAGCCCTGTTTTGAAGGTTAGGAGGCGGGGACATGGAGAGCTTATGTAATTTACTCAACACTTGTAGCTTCAACTGCCTGAGACACAATTGTGGCTTCCTAGATTGGAAGGCCTTGCAGCTTGTTCCATCTCCACCCCTCTCCCGAGTCCCTAAAGTTCTGAAAGGAAGCACAGGAGGTGTCCAAGTTCCCTTCCTCCCACCAACCACCCAGGAAATTAGTGACTATTACATGGCAGTATGGACTATATTTTGGGCCCATTTTCTCACCATTCTCTCCATTTCCCCCCCTTTCTCCACTCCACTTTCTGCCCTCGGCCTGTACAGAACACAGAGCTGTCAGGAGGGGTGGCCCGGCCACTTCCTTCTCCAAGAACTCCGAGAGGTTCTGGGAGCAGATGCCTGCTCTTTGTGCTCAGGCTCCAGCCAGCCCACTGCAGCAGGCAAACACTCCGAAATTGTAACCTCAGGTTGCTTAGGGGACAGCTGTCTCCAAGCAAACCTGGAGAACCAGACCTTTGATTATCTCCAGATGGAGTATTGCAGCCTTGAAACCCTGGAAGGGATCCGGCTGTGGTCCACACTTCCCTTATCTCCCCCAAACATGAACGATCCTTTCATTGAGAAGTGGTAAACAGTGGTAACTAAAAGCCAGCGTGGATTTAGTCCTGCTGAGAGACCCTCCAAAACCCCAGACTTTTCTCTTGGCTTTTTGATTCCTTCCTCTTCCCCTTTCAAAATGAGATTTTAGGTTGGGCTGGTAAACACACAGTGACAAAATTGCTAAATTGCTTTTGAGTCACAATCCAAGATTTAGATTTTTTAAAATTTTATTCATTTATTTGGTTTGTTATTTTGAGACATGCTCTCACAGTATATAGCAGCTTGTCTTCAAATTCTTGATTGTAGGTGTTTATCACCACTACTGGCTAGACAGTACTATTTTTATTTTTCAAAGTTGTTTTCCCCTCTTTGAGAGAGCCTTACTTTATAGTTCAGTCTGGTTGAGGACTCACTGTATAGCCTAGGCTTGAACTCTTAAGTGCTGGGATTATAGATGTGAGCTACCATATTCATCTAGACATTCTTATTCTTATGATGATGATAATGTTTTTCAAGACAGGGTTTCTTTGTGTAGCTTCGACTGTCCTGTAACTCTCTGTGGACCAGGCTGGCCTCGAACTCACAAAGATCCTCCCACTTCTGCCTCCTGAGTGTACCACCACTGCCTGGCTAGACAATATTTTTTAAGACAAGGTTTAATAAAAAAAAAAAAAATGGAAATGTGTGCCCTATTCCTAGAAACACAAGCAAGATAAGAGTATCTACACGCTCACTATGTCAGCAGTGGCTGGCTGAAGAGCTGTTGTGTAGAAGGAACCTAAGAAGTATCCATTGAATGAATACCACAAATACTTACAGTTTGGGGCTGTACCACCATAAAACGTAATTTTTAAATTGACGGTCCTACTGAAGGTGATGATATGTAATGTAAAATGATTAGATCAGTAAATAAGTTACTTCCTGTTTTAGAATCTTTTGTCACTTACTCCCATAGAGATCTAGGAGTACCCGAGGCACCAGCAGGAAAGCTTGGTCAGTGCGAATAAGAGACTCTGACATTTATAACTGGGTTGGGCTCAGCCAGGTGTGTGCTAAGTGTTCAGCACTTCCGTGGGTGTTAGAGAAGGAGAGGCAAGACTCTTCGGACCTGTCCCCTGAGAACTGTCAACCCATACAACAAAGTAAGAAACAGCCCAGCACTGAGATAGACACTGCTCATTGGACGTACATGGGTGTTTTATATGAAAAACATGCCTTTTGACTGCACAGGCCAGGAGCAAGACCGCTTTGCCTGCCCCAGGTGTCCTCACCAGAGTGCCTCACACTTAGTCAACCGATAAAACCATGGTGAGATGTCAACTACCTTGGTGAGATGCACGTGGCTAATGAAGATTTTAAACCAAGACTGACAAAACTAATCAGAAAATTCGTGTTAACACATGACTTGCTATGGAGGAGGTGGGAGTGAAATCTGGTTTTGGAAAAATCCCTTCAGGAATTTGTCCCCTAATCCTTATTGAAGCCATCTGCAGCGAGAACCTGTGGTAGCCTGGGATTTGGTTTGAACTTGAAATTTTTGTGGTTTGCTGTGCCAAACCACACTTTTTCCTCAGGCAAGGACTGGTTCTGCACAAAGTCCAAAGGCAAAGAAAGAGGAGGGGTGAAGGTAGGGGATGGGGTGGGTGGTGAGTGGGGGATGGGGTGGGTGGTGAGTGGGGGATGGGGTGGGTGAGTGGGGGATGGGGTGGGTGAGTGGGGGATGGGGTGGGTGAGTGGGGGATGGGGTGGGTGGTGAGTGGGGGATGGGGTGGGTGGTGAGTGGGGGATGGGGTGGGTGAGTGGGGGATGGGGTGGGTGAGTGGGGGATGGGGTGGGTGAGTGGGGGATGGGGTGGGTGAGTGGGGGATGGGGGTGGGTGAGTGGGGGATGGGGGTGGGTGAGTGGGGGGATGGGGTGGGTGAGTGGGGGGATGAGGTGGGTGAGTGAGGGGATGGGGGTAGGTAAGTGAGGGGATGGGGTGGGTGAGTGGGGGGATGGGGGTGAGTGAGTGGGGGGATGGGGTGGGTGAGTGGGGGGATGGGGGTGAGTGAGTGGGGGGATGGGGTGGGTGAGTGGGGGGATGGGGGTGAGTGAGTGGGGGGATGGGGTGGGTGAGTGGGGGGATGCCGTGGGTGAGTGAGGGATGGGGATCAGGTCGTTGGGAGACAGTAAACATTACCTCTAAGCCTGGAAATCTTATTTGAAACTAATTCCAATATTCAAGCAGCCTAGGAAGATCTTTCCTTCCTTTCGCCCTCCAACCCAGCCACGTGCTCCAAGGTCTTTCTATAATCTTTGGCATAATCTACCAGAGATCTTAAAACGATCATGTCTTCTGATCTAGTACTTTCCCTTCTGAGAAAGTTTAGAACCTAACCAGAAACCAGAACAGACTTTCTGGAACAAAGAAAAATGAATGGGTTCAATATGAAAACAGGAAACTTAAAGAAAATGTGTGTGTGTGTGTGTGTGAGTGTGAGTGTATGTGTGTATGCGGTGTGTGTGTGTGAGGGGTGTGTGTGTGTGTGTGTGTGTGTGTGGTATGTGTGAGTGTGTGTGTGGTATGTGTATGTGTGTGTGTTAGTGAGTGTGTGTGGTGTGTGTGTGTAGATAGACAGGTAGATCACTGAAGTTCACTTGCCGGCTCACCTAGCCAATCAATGCACTCCAGCTTTAATGATAGATCCTGTTTCAAAAAGTAGGTGTGAAAAAAAAGGTTGGGGAGAGCATTAGAGGAATGTAGACCCCTGGCGTCTATGCACACTTCTGTACACGGGCACACACACATTCTAGAGCCAGATCTAGATCTGTATCATTGCCCATAAATCAAATCCCATATGAACTGACTTCAACATCTTCCTGGTTCTCTCATTAGCATTTGAAATACTATCTTTGTGAGTATTTGTTTAGCAATTCTTCATGCATACTAGGCAAGCCCTGCAGCACTGAGGCACATTCGTGTCCCGATTCATGTTATGTTTACATGTGGTCATAATGTGGCCTCACTTTGAAGACAATTCTTTACCACTCTGTATCTCCTACACTCTAGGAAGTAGCTGTCATTTTCTATAAAACATGCTTTGCTACTTGAAGTCAACTTCTAAAGATTTATTTATTTTGATTTTGTGTATATAAATGTTTTCTTGCATGCATGTCTATATATCAAGGAAACCAGAAAAGAGCTCCAGATTCCCTGGACCGGTATACAGACAGGCAATTGGTGTAGACAGGTGGTGTAGACACCTGCAACAGCGGGTACAAGAGGAATGGGTGCTGTAGCCATCTTAAGAGTGTATCATCTTCTGTTTCCTTTCTCTCTCCTCCTCTTCCTCTTTTTAAGTCTCTCTATTGTAGGAGTTATGAAGGGTGTAAGCCACCGGGTGGGTGCTGGGAAACCAACCCAGGTCCTCTAGAAGAGTAGCAAGTGTGGTGATGTATTATGTCCCCCAATATACTGTGTTCCCCAATAAAATTTATCTGAGGATCAGAGGGAAAAGCCAGCCACTGTAGTAAGCCTGGAAGTTAGGCAATGGAAGCACATTCCTTTAATTCTATCACTTGGGAGGCAGGGATCTGTCTGGATCTCTGTGTGTTCAAGGCCACACTGGGACATAGAGCCAAGTGTGGTGACACACACCTTTAATCCCAGCATTAACCATAGAGATCTGGAGGTCTGTACAGACAGACAGGAAGTGACAGAGCTGGGCAGGAAGAGGAAGTGATATAGCTGGGCTGAGAGAGCCAATGAGAGAACAGAACAGAAAGAAACATAGGTGTGGATATATAGAAAGTAGCTCTCTTTGGAGACTGAGGTGTCGGTGAGGTGAGGTTAGCTTGTGGCTTTTCTTATTTCTCTGATCTCTCTCAGGCTTTAACCCCAATTTCTGGCTGTAGGTTTTTATTTAATAAGACCGTTTAGCAATTCATCTACAAGCAAGTGTTCTAAACCTGAGCCTTGTTTTTTTGTCTCCAGCCTCGTTTTTTTTTTTTTTTTTTCCCGAGACAGGGTTTCTCTGTGTAGCTTTGGGCCTGTCCTGGAACTCACTCTGTAGTCTAGGCTGGCCTCAAACTCACAGAGATCCGCCTGGCTCTGCCCTCTGCCTGGCACCAGCCTCAAATTTTGGTAAACTTTTAAAGCATAACATACATGCAGAGAGTATAAGTTTAAAACTCAACTAATTTTCATGAAATCAACACCCTCAAGTCACTGGTTCCCAGATGAAGAGTAGAACACTACTTACTATCCTGCAGCTCTTCTGTGCCCGCCCTCACTCACCAGTCCCACCTTCCCGTGGATAAGCGGCACCGTGACTCTAAATGTCATCAATTTGTGCCATCAGATTGTGAACTTCACGTAAATGGAGTCATGCAGCGCGTTCTCATCTGCATCGGGCTTGCCTGGCTCATCACGTGTGAGCCTCATCCCGGCTTGGTGGAGTTTAGCTTCTTTATCATCCTCGCTGCACAGTGTTCCTTCGTGTGATTAGAAACAAACCGAGGTTGTTTCTGGCTTGTGCTTTTATGAATTAATAAGGACATTATGCACCAACGGATAGTTCAACCCATTTTTTTTGGTGAAAACAAGAATACATTTTTTTTGCTGACCAGAGTACATATTCATTTAAAATATGAAAAAATAAAACCTAAAGTAAACGTTCAGTTTTTCTTTTCTCTCCAACCAAACGAAATTATTTTACATAATGGAATTGAAATGTGAATACGTTCCAGAAGGATTAGCATCCACTCACCCTTCTTTGGCAATTTCTCTGCCCTGATGATGAGCCCAGGAGCTAGTTGAGAGGTTTCTACTGGTGTATAAGGAGGTGAGGCCATCTGAGCTGAGGAACGTGGTGGAGGAGTCGGGGGAGGGTTAGGGGGTGAGGGGGTTGGGGAGGTGAGGGGGTTGGGGGTGAAGGAGTGAGGAGGGTGGCAGTGAGAGGAGAGGGGGATTACTGACCTCTGTTCACTCAAGGTCTTGACCTGCTTCCCTTTGAAAACAAGTCACCTCAGAGATATAACATGATTTGTTTCGAATAGGTTACCCCTGGCAAAACGCTTCCACAGCCGTGACCTCGTACGAGCTCGATCTCATAAGAAGGCCGGTATTTTCCTAGCTGTTCCGAACTCCAGTGTTTAACCCTTATGACTACATATCACGAGGCTGGTGGATTAGTATTGCATATTCCTCCCCTCAGAGGTCAGACTCCATGACCTGAGAGCCCATCCTTCTCAGATCAATTTAATCACTCCCCGTGAGCTCTCTTGTCAGAAGCAGAGACAGAAGGAGGCATGAAAAGTCAGGGGGAGCAGAAAACATGCCCCCATTCTCTCTTTATTAGCAAATACTGTAGACTCCAAGGGACATGTCAACACATGACCGTATTCAACACAAGGCCAAAGCGGTGGCACAAAGCGTGAGTGCTCACTTTGGCCTACCTCAAGGGAGCGGTGATCCGATGGGAGACGGGGCTGGCCGGCCTGGCGTACAGATGTAGGAGAGTCTCAACCCTGCAGGTTTGGTGGGAGTGGGGCGCGGGAGCAGTGGAGAGGATGGCAGTGAGATTGCTTAGCGCAGTCCAAGCTATGTTTTAGAGTCCCTGAGAGTTTGGGGTACAGTGATACAAAGGACAGAATGTCCTCGGGAAGTTGAATTTGGGGGTGAGTGTGATATGTGGAAAGGAAGATATGTAGAGGATTAGCTGCAAGGCTGAGATCACAGAGGTGATGGCAGAGAGACCCTCGCAGAACTGGTGTAGCGGTGCATCTGAGAGAGATTTGATCTTAGAATTTTCAGGATTCAGATCTGGACTTGCGCTGTTTGAGATCTTTTGAAACTGGCTCACTGGGACTTGCTATGAGGCACCGTCATCACTTCTACTGCAGATGTCACAGGATGTGGCTGTGGCCTTCTGTGGACAGCTGAGAAGAATGGGACTCACCTGACAACTCCTGACAGGTACTCGCTTGTACACATTGCTTCAGTGCCTGAGAAAGGATTAAGGCTGATCCATGCCAAGTCTGCCAATGGGCTCATTCCAACTGGGCAAGCTCATGGTTGTTGACGGCTTCCAAGTGGGTATTTTCTTAGAGATGGATTCCATGCAAGAAAAATGACATTCTTGTTGCCAAAATAAGTAAACAATTTACAAAATGCTAAAGGGAAACATGAAGATGTTTCTAGGCTTCCCACTGGGAACTGTTTGCACCTTGCACACTGGAAAGGACCAATAGATAAAGATAGATGTTTCATCCAGTGTGTGTGTGTGTGTGTGTGTGTGTGTGTGTGTGTGTGTGTGTGTGTGTGTGTGTCTGTGTGTGTTTTACTGGGGATTGAACCCAGAACCTTGCATACAGCTCGGCAGTCACTCTGCCACTGGGTGACATCCCAGGCCCTATCCTCTTGTTAATAAATAGGTTACAGCAGTGGTTCTCATCCTTCCTGAGGCTGCCACCCTTTAATCCAGTTCTTCACGTTGTGGTGACCCCAACCATGAAATTATTATTATTATTATTTTTTGGTTTTTCGAGACAGGGTTTCTCTGTGTAGCTTTGCGCCTCTCCTGGAACTCACTTGGTAGCCCAGGCTGGCCTCGAACTCACAGAGATCCGCCTGGCTCTGCCTCCCGAGTGCTGGGATTAAAGGTGTGCGCCACCACCGCCCGAATGAAATTATTTTGTTGCTACTTCATAACTATAATTTTGCTACTGTTATGAATTGTCACCTAAGTATCTGATATGCAGGATATCTGAAATACGACTCCTGTGAAGGGGTAGTTTGACTCCCATGGGGGTCATGACCCACATGTTGAGAAACATTGGTTTAAAGCTTGTCCTTGCATGTTAGGACCCTGTCACTGTCATTTAATTTGAAGAATAAATAGAATTATTTCCACTGCAAACCTATAACATTAAAAGCCTATGAGATTATGGGGCTGGAGAGATCATTCAGTGGTTTAGGGCACCGGCTGCTCTTGCAGGTCAGAGTTTAAGTCCCAGCACCCACATGGTGGCTCACAATTGCCTGTAACTCCAGTTTCAGGGGATCCAATGCCTTTTTTTTTTTTTTTTTTTTGGTTTTTTTTTTTTTTTTTTTTGGTTTTTCAAGACAGGGTTTCTCTGTGTAGTTTTGCGCCTTTCCTGGGACTCACTTGGTAGCCCAGGCTGGCCTCGAACTCACAGAGATCCGCCTGGCTCTGCCTCCCGAGTGCTGGGATTAAAGGCGTGCGCCACCACCGCCCGGCTCCAATGCCTTTTTTATGGCTTTCACAGACACCAGGCTCACATGCACATAAAACACCTGTACACATAAAATAAAAAAAGAAGGTTTCAAAGTGTGAGATTAAAGATATTAAAACAGGGTTCCTTTGCCTATAACTGCATCTGCCCAAGTCTTTTTCTTCTGTGAGCACCATACGGTCTCATCCTTCTGGTGGTTGGAACCAGTAGTCCACAGGCTAGTTAGACTGCCAGGTTGGATAGTTTTCCAAAGGGCTCAGCCTGGCTCAGTGGCTTCTTACTCCTTATCTTCAAACAGATCCAAAGGATTTGGTTGCTCCATACACATCAAAGATAAACACCTGGTTGTGATGTAGACTTTCAAAGACATTCTTTGGGGATAGCCCAGCCACAATTGCTCAATTGTTCAGACAGAAGCACAGATTACTAATTACTGGCACGTGAGTATTTCTCGTCTATATTAGCTGGGGTTTCTACCTGACCTGAGCTTACACAATGCAGCAGCAGCCTGTTTAACATTACTGCTGCTTTTTTATTTGTTTTGGGTTTTTTTGAGACAGGGTTTCTTTGTGTAGCCCTGGCTGTCCTGGAACTTGCTCTGTAGACCAGGCTGGCCTCGAACTCAGAGATATGCCTGCCTTTGCCTTCCCCAGTGCTGGGCTTAGAGGCATGCGCTACCACCACTGGCTTTCTTTCTTTCTTTTTCTTTTTTCTTTCTTTCTTTCTTTTTTTTGGCTTTTCAAGACAGGGTTTCTCTGTGTAGCTTTGGCACCTTTCCTGAATCTCACTCTGTAGACCAGGCTGGCCTCGAACTCACAGAGCTCTGCCTGCCTCTGCCTCCCGAGTACTGGGATTAAAGGCATGTGCCACCACCACCCAGCTCAAATTTCACTTCTTAAGTGTGTTTCAAATCCTGAAAAGAAAAATCATAACATGGAAGTAAATTTGAGCTTCACATAAGTTCATAAGGCACATTACTCTGTGTTCATAAGGAAAATAAAACCATTAACAGGCTGGTAACAAACACTGTTTGCCCCAGATTGTGGCTGAAGTTTGTATCTGGTAGGAAGAGTATAAAATGTGATGACAGGATTCTCACTAAACAGAGCTCCATGGGGCAGAGGTGGGAAAAGAGCTGGTCATGAGAATCTAGTCACTAGGCAATCTTGTTGTCTTTGAAAATGAGTCAACTGTGGCCATCAGCAGGCACAGGTAGAGGACGAGTGGTAGCTACCCTTGCCTTATCTTCTCCTTTTATCTCTCTTTTTCATTAATATTTAACAATTTCATGTGTATTCTCTCCCTTCCTCCTCCTTTTCTTTCTCTTGCAATGCAGTTTGAGCATGCCTTATCTGAAAATCTGAAATGCTCCAAAATCTATATTTCAGAGTTTTGAGTTAGGAATGTTTAACAAGTAAAGTGTATGCAAATACCCCCAAATCTGGAACCTTCTAAAATCTGGTCTCCTTCTGGTTGTAAGCTTTTGGATAAGGGCTATCCAACGTGCATATGGTTTTCCTGTTACTAAATGAACACTTCTTGTTATCAAAATAGAAAATCTGATGAGAGAGAGAGAATCATTATCATTAAGGATTATTAATTTGGGCCCTAACTTCTCATTTTCTTAGAAGTTAATTTCTAAATTCTGAAGAGAATGAAAGTTTCCCTGGTGGCCAGGGGTCTCAGCATGTTGAGGAATATTATTTTAACTAGGCAAAGATATATTGCATTTGTTTATGCTGCAGACTATTGCTTTAACTGTGTAAAAGTGTGTTATATTTATATCTGCTGCCTTTGTTAATGATGTAAAGATGTGTTACACTTGGTTTTGCTGCATTTGTTTAATTATGAAAAGATGTGTTGCTGTTTCATCTTGCCTGCCTAAGGCACCTGATTGGTCTGATAAGAGCTGAACAGCCAATAGCTAGGCAGAGGAGGGTTAGGCGGGGCTGGCAGCCAGAGAGAATAAATAGGAGAAGAAATCCAGGTGGGGGGAGGGCAGAAGAAGAGAGGGGAGAGAATGAGGGAGAGAGGAAGATGCCTGAGGTCAGAAGCCAGACCCTGGAAGAAGCAGACACAGAGTAGGACATATAGAAAGAAAGATAATGAGCCCCAAGGCAAAACATGGACGAAGAGAAACAGGTTAAGTTAAAAGAGCTAGCCAGAAACAAGCCTAAGCTAGGCTGGGCATTCGTAGCTAATAAGAAATCATGATTTGGGAGTTGGTTGGTGGCCTAAGAGCAAAAGCCTGCTACATCAGTGGGTAAAGACACCGGTTATCAAGACTGGGACCCGCATGATGGGAGGAGAGAACCAGGTCCTCAAGTTGTCCTCTGACCTCCATTCATGTGCCCCCCAACCCCCTCCACACATCACAATTGAAATGTAGTTAATGTTTTCAGAAGAAAGACTCTGGAAAACAACTTGAACCATTCAGTGTTGGGAGAGAACATTGCATTGTCTTTGCACAACTAATAGGGTATACACCATGTCACTTAAGTTTTAACAAACAAAAGGAAAAGGTTTGGTTAGCACAGACTCACTCAGCGTGACACACGCTCAGTGTAGAAAAAGCCCACGGGACCAGAACGGATCGAGTTTGCAATATCTCTTTCAGATTTAGTCTGGGTTCATTGCAAGGCAGAAATCACTACACTGTTTAAATATCCCCTCTGAGCCAGGCCTAGTGGAAAACATTTTCTTTTCTTTTCTTTTTTTTTTTAAAGAGTTATAGATGTATCTGGGCGCAGCGCTTGACTGGTGTGTGTGAGGCTATAGGTTCCATCTTCAGTATGAGTGGATGAAAGACAGAAGTGACATTAAACAAATGCTCTCACCTGCTCCCTCCTTCTCTCTTTGCTCTACTCCCCCTCCTCTTTTTAAAAAAAATATTTTTCATTTGCCTTCTACCCTTCTCACGTTTAGGTGAATTCTAGTGTGAATTCACTAGATAGAAAAACATTCAAGATAGAAAGCCCACAAGATAGAAAAGCATTCAATGTGTACATTTGTAGAAATAACACAGAATGTATTAGTGTCTGGTCTGGCCGACATTTCAGACATTCACCTCGGGTCTTGGAGTGTAACGAGTACCAGGAAGGAGAGACTCACATTACAAAAAGCAGGAAAAAAATTCTCCCGTCTCAGTCCCTAGTATCCTCTCTTCTTCAGAGACACAGGCAAGACCCAGAGCCAGAGCTGGGGGAAGCGAGGGGATTCCCCTTGTGAACTTTACCAACTGTGCTCTTGGTGGCTGTGTGTGTGTGGGGGGGCGGTTTAGAGCATTTCAGAGGGACTGGAAAATGAGGAGATTACAAGCATGAACTCAGTCCATCATCTTGAACTTGTAGCCCTTCCAGGGCTTTTAGGAGTTTTTGATTTGTCTCTTTTTGTTTTTGAGACAGGGCCTCGCAATCCTGGGTCTCACTAGCCACAATCACTATGTATACAGCCCAGATTGTGATTTCAGGGCTCTCCTGCTTCTCCCTCCTGAATGCTGGGTTATAGACACACAGCGCCATGTCTAATTCTTTAGGAGCTTTAGGAAGTCCACACGTATATCTTCACACATTTATTTGCTTTATCAGAATTAAACCATGTGAGTACACACATTGGTACCTATGTTTGTCTTTCAGACATCTGAGACATCTTATCCCCACACAAATATTTGGAATCTTATTTTAAATATAAAGAGCGTATCATCATAAGGATGTGTTGGTTGAACTCTTACTGGTGGATTCAGGTTGCTTTATTCTTTCTGTGTGATGAACATAGCTTGAATATCTCCCTAATTGCTGCCTTAATTGCTTCCGTAGGACAGAGTAATAAAGATGAGGCAGCAGGTGTTCTTGTCCCCACCCTTAACCTAGGGACTGAGCACTGGCCTCACACAGCCTAGCGTGAGCTACTACTGAGCTACACCTCCCCAGTAGCTGCATTTCGAAGGCCTTTCAGCACTTACTATTCTTGCACGTACGTTGTTTTCCATTTTTTCCTTTATTTTAAATACATTTATAAAGAGGGCTTATTAATGAGGTGTGGTGTGATATTCCATTGTGCGAACATCGAGTGCATTCATCAGTCCAGCTTGCTTTTATCCACTCTACCTCCACTCTTCCCAAACTCCAGCAAACACTGCTCGACATCCCAATCAACTTCTTAGCACCCACGTATAACAACACGTGGTCCTTGGCTTTCTATGTCTGGCTTATTTTACTTAGCATCGTGTCTCCCAGCGCTGTTCACTTGGCTGCAAATGACGGGGATCCTGTTCCCCTTTAAGACAGACTAGTACTCCACATGGAGCATATGCCACCGCTGCTCACCACTTAAGCTGATGGCTTATCTTAGCCCTTGGGAACAGAGTCCTGATAACCAGGCATGTTCTCACATTCAAGCTGCGAGCTGGATGCTAACAGTAAACCCAGCTCCTTTGCTTGGTTGGGCCACTGTAAACTGCTTTCGTGTCAAGATCTGCTTTACTTTCCAGCGTGGGAGTTGACAGCATCAGGCTGTGGGGGTGGAGGCCTAATCCTGCTCTCAAAGGATGCCTGAGTCACCCTCCCGCTTCCTCTCTCCACCCTTCCTGACTCCACACACATCCCTTCCTTCCTTTCTCTCTCTCTCTCTCTCTCTCTCTCTCTCTCTCTCTCTCTCTCTCTCTCTCTCTTTCACAAGTGGAATTCAGCCTAAAGGTTCTACTGAAATAGAGTTGGAAAGTGGCGTCTGTTCTATTATTTTCAGACTGGAATTCATCTTGTCTCTTAAGACAAAGCCGTGCTAAGTTTTTATCTTAAGAGCTGCTTTGAGCAGTCAAGTTTACGGAAGTGAGTAAAATCTCCAGAGAGGGCTGGGGCTTGCTGCTCAATGGTAGACCTATACCTGTAGTGCACACGGCTCTGGGGAAGATCTCCACATGGCAAACAGAATAAAAGATGCTGCGAATAGACACCAAGGCCTCACACTCTACCACAGAGGCACAGGCCCAGCCTGTGTGGCTGTTTATTTTAAATGAACTTGGGTGGACATCTACTTGGGCAGTAAGTCTCACATAGATTGCCAAGACCTGGGTGCATTCCTTGTATGATTTGAATATCTCCTAGTTATCACAAGCCTAGAAACATCCAGCACACAGGATTCAAGTCACCCGTCTTCCTCTTTTTATTGCTACTGTCCACACTACACCCACTGTGATATAGCAGTGGATTTAAAACATAATGGGGCCACCATGACTGGTCCGTGTATTTTCTAGATTGAAAAGCTAAAGAAACATAAAAACAAAGTTTCAAAACTCTGCAGCTCTGAAGTCTGTAAGGCACTGAAGTGTCTCACGTCATGTGTTCTTACAGCCTGTTGAATAGGCAATGTGACTGCCTTTTACAGATCACAAAACTCTAGTGGACGGAGGTTAAAAACTGCTGAGGTCAGCCGGGCGGTAGTGGTGCCCGCCTTTAATCCCAGCACTCGGGAGGCAGAGACAGAAGGATCTCTGTGAGTTCGAGGCCAGCCTGGGCTACCAAGTGAGTTCCAGGAAAGGCGCAAAGCTACACAGAGAAACCCTGTCTCGAAAAAACAACAACAACAACAACAACAAAAAAAAAAAACAAAAAAAAACCAAACAAACAAAAAAAAAAAAAAAAAAAAGAAAAGAAAAAAAACTGCTGAGGTCAAAGTCCAGGGTTTGTGTGTGTGTGTGTGTGTGTGTGTGTGTGTGTGTGTGTGTGTGTGTGCATATGCGTGCCATATCCGGGCACTCACTGCTGAAGGAGAAAGAAGCAAGTAGTGCAACCGGCAACTCCCAAACTAGGGATTTGATGCTCTCCGGTAGAACTGTGAACTCTTCGCCCAGACTCACCTGCCACAGAGAGAATGCTCTCGTCTTCCCTCTCTTGACATACACCCACAGTCTCAGAAACCTCAGGTGGACTGTTTCAGTAGCTCCAGCTCCCATGATAGGCTTTCTTACTTTCAGCCAATCACAGATTCATTTCCGGGAGACTCTAGATTTTTCAAAAAAGGATAACTAGAACTCGGGAAAGCAATGCTATTAAGTCTCCTGGAATCCACACCAGAGTGCTGTCTGCCCCAGAAGCGCTAAAGGCACATACTGTTCAGGTTTAGAACCGGTGTCAGGGCAGAAGTATCTACTTTGGTCTGGAAGATAAAGAGCAGAGGGAATAAATAGCAGGAGTTCCACATTAGGGTAGCCAGGCTTGCAAGGGTTAAGGCACCTGAGCAATACAAGGAGTGTCCCATGGTTCTCATCAAGGGCTGTGTGATTCAAAACAGTGTTTCAAAATTGCTGTTTGCAGACATGGACAGATTTTTTTTTCCTATAAAAACTTATATTCAGGTTTGTTAGTGGTTAAGAGCACTGTCTGCCCTCTCTGAGGACCCAGGCTTGGTTCCCAACCATTTGTAACTCTAGTTCCAGCGGATCTGACCCCTTTTCTGTGCTCTGAGGACACCCAGCACACATGTGCAGGCAAAACACACATATACATAAAATTAATGAATTAAAAAAAAAAACACTGTTTTCACTCTAAAATGGCATTTTCAGGTACTCTGAGAGTCCGTCTTCAGAGAAGGCTTGCACGCAGCAGGGAAACTGAGTCTTGAGGCCAGCTGAACCTAGTGATGATGAGCCTGGATCCTTCTGAGTTTCAAAAGCTTCAAATGAGTTCAAGAGGAAACTTAGGTTGTTTCTGTGGGAAAACACAGAAGTCAGAGACACCAAAACCCAAATCAGCTTTTCATCTGTCTGAGTCCCAGTGGTAAAGGCCACAGGCCAGTGACTGGAAGATTTGGCTTCTTCCTGGTAATTTAATGTCAGTGGGCGAAGATTGGTAACGTGGACACAGTTTGCACTCATATTTCTTTTGCTCTCTCCCCTGATCACCAGGGCTGCTGCTGGGCACACAGCCAGTGCCCAGAAGTGGTTGTTTCATGGAATGAATAAGGGGATTTACTGAGATGACTGGAATGCCTTGGTGCAATGGGCTATTGCAGAGATGAGTTCTTTGAGATGGTAATAAGTGGTTAGCATCAGCTCTGCAAGGCAGAGCAGGAGCGTACTGCTGAACATTCACACAAGAGTCAAGAAGTTAATCCCCAGCGAAGCTTTACCACTTCTGAGGCACAAGGCCTAGGGTGTGTTACCTAACCTCCAGGCCCCCATCTGTAAAGTGTAGGCAGTGAGAACAACTGTAATACAGGGTTATTAAGAGGTTTAAGTAAGACAATGCGTGTGGAGTAATTAGTAGAGTATTTGGAAAACAGAATTGGCAAGATCTTAGGAGTTATGCAGGTGGTCAGACCTCTGGGGCAACCCAGAAATGATGGAGGGCCCTTCCTATAAGGGGATCCCAGAGCTCACATTGTCCACAGTCTTTGCTATAACACTGTAAACTCATCAAGGACCAGCTAAGATGCCTCCTCTTCCAGAAGCCCCGATACGGTGTGAGGCCCAACGTTTCCTCTGGTCTTGTATTTACTTTCTTTGATTAAGCTCTAAGACTTCTCTTTTCCCCTCTTCTCCCTCCCCCTCCCTCCCCCTCTCCTCTCCTCTCCTCTTCTCTTCTCTTTAGACCCAAAGAGTAGGCAAACCCTCTATTACTAAGCTATAATCCCCAAGCCAAAGCCACACTCTGT
Source organism: Peromyscus californicus insignis (assembly GCF_007827085.1). Lineage (NCBI taxonomy): Eukaryota > Metazoa > Chordata > Mammalia > Rodentia > Cricetidae > Peromyscus > Peromyscus californicus. The sequence goes on from NW_026294595.1 coordinate 53,131,387, forward strand.
GAGAGTATTCTTTTTTTTTCTTTAATTTCTTATTAAGAGATTTTCTATTTGTTTTACATATCAACCACGGATTCCCCTGTCCTCCTTCCTCCCACCTCCCAGCCTTCCCCCCCAACTCACCCCCTCATCCCCACCTTGGGGAGTCAGCAGAGCCTGGTAAAGAGACAACTAGTCAAACTAGTGGAAACACATGAACTGTGGACCAATAGCTGAGGAGCCCCCAGGGCACTGGACTAGGCCCTCTGGATAAGTGAGACAGTTGTTTAGCTTGAACTGTTTAGGGGGCCCCCAGGCAGTGAGACCCGGACCTGTCCCTAGTGCATGAGCCGGCTTTTTGGAACCTAGTGCCTATGCTGAGACACTTTGCTCAGCCTTGGTGCAGGGAGGAGGGGATTGGACCTGTGAGAGTATTCTAACGTCCATGTTTAACAACAAAGCTCACCCTGCTTTTCTTGCAATTTATTCGAGAGCAGATCTATTCTTGCTAGGACTCTAGGCTGTGCTGGAGGACAATGGTGAGAAAGAAGAGGCAGAGCAGCTGCCCGGGGAGAGTGTGGAATGTGGAGAACTGCCTCACAGAAGACAGTATGTCTTTGAAAAGGGTTCCGAGGGCTGAGAGTTTGCCTGGGAGTTTTTTTTTTTTGTTGTTGTTGTTGTTGTTTCTTTCTGTGGTGCTTGGGATGGAACCCAGGACTAAGTCCCCCTAGTCCATGACTGCACAGGGTAAGCTCTCACCTGCCCTCACTGCGCCGCTAGGATGGATGCTCGCAGCAACTGGAAAACTCAGGGGTACACTCCCGACTTTTCACTGTACACGAAAGTCAACACCAGATGATTGGATTGTAAACCGAAATGTGAACAGTACAACGATGAAGAGTTTAATGAGAAAACAAGGGAATGCTCCAGGTCACTGAGGTTGGCAAAGACTTCTGAAGGTGGACAGAGGTAAAATGAATGAATCAGAAGACAAGAAAAAACGCAGCACACTGGTAGACAGTCAGTCAAAAAAAAAAATTAAATGGCATTTCATAGACGAGGGCATCCAGTGACCAATAAGCGTATGAAAAAATACCTTTCTTGGAGCTGGAGAGATGACTCAGGTTAAGAGCTCTGGCTGCTCTCCCAGAGGTCCTGAGTTCAATTCCCAGCAACCACAGGGTGGCTCACAACCATCTATAATGAGATTTGGTGCCCTCTTCTGGCATGCAGGCATACATGCAGGCAGAACACTGTATATATAATAAATAAACAAATCTAAAAAACAAACAAACAAACCAAACAACACCCTTCTTTTTAGAGATGAGAAAAATAGGAACCAAATCCTCAGTGTAATCTTAAATTACATTTATTTATGTATTGTGTGTTTCATGGGTCTGTTTTCTCTCTCGACCATGTGGGATCTGGGTATCAAACTCAAGTCTTACTTACTTACTTGGCAGCAAGTACCTTTACCCACTGAGCCATCTTGCTGGCCCCAGTTCAAATATTCTTAATGGGAAACTCCAAAAATGAGTAATAAATAAGCTTAAAATTGCTTGGCATTCTGAACAGCTTGATAAAATCTCCGTGTCCCACTCTGCTGCTTCTGGGATGGGAAGTACTCCAGACCGCTTGCCAGTCAGTCACTAGTCACCAGCCTAGTGACTCTGGATCCAGGATGGTGTTCAAGTGGCTATTAATGTTGGGATTCTGTACATGCGCAGCTCGGGGTCTTGTCTGGCGCCTTACGTCATCAGCGCACGACTATGTCCCCGCTTAAAAAGCTGGACGCGGACCCCCACCCTCCCTTTTCCGTTTCTCTCTGCTGTCGGCTCTGCCCCGCTTACCCCGCTCTGCCAGGCCTGGCTTCTCCCCGCTGTCCCCTCTTCTCTCTAATAAAGCCCATTCTAACTCTGGTAACCATGGCCTGTGACTCTTCCATCGACCAACCAGCGCCGTTCATCCTTTCGCTTAATTTCTCTAATAGCGGTTTCCAAAGCAAGAAAGCAGTGAATCTGTCAACTGCACGTGACAAAGGGTAGTGATGAAGTAGTTTCCTTCCCTCCTCCCTCCCTTCCCCCTCCTCCCTCCCCCTCCTCCCTCCCCCTCCCTCCTCCCTAACCCATCCCCCTTTCTCTTTCTTTTTGAAATAGGTTCTCAGGTACCTCAGGCTGGCCTCCAACTTGCTATGCAGCCAAGAATGACCGTGAACTTCTGGTCCTTCGGCCTCTAACTCTTTGAGTGCTGGGATTACAGGCATTCACCACCAATTTATGTGATGCTGGTGGTCAAACCTCAGGCTTGTTTCTGCGAGATAAGCACTGACTAGCTGAGCTACACCCTCAGCTCCATGAAGTATTTTCTTTACACAGAAAGGTAAAGGTTCTTGATTTAAGAAGAAGAAGAAAAAAAAATCTATTCTGAAGTTGCTAAGATTCATGATGAATGAACCTTCTTACTTTAAACATTATGTGTGTGTGTGTGTGTGTGTGTGTGTGTGTGTGTGTGTGTGTGTGTGTGTGTGTGATTTAGTGGATGGAATCTAGCATCACATGTGCTGAAAACAAGTTCTTCCACTGAGCTAAATCCCACAAAATCAACCTCCCACATGGAAGACTCTTACTATTACTCCAAGGCAACCTGGATATATTTTCCCAACAGGATGTTGAGTAAGGAAAGTCAGGCAGGCAAGGGTGTGTTCTGCATCATCCCATTTCATTTATGGGTCACAAACAGGCAAGATCCGTCTATGGTGTGAGAACTCAGGATTCCGATTGTTTGCTGTGCTTGTCAGTATGTGTTGATTGTACTTAGCATACATGGGCTTCACATGCTTCTTCACACACATATGTAATGTGCTTTCGCCATTTTCATCCCCTCTATTATCTTCCCTCCCCCACCTCCCCACAGGTTCCTTTCCTTTCCCTCAAGTAATTCCCATTCTACTTTCATAGATTCTGCATGTGGGAGAAATGTAATGTTTGTCTTTCTGAGTCTGGCTTTTTTTTTTTTTTCATATAACATGATGACTCCCAGTTCTACCTGTTTTCCTGCAAATGACATGATTCAGTTTTCCTGAATAATACTCCATTGAGTGTATAGATCCCGTTCTCTCTCTCTCTCTCTCTCTCTCTCTCTCTCTCTCTCTCTCTCTGTCAGGGTTTCTCTGTGCAACACCCCTAACTGTCCTGGAACTCACTCTGCAGACCAGGCTGGCCTCAAACTCACAGAGATCTGCCTGCTTCTGCCTCCCAAGAGCTGGGATTAAAGGCGTGTGTCACCACTGCCCCACTGAATACATTTTTTCCTAATCCATTCATCTGCTGATGGACACCCAGGCTGATTTCGCAACACGGCTGCTGTGAAATGGTGTTGTAACAATCATGGGTGTGCAAATATATCTGTGGCATTCGGACACAAGTTCCTTTAGGTACCTAGAGGAATTGACCAGCTGGACAATATAACAGAGTCTCTGTTTTGGAAACCTCCATAACGGCTGGACTAACCTACCTTCCCACCTACAGCCTCTCCAGCGTTTGTTATTGTTTTGTGGATGACAGCCATTCTGACTGGGGTGAAATGGGGTCCCAGTGCAGTGTTGATTTCCAGTTCCCTGATGACTAAGGACGTTGAACTTTTGTGTGTTTATTTATTGGCCATTAGCACTTCTTTGAGCACTATTTATTCAGCTCACCTTTGCATTTATTGATTAGATTATTTGTTGCTAGGTAGTGGAGGTTGAATCCAGGGCCTGAGTCCTCCCACTGAGCTACCCCAGCCCCTGTAGTGATTCAAGGGGGAATAACGCTTAGGAACATGCAGGCTTCTGGTATTCTGATAGTGTCCATCTCCTTCACGGGGTGCTGACTACACAGGGCTGTGCTCACTTTACGAAAATGCATGAATCTCCTCGACTATGACTTGAACATTTGCATGCACAGCTGTTCTGCCTCAGTGCAACGTGATCTGCAGCTAAAACAGGAACGATGCCATTCTTAGGCTGTCCTGCCTAGGGAATTCTATATGTACCTGAGATTTTGTCAGCCAGATGGAACGATGGGAGATCGGAAGGCCAAAGGAAGACGAGGGGTGTTTCCCCCCTCTATGAGGTCACAGCAGGTGCTGAGGTGCTTGCTCTGTCAAATGGGGTTTCCCGGGCCACCACTCCTAACCAATGCTGGTGATAAGTGGCAGTGATGTCAGCAGCGGCTCTGTAGACATCTCCTTGACCTCCAGCGTGAACAGGAAGCTTAAGGACAGCCTCTGACTTCTGCTCTTCCAGCCCTTCCCCTGGTTTCTCCAACACATGATGACTGGTATTCAGCGGCAATTGTGGTATGGGTGCAGCTCGCAAGCTGATGGGTAGTTGGCTAGTAGGTGGTGGTTGGTTCTAAGACTCTCTAAGAAAGGGAACTAGCACCTGAAATTCTACCATCTAGGGTCATCATTTTCAGGAGAAAATTCAGCTTTAGAGCTAGCCTAAATCTACCTGATGTGCAATACAGCCATTCCTGTCACCAGATCTGCTGGTTTCTGGTGCCACTCAATAGCAATTATCCAGACGTCATTTGTGTTCTCTTTACAGGTAACCAGTGCAGATGCCTTTGCTCTCCTCTACATGCCCCACAGTTCTTTCCACTGGTGGGCATTTGAATAAAGGATTCATTAATTGTCATAGGGAACCCACCAGAGATGACCACACGAACACAATGGATAGCCAGTTGGAAGTCTTTATTCCAGCTGACTGAGACTATACTCATATAGTCAGGACCCAAGTGTAATGTCAGTGTTTAAAGAAAGGTGCCAGTGTTTTGAAGGCAAAAACCATATCCTGATATCTTGGTTGGAAGCTTCAGGGGGAGATTTTGCAAAAACAAGCAGTTTAACAGAAGCTGAGATAAGCAGTTAGCTGGGAAAGGGGATTCTACACAAGCAAGCAGTTTAAGAGAAGCTAAGGTAAGTTAGCTGGGGTTTCTTGACCTCGGGTTCCTAGAACAGAGTTGGCTAATTTTCCTTGGGGATTCTTTCCGAGAAGATAAAATTCTAGTCAAACCTAAAATGGCATCAGCAAGAAAACAAGATGGAGGAACCTTTGTACCATCTTGCCCTGTCACATGAGAACTTCCTATTCAGGTGGGATTAGCTATCCCTTCCTTTTGGACATCCTCCTGAGTTCTCACTTGCTTATTTTACCAAAGCCCTTTACTGCTGACTCAAGTCTAGCTTATGACCTCAACCCTCTATCACATTATCATCAGCCAAGACTTCCATGGATCAAAGTAGATTGGTAAAAGACTGAAAACAAAAATGTGCCAGCCTACGGCATTTATACCCAGATTTCCAAAAGAAAACAGTGCCTAACATAGCCGACATGAGCACTTAGAATCAGAAGCCCAAAGAAAAATTGCAAGATGGCTGAAGAGGAATTATTGAAGCATGGGAGTGCACAATTGGAGTGGGTGTTAGAAAGAGGCTATGTAAACCAGAAACCTGTGCTCTGATGTGTTTGCAGGTCCTGGTTTAGTGCTTTCTGGTCTACAACATGCCGCCTTTGCTAGGTGTGGCTCCCACTGGCAACATCAGCCTTCCTGGGAGCTGGATAGTGTTGTTGGATCTCAGGCCCCAGGCCTTATCAAATAGAGCCTGTGTTTTAACATGACCTCTCCAGATGATTCGCATGCATGTTAAAATTTGGAGACTAGAGCTAAGGAGATGGTTCAGTCAGTAAAGTCTTGGCCAGTAAGCACACACACACACACACACACACACACACACACACACACACACACTCACACATACACAGAGTGACAAGCACCACAGGTGTTCTTTTTATTATTTAACATCTACATTATATTCATAGAACACCTGACCTCTTCAGGGCAGGGCCTATATTATTACAGGTCTTATAGTAGCAGATTGTGTGAGGAGCCAGAGTAAACAAAAAGAACCCTCTTAATGATCCCCGGAGAAAGGTTCCTATTGGAACATTGCTCATTCTTCGTGTACCCATTCAGACTCCAATCTGCTAGAATGACTAATAGCCTATTTGCTAGTAGCATGTCCTTCAGAAATAAGTGCAACAAAAGGAAGGTATTTAAATAGATATTTAAATCATACACTCATCAGTCATTTAATTTTCAGTTACACAAAGATAATTACACTAGACCCCGCCTTATTCACCCTGCCCTGAGAAAATGCGGGGGTGTTGTAATAGGCTCATGCTTTTGGGCCATGACTGAGCTCCACTCCTTTTTGGCCAGGACCTGAATCCATTTGTTTTAAGCAGTTTAGGGTGTATGCTAGAATATGAATGATAGCAACGCCCTGTGACCCTTCCCCGGAGTGAAGTCACATCATTATTCAGAGTACTTGTATGAACACAGGCCCAGCTTCTCGACTCACACAGCTTGGAAATTTGGCCCATGTTGAAAAGTCAGGCCCCCAAGGAGGAGAGTGTTGCAGCTTGGCTCTTCCCAGAACCACGGTTGGTAGAGTTGCAAGCAGAGGCGACTTCTTTTACTTGAGAGGGTGCCTGCTTTAGGAATAGGGTGCTTTGAGTTTAGAAGCTGAAGGATTTTGAACAGAGAAAATGTAGACTTTACAAAATGTAAGGAGACAGCATTGCAAAGATAACAAGACTCTAAGGCACCTTCTCCCCACCCCCATCAACTTGAATGGATTTCAAACCAGGTCCTTGAACAACCCAGCATCCACTCGGCCCCCTCATTCCGTGGTGAAAGTACATAGGTGATTGTCTACAGTCAATAGTGTTCCTATCACATCTGTGAAGTAGAAGACGTTGATAAAGGGCTTTTTTTTTTTTAATTGGAGAGTTAATAACTTACTCTAAGGTAGACTTTAATAACTGGACCTTGATAACAGCTGACACATGAATTAATCAGCTTACATCACTGCCAAGTCCAATGTTTGCACAAATTTGAAGAAGAATGTTACAGCACTCAAAAACAACAGAAAATATTTATGGCATAAATGTCAAAATACCATTAACTCTATTGTTCATAAGTATGAAGAGAAATTAAATACAATGAGTACTAAAAATAAGAATGGAAATTAAAGATAGTTATATCAAAAATAAGTCTAAAATGGGAATCAATTGGTCTACAAAAAAAAAAAAAAAAAACCTTGTTCCAGAACAAGGTCCTGTCCAGGCAGAGGACCTTGGTGCTTGAGGCCAATGCTAGAGTGTTTCCCTGGCATGCCACAGGCCCTGGAATCAACTCCCAGCATTGCCCAAAATAAACAAACTTAGCAAACAAGCCCGCATCCATGTTGCCATCCTGAGCCTTATCTTATTTGAGGAGACAACCCTTGTACTTCACCTGTGAGATTAGATTCCCAGGTTTTATCTCTCCCGCTCACCTGCCAAAGTGTTACAAAGAGATCTTTCAATCAAGAAACATATTCTAGGGCCCCGGGAGATGACTCAATGGTTAAGGGAGTCTACTGCTCTTGCAGAGGTCCCAAGAGCATCCATGTCAGGTGGTTCTGATCTCCTCAGTTACCTGCCCTCACGTGCCGACATATACACAGTTAAATAAATAAAAAATAAATCTTAAAAAAAATGCATTCTAGGCTGAAATACTAGAGAAGTGATCAATCTCTGTAAGTTTTATAACAAGTTAATGCTGGGGCTTAGGGGTGTAGCTCAGTGATAGAACCCAAGGTTAATGAGCACACACATACACACAAACATGCGCACACACACACACACACACACACACACACACAGGAACACACACACACACACACACACACACACACACACACACACACAGAAACACACACGTATAAACTAGGAAAGCCTTATGTACATCTTCAGTACTGCAGCTTATTGACTTTCATGTTCTGTCTTGGTGAAAAACTGCTTCTAGACATAAGTAGAATTTTCTAACTGGCTTTGAGGAAACATGCAAGCATTGATGTGGTTTCCATTCTGAACATTTTTATTTATTTAAAAGAGTTATACTAACTTGAGATACGATGTATGGTGTCCTTCCTTAAAAATTGTCGAAATAAAAGTAGTTTTATAAAACTCATCTCACATTGACTTTTATGGTTTTATTTTATTTTTGTAATAAGGGTGTCAAGAGAATTTGTAAAGAGCAGCAGAGGAACTGGACTACATCCATACACAAAAGACTCTTACTTCACACCAGATAGACAAAGGAGCACAGCATGAATCAGAGGCCTCAGGCTAAGGCTCAGATGATGAAAATTTGGGAGAAAGCACCGACCTCTTTGTTCACATGGCTTTTTTTTTTTTTTTTAGAAGGGATGCCAAAACACAGGAAACAAAAACAGCATAAAGTAGATTCCATCAAATGTAAAGCTTTCCTGGGTGTCCCATGCCTTAACCCTGAGTCTGGAAGACAGAGGTAGGAGGACCGGAGTTCAAGGCCAGCTGTGGCTGTAGAGTTTGAGGCTTTGGGTTTGAGGCCAGTCTGGGCTGTAGGAGACCCTATCTCAAAAGGGGAAAAAAAAATCATCAAACTAACCAAACAAACAAACAACCTACCCTCAACCTTAAACTTTTTATTTCAGATTGTAACAACAAGAAACTTACAGAACGGTAGGAACTGTTCAAATCACGTATTTGATGTGGGTTTTGTGTCTGGAATATACACATGAACTCTTACAACTCAGTAACATGAAGAGATAAATCACCCAACTTGAAAATGGATGAAGAACTGAATAGACATTTGTAGAAAGAAGACGCACAGCGAACTTTTAAGAAAAAGCCAGAACTCCAAGAAGAGTCCCCAGTGGCTCCCTGGGTCTGAATTCGGAAGAGCCTGGTGGCCATTTTCTGATTGAGGGTTCACAAATACTTGGTGAAATTCAAACCCAACTTTGAGTATCTTGCCTGGGCATGTTCTTGTTTCAACTGCCAAAATAAACAGCTACCAGAAAGACCGTTTGGCTTCCTGGCCAATGACCTCTCAGAACAATCAGCTCATCAATGCTGAGCACTTCCTGGGGTTTGCAGCCTAATTTGCATAAGCAGATTGGCGTGAGAACGTAGGCAATGGTCTCAGTATAAGCCAACCTTTTCTTTGTTTCTTGGAATATGCTTGAATTTTGTACCAAAGTCTGAATTTCCCTGGCTTGGAAGCTGCTTGTTTTTTAAATTAAGCTTCCCTTCTCATCTTGAATTCTCTCCTGGTGAATCTGTGTTGACAGTGGGAATGAGCAATAAACACGGGAAAAGATGCCTGTTGTCTACAATCTTCAGAAAAATGCAAATTGAAACTGTAATGGGACAGGGCTAGACGGCCACTGCCATGCTAGAGTCAAAAGCCATAGTAACGGGGTGTGGGACACCGGGACTGAATTAGTTGTTCTTGCATAGCCATGACCAAAATAACCGAGAGAATAACATAGGAGGAAAGATTCTTTTAGCCCACAGTTCCAAGGACTTCAGCCCTTGGCTCTGTAGTTTCATAGCAAGGTGAAGCATCATGGTGGTGGAAGTGTGTGCTGTGGCGCTTTATTTTAAAACAGTTTAAACATTTGTGTGTGTGGCTGTGGTGAGGGGAGAAAGTTCCTATTCAAACTGTAATGCTGTAACAGGGACCCTCATGTATTGTTGGCAGGTGTGGGAAAGAGTACAGTTATGTGGGGAAAAATGGGGCAGTTTCAATTAATTTATTTTTATTGTACTTATTTAATTTGTATGTGGGTCTGCATGTGCCACACCATGCATGTGGAGATCAGAAGACAACTTGTAATTGACTTTGTGGGTCCTGGCAATGGAACTATGACTGCCAGGCTTGGTGGCGAGTTCTTTTACCCATTGAGACATCTTGGTCCTACAGGTGGCAGTTTCTCAAAAGGCTAAATCTAATTACCATACGACCCAACAACTCCTCTCTTAGGTGTATAACCCCAAAGAAATAAAAATATGACCGCATGAAACTTAACTATAAATGTTCATAACAACATTATTTATGACATCTAAAAAGTAAATATAACTCATATGGACATTGAAGGCATGCTATGTGAAAGAAACTCAGGACAAAGGGACACATGCTTTACGATTCCATGAGTGTAAGGTTCAGAATAGGTAACTGTAGAAATAGAATGTTGATTAGTGTTTTCCTAGGGATAGAGTGGGGAGTTAAGGGTAAGGAGAAGTTACGAGCGGGTACAGATTTTCTTTTAGGGATGATGAGAATGTTCTAAAATTGATCAGTGGTGATGACCACACCTATCTGTACATATTCAGCGACGGAAGATATGACACATCATTCTAGACGCATTCTCCATCTCTGCCAGCACAATGGAGGAAGTATACACAGATAGGAAGGTGCGAAAAGATGAAGTAGCCGAAACACAGAGCCAACACATGGAAGGAAGGTTCTAGAGACCCAGGCCCACAGCTGAGTGATTTTGAGTAAAAGAGAAATGATTTTGTGTGTTTAAAAAAAAGAAAGGAAGGAAGGAAGAAAGGAAGGAAGGAAGACAGTCCCCATTCAGTTTTTGCAGAAAGAAGATTTAGAAACAGTTTATCTGCTCTAGAGTTTCTCAGCCTCTTACCAATACTGACATCTGGATGGAACAATTCTTGGCTGGGGAGGTAAAAGAGTAGCTAAATAGATTCTCGGGGTTCCAGTTCTCTAGGAACTCTTCTCAGCAATGAAAACCCAGGAAGAGAAACGTAACATGACCTCACTTTGTGTCCCGGTGACTACAGGGAGCCCAGTCAGCAAGGCTGGTCTTCTCCAGCTTAGGTACTTGCTCTTTCCTCACTCTTTAGAAGCTGAGCGCTTACGTCTCCATTTGTATCAACCAAAGAGAGCTTTGAGATGTGTTGGCAGGTTTCCCTGCAAGAGTCCTGGCATGGATTCTCCCAGGAGGTCCTCTCCCAGTTTGAGGTTGCTATGCAGTGGAGGGCTGGTCAGGGTGAAGGACAGTGAGGACTGGATCCTGTAGAACCATCCGGTGAGTCACTCTTCTGTGCTCTCTAGTTCAGCCACGACAACTGTCAGTCTGTCTTGATTCTGTGCCTTTAAGTCCGAAGGCAGAAGGCTCAGGAACTTGCAGGAAAGGACTCAGACACAGCACTGGACAGATTGCCTGTGTCAGGAAACATCTGAAGTGCGTAAAAAGATGCCACGAACAAGCCTCAGGCTCAAAAGGGACAGACTGTGAACCTATTCTGGTATTTGGCCAATGGGGCATATATACAAGGCTTGTTGTGTAGTTTAAATATCATAGGAAGATAAAAATGGGTAACTTAAATATAAACAGAGCAGCTTAATAAAACACAGAATCACACTCTGCCAAATGGTACCAAATGCTAACAAAATCTGGGGAGAGAGTATAAGCTATGAAATCTATAGAGAAATCCAAAGAGGATTTTAAATGGATCTCTGTTTTTTTTTTTTGCCATCTTGAATTGCAATTCAGACCTAACTGATGTCAAGTGAACTCACAATGATGATCATTTTAAAGGGTAGTTTTTTCCTAGCAGGTAAATAATACATTATAGGGATCACTTTAGCATTTATAAAGTGTTAACCCCACTAAATGAAAGGAAAGACCATTGTTCAAATGCTTTGGTCAAATTATGTGAGCTTTATTTTCTGTCAGATGGGGCTATCTCCCTCCAGTGGAACCTGAGAAAACAACAGCAAATGTAGGAGGCAGTGGGGTTTATATAGCCCCCCAAAACTAGGGGGTTTTCAAGGGTTGGGGGATTTCCAGTGGAATTTTGGTTATATATGAGCTTGACTAAACATTTCAAAATTATTTGGCAGAACATCTTATCAGGGTATAGGGTGTGGAACATGTCAAATTCCAGAAAATGGGTCAAGACCTGGTCAAACCCAAGTTTTACAGAAAGTGGGAATGAATTTATTTTGACCTTGTAACAAGATGGCTTTTAATCTTAAGAGGGAGTCAGGTTGGTCCATCAAGGGTCAAAGGTAAGGAGACAAATGGAGCAATATAATCCGTATGTGTGACTGGGGGGAAGTTAATCAGTGAAATTGTTCAAGAAGATTTTTCCCACTTTGGTAAAAACTATCTTCCTAGAGAACTAGCCAGATTAGAATGTAAAATTCTTGGACTTCTCAGGGTTCTGGGCCAGAAAGTAGAGTCTTAGGGGAACCGGGACCCAATCCGAAGCTCCTCTCTTCTCTCGCCGTCCTGTGTACGGATGCCCCAGGCCACACACCATGCTCTCTGCAGTAGGTTCTGCTCGGCAAGCCTGGGGCCAATTACACACCCTGCTATTGTAGTCTCCTCTGAGAAAGATGGCTGAGGAAGAAGTCTAGGCAGGCCCTGGGATTAGTCTTGGCACATTTGAACAAACAGTTCTGAGGTAATGCCCTAGTGAGGTCTAGAAGGAAGCTGTGAGTTTTGAGAGCATCTCCTTGGCCTCTGTCTCCTGTGGTGAGGGGCAGAGTCAAGGAGGGTCAGAGCAGGACTCCCTAAAAGCCTGAAGTCGGTACCAGCAGTCCTACATCCTGGAATGTGGTCATTGGCAAGAGTCAGGCGATTCTGGCACAGACCTCTGACCTGCTTTGGCAGGAAGAGGGAGGCGAATTGGGCTTGTCCAGACAGCCTACGGTGGGGCATGCCTTTCTAGCCTTGGAGTGATCACATAATCTTATCACCCAGCCCAGCTGAGTCTGCCCAGACGTGAGTGCCAGTTAGGTTAATGATTTAAAAGGACATTTACCTTTTCACTCCGTGGAGAAAATACCAGAAGATTCTGGAATTGCTTTATCAGGCTCACAGAACTTTCACTGAGCAGGGCCCTTCTCTGCTCTTCCACCCTCCAGTAGTTCACGGTACCAAGGATTCTGCTCCCTTGGCTTGCTTTCGTCTTTCCTGCTGGCCATGTTTTCAGTAATCATCCCGATAGTCTCCTGTCTTTCTAAACTCCACTACTGAAGGAAGCCCACTACACTTTCCCTCTACGCCCTGCTGGAGGAAAAGCCACAAATGGCTTCGAGCCAGTATAAACTGATTTGTTCTGGCTTTCACTTCTACCAGATAACTCTGCTTGTTCAAAGCTGCCTTCTTAAGCTGGGTGTGGTGTAACGCACCTGCAATCCCAGCTCTTGGAAGTTAAATCAAGGGGATGGCTCTGAGTTCTAGGTCAGACTAGACTGCATTGCTAGACCCTGTCTTAAACCAACCGCCCACCCCAAAAACCACCACCACCAAGACCCCCCACCTTCCTACCACATTCCCCGGAATTCCCTTTCTATGTCTCTCCCAGTTCCCTCAAGCACCGTCCAACTTCTGCATACAACTTCCCCTCTTGCTTAATATAAGATTATCAACATTTTCCAGCCTGACTTTCTTCTTCCTGCTTCTTTTCTGCTGAGAAATATTTAAAGACAACACCATTTTTTTTGGTTGCTGTTGTTTTGTCTCGTTTCAGAGGAAGAAGATACCCAGGGCTTGTTTTTCTGTTAAGTCCTGCATGCTATGGACTCCTGTTCCCTGTACAGTTGAGGCTGGCATGGCGATGCGCTGTCCTGCTTCCTGTTTCTGATGGTGCCAGGCAGGGTTCTTTCTCACATCAACACATCCAATCCTCTCTTCTTCTGTTCTTTTTTTTCTTTCTTTCCACCTTTCTTCCCCTTCGAGGCTGAGGTTTGAACCCAGGGCCTTGAGCATGATAGGCAGTTGCTCTGCTGCTGAGCCACATCCCCAGCCCAGCATTCAGGCCCTGAACCCCTTTTATGTCTTTCACTCTCCTCTCCAATTTGTCCTCACCAGCCTGACTTACTTATATGAGCTTATATGTCATTGCCCGTCTTGCTATTTTTTCTTAATTACATTTATTCATTGGGGATGGGGCGTGTTGGGGAATGTGTGTGCCATGAGGCCACACAACATTTGGCTTGCACTCTTATTTACTTACTTAATTTATTATTTAGCAAGTTTTTATGGAGTACATGCCATGCGCTAGGAGTGAGCACTGTCATACCTTCCGAGCAGCTATCACATGACATATGCTTGGGAACGTGCAGCAATGGTACATTTGTCAAGGGTGAGAAAGAACTTCCTGGGGGGTGACATCTAATCTGACATCAAGGGAACATGCAGGAATTAGCCACATTCAGGTAAAAATTGGAGAAAGTCTTCTAGAAATGTGAAGACAGCCCAGAGGCCAGAGAGAACTTGCACCTGAAAGAAGAGCCAGGAAATATGGGAAATGAGAAGCTAGAAGTAATCTATGGTCAGGTTACATTTTATTTTATTTTAGCTTTATTTTATGTGCATTGGTGTGAAGGTGTCAGATCTCAATGAACTGGAGTTACAGACAGTTGTGAACTGCCATGTGAGTGCTGGGAATTGAACCCGGGTCCTCTGGAAGAGCAGCAGTACTCTTAACCTCTGAGCCATCTCTCCAGTCCCCAAGGGCAGGTTATAGAGAGATTTATTTATTGTGATTTCAAAGCCAGCCTGGCCCACATAGTAATTGCTGGGACATCCAGGGTTAGACAGTGAGATCCTGTCTCAAAAACTTATTTATTGTACATATTTAAGTGTTTTTCCTGCATGAACTCATGCATATTACATTTGTGCCTGGTGCTTGCCTCCAGAAGAAGGTATTGGGTTCCCTGAACTGGAGTTACAGATGGTTGTAAGACACCATGCAGTTTCTGAAAACTGAACCCAGGTCCTCTGCAAGCGCAGAAAGTGCTCTTAACCTCTGAGCCAACTCTTCAGTCCCTTGTGGTAGATCTTAACTTGTCTGTCAAGTGTAAAAGGCTAGGTTTTATCCTGAAGGCAATGGGAAACTCCAAGCAAGTGAATTATTACCCATTTAATATTGTGATTTGGAAACAGTGTGCCACAGGATGGGAAGTACTGACAGATGTTTTCCTCACTCATCCTTCTCCCCAGGCTCTGGATCTTCTACACATAAATGTGCAAATGTGTATATACCCCGCCCCCACTCTGGAAACTCTTGTCAATCACATCTAAAGCATATTACTGTGAAGAGAGTCTGCCACTGACAGAGGCCAGGACTCTATAGTACTGTCTTTTTTCTTTCTCTTTCTTTCTTCTTTTCTTTTTGCCTTTCTTTCTTTCTTTCTTTCTTTCTTTCTTTCTTTCTTTCTTTCTTTCTTTCTCTCTCTCTCTCTCTTCCTTCCTTCCTTCCTTCCTTCCTTCCTTCCTTCCTTCCTTTCTTTCTTTCTTTCTTTCTTTCTTTCTTTCTTTCTTTCTTTCCTTTTTTTGAGACAGGGTTTCTCTGTGTAGCCCTGGCTGTCCTGGAACTTACTCTGTAGATCAGGCTGGCCTCAGACTTTGAGATCCATCTGCCTGCCTCTGCCTCCCAAGTGCTGAGATCAAAGGCGTGCACCACCACCACCCAGCTATATTACAAAATTTAAACATAAAGCATTTTGCCCCTTAGCTTGGAGATGAAACAGATGCCATCAAACCCATTTGCACAAATGTATAAATGTGAATTGGTTATTTTCCCCTCTGTGGTGGGAGAAGAAATAGTTGATATGTGTCTTAGTTAGTGTTCTATTGCTGTGAAGAGATACCACGACCAAGCCAACTCTTTTTTTGTTTGTTTTTCAAGACTGGGTTTCTCAGTGTTGCCTTGGCTGTCCTGGAACTCTGTAGACCAGACTGCCTTGAACTCACATAGAGATCTGCCTGCCTTTGCCTCCCAAGTGCTGGGATTAAAGGTGTGCACCACCACCGCCTAGTGGCAACTCTTATAAAAAAGTATTTAATTGGGAGCTTGATTACAGTTTCAGGTTAGTCCATTATTTTTTTTTATTATTTTATTATTTTTTTTGGTTTTTCAAGACAGGGTTTCTCCGTGTAGTTTTGTGCCTTTCCTGGAACTCACTTTGTAGATCAGGCTGGCCTCGAACTCAGGTTAGTCCATTATTGTCATGGCGGGGAGCATGATGGCATGCAGACAGGCATGGTGCTGGAGAATAAGCTGAGAGCTTTACATCCTGGTCCATAGGTAACAGGCAGAAAGGGACACTGAGCTTGGCGTGGGTTTTTGAAACCTCAGAGCCCACTCCCAGAGACACACCTCCTCCAACAAGGCTGTACCTCCTATCAAACAGTCTACCTACTGATGACTAAGCGTTCAAATACATGAGCCTATGAGGGCCAATCTCATTCAAGTCACTAGAATGTAGAAAGAGATGTGGTAGGGCAGTGATTATCAACCTGTGGGGCTCGGCCCCTTTGACAAAACCCTAACCCCCAAAATATTTACATTATGATTCATTTCAGTAGCAAAAATACAGTAATGAATTAGCAACAAAAATAACTTTATGGTGGGGGTTCACCACAACGTGAGGAACTGTATTAAAGGGTCGCAGGAAGATTGAGAACCACTGTGGTAGGGAGAAGGAAGGGTTATTCTGGATTGATGGCTGGGGTTTCAGGAATACAGGCCTTCCTGTAGGACAGGAAACTGCCCTCATGAGAGCCAGCTGGCTGGACCCAATATTCCAGAGGAGGGCCCAACCTGTGTTGAGAAAATAGCATTAGTTGCTCAGACTAACAGTAGGTCTGCCTTCCTTTCCCTCAAAACACCACAGCCAATCACACATAGGCTTCCATCTACTTCCTCATTTCCCTTGGGCATCCATCCAAGGAACCCCACTTTGCAAAAACATGGGAAGGAAGGTCTGACATTCTGAACTAGAATTTTATGTAATTTTGGTTGACAGACAAACCACAGAATTCACTGGAGAGAGTCTAGATGAAATCAACTGTCAGGAAGAAGGCTGAGAGTTTAGATTTGGAAATCAGATTTCCTGGGGTGGGGGGCGATGCTCATTTTTGCACGGGGGCTTGTGGAGTCTGGCGTCTGTGAGATTCCTAGGGCATTACCAATGTGGATCTACCACAGGGGAACTGGTTTGCAAAGAAAACTGAAAACAGGGGTTTTGGTGAGGTGTGGTGGTTGGTGGTAGAGGAGAAATCGGTAAGCAATGGTAGAAGGGGTATTTAGGTGGGAGAGTTCTGGGTGTCACAACCAGATGTGAGAGATGATGTAGACAGAGCAGTTGGGGTGATCCAGGAGTCTATGGCAACAGCAATAGTCCATAAAAATCCTTACAGGGGAGATTCAAGAGGGAGAACAGGTGTGAAGAGGAAATTGAGTTTGTTTGAGATGCCGGTGAAACCTGTAGGGTCTGATGTTCAAGGAGAGAGAGAGAGAGACAGAGACAGAGACAGACACAGAGAGAGACACAGAGAGACAGAGAGAGAAAGAGAGGAAGGGAAGGGAAGGGAAGAGAAGAGAAGAGAAGAGAAGAGAAGAGAAGAGAAGAGAAGAGAAGAGAAGAGAGCCATAGATGTTCAGGGAAGAGAAAGAATCATGAGCCCAGATATGTCAAATGTTGCCATAGGTCAAATCGGAGAGGAGGGAAAAGTATCCTCCGAATGCAGCTGTGTGGCCATCACAGATTACCTGGAAGGGGACAGTTCTGGGGAGTGTGTGGGAGGTGAGCAAGTCGAAAGAGCAAGTGTAGAGAATTATCTGAGAACGCAGCTGGCAAGGGGTGGTGGGGGTCGGGGAGAAGGCTGCAGATGGAGGGAGAGGTGGCTTTTCTGGTCTAGGAAGGAAGGACTGGGAGAGAGGCAGGGCTGACGACACAGACATAAATGAGAAAGAGGAGCAGAAGAGACGAAATCCACGAAGGGAAGGACACGGCGCAGTGACTCTGTGGAGTGGGTCTCAGAGGGTAAAGAACAGAGACACAATGCTATGGCACTGTGGACAGAGAGGAGCTGGCCCTGCCTGCGTTCTTGGGGGCTGCAGAGGAAGCAGTATGCGTGTGGAGAAACTCGGATTTATTTTACTTCATTCATTCATTCATTTATTGGCTGGAAGATGAAGTGGTAGAGGTGTGATGGGGTTCAGTGATGAAATGGGAATCCCCAGGAACTGTTTTGGATGAAACAGGCTCAAAGATGTATGCAAGTGAGTGCGGGAGAGAAACTGAGCCCATGACAGCTCCGTGGTGTGGTTAAGGGGAGGGTTTTTATTAAGGGGAAGAGAGAGAAAGTACCCAGGAGCACTTGCAGGAGCCCAGAGCAGAGAGAAAGGGAGGGAGGCGTGGCCAGGGATAGCTCTGAGAGGAGGGAGAGTAGTAGGGGAGAGAGAATAGTGTGTGTGTGTGTGTGTGTGTGTGTGTGTGTGTGTGTGTGTGTGTGGCAGGGTGGGGGTGGGGGTGGGGGGGGTGGAGGGGTGGGAGGTGGGGGTGGGGGTGGGGGGGGTGTCGGGTAGTGAGAGAGAGGGAGAGAGCAACTTCCTGGAATGATTGCAGAAGGAGGAGGAGGTAGCAGGACAGGTGGTGTACGCCTGGAGTCCTGTACTGGGGAGGTCGAGGCAGAAGCTTCAGGAATTCAAAGCCAGCTTTGGCCACACAGCAGATTTGAAGCCAGCTTGGGCTCTGTAAGATACTACCTCAGCTCCTCATTTCCCCAGAATTTTTCAAATAGAAAAAGGAGACAGAATTTTAAAATCCTCAGATATATTCAAAATTGATTTTAAAAAAATATATGAACTGATATCCACTTAGTTTCTTATTTTGGACCCAGGTCGTTTTATTTATGGATTAAATGTATTTTCACTTTCCGCAGAGACTTTCCACTTTACCGTTTTAAAGGTATGGGTCACCTTTAGCCTCTGTCCAGCTCCCTACACATGAACAATTTAGAGGGGAGCACTGTAGGGCCCTGGAAATGCCATCCGTGGCAGGCGGAGTTTCCTTGTTTTTCCCCGTCAGCAGATTTTGTGGAGACCGTCTTTGCTGGTAGACCCTGTTTTATTGTTTAATGATGAGATTCAATGAAACACCGAAGGGGAGGCTTTTAAAATATTCCTAGTGGGGCTTTGATGGAGGGCATAAAGGTCCACGCTAGGCCCGCTCCACTCCTTTTCTCATGCCTTATTAATTCACCCATAAATTGCACACTTTTCATGAAGTGTTGCCCTTCTGCTAACTTCTGGAGCTTCTTCAGTTCAGAGCAGCATCTGGTGGTACCCGGGTCACTTTACAGCTGGCTCCTAGTATCAGTTGACAAGAGGCTCAGACACAGCAATGTTACAGATCTTAAATGAAGCCAATACATTAGCAAACTCCAGGTGGCTTGGAGTCGGGCCATGTCCAGTGCCTGGGGTAAGGACACAAGCTATCACGCTTCTGTAGCCAGCTTGCTGCATGGCCTAAGGGTACAGCAAGCGTTCTTTTTCAGATATAGACAGCATTGCAAGCGTGCGAGAGACGAATCCATGGGGTCAGTTCCCTCATCCATTGTCATTAATTCTTCGAATTGTTATGTAAGTGGTTAAATCTATTTGAGGAAACAAATGCATTCACCATCAGATCAGATGTTCTGTTTCTTCAAAAAAAAAAAAAAATACTTAAGAAGGACGTGTTGACCAGGCACGTTGGCACACCCCTTTAATTCCAGAACTCAGAAGGCAGAGGCAGAGGCAGGTGGATTTCTGTGAGTTCAAGGTCAGCCTGGGCTACAAAGTGACGCTCTTGTCTAGAAACAGGCGAATGTTGGAGGGTTGTGGGATGGCGTTTTGCTGCGGCTGAAACTGGCTGAGACCCAGGTCTTCTGGCATTTTTTCACCTGTGCTGCCATCTAGAGGAGAGAATTGGAAGGACATGGAATAAGTTCCCAGATGGAATTAAGGAAAAACCAATACTGGAAACGTGTTTGTACAAAACTCTAAGAAAAATCAGTAAGCTTTGGCATCTCTAACATTATGTTTTCTCCTCCTTTTCCATCTGGTCCAGTTACAAACAGGATTTGGATGTCTGCTTATGGGCTTTTATATCAACACGCAAGCCTTTCCAGGACTCTAGTAGACCTTTTCTTAGAGATATACAACCAGTCATGAAACTTTCTGGTGCTCTGCAGGATGTGGAGATGAAGTGGGTTTTTTGTTTTGTTTTGTTTTGTTTTTGTTGTTGTTGTTTTTTTGGTGAATGAATAGAGGAAGAAGCCTTTCAACGTAGAGAGGCAGTTCCCTGAAGTCCATGGCCACAAAACCTATTAATCTTACAGAGTACACAACATAGGTGGCATGTTGGTCAAATATATTTTGCTAGGGAAAACAACATTGAGCCAGTTTTAAATAGTCTTTAATTTACTGGTGTGCACTTTGAATTTGAGAAGATGAAAACGCTGGGCAAGTCTTCTCACACTTCCTTGACCTTGAAGCCCTGTGTTTCCCATAGACCTGGTGTCCTGTGCATACTTCAGGAACTATTCCCACAGGGAAGGGAAACTGGCCTGCTGCATGAACAGCAATGTGCAAACAGACCAGCCCTCCCCCAGCTTCCCTACTCCTCTCTGTCTAAACATTGTTGGAGCTTTGTTTGGGGTTGAGTGGCTTAAAGAATGTAACCACGGTCACTAACAACAGGAACACGTCTCTGTGAGAGCGTCGTTGAGTGTACTTTCACAGCCTCAATGGTATAGGCTAATTACTCTATGACATGGCCTCTTGTGAAATGAAGAACTGTAAATACAGCATTATGAGGCTGCTGCTGGCCTAACATGGCAAACTGTTCTAAGTAAACTCCTCCCCCCCACACACACACATGTTGTGCTTCTTTTCATGCATAGGCTGGACCAGGGTGTCGGGCATCCTCTCTCACTCTCTACCCTGTTCTGTTGGAGGAGGGTCTCTCTCTAAGTCTGGGACTACTCACTAGCCAAGCATTCAGTGAGACCCAGCGATTCTACCCTCTCCACCTTCCACAACCCTGGGGTTACAGGTTACATGACAGTGCCTGGCTTGTCCTGTGGGTGCTAGGATCTGAACTCAGGTCCTCATGATGATGCAGCAAGCAAGGTTAATTACTGAGACATACTTTCATTTCCCCTCCTCATTTGTCTTTAGACAAGGTCTCATGTGGCACAGGCTGGCTTTGCACTCATTTTGTAGCTGAGGATGACCTTGAATTTCTGATACGCCTGCCTCTACCTCCTGAGTGCTTGGATTACAAGACTCCACCGCACTTGGTTTGTGTGGTGTTGGGGATTGAAAGCAGGGCTTGGTGCATGCCAGGCAAGCACTCTACCAACTGAGCCACATCCCAGCCCTTTCTGTTTAGTGGTCTCAATAAGTAGGACCATGATCTAAAATCAAGACAGAAATGATGAGAGAGCAATGAATACAATGGGTAATATGGTTCTCTTTGAATCTCTAGGAAGCATTCTGTATTGTACCTGATTGTGCTGTACTTTCCCAAGTGTGGTGGCATGGTGACTTTATACACTCCCACAGTGCCAAAACAGGCAAGTAAGGTGCTGTGCTCCATGGTGGCGGCAAGGCCCCAAAGTCTGCAGCTACGCTGTATCTGTAAGAAACCAGTGATGTGGCCTGCGGTTACCTAATCCTCAGTGTGTGGTGCGGAACTGCCTTTTTCCCCCAGGAGGAATGTAATAGAGGTGTCCTTCTTTGTGAAATGTGCTATGTGCTGATAAAACATGACAAGTTCACCTATAGCGTAAGACACAATGTATCTGCTCTTGTGTGCCGAGGAACATACTGTAAGAATGTCTTTCGAATTTGTATACATCTGGTCTACTCTAACTCCAGGAAGGGGCTGTTGGGAGGGAGAACAGAGCTGAGAACCAGAGCCTTGCTGCTGTCTGGCCGTTAAATAAGGGGAGGGATAAGTTTATGTACAAAGATTCCTTAGACAGATAAATAATCGCCAGACTAGATTTATTCATTGTAACTAGGACAGTAGGACTTTGTTTCTTGAGGAACAAGGCCACATTCTTTTGTGGAAAATAGCCTCACAGGAAGATTGCTATAGTGGTACCCATTGTTAGAGCAGCTCACCCCAATTTGAAAGGTTTAAATGCCAGTGACCAAGGATATGCATTGTGTTCATTCTGCAATTTTACACATTGCAGTGCTCTGCCACTGAGCCCATCCTTAGCTCTTGGTTCTTTTTAAGCTTTAGGTTGGCCTTGAACTATGTAACTTGTGACCTTCCTCATCTCAAGCCTTCCAGGTGCTAGGTTAACAAGCCTGCACTGGCACACCCAGTCAAAATGACATTCTTGATGAAATTAAGTAAATAATATTAATATTTCTCTTGTAATAATGTTTCTTCATTTAAGAGAAAGGAATATGCGATTCACATTTTTAATTCAAGATGTTATGCTCAGATATTAATAAAAGGTGATAGAAAAACATCATCTCTTACAAGGGAAATGTGCTATTTTTATTTTATTGAAGCAACAGTGATTATGAGAGATTTGTGTGTTTAATAATATCAAGAGACACCGGGCAGTGGTGGTGCACGCCTTTAATCCCAGCAGAGGCAGGGGGATCTCTGTGAGTTTGAGGTGAGCCTGGTCTACAAAGCAAGTTCCAGGACAGCTAGGGCTACACAGAGAAACCCTGTCTCAAAAAAACAAAAACAAAACAAAAAAAAAATAAGGAAGCGGGAAAGAGGTTCTAATCCAGTTCTGTCTGATTCCTTGTCCTGAACTGTTGGTTTATCTGATCTTGGAGCAGAGTAATTTTTTTTAAAAAAATCTTTGCATATTCTTTTGTTGTTGTTGTTGAAATGGAGTCTTGTTATATAGTCTACATTGACCTTGAACTCATGAACTCAAGCAATCCTCCTGCCTTTGCCACCCAAGTAGCTAAGTCAACACACCTGGGCCACTGTGTCCAGTTTTCCCTGATTTTTATAATCTACACATATGACCTACCAAAGCAAAATGGGGCAGAAGATTTCCTGGGATTTAGGGAATTGTACATGTGATGTTTGGAATAGGTATTGGGCTCACACAGACAGTTTTTGATGCCTCATCATTTTTTTCCAGGATAATTCAGTTATGAATCTATAAAAGAAAACTAAGGTATGGGTTTAATTCAGGCCATCTGAAGGTAAGTCTTCTCTCTGTGATATGGTCTGAGTCTTGGCAGGTTTGTGAACTAATTTTCTCATTAAATTTTCACAATTAATTCAGCACACCATGAGTCAATTTATGAGAATGGAGACCTTTCCCTTCATGGATGTCTGGTTATCTCCCCAGCAAATTCATTCCCTGACAATGGATTTTTAAAAGTAGGCTTGGAAGAAAATTAGATATGAAGACAGAAACTAAAATTTTAAATATATGTGTCTTTAACCCCTTGTTTTATAACAGATACATGCTAAAAAGGAAGCAGGATTCTTAAAAAATTAAGGTGAGTGGAGGAGGGAAAATCTTGGCCAACCATAGAAACTTGAACAGATCATTTCTCCTTTTTCTTCTTCAGTTTCTTTCTGGAAGCCAGAGCTTTTGACCTAGCTAAGGCACCTCTAGGTAGACTGTAATTGCCAGGAGGTGAGTAAAGGAAGCCATGACTCATTGTGTCCACTAGAAGGCACTGTAGCACCGGTCAGGGTCTTCTGCCCTTCAATGTATCCAAGTCAATGGATTAAGAGCTCTCTCTCCCTCTCTCTTCCTTTCCTCTCTCTCCCCTCTTTCCCTCCTGAATTTATGTTCCTTACCTTTAACCTTCAAATTCAAGTTTATATTACTATGAAATCTAAGATTTAATTCAGTAACAGCAGTTGGATAAACCTAGAAAGAATTCCCCCCAGCAATTTATGTGGCTGATAGAGAAATCAGAATCCTGCAGCCATTTGCCTTGCAAATAGTGGCTCATGGTTTTGCTTGGACACTAGGTAGAGCTTGAAATTCTAAAGGGGAATACAGAGTGGGATGAATCCCAGCTTCCACATCAACAAAACCATAATGAAGAAGTGTGCCAACTTTGTGTGAAGACAACTGTGAAATTACTCAAGGATGGAAAAGAGCACTTCAGCTGAGATATACCATGTTCTTGGATAAGAAGTTTCAGTACCATATAAGTTTAATAAAATTATTCTACAAATGTATTCACACATATAATGTGATCACAGTCAAAATCTCTATCAGATTTTTTTTTAGAAACTTGATAAAATAGTTCTAAAATACATTGCCAACAATTAAGCTGAAAAAAAAAAAACTAAAGGAAAAAGTCTAACTTTTTGAAGGAAAAGAGAATTTGAACCACTATTTTTGTTTGTTTGTTTGGAATCATAAAATAGTTGAAAATTAAAAAAAAAAATCTCCAGGAATGGCTGAGTAGGAAATGTACCTTCCACACATGCATGAAGACCTGAGTTTGGATACCAAGAACGCACATAAGAAGCCAGGCAGGGCAAGTAACTCGCATCTGTGACTCCAGCACTGGGGGCAGGTGGGTGGAGAAACAACAGGCAGATACCAGAAGCTCATTGGCCAGTCAACCTAGCTGAACCAAAGAGCTGTAGGTTCAGTGAGAGATCCTGTCTCAAAAAATAAAGCTGGACTGGAGAGGTGGCTCAGTGGTTAGGAGCACTGATTGCTCTTCCAGAGGACTTGTGTTAAATTCCCAGCACCCACAGGGCAGCTCACAACTGTCTGTAATTCCAGTTCCAGGGTAGTCACAATCCATGGCAAAACACCAATGTACATAAAATAAAAATAAGTAAATAAAATGAAAATAATAAAGTCAGCAAAATGGCTCAGCAGGTAAAGGTCCTTGCCACCAAGCTCCATGAAGTACATTCAGTTCCCAGAACCTACATTGTGGAAGGAAAGAATGAATTCCTACAAGTTGTCTTTGTCTTCTACATGCATACTGAGAAACTCACTCATGTGTGTATACACACACAAACACACATAAAAACACAATAAATAAATGAAAACAAAATTTAAAAAGGTAGACAGCAATGAAAGAAGACACCCAAAATCAACCTCTGGTTTCCACATATACGTAGACACATGCACCCAATGTGCACATATATGCACACTAATAAGCACATATGCCACACATACACAACACAGCACACACACACACACACACACACACACACACACACACACACACACACACACATCCAAAAAGTAGTTATCATAGTTTCTCTAAAATAAACAGGCTGAGAAAAAATAACGGCTAGGTTTCAAATCTGGGACAAATGGCCAAGGTGCCTATTTAACGTATCAAAGCAGACACTGGCTGCCAAGTTCTCCCAGCATCCCTCAGTCCTGACCCATTACAGGGCTCTCCAGGCTGGCAACCCCGCCCCCTACCCTGAACTCGCCAGCCCAGGGGGCCTGGGCTTCTCTTCCCTATACAATCCGTCCATTTCGGTCACCCATTCTCTTTGTAGCTTTGAGCCTCCTGGCTGCGGCACCTGGTTCCCCCAACCCCTGTCCCTCATCTCCTGACATGGCTCAGGGTCATGCCCACTCTGGACTCTCCCGGATGTCCCTGCCTCTGACTATGCTCTCCCGCATAGCTGTAATAAACTTTCTCCTCCACCACACCCAGGAGCAGTCATGTCCTTTCCTTTTTCCTTTCTTTTTTTTTTTCCATTCAATAAACAAGTGTTGAAAGAAAACGAAGTGGTTTTCTTTTCTTTCAATTGCGTGGTGCCTTGGACTCCTCTCTCTCTCTCTCTCTCTCTCTCTCTCTCTCTCTCTCTCTCTCTCTCTCTCTCGTGTGTGTGTGTGTGTGTGTGTGTGTGTGTGTGTGTGTGTGTACTCAGTAACTGAACACTTTGCTCACCATGGAAACTGGATAAGGGCATATTTTGACTTTCCTTTTAGAGGCTGGACATGAAGTATGTCCTGTATTATTGTGACACTGAATCCCGAGGAATGGTACAAAGGCACATGGTCCATCACATTCCTTATCTACCCTGATGATGTTAATAGTCCCGGAGGGGGTCTGGAGGTAGTAGTGTCAGCAAACCTTCCTCTGAAGTAGCGACTTCATCTTCTGTTACAGTTCTCCCCTCCTCCAGTGGTCCTTCAGCATTTTTTTTTTTACAACTTATTTATTTATTTTAGTAAAACCAAAACTTATTCTAAGCCACAGTCATCCTAGGGTCCCCCCTGCCATATAGCCTCCCTGGTTCTGTGGGTTGCAGTCTGATTGTTCTTTGCTTTATATCTAGAATCCACTTATGAGTCTGTCACAGTTCTTGACCGCGCTTTGGAAGCGTCCTAACCAGACCTACAGTGGTCTTTAGTTTTCGGCTATCAGCCTCCTGTGACTTTTGTCTGTTTCCTGGGCCCGATCTTAAGCTTTCTCAGAGATTTTGTGACCTACTTGGTATTTCTCAACACGTTCTTTTCTAGTTAAGTTACATAGAATTGGCTGCTAATGCTCGCAACTAGGAATCCTGACACACTCCAAAGCTGACAATGGGGCATTGTTACCAAAAGCAAACTCTTGGGTACATGAGGAGGCCCAGGTCATGCAGACTCATTATTTTGAAAAATTATAAAAACCAGTTGATATCAGAGATAGGACTCTGAAATCCCATGCCTTTGGTAGAGAATTAATTAGTAAAAAGAATGCCTCTGAACATTAGGACTGGATAATTCCAGAGCTGTGCACTGAGATTAACTACTTCCATGGAGAGATTGAGCAGTGAAAATCTCTAGGTTTTCGTTTTAGGACATGCATTGAAACTGAAAGTGTGAATGTGTTGTAAGAAACTCTAAGGGCACTCCGAGCTGACTGAGACAGATACAACACAGGCTCTTATTGACTGCTAACTTGCAAATCAGTTAGTCTACCTTCTTCCTCCAGCTCTTACACGAGAATTATTTAACATGCTGATCCAGCAAGATTAGGATTTGTAACGTTAAAGTGCTGTATGGTGCAGAGTTGGAAGGGCTCAAGGAGCCCAGGTGTTGAATTCTAGGCTTTTTGGCAGCTGACAATTTTGCTCCTGTTTCCTGCTCTTGAAAACCCCAGTTTGAGGAGGTCACCTTAAGAGAGGAAGCCAGTTCCCTCAGGCTCTGTTCTCACTACATATCTCCAGATCTATAATTAGAGTCAATTCTAGCCTGATTCAAGAGGAAATTAAAGGGCTGAGTAGAGGAATGCCTGTCTAGTATGCCCAGGCCTGTTTCAATCCCTAGTACAGAAGAGGAGGAGGAGGGGGAGGAAGGGGAGGAGGAGGGGGGGAGGAGGAGGAAAGAGGAGGAGGGGGAAGAGGAGGAGGAGGGGGAGGGGGAAGAGGAGGAGGGAGAGGAGGAGGAGGAAAAGGAAGAGGAAGCAAAAAGCAATTATAAAGTGAAGTCTAAGAAAGTATGGCGTTATATCAAAGAATTGAAGAGCTTTGCTAATTACTTGCAGGATGTGGCCTAGCAAGCTTAGATAAATAAATATAAATAAATATTTATTTAGCAAGCTTGCTAAATAAACATAGGAAAGACAAGTTTTGAGACTGGCTTAAAAATGTGAGAAGCTGGGAATAATTGTCTTTTTCTGTGCTAGAGGCTGATGGACTTCTGGCCCCTGGGTGACCCTAAAACAAGTTATACTGCCAATGCGTGATAACTTCACTGTAGAAGTCTGCTGGGCAAGGGCCTTCTGGGTACTTTCACAGGGAGGGACACGTGGGCCTTCTGATGAGTTGCTTTGAGTACAGTAATATTTACTTTGGAAAGTGTGATTCTCTCACACACACACAAACAAATCTGAGATTCCTTTTGAAACTGAGTGTGATCACATCACTTTATTATCTCTTTTCCAATTTTATTTTGACATAAAATTTCAACTCTTCTGTAACGGTGACACTAGGTAACGGCAGAATGAGTGGATGGTATTTCCTATGTGTGGGAAGACTGGCATTTAGATCCGCATAGGAAAGCCAGGCAGCATGGTGGCCTGCCAGTTAGTCCCAGTCTCAAGAGGTGGAGACCGGATATTCCTGTAGCAAGTTGGCTAGCTAGACTTGCTGAGCCAACAGTCTTGAGTGGGAACTCTTGCCTCAAAAATGTAAAATGATGGGCGATTGAAAAGGATACTTGACATTAACCCATGGCTTCTACAGACTTGTGCAATGTACACAGGCACATGTGCACATGTGTGCCCAGACACATGTGAATATGCAGGTATACACACACACACACACACACACACACACACACACACACACACACACACACTGCAAAAAAAATTTAAAATTATCTTTTTTTTTTAAAGATTTATTTATTTATTTTGTATACAGCATGCATGACCAGAAGAGGGCACCAGATCTCATTACAGATGGTTGTGAGCCACCATGTGGTTGCTGGGAATTGAACTCAAGACCTCTGGAAGAGCAGTCATTGCTCTTAACCTCTGAGCCATCTCTCCAGCCCTCAGATTATCTTTAATGATCAAATTATCGGTAAAAATTCACAGAGCAGTAACAATGTAATATCAGAGCTAGGCATTGTATAAGTACTGCTCACATTATAAAGAGACAGTCGGACATCATACTCCCAGTGAAAGCGCCAATTGCCACTTACAAGGTATTCTTGCAAAAAAGGACAGAATCAAGCCAGAATAAGAATAAACATCTAGCTGGGCAGCAGTGGCGTACGCCTTTAATCCCAGCACTCAAGAGGCAGAGCCAGGCAGATCTCTGTTGAGTTTGAAGCCAGCCTGGTCTACAGAGTGAGATCCAGGACAGGCACCAAAACTATACAGAGAAACCCTGTCTTGAAAAACCAAAAAAAAAAAAAAGAAAGAAAAAAAAATAAACATCTAACTAGAACTAACAGTTTACAGGAAACAGTGAGACATATGATCTGATGTCACAGAAGATGATCAGCGCAACCCAGAAATAGAAAATGAAATTGGAAACTTTAGGATTTCTTTTGTGAATCCTGAGAGTCAGCCTGTGGACTGCGTTCAGCTCAGTGCAGTACAAAAACCACAAACTTATTTGTAGATGTAACTGTCTTATTAAATAAGAAACACAGAGTCAATGCAAAGATGAAAGCCCAAGAGGTCAGAGCGATAGCTAAGAGCTAAAAACCTTACCCTTCACTGCCGCTGCTGTCTTCCTCAGCAAGAGAGCTACTTCCTGTTTGTTTGTCCTTTTTATTGACTTTCTGTTCTGCCTTCTCATTGGTTGTAAACTCAACCACATGACCTCCTCGTCACTGCCTGTCTGTATAGATCTCCAGGTCTTCTGTGGTTGGTATTGAGACTACAGGCATGTGTCTCCAATGCTGGCTGTATCCTTGAACACACAGAGATCTACCTAGCTCTGCCTACCAAGTGCTGGGATTACAAGCATATGCCACCACCGCCCAGCTTCTGCTATGGCTTGCTATTAGCTCCGACCCCCAGGCAACTTTATTTATTAACATACAAATAAAATCACATTTCAGTACAAATAAAATATCACCATATTTCCCCTTTTCTATTTTAATAAAAAGAAAAAAAGGAAAAAGGTTATAACTAATATAAGAAAAACTATATACAAAAGTACAATAACTATATACAATATATACAAGCAATAAATATCTAAAAAATGTCTAGTCCATTTGCATTTGAAAAATTCAGAGAAAATAATTCCATTATCTATCCTATTTTGGTAAGTCCAAAATGTACCTAATTCACTTTCTATCCTAACTAATATTACTAACAGAACTATCTTATAACGTCTTTCAAATTTATTCAGTTACTCTTTAGTGAGTTTCTTTTCTGAAATTCTTAACAAGGAAAACTATAACTATAACTAACTAATCTTCAACTCCCTCAGAGACCCAAGAAGGAAATAATATTACCTAATAAAAAATAAAAACAGGAAGTGCATGCAAGCAGCTTTAAAAAAAAATTGTGAGTTGACAGAAACAGCCAGCTGTC
The DNA here is from genome assembly GCF_007827085.1 of Peromyscus californicus insignis. Taxonomy (NCBI): domain Eukaryota; kingdom Metazoa; phylum Chordata; class Mammalia; order Rodentia; family Cricetidae; genus Peromyscus; species Peromyscus californicus. The sequence goes on from NW_026294595.1 coordinate 53,161,070, forward strand.
TGGACAGTCACCTGAGGTTTCTCTGCAGTGTTGGGGCATCATCTTCAGCCTATAGGCTTAGCGTATCTGACAGACTCATTTGTGAACTAGGATGTACACAAGGTCAACAGTTCAACCTCACATTGGGTGAGAGCAGTCCATGTACCAGAAACCCCTGAATTCCACTAGTGTCATGTCATGATTCAGGATTTTAAATTCTGGAAATTGTTGATGTTTTTTTGAATTCAGCTGTCCATTCTTCTTGGCTATGTGTATGTGTGGCTTCATCTCGGCATCCCATTCTTCTCCACATCCCTCTATTAACTGCCAGTCTACTATTGAGAGGTGTGAGCTTAGTTACTCTTCAAGAATAACTGTTTCAGCTGCTGTTCCATTGCACATCAGAAGCCATCGGCCCACTGCCTGTTCAGCTGCCTTTGAAGAAAAGGGCACTGTACCTTTTCCAGCTTGCAAAGGCCACTTCAGGGATGGTGCATATTGTCCTGGCCTCAGAAGATGCCTTTTGATAAAGCCACTACCACACTTGTTTTGGCAAGAATCGGTAGCCCTTGGTTTCATGTCCTGTCTGTCCTGTTTGTCAGCAGTTGATTCGAGGATACTTTGTTGTCCAGTGGCTAACTTTTGCCACAATGAAAGTTAACTCCATATGCAGTTTCTTCTATGCCCATGTTTTATCTGAAGTAGATTGGTACTGCCAGGAGCCGACATGTCTCATAGTCATAACAAAAAAGAAAAATTTTCTAAGTTATTAAAACAATTTAAATGCCATATTCTGTAGATCTCTGAAGGGTTTGAAGATGACCTGTCTATCTAAAATATATCTGCTCAATCTTGAAAACATACCTAATATGACTACAAGTTCTATTGTAATGTCTAACTACTAACTTTCATTTCTTTATATCCTAATAGTTGGTAATAATAACATTCAAGGATCAGCAAATTGTATTACATTGCTAAATGAACGGTATAAGTACAATATCTTGAACAAAATTAGAAATATATGTATGGCATTTTCTAACAATATCAATCTCTCTCTCTCTCTCTCTCTCTCTATATATATATATATATATATATATATATATATAATTTGTATACAATATAAAAAAATCCAATCCAATGTAAAGTATTTAAAACTAGTAATTGTCTTTTTCTTTTTTCTTTTTTTTTAAACAAGAACCTTAAATCTAATTTCCTTTGCTTAGCCCTTTTCCTAACCCTTAACAACAACTTGTAACCAACTCTCCTAAGTAATGAAAATTATCCCAGACCCAAAACCCATTAAAAAGACCAAAAAACCACCCGCCCCACACCACCTCTTTGGGAATGTGGGCGTCGTATTCTTAAAATTGCTTCCTGCTGGGTATGGGCGAAGGTATCTTTATTCTGAAAAGAAAAATTTTAGGTTAAATGTCAAATTCTAGGAAAGGTAACTATATCCTTCATTGTCCAGACTGCCAGGGCTTGGCGAGACCCGGAGAAAAAAACTCTTCTAGCTACACTTATTAAAACATTAAAATTTTTCTTTTTTGGTAACTTGAATGAGAGGTTCTGGAGTGTGAGTTCATAGATGATAACTGTGTCCCAGTGTCCAAAGGCTGGACATGCCCACAAGGGAAAGAATGTGGAGGAGGCGAGGCATGCATAGATTAAAAAGGGCTTAACAGATATCAGTGTGGAGTCAGTCTGAAGACCTTGCTTTGTTTGGTTTCGGACTTAAATAAGCCAATGGGAGAAAGAGGAAGAGGAGGAGGGAAGGAGAGAGGGAGAGAGGGGGGTAAAGGGAAAGAGAGAGGGAGGGAAGATGAGAGAGAGAAGGAGAGGGAAAGTGAAGGGGAGAGAGAGAAAGGGAAGGGGTGGGCAAGGGGAAGAGGGGAAAAGGAGAGGGAGGGTGGACGGAGGGAGGGAAGGAGGAAGGGAGGGAGGGAGGGAGGGAGAGAGAGAGAGAGAGAGAGAGAGAGAGAGAGCCTATAATTTTGTAACACCAAGTGGGGGAGCTGAGGAGGCCTGTGGACCGTGGCTTGTCCAGATCTCAGCCCAGCGTGGCCCTAGGAGGTGACCGACTGCAGGGGTATTTCCTCAGAGTGCAGAAGTGAGAAAACCTCATCCTTGCAGACCTGGTCCTACGGCGTTGTATAAGATTAGAAGTCAACAGGAATCTAGGACCTCATTCACGTACTCCTCTTCCTGGGTTTGGTGCAAGAAATGGCTCAGGATTTGAAACCGGAGTGCAGCTTCCGAAGCTCTGCTGTTGGTGCTTTCCAGAGGCTAGTGAAGCCTCTCTGGCTGGCCTTTCTGAAGCAAGGCCAGCCTGGGCCCTCTGCAGGCTGAACATGTAATGCTTATGTACAAAATCCAGTCGCATACATACAGAATCTGCGTACAGATCTGCTATGATGGGAAGAAGTTCATCCTAAAATGGTCTCTTCTTCCCAATACTGGGCAGTTCAGCTTAAACAGTCCCCCCCACAGGACTGAGAGGCACCTAAGTCTGTGACCACAAAAAGGAAAAGGGAACAGAACTCAGATGTGGTCAGGGTTCCCGAGTTCATTTGTGTGTGAACGTCTCAAATAAACTCAGGGTTGTGAAGCGTCAATACAAGTCAGAGATGTTTCAGTCATCCGGTTTCTTGACGTCATAACAGTTAGGGATAAGCTTGTTAAAAGCTTTTGGATAATGCCAACATTCAGATTTAAACACAAACTGGCACATTTCTTATCCACAGCAGATAAACTGTGTTAGTGGCTTTTGTTTTTGTTTCTGTTTTTAAACCACAAAAATCCCTCACTCAGTCTGGTCACCGGGCTCTTGAGTGCCATCCGTCCCACGTGTAGGCACAGGTCTTCCAAGTTCACTCTTACAGGAGATCAAAACATTAACGAGCGGAACAGGGAGAATTAAGGATTTTTATTTGTTATCCTCCCTAGAGGCCCCATCATTAAATTCCTTAATTTTACAGTAGTAGTTGAGGTCTAAAGGATTCAGTCATTAAAAAAATTGACTTCGTAGTCTCTACCGGCTATGTATGTAACCAATGCAAATTACTCGGCTTCTCTGAGGCTCGTTTTAGCCGTGGCTATAATGAGATCAGCAGCGCTGGTCATGGAAGCTTTTATAAGAGCGTATGTAGAGTGTCTAGTATGCCCAGGCTCTTTAGGTATCTAAAGACACACAGCTGATAATGGTCTAGAGCACAGGACTCCTGATGTTCAGTTGTTCTGTTCTTTCTTCTGGCAACCAACATATGACCAACTAGAGAGAAAAGGAATGCGTGACCGGGAGTCATCTGGCCACGGGTTAAGGAGTGGTTTCATCTATAATTTGCTGTCCTCGATGCATCTGTCATTAATAATGGCGTCAACCTAGTTTCTCACTGGAGTCGTGGCCTGACAGACAAGCCTTCCCTCACCCACAGCTGGCTCCACGGGGACTGAGGCGAAACGAAGCCCCCGTGGGAAGATCTCCGTTTTTTAAAATCTGAAACAAGAGGGCCCGAATACAACACAACCTACTGCTTTCCGTACTCGGCCCTGCTCAAAGTCACTCTTCTGGGCAGGGCCTATACGTTTGGTTTCAGGAATCACATTATTTTCAGAAATGCACGCCTTGGACAAGATGGTCTCGACTCCAGCACATACAGCGAACAGTACGGTCCTTCCAGACGGCCTCACAAACAGCCGATCAAAGAGCAACACAGGAAGTTCGCTCTGCTTTAGAACCCTGTGTCAAGGAAGAGGCGGCAGCACGCGGGGCTCTGCGACGTGAACGGTGCCTGCCATTCACTGAACAGGTATGTCATGAGTCCCATCTTGAGCTGGCCTGGCATCGATGCTGGCGAGAAAGCAGTGAACGAGACAAGAGAGGCCCCGGATTCACAGGTTTACCTGCGCAAACCAGCAATTAATCACACCATTACGTCTGTAAAAAGCCCTGTGAGAAGCTAGGGAGACGTCTAACAGCCGGCTGGTGTTGGGGAAGTCTTCTTTAAAGAAGTTGATTTTGAGCTGGGCGCTGGGGAGGCGGTAGGGGAAGCAGGGTTCGAGGAAGGGCCAAAGGCCGTGGGAAGCAGGTTGGGGGTAGCCCACAAGGAGCTGCGGAAGCTAGGGAGGTGGGGAAAAGCCTCTGTGTGTGTGGGCCTGTGGGTCCCTTTCCGGATCTGAGTCATTACCAGGGAGCAACACGTGCTTTAAAGGTTTCTCAGAGGGCAAACCTGAGAACGGATCAGAATGAGTTAAGAACGGATGTGGGAAGGGAGGTCGGGAGCTACCGAGACTCATCTGGAATCCAGTAAAGAGGTGAGGGTGCGGAGGGCGAGTGTAAGATCAGAGAGAAGGAAAGACAGGCAGGAAAGGAACAAGTAATCAAGAACAGCACAGGCGTTGGTTTGGGAGAAAGACCTGCGGAGAGTCTGGGATCGAATCAGACCCTCTGCCGGCTCACCGGCTGGAGGAGTTACAGGGCGGAAGAAGGGACAGGGAGATGGACAGGTTCCCTTTTGGGACTCACAGCTGACCACTGCCAGGGGTAGCCGGTAAGTCAGTGAAGGAGAGTCAGGTGGTCAATGGTCACCTCCTGTGGCTGGCAGTTACTGGAGGTTAGTAGGATGGGGAGGGCAAGAATTAGAAAAACAACTTACTTCAATTCAGGGAACTCAATTACTTTTGTTTAAGGAACTGTCATTGTTCCATCAAAACGGGAGAATTTTACAAAATGATGAGGCCCTGGCTAACAGTGGCAACGTGAAAAAAAGGTGGGCAGGAGAAAGGGCAAGGTTTAAACATGAAAAGAGTGGCTGACCAGATTGTTTTACTTTCCTGTTTTCTTCTTTCTTTTTCTTTTCATTTTTTTTTCTTTCAAAGACTAGGTCTCACGTAGCCTAGGCTGGCCTTGAATTCCCCACACAGCAGAGGATAACCTTGAACTCCTGTTCCTCTTGCTTTACGTCACAAGGGCTGAGGCTACAGGGGTGTGCCAGCATGCCTGGTTTAAGACTAGACCACTTGCAGTTAGACTCTCCTTCCCTTCAGAATCTTCACACTCCAAACCAGGCCCAAAGTCAGAGGAGAATTTCAAGAAAGCAGACGTCTTTCTCTAACGTACACACACTGAGGGGTACTGGGGTTGACTTGAGGCAACACACCACAAATGTTCCTAATCCTCTCACATAACCCAGTGCTCGGCTTTCAGCAGAACTTCTAGAAGGTCAAAGAAAATGGGAAGCCTACAGTCAGCTATCCAGAAAGGAAGATAAATAAATGGGCTAACAGGCCTGAGTTAGAGAGGCCTGACTGACACAAGGCCCCAGGTCTTTCTGTTGGGGGTGGAGATGAAACACCACCTTAAGAGAACACCTCAGCTGCTGGTATGGTTGAGGCTCTTCCTGGTACTGAGCTTGGATAGTGTAGTCACCAAGTAAATAGGACTTGGAGCAAAGCCAAGTTCAACAGAGGACAGGATGGAGCTGTCCCAAGGTCCCTAGGGCTAGGTAGTCACCGCCCAAATTATTGAGTTCCCAGCTTCTATTACTTCATTACTAAAAGGAGAAGGAAATACGGACACACAGGGGCTTGGGCACTGTGTGAAGTAGGGACTTCTGGGCCTACAAAGTGAACTCAGGCTCAGGAATTCTAGTAACTGGCAGACCCTTGAGAAATCTGTAATTTCTCAGTTTCCAAGTAAGGAGAGTATAAAAGATGGAAACCAAGTACATACAATGTCTGGCCTATCTAGTCACGAAAATCCAGGCTCAAGAGAGGACATAGATTTGAACGAGTGAGCAGAATGGTGGAAAGAAAGCCATCTGAGTACTGGAGGCAACAGGGAGCCTTCTTGGCCCCACTTAGGAGAACCTGAGGCAGGATCCAGCTGTGGAGTCCTTTATCTGGGCTCGAATTAGGAAGTGACGGATTTACTCACTTTTACTCACCCCAGCATCTGTTAGTGTCTAAGTAATTCTGTCTTTAATGCAGTCCTCAGGTTCCCAACAACCTTCCTGAAAATTCAGGAAGCTCAGTGCTCTTGCCAAGAATTAGGTGGGCTCTTCGGAGTTTCTTCACTCAGGCTCCTCAGACCCTTCCCCAGGCAGCCCAGCCCCAGGCTTCTTTCCTAGGCCGCTCAGTCTTCCAGAACAAAGGAAATAAATACAATTCTTATAACTTCTAAAGAATCATGTTCTCTCCACGTGGCAGTGGATGTACATACAGGGAGCCGGCCCCGAGCCTTGTGGACCATCTGCTTCTGCAAACAGTGGTCTCTTCACTGGAGAGTTCACTGGATCTGGGGTAGAAGGAACTGGAAACTGGGCTGTGGCAATCAGAACTATTTCAAAAGAGGTGAGGGCAATGGTTGGATCCTCCTGTCATAAGCTTCTTACCTTATTTCTTTTTGAGAAGAAACGTATCAGAAGAGCACAATCAGAACATATCAGAAGAGCATAATCAGACTAAATACAATCTCAGAGTGATATTTCAACAAAGAGCCTTTAGATAAACCAAACTTGTCAAAAGGCAAATTTTCAACAAAGAGCTTTTAGATACTATATAGTTCTCTTATAATAGATGAATGAGTTACTGCTTGGAAGGCTTCCAAGGGCCTTCCTAAGAACAATAGACATCAGTCAGTCTCCTAATTCCATTAGCTATTTTTAAAAAAAAATGGTTTCAGAGGTCTTGGTCCTGGGGGATTTGAGGAAGTATCCTATAGCAAGTGTTGGCATAGAAACATAAAACTCCCCCTGTAAGCACACATTTGGGCAAGCATGAAAAACATTAAGTTGGAGGCTGGGTATGGTGGCCCAGGCCTTTAATCTCAGCCCCTGGGAGACAGATCTCTGTGAGTTTAAGGTCAGTCTAGTCTACACAGGGAGTTCCATGACAGCCGGGGCTCTGTACTGTAGAGAGACACCGTACCAAGCAAAACTAAGCAAAGAAATAAATAAAAAAGAGAGAAAAATAAAAGTATTAAGTTGGATTTATTTGCATCACTTTGAGGAATAGCCTGTGCTAAACAACAATTTATGGGTCTGTTCTCTGCTTCTCTGGAAGGGGTTTCCACTGCAGTTGTGGAGATTTCCTATTTTGCTTACAGCAACCTGCTTTGTCTTGGTAAATAACCTCACTACATTAAGTTGGGGATTCTGGAGACATAATTACCCCACTTGGACAAGTGTCCCTGGTTAGGGTCAGAATAGTGTCTGTGGCACCTTATCCAACGCCCAGAAAGAATCATCTAGAAGTGTGCTGTCTAATATGGTATCCATTACACAGATGTGGTCATTAAATTTGTGGAAAATCATAAAAAATTATAAAATCCAGTATCTCAATTTCTGGCACCATATTTCTGGGTCTGCTGTCACCCCTCCCCTTCTTGCTTCCTCCACCCCTTTCCTTCTCTTTGCTGGAGACAGAACTTAAATCTTTTTTGTATTGCGTTATTTATGTATGTGGGTGTTTCTGCCTGTGCACCATGTTCACGCCTAGTTCCTTCAGTGGCCAGAAGAGGGCAACAAACACCCTGAGGCTGGAGCTCTAGATGGTTGTGAGCTGCCATGCGGATGCTGTGAACTGATCCAGGTCCTTGGTAATCTACAAAAAAGTGGCTGAGTCCAGGTGCAGATCGAAGAGGGTGCTGGCTACTAAGAGAGTTAAGCATTGTGAACAGGGAGATTAAAAAAGGAGAGAAGCACCAAGAGGTCCCACTCTGAGCAGGTTCTGCTTTGGAAACAATCAGATCATGAGCTTTCACTAAAAAAACAAAACAAAACAAACAAACAAAAAACTATTATTTTTATGTGTATGAGTCTTTTGCCTGCAGGTGTATCTCTGTACCACATATGTGCCTGGTGCCCTCAGAGGACAGAAGAGCACATTTTCAGGTTCCCTCAAACTGGAGTTACAGATGCTGTTGTGAGCTGACCTGTGGGTGCTAGGAACTAAACCCAGGTCCTCCATAAGATCAGTACAGGCTCTGAACCACTGAACCATCTCTCCAGCCCCAAGAAAATAACTTTTATTAAGTAATTAGTGTCACCGTGTGAAGTACAGGCTAGATGCTACTTTTATTTTTATGATTAAAAAACAACATCAAGGCTTTGAGAGCTGAACATGCATCATTAGATAGCAGAGGATGAGCCGTAGACCAACACCTAAGAGTTCTGGTATAAGCAGTGTCCACTAGAAAAAGTCCATGCTTGAGAGTACTAAGTGTAGGCACCATGGTGCCCACGAGTGATTCTTCACCCACTTGGCAGACATGACTGAGGTGGCTCTCTCTAGTGCACTTACGTGGGCTGTTCCTGATGTACTCTTTGGTCACATTCTCAAGCTTGGACAAAATGTAAAAGCAAGTCTAGGATGGAGCCAGAAACAAGCATACAGACTTTGCACAACTTACTACTAAATGGAGCAACAACCTCCACATGCAGGGGGGCCCCACCCCCACCCCCACTGGTCTTTGAGACAGGGTTTCTCTGTGTAGCCCTGGCTACCCTGGGACTCACTATGGAACTCTGTAGACCAGGCTGGCCTCGAACTCGGAAACCCTCCTGCCTCTGCTAGGATTAAAGATGTGTACCACCACCACCCAGTGGATCAATAATTTCCTTGTACAAATTTGTAACTTTGGGGTTTCATGACACTTAAAAAATATATATTTGAGCCGGGCGGTGGTGGCGCACGCCTTTAATCCCAGCACTCGGGAGGCAGAGCCAGGCGGATCTCTATGAGTTCAAGGCCAGCCTGGACTACCAAGTGGGTTCCAGGAAAGGCGCAAAGCTACACAGAGAAACCCTGTCTCGAAAAACCAAAAAAAAAAAAAAAAATATATATATATATATATATATATATATATATATTTGGGCAAATATATATATTTTTTATACACTGGTGGGAGTGAGAGAGTGCTTATGATAAAGTATAGCAAAGATAACAGGTTAAAGAGGTTAGCACTGGCTGTGCCAGACCTCGTTCTGATACCTTGACCCAGCTGTTGAACCCAGAATACTTTTGCTACAATTTAATTAAAGGCTGGGTTGAGGCCAGTTTGTGAAAGATGAAACAAAGGTGAACTGATTTTGCAATTCCTCCAGGCGCTCGCCACGTCCCTTGCTTAATCTTAAGCCCTTCACACGTCACTCTCGCCCTCCTCTCGCCCTTCCTTCCGAAGGGCTTTCTGCCTTCTGCCCACTCCGTGCCCTGATGGCATCCCAGGCTTTCTTCTTGCTCCACTTGGGCCAAGTAGCGCTACTGTAATTACCCGATTATGTGCATCAGATAGCCAGACGATCTTTGTGTTCTGTGATAACTTGCCAGAGAGGTGTCTGGTATCTTTTCCTCTGCGTGTGGGTGCCTGCCAGTTACCTGTAGGTGGTAACTTCCAAGTGTAAGCATCTCAAAGCTGACATGTCTGGAAATTAGCTCATGGCTTCCACAGAACCAGGCTTTTTTTGTTTTGTGCTCTCTTAGTTTGCTTCTTGGTAGATGGGGCTTGAAGACTGATGTGTGCACGGGATGATTTAAAGTTCCCCATGCCCTCAGTCAGGATGACTCTCGTCCTGCTGTGTGAATACAGGGAGCACTCTCCTTGTATCTGCAAGGGAATGGCAGTGCTGAACCAACTTGTGGAGAACAGTGGCTCTTTCTGAGGATTTGTGTGCCTCTTCTCCAAGAGCTGGCAAGTCTAAACTTTCCTTTCCCTGGCTTCCCATTTAGATCCTGGCTGCAGGATTAAGCATCACCAACTTTAGCAATTGAAGTTTATGCACTTACATTTTGTTGTTGTTACAGTAACCCAGGCTGGCCTGGAACTTGCAGCAGCCTCCCAGCTTAACCTCCTAAGTGCTGCATTGCAGGCATGACACCACTCCCACCCTCACCCCACCCCCGCACCCAGATGCACTTAAGTTTTAACTAGGCTGCCAAATGAATTTCTTTTAAATTATAAAGCAAGATTTATTTACTTTTATATTACATGCATGAGTGTTTTGTCCCCATGTATGTACGTACATTGCATGCATGTCTGGTGCCACGGAGGTCAGAAGAAAGAGTTGCATTTCTTGGAACTGGAGTTACAGATGGTTGTGAGCCACAATGTGGCTTCTAGGAACCAAACCCAGATCTTTTTTTTTTTTTTTTTTTTTTTTGGTTTTTCGAGACAGGGTTTCTCTGTGTAGCTTTGCGCCTTTCCTGGAACTCGCTTTGTAGACCAGGCTGGCCTCGAACTCACAGAGATCCGCCTGGCTCTGCCTCCCAAGTGCTGGGATTAAAGGCATGCGCCACCACTGCCCGGCCAAACCCAGATCTTTTAATCTCAGCTCTTGGGAGGTAGAAGAAAGCGGATCTCTGTCAGTTCAAGGCCAGCCTGGTCTACAGAGAGAGTTCCAGGACAGTCAGGGCTGTTATAGAGAAAACTTTGCTCAAAAAAATACCCCCCCCAAAACAAACAACAAAAACCCCAACAAACAAAAACAAAAACAAGCAAGCAAAACAACAACAACAAAACCCCACAAAAAACAAACAAACAAAAACCTATCACATTAAAGTTGGACAAGACAAACAGAAGGAAAAGAGCCCAAGAAAAGGCACAAGAATCAGGCACCCACTGGGCGGTGGTACTGCACGCCTTTACTTCCAGCACCCAGGAGACAGAGGCAGGTGGATCTCTGTGAGTTCGAGGCCAGCCAGGTCTAGAGAGCAAGTTCCAGGACAGCTAGGGCAGAGAAAATCTGTCTTGAAAAACCAAAACTAAAAAAGAATCAAAGACCCATGTGTTTGCACACTCAGGAATCCCATGAAACATTAAACTAGAAGCCATAATCTATATGCAGAGGACCTGGTACAGACCTATGCAGACCGTGTGCATGCTACCTCAGTCTTTGTGAGTTCATATGAGCATTGCTCATGTTGGATTAGAAAGTCTTGTTTTCTTGGTGTCTTCCATCCCCTCTGGCTCTTACGCTCTTTCTGCCTCCTCCTCCATGGGGTTTCCTGAGCTCCGAGGGGAGGGATTTGATGGAGACATCTCATTTAGAGCTGAGTGTTCTCACTCTCTGCACACTGTCCAGTTGTGGGTCTTTATATTTCTTTCCATATATTGCAAGAAGAAACTTTAATGATGATGGCGGAGCAAGGCGCTGTATGACGATAGCAGAATGTCATTAGGAGTCATTTTATCACTACATTTCTTTTCCTTTTTTTCAGATCAGTGTTATTTGATTTTATCCTAGGTTCCTGGGCTATCTAGTCTCAGGTTCTTGGACACCCATGAAGTGTCACCTATGGGTTCCATCTTGTCTCTAGCCTTTTCAGATGAACTTTTAACTAGTTCCTGACTTCTCTCAGTAGCTATTCCAGTTGTGAGCATTTCATTCTTCAGGAATCCCTCCTCACATCTCTTCCTCAAAAGATTATATATATATATATATATATATATATATATATATATATATATATGCATATATATGCATAATTACATATATACAAATATATATGATACTGAGAGATTCAAGTTTTTGATGCCTTTTGAAAGAAATATGTTTAATTTGAATGCATTTTATTAGAGACTTTGGGGAGTGTAGAGGATTTAAGTTCTGAGACTGTGCAAGAGGATATACTTCCCAACATGATATAAACCGCCAAGGGCAGTGCTGGCACAGAATAGGGACCCCAAGGAATATTAATTTGATGTTATTGTTAATAACTTTCCCACCACCTACAACTTTCTGTCTTACTTGTCTTCTCTTTCTCTTTTTTTCCTGCCCATCACAAAGTCGCCTTTCTCTGGTTAATTTTCCCTCACCATCCGTATCACTCATCTGTCTTCTTCCACCTGCCTGATCAATTATCTAGCTTTTTCAAGCACCTGTTCCTTGGACTCATCTTAACCTTTAATGTCTATTTGACCATGTTTTCCCCGTATATAAAGAAGTCCAGCCGGGTGGTGGTGGCGCACTCCTTTAATCCCAGCACTCGGGAGGCAGAGCCAGGCGGATCTCTGTGAGTTTGAGGCCAGCCTGGGCTACCAAGTGAGTTCCAGGAAAGGCGCAAAGCTACACAGAGGAAACCCTGTCTCGAAAAATTAAAAAAAAAAAAAGAAGTCCAAGAGTCTTTGTTATAATAATTCCCCTTCAACACTTCATCTCTCTTGTCTTGTCCCGTTGACGGCCACCCATCTGTTCCTAGTCAAGTTTCTCAAAAGGCCAGCCCGCACTCGTCATTAGACCCACTGACTGTCTCGTGAAAAAGCACCAGTTCATAGCAATCTCTCCCCAGACTTCCTCTTGTAGCATTCTTAGTAACCCCTGGATGGTAAAATCCAGTAGGATATTAATACTCAGTTAGACTTCAAGTTTCTCTTTAGTTGGGCATTCATTTTTCACTGCAATGTGTTTATTTGATGCTCCCACAAACCCTCTGAAGGCAACGGTTACATCTCTTTGTAGTCATTACTTGGCATACTATTTGGAATAGAGAGATAGCTTCAAAATGTCTGACCAGTGATTGAAAATAAAAATGAACAGTAATCTCCCTCTTACTGGAATAGTATAGAACATTCTATGACAAACTTAAAGTAGTCATTGGGTAGTATTTGTTTTCTGTTTTGTTTTGTTGTCTGTGGTCCTGGAGATGGAACACACAGCCTTGCACATACTAGACAAGCCTTCTACCACTGAGCTGTGTTCCCAGCACCTGCTGAGTACTACTTGAATTTGAAAGGTATTCTTGTAAAAAATCTTGCATGGCAGCTTCAAAGAAATATGAGGCCGGGCGGTGGTGGCGCACGCCTTTAATCCCAGCACTCGGGAGGCAAAGCCAGGCGGATCTCTGTGAGTTCGAGGCCAACCTGGACTACCAAGTGAGTTCCAGGAAAGGTGCAAAGCTACACAGAGAAACCCTGTCTCGAAAAACCAAAAAAAAAAAAAAAAAAAAAAAAAAAAAAAGAAATATGAGATAACTTTCCCTGCAAGGAAGACAAAATTAACTGAATGGAAATTACCTGGAAAAACTTGAGTGTTAAGCTATATGGATATAACTATAGGCACTTGGGGGTAATCTTGATTTGAAGAAATTGCTAAGGTCTGTAGCAGTTAGATTTGCCTAGAGAATGTTATAAAAGATGCATTAGCAAGATGATTCCAGCAGGAGTGTGCAGAATAATTCAAAACAGAGGCCCCCGGAGAAGGTACTACTGGACGGGAATGAGGAGGTGTGACCTGATGTAGGTTGTGGTAGTGAAAATTGTGAGGAAAAGGTGATTCCATTCTGGTAAAACATGGTGATGGCTGGAATAGAAGCAGAAGAAAAACAGACACATGGAAAGTTTTCAGGTTTGTACTCGAGGCTAGAGGAAGAGTAGTAGCAGCAATAGGAACTTTGGGGAAATTGGCTATTTGTACATGAAGCCAATCTAAGCAAGTATGGAGAATAGTGTGTAAGTAATTACCGTGCAAGTGGTGGACTACCCAGATATTCTGATTGTAAGTGGAAAGAATACATCCTAGAAACACGACGACCCCTTTGACTTGGTAAAGCCTGTAGATAATAACTAATTCCTCTATGCATTCCAGGCCATCTTTGCTAAACACAGAGCACGATAAATCACGAAAACGTAGAGAAGGTCATGATTTCTCATGATGACTTGTTCCTTTTGCGACCCATGAATCCTGCTATTTGCAGGACTCCTGTAGTCAAGGGAGAACGAATGGTACTGAACGTGGTTTAAAGATTGCATGTGTCTCTGACACATTTGATATTCTTCGATAATTCTGGACAATGAGACTTGCTGGCACTGGACGTAAAGTGTCCCCACAGGCCCACATGTTTGAACACTTGGCCCCCCGCTGGTAGTACTATTTTGAAAGATGGTGGAACGTTTGAGGCAGGAGACATGTCTGATGGAGGTGGACTCCTGGGGGCAATCCTTGGAGGGTTATTGTAATAACCCACTTCTGTTACAGTTTTCTGCCATACTGAGATGTAAAAAAGCTGCCTCAGAGGCCACGCCTTCCTTGTGATGGTGGGCTGTGTGCCGTAATCAGACTTTCCTTGGACCGCCAACTCACAAATAATGACATGGAGGCTTATTATTAACTATGAAACTTGGCCTTAGCTTAGGCTTTTTGTAGCTAGAGTTTTCCTGCCTGGCCCACAGTCAGGACAAATCTCTCTCACCTGCCAGTCCCACAGCTGTCAGACCCAACCAAGTAAACACAGAGACTTGTATTGCTTGCAAACTGTATGGCCGTGGCAGGCTTCTTGCTAACTGTTCTTATAGCTTAAATTAATCCATTTCTATAAATCTATACCTTGCCACATGGCTTGTGGCTTACCGGCATCTTCATATGCTGTTTCTCATCGTGGCAGCTGGCAGTGTCTCTGACTCAGCCTTCCACTTCCCAGCTTTATTCTCCTCCTTGTCCCGCCTATACTTCCTCCTGCCTGACTCCTGGCCAGTGTTTTATTTACTAACCAATCAGAGCAACTCATTTGCCATACAGAACATCCCACAGCACTTCCCCTTTTCTTTTTTTTTCCAAAAGGAAGGTTTTAACCTTAACAAAGTAAAATTACATATAATTTGGGAATTTGGGCGTAGCTTCTCTTACTACTTCCTGCTGGAGGGGGACGCTGTATCTTATGGGGAAACAAAGAAAATTTTAGGATTATGGAGTAGTCCATGAGGGTGTATCATCTGAGCCAGTTGCCTTGAAATGGTTCTGGATGTTGGATCATCTGGGCCATGGTGTCATCGGAGACCTTTCACGGAGTCTTGGCTGGTCAAACCTGATGTATCTTAATCTGGAACAAATCCATAGCCTCTGGCTTTCTGTGGGAACAAAAGCAGAGACTCTTTTCCAAAGCAACATATCCTTATATTCAAATTTTGAAGTCAAGGTACCTTTAAAATATCCATTTTGGCATAACTCAACAGCTTTTACAATCAAATGTTTTTCTGCAGTTAAAAATCCCAAAGACAACACAATCCAGATTCTCTGTGTAATATTCATCTTTATGTGGCTTATTTTTTATATTAATTTTACTGTCTCTTTAAAGACTTTACTTTTTAAAACTATGTATTTGTTTATATAACTGTATATATCACCTTTTTTGTCTCTTTCAAGCCTACGTATCTTTTACACACATTGTAAACTATTACATCTGAATCTGTCTTATTGTGAATCTATTGCTTTAAACTGCAGCAGCTGTGGCTGCTGGCTCCGCCCACCTCAGCTTCCCAACATGGCGGCAGTATGTTTACCACCAGCTCTGGGAGCTATCGTGGGTCTATGCTTTTATCCAAGCAGCATGTAGCCCAAAAACCTCTTTTTTTGTTTTGTACTAGCAAAGGCTAAATCCACCATGCAGCTTAATGTGCCACCCGCAGAGGTCTCATTCCCGCCATACTGCAGATTGAGCGTGCACGCTAGGAACCTGCCAGTAGCTCAAACCTGCAGCTGCCGCTCATTTGAGAGAGACGATTAGGAAGCTGTTTTTAGCTCTGTTTTAGAATCTTTTTTCTCAGTTTTTAGGTGGAAACTCTTGCCACCACGTTGGGTGCCATTTGTAGCTAGAGTTTTCCTGCCTGGCCCACAGTCAGGACAAATCTCTCTCACCTGCCTGTCCCACAGCTGTCAGACCCAACCAAGTAAACTTATATTGCTTACAAACTGTATGGCCGTGGCAGGCTTCTTGCTAACTGTTCTTACAGCTTAAATTAATCCATTTCTATAAATCTATACCTTGCCATGTGGCTTGTGGCTTACCGGCATCTTCATATGCTGCTTCTCATCGTGGCAGCTGGCAGTGTCTCTGACTCAGCCTTCCACTTCCCAGCTTTATTCTCCTCCTTGTCCTGCCTATACTTCCTCCTGCCTGACTACTGGCCAATCAGTGTTTTATTTACTAACCAATCAGAGCAACACATTTGCCATACAGAACATCCCACAGCAGCTTTTTTTCTAACTAGCTCTTATAACTTAATTAACCTGTTCCTATTAATCTACATTTTATCACATGGCTCTGTTACCTTTCTTCTGTCCCGTATGTCCGACTTGTTCCACGTCTGTTGGCTTCTCCTGCGCCTAGATTCATCCCTCTGACTTCCTCTCTCTGTCTGGAAGTCCCGCCTATTCTCTTCTGCCTAGCTATTGGCCATTCAGCTCTTTATTAAACCAATCACAGTGACACATCTTCACACAGTGTGAACAAATAATCCACAACAATGTGGACTTAACCATGAGCCAGAATAAATGTGTCTTCCTTTGAGTGGCTTCTGTTAGGTCTTTTGACACAAAGACAGAAAATGTTGAGTTCTTTTCTTAGATCCCTCAAGGTATAAACTGCAGCTACTGGGTTAGTCAACCTTCGGATCATTGTGATGATGCCCTAAAGGAGGGGGCATTTATTTTGGCTCCTGGCCTGAGGGGCTGCAGCTGACAGCTGGCTCCACTGCTGGGGACCCCTGGTGAGAACATCACGGTAACAGTGTTCCTTACCTCAAGTTTTCTAGGAAGCAGAAAGTGAAAGAAGGGGCATGGAACAAGGTATCTTTCTGGGCCTACCCTTAGGGACCCACTCCCCTCAATTAGGCCCCACCTTCCACAGTCCCATCACCTCTCAGCAGTCTATTCAAATTTTGGAGGCGTCACTTGTAATCCATTGACAAAGACAGAAACCTCACGATCTACTCACTTCCCCCAAAGTCCCAGGTCTGAACATTGCTTTCAATGGGAACCACATCTTTAATACATGAGCCTTTTGTGGGGCTGTCTGGTATCTAAACCATAGCAATTATTCATGTCAACTATGGATCCCATCTATGAAAATAATGAACTTATGTGTGAATTCATGAATGGTGTGGGTAGTCTGCTTCCTGGGCCTACATTTTAAGATTATTGGTTGAATTTTCTTTAAGCCAATATAAAAAGATTTTATTATATAGATTTAGCTTAGCATCATCTTCAAATGTCAAGATAATGTTTCCACATTCTCCATCTAGGATCTTAAAAAAGACAATTAGGATCCCAATTTCAGATTGACCACTTTTAGTTCCCATTTACAGAGAACACATCAGAGACCACTGTCCTTTAGAGGTGCTGGCCTTGGCCCTTCATATCTTGAGCACCTCTTCCACAAGTCTTTATAATGTAAGCCAATAAACCCAAAGATGTAGAAATATATGTTAGCGTCATCCAGTGGCTAAATGTACTGTATTGCACAAGGTTATGAAGATTTTTCAGTATCTTTAAGAAAATGGACATGTGATTTTTCAAAGGGAGGTGGTTAGAGTGGGAAGTGTTCTCCAAAACTGTTGCAGTGGAACCACGGACACAGGTGCTACCCCCAGAAGAACTGTTATCCTTCAGAATTTGTCCTGGGAAACTAATCTAATTAGGTATCCAAAGTAGCAGATTTCTTCTTCTCCCATTAGAAAGTTTTAGAAAGTTCAGGATACTCTCCAGTCTTCTGAGAAATGACCACCTATTTTTTAGTTTTGGATCACCTCTCTGTAGGGTACCAGAAGCCAAACTGCCAAACAAGAGACTGGGCTCTGGGATGGAATGCAGAATATTAAGTCTAATGTAAAGGGTCATCTCTAGCACATTATGCTTGGTTCCTTTGTGTGTGTGTGTGTGTGTGTGTGTGTGTGTAGGTCAGAGGATAACTTGAGGGAGTCTTTCTCTCTTTCTGCCATGTGGGTTCCAGGGATTGAACTCAGGCCACCACACCTGGAAGTCATCTTGTGGGTCCTGGTGTCATTACTCTTAAGAGGTTATGTTGGCTGGTTGCCATGGTGCATGCCTGGAATCCTAGCATGTGGGTGGTGGAAGAAGGAGGATCATGCATTCAAGGCCAGACTGAGCTGTCTCAAAGAACCAAGAAGGGGCTGGTGATGGCTCATTGGGTGAAGGTGCTTGCCACTGAGTCTGGTAACCCAAGTTTGAGCCCCAGTGCCCACATGATGGAAGGAGAGAAGAGACTTCCAGGGTTGTTTACTGACCTCTACACAGGCCTGTGGCATGTACACAGACACACACAAACACACACACAAACAACCAACTGTAAAAAATATATTAAATGTCTTTTTTAAAGCCGCAGCAGCTATATTAATTAATATTTGATCCACCCGTTGGTATTTTATGGAGGATTAATTGCATTATTACCTTAAGTACCTTTATGCATCAAAACTGAGATAAATTGTAGTTTCTTTAATAGTCTTTCTAGCATTGGGTATTAGATATAGCCTTTTACTACTTTTTAGGAAGTTTTATCTTCCAAGTTATAAAACAGAATGGTTTTTTTGCTAATAAATTTAATTAAAATTTAAATTAATTTATTAAAAACTCATTTAATTAAAGAAGAATGACAAATGGACAAAAAATAGCAAATGCTCAGAAGTGTTTTGATAATATTCTTAGCTTTTTTTCTTTGATAGAGACTCACCATGCATTCCACATCTGGACTTGCTGTCCCATTTCAGACTCCCAAGGGCTGTGTTCCATGATGCCTGAGGAGCATTTGTACATGCATTATTTCATTTGACCTTAACATTAACCCAAAGGGTGAAAGAGGTAAAGATCTCTATTAACAAAATAAACAAGCTAAATTCAGAAAGTTTCAAAAGTGAAAGCAAGTTTCATACAAGGTAAAAGACGTTTTCCCACTTCCCGGATTACAGATCCCTGCCACCATGCCTGGTCTATGTGGTGCTGACTGTTGAACTGAGGGCTTCATGTATGTTGGGCAAACATTGGGCAAACACTCTGCCAGTGAAGCTACATCTCCTGCCCTTAGTGGTTTGTTTTAAGGTTTATTTATTTGTGCTTTTTGGGTGGTTATTTTTGCCAGCATGTATATCTGTGCACCACGTGCATCCAGTGCCCACCGAGACTGGAAAAGGGGGGTCAGATCTCCTGGAAGTGGAGTTACAGATAGCTGTGAGCCACCATGTGGGTGCTGGGACTTGAACCTGGGTCCTCTGGAAGACAGCCAATGCTCTTAACCGCTGAGCTCTCTCTCCAGCCTGTAGTTTTGCCCAAGGCTTTAAAATAAAAGCTACAACAGATCTAACTCGTAGTTATTTCTCTAATAGAAGGTTATTCTCCCTCTCCAGGACCGTGAGGCATACACAATGTTAACCACATTCACTAATAAAATATACATAGCATCGATTTGCATCCCAGTGAAGTTTCACACTGCAATTCAAGATCAATTAATTACCATACCAAATTAATTCATATAAAAATAGAGATGAAGCAATTGTTGCCTAGAACCCATTAAAAAGAATTACCTTGTACATGGTCAATTGTGTAATTTTACCTTCCATGCTTAAGATTGTGTATGGCAGGCAGGTGGTGGTGGCACATGCCTTTATTCCCAGCACTCAGGAGGCAGAGGCAGGTGGATCTCTGTGAGTTGGAGGCCAGCCTGCTGTACAGAGCTAGTTCCAGGACAGCCAAGGCTACACAGAGAAACCCTGCCTCAAACAAACAAACAAACAAACAAAAAACAAAAAAAACCCAAAACAAACAAAAACAAAAACAACCCCCCCACAAAGAACCAAACCAAACAACAACAACAAAAAAAAACAGCAACAAAAACCGAGTGTGTGTGAGATTTCCCTTTTCCTATTTAGTATGTATAAGTGAGGAATGTTTTTCTGTTGTCCTTACATTCACTTTAGATTACATCTTTATTATTTATCTTTCTCCTATATTGTTCCTATAAAACAAAGACCACCCTTCATGTTACTCAGTGGTAAATCAGCCTGATACCAAGTTTTCTTTTATTTTCCATTAGAATAGCTTTAACTTTTTATTTGTCTTTGCAGTGCTTCTGCCACTTGCCACCACAAAACATTAAATTCACTCCATTCTTTCCACTTAAGGATGTACTGGCTCCTGTCTTGTATTTATTACTGTTCTAGAATAGCTCTCCGACTTTAATGTCTGCCAAGGTGATCTACACCATTTGTTTGAACACAGATTTTGAGTTAGTGGATCTGGAATGAAGCCTGAGAATTAATACTTCTCTCTGTCTGTGAATATGTGTGTGCACATATGTGGCCAGATGTCACCGCTGGGTGATCTCAATTGCTCCCCAGTTTATTTTTTGAGAGAAGGCATCATCTCGCTGAACCCAGAGCTTCCTGGTTTGGCTAACCTGGCTGTCCAGCGGACACCAGGGAATCCTCCGTCTCATTGAGATTGCAGGCATGTGTGCCCAACCTGCCTTCTTAGCAGGTGTTTGGGATCTGAGCCTAGGTCAAGGCAAACACTTAGCAACAAAGCCATCTCCCATCTCCCCAGCCCCAGCAGAATTTATAATTCTAACAAATCCCTAAATCTGCTGATGCTTCCTTCTGGTGTGGACACTTCATTTTCAGGCACCAACTTTTTGGATCACTTGGGTGAACTTTTAAAATAGTATACTGATGTTGGGGATCTACTATCCAGATATTTTAGTTTAATGGGTATTAGTACAGCCTTGTTATTTGAAAATAATTATTCAAATAAACAACCAGTTTTGAAAACCATTGATCTAGAGGTTGGACAAAATTAGATTAAAAAAAAAAAATATGGTCAGCATGCCTCTGGCCTGCCTCTCTACTTCTCCTTACTTCTTTCTTACAGTCTTCCAATCTCCTTACATTCCTCCCTCTGGCTAGTGAGAAGGCTCATCAGGTCAAGGAGCTTGCTGCCAAGCCTGACACCCTGAGTTTGGCCCCTGGGCCCCACGTGGTAGAAGAAGAGAACCAACTCCTGAAAGTTGCCCTCTGACTTCCACAAAGCTGTTTTCTGACTTCCACATGCAGCACAGCATGCCGCCCCTCACACACCTAGAAACACAACAAACGTGATTTTAAAATTGTATTTTCAGAACTCTCTGTCTCTCTATAGACGTTTATTTAGTATCTCTAATGGGAAAGGCATCGTGCAAAAATCAAGGAAATGAGAGTGGATGAAGATGAGGAGCTCTTCTCTAGGGGCTTACCATAGTATAGAGAAGACACGACCATCTATGTAAGCAGACACAGTACAATAAACTGTAAAATCCACATAAGCCACATACATGTGTTTGAACCAAACAAATGAACCAGATGACATAGTACTAAAAATACCAGAAGGAAGGGATGATGTATGGATGAGGAAGCGTGATGAAGGAGGGGTGTTTTCTGCATAATGGAGTGTTAGAATGAACCATTTTTATTAGAGTAGTGCAGGATAAATCTTGAAAGGTACTCTGGGGCCAAATCCCAGCAGACAATGGTGAAAGTGTTGGATGTTTTTATTTATTTATTTATTTTTTGGTTTTTCGAGACAGGGTTTCTCTGTGTAGCTTTGCGCCTTTTCCTGGAACTCACTTGGTAGCCCAGGCTGGCCTCGAACTCACAGAGATCCGCCTGGCTCTGCCTCCCGAGTGCTGGGATTAAAGGCGTGCGCCACCACCGCCCGGCCTGTGTTGGATGTTTTTAAAAAATCAATAGAGCAATGATGTGTGCAGAGAAGGACTGTGGGATTCGGTGCGGCAGAGCAATGATGTGTGCAGAGAAGGACTGTGGGATTCGGTGCGGCAGAGCAATGATGTGTGCAGAGAAGGACTGTGGGATTCGGTGCGGCAGAGCAATGATGTGTGCAGAGAAGGACTGTGGGATTCGGTGCGGCAGGAACTGTTAGGATGGGTGGAAGAGAAAAACCTTCTCTAGGTACTAGAGAACCTTTCCTGAACTTGGAGTAACTATAAAATTGGGACTTTTAATGAAAATGTTAGGTGAAAGGTTTTACTGGAATGATAGTGTTTTGAAGTCATAATGTGAAAGAGTATTTTACAATGCTCATTTTAAGCAACTTTGGGAACCAGAGGAGTCAGCCTGCCTTTAGCTAGAACTTGGATGGAAAGACACATAAATGTTTCTGGATGTCAACTGTTCCATTTGACCTTTCCTGACTCCTATTTTTACTGGTCTGGTGCTCTCACGGTATCTCTGTTTTTGGCCCATCAAAACTTGCTGCTAACAAAGTGTCTGATGTCAACCATTGATTCTTTGGTGAGATACAGTCCAGCGAGAGTACTTGAGGTTGCTATTACATGTTTACATGAAATGAGATCACCCCCCCCCACACACACACACACTCCTATCACTACCGTCTCCCTGAAATCTCCCAACTGCACAGAAGAAACATCTACCTGTAGTTAAAGCCGAGCCAGTCTGTGGGAGTTCTTCAAAAATAACCACGAGAAAGGAACTGGACCCACTGCCACGATGAGCAGCAAGGTCTTTCCCTGGGAAAAAGTGTCTGTTGAAGTGACCTAGAAAGAAAACCTTCATAATTTGGTGTATAAACATAACAACTCACAAAGAATGAGCCAGAAGAGAGATACCATTGTTCCTAGTTAATTCTTTCTTATAGGATTAAGAAATTATGTTTTATCTTTGCTGGAAATAAATGTTGTATTTTTTAAAGTGGTTAAAAAAAAAAAGAAAAGAAAAAGAACTCCCCTGAAGAGACACCAATGAATTATCCTGACAAGAAGAAAACATTGACAACACTAATTCCATATGTTCTGATAACATCAAGGGGAGTCAGAAAAACTCAGAATTGTGGGCCCCTGAGGGTGCTGTTGGGAGGAGGTATGATTGATAGTGACTATTAGACTCAGAAAGCATGGTCATATGCATCAAACTCTTCCCACTAAGCAGAATCAATTTATTATCCCACTGATTGTAGAAATGAATGATTAAATTTCTCTTAGCAATAAATAAAATCATTGTAGACTATTTCTTCCGTGATAGCTGTTAGGAAAGTAAAGAGAAGCCACTCATCTCTCCCTTTCCCCTTCTCAGTCCTCGGTGACCCTTCTTCAGTTTGCAGAGTTAACCACATTTCAGGCTGCTCTTGAGTATGGATTTATTTCTGTTTGGATGGGACGATGTCTGTTTGTCAAAAGAATGTGCTTTATTACCACAGCCTGATCGATATCATTGATGAGTAAATGGGATTCTCTTGGTAGGCTGGAAGTTACCCACTCTCTGAAGGCTCGCCCACATCAATTACTGTGAAGTTATTGGATTGAGGTAGGAAGCAAGATCAGCCCTATTCTGCGCTGGTTTCTTGCATTCTCAAAGCACGGTAGGAAACCTAAAAACATCCTTTCAAAATCACTAGTAGTGGGGGCTGGAGAGATGGCTCAGTGGTTGAGAGCACTGGTTTTTCTTCCAGAGGACCAGGTTTAATTTCCAGAACCAACATGATGGCTCATAACGGTCTGTAACTCTAGTTCCAGGAGACCAAGGGGGCCTCAAACTCACAGAGATCTGCTTGCCTCTGCCTCCTCAAACTTGCAATTTTAGGTTCCTCGTGGTCAGAAACCACTACAGTTCTTTGATCAGGGTGGTCAGATTTCTGAATCAACAGAAAAGCTGAAGTAGGGCAGCTGTGTCAAGGCAGAGAGGGGTGGGACTGAAAGCCAGGAGCAAGGCACACCGAACTCCATCTGAGCATGGTAGGGAGAACACAGAACTGAGCAGCCATTACTACTGCTGTTCTCTACAGCTAAGGATATAGTAAGTCAGGAAGCTCCTGAACTGACTGATAGTGCTTCTCTGCTCTGAAACACAGAGATCTGTAACATAAAAAATGTCAGTATTTTAAATGATTGAGAGTCACTGTTGGCCCCCTTCCTTGGACTTTGGTTAAAAAAAAAAATCCTAGCTAGATTGGAGTTCAACTATTTCTCTTGCAGATCTATTTTCATATATCTTATCTCTAGTGCTTGGGGTGCTAGCTTTCTCTTTTCATCCTAATTGTGGTAGCCAGTCTCCAGAATGTACCCGGCGATTCTCACTTCTCAATATTCACATCCTTGTGTTGTTTTGTTCGACAATGTCCGATGACTAGGATAAGGCAGGATGATGGCGCATCACTTCCTGCACCAGATTACAGATGATGCAGATCCTATCGCAGACACTCTCTCATTTGTGTGTTCTCTCAATTGCCTCTTCTCTTTCATTTCTCTCTGTCTGATTGTTTTATGGGAAAACATCAGCCGTGCCATTAAGACACTTGGGCAGCCTCTGGATAGCCATTGTAACAAGGAGCCAAGGTCGCTAACACTCTTGAGAATGAACCTGGAAGTGGATTGTTTTAGCAGTTAAGCCTTGACTCACATCGTGGCTGCAACTTCTTAAGAGATTATGTATGAGCCAGAACCACCCACCTATGTCGTTCCTGTGTTCATCACCCTCAGAAACGGTTGTCAATGTGGCAATCCTTTGTTGTTCTAAGCTACTACATTTTGCAGGGCAGCAAGAGTTAGCCAACATATACAGCAGCAATGAAACATGAAATACTGTCTCTCTGGTTAGGATGAGGAAATCCTTTCTTGATTTTCTGCAGGTGTCAGTTGCTTCCAGGGCTCTGTCAAGACGTTTTACCAAACTCTATGGATAGTAGTTGACCAGATAGCTTAGTTCCCTCAAGGGTTCCTTCAGTGTATAGGATGAAGACACAGCTCTAGGTTATCTGCTCACCCTAGTTCACTCCTGGGTCTCACCTTGAAATCAACACAATCGATAGTGGTTAAATAGTACAATGGTGTTTTTTTTTTTTATAACATTTTTCTCATATCTCAACAAAACATAGAGTATTGTCAGTCTCCGTAATACCAAGGAACTTTGGCATTAAAGTTCATGACTGGTTGATGCCACAAAGTGGATCTCTTTTCATTGCTGGCAGGGCACCATTGCATATTGGATATCTAAGTGATAGGAATGCCAAGCACAGGGATATTTTTACTCCTTTATATTTAGTTATCTTTTCTAGGTGTTTCACAATAGGAAGTGTTTTAAAAATAGCAATAAAAATACAGGCGATACCGAACATTTAAATATAATCATGAATTATATTTATTTATTTATTTATTTATTGTGTGTGTGGACATGTGCACGCCACAGCATGGATGTGGAGGTCAGGGAGCAACTTGTGGGAGTTGGTTCTCTCTTTCCACTATGTAAATCCTAGGGATTTGACTAAAGTCATCAGGCTTGTGGCAGGTTACCCGTTGAGCTATCTTGCCTGCCCATTAAATACAATTCTTAAAATTGTTAGTATGGAAAATTTGAAATATATACAAAAGGAGTGAGTATATGAATCTCCTTGTTTGTATACCCATTGCCCCACTTCAACATGGCTAGCCTTGTTTCATATATTCTCGAATCCAGTTATGTCCCATGCTTTCTTCCTGCCTTGGATTAACTGTATGTCAGTCCAAATCAGCATATTTTCCCCTAGGGGGCAAGGTAATCTTTGTGTGTGTGTGTGTGTGTGTGTGTGTGTGTGTGTGTGTGCATGTGTAGTATGTATGATGAATACATGCATGGAAGTGTGGGCATCCATGCCATGGCCCGTGTGTGGAGGTCAGATGTTAACCTCTGGTGCACGTCTTTACCATCTTCCTTGTTTAGGGCAGTGTCTCCTGTTCACCACTGCGCATGTAGGTAGCTGGCCCAGGACTTTCCAGTGCTTCTCCTCGGTCCACCTCCCTGTGGTAGCACTTGGTTACACATGCGTGCTTCTGTATCAGGCTCTGCAGAGGGCTGGGGAATGAACTCCGGTCCCCAAGCTTGCATGGTCAGTGCTTTATCTACTGAGCCGTCTCTCCAGCCCCAGGAAAAATGCGATCTTAACAATCTTATTGGAGGGTTAGGAAGGAGGAGCTCATATGTCTCTTCACTGATTGGTCCTAAGGAGATGTGATTTAGCTGAAATCCATTTGGGTTTTAGGCAAGTTACACAACTGGCCATCAACCTATATTTTATGTCATGATTTTCTCTAAGATAAAACTTACTTTTCAAACATTTTCATAGCAACGTCATACCGTTATATTTTGAAATCTGGATTGGAAAGTAAAGGCAAAACTATGCTGGATTTTAGGATCTACAGATTGAGCCAACCCACTGAATGATGGTGTTGTCTTTAGAAAATGATGGTTAGCCCCTACGATACTGCTTCCCACCACTTCAAAGGGAGCTGAGACACAAACCGGCTGGTCAGTGGGTAGCACCAAAGCCTGACTTTCCAGAAGACTGTGTGCATTACAAAGGTCAGACAGAATCAGCACTCTTACTCACATAGCTTCCCGCTGCTCTTCCAACACTCCTGGCTGCAGCGGCGCCTAGACCTCTTCATAGTCCTTATCACATCTGGAGTCCTGTTTTTCCAGCTGGTGCCCTGCTTCTCTGTTGGAAGCTTCTTGATGTTCACCTTCTACCAACCTGTTCCCTGCTCTCAGGAGGTTCATTCTGTGACCCTTCCCTACACAGGCAACCTTTCCGAACTTCAGCTGTGGTTGAATGGATGAGTTCTCCCTCCCCAGGAACAAGCAGTGTTTATTCACTGTAAAGCAACCCCAGCTCCATGGGAAGAAAGTTCCAAGGATTGTAGGGGATAATATAAACACCCACCCACACATTTTAACTCTTACACACACTGTCTTGTGACACACACACACACACACACACACACACACACACCATATCCAAGCTGAAATAGTGACAAACAACCACTTCTCCCCCAGCCTGAGTGACAGCTGGTAGGACCGCGTAGTTTAGGAATGAAGCTCCAGGGTGGGTCTTGACAGCAGTATCTTTGTCCCTTCACCTTATTGGAGGTCAAAGGGAGTGGGGTGGGATGCCTGGAGGGCAGGTATCTGGCAACTCCTTCCCACTCTGCCATAGAGTTCATTGGCTCAGATTTCATACATGGCCTCCTCCATGGAGTGTGTCCTGCTTGTTAGCCACAGGCACACAGTCTTGGCCTGTAGCATGTGGGTTGCCTCTTTGGCTGCTCCCCTGCCAATGGGGCAGCTATATTTGTCCTTGTCGCCACTGGCAGGGCTCACCACCACAGGTCCCTACTGGGCTGCCTCCTTCTCTTGCTTCTGAGCTAGCTCTCCCCATTTCTCTTCAGCCTTCTTTGGGTGGGGCTGGGGTGTTCCTGTAGGAGTCCTGCTCTTCAGCTGAAGGTGCAAACTCCCCTTTGAAGATCATGGTGTAGCTACAATTTCGTCATGTGCCCATTGTCTTGGATGAAATCAGACACCTCTTTTTCCATCTTTTCCCAAAACTCCCCTTTTTGTTGCTTGTAACAGCCAGCCCTAACCTGATGGCACTGTGTTATTGCGTGTTATTGCCTGCTCTATTCAAGTCAATTAACGACACTTCCCCCAGAGAGCTCATACCTTCGTAATAATTTATACATAACTTACCTGTGATGGCTAAAGAAACTTAATATGGTACCAGGCGTCCCTTAAGGGCTGCTGACCCTGGAATGCCTGTGAGATCCTAGTGGCCTATAGGTGACATAAGGATAGGATAATGGAGCTGGACATGGTGGCGCACGTCTTTAATCCTAGCACTTGGGAGGGAAAGGCAGGAGGATCTCTGTGAGTTCTGGGCCAGCCTGGGCTACAGAGTGAGTTCCAGGGCAGCCAGGGCTATGTAACACAGAGAAACCCTGTCTCGAAAACAAACAAAAACAGTAGGATAGTGGTGTTCCTGCTGTGAAGTGTTTAACTGCTTACTTTCTGCTTTTGTAAACTTGCTTGTCACTGTGGGGCTGGGATGGAGTGGTCCTTTTATTACTATACAATGAGAAAGAGAAAGGACGAGAGGAGTGAAACCATTTTCTTGCCCTGCTGTGGATTCCATAAATAACCGTAATATACACCTTTGCTAGCCACATTTATAAACACTTCCTTTAGCCCCCTTTGGCCAGGCATGCTGTTTGGCTCTAAGGTTGCCATCCTTCTGTTAGCAGTAGGTATATATTCATTTAACCTAAGTTGAACTGAGTCTACGTTTTGGGTCTTTCCCCATGGACTCAAATGCCACAACAGTCTTGCTTTTTTGTCTCTTCTAGCTTGCTGTTCAGTCTGCTCTCCTGGTCACCCAGGCTGGGTGACTTTTCCATGGAGGCTAGTAGTTCCAGTTTTAAAAAGCATATGCTCATCATAAAAACAGAGCATTAGAGATAATTAGGATACAAATTTCTGTTATATGAATTTAAACTTTCCTCTTTAACACAGCATACATGGAAACCAGAATATTTACTTTTCACTCCACAGGTTCAGAATTCATATCAAAGAAAATAAGGAATGAATGTGATGATAGGCCATGGTAATTCAATGTCTTAATCAGAGATGAAAAATTGATATTCAACATTTTCTTTTTTTTTTTTTTTGGTTTTTCGAGACAGGGTTTCTCTGTGTAGCTTTGCGCCTTTTCCTGGAACTCACTTGGTAGCCCAGGCTGGCCTCGAACTCACAGAGATCCGCCTGGCTCTGCCTCCCGAGTGCTGGGATTAAAGGCGTGCGCCACCACCGCCCGGCTGATATTCAACATTTTCAAACTCTCGAGTTTTTATACAAAAGACACCAGATCAAGGATATATATTCAAGACTATACTCAGAAGGGCAGATGATGTCCTTAAAGAGTATATTAGATAAAAGCTTCTTCGTGGTAGGATTTGTCGGCTTCCCAATGCCCACTCTCATATTCCTGCCCTGTCGTCTGGCTCGCTATGGTCCTTTCTATGCAGGGCTCTATTTGGGGACGTTTGGAAAACAGGACGTTTCCTGCTTCGGCTTCTCCAGAGATACCTTCTGGCTTTGGTCTTTGCTTTCCCCACGACACTGTCACTTGGCTCGCTGTAGTGACCCTTCGCTTCGTATTTCTTCTGAGCTCTCTGCAGCCCCGCGTCCTACTGACACAAGCTGAGAGACAGAACAGGAAAATGACGGCTCTAAAGGAAGGAAAAATCAGTAACAGGGCAATGAAAATGAGGTAGAAATCAAGACCAGGAAGAAGCCAGCAACAACAACAACAACAACAGCAACAACAACAGCAACAGCAAATCACGTAGCATGTCAATCGTTTTAAAAATGGATTTCAAAAGCAGGCATTTATTCTTTGCAAGTAGCAGATGCTGGAGTAGAGTGGGGACATTGCACCCGTGGGCCACAGGTCACTTGCAACAACCGAGGTAAGCTGCTTTCATGTCTGAGCTGTGAAGGGTCTAATTGTTTGTGGTTGGAGCAGTGACACCGAAGACAATTTCTTAGACTCTATAAGGGTAAATATGAGAGGGACAGGAGGGGCATGTGTACCCCAATATGCTCACAGTAGCTCTCTTACAGCATAGCCCGAGTCTTTAGAGAGCAAAAACAGCTTCCCTTTCAGGAGGGAAAAGAAGGGAAACAGCAAATAGAGCAGGTGGCCGTTTGTGAGAATGAGGCAGGCAGATTACTTCCTCTGCAAGTTCTCCTGAATTTAGAAAAGGAATTTCTAAGAGTCTTTAGGCTGAAAGCATTCGTGTCAGCACCAGCTCAGGCCATTACAGGTTCTTGGAGACTTGTCCCTGGTACTTGAATGTTGCTGGCCACAACACGTAAAGACGACCGGCTGAAGAGAGCTGAGAAACCGGGAAGTATGAAGGTCAAATGTTATGATTTGTGAATAGAGAATTTCTAAGCCATGCTGTCCATAGCATTAAAAACTTTTATAGTAACTGATCCTTTAAAATATTTACCACTGATCCAAATGTAACAATAAAAAGAACTTTATGAGTCTATAAAGTGGGAGTGAGTCTGATCATACCAGGTAACACATCTTGCTTTATCACAAAAGTCACACTGAATTCATCTGTCTCACTTACAGCAATTATGTTTCTGGTTATCCATAGACTGGATTTCAAGATCTGATTTTTAAAGTGTAATGATAAGTTTCAAAATTTGATTATATGAAATTGAAAAAAAATTCTATGTATCAAAACATATTATGCCTTAAATATTTTTATAACTTTATTTTATTAAAAGTGGTATTAAGCTGGGCGGTGGTGGTGCACGCCTTTAACCCCAGCACTTGGGAGGCAGAGGCAGGCGGATCTTTGTGAGTTCGAGGCCAGCCTGGTCTACAAAGCGAGTTCCAGGAAAGGAGCAAAGCTACACAGAGAAACCCTGTCTCGAAAAACCAAAAAAAAAAAAAACCAAAACCAAAACCAAAACCAAAACCACCAAACCAAACCAAACCAAACCAAAAAGTGGTGTTATATATACTTTTTTTTTTTTTTTTTTGGTTTTTCGAGACAGGGTTTCTCTGTAAAATTTTGGGGCTTGTCCTGAATCTCAATCTGTAGACTAGGCTGGCCTTGAACTCACAGAGATCTGCCTGGCTCTGCCTCCCGAGTGCTGTGATTAAAGGTGTGCACCACTGCCGCCTGGCCTATTACTTCTATTTTTTTTTTTTTTTTTTGGTTTTTCGAGACAGGGTTTCTCTGTGTAGCCTTGTGCCTCTCCTGGAACTCACTTGGTAGCCCAGGCTGGCCTCCAACTCACAGAGATCTGCCTGGCTCTGCCTCCCGAGTGCTGGGACTAAAGGCGTGCGCCACCACCGCCCGGCTATTACTTCTATTTTTAAATGGAAACACACACACACACACACACACACACACACACACACAATTTGTTACATGCCTGAGGCAGGGAGAATTAGATTCCTACATACTACTTCTTGTGACCATATCATTAACTGCTTTTGGAATGCAGCTGTCTAGACCTTCCTCAGTGAATGCTTAGCAGACACCTGAGGAACTATTTAGAGCTGTAGCTCTGGAGGTGAGGTCTGGAACCCCCTGGGGTTCTAGAAACCTTTTGAGGGGGTGAGCTGAGACTTCATTTGCCTTTTTAACTCTCACTCTCTCACGAGCACAAAGGGAACTTTCCTAGAGGACACAAGCCATGAAACATCTCCACAGAATTCAGAAGCAGATGTGAGAGTCCCATTGCCTTCTGTTAAGCCAAATCATGACAAGACATGCAGAAACACACATGAAGAAGAACATTCTCCTCATGCTTTCACTCTGGAAAATATACCTTTTTTTTCTTTTTTTTTTTTTTTGGTTTTTGAGACAGGGTTTCTCTGTGTAGCTTTGGTGCCTGTCCTGGATCTTGCTCTGTAGACCAGGCTGGTCTCGAACTCACAGAGATCCACCTGGCTCTGCCTCCTGAGTGCTGGGATTAAAGGCGTGTGCCACCACCGCCTGGCACATTATTTTATTTTTATGTTCCTTAGAATATGTATAAAAAAAGAGATATTCTATATACTTTCCAGTTTTAATTTATTATATTGTATACAGAAAGGTAGTTAGGAAGACATGGCCACAAATAGGAGCTCCTTGAGATTTGTGGTTACTTTTTTTTTTTTTTGTCAAGCTGGAGTCATTTGGGAAGAGGTAACCTCAGTTCAGGAATTGACTGTGTCAGATTAGCCATGGGCAAGGCTGTCAAGCATTTTCTTAATTGATGATTGACATGGCAGAGCCCAGCTTACTGTGGGAGGTGCCATCTCTGGGCAGATGGCCCTGAGGTGTAGAAGGAAGCAAACTGGGCAGGCTGCAGGAGCAAACCTGTAAGCAGTCCTCTCCCATGGTCTCAGCTTCAGCTCTGCCTCCAGGTGTCTGCTTGAGTTCTTGCCCTGGCTTCTTGTGATGATGGACCCATAAGACATAATAAACCTTTTCCTCCCCAAGCTGTTTTTGATCACCGTGTATTTCATGCAGTAGGAAGCGAACTGGGACAAGGGTCTCCATTTTTACCATTATAAAGGCATCCTATGATCAAGAAGTTTAAAGACCCGAACTGACAACCACATACATTAAAGTAATGGGGGCTTTCAAACGTATTATCTGGATAGTAGATTTTGTACACTTCCTTTGGAACAGATTGTCATTTAATTATCTATTGCCATTGAACGTGTATACCTTCTGATTTACAATTCCATACCCAGATAGGTACTCAAAAGAAATTTATGTATTCTCTTAGGGACGTATACAAGAACATTCATAACAATCCTAGCAGTATCAAACTGGAAACACCTCACATATCCACTAGTTGTAGAACAGATCCATTTTCATGTATGCAATCATGCAAGCATTTGCATTTACAGAAAAGCAAAGCAGAGCCAGGTGAAAGATGCATGCCTAGTTGATAATCATAAAGAACACCAAGGGAATGCTTATCACAAAAGTCAGGACAGTGGCTGTCTTGCCAAGTGGGTGGGTGAAGTAGCAGAGTTCCCAGGAAGACTTCCGGAGAGGCCAGCAATGTTTCTTGGCCTATGCAACAGTGCTTGGTGGGGCCTGGTTTGTGATAACGTATGCTTTCATTCTCTGTATCGTATTTCACAATATAAAAGGCACAAGCTCTCCTCTCTCTTTGTTTAGAGTTACTGAGCATTCCTGAAGACCAGCAATGAAAATAGGTACAGAAAATAACTTGGTCTATGTCTTAGAAGTTAATCTTCCTAGGATGTTTCTGTGCCTTCAACTAGAAGAAAGACCATGCACACAAAGACAGGAGCTCTATTTCCAGAGGTTTACCACTATTTCTGTGCATGTAGGTTTCTTTCTACTGGGTTCCAATCATCATCAACCAAAGGAGTGGGTTCACTAAGATGGCTCTTCTAAATGTGAGGCTTTGTTTTTTGTAGATATCAGAAGCATCTTAGCGGACCAGGCTTCATGCGAAACACCCATTCCTCTTTGAAGCATGCCACAAATTTCAGGGCACTATGTTTGGAACCTGCTCTTGTGAGGGGAGGTAGTATGGAAACTCATCATTAAGGTCACCTGTGTCCAATAATACCACAGTGTTTTTATTCTCCACATTGATCCTGACTCTTAACCAACCTGATTGTGCCATACAGGATCAAATACTTTGTATGTCACAGGCCTCTGTAGAGAATCAGGTACATAAAAGGTTCCATAACTGCTTGGCTACCTACATGTTTTCATTAGAGTATACACACTCAAATCCATGTCAAGTGGTTTTTCTACTGGCCCATAATTCTAGTTTACATCAAGTTTTAATCATCTAGGATAAAAATGATTTCTTTATCTATGATGCTACTCTGTTGATGTTAAATTTATAAATTTGGCAAGAGTTGGCAAATTGAGGGATTCGGACTTCAACCTGAACTAACTTTATTTTCACTTAAAGCATGCTGGTAGTGTTAGGTTGAACTCTCCCTAGTCAGCACAAAACAGCTCACTGGACAATGAACTTGAGGACACTCAGCTTATATATAGACTATTCTAGGAAAACATTGTGCAGGGTTGTAAACAAACGTGCTTGGTGGTTTTTCAGCATTGCTCTAGTAACATCTGGGAAGGTTCTGAGAAACTTAAAGCCCGGGATTGCTAAAATGTCAAGCAGAAGTGGCCCCCCCCCCCCACGTGTTCTCAGGAATTTACTGGTCCTCTTGTCCCTTTTTGTCACATCTAGTTGGAGTGAAAATGCTAATGGCTTCCCCTAGGAAGAGCACAGTAGTTTCAGTAGCAACAATAAACACAATTTTTTTTTTTTTTTTTTTTTTTTTTGTGTGTGTGTGAATGTTTCAGGGACTTCAGAGGTGCACTGGATAGCCGAACTAACCCTCAAGATGGAGATATAACATCGACACTGATTCTCTTCTGAACTTCCTGGCAGCCACTATGCAGGATTCCCCGCCCCCCGCAGTGGTCAAGTAACTTTTGAAATGTCTTAGCTCTTTCACAGAGCCTTTGTTTAAAAAGGAAATGGTTGGTTCTGGGCTGCTGAGAGGATGGCTTCACAGAGAAGGTGCTTTCTGTCAAACCTGAAGACCTAAGTTTGATTCCTGGGACCCAGGTGGTAGAGGGGGAAAATCAACACTCACAAGGTGTCCTCTGATTGCCACAGGAGTACACACACACACACACACACACACACACACACACACACACACACTAAAATGTGGTAATTTTTTTTTTTTTAGGGTAAGGAAATGGTTTCTGAGAAAGGTGGTGGGCTTCAGTGGGGCTGCAATTCTTACCACAACCCTGATTCTTACCATTCTCAAGACATCTTTCAAATACACATCATACAAAAGGAACTTCTAATGGTTAGAAGCAAGGTGGCTTACAAAAGTTTATCTAATCTACGATGTGCCAGAAGTTGTGTTGATTCGCCTACATCTAACCACGTACAGCATTAGGTTAGTATGCAAAACCACAAATTTTTTCCTTATACACTTCTCCACAGTTGACTGTAGCAAGAGGAAGGTAGGGTTCATATTTCTTGGCACAATTACACTAACTTTCTGTGACTGTGCTATCCCATGTGGTCACCACGAGGCACAACGTGACCATTTAAGTTTACATTCATTGAAATGTAAAAACTCAAAGCAGGACATTGGTGGTACCTGACTACAATCCCAGGTTTTAGGAGGTAAAGGACCATGGAGGCCCGCAGAGGCCTGAGCTTGCTTTACCCAGCAGGGCTGCAATAGAGGATGTGTGGTTACCAGGTGATTGGAAGGGTCTGCACTTGGCTGTGCTTGGAGGGGGTGTGTGTGTCTTTTTTGCTCCACCCCTTGGCATTATAAAAAGCCCTTTAGACAAGACAGAAGAGGCCGGTGGATATTGATCCAGGCTCTCCCGAAGCGATCCTGTGTTTCTGTCTGTTTTTCTCCCCACTATATTTCTACCTAATCTTTCTTATCCCTCTCTCCTCAAGAGTACTCTGGGAAAAAGTGGGAGCTGGTCTCCCACAGGGGACAGAGAATTGAAGGTCATCCTTGACTACATAGCAAGTTTGAGGTCAGTCTGTGCTACATGCGAACCTGTTTCAACAAAACAAAACAAAACAACCAAACACAAAACCCCACCTAAACACACCCTATAAGTAAGTCCTCAGATATTTTTTTTTCAGTTATACTAGTCATATTTTAAGAGTTGATAATAGCAATCTAGTCATCAGTGATTGGACAAAACAGCTATAGAGCACTTCTACCATTGTGGAAGTACTGTTAGGGATAGTGTTGTTCCCGCCACCCCATGTCCCAGGTGTTCAAACAGCTGGCAGGCTCACACCTTGAGGGCAGTGGAGCTGCTGATAGGCCCCAAAGAAACAGAAACCCTATTTGAGCAGAATTCTCCAGATGAAGGAAGAGGCCACATAACTGGGAGCAGACAGTAATTTTCTTATCAGTTCCTCTCTGCAGAAACAGAGAGGGGCCTGCAGATTTGACTGGGAACTTTTAGAAACTTTTGGTTGGCTCAGGGTTCTTCTGTTTTCCCATTGAGCTTGACAACTCTTCCCTGATTGGTTTAATCTCTTCAGCTCATTTGCATACCCAAATTCAGCCAAGTAGGGTCCAGTCAGCCCCCTACAAATTCATGCTAAAGCCCACAGAAGGCAGTAGAACTGCCTCAGGAGACTACAGAGAAAGAAGAGAAAGGGAGTTCCAGGGCCTGGTTCCCATCTCCAGCTGAGCCTGGCCTCAGGGGTGGATGCTGTGGGATGGTCTATATGTCAAATGTGTTGCTCTGAGTGGTCAATAAATAAAACACTGATTGGCCAGTAGCCAGGCAGGAAGTATAGGCGGGACAAAGAGAGAGGAGAATTGAGAGAACAGGAAGGCAGAGGGAAACACTGCCAGCTGCCGCCATGACAAGCAGCATGTGAAGATGCCGGTAAGCCACGAGCCATGTGGCAAGGTATAGATTTATACAAATGGATTAATTTAAGATGTAAGAACTAGATAGCTAGAAGCCTGAGCCATTAGGCCAAACAGTTTAAATAATATAAGCGTCTGTGTGTTTATTTTATAAGTCGAACTGCCGGGAATTGGTGGGACCTGGAGAGAAAACTCTCCAGTTACAGGTGGAGGCCTGAATGAAGACTTCAGGATCCAGTTTCCAGTCAGTACATCGGACAGAGAAGAAAGGTTACCTTTAAGTCTCACTGGAGATGCTGGTCCCCTGCACCCGAGACTTCTGCCCTGGACAGGGAGCACTTTCCAGTCAGCACAACCAATGGCTGCAGGGAGTTGTGTGTGTGTGGTCTCATTCATCCTCAGTCTCTGAGACACTGAACTTCTACTTCAGTTGCAGACAGGAATTCACTCCAGCAGCAGCTGCTTCCAGTCTCCAAAAGCTGTAACACTCCCCAAGGTTGCCAGGAGAGGTGGTGTGCGCCTTTAATTCCAGTACTGGATAGAGGCAGAGGCAGGTGGATTTGTGAATTGGAGGACATTCTCATCTCATAGTGAGTTGGAGTCCAGCCAGGGCTACATAGTAAGACCTCTATGTTAAAACAAACAAGCAAGCAAATAGACAACAATCTAACAAAAACTCCAAACAAATCACAAAACATTTCTCAGAGCTTTCATGGCTCCCAGAGAGCATCCTACTGCAAACAAGAGTTCAAACCCGTTTTATCTGTATCCTGCAGGAGTAATATTCAAGTTGTTTTACCTTGTTTAAAGTTTAATCACAAATTGAAAAAAAAATACCTCCTGTTTGTACTCTTTGACGTCTGTGAATACCATCCTTGAAGTGGAAAAGAGCCAGGTTGAAGACAAGATGGTCTCCACTGACCACCTCAGTACCATTCTAGGAGGCAACCAAACATTAATTATTAGCTAGGCATCTTCATTTGTGTCTCTAGTCCCTCTCCCCAGATTCAAATTTTTGAGCCCCTTACAGATTCAAATTGAGTGTAAGTCTTGGCTACAACATGACTTCTGTCTTCATGGAGTTTTTCACCTTTCTGGAGGAAGAGAAACATGTAAATAAAAACTAAACGAAGGCAGCGTATGGTGAATGAAAACCAGACACTCTTAGGGAAATAATGCACCCACAGAGGAAAGTCCTGGTGAAATACCACCGGTATAAAGGCAAAAAGGCAGTAGTAACTGTGAGGTTGGTTGAACAGGACAGCAGTGACGCCACCGTGGAAAAGGAACGAAAGGAGGCAGATGAGATCAGTCTCTGTTTCATTCAAGGAAGCACAGGTGAATCAACAGTTCTTGCAAGAGCCAAGGATAATCTACATTAGAGGCCACAGGACATCTTGACTCAGTAACTGGTATGTCTAAACCAACGTTGTTGTTTTTCTCAGGAGGAATGTCACCAGTGACATCTGAGTTTGCTTGATAAAGATAAAGGAATTAAAAGATTAGGAAACAGAAGCAATGCCCAGATGAGTGGAGGAGACAGCGTTTAGGAGTAACTCTGAGCTCATTAATTCTAGAACTCTGTCACCTCCACCTACTCCGGTGACTTTTATCAGGTTAATAGATATGAATGCGTCTTTCTTCCGATTGTGCGAGACAAAAAGGTCATCATGATTACGTGCATGCTACTGGAAGGTAAAATGAGGTTTATTATTTTTTTTTTAAAGTAAGGCACTAGTTCTCTAACAGACAATGAAGTGAAGGATCTCTTTCTTCTGTTATTAAATGTATATTTACTTTTTTGATCATCCACTGAATCCTAAACACGCCCAGCAGGAGCAGGTTTGCTGTGGTATGAGGGGGTACACCAAACCAGGGTCCACAAATTTAAAAGTCAGAAGAAGGGCAAAGGAAATTCAACAGAGACTTTAAGTAGTTCCACAAAATAGGTGTTACTAGGCCTTTATAGCTTGTAAATAATCTTAAAATCAAGTATAAAAAGATGCCAAGCTACCCAAATAGAATGTTTTTATCAACCCCCTCCCTTCAGGGCTCAGAG
The DNA here is from genome assembly GCF_007827085.1 of Peromyscus californicus insignis. Classification (NCBI taxonomy): domain Eukaryota; kingdom Metazoa; phylum Chordata; class Mammalia; order Rodentia; family Cricetidae; genus Peromyscus; species Peromyscus californicus. Next base: position 53,198,654 of record NW_026294595.1, read on the forward strand.
ATCTAAACAGAAGAGGAAAGATAGTAAGAGCCAGAGATGATGGATGACTCCAAAGAAACAGTGTCTTCCTGATACAACAGGACTGATGCGCATATGAACTCACAGAGACTGTGGCAGCACACATAGGACTTGCAGAGGTTCAAGCTAGATGGGGTCCTGGAGCTGAGAGGAAGAAGTGGACCCTGGCTCCCACCCCTCACCAAGAAGCTATCTGAAACTGGTACCCACTTGCAAAGGAAAAATTAGTTTCATCCAGTGGAGTCTCACTGGGTATATTAACCACACTTCAGGTTAGGCCCCACGTCTAGGAGTAGTTGGCCAACACAAGACAAACTCCATGTTATTTTTGCAGATAACACCTTTCAACTATAAAAACCATTAGCTTGAGGGCTGTATAAAAACACACCTCAGGGTGGGCAAGATGGCTCTGTGGGTAAAGGCACTTGCCACCAAGCTTGACGACCCAAGTGTGATGCCCAGGACTCATAGGGTGGAAGGAGACGACCGGAAGTTGTCCTCTGACCTCCACGGGAGTGCTGACCGCACTGCTAGGCACGTAGTAGGTGATGAGAAATGAGACTGATAGAGACACTGGCTCTATAGGTTACAGGATCAGTTTTGCCCTAGCAGGCAAAGTAGAGTAGTCTACCAGGAAAGGCAGGCCTGGCTCCACTGCCAGGTTGGCAGCACCCCCCCGGGTGGCCCACTATTCAAGCTCCTAGGCATCAGTCCCAGGAAATAATCCTTCAGGTGCTCGGGCTTCTTCCAGGACGCCACACCCACAGGTTTGTCCTCTGCGGGGAGTGCTGTGTGGTTTGGCTCTCATCCTGCCCCTTTGGGCCAATCCCCGGGTCCGCTGGAACTCACCTGCTGGGCAGGTGCGCCTTGCCGAGGCGTGGCGTGGCCCGGCGGCGGGCGTGGCCGAGGCGGGGAGGGGGCGGGGCGAGGCTGCGGTGGGCGGGGCCAGAGCCCGTGAAGCTCCAGGCGCAAGGCCCCTGCCGCCAGTCGCCGCAGTGGCTGCCGGGATGCGCCGCAGCGAATGGTCGCGCGGGGCGCCGCTCTGAGTGACCTTTCACCCGCGCCCAGCGGCCTCGGGCGGCGGCACAAGGCGGAAGCCATGGCGGCGGCGGCGGCGGCGGCGGCGGCGGCGGGCGAGGCGGGCGCGAGCGAGCGGGACCCGGACGCGGGCCGCGCGCGCCGGCGGCTGCGGGTTCTGTCGGGCCACTTGCTGGGCCGGCCCCAGGAGGCTCCGAGTACCAATGAGTGCAAAGCGCGGAGAGCCGCGTCGGCGGCCGGGGCGTCGCCCGCCGCCACTCCCGCCGCGCCGGAGTCGGGCACCATCCCCAAGAAGCGGTGAGTAGCGGGCCAGGGAAGGAGCCGGCGGCGGGAGGCCACCCGCGGCCTGGGCTGAGGGAGAGGAGGGCACGGGAGTGGGCAAAGGAGTTGACACGGTGGGCGGAAGACATCCCAGTCCCTGCGAGTACATCAGCTCGCAGACCGAGAGTGGACCAGACGCGGGACTCTGTCTGGAAGGGGCGGGATGGGTTGGCTGATTTTGGTCCTTTAGAAGATAACGCATTCCATGACCTCGTATGGAGAAGGGTTTAAAGGGATCCTTATTCTTGGTTTTTGATGGTAGAAACTCAGTCTCTGTCTTAGAAGATCTTTGATCGAGTAGCAGGGGCTCTCTTAATCTATGAAGAGGAGGTTTAAATTTGCACTAGATAATCAGATTTCTGCTAATTCTCAAAAGCCTGGGTGCGGGATGGAGTGGGGTGGGGACCGGTGATACTCTGGGAAAGGGTGCTGAGTGGTTTCTGTCGGGGAGGCTTACCACTTCCTGATGGGCATGGGTTCTGACTTTAGGGAGGAAACTGGTGAATGAGTAAGGTGCAATAGACTGCAAACATTAGTAACTTAAGAGTTTGATACTCTAGCTACTGATCTCTGTAAGAAACCAAAAGACAAGCGTCTGGATGAGGGATGGTCATAAAATCTTAAGACCTTTGCAAGAAATCTCTGTCTCTGATTTATCCGTTTGGAAGAACTTGGAGAATGAAAGAAGATTTTACTGTCTTTATTGTGTACTTTCAAAGTACTAGAGATGGTGCTAAATCCATTACTTCTTCCTAAGCTATTAGGTAGATGCTGTACTCTTCCATTTTACAGATGAAGAAATTAAAAAAAAAGATTAAAAAGTCTGCTGCAGGTAGCAGGTGCCTGTGTGACAGGGTAGACATCAGAAACAAATCAAATCGACGGCTTCATTAATTCACCCTGTGTAAGTCCGTACTGCATAATACAAGCAGAGATTCTGAAATTCACTACTCACTGTAAGTCACTAAAGTAATATAGTATAAGAAATTTAGCTGATAATTGAAACCCATGGCCATTCGACCCAGTTTTGAGTGTGTGTTTCTTAGGATAAAGACTTTCCTGAGCCAGTTTTTTTGTTTGTTTGTTTTGTTTTTGGTGTGTGTGTATAAATCTTGAAGTTTGTATTGAAAATAGCCTACCAAAGGGGAACAGTGTCTATGATAGACAAACGGAATGGTCTAGGTAAAGAAAGGGAGAGACTAGGGAACTTCTGGAGTTAAATGTGGCAGAAAGGGTAAGAATGACAAGGGATGAAGAAGGTTCGAGACGGGTAAGTTGTTTCAGGGCATGTGGGGCTAAGCATTAGATTTGCTTTTCAGAAAGGGCACACTGGAATGGAATTGAAGATTTGTTTGGCAGTTTGAATTCCATTAGGCCTTTTTACTTGTAAACTGTCAGTCTGTCTCAGAGCTTCTGTCCCCTCATTTTAAGAAGATGTACAGCTGGAGGTGGTGGTGAACACCTTTAGTCCTAGCATTTGGGAGGCAGAGCTAGTGGATCTCTGTGAGTTCAAGATCAGGGCTACATAGAGAGACCCTGACTCAGAAAACAAAACCAGAGGGACTGGAGAGATGGCTCAGCAGTTAGGAGCACTGGCTGCTCTTCCAGAGGGTCTGGGTTCAATTCCCAGCACCCACATGGCAGTTCACAACTGTCTGTAACTCTAGTTCCAGGGGATCTGACACCCTCACACAGCCATATATGTGCAGGTAAAACACAAATGCATATAAAATAATAAAAATTAAATCATTAAGAAATGTTAAAAAAAACCAAAGAAGAACTAACCCCTGCCTTGCGTTTTTGCTTTGGGAACAGAAAAATGCATCTAAAAGGTGAAATGCTTAGTGTACTGCTTATTACACAAGCTCTCAACAAATAGCTGTAGCTGTCCTTGTGTCTGAAGACAGTGGTTATGAGTCTCGTATCTTAATCAGTAATGCTGGGACTCTGAACTGAGGCAAACCTTTACAGAATTATGAGGAGGTACATTTTCCAGAATTTGCTTACTCAGTGGTAGGAGGGTAAAATCGAGGGTCACATGTAACCCCTGGTTTCACTGATGTTATATTAGTTCTTATGGGGTTTAAGGTTCTTCATTTTTTCCCCAGTGGCTTCATACACATAGATATTTTCTCATTTGCATGCATCTGTGTGATAAAACATTTATTTTTATTATTTTTATTTATTTATTTTTTTTTGGTTTTTCGAGACAGGGTTTCTCTGTGTAGCTTTGCGCCTTTCCTGGAACTCACTTGGTAGTCCAGGCTGGCCTCGAACTCACAGAGATCCGCCTGGCTCTGCCTCCCGAGTGCTGGGATTAAAGGCATGCTCCACCACCGCCCGGCGTGATAAAACATTTATATATGCACTTACACTATTATAGGCAGGGCAAGTTTTTGTTAGGCATTTAGAGACGAAATCGCAATGCTCCGAGGTACTGGATAAAATGTCTTAAGGCTGAGGGTAACTGCTCTGGATGGGCATAGTCCTTGTATGACTGTCAAAGACTGAAGTTGTCGGTAGCCTAGGTGCACCTGCAGCCCATTTATGGCATAGGGTGTAGCTTTCGGGGAGCTCGTTAGTTGGCTCGTGGTAACATCTATACTTGCAGAACTACTCTGAAGTTTAATCGAAATGCTTGTATTTGACTCAGTGCATAGCATATTACCTTGTATTAAGGGAAACATAAAACCTTGTATTTGATGAAACATCAGAAGCTTTCCAGAGCGTGATCATTCTCCTTGACTATTGCTGATTGGGAAACCCAGGTCGACTTTCCACTTCCTGCTACTTAGCTGGGTTTCAACATCTGTGGCAATGAGAACCTAGCCTAAAGGGAAGGCAAATTTTGGAGCCAGCAGGAACCAAGATATATATCCAGCAAGGTGTGCTGCGTGATTTTGAAATCTTCAGTGATTTGCATATTACTCCTCTTTCCTTACTCTGGGTGGTGGTATTGCTTGTCAGTGTTTTATCTGTAGCTGCTTATCATAAGTTTGGAGTAGTGACTTCTTAATACACCATGCTTTCATTTCTCTTGCAGAAGAGTAATGCACATGCTAATTCAGTGAATACTTGCAGATAAATTACTTTATGACAAGGGCTGTGCTAGGTTGGTGATAAAGCCCTGGTCTTTAAGAACTCACAATCTAGGGAGAGAGATAAGTTCCAGTAATTTAATTAGCACTAGTATAGACAAAGGTATGAACTTAGCACAAAGGAAAGAAAGAGGCATATTCTCTGGGGTTAGAAGCTTCCTGAAGAAGGTTTGAAAAACATTGTTGATACTTTGGTGGGTTGATCGGATGATGAGGAAAGTTTGTTATGGCGAAGCAGGGGGCCATGGAAGTACGTGTTGTATTTGGGGGACAGTCAAGTGTTGGTACAGATGGGAGTAAAGTGAAAAAAGAAAGGCGATGGCGGGCCCTGAAGGCTTTGGCTTGTAGATAATCAGTCCATTCATTCATGAAAGTAGCATACAGCAGTACACAAAGCTCTACCCTTATGGAACTTAGATTCTAGCTGGAGTAGAGACAGTGGACAAGTAATAATAGCCTGTGAGGTGGTGATATACGTATTATGATAGACATAATACAGCTGAGGGGCTGGTGAATGGAGGAGCCTGCAAGATAATAATATAATAAGCTGAGCAGTGACTGATTGGATTGGGTTTGGTCACTAGTTGCTAGCACTGAGAATGAATTGCAGTTAGGACACAGACATAGCATCTTGAAAACAAGGCAGAGGCTTCATTCCTGAGCTACAGTCCCAACCTACAGTTATCATTTTTAAAAAATATATTATTTAAGAGCAAGGGAGGCAGCTCAGTTGGTAAAATGTTTGTCCCACAAGCATGAGAACATGCTTTTGAGCCACAGCTTCCTTGTAAAAGAAAGTCAGATGTTGGGATGTGCGTATAATTCCATTTCGAGGGAGATGGAAACAGGTGGCTTCCAGTGGCCTGCTGGCCAGACAGCTTAGCATATTTGAGTTCTAGGACAATGAGAAATCCTGTCTCAGGAGAAGAAGAGGTGAACAGTTCTGAAGACCAGCCTTGGAGGTATTATTTAACATATGTCACAACTTTGGTGCATGTTCTCCAGAAGCTGGGTTAATTTCTTGCAAATGATTTTTAGGAAGGCAGCCTGCAGCTTCATTTCTGTAGCAAAATTATTTGGACAGGCGACTTATGACATTATTTGGAAAAAGTGAAGCTTATTTTGGTAGTTATACCACATGAAATAGCATGGTATGAGTTCTGAACTGCAAATTCTAGTGATGATGTTAATAGGAATTTTCATTTGAGTAAGTTAACTTCCAAGGCACCATTCTAAAGCACATGTACATTACCTCATTTAACAGCTTTGGGAAACATGAGATACTATATGTTGGTTACAGGTGAGAAAGTAGAAGCTCAGTTAATTTTGTTTGACTAATGATAGGCAGTTGTGAAATGAATGAAATGGTATTTCAACTCTGTCCTCATCTCAACCCATATTTTTTCCCCTGTACTGTTTCCTTGTTGCTACACTGTGGTACTTGTTCCCTGGGGTAAAGTTATCAGGTTGCTCTCCTTAGTGTGCTAAGCTTCAAGCTGTTTATGATGATAATAATTGAATACTGGTTTCTGTACCTAAGGTGTTAGTTTATGTTGTACTTAGTGATAAATTAGAAATATCCCATTAAGTGAAATTCAAAATTTAGGAAAATATAAAGTCTGGTTTAAAAAGATAGGCTGGCTGTTTGCAAGTTAATGAGTGAATTTTGTTGTTCCCCGTGTTGGAGAAGACAGTATTGTAAATAAAAGGGACCAAGGAGAAATGTGGGAGAACTAGGATTAGAGGAAAAGAGAAGGGGTCGTGGAGGACTTTCTGCATGGTTAAGACTGTCATGAGTAAGACACGTTGATGTCTTAATCTCTGGTTTGTGCGTTGACATAAACCAGACCTTCTCCAATGTTCCTCGTGTCCAGAGCTTACTGTGGAGCCGTCTACCCCAAGTTCACTTAGTAGGAATGTCTGGGAGGAAATTCAGTGATCTACTTTTAGGCTACAGAGAAAGAGAGTGCAGTTGTAGTGGCACGAGATACCTTATGTATCTTTAAAAGCAGGTATTACTCTTTTATTTTCTCATCATTGAAAAGATTTCTACTGCTCAGGAAATTAGTATGTTAATTTCCACCCTAAACTAAATCAGAGGATCTTGAGTGGAGTCAACCCTTTGATAACACAGTAATTGCTCTCCCTTTTCTCTTTATTTTTTGTAGTTTCATTTAATAGTTCATCATGTCTTTCCCAATGTCTGAGTTCAGAATCAGCTGAGTGATGGCACAACAAGACACAAACAAATAAAAATGTTGGTTGGAGAAGTGGCTCAATGGTTAAGAACACTTGCTGTTCTCACAGAGGACCTGAGTTTAGTCCCCAGAACCTTCATGGTGGTTCACAACTATCTGTAACTATCACAACTCCAGTTCAAGAGGATTTGAAACCCTCTTCTGGCTTCTGAGGGGACCCAGCATGCATGTAGTATACATAATAAATGCAGGTAAAACACATAGACACAAAACAAACATTTTAAAAGGAAAAGTGGGCCGGGCGGTGGTGGCGCACGCCTTTAATCCCAGCACTCAGGAGGCAGAGCCAGGCGGATCTCTGTGAGTTGGAGGCCAGCCTGGGCTACCAAGTGAGTTCCAGGAAAGGCGCAAAGCTACACAGAGAAACCCTGTCTCGAAAAACCAAAAAAAAAAAAAAAAAAAAAAGGAAAAGTGGAATGCCAACTACTACAGGTAGAACATGGCTTAGATCTGGATTATCTAATACTTACCTTGAATTAGATAGATCATGTAATAGGTAGTGTTGGACTGTAGGCTTCCTCTGCTGGTGGTGGTGGGGAGATAGCCAGCTCCAGAGAGTTAACATGAGAGAGTATTTTAAAGAGAGAAAAGGTTGACACAGGTGCTTGGTGCTTTCTCTAAGAATTCATTGAGTATCCCATTCATCTCTGTCTTGAGAAAGAGTGAGCATGAGACTTGGAGATAGACCTCCATACTTGTGCTGAAGTCTTCTAGTGTTAGAAACTGGAACTGTGGAATGGTAGTATGTATCGCTGCCTGTGAGGAACCAGCCCCATGGCAGCCCAGGGCTCAAAAGGAGTCCATGGTGATGGCATAGTTAAGACTTTTCTATCTGAGGGGTTAGGGAAGGAAGACACTCACACACTCTCTTGATGGTTCCTTTCTTTATTCTCCTTTCATGTTATTCTCCTTTGTTGCTCCATTCTCTCATGTCTTTTTACAGCTTATATACCCTAACAAACTATTTCAGGCAATACAGAAGTCACAAAGGAGTTACATTCCATTTCTCAAGTGAATGATTATAGGTAAAGACATGTTTCTTATCTCCCTAACATGATTAAAAACAGTCATCCCAACAACTCACATGCAATATATCTAAGTAACTTGTCAAGAGCAAGTAAGGAACATATTTTCTCAGCCAACCTTTTTGTTGGCAGGCTGCAAATTGTGGTTATAAAGAAAGAATTATTATTTATCTTGAGTGGTATTATTATAAAGAATTTTAAAGGAATCACAAACCTAAACTGTAGCTGAATTTCTAAGTGTTCTTAGTAAATAAAAAACATGGAGCCAAATATAGGGATGAAAGCCTTAGAGATCAGGAAAATAGTGAGAGCCACCAACCAACCTTACCTCACCAGCTCTGCAGCTTCCAAAATGCCATGATTTCCTGTGTACCCAGGCTTTATTGCCTTGCTGTTCTGCCTTCTCATTGACTCTTAGCCCAGCTACGTCACTTCCTTGTCATTGCGTGTCTGTACTGACCTCCAGGCCCCTGTGGTTGGTACTGGGATTAAAGGCGTGTGTCACCATGCTTGGCTCTGTTCCCTCGGCTCTGTTCCCTAGGATGGCCTTGAACACACAGAGACCCTGCCTGCCAAGTGATCAGATTAAGGGCATGTGCTACCACTACCTGACTTTTGTGTTTACTTAAAACTGCTTGCTATTTCCTGTGATCTCCAGGTAAACTTTATTTATTAACATACAAATAAAATATCACTACACTAAACTGCTGAAGAGCCCAAGAAAATAAGAAAATTGTGTATTTGTAACCTATACTTTTGAGTGTATTAGGCACTTTGACCTTTTGACCTTCATTCTCCCAGGCAGGGAAAAGGCAATTTAAACTAACTCATGACTATGTAAAAATTTTGAACTAACACTCTGCAATCAGAAGTTGTAAATTCTGGGTTCACTTTGAATCCCAAATATACCCAGAGAGTGCCGAGTCTTGGGGCAAGGAGATACCTAGAATGTCTTAGATCTCTAGTTCAGGCTCAGGTAGACATTTCTGAGATACCGTGCTGTGGGATGGTCTGTATGTCAAATATGTTGCTGATTGGTCAATAAATAAAACACTGATTGGCCATTGGCTAGGCAGGAAGTATAGGCTGGACAAGGAGGAGAATAGAGCTGGGAAGTGGAAGGCTGAGTCAGGGAGACACTGCCAGCCGCCATCAGGACAAGGAAGATGTAAAGTACCGGTAAGCCACAAGCCACGTGGCAAGGTATAGATTAATAGAAATGGATTAATTTAAGCTGTAAGAACAGTTAGCAAAAAGCCTGCCACGGCCATACAGTTTGTAACCAATATAAGTCTCTGTGTTTACTTGGTTGGGTCTGAGTGGCCGTGGGACTGGCGGGTGACAGAGATTTGTCCTGACTGTGGGCCAGGCAGGAAAACTCTAGCTACAATACCGTATATTGCTGTGGGATGTTCTGTATGGCAAATGTGTTGCTCTGATTGGTTGGTAAATAAAACGCTGATTGGCCAGTAGTCAGGCAGGAGGAAGTATGGGCGGGACAAGGAGGAGAATAAAGCTGGGAAGTGGAAGGCTGAGTCAGAGTCACTGCCAGCCGCCGCCAGGACAAGCAGCATGTGAAGATGCCGGTAAGCCACGAGCCGCATGGCAGGGTATAGATTTGTGGAAATGGATTAATTTAAGCTATAAGAACAGTTAGAAAGAAACCTGCCACGGCCATACAGTTTGTAAGCTATATAAGTCTCTGTGTTTACTTGGTTGGGTCTGACGGCTGTGGGACTGGCGGGTGACAAAGATTTGTCCTGACTGTGGGCAAGGCAGGAAAACTCTAGCTACAGTATATCTTTTAGCTATAGCTCAGTCAGCACTTCCCAAGATACTGTGGCACCATGACACTTTAAATCTCAAAATATACTTTTTGCCCTGTGTATAACTCTTGACTATCAAAGAAAACATGTTGTCCTTGTTTTGGGGCTACAGAGTCAAATTATTTTCTGTAGCCCTTACTAGTCAGAATTGATTTTCACAAATTAAAGTCAGGAATGGGTGCAAGGAATTAATCATTTGCCAGGCTAGCACTAATCAGGATGTTTTGTTTTTATGACCCTAGCTAATGGATCAGATAGCTTAGCTATGTGTCCTTGTGGACTTTAGATTATTTTTCTGGGAATCGTTTATCTTAAAAACTATTAGCAAGGCATCTGGTCTAACCTGAAGTTATTTTTAAGCTTTATTTCAGCTAGTGATGCACACTCAGACCTGTGACTGCATTTCTCAGCACTAAGATTAAAGGAATTTGAGTCAGTCTGGCTCATTAACTTGAGCTGTAATCTGAAGCAACTCCTTAGGGGGAACTCAAAGACCCTGACTGTGTAGCATTTCCTTGTATTCATTTTTATTCATCAAAATTCTGTATAGACTATCATTATTATTATGAGTTAAACAGGACAATTTAGGGAAGAATCATCTTCTTGATAATCCACAGATAAAATGCCCAGTAGATTGTGATGTTTTAATGAGATAAACACACTACACTACAGGCAGTGAGGGCTTCCTCACTTCCACTCATACCATGTCAGATGCCAGAGAAAGACTGTAGCAGCAAACATGTAAAGGTACAACAGAAGCAAAAGATATTCTGGGGTCTGTAGTCTTGTAGCCTTGCTTAAGAGTTTGACCTTGATACCACTCTGTACTCTGGCTATGTATCATATACATTCCACACCTGATTCATCCTTTCTTTACTCTTTGACGTGTTTGTTTTTCTCCAAATGTAATACATATTGTTTGGTGGTGCACAGATAAAGTGGGAATGGTATATGGATCAAAAACTTATTTGACCAGCACTCGGGAGGCAGAGCCAGGCGGATCTCTGTGAGTTCGAGGCCAGCCTGGACTACCAAGTGAATTCCAGGAAAGGCGCAAAGCTACACAGAGAAACCCTGTCTCGAAAAACCAAAAAAAAAAAAAAAAAAAAAACCAAAAAAAAACTTATTTGAAGTGTTCTAAATATACACATGTATGTGTGTGTTCATGTATGTCTATGCTTGTGTATGCACATACAGAGGCAGCATGACATTGATATTCGGTGTCTTTCTTGATTGCTCCTTACTTTATTTATATAAAAAAATTTTAATTATATGTACATATGTGTGACTGAGTGGGGGTTTGTGCTCATAGGTGTAGTGCCTGGGTAGAGGCACAGAAGAAGGTACCTGACTCCTGGAACTGATGTTATAGGCAGTTGTGAACCATCTGTTCACATGGTTACTTGGAATCAAACTTGGGTGCTCCACAAGTGAAGTATAGACTCTTAACTGCTGAGCCACCTTTCTAGCCCTACATTTCCTTTTTAAAAGGGTGAATTTATATATTTTTAAATTTTATTTGTAGGTGTATGTGCCTGAATTTATGTGCACCATGTATGTGCAGGTACCCGTGGCCAGAGGAGGGCATTGGACCCCTTAGAGCTAGAGTTACAGATGGTTGTGAGCCACCCAGTGTGGGTGCTGGGAACTGAATCTAGGTCTTCCACAAGAGCATCAAGTGCTCTTAGCTGTTGAGCCATGTCCCAGTCCCTACTTTATTTATTGAGGTGACCTCTCGCTGACCCTGGAGCTTGCCAATTCGTGCAGTCTAGTTACTCAGTTTGGTTTTGGGTTCCCCTGTCTGTGCCCTAAGTGCTGTGATTGCAGGCGACTGTCATACTTAACCAACTTTTACATGGGTTCTGGGATCCTCACACTTGTACGGCAAGCACTTTTATCCACTGAATTATTCCCCAACCTGGTGTCCACTTTATATGAGTGTGTGTGTGTGTGTGTGTGTGTGTGTGTTTTACATGCACATGTGCATGTGTGTATGGTTGTACAAAGACATGGAAGCCAGAGTTCAGCATTAGGTATCTTCCTCAGGCCTTTTGTCTACTTTTTTTCAGGCAGTGCTTCTTGCGGAAGTTCATCGGTTCAGCTAGATTGGCAGGTCAACAAGCCCCAGGAATCTTCTGGGCTCCTCTTTGTGGTGTTGGGATCACAGACGAATGCCACTGTCTAGTTTTTTATATGGGTGCCGAAGATCCAAGTTAGGTCCTCATGTTTGCCTGACAAACACTTTACTGATGGGGGTACTCCCCAGCCTGTAATTGTTCATTTTGTTCACCCTGATTGTTGAAAAGTATTCCATTGCATGTGTCTATATTATAGCTTGTCCACTTTGTTATTAATAAGCATTTGAGTAATTAATATTTTTCATTTTAGTAGTTTTAATAGGAAGTTTCTAGCAGTGAATGTTTTGTATATATTATTGCAAAAGAAGAGGCTAAACTGATTAGTCTCATATTTTGTGAGTTTGATTTTCAGTGGTGTTTGCCATGTTGTATATTCAACAATATGTGTAATCTCCTTAACCATGCCAGTTATGTGAGAGAATAACTTCTAACCAGGCACTAAATCATTCTTCTAAACTGATTACATAGAAATTTAAAAAGTTTTTTTTTTGTGTGTGTGTGTGTGCGCGTGCGTGCATGCGTGTGTGTGTGTGTGTGTGTGTGTGTGTGTGTGTGTGTGTGTGTATGCGTGTGTGTGCGTGTATGCATGTGTGTGCATGTGTGTAAGCCTGAGAACAACTTTGTGGAGTTCTCTCCTGAATTTACAGTTACTGGTTTTTATGATTTTGTCTACAGGGATTGAACTCAGGTCACACTTGTAGACAAGCATCTTTACTCTATGAGCCATCTTGTCAACTCCTGAGTTTAATTGTTAAACAGTAACTTTAAAAATACTTGCAGTGTTTTTATGAACTTACAAGATTTAAGCTAAAATTACAAGTCTAAACCTATTTCCCAATTATACATTTTAATTTTGAGTTTACAAGCAAGTCATTATTATTGGCCATAGTCTTAAGTTTCATGAGCATATAAAAGATAGGTCTTGCATAGCTTTCCTAAAATGAGACCATCAACATCTTTCTTTGATTCTCAAGCATTTGTATAGTTAATGTTGGATTTTTAGTAGTTGATTGTGCTTATTTATTAAGGAAAACTTACCTTTCCAGTAACTCAGTTACTATTGATGAGTATTCTGCTTCGTAGCTGAGATTTGGAGCTGTAGATACTGTCTTGTTATTCACTGTAAACACTGCTGTGTGAGTACATGTGGTATATTGCTCTTGGAACATGCTTGAAGTTACTAATCAGGGGTTTTGATCAGGATACCAGTCCTATTCTTACCAGCCACTTCACTGGAACTCTCAGCTCTTTATATAGTTACTCAGTTAGAAGCTTCATACCATCTAGTGGGGCAGTGTTTCTGTATTCTAAGCCCTTGGAATAAAGCAATATGAACTGCCTAATTCACAGACAGTGAATTTTACAGTGCCTGCTCAGAATGTGCATTTCTTCTCGTGGCATGAATTCTACTGGAATCCAGCTTCAGGGCTATTAAAATACCACCTAATTTGCCATGCCCGCCATGGGTTTAATATAATTGGTAGCTTCTTAATAAAAGGAAATCTAGTGTTTAGTTACATGTATTGATTGATTCGGATTGATTCGGTTTTAAGTATTGATTTGAGTTAGATGAGAGCAGAAAAGATGAATTTGTTATTATTGGTTTTTATGATTTTGTCTATGTATGCAGGGAATTGAAGCCAGGACACTGTGCAGGTTAGACAAGTGCTACAGCACTGAACCACACCCCAGTCCTCAGTTCCTTCTTCTACGTCTGTCCTGACTCTGTCTGCTGAGACCACGTTAGCTTGCACCAGTCAGGTGGGGACTTTCCAGGTGACATTTCCTCCAAGACTCATTTTAACATTCTAAAGTTAAAGCAGATTCTAAGTGAATGAGTGTCTTGCTGACTTCTCCAATTCTGCATACATGAACTATGTTCGTTCAGTCATTAGTTTTCATTCCCAGAATGCCACTGTTTCTCTTCACATTTTTCATTATTTGAATGCTTAAACCCAACATGTCTTCTAACAGCATTGAGCTCCATCCCCATCCTTTACTTAGTGACATCTCAGATACATTTCTTAGCTGTGACTCACAAGAGGCTTATCTTCTCTGACACTTGAACTCAGATAAAATTTTGACTTTTCCAATGCTGGGGTCAAACCTAGGGTTTTGTCAGTTGTCTCTGTGTAGCTGGGTTTTCATTTTTTTTTTTTGTATCTCTTTTAAATGATTTCCATTCCGTTATGAGACCAGTATTTGCTCAGGGAAACTGAGTGCTGCATGCTGCTGCTGTGCTACCTTCTAACATTGCACAAGTGATTGGCAGCCTAGAGGAGCTAGATAGATATGGTGTCAAGGATGTAGTAAATGTTATAATCATTGTGTACAGAGGGAGTCATAAACCCTTGAGAAAGATAGGAGAAACATTTCAGAAGAGATACCTGGACTGGTTTCCTGGATTAGTAGTTCTTGAGGGAGTGAAGGGCATTTCAGAGAAGGGACATAGAGCGGTACAAAGATAAGCAGCCATAAAAGGGCATGATATCCCAGGAGTAGTGATAATATTTTTGTGTCTGGGAATAGCTAGAGAGTAAACAGGCTTTTTTTTTTTTTAAGATTTATTTATTATTATGTATACAGTGTCATGCCTGCAGGCCAGAAGAAAGCACCAGATTTCATTACGAATGGTTGTGAGCCACCATGTGGTTGCTGGGAATTGAACTCAGGACCTTTGGAAGAGCAGGCAGTACTCTTAACCACTGAGCCATCTCTCCAGCCCAGTGAGCAATCTTTAAAGATGTTGTTGTTATTTTATGTGTATGGGTGTTTTGCCTGCATGTATATCTGTGTACCATGTGCAGGGTGTCCACAGAGGCAAGTGTGAGCAATTTAAAAGCAGAATGTAGAGTGGCAGCATGAAATGTAGAAAATACTGTTTACCCTGGTAGTTCCCATTGATGCTGCTTGCTTTCGGCTGTTGCCTGTAGCTTTCCTGCACAGCTTTGCTTCAGTCACATAGATACAAAAACCCTTATGCTTTTCTACTTCTGCCTGGTGGTCGTCTCTGCCATCTTCCAGAGAATTGGAAGTTTGCATGCCACCACAGTGAAGCCACCTACTCTCAGCCAGAAAGGAGCACTGTGTGTCCATTGTCTTAGACTGCTCGTAACTCACCGTGGCTGTAGTTAGTGCTAGAACTAGGTGACCGACTTTCTTACTTTGCTGTATGCTTAACTTTGCTTACGAAGTTGATGTTTGAGAACCATACAGTGGAGTTAAAACAAAACAAAACAAACCCTCATGATGTTTTAATTAAGTCTATCATTTTATGTTGGGGCTTTTTCATAGCTCATAGCTGTTCTGGGGACATGAGGCCCAGGGCTGCAAGTTGGACACATCTGGATTCTAGTGTTTCAAATACTGTTTGATGACCAAAAACAAGTTACTGAAAGTTCCTGACCTGTTCTTTTTTTTCCCTTTGTATTAAATAGGTGTAAAGACAGCTATATTCAGAGCTAACATAAGAAGGAAATAGATCCTGATTATAAACCTCATAGCTTTACAGTATGGTGTAACACCGTGGAACTATTGAGTAAAACTGGTAGAAAGTAGTGCTGGACTAGGGCGTAGAGAGATACTCAGTGGCAGCAATACACTTGCAGTAGAGAAAACAAACAGCTAACAGATGTCACCCTCTGCCCCTGTGACATTGGGCAGTACTGCAGAGCAGACACTGCAGTTCTCCTATGTTGCAAGCCATTGTCAGGATCATGGACATCATCCTCACCAGTGATACTATTTACTGTCATTGGAAATTCTTGGTGGCGCTGAGGAGCCACGGCTCATTGTTGCCACTGTGTGAAATGTTCTTTGAATAAATATTCTTGTGTTAGAGGCAAGTTAATTGATAAAATAATTTTTAAAATTTTGTGCTTATAAGACTAACATGTATAAAACTAGGAAAAGTTATACAACAGATAACATTTACCAAGGTTTAGGTAAATTCCTTTGGGTAGCTCTTATTCCCTCTCGGAGTCCCTTTAAAATGTGGACAGAGATATGTGAGCCCCCCTGTTTGGGATGCACATCTCTATTCCCTGTCCCCCTTTCCCCTTCTCCACTCTGCCCTGCTGTTACCTATCACTGCTGAACTCCACTTAGACCCACCTCTCTGGAGGGTGTGGTGGGCCTTTGTTTCCTTTTTCCAGTGCTAATCTCTGGGTTTGGGGAAGAAGGTTGGTGAGAGAGAGCAAGTCGACTTTTACAGCACTGACCTCAAGTATTGTATTCCTCGTTCAGTAGATGAGTCTTCCACTCTTGACCTCTGCTCATGCCTCAAAGTAGTGCTTGTGTGTGGATAGCTCTACTGGAATATCCTTGGAGTGCTTCTGCAAAATGTGGATTCTGAGCTCCCACTGCCAGAAATTCTAGTCATAGGTTAGGTTTACGGGGGCATCCTAATGGTGCAGTTGAAGTGAGCGATGTTTATATAGCTGATGTGATTGAGTCCTCTAAACTCTGTGTGTGTGTGCCTCCATGAAGAAGATGTTGGGTGTCTTTCTCTATTGCTGTCCACTTTACCGCCTTGAGGCAGGGTTTCCTATCCACCTGTTTCTACCCCTCAGTGTCGGGTCACAGGCATACCATCATTCCTGGCTTTTATGTGGATGCTGGGAAATTGAATCCAGGTCCTCTCTCTTGCCTTCACAGCAAGTACTTTTTTCAAATGAGCCATCTCCTAAGTCCCTGTTCCAAACTTTGTGAGGCTTATTTCCCCCACTTTGGGTTCCTGGAAATAAAGGTAACAATCTCAGCTACCTGTTACAAAGTAGAAGGAACTGCTGCTGATTATTAATAATACTGTAGGTAAAAAAGGAAACAGCTTTCTAAACAAGAATATTGACTATGTCGGGTAAGTATAGTGTTCAGTTTTGTCCTTTGTAGGCCTTTGCTTGGATGGATGGTCTAGCCCTGAAGGACAGCTTTGAAGGACAACTAGGTCTTGATATCTGTAGGGACTGCCTGCCTTGCTGAGGGTTGAAGACAACTTTCTTTGTTTTGTTCAGCTTTACAATTTCTGCAGAACTGCAAGGTTCTTCCTGAAGGCCTTTGCTCACTTACTGAGTCATCAGTTCAGGAAACTTCAGATCCACTTCCTCTTCCAGTTGCTTGAACAAGAGGGGGAGCAGTGGAAGTCAATTCCATTTTCCAGTTGGTACCTTCCAGAATCACTCCATGGGTAGATTACACCAGACAGTGAAGGGGACAAGAGCCATGGGTCTAAGTACAGTTGAGGGAACACAAGGAAAATCTAGATTGTCTGCTTCCTTAGCTGACACTTCCCTGATGCTGATTTGGGTTGTTTTTCAGGACAGAGTAAGGTACTTGAACCCTTTTAGATCTTCCCCAAGGTAGGTGCCAAGCTTGTATAGGGGTGGGTGGGTGTCTGCTCTAGACCAAGGTATGCATGACTAATACTCGTATTTACAGTTCCAGAGACACTCAAACACCAATGTAATTCTAATTGGCATAATTTGGGGTGGTAGTTAAGAACAGTGTTGAGTTAAGGGCCTAGTGTAAGTGGTGATCACCAGGTTATTCTGTCAGTTTGAAAGGCTAGTGTTGCCTCACCTACTCCAGTTTTCTCTTCTTAGACCCCCTTCCTTGTTTCTTTGTGTACAAGGATGTTCCCTATATCTTTCCTTTTTTTTTTTTTTTAAATTTCAGACACTGTTTTCAAACCTTGATCCCACCCTGCAAATTTATAAAAGATTTTGGCTGTGGAGAGTTAAATACGTACTTGGTTTGTTGTATGTTTGAAGCTGTGATGGTAACTGACTTCTGTCTTGAAAAAGATGTTAGAAACTCCATTTTCCTTTTCTGGTAACAAAATCTCATGGAATTCCTTTAAGCATATGCAAGATGACACTGGAGTTCCAGGGCTGAGCAACACATTGCCTCGGGTTCAGGGAGTTGTGGGGACTATACTACTGGGTTCATGGTGTTTGCTAAGAGGCTCCTCCTTCTCGTTTTCTTCTGTGTGACTCCTGAGTGTATTCTGTTTGTCTCTCCTGTCTGTCTCTCCATGGGTACCCATGGCTGGTTTTGTATATGTGTTCTGTAAAATATACAGTTACTTCGTGTTTTTTTCTTCTCTGAAATGCTGTTATATCCTGGGTCTTATTTCCCCTTTTCTTTGTACTTAACACTGTGTTTCTGGTTTTTTTTTTCTGATTCATTTTTCTTGTTTTAAATTAATTTTTTAGTTAGTATATAAAAATAATAATTTCCTCATAAGATTTTCACACATATATCATTGTATATTACTTTTGTATACCTCTTACCCTCCAGTGCCCTCTCTACCCCTTGCCAAATAGTCTCCTTTCATCTCTCATTTAAATCTGGATTCTGCCTAGAGAAAAAAGTCACTATTCTAAAATCTGTGTGCCAATCTACTTAAGTGGTTCTGATCATTGTGTAATATTTCACAGATATTTCCACTTTCTTTCTCCATTCTAGTAACAGTGCTCCAGGAAATGGAGCAAACATGTTCCCTTATGGAACAGGGCATAACTTTGTCTGAAGCATATGCCTAGGAGTTACTGCTGGATTTCCAGTTGACATAACTTGTATATACTTAGCACAGGATTTTTCTGCAGAGTTGCTTACTAGGAACACTTGTGTTCCTCTTTGTGTGTCTTTAAAAACCTTTAAAAAAGATTTAATTTATTTTTATTTTATGTGAATGGATGTTTGACCTTCATGTATGGCTGTATAACGTACATGCAATGCCTATAGAGACTGGAGGAGGGCATTGAAGTCCTTGAAACTGAAGTTAACCAGTGGTTGTGAGCCTCCGTATAGGTGCAGGGAATCAAACCTGGGTCCTCTGGAAGAGCAAGTGCTCTTACCTGCTGGGCATGGCAGCACATGTCTGTAATCCCAGAGCTTGGGAGACCAAGGCAGAAGGATCAGGGGGTAGAAGACAGTCTTAGGCTGCATGAGACCATAAGTTTTCTGAGGCTGACTACCTGTATGTTCACAGTGCAGGTGACCATGTCTGCACTCTTTCCACCAGTAACTTGAATAAACTGCAGGTACTGGGGAAGGTTCAGTTGTGTTGGCTTTGTCTGTCCTGCACCTCACAGTGTCCCCAGGTCATTGATTGGATGCTTTCTACAGTTCCATTTCTGTGATGACTTAGACTTAGGGTTTTGCAAGTAGAGGTTCTCTCAGGAATATGCAGAGATAGAAGTGTCCATGGTCCTGCACAGAAAGTGAAATTAATGCACCTTGAGACTGTTTCCCATGGTTCCTTCTCTCTGGAAAATACAAGCCTAATCAGATAAAGGTAGGGTGGTGAATTTTATATCAGGCAACAGGAGATAGTATATGATTCAGATGCTGACCAAAGCCTAATGATGTTCAGTTGATTTTCTAAGTCAGATCTTACATCTCACAACCAGGAGTAATAGACTGTTAAGGTTTTCTCTGAAATAACTCCAACTATTATACACAGAACCACGCTATTTGTATTAACTCCCTATTTGAAAGGGGATTTGTTTACTGTTAGAGTCAGGCAGTTTATATTGTACACATTTTTGAAAGCTTTCTTACTGAGTTTTTAAATAATTTTGTAGGATTGGCAGGCTAGATATGAAGATGACTTTAAATTTATTTCAAAAGACCTACATTTTTTTAAGTTAAACTTAGAATATA
Source organism: Peromyscus californicus insignis (assembly GCF_007827085.1). NCBI lineage: Eukaryota > Metazoa > Chordata > Mammalia > Rodentia > Cricetidae > Peromyscus > Peromyscus californicus. Next base: position 53,218,041 of record NW_026294595.1, read on the forward strand.
GTATTATACCTTCCTCCCCTATCAATCTTTAGATTTCTAGTGAGAACTCCATTTTTTTGTTTTTTGTTTTTTTGTTTTTCCAGACAGGGTTTCTCTGTGTAGCTTTGCGCCTTTCCTGGAACTCACTCTGTAGTCCAGGCTGGCCTCAAACTCACAGAGATCCGCCTGGCTCTGCCTCCCGAGTGCTGGGATTAAAGGCATGTGCCACCGCCGCCCGGTGAGAACTCCATTTTTTTTTTTTTTTAATAAATAAAGAAGTTGGTGGGAATAGAATTTTATTTGTAGGATTTCCCTCAGTTATAGCCCCTCCTATCCCCCATCCCACTGACCTTGGTCTATGGGAATTTTTCAGAGTGTATCTTTTCAAGAGGAAAGAGAGAGAGAGAGAGAGAGAGAGAGAGAGAGAGAGAATTTGCTGTCTTTCTCATCACTTTTGGTTTGGTTTTGGTTTTTCAAGACAGGGTTTCTCTGTGTAGCCCTGGCTGTCCTGGAACTCACTGTAGACCAGGCTGGCCTCTAACTCACAGAAGTCTGTCTGCTTCTGCCTCCCGAGTGCCTAAGTCTTGTCATTTCTTTTCTTTTCTTCTTTCAGATCAAGCTCCAAAATTTTATTTTCCTCTTAAGGCATATATAGGTGAGGGCAAGGGGAAGTGCAAGCATGATTATTTCACACGCTCTCTCTTAGGTTGTACCAGCCTTGAAGCAGTTAATCACAATCCAGAGAATAAAGATCTTTATTAGAAAATCTTGAGGAGGGTTAGAATTTGTGCACACTGCGTGCATGTTCGGTAGGTTTGAAAGTGGCTAACACTGAGGCTCCCCTGGCCAGCACTGAGTCTTTACTGGCTAACACTGAGGCTCCCCTGGCCAGCACTGAGTCTTTAGTGGCTAACACTGAGGCTCCCCTGGCCAGCACTGAGTCTTTACTGGCTAACACTGAGGCTCCCCTAGCCAGCACTGAGTCTTTACTGGCTAACACTGAGGCTCCCCTGGCCAGCACTGAGTCTTTACTGGCTAACACTGAGGCTCCCCTGGCCAGCACTGAGTCTTTAGTGGCATTCTTCTCACTCTTCCAAAAGCTGTTTCTCACTTTAAACTGGACAGATAGGCCAAAGCTTACCTTCATCTGAACTGAGTAAGAAGTTAAGACATCTTTCATTAGAATTTTATCAGAAAAGCTTTAAAAGTTATTAGCTAACCGATCTTAAAAAGTTGTTAACCCAGAGTGAAAGTAGGTGAACTAACTTGTTCCTTTTCCTGATGTTTACATGGGAATACCATTCTTAGAAAAAGTAATGGTAGAAGCCACGCACTTAGACTCAGGAAGCTTGTAACTTACTATTGAAGAGGAGTGGGGATGTGACGATTAGTCTCCAGGTACAGACTCAGAAGTGAGCCCACCTGTTTAAGACTAAATAAAGGAACTCCCTATGGATTAGTAATAACAGTACTAGTCTAAACATTTCACTTAATGATCGAGTAACAGGCCTGGGGAGTGGGAAAATGGAGTTTGCAAACTACACATCTCCTAGGAGAATACTGCCACCTTGTGTATATGTGATGCTAGTTTTTATTTTTATATTCTATTTTGTTGCAACAAATAATTTTTCTTTTTCATATTTGTACTACTTGGTTCTGCAAGTTTGTAAAATTTTTTTTTTAATAGAGTAAAATCAAGCCAACCCTCTTCTTTTTGGCAGTAGGAAGTGTTGGGTTTTGAAGACATCAGATTGGGTGTAGTTAGCTCCAGGAATTGAGAGATGATACTCATTTACCTCTGGTTTTGTTGTGAATGATTTCCTTTTATTAGGATATTTGGGAAAGCAGAGGACTTTTAGAATTCTTTATTGTAGTTTTCCTGGTGCCCTGGGATTAGTATTCCAAACGGTGGAGTTTACTATGTGATGGGGAGGGTATTAGGTACCTGGCTTATTGATACAGCCACTGTCCTTGATTCTTAAATGTTTCCTTCAGGCCCAGTGCAGAATGACCACAGTAAGAACATAGAATAGTGCCTTGAGGAAGTATTAAAGTGGTGAAAAGAGGGCTCTTTAAATTATTTTGGGTACCTGAGGGTGCAATTTAGTGGGTTTCGGATATTGTCATGAGACTGGGAGACAGACGTGGATACTCATAACTCAGCCATGTGATCATGGCCTCTCTCAGGAAAACTTCTTTATCTGGAAAAGGTGGGACAGATCAGTTTTTAAGGATCAAATTTTGTAACATGTGGGAGCTTTACTCTCATTTGCAAATGTTAAACCTGTGATCCATATCAAGGTACTTGGCAGTCTTCTACACGGAGCATTATTAGGATCAAGCACTTAATAAAAGCTGTTTTGGCTCACAGTTTGGAGGCATCTTTCTGTGACTGATACCTGTTGTTTTGGGCCACTGGCGAGGCAGCACATCACACTAAGCAGCGTGTGGCCGAGCAAACTAGTCATTCTATGCCTGGGCTATAAGAAAGAGACCGGGGATGCACAGTTCCCTTTTAGGACATGCCCCTAATGACTCTAGACTTCCTACTAGCCCTCAGCTACTAAAGGCTTTGTCATCTTATAACACCTTGCCTGGGGAACCAAGCTTTTAACACAAGGGCTTTTGGGGAATGTTCCTGGTCCAAACTTTTGCAAAAAGAATTTCCTGATTGGGATAAAGAGAAAGGAAGTATTATTCATTAGCTTACTTTCGAAAGCTTGCAGATTCTTTAGGATAGTTTCTACTTTGAAATGGCAGGCCAAATATTCTGCAGCATTCAAATCTCCTTGTTTGTATAGTACTATAGTTTCTACCTTATTTCTTTGAGAAAGGGACTCTCACTAAACCTGGAGCTAGACTGGTGTGAAACTTCTGTGAAAACCCCAGCTGTCTTCCTTTTCCTGCTTCCCTCCTCCTCTTCCTCCCAGTGCTGGGGTTACAGGAGGGTGGCCCAGCTGGCTTTTTGTGTGGTCCCTGGGCTCTGAACTCAGGTCCACCCCCCCCCCCCCCCATGCATCAAGTGTTCTTACATACTGAGCATCTTTCCAGCCCTGAGCTGTGAAGTTTTTCTGTAAAGGTCCTAGAAGTCTATTCTAAACTGTCCTCTACATGATGTAGGAATGTTGTGGGAATAGGAGAAATATTAAGCCAGGTGAGGCCCACACCTTTAATCTCAACATAGGCAGATAGATCTTAGTGAGTTTGAAGCCAGCCTGGTCTACATAGCAAATTCCAGGACAGCAAGGGCTATGTAGAGACTCTGTTTCAAAATAGAAATAAGAATTAGACATTAATGTGACCCATTTATAGATCTTATCTTTGGGTTGATGCTTTTGAGATGTTTTGAGCAGTTTGTTTTTTTTATAGAGACTGTATTTTTATTGATAGCAAACCATGATTTTATTATTTCTGCCTTTTGAGATAGAGGCTCACTATGTAGCCTAGGCTAGCCTTGAACTTGTCATCCTTTTGCCTCTGCTTCCCTAGTTCTAGGAAACCATGATTTCAAAGAGAAAATTCTTGGTTTCTTTGTCTCAACTCTATGTGTAGAAGCTTTTGTACTTTTTGGTTACTTGTATCTGATTCATTGTACTATATTCCTGTTGCAATTGTTTGAAAAGCCTTTGGCCTCGGACAATAATTGCCATAAAAATTTACTTCTCAGTTTTTGTTTTCTTCTTCCTTGAGAATTATGGAGAATTTGAAGAGTACTTTCTAGTGAGAACATCTTTGTTAATTCTGAATTATTGATTTATTATAATTCAAAAAGAGGTGGGTTCTCTAGCTGGGTACAGTGGCAAGCTTATTTTGAATTAATATGGCATGTAGCCTTTTTGAATAGAAAACAGTTTTCATTTCAAACTGCATAGCTGAAACATTTGCCACTAATTTATTTCAGTAGCTAAGATCACACCATGCACCCTTGTAACACTAAAACCAACACCATACTTAAGTATGGCTCTGCACATGCCCAGACCAGTGTATTTCTGGTATAATGTGCATTACTGATTTTGATGAAAGTGGTTTTTGAAATTATGAAGATTCATAATTTGGAATGAAAAAAGAAATATTGAAAGCTGATATAATCATTAGTGGTTATCTCTAGGTCAAGATTGATATTTACATTGAGGCTGAAGAGTGTAGATGGTTTATAAACCTAGCACTGATTTTTCTATGTCTTTTTATAGTTTCAAAGTACCAATACTTGGGTTCTGTGGTTCTTCACTCTCTTCTCTAGTTTCTGTTTATTAATTTCGTCCCTGGTCTTTATTCTTTTCCTCATCTACTGTTTTCAGGCTCGGCCTGTTGTTTCTTCCCTGAGGAGTTAGTTCCTTAAATCTCAATATTCTGCAGTTTCGATGTCAACACAGACAGCTGCTGCTCCTGGAACCATCTTTGCTCTATGCCAGAGGTTTTGATAAAGTTTGGTTTTTTTGTTTTCATTTGACTCTAGGAATTTTAAAATTTCCTCCTTGATTTCTCTAGTTACCCACAAAATGCATTGTTCAATCTCCATGTGTTTGTATAGTGTCTATAGTTTCTCTTGCTATCACTATAAGCCAATAAGATATAAAAGATTGTTTTGTTTTTAATATGTTAAGACTTGATTTATGGCCTAAAATGTAGCACTTTTATTTTAAATCTGCTTTATTAACATTTCTGCTAGTAGTTGAACTACCTTATTATATATTGGTCTTATTCATTATAGCAGAAAATTAAAAATTCTGATGTTTTTCTAACACGTAAAAGTCAGCTTCCTGTTCTTAGTTTTAACTGCAGAGTTATTTAGGCCATCTTATGATTTATTTACTTACACTATTAGAGACCAGACCCAGGATTTTGAGCATGGCGGGCTCTATCCCATACTTTAAACTTAGTGTACAAAATGAAACATTTATCTTATAAGCACACTTCTTTTCATCTGTCTTTGAATCAATTAAATTTATTGATCTTAGCTCACTGTATAGCATCCTCTGCTTATTACAGTGATTTTTACATTTGGAATTGTTAATATGTAGGCATTTTAATATGTTCTCATTTTTATTTCAACTGATTGTTTAAGTGGTTGTGAAAATGAAAAGCCATTGATACACTGGTTTTTTTTTTTTTTTTTTTTTTTTTTGGTTTTTCGAGGCAGGGTTTCTCTGTGTAGCTTTGTGCCTTTCCTGGAACTCGCTTTGTAGACCAGGCTGGCCTCGAACTCACAGAGATCCGCCTGGCTCTGCCTCCCGAGTGCTGGGATTAAAGGCGTGCGCTACCACCGCCCGGCCCATTGTTTGGTTCTGAAATGCTTAGAAAATGGTTTTTTTTTTTTTTTTAAAGAGCTGAAATTATTTTCAGTTTGTGTGTGTGTGTGTGTGTGTGTGTGTGTGTGTGTGTGTGTGTGTGTGTGTGTATGAGAGAGAGAGAGAGAGAGAGAGAGAGAGAGAGAGAGAGAGAGAATATTAATACTAGTTTTAAGAGATAAATTCAACATGAAAAAACTGAAACAAGGGGGAATATGATTTTTTTTTCTAGTGACTTTTACTTTACTGCTGCAATGATGAGTACATGGATTTGGGTGTTTGGGGAAAAGTAGTAGAGTAAGAAAAAGGGCTGAGGTATTCAGAGGTTGGCATATGAAAGTCTGTATAAGTGAGTTGATCTTGGGGTTTGTCTTAGTGGTTTTACACATTTTCTTAGTATTAAAGTGTGGAAATGATGGTGATTGCTGATAGTATGATGTCATGTACATAGCAGAGAGATCTATATGTGTATGTGTATATATATATGTATATGAGAGAGAGAGAGAGAGTGCACAAGAGTGGTGTGTGTGGGTATGTGACATGCACATGGCATCCAAAGGTGTTGGGTTCTCCAGGTGGTTGTGAACCAGCACATATGGGTCCTGGTTGCTAAACTCAAATCCTCTGTAAGAGCAGTACATACTTTTAACTGCCGAGCTATCTCTAGCACCAGCATAGGTCCTGTATGTGTATATATATATGTGTATGTTTTTCTTCTCACTAGACAAGAAGTTTTGAAATGGAATGGATGGGGCTATAATGATTCCAAGTTCCTCTTCAATAAGAAGGGCCAGGTTGAGCTGACTGGGAAAAGGTAACCCTGCTTTTTAAGTTCATTTTATTCTTTCTTTTTCTCTTCCTATATTTTTTAAACATAAAAAAGGGAATGATAATATGATGTCCCCTCCTCTAAGCAAAAACTTACCAGCATTTTGCTATAATTCCTTTATATCTTATATTTTAAATTCTGATGGCATCATGATACCGATTCTTTTATATCTTAAAATAAGCCCTAATATAATTTTTCATAAATTTTAATTAATATCACACTTCTAAAGTAACAAAGCTTGTTATAATATCTAATTCCTTAGTCCATAGTCTCATTGCCCCTGTTGTCTTACAAATGATTTCTATAGATAGTTTTCTGAATCAGGATCCAAAGAGTTATCCATCCCATGCCACCCCTGGTCCTCCATGCTTTTGAGTTATTGGAAATGACTTTCTATTTAAGTCTAGTAATTTACATCTGGGTTTGGGTTATAATGAAAAGTAACACCTTTAAGGTTATTAGGACAGCATTAATTAAGAGCAAAGAGGATGTAGTGGTGCTGTTAGAGACTTTAGAACAATGAGTCTTAACCTTAATGCTGCAACCCTTTAATACAGTTCCTTATGTTGTGGTGACCCCCAACCATAAAATAATCTTGATTGCAACTTCATAACTGTAATTTGCTGCTGTTATGAATCATAATATAAATATGCTCTTGAAGGTGGGCATGGGGAAGGTGGGTACTTGGCATATTCATTTTAGGGGTAGGCAGTTCTCCCCTCTCCAAAGCTCACACAAGAATAAATCCCCAAATATGGAAATAGGATCTGGGTACTCTGGAATTAAATATGTAGTATACAAGCAGTTTTGTTAATGAAACTTAGGAACTGCTTCATCATTCCTAGAAGCAGAATATAAACTTCACGTTTAGATAAAGATACCTCTCTCTAGCATTCTTTATCTACTTTGTACCGTAGGTACCCTCTTAGTGGCTTGGCTTTACCAACTTTGAAAGACTGGATCCAAAACACCCTTGGAGTAAGTCTGGAGCATAAAACTACCTCTAAAGTAAGCAAACAATAGTTATAAATGTTCAGTTGTGCTTTTTATGCCTACTCAATTAGATATTATCATAACTTGTTACATTGTTTGGTACAGTTTGTTGTGAAGCCTGTTTACTGGTCTTGTTAAGATCAGTTTTCTAGTGTTGATAGAGGTCTAGATCCCAACCTCAGTATTTGCTAGATTTATCGGGCGGACTTGCTTCTTTCTGTGCCTCGGTGATTCTAAATTGAGGTGAGTGTAAAGACTGATCTACTTTGTACAGTGTGGCAGTGAATGCAAGCTAATTCGTTATATGAGAGCTGTTGGTTTTACAGAAGAGGCTGATTTTAAAATAATAGGCTGATATTAATCTAGGATAAATGTGTGTTATTTCAAGGTGAAAATATATTTTAATATTATTCCATATCATTTTTAGTGTTAGAACAGATAGAGAATACTTGAAGAATTACTAAAATGTGAAAATTTGAATAAGAATCAAGATTTTTAATTAGTTTTTGTAATTTCACTTTTCAGAACATGGTATTAAAAATTTTTAAACTGATCTTGTGTCAGTGCCCCACACCTGAAATCTCAACACTTGGGTGGTAAAGGCAGGAGGATTCTAAGTTTGAGATCAACCTGAGCTACATAATGGGTCCTGACTTAAGAAAAGAATAAAACTGGACCAAGCAGGAAATCTTCAAAAAAACAAAAACAAAAAACAAAACCATAAACTTTATGCATTTGAAACCAATGAAATATTTGGCATTTCTTCATATTGTCATTATTCTTACTGTTACTTTACTATACACAAAGCAGTCATCTCGTCTCTCCAATTGGATATTCTGGTCCATAAATATGTACTGTCTTTTTTTTTTTTTGGTTTTTCGAGACAGGGTTTCTCTGTGTAGCTTTGCGCCTTTCCTGGAACTCGCTTTGGAGACCAGGCTGGCCTCGAACTCACAGAGATCCGCCTGGCTCTGCCTCCCGAGTGCTGGGATTAAAGGCGTGCGCCACCACCGCCCGGCCAATACTGTCTTATGGACTGTATTCAGCAGTTAATTGCTTCTAAGAGCTGGAGCAAAGTAGTCAGGAGCTACTTTTGCAGAGAACCTAGCTTTAGTTCCCAGAACCCACATGATGGCGTACAACAGTTTGTAACTGCAGTTCTGTTTTTAATAGTTTAAGATGCCGGCCAGCTGTTTGTTGGAATACTCTTGGTTATTTCCTTTTAGTAACTATAGGATAACTTTTATGAAGGCAAGACCACCCCACCTCATCCCCAGTAACTCTAATTGCTGTTTCCATGGTATTTAGATCAGAGCCTGGCTTTTTTGAGTAAAAATACTTATCTGAATGAATACAGTACCTTAAGAGACTAAGAAAGTATAGAAATACCAGACTTTTTTGTTTACATTTTCTTAAATATTCTTTATCCCAAATACTATATTAACTTTCTTTATATTCAGTTTTATATGTTTGATATGCTCTTAGGTGCTTTTCACAAAAATTAGTTTACTTGATCTGCTTTCCATATAGTAGTTGTGCACATTTGGTTGTTAATCTTATTAATATGTGTGGAAACCAAGGCTCATGAAAGTTGAATGACATGCACTGTGTGGTTTTAACTTTACAGTTGAAGATTGAGTTTCAAGATACTAGCTGAAATTGAGTACCAAGTTTATAATTAAGTCATGCTTTTTATTCATGTATTTTATGTATATGAGTGCTCTGCCTTCATGCACACCAGAAGAAGGAATCTGATCCCATCACAGATGGTTGTGAGCCACCATGTGGCTGCTGGGAACTGAACTCAGGACCTCTGGAAAAGCAGTCAAGTGCTCTTAATTGCTGAGCCTTCTCTCCAGCCCCAAGTGATGCATTTTTTTTTTTTTTTTTTTGGTTTTTCGAGACAGGGTCTCTCTGTGTAGCTTTGCGCCTTTCCTGGAACTCACTTGGTAGCCCAGGCTGGCCTCGAACTCACAGAGATCCGCCTGGCTCTGCCTCCCGAGTGCTGGGATTAAAGGCGTGCGCCACCACCGCCCGGCAAGTGATGCATTTTTAAACTGCCCAATAATAATAGTTTTATTACTGAGTATAAGAGTTTCTGTGCAACATTTTAAAATGGCCATTAAAGAATAAGAGATGGAAAATTTTATCTACAGGTGAAAATTTTTGATGTAAAACACACCTAGTATCTTTAGTCTAAACCGAAGGTTTGAGGCTTCCTTGTCTTCTCTGTTGTTGATTGCAGTCTTCATTGTCAATTACAAAGGGAACCATAGAAACAAAGAGAAAGCATAGTCTCCCTGTTACACAGATAAGATGAGATGATTAACCAATGATTTGTCCTTTGCTGCTGTTACCAAGTTGGACTCTATTGATACTTTCCTATATATTTATCATATGTTGAATGTTAAAAAAATCTACGTCTTATAATCATTCTCCAACCAGAGGGGATCAAAATTCATTATTTAGAAATAAGTCAAAGAAACCAATTTTATTTTTTAGGCATCCTTAAATCCTAGTGAAGCACCTCCTTCTATTGTAAATGAAGATTTCCTTCAGGAACTTAAAGAAACTAGTATTTCCTACTCACAGGAAGCAGATGATCGAGTGTTCAGAGCTCACGGTAGGTTGCTTCGACTGGGGCTATTCACACTGGTGCTGCTCACACTGGCATTGCTCAAGCTGGTGCTGTTCACATGGACTTCTCATGTTGGTGATACTCACACAAGGGCTGCTCACATTTGTGCTGGTTACACTGGTGTTCCTCACGCTGGTGCTGCTCACATTTGTGCTGGTTACGCTGGTGTTCCTCACACTAGGGCTGCTCACATTTGTGCTGGTTACACTGGTGCTCCTCACACTAGGGCTGCTCACATTTGTGCTGGTTACACTGGTGTTCCTCACACTAGGGCTGCTCACATTTGTGCTGGTTACACTGGTGTTCCTCACACTAGGGCTGCTCACATTTGTGCTGGTTACACTGGTGTTCCTCACGCTGGTGCTGCTCACATTTGTGCTGGTTACACTGGTGTTCCTCACGCTGGTGCTGCTCACATTTGTGCTGGTTACACTGGTGTTCCTCACACTAGGGCTTCTCACATTTGTGCTGGTTACACTGGTGTTCCTCACACTAGGGCTGCTCACATTTGTGCTGGTTACACTGGTGTTCCTCACACTAGGGCTGCTCACATTTGTGCTGGTTACACTGGTGTTCCTCACACTAGGGCTGCTCACATTTGTGCTGGTTACACTGGTGTTCCTCACACTAGGGCTGCTCACATTTGTGCTGGTTACACTGGTGTTCCTCACACTAGGGCTGCTCACATTTGTGCTGGTTACACTGGTGTTCCTCACACTAGGGCTGCTCACATTTGTGCTGGTTACACTGGTGTTCCTCACGCTGGTGCTGCTCACATTTGTGCTGGTTACACTGGTGTTCCTCACGCTGGTGCTGCTCACATTTGTACTGGTTACACTGGTGTTCCTCACACTAGGGCTTCTCACATTTGTGCTGGTTACACTGGTGTTCCTCACACTAGGGCTGCTCACATTTGTGCTGGTTACACTGGTGTTCCTCACACTAGGGCTGCTCACATTTGTGCTGGTTACACTGGTGTTCCTCACACTAGGGCTGCTCACATTTGTGCTGGTTACACTGGTGCTCCTCACACTAGGGCTGCTCACATTTGTGCTGGTTACACTGGTGTTCCTCACGCTGGGGCTGCTCACGCTGGGACTGCTCACATTGGCTTCTGTCTTTGTGTAGAAGCTTCCTGTAAATTAAATTGTTTTGCATTTTTCTTTTTAAATCACAAAACAGGTCATTGTCTTCATGAGATATTTTTGCTCAGGGAAGGGATGTTGGAGCGGATTCCTGATATAGTTGTTTGGCCAAGTAAGTTGTTTTAACTCTTTATATCATTTTAGTATAGTTTGTTTCCAAATACGTTATCAGTTCTCTGAAGAATTTATTTAATTATGTGACTTTCTTAGTGATAATGAAACCTAATTTTCCTTTGAATGAGGACAAGTTTTGAGAGAAAGTTGCAGTGTGCAGCAATACATTGTGAGGCGTGGTGGCAATCTAAGGCTGTTCCAAGATGTGGAGATGGTCGTTTCCTGTTGTAGTTTGGAGTTCCACACATGTGCATACAGCATACACACCAATGGAATCTACTGGAGTTGTCTTTAAATCTGTTTCATCTGAATCTTAATTAGACTGTATGGAACGTTCCTGATTTGCGATCAGGCAAGGGCCCATCAGGCAGGGCTTTTTACCATTGTGAATGTCAAATAGTGTAGATGTCTTTTGTTTCCATGTACTTCTGTAACCCATGTTTCCACTGGTGTGTGCATATAAAACCCAAAAATTAACTTTGGAGGCTAGTGAGAAGGCTCAGCAGGTAATGGTGCTTGCCTTATAAACATGACAACCTCAGTTTAATCTCCTGAATTTGATCCCTGGAGCCTACATAAAGGTGGAAGAAGAAGGGTCCTCTAACCTCTACACATGTACTCCCCATCATACACACACACACACACACACACACACACCACCACCACCACCACCACCACCACCAACAACAACAACAACAACAACAACAACAACATTAATTTTTTTTTTTAAATTGGGGCTGGAGAGATACCTCAATGGTTAAAAACACTGACTGCTCTTCCAGAGGACCCAGACTCTATTCCCAGCATCCACATGGCAGCTTATACCATCTGTTAACTCCAGTTGCAGGAGATCCAACACCTTTTCTGCCTTCTGCGGGCACTGCATACACATGATATACAGACATACACACAGGCAAAACACTCATACACATGAAATAAAATTGAAAATTAAAAGAAAAATGTACCCTTACTTGAGCTAGATATCATGAATCCTTGTAATCTCAGCACTTGAGTAGCAGAGGCAAGAGGATCAGGAATTCCAATTCATCTTTGGCTATATTGTGAGCTTAAGGTCAGCCTGTCTCAAAAACGAAGTCCCAAAGCAAATTTTCCACTTACTAAGTATTTATGCATTATTTTCAGTTTGCTACATACTTCAGCTAGGTACTGAGGATAAAAAAAGTTGAGAAGAAAAATCCCTGTTTTAAAGTGCAGTGGGATATAGTGAAGGAAGAAAGTAAGTATGTAATATACTGTATAGTGCTAACTGTTACAGAGAACTATGAAAACAGATGCCATATAAAAGGGTGGGTGCTGAGACAAGGGAGTGCTGTTTCTGATAACACAGTCAAGGAAGGTTCTTAACTAAGTTACATCCATAGAAGACATATTGCCTTAAATTTTTTCCCCCACTTTTTTGAGACAGAGTTTCACTGTGTATCCCTGGCTGTCCTGGAACTCACTCTGTAGACCAGACTGGCCTCGAATTCAGAGATCTGCCTGCTTCTCTCTGCCTCCCAAGTGAATGCTGGGATTAAAGGCGTGCACCACTATGCCTGACTTTAATTTTTTTTCAACAGACACCTTCTGGTATTCTTTCATTATTCTTATTCCATTTCTCACTCTCTGTCTCTCTTTCTGTCCCCCTCCTTCTCCTCTCTGTATATGGTGTGGTGCAAAATTGTGAATGTCTGTGTATATACCTGTGCACATGTGTGCAGAAGCCAGGGCAGGACCATTGGGTATTGTTCTGTCTCTCTCTTACTGCCCTGAGAGAAGATTCCTCCCTGGACCGGAAACTCCCCATGTCTGCTAGGCTGGCTGGTTACTGAGCTCTCAGGATCCACCTACCTTTGCCTCCCACCTGCCCAGTGCCTGGCTTTTTATATCAGTACTGAAGAATTGGTCTTAGGTCTTTATGTTTGCAAAGCAAGTGCCATTCCTAACCCTCATATATTATCTTTTAAACTACTAATAGTAAACTGTATAAGCTTAATCTGAAAGTCTAAAAATAGATTTTGATTAAAAATTGAAGTGGCCCTACAGTTTCGTGGTAGAGTATGTGGTTAGCATTTTAAAGCCCTGGGTTTCCGACCCACAAAGAAACTATTATACAAAGTCTAAGTATTTCTAGCTTTATGCAAACTGAGATAGGTATTTGTAACATTTGTAAAACAAGACCTTTGCTTGTATGTGTCAGGTTGTCTGTTTTTCCTAACACCCTTCTTTCTCTTTCAGGATATTAGCAGTTAATATTATAATTTTTCCGTTTCTTTTCCTCAAACTTTGTCTTCCATGTGATCCAATGTCCTGTGACTGATCTTAAGAAATCCCTGCCATGTTGCTCCCTCCTTAAAACCTCACTCCTGCCCCAGGGCCAAGGACGCTGGAGTAGTACTATCTTACTTGGCATATAGTCATCCACAGTTAGGTTTTTGTTATTTAGATAGCGTTAGTTATATACAAAGGGAAGGAATTCATGTGCTGCTCTATTTTGGTAAGATTTTAGTATTTGTTTGCCAATAAAGGAACAATAGAGCTAAAATTAGTGGGTGAAAGTATGAGAAATACGCAGTTTACATAGTCTCAGTATATATAGTTACTGACTCCAACAGGAAATAAAGCATCCTTCCGCTAGGGTTAGCTGACAGTGCCTATCTAACCAGATGATCAAATTAGGATTACCAGAAATGAGGCACATCTTTGGTTATACTGTGCTGAGAAAGGCATAGCTTCATTCCTGTGAGATGCCCACCAACTGTTTAGTCTCTATTTAATCTTAGGGAAGCATGCAGACTCAGAGATTTCCTTAAAATAACTGCCTAGAGTTCCTCAGAAGTGCCATTGTCTTGAAAGTCAAAGACAGATAAGGCACTGTCTATTTAGAGAAGACTAACAGTTAGGTATCACAGCTGGGACAGTGTGTGATTCCAGCTTTGGCCCTGATCCGGAAAGGAATGTTGGTAGGGTTCGGAGGAAGGGCTCTAGTGGAGGAAGGGCTGTAGGTTGTTTTTTGTCAATGTTCATTGATTGACTTTGATAATTAGATCTTCTTCGTATGAGATGTTAATGTTTGAGAATATGACATGAAAGACATTTTTAACGTAATTTTTTTTTTTTTTTTTCGAGACAGGTTTTCTCTGTGTAGTTTTAGTGTCTGTCCTGAATCTCGCTCTGTAGACCAGGCTGGCCTCGAACTCACAGAGATCCACCTGGCTCTGCCTCTGAGTGCTGGGATTAAAGGCGTGTGCCACCACCGCCTGGCTTAATGCAATTTTTTAAAGTCTAAAATTGTTAAAAATATAGTTGAAAAGAACCTGTCATTTAATACAGCCATTTAACATAGTATGAGTAAATAAGGAAAAAGTTCACGTGCTCAAGAGCTTTATGGACCTTTAGTTTGTAAGATTATGCAGATTTAGGCCAGGCGGTGGTGGCGCACGCCTTTAATCCCAGTACTTGGGAGGCAGAGCCAGGCAGATCTCTGTGAGTTCAAGGCCAGCCTGGGCTACCAAGTGAGTTCCAGGAGAGGCGCAAAGCTACACAGAGAAACCCTGTCTCAAAAAAAAAAAGAATATGCAGACTTTATTTATGTGCCTATAGTTAATACATTTTCCCTTTTTCAACAGCGTGTCATGATGAAGTAGTTAAGATTGTGAATCTAGCATGCAAATACAACCTTTGTATCATACCAATTGGTGGTACGTATTGTGTTTTTCAATTTTAATATGTTTAAATTTGTTCTGTTTAAAATATTTATATATTTAATTATATTCCCTTGAAAACAAACATTGTGATTATATTGTAGTTATTGTAAAAAGTTGGCTCTTAGTGAGCTTTTGTGTTGTAAGTAGGTCTCCCTAAACTGCGTGAGCTGTTGTTTGCTTTTAATTCATAGTACAAGATGTGTTTTAATTCTAAATAAGAAAATGTTTAGTAATTGTTTTTAAACCTGTATGTCTGTGGGAATTATTTTATTTTTGTAAGGCATCAGCTTTGGAGCAACAGAATGCTTATGGAACACTGTAAGAATTAAAAGTTCACCAGTGCACCGATGGTCAGTGCCTTGGATTACAGAAAGTTAGCATTACTTTTTATCTTCAAGTAAATTGATCTTGGAGTTTTTGTTGTTATTGTTGACTGCATGATTTTAACAAATAAGCCAGAGGAAATTACCTTCACTCTCGCTGTATTGGCATTGGTGAATGGAAATCAGACCTCAGCAACCCTAGGAGTCCAGACTTCCCCCGCAGCTGATACTGTTCCTTTAGTTAGTGAACAAAGGTACCGCAGTGTTACTTACTATGACTTTTTCTTTTATTGCAAATGATGTTATAAGCAAGTGGTTGTTACCAACCTCAGGTGCTATATTTGCGACTGACAATCTTGCCTGGTGAAATTAAACTGATGTGTACAGATTACTTCTTCTGGAAATTGAATTCCAGAGGTTTCTTCTCCACACAGACTGTATGGAAATAGCAACTAAAATGGTATTTTATATGGGATGATACAGATGTAGTTAGAACTTAAAATGTTGTATTATTCTTTGTTAAGAAAGCATTTCTCCTTTGACAAATTATGTTAAGAGGGAAATAGGAGTACATTTTAAAAATAATTCTGCATATTATTTATCCTATTTACCATCACTTCTCACCAAAGAATATGAAAATTTGTTTTTAAATATCATGATCTGGGCATTTAGCTTTGTATTTTATTAAAGCTTTTTGTGTAAGACTGTTCTTTAACCGAAAGGCAATCATGTAATTATGGTAGTAAGCAGTTGGTTGTGCTTCTAGGATTGTGTTCAGGACTTGTCTTTTCTCTTTTAAGCTACCTCTCCTCGGTGATCATTAGCTTAGATCTTTGCTAATTATGTTTTTGGAGTTCTGCAAATTGCTAGGGCTTTCCATGAGAGTGTCATGTCCAGGGATGGAGCCCAAAAGCCCATTGCTTTCAGTTCCATAGTAGTCTGCATTTGGCATTCAGCATAAAGTAAAGGTGAGTTTGTTTTCAGTGTGTTAGCTTTTGCAAAGTAGAAATAGGAGTCAGTGCTCGCAGGCCCATTTGTGTCCTCTGGACTAGGGATTTCTTCCAGAAATGTAGCGGAAGCAAACTGCTTAAACATAGTTTTTGTTTCCTGTTTTGACAGGAGGAACAAGTGTGTCATACGGCTTGATGTGTCCTGCAGATG
Source organism: Peromyscus californicus insignis (assembly GCF_007827085.1). NCBI lineage: Eukaryota > Metazoa > Chordata > Mammalia > Rodentia > Cricetidae > Peromyscus > Peromyscus californicus. Next base: position 53,234,218 of record NW_026294595.1, read on the forward strand.
AGACAAGAACAATAATGTCTTTGGACACTTCCCAAATGGTATATGATATTCTGAGATATATTTGGGTTGTTTTCTGTTTAAAACATCATTTTCTTAATTCTGTATTTTAGCTTCATGATCAGGTAATCAGAAGCTAAGTTCCCTAGTTCTAAGGTACAGATCTTGATACTGCACTGCCAAATTAGCATTGTAAATGGATCATTTGAGAAGCAAGATTTTGAAGCTTAAGACAGTAGATAACTTGATGTCTATTATTGTAAGAAATAAGAAATTATTATTAGTTATGAGTAGTTTCAGTAATGCATACCTACTTGCCTCCCAGACTTAACCCAATGCTCGTGCGCATTTGCTAGTGAGGAGTGGAAGAGCTGGTTTTTCTAAGTCGGAAAAGCTTGCAGAGTTAAGGCTTTAATCTGGCTTGAATTTTACCTTCAGACATCAGTAGTCATAGCAACTTTGTGTGAACTTTTTAATTTGAATCTTCTTTAAACAGCAAGGTAAAGGCAACAATATGCCTATGCCTAGAGTGAATAGTTACTAAGGTTTTGTTTCATTTGCTCTCTTTGATTTTCTAGGACTTTTAAAAACAAATCTCGATATGCTCCTTTGTATCTGTTTTGTCTCTTTTTTAAAAAAGGCTATTTTTTCATGTAACTATTGTATTTTTTAATCACTCTTGTCAAGTCAAAATCAGTAGTCCACACCTACCTATTTTTAAAGGTATCTTTATGATAGTTGGTTAGTTCTAATGGGACTCTAGAAAAGGGCCTTGTTAACTTTGGTTGTCTCTCTTTTTCTCTGAAAGTGTGCTTTCCCTTTTCCCACTCTTACTGGCTTTGGAAGAAACTAGGCTGTTGATAGTATGGCATGACACACCTGAATTCATCTGCTGCTCTTCCTTGGTGTCACTTAACTTTTCTTCTCGGCCCTGGCTGTAGTCTAGTTAGATTTCTTCCTCCTTTCCTCTTGTCTCGCCTCCATAGAAAGCTTATTTTATAGAGAGATGGCAGTATGCTCTATAAAAATCATTTTATTTACTTAAAAACCAACACACAATTGTACATGCTTTGGGATTATTTTGGTACATGTTTACTGTGGGTAATGGTCAAATCAGCAATTAGCATATCTATGACTTTGTTACGCTTTTTAACGTCGTATAATATTGGGAGAGGCAGTGACTGAACTTGATAGTAACTGCCTCATGATTGCATTGTAGCACTCCTTATCAGTCTTTCTTTTTATTCTGGAGAGTAAGAAATGACAGCCTATTCTGGAATAGGCTTTAGAACGTTCTTGGATTTCTGGGTAGTTGCAAATGACCTTGAACTCCTGATCCTCCTGTGTACCTCTGGAAATACAGGTGTGCACCACCATCCTGGCTCAGTTCCTTTTTCGGAGCATGAGATGGAATAATGTGTTTTGTTTTCTGTATATGTTTCTTGTTTTTTCTTGGATTTTTTTTAAAGTGCAGAGATGCCGTGCATTATATTTAAGTATCTTAGCAGGTGTTTTTTCTCTCTCTCATTTTCTGATTTGTAGATATGATTGTTATGTTAGCAGCAGTGTAAATAGATGTTTCCTGTATACTGTTTTTATGTGGACTATCCTATTTATTTCTTTAGCAACCCTGTTAATATACACCACTACTGTCTACACTTTACAATTGAGGACTCCCTAAGACTAGACAGTTACTTGTCTAAGCTGAGCCATCACATTTAGTTTAATGTCTGCACAAAGATGGAGTGTGTTGTTTTTATTCCAGCACCTGCATCACGTACTGCTCCTGTTGCAACATCATGGCACAGAGTAAAGATAAGGGGGGCTTGCTTTCCTTACTTCCTGATTACTACCTTGTACTGAAGCTTTGAATTTGGAAGTTAGGTATTTCCTAATAAATGTTAATGGCTCAAAGGAATGACACCTCTCTTCCTTTGTAACAGAACCGGATTCTCTGGGTTGATGAGAACAATCTGACAGCTCATGTAGAGGCTGGGATAACAGGCCAAGAGTTGGAAAGACAGGTATGTTATCTCTTTAAACAGCTATATTCTCTGTCTGAAGGAAGTGCCTTTCACAATACATTGGCCACTCAGTAAATATGCTCAGTTTTTGTTGCAGGTTGAGCTAGAATTGAGAATAAAGTAGTGAAGGAGACACTATCCCTGCCCTCAGGGGACTTATGTTGGCATAGAAGATTGGAGAATAGACAATGAATGATTCAGGATAAGTAAGACTAAGTATGTGTTATCAAATGGGACTAGGTAGCAAGAGCTTGGACAATTATGTATCATTATAGGTTTGATACATTTAAAATGAGGCTTAAATAGAAGGCAACGAATGTGAACAAATTATGTATAAAATTGCAATAATGAAATTTATTACTTGGTATGATAACTTTAAAAATTAATAAAATAAAATGAAGCTCAAGGATGAGTCAGAGTTAGCAGAAAGGAGGTCAGGTGAAGAGACCAACCCTGAGGAAAAAGTGTGCAGGAGCATGAAGGGTAGCCATTGCTTTGGGGACCCTTAGTCTTTATGCTCTTTCTCAGTATTTGAATGAATTTTAAGATTTGCTGTTTATGGGTTCTAAGTAGGTAATTATTAAAATGAATTGATTCACGGGGGCTAGAGAGATGGCTCAGAGTTTAAGAACACCGACTGCCATTCCCGAAGATCTGGGTTCAGTTCCCAGCACCTACATGGCAACTTACAACCCTTGGCAACTCCAGTGCCAGGGTATCCATCACCCTTTTCTGGCCTCCAAGGGCATTGCATGTATGTGGTGCACAGACTATACATGCAGACAAAGCACCTACCTGTACATATAAAATAAATGATTCCTCCTCAAAATTTAAAATTGATTCTTTAAACTTCCCCAAATATGGTCAAGATGATTGTAACCCAGCTTTTTATAAACAAAAATTAGTAATTGTGATTTGTTGGTGACATACCAATCACTTTGTTCAAACTAGATTATAGTTTGTCCCTGAACCTTTAATATGACACAGAAAATGTATGGTTAATAATTGTAATTCAATTGTTTCCCCCCACCCCTTTTTTTGAAATAATTAAATCTGGTCTACTTGTGACTAGTTCTTGAAAAATTTATTACAATACTAAGAGATTTTTGAAGTATTAAAAAGTTTTACTTATGAGTAGTTTTTAGTGAAATTATATTTGGAAAAGTTCAACAGCTAGCAAATAGTAATACCTGCCCAGCTTAGGCAGCTTATTTCCAGGAGCTAAAAAGTAATTAACTTACTTAAAATTGAGCAGATTTGTTGAGGTGTTGTCAGAGATCTTCAAATAAGTCAAGGCTTTATAGAGTGAAGACAAAGGATTTATTAATTATTACAGTATCTAGTGAACTTTGATAATATTCAGTGAAAAATACCCAGAAGGCCCTGGATTAATTCTCCATTAGCTTGAACGAGAGACATTACCGGCAGGCATTTTCTTTACTAACAAAGAATGGCCTTTTAGGCCTCCAGTTTTACAGCCTTTATTATAGCATTTAACATAGTATTAAGTTTTTCTTCTTTTTTAAAGGTTAAAATTAAAATTCAAGGAACACATCTCCTTGAAATGTGAATGACATTTCTCTGCAGTAGGTGCTGCTGAGATTGTCCCTGCTAGTTTGTTTCTCTCCCAGCGCCACAGAACCTCCTGGGCTGCAGTGGCTGTCACGGTTGTGCCTGCAGCCGTCTCCATCAGATCCCTCCTCGTTAAGCTCCTGTGCCCCTTAGTCCATCCCTCAGCTGAGACAGCCAGCTTAAAGTGTGCTGTTCATTACATTGGTTTTTGTTTTCTTTTTTGGTTTTTCAAGACAGGGTTTCTCTGTGTAGTTTTGGTGCCTGTCCTGGATCTTACTCTGTAGACCAGGCTGGCCTCGAACTCACAGAGATCCATCCACCTGGCTCTGCCTCTCGAGTGCTGGGATTAAAGGCGTGTGCCACAGCTGCCCGGCCAACATTGGTTTTTAATATGCTTGAATGTTAAGGTACATCACTGACATACCAGTTACGGATTTTGGAGTTTCCTTAGGGATTTAATAAGTTTCTGGTTACTTTTTTATCTAATAGTCTGGGGATATGTGTGCTTAAGTTTTTTCTTTCCAGAGATAACATCACTAATAATTTTATAGAATCTTGTTTTGTTCTGGTTTCACATAGCTACTAGCTCTTCCTTTAGACTCAGATACAGATCTTAGCTGTGTGACCTTGGACAGGCTTCAGACTCTCGTCTATGAAATGGTGATAGTATTACCTCTCAGGGTTTTTACTAGAATGAAGGATGTTAATAATGTAACACATTTAGAACTTCACTCTATTAATTTCTATCAAACATTTTTATTCATTCAGGTACACTGAATTTTATTCCTTTTGCAGCTGAAGATTTCCAAACTTGTCCTCACTGTAGATTTTTGTTCCCAAATGTAGACAACCACATCCAGTTCCTGGCTGTTCTCTCTCCTTGGTTGTGTAATAGGAGTTGCAAACTTAGCATTATAAAAGCTGAAGTTTTAGTGATAAAGTGTGTAGTTGTCTCTCAAATATTGCTTATTTTGTAGCCCCCCACCCCTAGGTCTGTGTTACATTCCTTGGACTTCATACTTATATCCAAGGCCCAATGCACAGAAATTACTTTTCCAAGAAACTTTCCCTTTCCAACATGGCTGCTCAATTTATGAGAGAATCAATATCACATAGTATCTTTAAATATCACAGAATATTGATAAATGATAATAATAAATATCAAATCTATGTCATATTCAATCATACTATGGATTATTTTTATACATGATTTATTTTCTAACTCTAGTACCACATTATACTATATAGGGCTAGACCTCTACCCTTTCATATTAGAGGAGAATTTTAACTCTGAAGTTTCATAAACTTAAATATCCATTAAATTTTCAGGAATAGTGTCATAACAGTCTGGCTACCCGTGCTGGCTATTTTTATGTCAATTTGTCACAGCCTAGAGTTATTTGAGAGATGAGAACCTCAAGCCCACTGGCCATTTTCTTATTTAGTGATTGATGGGGGAGGGTCCAGCCCATTGTGGGTAGGGCCACCCCTGGGCTGGTGGTCCTGAGTTTTATAAGAAAGCAGACTGAGCCGGGCGGTGGTGGAGCATGCCTTTAATCCCAGCACTCGGGAGGCAGAGTCAGGCGGATCTCTGTGAGTTCGAGGCCAGCCTGGACTGGTTCCAGGAAAGGCGCAAAGCTACACAGAGAAACCCTGTCTCGAAAAACCAAAAAAAAAAAAAAAAAAAAAAAAAAAGAAAGCAGACTGAGCAAGCCATGGAGAGCAAGCCAGTAAGCTTTCGAATTATGAGTCATATATTTTTGTTTTATTTCTCTAATAGTTTCAGTGAGGTGTAGGTGTCATAGAATAAATTGCTGTCATCAAAAGTGTACCGTTTGACACTGAATGGACCAGAAGCATCATACCATCAGGGTGACAAAACAAAACCTGGCTTAGTTGTTAACGTATCTTAGGGAGTCATAATTTTTTCTTCTAATTTAATAAAATTGAGAAAATAATAATTTAGATTATTTGAAGATGGAGCTATGGAGGAAATGTAATAGACTGATAATATTCATTTTAACCTTGCTTATTTGTGATTGGTTATTAACCTCTTTAAATATATTGAATATTTAGTGAAAAAAGTGACGAGTGATTTTCTTTCAATTCTGTGTTCCTAGAAGCAAAATTAGAAAATATAATTTGGGTTGCTAGCATGAGAAACCTAACTTATATTTAAGCTACTGGGCTTATACTTTTTGGATTACAACTTTCATGCCATCCTTACACTTTGATACATGGGCACAAACATCGTGGACATACTCTACATCTCTGAATGACTTACTTGAGAAATAAAGCAGTTGCTGCACTAGGTGACTATCAAATGGTCAACACAGATTGATGTGCAGGCAGCAGTGACTATACAGATGGTGGTGTCTGTACCGTTTGACAGGAGATGGCTGAGACTTGAAAATCATTTTAGTGGAATGGCTTTGGTGTTGTTGCAGTAAAGGGCATCCATTCAACCTCAGGTGCTGTACAGATGGTGAAGCCAAGCTAATATAGAAAAATGAGAAACAAGTGACTGTTTAATGTACAGGAATGCTTGGTCCACATCACAAGTAAATGATGGTATTGCATTTGGGAAGCCTAGCCAGATGGCTGTACATTAAAACACACGACTCCTTGAGAGAATTAAGTGCAGGCAATTTGCTCAGATTTCCTGGAGGCCTGCTGCATATTATATTAGGGTAGGGGAGAAAGAAAGATGAAGTGCTTTATTTATTGGAAGTGTTAGGTGAAGTTGGCAGTTATTTACGTGTAATCTGATCTCCATAAGTATTTAAAGTGTCTCTTCAAGGGCTTGGGACACAAGGAAGGGTCAGCTGGCTTTAAAAACAAAATAATGTGAAGAGTAGTGGTTTTTAGCCCATACTTTTTCAGTTTTATGAAGGTTTTTCAGTAGGCAAAAAAAAAAAAATGTTTTCTTTACAGGTGTAATGTGTCAGAAATGCTAGAAACCAATTGGAGGAGAAAATGTGTTGAATGCTGTGTGAAATGGGACCATTTTTGCTAGTAAAATTGTACATTTTTGCTTTTCAGCTTAAAGAAAGTGGTTATTGTACAGGTCATGAACCAGACTCCCTGGAATTCAGCACTGTGGGAGGATGGATATCCACTCGAGCATCAGGCATGAAGAAGAATATCTATGGCAATATTGAGGACCTGGTAAATGTATTTCTAGTTCCTGTCTAATGATCGGTATTTAGAAAATACAATAAAATACTTAAAGCCTTTTAAAAATTAAGGATTGGGCTGGGTGTGGAAGCTTTTCCCTTTAATCTCAGAATTCAGGAGGCAGAGGCAGGTGGATCGCTGTGAGTTTGAGGCCAGCCTGGTCTACAGACTGAGTTCCAGGACAGCCAGGGCTCTGTTACACAGAGAAGCCTGTCTCTAAAAGCCTAAATAAATGAATAAATAAATATTAAGGATTGAATGGTAAATCTCTCCAAAATGCACTCCTTTTGATTATAGTAATACTGACTGTGTATAGCAGAAGCATTAAGAGATAAAACTGGTCATGTTTAAGGATGTCCTTTTTAAAGTGACTAGTATTTAAGATATAAGATTTGTAGTTGTTTCATAGTATCTAACTTATATTTTATAAGTCTATCAATCAACAGTTTAGTCATCATCTTTTTTTTTTTTTTTAGGGTGATGTTGTTATTCTTGCTTTAGGAGATTTTACGTCAACTTTTCTGAAGGAATTCTTTTTTCTGTTTACAGTTAAGAACCTCGTTGAGACGATTCTATAGTAGTCCTATAGGTTGTCTTATTTAATCTGTGCCAGGCTGCTGGGAGCTTCTGGGAGCATGGCAGTGCTGTAACAGGGGTGCCCGATTAAGTGTTGGGTATCGTTTGTTGCATTTGTAGCTTTTCTGGGGGCAAATTGGTTTACTTTTCCCAGCTTCAGTGTTCTCTTTTGTAAAATACAATAATTATATTAGGATTATTGTATGGTGAAAAGACATAAAATGAAATTTTCACAGGTCTCATGTATAGTAGGTTGTTCATAAATGTGAGGTTTTTTTTTTTAAATCTTCAGTGTTCGGTAATATCTTATTTATTTAACTTGACATTTTCCTACATGGTCTTACTATTTAGTCCAGGCTGGCCTAGAACTTGCAATTTTCTTATTTCCATTTCAGTTTATGGGGTTACACGGCAGCTGTTTTGTTTTTCAAGCTTAAGGTCTCAGGATTTTTATTAATGCTTCTGTTGATAGAAATATCAGGTTCATTTCATGAGAGACATTAGCTCTATCGGTCAGTATCCAATATTTTACACTCTTTAAAAATGTTTGTTAATCTGTTTAAGAAATGTAAAAACTACAGTTTTCTTTTTGTATTAAAACTAAATCCAGTTGTAGAAAAGATAATTTTGGGTTGCCATTAGATTATTAAGAACTTTATAAGTCAAGCAAGTACTTGATAGACCACTAAAGTGTATATATTTAATTTAATCTTTTTTTCTAAAGATTTTTAAAGGGGAAAAGATTCTGCGTACATTTAACACACTTGCTACCTAAGTTATTATATAGCATATTTTATTTTTAAATTTCTTTGTAACATATTGTATCCTTTTGAAACTCATAATTTACATTGCTTTTATGAGAACTCTAGTAAGGCTGGTATTTTAGTCTTTGTGGCTACAGTAGAACTCATAAAAATTTCAAAGTGTTAATAATTCTTTAATAAAAGTGTAGACTCAAAAATAGAGTAAGTCGCCGGGCGGTGGTGGCGCACTCGGGAGGCAGAGACAGGCGGATCTCCGTGAGTTCGAGGCCAGCCTGGGCTACCAAGTGAGTTCCAGGAAAGGCGCAAAGCTACACAGAGAAACCCTGTCTCAAAAAACCAAAAAAAAAAAAAAAAAAAAAAAAATAGAGTAAGTCATGATACTACTATCTTGTCTAAGTGTTGGAAAAATGTTGGAAATTATTATATTTATCTTTAGTATAGAAATCACTAAAAGATGTGAGAATTCTAAAGAGTATCACAACTTATCACTTAGTCCACTATTTAATGTGTAGTGTTTTATTAAAAAAAAAGTACAAGTACAGACACAGATTTAACAGATGCCTGGAGTTTATACTGTGTATTGTATTAAACAGGTGGTTCATATGAAAATGGTAACACCTAGAGGTGTAATAGAGAAAAGCTCCCAAGGACCTCGTATGTCAACAGGCCCTGATATCCATCACTTCATCATGGGATCTGAAGGTTGGTGTAATTGTAAAGTTGTTAGGAAAATATGTAGGTTAATGACTTCATTTTGGGAAAATCTGTGGTACTGTGATATCATGTCTTTGAAAGAAAGGTACGCTTTATATTTTTAAAGAATAATATGTTTTTATGATTTACTGTTTTTTAATTCATACTTTATAAAGCTTTTTTGTTATGTTTTATTTTTTTCAAGACAGGGTTTCTCTGTGTAGCTTGGCTGTCCTGGAACTCTGTAGACCAGGCTGACCGTGAACTCACAGAGATCACCTGCCTCTGCCTTGAGTGCTGGGATTAAAGGCGTGTGCCACTATGCCAGACTTAACTTCATAAAGCTTTTATAATGAGAACATCATACTAACCTTCCTTCTACACTTTACTCTTTGACATTTCTAAAGAAGAGTGTGGTCTTTTTTTTTTTTTTCTTCCCAAAATTTTTAGTGAATCTTAGGAAACACTGGTTAGAGCTTAACTATTTCAACTGTGTATGTTACAGTTTAATCCTGTCCCAGTTACTAGGTGAAAGGACTGATGAAGTGTTCTTTTTGTGTTTTTCTGTAATCATGTGTTTTGTTACTTAGTGTTGGATATTCTAAAAAATGGAAGTTTAAATTCCACTTATTCATATATCTTTTAAACTTCTGTTTGTCATTTAAGTTTTTATTTTGCTTGCTTGCTGTTGGATAGACTAGAATGCCATTCTTTAGGTCCTTTAAAATATGTAGTTCCTTCTATTTTGCAAGCTGTTGAGTAAACACAATGGTAAAATGGTGTGAGTAAAGTAAACTTGGGTCTATTTTCCAGATTTTGGAATGGGAAAGGGTCATCCCTTAAATTCAGAGAAATAAGATAAATTTAAACAAGAAAGTGTTCTAAATTAGCTGAAGAACTCATTGCTTACTTCAAAACATAGGGTTTGGGAACACTTAGCTATATTCAAGAATGAAAGTGTTACCCCCAGTCTGTTGTGCGCCGTGAGGAAGGAGAGCAACAGCACTTATGGGTTCCAAAGACTTAACAAATCAACACATGAGCGGAGCTGCTGGTCGGTCACGGCTGCAGGACAAGGACTCAGGAGCCTTGCTTTTCCTGGCAGCCCCAAGCAGGGGGACACGCGGGGTTTATAATCACAAAGCTGTAAACATCTGTTGCCGAGTTGTAGTTACAGTTTCCACCAATCAGCAGTTAAAGATCAGGGATTTTCCCTATGTGTTTCACCATTGTTAACCAACACAGAATGTAAGCTTTTTCGTCCAGCCAATCAGACTCATTTGTTCTTTCTGTTCTTAGGGACAGTCATGATGTTTTAGAGAACTCAGGGCCATAACAGACTGTTTCTTTTGTCTGATGAGGAGGTTGGTCAGCTATTTGAAGGTTCCAAGCTCCCTTAAAGTTTGGGAACCTGAACTTTGTTTCATCCTACAGGTAAAATGGGGTCTGAAATAAAAGTAGCAGTTCTTAGGACAAGGTGCTTTTGCCTACTCCCTTCAAAAGAACAGTTATAATTTCAAGTATTCAGGCACAAGTTCTGATCTTTGATAGTAATAGCAAAGAAGGAACAAATAACTATGCTTCTTAATGACATGGTAGAGATCATATCACATATGATAGGTTGGTTATTTGTGATGATGGTGGGGGTGGTGTGTGTGTGTGTGTGTGTGTGTGTGTGTGTGTGTGTGTGTGTGTACACTCTCCTTGCTTCTCCAGCACTGCTGTTCTTGATTCTTACCATATTCTTCTTTTTATTTTTTTGAGACAAAGTCTCTTTATTATGTAACTCTGACTGTCCTGGAACTCACCCTGCAGACCAGTCTGGCCTCAAACTCACAGAGATCCACCTGCCTCTGTCTCCTGAGTTCTGGGATTTAAGGCGTGTACCACCATGCCTGGCTTGGTTCCTAGTGTTTTTCTAACTTCTTTTTAGCTAGCACTATGGTCCTATGTGGAGAGTATTTTGGCATTATTGTTGTATGAAGGTCTTTTGGGCATCATTTTGTATGTACTTTCTTTAGTCCATAATTGCTCTTCTTTTCTCTCTTCTCGCTCCTCCATCCCCTTGATGTTTTTCTTTTAATCTGGTTTGGTCTGGAGGGGGGAAGGGACAGGGTCTTACTCTTTAGCCTAGGCTGGCCTGGCACTTACTATGTGGTTCTGACTGGTCTTAAACTTGTGATCCTCCTGACTCAGTTTCCCATGCTGGGATTAGAGGTGTTAGCCACTGTATCTGCTACCCTTAATTCTTTCTTGTGTGATAGATTGTTTAAGCATCCCTTCACTCCTTTTCACACTTGCAAACCTGTAGCAATTGAGAACTATAGGAGGCCTAAGGGAATTTTTTTCTTTTTATCTTTGCTTAGAGGTAATTTGAAGGTTGCAGTGCTTTTTGTTTTATTTTTTCATTTTAGTGATTGATTGATTGATTGTAGCCTTCTAATATTGAAGTTACAGACCCTGCACAGGGAGAAAAGGGAGAAGACAGATTCAGAATCAGATGACTTTATGACAGTCATAGCACTATTAACAGGTGGTCACATCTTTCTGACGGGTTTTTATAGTTAAAGGGTTCACAGCTGCATCAGACTGTTGATGCCTTTTCCTACAGCACTTTCAGAGTTCCAGCTTGCTTGCTCTAGGTCTTGCAACCAAGGTATGCGGTATCTTCAGCAGTAGAGTCTTATCTTCTAGTTCCAGCAGGCAACCAACAGGGCTGTCAAGAACTTTATTATTTTGGAGGCCTTTGGGACCTCTGTGACCAACAACTCCAATTATATTCTACCATGTTAATTTCTACGGTGAAGTCATCTTGGATTATAATAGTGATTGTTTTCATTTTTTCCTGTGATGAAGTTAGACCCCATGTTACTTCATATTTAGTTTATTTTGTTTGATGGTCTTAGAATCATGTAGTAGTTACTTCCAAAAGTGAGTTCCTTGTTGAGAGTTTGTGAAGAATTGGCGGACTCACTGAAGTGTTTGGCAGTTTTCAACAGTGAAACCATCTGTCCCTTGGGTTTTCTTTTTAAACCTCCATTTCTCTAAGAACCACTTTTTAAAAATCAGATAAGAGAGTAGAGAGGGTGAGAATAATCGGCATGTGTTATATACATTTATGAAATTGTGAAAGAGCACATATAATCAAGAGAATGTAGGAGTCAGAAGATAGGAAGAAGGAAGGGCTGTGAAATACCATGTTAGGCATGGCATAGTTACTGCAGCCATGAACTCAGCAGCACTGGGCTTGGACAGTCTGGCCATGATTGGCAGGGGCGGGCCACGGAGGTGGGGGGGACGCTCTATCCCTGGCTTCTAAACTAATGGCTGTTGATAGATTCTGGGAGAGAGAATCATTATCTTCAGTTGTATACCTGCCCCCCCACATATTTATATATATTTTAATTAAATATATTAAAATTAAGATGTATGAGTTTTTTTTTTAATATTTTTGACCATTCTCAGTTCCTTGCAATTTCATATAAAAGAATGAAGTTAGATTCAGCCTTCAGCCTCACATCATATTTATTTAATTTGTTTAACTTGGAGTCTCTGGAAGCCAGAATCTAGGAAGGAGACAATGATGACAATATTTTTTTTTTTTACTTTTACTTTTTTTTTTTTTTACATACCAACCACAGTTACCCCTCCCTCTTCTACCTACTCCCCCACCACCTCCCCTCAATGCCCCCCCCATCCACCCCTCAGAGAGGGTAAGGCTTCCCATGGGGAGTCAACAAAGTGGCATATCAAGTTGAGGCAGGACCAAGCCCCTCCCCCTGCATCAAGGCTGAGCAAGGCATCCCACCATAGGGAGTGGGCTCCATAAAGCCAGTTCATGCACCAGGCATGAATAAATCCTGGTCCCACTACCAGGGACCCCACAAACTGCCCAAGCCATACAACTGTCACCCACATTCAGAGGGCCTAGTTTGGTCCTGTTCAGGTTCCCCAGCCGTCAGAGTCCATGAGCTCCCACTAACTGGGGTCGGCTGTGTCTCTGGGTTTCCCCACCATGGGACCCCCCCCCCCCACCCCCGCCCCATATGTTCCTTCCTCCCTCTCTTCGACAAGTCCTGCAACTTGACCCAGTGCTTGGTCTCTGCATCTGCTTCCATAGATGAAGGTTTTATGATGACAATTAGGGCAGTCATCAGTCTGATTACAGAAGATCAGTTCAGGCACCCTCTCCACTTGGAGTCTTAGCTGGGGTCATCCTTGTGGATTCCTGGGAATTTCCCTAGCAGCAGGTTTCTCCCTAATCCCATAATGGCTCACTCTATCAAGATATCTCTTTCCTTTCTCTCCCTCTCTGTGCCTCCCCCAACTTAACCATCTCAGTTCCCTCATGTTCTCATCCTCTGTCACCGCCCCTCCCCCTCCCCCCCAACACACACAAGTTTACCCAGGAGATTTTATCTCTTTTCCCTTCCTAGGCCAATCCATGCATGTCCCTCTTAGGGTCTTCCCTGTTATGTAGCTTTTCTGGGGCTGTGAATTGAGCCTGGTTATCCTTTGTAAACATCTAGTATCCACTTAAGAGTGAGTACATACTGTGTTTGTCTTTCTGGATCTGGATTACCTCACTCAGGATGGTTTTTTGTAGTTCCATCCATTTGCCTGCAGACTTCATGCTGTCACTGTTTTTACTGCTGAGTAGTACTTGAGGAGTATATCTCAAGAGGAAGACTGGTAGAACAGTTACTTCTTTTGAAATCTCCTGAGCCCGGCCTTTACTGTCCACATTTTTGTCAACATTATGATTTTCCAAACCCCTACCAGAATCATCTATTCATCTCTGTTTATGACAGGATTTCTCTCAACTACCAGATTCTTCTCACAAACCAGGTCCAAAAGCCTAAGAGATACGTACGTGGTCAAGTATATTATAGCAAAGACCTCGTTCCTGATGCCAGTTTGTTGTCGTAGTTACTTCTCTAGTGGCTGACTAAATGCTAGGCACCGAGCCACTTGAGGGAGGAATGGTTTCTATTGGTCACAGGTCAAGTATGATGATGGGAGTGGCTTGTGGTCCTGATGCCAGGGCGTGAGGCTTCATGATACTATCTCCACAGACCAAGAAGTAGAAGGCTTGGACGGAAGTAGGGTTATCCTCTAACTCTCACTGCTAGTCCCCCGTGACATATGTCTTCCAGTGAGGACCTACCTCCCAAAGGTTCCACACCCTCCTAAAACAGCACCTCCACAGGTAGAGACCAGGTATTCAAATACATGAGCCCGTGGGGGTTAGTTTATATCCAGCCATAATAGGAACATTTTTTATATTATTTCAGTCTTTGGAAATCTGTTCAAGTTTATTTTATGGCTTAGTCTGTGGTCTGTCCTGGTGAATGTTCTGTGTGTAACTGGAATGAATTTATGTTCTGCTATTGTTGAATTGTATGGTCTAGCCTATTGGGTTAAATTTGCTTACAGTGTTGTTCAGTCTTCTCTTTGCTCAGTTCTTAAGTCTTATTGAAAGTGGGGTATTGAGGTCTCCAATTACTCAGTACCCAGTTCATTTTTATCAGTTTTCCTTCATATATTTTCATGTCCTGTTTTTAGGGCCATCTTTTTATAATTGTCTTCCCAATGATTTATCGTTACAAAATATTCCTCTCTGTGTAGTACCATTCTGATTGAAGCCTGTTTTGTCTGGTATTAGTACTGTGTTTGCATGGTATGCCTTTGCCATACTTGAGTCTAGGTGTATGTCTGAATTTAAAGTGACAGTATATTTTAATCATTTAGAAAGTCTTATCTTTTGGTTGCTTAGTGTATTATGTCATTGCCACAGCTGGATCTACTCAATCCATCCATTTTTTTTTTTTTTTGCTTGCCTTTGAATTTAGCAAGTACTTTTTCTCTGATTTTAATTTCCTTTTTTTTTCCTCTCTTTTTTCCAACATACCTATTTTAGTTGTTTCTTAGTGGTTGCTCTATCACTTAAAATCTACGCCTTACTTAAGCAGAATCAACTTGATACTAATACGTTATAACACACAGAGGTAGCATTCCTTTATAGCGATATTCTTTTATGGTATTATAGTTATACCTATATAACTATTTTAAACACAATAGCATAGTTATTACTTGATGTAATTGTATGACTTGTAATGAAGCTGCTAGAAGAAAGGAGAGCAAGTATACACCTAGAGCTTTTGTTACTTATCCTTTCTGGTTCTCCTGTGTTTATTCCTCTGACTCAAGTTACTGTATGTGGTCATATCCACCTGCACAGACCACTGTTTCTACTCAACTTTGTGCTGCTGTAGGTTCAAGCACAGTGTATATTATACTGGTATTGTTTTAGAGCATTGTTTTCAATGCTGTATAAGGAGAGAGAAGTAAGCATCTACATTATCTTTTGTAATTGTGTAGGCCTTTATGATCATAGCTACACTCTACCCAACTAATTTATGTTTTCTGCCTATATTGATTTGTGTATTCTGGTCATTTAATATAAAAGAAGTCTCATAGTATGTTGCTTTATGGATTTTTTTCTTTTTTCCCTTATATAACTGGTGTGTGTGCTCTGTTGTGATTTCTGTTTGTTTTGTTTACTGGTATTAACTTGAATTTCAGGTATTTGAGGTCATCATCTTTCAACTGGAAGAACTTTTGGAATTTATTCAAAGCCTGGTCTTTTAGCAACAAATTGTCAGTTTTTGTTTATCTGAGAATGTGTTTGTTTTCATATTTTGAATGTGAGATACAAGATTTATGGCTGACAGGCTTTTTTCCTTGTTCTTTTTGGATATGTTATTCCACTATTTTCTAGTTTCCATCATTTCTTTTTTTTTTTTTTTTTGGTTTTTCGAGACAGGGTTTCTCTGTGTAGCTTTGCGCCTTTCCTGGAACTCGCTTTGGAGACCAGGCTGGCCTCGAACTCACAGAGATCCGCCTGGCTCTGCCTCCCGAGTGCTGGGATTAAAGGCGTGCGCCACCACCGCCCGGCTCTTTTTTTTTTTTTTTTTTTTTTTTTAAAGATTTATTTACTTATTATGTATAGAGTGTTCTGTCTGCATGTATCCTTACATGCCAGAAGAGGGCAACAAATCTCATTATAGATGGTTGTGAGCCACCATGTGGTTGCTGGGAATTGAACTCAGGATCTCTGGAAGAGCAGTCAATGCTTTTAACCTCTGAGCATCTCTCCAGCCCACTTCCATCATTTCTTTCTTTCTTTCTTTCTTTCTTTCTTTCTTTCTTTCTTTCTTTCTTTCTTTCTTTCTTTCTTTCTTCCTTTCCTTCCTTCCTTCCTTCCTTCCTTCCTTCCTTCCTTCCTTCCTTCCTTCCTTCCTTCCTTCCTTCCTTCCTTTTTCTTTCTTTCTTTCTTTTTTTTTTTTTGAGACAGGGTTTCTCTATGTAGTTTTGGTGTCTGTCCTGGAACTCACTCTGTAGACCAGGCTGGCCTCAAACTCACAGAGATCTGCCTGGCTCTGCCTCCTGAGTGCTGGGATTAAAGACGTGCGCCCCCACTGTCAAGAAACTTCTATCATTTCTGCTGATAAGTCAGTTGTACATTTCATAAGATTTCCCTTGTAGTTTATTTTTTCATGTTGTTTTCAAGACTTTTTACTTGTCTTTGACTTTGAGCATTTTCTCATGATCTGTTTATTGATATTTTTGTGTTGATCTTGCTTGGAATTTATTGAACCCATTTGATATATGGGATTCTGTTAGGAAATTTTCAGCTATTTTTTGAATAATTTTTCTGCTCCATGCTCTGCTCTCTGCCCTCATAGGACTTTCATTATTTATCTAGTAATGCAATTAATGGTTTTTCATCTTTCTCTGAGACTTTTTATTTGTTTTCTCTTATTCTTTTTATTGCACAATGCATCAAAATCTCTGTCAGTCTGTCTTCAAGTTAGGATTCTAGTTTTTGCCATATCACGTGTTGCTGGGCAGCTTCTTGAAGTGAACTTTTCATTGCAGTTATTATAAGCTTTAGCTCCCAGAGTTTTCAGTAGTTCATTGATTATAATCATAATCAACGTAAAATCATGAACCTTTAAACCATAGCAAATGAAAACAATCCACAAGACCACATACTGTGAGATTCCTTTTATGTGAAATATCTATAATATGCATATGAATAAAGGCAGAATACATCTATGAATAGTTGGCTAGGGTGTGGGTATGGAAATGGAGCATGGTTGTTTAATTGGTACACTTTGAGGGGAGGTAAAATGGTCTAAATTTAGTTTATAGTAATGATTGTGCATATCTGTGAATACTAAAAGCTATCAACTTTTGCGTTTTCTTTCTTTTAAAATACCTTTTATTTCTTCTTTGATAATTTCAAATGTATATACAGTATATCTTGATCATATTCACCCCCAGCCTCATGCTTTTCCTGTGCCTCCCTAATTCTCACCTTCATTTCCTCTGCCTCTTCATTTAATAACTCGTTGAGTCAAGTGAGTACTGCCTCCATGAGCATGGACAACCTATCACATCTCTGAAGAGAAATGACTCTCCTCTCCTGTAGCAGCCGTCAACTATCAATAGCTCCTCAGCTAGGGATAGAACCTTATGAGCACCTGCACCTTCTGTGCTGGAATTAGTGACCTGGCTTGATCTTGTGCAGGTAACCATAGCTGCTCCAAGTTCACGAATACAGCAGCCCCGCCATGTCCAGATGACAGCATTTTACAACACTCTGCTCCATCCTCTGGCTCTTACATTCATTCTCTTTCTCTTCTGCAATGTTCCTGAACCTGTGGGGTTGACCACGATGTTCCATTTAGAGTTGAGTACTCAACAGTCTTTTATTCTCAGCATTTTAACCAGTTTTGCACAGACTGAAGCCCACTGCAGAAAGAAGCTTCTCTGATCTTGAGAGCTGCACTCCCTGTGGGTATAAATATAACTATTTAGAAGGTAGTTTGACAGTGTCACTTTAGGAAAACAACAGCAGTGGCCCCCGCCAACGCCTCTACACACATCCAGGGTCTATGCCCTCCCCACCCATTTTGACCAGTGTTACAGTACTAGGCATGAGTATGCTCCCACGGACCAGGCTTCAGATCCAAGCAGAAAATAGCTGTTTGCCTCCCTAACGATCATGCCACGATTGTGCCCATGGATACACCTTGCCTGGCAGGTTGGTACTGTACAATTTAGGGTCCAGTACTACAAAAGGTAGCTAGCAGGGAGAAGGCTTCCAGGTTAATTCCAGCATGATTTCTGTATTTGCTCGAACAAAGGGTATTGTGTCTTCAGCAGTAGGGTCTTAGCATCTAGAAATGGTGGGTAACCAAGAGAATGGCAATAGCCATTGTGTTGTTTTGAGGGCTTCTAAAATTTTAAATGGGTGAATTTTATCATTGAAATTATCCCAAAGATAAGGAAACAAAAACGTTTAGTCAGTTCAGTTATATTTTAAATATTGTATTTGTTTTATATTAAAATGGTAATTGGGCAAACTTACAGAGATTTTGTGACCATGCAAGTTATTAGAGACTAATATTTTAAATAAAGAAGCAATTTGTGTATGTGTGTGTGTGTGTATATATGTATATGTATATATATAATGAATATTTCATAATCTAATTAATCTGGTTTATACTCTGTGGACTCAGATGAGTCTTTAATCCTGTGTTACATCTTGGTAAGTCATTCTAGGGATGCTGACCATTTCCTGGACTTTTATTTCCAGTGTCATAGCTGAGGTTTTCAGTTTCATTCACATCCCTCTTTATACTTTTTAAAATGATGATTGAAAAATTTGCTAGTGGTGTTATTAATTTCACCATTTACATCTGAAACCACAGGTTTGAAAACATTGGTTTTGTTAATATATATCTTTTTAGTCATATTTCTTTAAATATTTTGGTATAAATGCTTGTATTTAACTTACTATTTTTCTTTCAGATTAATTTCTCCCTGCCCCAAGCAGTAAAGAATGTCTTATTGGTGGTTTTCTCATGGTTCATACTTAACGATAATTATTTTGTCTCTGAATACTTTTGTTTCTTTCTTACAAGAGCTTTTCAGTAATGCCTTTATCTTTCTATGTATTAAATCTGAGGAGACAAGGCAAGGCCATAGTTCCTCAGAATTCTTCAATCATCTTAAAGTTTTAAGAAAGTTAGTTTCTTTTTGCTCCAGTAAATTTTTTCATAATAAACACAGAATCATCAGAATATATCTTTGTCAATGTGTATGAGATGTAATGTTTCTCTATTCTTTTCTTTTAATAAGTTATAATGCTTTAAAACCATTTAAAACTGACTTTCTTGGAGAAAGCTTTAAATATTTTAAAATATTTGTACATAAAAAAAGAAAAACTTAGTTTAAAATCATTTTTGAAATTATAAAATATGCTTAATTGTTCATTCAAAAAGACTTGATTAGCCATTATTTCCCAAATAGAAGAATCAAATAGATTTAACATGGATAATAGAATGAAACAATAGAATCAGTTGATTAAATAGATTTAAGTATGGTTTTAGAAAATTGTCATGTGATATATTGGATTGTCCCCTTCTTTTTCAGGGACTCTTGGTGTGATAACAGAAGCTACAATAAAAATCAGACCAACCCCTGAATACCAAAAGTACGGCTCAGTAGCTTTCCCTAATTTTGAACAAGGAGTAGCCTGTTTAAGAGAGATCGCAAAGCAGGTAATACAAAAGTGGACGATATGTATGCAATTATAGTTTTAAAATTGTGCTGTGTAATTGTGATGTTTTATGTACGCTTTATATTTAGTTGTGTTATGTTTGTAATTTTTTTACCACGTTTTACATGGAAATTACTCCTTTAAGTACACTTATTTTGTTCAGTAATTACAGTGTTCTCACACCTATCTCTTGTTTGAAGAGGCCCGTGTGATTTGGGGCCTCTGTAAGATAGGTGCTTAGATTCTTGGCTTTGAATGGTTCTGCTTTGTGTTGAATGCTATATTTTGTAAATTATTTTAGAATAATATATCTTGTGATGAATTGAAATGATAGTTAACTTATCTTAAATAAAACATTTTGTAGGTAGAGTTTTCCTGCCTGGCCCACAGTCAGGACAAATCTCTCTCACCAGCCAGTCCCACAGCCGTCAGACCCGACCAAGTAAACACAGAGACTTGTATTGGTTTCAAACTGTATGGCCATGGCAGGCTTCTTGCTAACTGTTCTTTCAGCTTAAATTAATCCATTTTTATAAATCTATACCTTGCCACATGGCTCGTGGCTTACCGGCATCTTCACATGCTGTTTCTCATCTTGGCGGCTGGCAGTGTCTCTCTGACTCAGCCTTCCACTTCCCAGCTTTATTCTCCTCCTTGTCCCGCCTACACTTCCTGCCTAGCCAATGGCCAATCAGTGTTTTAATTATTGACTAATTAGCAACACATTTGCCATACAGAACATCCCACAGCACTTCCCCCCCCCTTTTTTTTTTAAAAAAAGGAAGGTTTTAACCTTAACAAAGTAAAATTACATATAATTTGGGAATTTGGGCGTAGCTTCTCTTACTACTTCCTGCTGGAGGGGGGCGCTGTATCTTATGGGGATACAAAGAAAATTTTAGGATTATGGAATAGTCCATGAGGCTATATCGTCTGAGCCAGTTGCCTTCAAACCATTCTGGATGTTGGATCATCTGGGCCATGGTGTCATCGGAGACCTTTCAGGGGGTCTTGGCTGGTCAAACCTGATGTATCTTAATCTGGAACAAATCCATAGCCTTTGGCTTTCTGTGGGAACAAAAGCAGAGTCTCCTTTCCAAAGTAACATATCCTTATATCCAAATTTTGAAGTCAAGGCACCTTTAAAATATACATTTTGGCATAACTCAACAGCTTTTACAATCAAATATTTTTCTGCAGTTAAAAGTCCCAAAAACAACACAATGCAGATTCTCTGTGTAATATCCATTTTTACGTGGCTTATTTTTTATACTACCTTTACTGTCTCTTTAAAGACTTTATTTTTTAAAACTATGTATTTATTTCTATAACTCTATATATCATCTTTTTTGTCTCTTTCAAGCCTACGTATCTTTTACACACATTGTAAACTATTACATCTGAATCTGTCTTATTGTGAATCTATTGCCTTAAACTGCAGCAGCTGTGGCTGCTGGCTCCGCCCACCTCAGCTTCCCAACATGGCCATGGTTTACCGCCAGCTCTGGGAGCTATCGGGGGTCTATGCTTTTAGCCAAGCAGCGTGTAGCCCAGAAACCCCCCCTTTTGCTCTGCACCAGCAAAGGCTAAATCCACTATGCAGCTCAAAGTGCCACTTGCAAAGGCCTCATTCCCGCCATAGGCAGGTCGAGCACGCACGCTAGGAACCCACCAGTAGCTCAAACCAGCAGCTGCCGCTCATTTGAGAGAGACAATTAGGAACTGTTTTTAGCTCCGTTTTAGAATCTTTTCTCAGGTTTTTAGGTGGAAACTCTTGCCACCACGTTGGGCGCCATTTGTAGGTAGAGTTTTCCTGCCTGGCCCACAGTCAGGACAAATCTCTCTCACCAGCCAGTCCCACAGCCGTCAGACCCGACCAAGTAAACACAGAGACTTGTATTGGTTTCAAACTGTATGGCCATGGCAGGCTTCTTGCTAACTGTTCTTTCAGCTTAAATTAATCCATTTTTATAAATCTATACCTTGCCACATGGCTCGTGGCTTACCGGCATCTTCACATGCTGTTTCTCATCTTGGCGGCTGGCAGTGTCTCTCTGACTCAGCCTTCCACTTCCCAGCTTTATTCTCCTCCTTGTCCCGCCTACACTTCCTGCCTAGCCAATGGCCAATCAGTGTTTTAATTATTGACTAATTAGCAACACATTTGCCATACAGAACATCCCACAGCAACATTTATTGAAATTAGAGGTGGCCAGTTGTGGTGGAACATGCCTTTGATCACAGTATTCAAGAGGCAGAGGCAGTCAGATCTCTGTGAGCTTGTGACCTGGTCTACATAGTGAGTCCCAGGACAGCCATGGCTATGTAGATAGATCCTGTCTTAACTCGTCCCCCCGCCAAAGAAAGATAAAGAAAAAATTAGAGGCAATGACTGAATTTAGAAGTTTAAAATGTAGATAAACATTTTTAATACATAGGATGTATTAAATGCTGCTAGGTGCTACTTGGTTTTATATTATTTTAGCTATTGTTTAAGTAATATAGTTAATGTAGCATACTTCTTTGTAATCTTAAAAAACCCACAATTCCTGTCTTCTGCCTTCCTAAAAAGAGAAATATCATTTTTCCTTTAAAAAAAAAAAAAGACGACCTCATGCCAGATTTTTTATTTCACTCCACGTTAGTGTGGAAATACCTTATTTTATTCATTGTTTGGATTATAGTAGTTTATGAGTTATTCTTTTTTTTTTTTTAGCCTTTCTCATCAGTAAGGAGGTTAAGGCAATATAGTTCACCTCTTCTTGCTTTCTCTAAACATATTGAGTTCTATAATATTTCCCATTAGGTATGCAAGTAGAAGCTTTTGTTTTATTTTGTGTTTTTGTTGTTACAAAATCTCACTGTATAGCCTTGGCTAGCCTGGAACTTGCCATGTAGACCAGACTGGCCTCAAACTCATAGAAATCCACCTGTCTTGACCTCTTGAGTGCTGGCATTAAAAGCTGGGACACTGTATACCTGGTCCTGGAAGGGGACTTTTTGGCATGACCTATATAGATCAACTTCTCAGTATTCAAAGAAAACTGGAGGGATAAAGGCAAGGAAAATATCTAGCCAGTTTTCCATATTCACGTTGGACTATAAGATAGTGAAAGGCCAAGTGGCTAACTGTTTCACCTTCCCACCATTCCAAGGCAACCACTGTTGTGATACTAGGGGTTGATCATGCCCAGTGTCTTGTGCATGATAGGCAAGTGCTCTCTACCATTGAGCTGAATCCCTGGCCCTTAAAAAACACTTTGTATTTTAGGATGGGCTGTCACTGAACTGCAGAGGAAGCCTGTACTCACTGTAGCTCAGGCAGGCCTTGAGCTCTTCCTCCTCTTGCTTTACCTTTCAGGCCTGGCCTCTCTCTTTTGAAGAGTGTGGTACTGGGAATGAAAGCCCTGCTTTGAGCATGCTGGGCAGTCAATCTATCACCAGTCTGTATTCCCAGCAACTGCTAACATTTTAAAGAACTTAAAATGAGGAAAATATTAGACAGACACACACACACACCCCATTTCTTGTGTATAAAGAACACTCTTAATTTTGCATTCTGAGGTACTCATTCCGTCTGGTGGTTTCCATTTTCAAGAGGTATGATGTAGATGTAACCAACCGTCTTATTAAATAAGAAACACAGAACCAATGCAAAGAAGAAAGCCAAGAGATCAGAGCTAAGAGCCTTACTCGTCTGCTGCAGCCAGCCTCTTCAGCCAAGAGACCTACTTCCTGTGTTTTTGTCTTTATATAGACTTTCTGTTCTGCCTTCTCATTGGTTGTAAACCCAACCACATGACTGCCTCGTTACTGCCTGTCTGTACAGACCTCCAGGTCTTCTATGGTTAGTATTGAGATTAAAGGCGTGTGTCTCCAATGCTGGCTGTGTCCTTGAACACACAGAGATCTACCTAGCTCTGCCTACCAAGTGCTGGGATAAAAGGTGTGCACCACCACCGCCCAGCTTTTGCTATGGCTCTAATAGCTCTGACTTCCGGGCAACTTTATTTATTAACATATAAATCACATTTTAGTACAAATAAAATATCACTATAGTATGATCACCAGATTTAGCAATAAGTAAGGATAACTTTATAATTGTTAGCAAATTGTTAGTAACTGTTATAGCTTGCTAGACTTAGCATGGTTTTCCTTGTGGTGGTTGACCAGAAGAAGTATGGTCCTGGCATGAGCATGTTTTAATGTGTGGCAGGTTGCCTTGGTGCCAAAGCAGAGGTGAATGTTGACGTTCTTATACAGGAACTTAAAATTCACCCAAACTTTGCTTCAAGTCATGGTTAGACAACTAGAATGACTTGAGTATTATGTCATGCTTTCTAAAACGAAGACATGACAGTAATATTTAAAGAGAATTATCATGGAACTTTTTTAGGAGTAAATATGTGTTGTGCTAAAATGATAACTGAGAATGGGGAAGTGAAGTTTAAGTGTGTTCTGAGGATGTTGGTAAGTCTTCTGCCACTTAAAGATCAGGGATGCACAGCCATAAGGTAGATGCACTAAGAAGGCTGTTACAGAACCGTTGGCTTTGCTTTTGAGTTAGTAACTAGAAGAATGAGGAGAGCTAGCTTTTTTTTTTTAAAAAATTTAAAGAAAGTAGTTGGAAGTTCACTAATTAAAAAAACAAAAATTTCAAAATACATGTTAATTTTATTTAAAAAAAAAGAAAAAAATCTTTCAAAGCTTTTAAAATGTAGTCCAGATTTTATTAAAGATGTAGTCTTCTCTCGGTCATGTTTTGAACATTGTATTTATAGTTAATCAATATTGCCTGTGTTTTTGTAGCAAAAAATATCCATAACTGCCAAAGTAAATTTTTCTTGGGTTAAAAGAGTGGAGAGTGTTCAATTACCGGCAGCAGGAAGAGAGGATAGAGAGCTCCTTTCTAAAGTGCTGGCTCCTCCAACAAAGGAAGCATGCAAATTTTATGTAAGAGACCTATGCATGTGCATAGAGGAACGCACTTCAGAGGTGGGCACATTTTTGAGCATGTGTAGTTTAAGGTTGTTCAAGAAGGGAAGATGGATAGGTTTAGGGACATGCTTAGCTTAATGATTAAACACTATTTGCGAAGGTAAAAATGGTGGCTGAGAACCCTTGGGCATGTTCATCTTATGTCATAATGATGGCAGACAAGAATGCCTCTGGGCATGCTTGCTTCCCCCCAACAGATTTAGCAGCTCGGAATTGGCAGTGCTTCTTCATTGCATCTTCTGTCAGCTCAAATCAGATTGAAATAATCAAAAAAAGTTGAAAGAGTATTTTGGATCTGTATGTTTGCTTGATAATAGATCTCAGAAGGGTCATGTTCAGCTATGTTGGCTAATGCTATGCTTCCTAGTCTCTCCTCAAGTGATTGGATTCATCAACAAGTATTGTAATTCAGGTATAAATACTTTATGCTTTCCTGAATGGCCATCCATTTTCTCACATTGCACATACTCACTTGAAAATGCCTTTGGTTTCATCACTGAGAACTGATGTGTAAATCTACAGAAGTCCTGTTTATAATGTTACTACAGTGGATGGAGCCATTCAGTTTGAATATGAATAATTGATACAGGCTAGTGCAGTTTTTTATAGTTTGGTGTACTCCTATTAGAAAATGAAGCCGGGCGGTGGTGCCGCATGCCTTTAATCCCAGCACTTGGGAGGCAGAGGCAGGCGGATCTCTGTGAGTTCGAGGCCAGCCTGGGCTACCAAGTGAGTTCCAGGAAAAGGCGCAAAGCTACACAGAGAAACCCTGTCTCGAAAAAACCAAAAAAAGAAAAAAAAAAAAAAAAAAAAGAAAAGAAAATGACACAGAAGGTCTACTTGTGCTGTTGAAGAGCAGGGTAGACTCCTCTTCCTTCCTGGCATAAAGCAGCAAAACTTGCCCTTGAGTAAACAGTTTTAAGAACCTTAGATACTCAGCTGATGACTATAGTGCAATTCACTGTACTGAGCATACATTTGGAATAGAGATAATAATGATTGATAGTGCCACCATGTGGTTACAGAGCAAATCAGCGAGAAAGTACTTTTCTAGACTGGAGTTTTGTGTACTTAGTAATAAATAGCTTTTACAGACAAATCATGTAGACTAGAATAGAAAGCTTGCCTTATTTGAATCTGATTTAAAAATCTAGGTGAGTAATAGTTTATTCTCAAGCATTGTTCCTCACTGTGAAACATGGCTAAGAATTTATTCAAATGCAATTTATACCAAATGCAATTTGGTAATATCACATTATTTGGAGACCCACAAATTTCATGCCTTATAATGCAAATGTACAGGCATTGCTTGGGTGTAGGTACAAATAATTTTTTTAATGACTTAAGAGATATTGACCCCTTATCACTTTACTGAATAGAAACCTCATGCCAACAGTAGGTACTGTATTCTGTTCTGTTTTTTGGTTTTTTTTTTTTTTTTTTTTTTTTTTTTTTTTGTTTTTCGAGACAGGGTTTCTCTGTGTAGCTTTGCGCCTTTCCTGGAACTCGCTTTGGAGACCAGGCTGGCCTCGAACTCACAGAGATCCGCCTGGCTCTGCCTCCCAAGTGCTGGGATTAAAGGCGTGCGCCACCACCGCCCGGCTGTTTTTTGGTTTTTGAGACAGGGTTTTTCTCTGTAGCTTTGGAGCCTTTCCTGGAACTCACTTTGTAGCCCCAGCTGGCCTCGAACTCACAGGGATCCGCCTGCCTCTGCCTCATGAGTGCTGGGATTAAAGGCATGTGCCACGACTGCCCGGCCTGTTCTCCTTTTGCAGTAGTATTTTCAGACAGAAAAAAGCTCAGAAAATCATGTTTTGCTTAGTTTCAGATTTGGAATTTCAGTTGATATCGGGGACATGAGACTAGAATAGACAGTGCATGCTTTATGATTGTGTCAAGTTCTTGGTTGAATAAAGAGTTGGCTGCTTGTAATTCTTTACTGTCATTTCACACTTTCATTTTTGCAATAGTTTTACTCAAGTCGCTTTCAAAATTGCAAGCTCTATGGTGGGTGAGTGTTTTCTGGAAAGGAGCATGTGTGGTTGTTCACAGTAGCAAAATTGGTGCTGAAGGTTTTTGTTACTGTTCTTACTGAGGGTGATAATTAAGCAACTTCAACTGCCAGTGGGGTGCTCCCCTCATGTCTCCTGTGATCTTGTCTATGCGAAGACTTGTCCTCTTTCCTGGCCCTCTGAGGAGCTAGAAAAGAAGAGTTTGTGGATGGTAGGCCAGTGCTGTCTCCACGTTTGCTCCGTAGATGGATAAGTGATTCTTTAAGACTTTCTTAGAAAATAGATTTCCCACGACAGTTAAGAGGTCAGGATGTACTGTCCATGTTAGATACAACATTTTACTGTTTTCTTGCTAGTCCAGAAACAACGCTGATGTTCTGCAGGGCTGGATACAAGCTCAGTAGCTTAGCCTCTGTTTCTTTTTGTTGTTTTCAATAAGAATTTAGGATTCTGACCTTCATGTTGAGAGAGGGGCATTTCTTTCCATTAGATGGCAGCTGACTTGAATACATTAGTCAGTTCTTGGGAACTGCTTTTCTCAGTGTCAGAAGCAGATGTTTAGAATTGTAAGCCAACAGGCAGACTTTGCCTTGCCTTCACCTCTCTCAGAAGTGTTATTTTCTGCTTTCTCTCATTTTTGTTTTCACTGGTTTAAGTAATTTTACATTCATAGGTATTTCCTTATGCTAAGTTTAGATCAGAACAGAGAAGAAGTAGTTTGTGATTCTGCAAATTCTGCAGGAGTTCAGATAAGCTGAAAATAATTAGTTTAAACATGTACTTAAAAAAAAAGTCCTTTGTATATTCAGCAATAATTCTTGGGTACACTTGCTACTTATGAAGTGGAATTGTCATTAAAAGTTACCGTTTTTATATGTGTCACTTTTTTCTCTAAAGAGAATAACTGTGGTCAGTGATTTGGTTAGTTGGGTTCTTTACAGCTGTGACCCAGTGAAATGAGGGTCATTGTGTGGCACACTCGCTGCTAGAAGTTCTTAGAGGTTGTCATTGTACCTTCATTCAACTGGAAATAAAGGTACAATTGTCATAGGATGCTCATATAGACTTGTGGCTCTTACAAGCAAAGGGAAATATTTACCCAATATGTATTTCATGCTTAAAAAAACCCAGAGATACTTGTCTTTTGTTTTTTTTTTTTTTTTTTTTTTTTTTTTTGGTTTTTCAAGACAGGGTTTCTCTGTGTAGCTTTGCACCTTTCCTGGAACTCACTTGGTAGCCCAGGCTGGCCTCGAACTCACAGAGATCCGCCTGGCTCTGCCTCCCGAGTGCTGGGATTAAAGGCGCGCGCCACCACCGCCCGGCCGAGATACTTGTCTTTTAAGAAGAAATTTCTTGTTTACAGTAGACTCCTAGTTATATGCATGTCATTTCCAATATGACCAGTGAGTATTACCATTAGTCTTACATACATGATTTCACCTATAATATCAACTCTGGCTATATTTAAAATTTATGTTTCTAGGAATTTTCATTCAACTCATACCTTTCATCCCCCCTTTGAACTTTTTATTAATTTATCATTGGCTTTTGTGTAGGAGAACTGTGCTCTTAACATACTATACTATACTATACTATACTATATCTATACTATACTATATCTATACTGCATAATGAAATGGGTAGTGTGCAAATTAAATAGTCAAACTCTCAGTCTCCTGGAATTATTAAAGACACAACATATCCGAACTTCACTGAGTTTAATTTTTGCATAGCATTGCACATAGGGTTTACAATTGAAGCATTTGTTTCTGATGAAGCATCTAGACTATCATTTCTTTTCCTCTCCTCTCCTCTCCTTCCCCTTCCTTTTCTTTTTGGTTTTTGGAGACAGAGTTTATTTGTGTTAACAGCCCAGGCTGGCTTCAAACTCACAGAGATGTCTGCCTCTGCCTCCCAAGTGCTGGGATTAAAGGTGTGCGCCACCACTGCCAGGCCAGACTGTTTCCGATAGTCTTTAGGTGCTGCAAGCAGGAAAACATAATGGAATTCAGCTACTATCACAAAAGCTACTACTTGGAAAAGTCAAGGACTTCTCCAAAGGTCAAACCATGGCTTAAGAAATCTTGGTGATATTTTAGCTTTTGTATATATATTAGCTGGTTCTTAAAATGATTTTCTTGTGTGCTTCCAAGTACTCCTAACAGTGTATTTATCTAAAATGCCTATCAAGCATCCAAGGCCATACGAAACAATGCCTGTTTCCTAGGTTAGGTGGATAGCTTTATTTCTTTTGCAATTTAGGGCGAGACCCTCCTTTCTTATACAACCTTACTAACAGACCCCTAACTTCTTACCTCACCACTTCTTGGAATGTAGACTGAGCACATAGATCCCCTTTTTGATATACTAACTGGTCATTAGCACTCAGTTGACCTCCTCTTTTACCACTCCCATTTTGGATTGTAAAAGAAAGCCTGGTGGTCACTGCCTGAGGAAAATTCTTACCTGCCTTTATGACCCTATAGAATTCAAGCCTGGTGACCTTGCTTGACCAGGGGCTTGCTATTGCTTGGGTTTATAACTGGATTCCTGGGAGACTTAGGGGGAATGTGGAGAACTTAGAGACAGAGAATGGAGAGGGATAAGGAGGATTTTGACTAGAGAGTACATGTGGACAAAATGGAAGATGAGGAAGAGTCAGATGGGGAAGTCCTAGCTGGGTAAGAACAAGGTGAAAAGGACCTAGATGAGGCAAAATTAAAACAAGAGAATTAAGATAGAACTTAGAGGGAGCAGTAGATAAATCTAGAGAAAAATTAGGCAAGAAAGGAGCTAGGCACGAGAACAGAACTGAAGCTGTGTATATAGGCTGTTATGCCAGAGGAATGAAAGCAAGTGGACTATAGAGCTCAGTGTGCTGAGATTCTATTTCCTAAAAATAGTTCTCACCCTTAGTAGTTCTCTCTCCTGAGCCCCTGGGATGTATAATATTAAGGCTGGTCCCTTAAATATTATACACGATTTAGGCTCAGGAATTTGAGCAGGAAGTTTGGCTTGCCCTTTGAAGAAACTTTCAATTCAAAGATGGCTCACTAGCTGTGGCATTCAGTGATATACTCTTCTAATTTGTCTTTAAGAAGTTAAAATAGTAGCAGTCTTAGAGGGACTTAAAAGGTGCATCCATACTGAACTCTTGTAAAAGCTAGTCAAGTGAGAGACATCTCTACTCATGTGCCTCATCTCAAGCACATGTTCTGGTTTTCTCTGGCAATAGCCATGGTTTAGTTTAAGGAAAACATTTTTCAGAAATCTTTTAAAGTGTTTCTTACAGGGATTGCCTTTTTTAAATTTATAAACTAGTTGGATTGAGATACCTGTTACTTTTTAAGTTAGCACAGAGAGTAATACTGAAATTTACTTCTTGGTATAGATTCAAGTAGATTCCTGGTTGTAAAACCCTTAAAGAAATAGTTAGAATTTTGACTTGGTCAAATCTGTACTAGCATTTTGAGTTCTGTGTGCTTACATATTTATTCATCAAGATAAAACACTTGATAGTTTAAAAACTAATTAAAATTAGTGCACAGTGAGTTTTTATACTGTTTTATGTTAGAGAAATTCTAGTAAGTGCACTTAATTTTTTCATTAACTTCAGTTGGAGTAAGCAATTGTTGTTTGTGCTAAAATTCCTTGGATTTTTCAGTAAACCCACCATTAGTTTGTTGAGACAGCGTTCCCAGGTTCTTTTGACACCTATCAGCAGGGTTCACTATAGCTAGGGTCTTCGCCTCTTTATCTGCTATGGTGTTGCTTACTGGGATAGTATGGTGTGAATTTGATCTCCAGTTCTTAGAGTTTATTATACTCTTATCCTTGAAAGAGGATTGAGTTTATTGTTTAGCGTGACCTCCCCATTTTGAAAACAGTGGAGACAACCTGATCTGAGCTATATGTACTTTAAGACCAGGGACATGACTTTGATGTTTTGATTATATGAACTTTTATTTGATCAGTTGTTGTGGTAACTTTTAAATGTTTCATATTCTAAGTAAATTTTTTTGTATATTTAGAATGATCTGTAATAATTTTCAAATTATCAGTTGCTAAAAGCCAGCATACTAACCTAGATACTGTTTTTTATTTGAATTCTTTGCTTCTGTGAATTTACTGAAGACAGCAACTAAAAAATTATTGACTTTGAAAAAAATATAAAACTTTAAATCTGTTGACTTGAATTTGATAATTTCTAAGATTCAGTGTTAAAAACTTTATTTGTTCTGGGTAGTATTTGTTCATGTAACTCAACCACCAAGTAAAAATCCTGTTCAGTTTAGGTGAATATTGGTAGCTGCATGATTTAGCAAGTGCTCTGAAGCTTTCTTGCCTATTTTCCCTGTTTTTTTTTTTTTTTAATTTATACATAGAACATTGGGATAAATAGTGTAGCGATCACCTGCATATTAACTTCATAGGAACAGTGTTTCTGTTTGTTCCTTATGTTTATGATTGTGTACTATTGGAAATTAAGTTGCAGACACCATAACACTTGACTCCTAAATACTTTAGCAGTCATCTCCCAAAAAATAAGAGAACAGCATTCTTTATAATCACAATATGATTATTATATCTAACGAATTACAGCGGTTTCATTTTTTTCTAAAATTTTATTCACCTATTTAAGAAAATTGTGTATTCCATTGATTAAACCATTTGAGAAAAAAAGACATCCCAATATACAGTTTCAGAACACTTTGGACCATTTTGGGTTTTACTGTAGATCTCACCTCCTACCTGGTTTTCCGTTACCAGCATGCAGGTGAGAGCGGCGGGCATAGACTTTGTTTTCAGTAGTTCTTGTTGGGCAGCACTGCCCGACCTCTGCATCTTAAACGTTGGTGCTACCATGCTCTGTGACAGCGTTTAAGCACACTTCTTAATCCCAGCACTTGGATCTAATTACAGCATTTGGATCTCTGTAAGTTCAAGGCCAGCCTGGTCTACATAGTGAGTTCCAAACCA
This sequence comes from Peromyscus californicus insignis, assembly GCF_007827085.1. Lineage (NCBI taxonomy): Eukaryota > Metazoa > Chordata > Mammalia > Rodentia > Cricetidae > Peromyscus > Peromyscus californicus. The sequence continues at coordinate 53,265,644 of NW_026294595.1, forward strand.
ATATGGCTTGTCTCAAAAAATAAAATGTGGATAGAATGAGTAGAGAACAGTGGAGCCACTTCCAGCTTAAGGGGATAAAGTCAAATACAGATTCTTAGAGCGGAGCCAAAATTAACTTCAGTTTCTGGATACACTTCCGCACCAGAAGACAGTCCAGCTTCCTCCTGACAGCAAGCATTTACTGAGAGCGGTGTCTTGGCTCCCATTGCCTCCGCGCACGTTCGCTCTTGAAGCAGTTGAAGTGAAATCTGGTGGGTGGCAGCAGGTAGAATTTACAGTTCTCCTCAGGAATTTAACACCCCCCTGAAAAAGAGCTCTGAATTCTTTAGTATTTTATGATGTGCTTATACCAGAACATACAAACATGTATGCTATAGATATTATCTCACGTATGTCTTATTTTATGAAGAAAGGAAATTTGACCTAATCAGGTTTCATATGTTTTTTTTTTTTTTTTTTTTTTTTTTTGGTTTTTTCGAGACAGGGTTTCTCTGTGTAGCTTTGCGCCTTTCCTGGAACTCACTTGGTAGTCCAGGCTGGCCTCGAACTCACAGAGATCCGCCTGGCTCTGCCTCCCGAGTGCTGGGATTAAAGGCGTGCGCCACTACCGCCCGGCTCAGGTTTCATATGTTTTATTAGAAGTCACTGCACTCATTTTATAAAGGTATCTGGACTTATAAATATGAAGCCTCCTTTAGTATTTTGGAAACTGGCAATGCTTTTAGGAATCCCTGACCAAATTATAATACCAAAATTTGAAATTATCTCCTTGTAATTTTTTAAAAACTATTATACTTTGAGTGAGATCACAAAATGGCAGGTATGGTAGTTTTGATGTAATCTTTGATTTGAATATGAAGCTAAGCACTGTGTGTGTTTATTGATTTTGTCTGTGTGCCTGGCATGTGTGTGCGCAAGGCTGTGTGGTATACTTGAAACTGCTCATCAGCAGTCGGGCATCTTGGTTTCTTCTTTGCTGTTTGGTAGCCGTCTGACCTTGGACAGATGTTTTAGCCTCGTCCATTCTTGTGTCTGTCTGAAAAGGAGTTAGTGCAAGTCTTGCTCCTGTGACAGTGTGGTTGATTCTGTGAGATACAAACAGGGCAGTTTTCAGAGCACAGTGGCCTGTACAGTGTGAGGTGGTGGGCTCTTGTCCCCGTGTGCATAAGATCACCTGCCCCTGGCTCTTCAGACCTGCCAGTGACTCTGGAAAATCAATTGAATGATCTTATTTTCAGTATTTAGATGAATAAATAAATTGCTTACAAAAATAAGAATCTTATCTATCCTTTTATTGGGTAAAATGAATTGTGTTTTATGCTTTTATAAGAATTAAATACTTGTTTAACTAAAAGCAAGTAATAGCAAAAATGTCTTACTGCACATTTTAAGCTTTTAAGGAGTTTTGGGACTTTATAGATTTTTATTGATAACTGGCACTGTGAAGACAAATGGATAAAAAGTTGATGGCATTTTTTTGTGGCTAAGGCTAAGGAGTGCTGTGAGTTTGGAGGCAGTCTGGGCTACGTAGCAATATTCTGTCTCAAAAAAATGTTTACAGCATTTTTCAAAATATCTGCTCTAAAAACAGCCCATGGTAGAACTTTAGCTGCCTTAAACTCCTGTGTAGGAAACAATAACCCTGTTTGGGCTTCAGACCCTTTTCTAGTTTTTATCATCACAAAGTTATATGAGTGCAGGCTGATGTCTTGTCCGCAGTCTCGGAATTAGTGCTGGTACTCAGCTCCTACACGTTTCCATACACTTTCCTAGTTAGGCATCTGCAGTCTGCAAATCCAAATGCTTCTAGATCTGAAACTTGGTGTTGGTAAGTTGTTGCTGAAAAACATTTGAATTTCAGAGCATTTTAGGTTTCAGATTTACAGGTAAAAGATGCTCAACCACCACCTGCTGCCTTCACTTTGTGTTCTGCCTTGTTTTCCCTTTCTTCCTGAAACTCTTAGTTTGTTCCTATATAGACAACACTGGGGCAAGCTTATTCTTTAGATGTATATATATATATTTTCTTTTTTTGGTTTTTCGAGACAGGGTTTCTCTGTGTAGCTTTGAGCCTTTCCTGGATCTTGCTCTGTAGACCAGGCTGGCCTCGAACCACAAAGATCCTCCTGCCTCTGCCTCCTGAGTGCTGGGATTAAAGGCGTGCACCACCATCGCCTGGCAGTATATTCTTTTTTAAAACACCCTCTTTTTATTTTTTATTTTTATTTTTTTTTTTATGTGCATCAGTGTTTTGCCTGTATGTATGTCTGTGTGAGGGTGTCACATTCCCTGAAACTGGCTTTACAGACAGTTGTGAGCTGCCATGTGGGTGCTGGGAATTGAACCCGGGTCCTCTGGAAGAACAGCCAGTGCTCTTAACTGATGAGCCATCTCCCCAGCTCTTAGATATATATTCTTAACCATCAAAATTTCATTGCTGTTTGCATTACTGTAACCCTGAAAGAACTTAGAACTCTGACCGGGTGTTTGTGGGTTTTTCTATTTAAAATAATTTTGAGGAGGAATTCAGAAGAAGAAATGGCTCTTAGAGTTGTCATTGAAGACATTGCAGATATGTTTTAGAAGTTTTTTGGCATATAAAAATTTTCACCAATGCTTTCTTCATTTTAAAAGTGTACAAGAAGTTAGTGATGTGTCTGAGTGGTAGAGCGTTTACCCAGCAGGCAGGTGTGTGGCCGGCCACAGCCTTGATCTCAACATTGTAAGGGGGGAGGGGCTAAAGAAAAAAGACTGTGCAAGAACCCAGTAAAATATTACAAAATGTGCAGTTCTTAAAACACACATTTAGTGTTAAAAAGTTCTACTTTGTAAAATAGTGCATTTGAGGACTGGGGTTTCTTTTAAGTTATTCTCACAGGTTATTGCCAGGCAGCAAGTGTATTGTATTGCTAAGATTAAAGGTTTGAGTGTGAATGTATTGATTTTATATGTAGATTTCTCCAAATATTTTTATAAACCACTAATGTTTTGTCTTCATGAAGTTATATAAAAAGTTGAGGTTCTTTTCTTTCCATGTATCTTTAGGAGCTAAGTGTTGAAGTCTTACAAAGTAGTCGTCAGCTCCTGCTGTGTGACTCTTTATTTAACTGATTCCCCCTCTTCCTTTCAAACAGAGATGTGCTCCAGCATCTATCCGCCTCATGGACAACCAGCAGTTTCATTTTGGTGAGTAAGGAGTGGCAGTTTCAGAATGTGCTCAGTTAGCCTCCAGAGTTTTCAGAGAATGATGATTGTCTTTGTGCTGTCCTTCATGGAGCGCTTGGTCTAGTCAGGACTCACAGTCTTATAAAAGAGAGCGCAGTGGTGGTGGAGGGCTGTGCAGAGCACAGGGTGCCTGGGTTGCCGGGGAAACTAGGCTTCATTCACAGAGTTTCCCTAAGACAGAGGAGGAAAGTTTGGAAAGGCTTTTGGAAGAGGTGGCACTTGCTCTGAATCTTCAAGGGAAATGAAGTCTTTCTTCAGTCTTCTATCTGACCTAATTTGTTTCTTTGTTGGCGAAACTGGACGTGTGAAAGCACAGTAGCATGTTGTAGAGTACTCCAGATGTTTTTGTGGATACTATCCCGACTGCAGTGGTCTTTCTTTGTGGAGGGGCATCAGTCATCTTTGCCTTAGAAGCTCTTTCTGGCAGTGTTACGCAGGGTGAGTGAGGAGGGGCTGGGCTGGAGATGAAGCTGCAGGTGGTGAACAATGGGAGCACATTTGGAGCACCTTGAGTGGAGTGGCAGCAGTGGATGACAGGAAGTTTTCAGGACAGCCATGAGCTACCCGCAGGTGGCAAGCTAAAGGGAAGGTTGAGAACATCCCCAGACATGGACTGGTTAATTGGTAGTGGGGTTTTGGAGAACATTCATTACAATGGGTAGTTGGGGTGCTGCTGGGATATTTGGGTGGGGAATAGTAAGCAGCAATATCTAAAAATACTTTTCTAAAATGTTAAACTTTTCAGTTTTTTTTTTGTTACTGTGTAGATGTAACCAACCTTCTTATTAAATAAGAAACACAGAACCAATGCAAAGAAGAAAGCCAAGAGGTCAGAGCTAAGAGCTAAAACCTTACCCTTCCTCCTGCAGTGGTCCTACCTCTCCGAACCAGAGCTACCCCTGTGTTAAAGTCTTTATATAGAGTTCCTGTCCTGCCTTCTCATTGGTTGTAAACCCAACCACATGACCGCCTCCTCACGGCCTGTCTGTATAGGCCTCCAGGTTTTCCATGATTGGTATTAAGATTAAAGGCATGTGTATCCAATAATGGCTGTATCCCTGAACACACAGAGACTTACCCAGCTCTGCCTACCAAGTGCTGGAATTACAAGCGTATGCTACCACTGCCCTGCTTTCCTATGGCTTGCTAATAGCTCTGACCCCCGGGCAACTTTATTTATTAACATACAAATAACATTTTAATACAAATAAAATATCACCATATTACTGTCTTTCATATGCTGAAATTTACTTTGGGATTTAGTTTTAAGAATTTAAATACCTCAGAAACAGTTCCTGAAATTATTGCAGTTTCTCAGTAGCAAATGCCAAGGCTAAGATAGTCAGACTTTTGGTTATGTGCCTTAGGGCAGCTTAGATTTTAATAGGGGAAAACAATTACATTATATAGCAAACTAAGTAAGCATGCCAGGTTCTTAACAGATCAAGGATTAGTTTTTAAATTCAGTTCTTCTAAGTCACTGTTGTAATTTCTTAAAATGTTACTTTCAAAATACTATTGATAAAGGTTTCAGATAAATGTGTCCCTTAAATTATGAAATAAACAAGCCGCCATGCTTTAACTGTGTCTAATCACTTCAGAAATACATTGTTAACAAATCCCTTTAGATGAATTAGTATTATAGCATCATGAAATTGATGCTATATGCTAACTGATGATAATCATACTTTCTGATTAAAAGATTTAGAAATTAATTTACTATAAAAATAAGGCACACTAACCAAAATGTATTTGATATATAATAGTTTTGATAGGCAACAGTAACTTGATGAAAAAAAAGATACTGATGTCTTCAAGTTATTACTAATGGTCAACTCACTTCAAGTCAGTATCACTTTTATAATAGTTGATTTAATTCAGTATCGTGGATGAATGTGGCTGATTCCCACCATTGCAATGGGAATGATGCCCATCAGAGTCAGTGGATTAAGGTGATCATGTGTCCTTAAGGATTATTCATACAGAATTAGTAACATTTGGAGTTTTCATGCATTGTTTAAAGATTAGTGAATTTGAAGATTTTTGTATAAAGCATAATTTAAATCTTTTATAAGAACTCAAGGCATACACAGGACTTTGGTGGTACTGGGGATAAAAGCTAGGCTTCAGGCATGCTAGGGAAGCATTCTACCACTGAGTGATATTCCCCCACCCCCCTTTTACTTTTTGAGGTAGGATCTCAATAAGATGCCTAGCCTGGCCTTGAACTCGGTCTTAGTCTAGGTGGGCCTTGAACTTTGAATTCTCCTGCCTCATCCTCTTGAATATCTGGAATTACAACCCTGAGCCCCTGAGCTCAACATGTTTATGAGTTTAATTTCAGTTGTTAATGTAGGGTGAGTCCTATTTGGTAAAAAGAAATGAGCATTATGATGATGTGCTATTTCCAAGTTTACAGATGCTTAAATTATCTTTTAAGGCATTGTTATGCTGGAGTAATGTCTCTCACATCTTATAGGAAAGAAAAGGCTTCTAGACAAATGCAGTTTTGATCCAGGGACTCAGAAACATCACTGCGTTGGTCTCTCCACCCCACAGTTCATGTCTTTGTTTGCTCCCTTGCTTGTCTCTCAGTTTTCACTGTCACAGCTGTAGCATGGGTGTCTCTTAGTCTCAAGGAAGACCTGTCTTCTTCCTTAGTCTTTTCTGTCAAGGTCAGAAAAAGTGTAGTGAGTGAGTACATATTCAAATTCTCTGGAACAAAAGGCTGGCAATGATTGTCTTAGGAGCAGCTACTTTGCCCTTTGCATTTCTTTCTTTCTTTTTTTTTTCCAGAGCTGAGGACCGAACCCAGGGCCTTGTGCTTGCTAGGCAAGCGCTCTACCACTGAGCTAAATCCCCAACCCCGCCGTTTGCATTTCTTTAGAAGGAAGATCTTATATTTCAGAGTCCTCAACCCTAAAAGACTAGAAAAAAACCTTTATTTGAAGACAGTTTTAGGTTTACTAAGTACTTGAAGACTCTTTTTGAAAATTCTGCATAAACAGGATGGCATATTTTTTGAATTGTGCTCAGAGCACTAAGGCCAGATGTGGGACTTAACTATAACCATCCCAGTGCTGAGAAGTTGCTCCTCTTTGAAAACGATGAGAAAACAGTAGAAAGTTCTCACTCAATTAAGCGTAATCTGCAGGCAGCAATGTTAATTTAACAGACTCTGGAAATGTGTTATTTTGGCAATTTTAACTCCCTGAGTGTGATTAAGGAAGCAATTGCTAGTTTTATGCTAAGAATTCTGGATGAGTTAAGAATTAATTAAGAAACAACCTTAAACTTCACATGGGCTCCATATTTGGTTGTAGCTCTGTGTGGTTTCTACATAATTAAAAAAATGAAAGCAAAACCAGCTATCACTGGGTGTTCTTAATAAAATAAAAATTAATGAGGTGGTTTTACTGTGTGTAAACTATACCATTGAAAGATAACTGAAATTATGTATAGTATTAGTTACATGTACTAATTTGGCCTAAAAAACAAACAGTGACTTTTATAAGTAAGATACTGTCACCTTTGAAAGAATGTAGAAGTGAAAGATCTTAATATAAGCATCCATATAAATTACAACTGTAAAAACTTGCTTTCCTTAGAATACTAAATTAAAGCCATCTTTTGATCTCAAAAACACATAATTTGCTATTAATTTAAACTGTAAACCTTTTTTCTCTTCCTAGGTCATGCTCTTAAACCTCAGGTCTCCTCTATTTTTACATCATTTTTGGATGGATTAAAAAAGTTTTATATTACAAAGGTAAGACTAAAAAAAAAAATCTAAAATTGTACATGTACAGGACATGAGTTTTCTTATTGCCTTTTCCCTATACACACCTCTCAAGGCTGTTTTTCCATGAGGTGTTGTGTTCTTATGTTGGAGCAGGTATGTTGACAACTGAACTGTGCAGTCAGTTTCAAAAGCTTTTGTCTCTCGTTCTAAAGTCTAAAAACAATCTTGCATTGAATACTCTCATGCTGGCCACATTTCCTATAGTTTGAAAAAAATTTTCTTTTACAGTTATATTCAGAAGTGAAATGAAGTCCATTTATTCATTTAACCTTTGATTCCTGAGAACTTTGAAAGAAGGTTGTACTACCGTGTATCACCATGACAACAGTGTGTATCAGAGTGTGTACCACTTCGCAATAATGTGTCATTTTGTTGTTGTAGCCGGAAGGCTTTGTCATTATTTTGCTTAATTAGGTAATGTTTCTTGAAACTCTATAGAGATCGAACCAATGTCTGTCCCTGTCTTTTCTGGGTGTAGTTAAATGTGGCGGTTGTGCTAGGGAGGGTTGCTTGTTTTACTGTCCTTCAGCACACACCCTTTTGAGGAATGGAATTACGGAAGTGCCCTTTGGCATGAATTTTGTAAATACCTTTTTCCAGTCAAGTGCTTCCCTTTTTAATAGGGTTTTTCTTTTTGGTGCCATGGATTTTAATTTATGTCTGTTCTTATGACTATTTAATCACTTCAAAGCTGAGAAAACCCTTTCTCTTCTAGTATATTTAGTGACATTTCCCTCCCCAACCCCCATCATTTCCTTGTGTTGTCCAGTTTTTTTGTAGGTCTCACTCCCTAAGCGTTGGTCTTCTATTAAGCTGTGTCATATCCCTTCCCTGTTGTAATTGACAGTTAAAGGGTTTTGGGTTGTTGTGTTTGTTTGATTTCCATCTAGATGCTCTTCACCTCCTCCCCCTGTGCCGACCCTTATGTCAGCACTAGTGACTGTGACAAATGTCCAAGGCACCTTACTGCGGACAGTCCTGCCTGAGGGTAGACACTGCTCATTCTTTGTAAGAGTTTCTGTTTGTTTTTGAAAAGTTCAAAGGATGTGATCTAGTTTTTACCTCTTACTATTTAGAATTTAGAACCACCATCACATGTTCATTATTCTAGAAAATTTTAGAGGCTTGTCCTTTTCAAATGATCAGAGATTTTTATTATAATTGGAATATGCTAGTGTATTAGTTTGGACAAATATTGGCAAATTTGAAATAATTTTCACATCTATGTTAACTTTTTCCCCTAGTGAATTTATATATTTCTTTTTAAAATTCGTCTTTGTTCTTTATGCTCATAGGATCTTTTTTGTTAATATTATGTAATGTGTCATGGTTGATTTGTGGAGATGTTGTTAGCTCCAAACAGATACTTTACTCTATTATTTTGTAATTTGTGTGTTTTTTTAAATTACAGTTAAAATTCAGTCAGGTTACCTGTTATATTACTCTATCAGTAGGTGATTATAATACTACAGTGTACTTTGAAATACGATGTATTTCGTATGCCTAAGTTCCTTGTGCTTGTTCTCAAAGTGCTGGGCATCAAGCCCAGGACCTCATGCAGGCCAGGCAAGCACTCACCTCTGAGCTGTACTCCTGGAAGGGTCAGTACATGCATCAGGTGTTTGTTAATTGACATGTAAAGCTTCAAAGCTCACTGTTTAACAGGCTGCTGTAATTGAGACCAAATCAGAAGGAAAAGAGCAAAATGTATTTCAGTTTACTATTTTATAGGCTAAGGCTTCCCTGTAATAATAAAATTTTATTTTATATTTTGTAGTTTAAAGGATTTGATCCAAATCAACTAAGCGTAGCCACGTTACTGTTCGAGGGGGACCGTGAGAAGGTTCTTCAGCATGAAAAACAAGTATATGACATTGCTGCAAAATTTGGGTATGGCTTTGAGTTTATAACAAAGAGGAAGCATGCTGAAGTTGGGCTGGCTTTATACAGACTGTATGTCAGCAGTTCTAATTTAGATAGTCTATTAAATTCATTGTGATTTATGAAAGGAAGCTTAAAATACTGTTTTTATCCCCAAAATTTGTAGAAAGAGTGATCTGTTGCTTGACCTAATTTTACACATACATACAATGTGTGTGTGTGTTATATAATGTTAAAGATTTTGCTTTTACTGATTTTTGCATGAATGACAAGTTTGATGTGTTATTTGTTGTGTAAGAATGAAGCAAAATTGTCAAGTTACTAGTTCATGTATAAAGCATCCTGCTAGTGTATTTTAAAAAGGAAATTATGTTTAGTCTGTGGTATTTGATAAATTATCTGTACTCCACCCCCTGTCACTTACTGTTTTATGTTGATATGAAGAAACAGAAAACACTTTGCATCTATAACCAACTGAATAATGATGGGTGGTTTCTGTCTGCTTGATGGATTAGAAGACTGATGGGTGAGAGCTCCAGTGGGTGTGCCATTTGTCAGGGCTGCTTCCCTCACTTCTCAGGTGCAGAAGCCCCCAGTCTTTCCCACTTGTCCCGGGCTCACAGCATACTTAACATTAAGCTTATCCTGAACTCTATTAACATTTATCTCCCTTCTTTTCCTTTTGTCTGGAGAAACTCACTTAAGTTGGAGATAAATGCTTTACGTGCCCACCTTGTGCATGTGCTAACTTAGCTCCTTATTTCTGATTGTTTGAGATTAGTATTAAATACTTCTTCTTAGAGTAAAAACTGTCTAATTATAGACTCAGTTCTTACTTTATTTGAGTATTGTCTTTGAGCACTGAAAATAAGTCCCTCTTTTATTTTTGGTCTATTCTGAAATTACAAGCAGAATTTTAATTTCCTTAATAGAAAATGACACAACCTTTTCTCTATCTTCCATGTTTTTTTTTTTTTTAACTACTGAAGTTCTAAGTTAGATACACTGAATGTCTAAGTGGATTTCAAATCTCTTGTTCCTTTGTGAGCTTTTGAATTGTACATATTTTCTTCTCCAAAAGAAATACTGTGTTCCTTTGTTTTCTAGTTTCTAAGTTATATGGAATACAAATATAATTTGCTTAAAAGACTTTTTTTCCCTCTCTTTAAAAAAGCATACTAGCCGGACAGTGGTGGCGCACGCCTTTAATCCCAGCACTTGGGAGGCAGAGGCAGGTGGATCTCTGTGAGTTCAAGGCCAGCCTGGTCTAGATGAGCGAGATCCAGGAAAGGCACAAAGCTGCACAGAGAAACCCTGTCTCGAAAAACCTAAAAAAAAAAAAAAAAAAGCATACTAATCAGAAAGGAGATTTAAGTAAATTTTTTTTTCTGTTTCTGCTCTAGCTTGAAATATTAGAAACTGAAGCTTTAAAATTTTTTTATTTACATATTTTCACTTGATCTTAGCAAAAAACCCTGGGAATTGATCCTTACGGATTTAAATATTGAATTGGGGTTTCTAAAATTTCAGAAGTACTTAGATGGAAACGCAGAGGACATTTTGCCATAATGTCTGAGTTACTGGATATGTGGTTAATTTTGCTTAGTTCTGCCTTCTCTCCCGCTCCCCAGCACATGCACCCCCACAGCTTTGTGGAAATAACACTTTTCATTGCAGTTCAGAGTGAAGCTAGAAGATGAATAGTAGCTAGTAACGTGCCACATTTGCTGTGGTAATGCAGGAGGCTAATGATGATAAATGACTGGTCTTTCCACCTCACACTCAGTTTACCCTGTCTCTTCTTAGGTGTTACTTTGTTTCTTGGGGCACACTCCATGTAGATGTTTGATTAAAAAACTTGTTCAATGAGTTAATGATACTCAGTAGGATGTTTTTTTCCCCCGATTTTTTTTTCCTGCTCTATTCTCCCTAGTTACTATTTTATTTGAGAAATTGTATTTTAACCTGGAGGGCTTTATCAGAGTCATTTCATCTGATCTACCAACTGTCATGTCACTAATGCTAGTTTTGTTTTCTCACAAGAACCTTCATTTGCAACTTAAATGGGCTGGAGAGTTGACTCAGCGGTCAACTGACGACCTGAGTTCAGTTCCCAGCAACTACATGGTGGCTCACAACTTGAAAATAGAAGTAAATCATCTCTGAGATGTGCAGTCCAACCTTCTTGAGATAATGTTGGATAACTGTAGTAATTTTGCTTACTTTAAATACATATGTATTATATATATTATATATCCATTAAAATGAAAGTGAGATCAGTTTAAAGCAAAGAGGAAAGACCTTGACTAGGATTAGAGACTTGTTTTCTTTTTGCTGGATTTGCTCCTTGCTTACAATTAAGTTCTTCTAGTACTTTTGTCTGACTTCCCTCATTAAATACACAAATCTGTGTTTTGAACAATCCAGATTACTAGGGAAATGACTTGGGGCTATTTTTATTTTATTTAATTTTTTTTTTTTTATCCTAGAAATACATTGTCTTTTGGCTTTCTTACTTCCCTGTTTTCAGTGGACATGAGTTTTTGTTCCAGTTGCTGAAGACTGGGGCTGTTTCTAGTTTGAACGCCACACCACCAGCTCTGAGTCCTCAGTCACTTCTCTTTGTGCACCACAGTAGGAGGAAGGCCGCACCACATTTCTTCCTGCTAAAGTCTGTATGTGTGGTGGGGCTTGTTTTTAATTAGGACATCGTTAATCTGCCCTTTATTTCCTTTCTTTTTTGTCCTGTGTTCTTATTGCCTCATTAACTAAAATGGACCGTTTTTAGTGGAGTGATCCCATCATGTGAAATGTTTGTGTGTGTTATTGTACTCATTTTGCCCCCCTTTACCCCGACTCCAGCACTGTTGAACATGCTTCAACACCCATGACCCAGTGGACATAATGGCCAAATGCTAAGTAATCATTCTTTGATTGTTTATCCATGTTTGCTAGTAAAGTACTTTTACTTCTTTAAGAGCTGAATAAATATCACCTGCCAGTAGTCATGACAGATGCTTTGACATTTTCCATAGAACTTAAGAACTTATCATCATTTTTACAGTATTCTTAAGTTGTTTGATATAATTCAGCATGAGAGTGATTAGTTTGGCCAGATGGTCCTTTTATATGAAATCAGAGTCTGGCTCTCCTCTCCATTAAGCTACCTACTCCTTCTTTAAATATGTTTAAGAACCTTGTGGATTGATGTTTGAAAATTGTGAGAATAACAAGAAGTAGACGATGGATGTTCTACTTAGAAATAAAGCAATTTGAGTCTCTGTTCATATATATATATACATATATATATATACATACATACACAATATATATATATATATATATATATATATATATATATATATATATATATATAGGCTGCAAAATTGACAGTCTTAGAAACATTTCATTTCTGAGTTTTGTGATTGTGTATATAGTGTACCTTAATTTGATTTTGGCTAAGTTGACAGTTCTGAAAACAAAAATAAGTGTTTCCAAAAGCTAAATATGCAAGAAAACTTAGGAGTATGAAAAGTAAGTCCAAATTGTCCTTTATGCTTTCAGGGTTCATGAATATAGGATGAATGTTGAGTTACAGGTTTTTTTTTTTTTTATTGTTGTTCTTTGCTTCAGATTTTTTATTTTATTTTTTAATTTTTATTTATCTGTGTATGTATACATGTGTGTATGTATACATGTGTCAGTTTGTCTGGAGCTAGAATTACAGATGGTTATCAGCCATCCAGTGTGGGTGCTAGCAATCAAACTTGGTCCTCTCTGAGAGCAGCAGGTTCTCTTACCTGCTGAGCCATTTCTTCAGCCCCTTCAGAGTTTTTTTCAAAAACATGTTTCTGTGGGGTTTGTCCACTGCATCCCAGTGTGGAATGGATCCCTTACCACCAGAGAGTAGCAAAGGATTAATGGAAAATGGCTTGTCTTGGAACAGGAAAAGTAGCCTTCATCTCACCCAGTGAAGCAGATAGGCTTGTACCCACCATATACACTTGGCACTCTATCTCAGTGTTCCCAGCTGGGCTATCTTGCAGCATCCTCCAGCTTCACATTCTATCCTTTCTACTACCAGCTCCTGTGAGAACTGTCAATTCCTAGCTCTGTAGTGTTTCTTCTTGTTTAGCTGCAGACTTTGTTTTGTGTCTGCTTAAGCCAGGAGCCCATCTGCATGCCCTTAAGTTTGGTGGTTCTGGAACTTTATTTGGCTCCCTGTCTGAACCTCACATCCAACCCAGAACTAACTTCCTGCTTTGAGTGATTTGACCTGAGTTGTATCGTGCTGGATCATTACCATTGTGTTTATAAAATAATATCCTTCATTTTGCCCTCGTCTTAAGTGAATTCCAGGACATCTAGGGTTCTGTTACATAGAGGAACCCTGTCTCAAGAAAACCAAAAGAAACAAAAAAGTGTTTTCAGATTTGTTATTCAAGCTTGTTGTCTTAATAACTTTGATATATTAATGATTTGTGAAATTGAGATAAAAATGAGTATAACTTGTTAATCTGTGGAGCAGTTATTTTGAGATGTTATTAGTTTGGCTTTTTTATATTTATATCTTCAGTTAAAATATGTTGACAGTTTGTTCTTTCTTTGTAGTGGTCTGGCAGCTGGAGAAGATAACGGACAGAGGGGTTATTTGCTGACTTATGTCATTGCGTACATGCGTGTAAGTTGTCTTTCTGACACTAATTACTTTTCTATTGCCATGATAAAACACCATGATCAAGGAAGGCATCTCATAAAAGAAACGTTGAATGTGGGGCTCACAGTTGCAGAGGATTACAGTCCATGATCATCATGGCAGGGAACATGGCGGCAGGCAGACAGGCAGGCACTGGAGCAGCAGCTAAGAGCTTACCTCTTTATCCACTAGTAGGAGGTAGCGCCTCACCTCCTCCAACAAGACCATACCTCCTATTACTTCCCAAATAGTCCTATGACCTGGGGACCAAGCGTCAAATATATGAACCTATGAGACCATTCTCATTCAAACCACCATATTGACTTAGGTTATAAATAATAGTTTTTCTTGCTTAGAATGAATAAAATTGCTTTATTTTCCTAAGTATTAAACTACTGTAACTTAGCACATTGTTTTACTTGAAAGCCTGGATTTACTGTGACTTTTTAGAAGCCCCTTTAAAACTTTTGTATGTGTTTTTGAGGAACTTATGGATGATTTAATATCTTTCTGCCTTTTCAAAAATGGAGCCAGCCTCTGGCTAAACCTGAGTGTGGCTTTCTTAACATTACTTGAATTGGAGTCAAGCTGTCCTATGTAACAACAGTCTTCACTTGATTTTTAATTCCTCTTAAAGATTTATAATCTTTATCCTTTTTTTTTTTTTTTTTCGAGACAGGGTTTCTCTGTGTAGCTTTGCGCCTCTCCTGGAACTCACTTAGTAGCCCAGGCTGGCCTCGAACTCACAGAGATCCGCCTGGCTCTGCCTCCCGAGTGCTGGGATTAAAGGCGTGCGCCACCACCGCCTGGCTTCTTTATCCTTTCTTTAAAAATTGGTACTTCAGAGCCAGGCGGATCTCTGTGAGTTCGAGGCCAGCCTGGACTACCAAGTGAGTTCCAGGAAAAGGCGCAAAGCTACACAGAGAAACCCTGTCTCGAAAAAACCAAAAAAAAAAAAAAAAAAAAAAAAAAAAAAAAAAAAAAAAAAAAAAAAAAATTGGTACTTGATTCCAAGTAGTCACGGGTTCAGAAGTGATGATAACTATAAAAAGCCAGAAGCTGTGTGTGTGAACATGGCAGACTTTCTTACCTGCACTCTGCTTCGGAGGGCTTCATTGCCCATATGTCCTTCATGTCTGTAAGTTACTGCTAGAAAACCAGCCTTTTGAATTTTCAGTTTTTAATTCGTTCATTTAGTTTTGTTTTCCTGTTTTCACTCTTACAGACTCTGACTGTTTTCTGGCTGAAGTTACTTTTATTTACTTATTTATTTTAAAGTTTAACTGTTAGTGATTTTAATGATCTTATCTAAAAAGATGTATTGGCTACCTTACTGAAATTTGACTTTCCCAAGTGATAATTTTTTTAATTTTCCAGTTGGAAATTGTTGTGAGGGAAACATTTATATAAAAACATACATAATTTTTTTATTGTTCTCAAAAGGCATGCAGTATTCTCATTTCGGGATAATTTAGTCCTAGTTAAGGTCTGTTTTATATTGTAGTGAATAGTCAGTTATCCTACCCCCAGGGATTCTTACTGAGAAAGGAGACTGACTGTTCCTGTGTTAGGAACCCTGACCAGGAGGTGTGCAGATAGATCACGCAAGGAGTAGATGACAGGGTCACCTGTGTAGACTGTCACTATCCCAGGATCTTCCTGGAGGAAATAGTTATATAATTAGATGTGTTCTCTGAGTATATATATATATATATATATATATATATATTGATATATATTGATAGGTGTTTTTCCCACAACACTGAATTCAGAATTCTAGAAAATTAATGCAACTGTAATAAGTGCAGCATGATGTACTTTGGGCGAAATATTCTGTTTTTAAGGTTCCAGTTAATTTTGAGGCCAATACAAAAGCAAGTTTTAGGGAATCTTTCTCCCTGGATTTATTTGCTTTATCTTTACATTTCCCCCTTACATTTATTTATTTTGTGTTTGAATATGTACATGTGTGTAGGTGCATATGTCACAGCATGTCTGAAGGACAGTCTGCAAGAGTCAGCTCTCATCTTCTACCTTGTAGGTCCTGTGGTACCTTGCCATTCCTATTTGCTTCAGTCTTGAAAACCTTTCTCTAGTGCACACTGCTACCGTCACAGGAATTATTCCTAGACAAGGGATACGCACCACCCAACACACATTTTAGTTCAGTAGATTTGGAGGCGTGTCCTCCCAACACTTAGTGAAATTGAAGTGATTGTTTTTACTATTCTCTCTCTCTCTCTCTCTCTCTCTCTCTCTCTCTCTCTCTCTCTCTCTCCTCTTTTTCTCTTTTTCTTTCTGTTTGGTTGGTTTGGTTTTTTGAGACAGGGTTTCTCTGTGTAGTCTTGGCTGTTTGAGACCTCGCTCTGTAGACCTGGCTGGCCTTGAACTCAGATCACCTGCCTCTGCAGTGAGTGCTGGGATTAAAGGTGTGCACCACTATACCTAGCTATATTTTCAAATGTGTTTCTAAATGAAAGTTGATGTGAAAAAAGGTGCTCCCAGCACACACTGTCTTGTTCCTTTCACCGTGATGCTCAATTTGAGATTGGCTGTTTCAATATTGTGTCCACTAAACATCTGCTCTCTAATCTCTTCCACATGTTCATAAACTCTTCCTGGAGAGAGGCTTCAGTAACTGGAGAAATATTTGAGTTCCTTCTCTGTGTCAGATGCTTTATCTGCTGCTGAGGCTGTGGAGAGCAGCACAGACAAGGCCCCATCCTCAGGCTCTGGAGAACAGCACACACAAGGCTCCTGTCCTCAGAGAAGTCATGTCACTCTTGGGAACTTCCCAGTGTTCTTTTTGTGTTTTGAAAAAAAAAATTTTTTTATTAAGAAAATTTTTCCATTCATTTTGCACACCAATCAAAGATCCCCCTCTTCCCTCCTCCTGCTACCTGAGCCTCCTCCTCCCAACCCACCTCTCACTCCCCCCCCACCAAGAAGGCAAGGCCTCCCATGAGGAGGCACATCCAGTCCAAACTTCTCCAGCTGCCTTAAGGCTGCACAAGGTGTCCCATCATAGGTAGTGGGGGGATGGATTCTGATCCTACCGCCAGGGGGCCCCCAAGCAGGTTAAGCTGCACAACTGTCTCCCCTTGCAGAGAGCCCAGCCCAGTCCCATGCCGGCTCCACAGCCATTCATCCAACTTTCCTGAGTTCCCACTAGTTTGGTTTGCTCATCTCTACAGGTTTCCCCATCATGATCTTGATGCACATGCTCATAGAATCCCTCTTCTCTCTCCCCGATGGACTCCTGGAGCTCTGCCTGGTGTTTGGCTGTATGTAGATCTCTGCATCTGCTTCCATCAGTCACTGGAGAAAAGCTCTGTGATGACAGTTAGGATATTCACCGATCTGATCCTGGGGCAAGCCAGTTCAGTTCAGGCACCCTCTCCACTATTGCTAGTAGTCCACGCTGGATTCCTGGGAACTTCCCTAGCACCCAGTTTCTCTCTATCCCCATGATGTCTTCCTCTGTCATGGTATCTGTTTCACAGCTTTCCCACTCCATCTCTGTTCCAGCTCGAACATCCCGTTCCCTTATGTTCTCATCCCCTATCCCTTACCCTCCATTGCCCACCCCTCATCCCCAGTTTACTCATGGAGATCTCATCTCTTTCCCCTTCCCAGGGTAATCTGCGCATCCCTCTTTGGGTCCTCCTTGTTAGCTAGCTTCTCTGGAGCTACGGGTTATAGTCTGGTTATCCTTTGCTTTACATCTAGTATCCACTTACGAGTGAGTACATGCCATGTTTGTCTTCTGAGTCTGGGTGACCTCACTCATTCCCAGTGTTCTTATGAGACAAACAGCAGCTTAGGTTAGACCAGAAGTGCACAACTACAACTTGCAGAAGTTCCAGTGGTTTATCAATTAGTGCATCTGTTGAATTTCATGATTTTTGTGTGTCTTTACAGGATTTGGGTTTGGAATACTATGTAGTAGGAGAATCTTTTGAGACTTCTGCTCCTTGGGACAGGTAAAACCTAATAAAAGGACTTACTCTGATATACTTTATAATTGATGCATGTATGTGGATATGTAATTTATCTGTGTGTGGATATGGAAAGTTTACATTTTTATAAGAAACGTTGAGATAAGGAAGGTTTAAATTAGTATCACGATCTGAATACCATTGCTTTCAACCTTCACCTCACCCCTTTTCCGGAGTAAGGTCACAATTTGCTTGGAACCCAATAAACAAGTATATTGAAGTTAACATTTTGAAGACCCTTAGTGAACAAACACAAGATGGTATTTTGTAGTGTGACTTGGCTTAGGTGATTTATTATGCTTAATGTTCTTTTGAAAGCCTTCCTCCCCCACCCCCAATATCATTTAGCTTTGGGTGTGTGTGTGTGTGTGTGTGTGTGTGTGTGTGTGTGTGTGTGTGTGTGTGTAGATTTAACAAGATCACTTGCATTTAAATAATTTCTGAAAGAAATCCAGTTTAAGATATTAAGCATAATTTCTATTTTTATATTTAAGCAAAATTTTGGTACTAAATCAGATGATAGAAAATGTCCTGCATAGGATGTGTGGAAGTATTTATTTGGGTTTCTCTCCCGGAAACACACATATTTATATCCATGCACACTCATACAGTGCAGGGAATCAATAGTAAAAACTGTGAAGTAATTTTATAAACATGGACTTTTGTGTTAGCTTTCAATACATTCTTAAGAAAATCATCAGTGTATTTTATTTTCTTTGAACATGCCTATATTTCACCTTTTTTTTTTTTTTTTTTGGTTTTTGGTTTTTCAAGACAGGGTTTCTCGGTGTAGTTTTGGTGCCTGTCCTGGATCTCACTCTGTAGATCAGGCTGGCCTCGAACTCACAGAGATCCGCCTGACTCTGCCTCCAGAGTGCTGGGATTAAAGGTGTGCGCCACCACTGCCCATTGCTCACCTTTCCTTTATAAAACATATGAACTCTTCTCAATCACGAAATATAGACTACAGCAGACCTTTCTGAACCCACTATTTAGGCATTAAATATTTAACATCTTGTTCTCCTCATACCTTAATTTTTTCCTCTAGAAAGCATCTGTCTTTTCTACATTGTCTTAATCTACTGTGGACTTTGACTTTTGGTGTACTGGTAGTCAGATTCCAAGAATTATTTGAGACAAACCTACTCTATAGGATCACTCTGTTATTCTGTCCCCCAAAAAAGTGCACTTTTTTTCCCCTCAAACAACCTGTATGATTCTGGCTGTCCGTGAACCTGCTATGTAGCTCAGTCAGAGAATTTGTCATCTTTTTGCCACAGCCTCTGCTATTTGGATTAAATTAACGTACCACCACACCCCTTCCTTTTTACAGTTTTTTAAAGTACATTTTAACAAGGGGATTAAATCTTAGAGAGAATTACCAGCTGATCACCATTGATCCTTTGGAGCAGTAGTTTGGCAGGCAGCTCATGTCAGTTCTCTCAGTGATGACTTCAGACCATCGTACCACCCCTTAACTGATGGCTTAGTATGGATTGCTACATAGACTGCTGTAGACTGGCTGGCTTATATGTTTTAACTGAGACCTTTTCCCCCTCACCTTGAAGTGTGGTATCAGAGGGCTTTGGGTGTCTGGGTTGCTGGTGAGTGCCCTCTTGGTTTCTGGAAGACCACCTTCTCCTGTGTTCTCATGGGGCTGAAAGTAAGCTTTCTCATCTCTCTATGACATACCAGTTCCATCCATCAGGACTTCTCCCTCATGGCCTGACTACCTTCCACAGGCCAAGGCCCTGACTTGGTGTGAGGGGAAGATTTCAGTTTGCATTCTGAGGTGGGCTCAAACCTTTAGTCCTTTGTCACTGGGAAAATGAATTAGTATAAGTTAACGCTTTAGCATTACAAATTTCCTTGTTACCTGCTAATGTTCACTTTTTATTCTTTTAACTGTGGAGGCCAGTTAAATAAATATGTAAATATATGAACTGATGAAAAAATAACATAAGAAATTTAATGTTGCATTCAACTATCTTTTCTAGGGTTATAGATCTGTGTAGAAATGTAAAAGAGAGGATAAGAAGGGAATGCAAAGAAAAGGGTGTTCAGTTCGCACCTCTTTCTACATGCAGGTGAGTTTCCATAGTTGTTTATAGACTCATTCTGGAAAGTACTGCTTTCAACTTTACTGTTGGATAGGTAGATGTGTGTGTATGTGCTGTCTGTGAATGTGGGCACACATGCCACAGTGTGCTCATGGAAGTCAGAGGACTTGGTCCAGTCCGTTCTCTCCTTCCACTCTGGGGTGTGGGTATTGAACTCAAGTAGTCAGGCTTGCATAGCGCACGCCTTTACCCACGGGGCCACCCTGCTCCCAAAGTATTGTTTTTAAACAGTTGTGAAATACAGTTCTCCAGCTGAGAAGTACGTTTGGCCTGTTCCATGTGGCCAGCTTCTCTGAACATCTCACTACCCTGTCATGACTGTGTCTCAGTCCTTAGCCCCTGAGGCAAGGGACACTGGCTCATGAGTGAGCTTTCTGCCCTCTCAGGACCTCATGGCCGTGAAGAGCAAGTGTGCGAGCTCCTGGACAAAGGAAGCCTCTCTTGCTCCCTGGAGCTACAAACTAGAGGTGGAGGCCCAGAGCTATGAACTATAGAAGCAGTCCGTACCCATGTCTTCCTGTGTGTGTGTCCCTTTTCATTATTGATTAAATGCATGGGAACTCAACAAAGAACAAAAGGAGTCAGAGACTCAAGTGATAATTAACCTGTTGCTTTCTAGTAGATGTTTCTTTGGTAATAGAAATATTCTGTGTTTTTGTTGTGAAGTTTGGTAGCCACAGCCACACTGGTTAGGAAGTAATTGAATGTGTGAAATTAAAAAAAGTTATTTTAAGTTTTAAAAAAGCCACCTGTAATCAGTGTCTTCCGTATTGGACAGTGATTGGTTAACTGATCTTAACCTTTTTATTAAATAACAGCCTCAAAGGAAGCTTTTTGGAGAAGGGGCCCTTTGCATTTAGTCTTACAGTGTTCAATTTATATGTAAACACTAGGTTAAATGTGTCAAGACACAGGTGAACACTTGACTCTCTAGAAAGGTATTAAGGTGATTTCAAATGGAGAATACATGGCGTTCAGAATTGATGGAAGGAGAGAGCCGGAAAGAAGGGTTCCCCAGTCGCCATTCTGCATTGTGTAACTGCCTCCCAGTCTTGCTGTGTTTGTGCATCTGTGTCTCTGGGGGGACGATACAAAGTACTTAGAATGGAAAATGAATAAAATGTAGGTAACTTAGAAGCAGTGTGGCGGACCTGAGGAACAAGTGTACTTCAGCACCGGGTGCTTCCTGTGTAGCCTGTCTCTGGCTTCCAGTGCTTTGACCTCATGATGGTACTGAGGCACACCAATCTTCCTGTCACTCTCAGTACAGCATGCAGTAGTTACACAAGCCGGCTGAGCTTGTACTGTGGAACAGGCTTGCATCTTGATGAGTTTTCCCAACTGTTGGCTGCTTCGGGTGCACTGAGCATGGCGGAGGTCTGCTAAGCCATGATGGTTGATAGCTAGATATAGCCCAGTGCACAGCATTTTACCTCACAATGAGATTTTTTCATACACCTCTCTCATGAAGTTCAGGGTTGTCTGTATTTCTGCTTGCAATGCTTGTTTCTCTGATTTATCTTACTTGATCTCAACCTGGGAAATATACCTGAGGTTTTTGTTCCACCCCAGGAATTGGCCTGCCTGCTGTCTTGTCAACATGACAATGTTTAGACAGCTTTAAAAGATTTGGTATAAGACAGAATGTATCTGAAGAATGGAGGCACTGTTCTGCTCTTTAGCAGTAGTTTAATCTTTTCACATTCTGTTGAAATATGAGTTAGGCCAAGTTTGGTTAGATCAGTTAGGCCCATCATATTTGCTATAGACTTTAGTAGTGTTCTTATATACAAATGTCAAACATGTAATATATTGATCCTGAATTTGTTGAAAGGTGGCTGTCTTAGTTAGGGTTTCCACTGCTGTGACAAACAAAAGCAGCGTGGGGAGGAACGGGTGTAGTTTAGCTTACAGCTCTCAGGTCACACTTTATCCCGGGGGAAGTCAGGTCAGGAACTGATGCAGGAGTGTCACTGGCGTGCTTAGTCTGCTTTCTTCTAGCACCTAGGACCACCACCAGCCCAGGGGGACACCACCCACAGTGGGCTTAACCTCCCACGCAGTCAGCACTCAAGAAAATGTATGATAGGCCAATTTGTGGGGACATTTTGAGGTTTGCTCTTACCAAATGACTAGAGTTACGTTGACATAAAACTAGCCAGCACAGTGGCAATGTCTATTGAAGTTTAGTTACATAGTCTGTGTAGTGATGTTAATGATTCTCTCATGAGTAGTGCATACTCTTAATTGCTATAAGCACACTTTACTTCTCCTTCAGTTTTTGGTTTTTTTTTTTTAAACTTGGTTATTACTGATCACAGCACCTCGTAGTTAAAATAGTTCTCCATTTTTCTTAAACTTGTAAATCTGGAACTTAAAATGTAAATGTTCAAGGGATCTTTTTTTATGAGTGTGAATTAACACTAGACAAAAACCACAGCTGGCAAATTGACATAGCATTGTTAAACAGTTCATTTCTTCCGTTCTGAGGCACCTAACATTTGGCCTAAAAGACCATTACAGTTTTAGATTAGATTCTGTTTGAACTGTGTAGTAAAAAGTATTTGCTGCTTCTGTTAGATTGAGTCCTTTGTCGTATCTCCATAGCTTGCATTTGGAGATTTGATTGTGCTTGTCCAAACTCCCTTTACATGCTTCCTAACCGCATATTGAAAACCTAGATATTTATTACATAGATGATTTAAGGACCTAACATTCTCAATATCTTTTGTATCTACACATATAACATACACATGAAGTCATAGATAGTATTTTAAGGTCATGCCACTGCATTTGAGCTCATCATTTTATTTGTTTTTCAAGTCCTTTCTAATTATTGTGAGCTTCGTGAAGAAGCTGTATTTAAGTCTGATCCTGCTTGGTGTTTGAACATTTCTCCCACTTCTGAACTGTGCTTCTTTCTGTTAACTTTGAGAAGTTTGGAAGATTTGTAATTCATCACCATATTCCATCAAGTCAGTTTGAGAGGTGTCCCCCCACCATACACACACACATACAAGGTTTCTCTGTATAATATCCCTGACTGTCCTAGAACTCGCTCTGTAGACCAGGCTGGCTTTGAACTCAGAGATCCGCCTGCCTCTGCCTCCCAGGTGCTGGGATTAAAGGCCTGCGCCACCACCGCCTGGCTATTGTTTGTTTTAACATCTGAGTAAGATGGATGTTTTGTTCATTTCAGGTCAATTAGAAAATCATTTGTATTTGCTTTATTTTTTTTATTTTTTATTTTTTTGGTTTTTCGAGACAGGGTTTCTCTGTGTAGCTTTGCGCCTTTTCCTGGAACTCACTTGGTAGACCAGGCTGGCCTCAAACTCACAGAGATCCGCCTGACTCTGCCTCCCGAGTGCTGGGATTAAAGGCGTGCGCCACCACTGCCCAGCTGCTTTAAAATTTTTTTAACTTTGGATGAATAATAATCTAGACTTATAAAAAGTTGTAAAATAGCACGCCTTTAATCCCAGCACTTGGGAGGCAGAGCCAGGCGGATCTCTGTGAGTTCGAGGCCAGCCTGGGCTACCAAGTGAGTTCCAGGAAAAGGCGCAAAGCTACACAGAGAAACCCTGTCTCGAAAAACAAAACAACAACAACAAAAAAAACAAACAAACAAAAAGTTGTAAAATAGTATAGTTATGTTAGTTTTTTCTTTATGCTATGATAAAATACTCTAATAAAAGCAACTTAAGAATGGAGATTTTTGTTTTCGTTCACAATTTGAGATACAGTCCTTCATGGGGAGTAAGTTAAGGCGGCAGGGGCCTCCAGCTGGTCATGTGACACACACAATTAGGAAACAGGATAAATGCATGCTGCTGCTCAGTTCCAACTTTCCACTTGGTCCAGGACCTCTGCCCAGGGAATGGTCCTGTCTGAATTAAGATCACTTTTCCTGTATCAGCTGACATAGTCACATTCATCCCCCGCAGGCTTACACACAGGCACAGCTCCTAGATTCCTCTAGACTCTGTCAAGTGCACAATTAGCAGTGGCCATCCCATTTTCACATACCATCTCACTCACTTTTCCCACTATCAATATCTTACGTCATTACATAGTATGATTATTAAAATGTAAAAGCTGGTATTTATTGATTGACCTACTATTCTGGTTTTTAAGCTGCATAAAGCTGTTGATATTACTTATCTATCTCCATATTCATCCAGTGTCTCTATCTAATACAACAAAAATAGAAGAATTATACTAATTGGGTTTCAAGATATGTGCCCTTTTAAATGTCGTTAAACGGAGCATCAAATTGTCAACATCCCTCACTCCTGTTCTTGTATTCTACAAAGTGTCGTGTATTGACTGTAGAGAGCTTGTGAGTTTTCTAGCACATTTAAACTATTTTTTTCTCCACTTCAATGATTTACTTTTTTCTGCCTAGAATTTCTTGATCCACAAGAACCCAATCAAATGACAGCACCTGGTATTGTTTTCAGAGCATTTATGTATTTTGCAGAGGTGATAGCTTGTTTGTGTTTTATCATCAATGTAGTTTTTTTAAATAATGAAAATTAATTTAAGTACTTAGTATTTGCATGTTCTCATGTAGTTCACATTTCTGCTCTAAACAGGTAATGAACCAATGAAGGAACAAATTTCTTGTTGCTAATGTTGCCTTCATGGGTGGTAGATACTTTGTGTAGTATGTCTGTTTACTGTGGTAATCCAAAATGTATCCACGTGTATAGACTTGAGCAATAGTGATACTGTGCTTCAAATACTGTTCTCTATTACCTACCTGAAGAACTAATTGTACAGAAGTTGAGTGGAACAGAGGAAAAGTTAAGTTACTTACATTGTCAAGAAGAGGACCTTCTAAGTCAGGTTTTTGTTAGGTTATTTTTGACTGTGCATGTTAAAGCAGTTTATGCCAATACTTACTGACTACATTTTAAATGTTTAAATGCTGCTTAAAATAAGGTTCTGTTACTTGTAGATAACTTAAATAAACTCACCGAGAATGGTGGGTTGTTTTTTTTTTTCACAAAGTACTGAATTTTATAAACATTTTTGCTTTATTTCCCTATAGTTTTAGACATAAAACAGAATCGCTGAGTTGAGCCATGTATTTGTAATCTTGACTAACCTCACATTTAGGTGAAAGCAAAACCCCCTGTTTCTCACTGCATTCATAGTGCACCTGTTTTGACAACAGCTGCAAGGAGAGCCAGTGGGCCCTTTTCCCTGGGAGCGGGAGGTTGGACAGAGGATGCGGTTGTGGCTCGGGTGGATTGCGCAGTGATCTTGTCTTTGACGTTTCTGGATGTTAAATCTTTTTTCACTGAACTTAAAGCCCTGTGGGGACTTTGTCCGTTTGTCTTTTAGGGTGACTCAGACGTACGATGCAGGTGCATGTATCTACTTCTATTTTGCCTTTAACTACAGGGGAATTAGTGACCCACTGACTGTGTTTGAGCAAACTGAGGTAATTTTGCATAAAGCTTTTATATTTCTTTATTAATTTAAATAAATTTTAGTGCCAATTTAAGGATTTCAGTTTGAGTCATCTTAGTCACACATGGTTTGCCTGGCTGCTAGCCCATTGAAATGAAAGGTATGTTAAGTCCACTGACTTACTTACCAAATTGTCAGTCTGAAATTAATGTTGGATATTCCTGAAGCCTGTGTCTCTTTGGTTGTTACTTTCAGTGCGTTTTAGCCAATTAAGTAACAACAGGAACCTTCATGACTGTAGGGGGTCTCTGATGTCCCTTTGACAGTTCATGCATTTCCAGGTGGTAGCTGTTGTTGGGGTCAGCAGCCCTCATGTTCTACGTCGTCGTAATATGTTCCCATGCTTGTGAATTTTTATATAATACGACTGTGTATAAGGTCCTTGGGATTCATTTGCTAGCAGTTTCAATTACATTTCTTAAGTAACCTTAAGCTGCTGGTTTTTATAGACTCAGGGGTTGACTGCTATATTCCTTCTTAAGAAGCAACATAGATTTCCTCCACTAAACTAGAAGAATCCATAGTAGATGTATCTTTTAGACACACAGGTGCCCTAGTTTTTTAAGTTAATTATGTGCCTGCCAATGATATCTATCATCTTCAGAAATTTAAGTATATTCTTTATGGTGTGTGTGTGTGTGTGTGCGTGTGTGTGCACACAGGTACATGTGTACAATGCCACACAAATGGAGGTTAGAGGATAGCCTGGGGGAGTTGGCTGTTTCTCTCCACCATACACGTCTCAGGGAGAAGACTCAGGTGGTCGGGCTGGGCAGCAAATACCCTTATGCACTGAGGAATCTCACCTGCCCAGAGGTTTGAGTATATCTGTATCTCTTTGGCTTGACTATGAAAGTTACTTGCTTAGCTGGGCATGGTAGTACACACCTGTATTTTCAAGCATAGGGGAGGTAGAGACAAGAGGACTGCAACAAGCTTGAGGGGAAGGTCAGCCTGGTTTGCACAGTGAGTTCCAGGCCAGCCAGGGTTACATAGCTTCATCTCAACACAAAACAAACAAAACGTCCTTGGAGTCTACACATTGAAATTATTTCTGTTTTCTCAGCTCTGTTGCTCGCTTAATTTCTGATCTCATGGAGCTGTTTTATTTGAAGTGATGTATCCGAAATGTTAAGCTCTTGAGCAGAGGCTAGCATATTTATGATTATAAGAAGTACCAACTCCTAAGTCCTGATGGTGCCTGCAAAGTCCTTTGCAATAGGTGTGGTCCATATGTTCCACCTGGGCAGTCTCCTACCTCAGCCACCATTGGTAGGTTTATAGACATGAGCATGTCTGAGAAGCTCACGGCACAGGAGGTATTCACCTTGTGGCTGTTAAATATTAGCAAATCTCACTAAGAATAGAAAATGTAATTAAATATATGCATGAAAAGCCATAATGAAACCCATCATTTTGTATACTAACTTAAAATTTTTTTCAATTAAAAGAAAAAAAAAAAAGTTAAAAGCAGGCCAGGGCTTAAGTAGGGAAGAAAGGAAACAGAAAGATCCAAGGCAGCCCCAGGTTCCATCACCCTTCACTGTACATGCTGTCTATATTTTGTTATATGTTTATCTTTCAACCCAGGTGCATACCTTAAGAATAGTTAGGACTTAGCATGTGAGGAGGTTAAACAAGGGGACAAAACGGAAACTTGGGGTTCTCTTTTCCTTCCTCCCTTTCTTCCTCCTTCCCTCTGATCCTCCATTTCCTCTTAGATATGTGTGTAGAACTACAAATAATTTATCCCATGTGATTGAACTAAGAGATGTTCTCCATAAGAGTGCTTCTGGCTGTGTAGTAGAAATAAATGAAAGAGTTCAAGCAAATTGCTTGGTACCTTTCTGGGCATCTGGGGAGAAGTCAGTAAATGTTAGCCATTCCAAAATGAAATTCAAGTAGCAGCAACGGTTTGTGTTGTTTCCGTTTACAGGCGGCTGCTAGAGATGAAATCCTTGCCAATGGAGGGAGCCTGTCACATCACCATGGAGGTATTTTTAAAGGGGGTGGTATAGAATTTCTAATATTCCTGCTTTTAAATATATTTGGTTTGTAAAATCCCGGGGAGAGTCATCACATGAGTAATTTGAGAGTACTTGAGATTCCGGAAACATTTTTTATGCTCTTAGAATAACTGTGATCAAGGTAGGTAGATTGTGTTATAGCCAACAGAGTGCTTGGTTTGATAAGCCTGCCTTGGTATGGAGCCTATCAACTTTCCTAATTCTCAGAGACCTCATGTTACTGGAGAGCAGATTATCTTACCTGGGAGGTATTTGACCATAACAGCCAAAGCTTTAAAGAAAAGAAAGAAAAACAAAACCTGTATAATCTTTTCCAGCCACTATTGGAGTACAGATGATCAACAGTTGTACATATTGAAAGGTATTTGTTCCTGCCCAAACTCAGCAAATTAATTGACAGGAATTTTAATAAGCTTAGGAAAAGTAGTAGAATGCAGTTGTAAGATACAGTCTTGTACAAGTTAAACAACATTCTGTTATTAAGATTGTAGTTTTTGAATTATGCACAGGTTCTCTATAATAGAAATTAGTTATGATATATTTCTGTAATTTTATGCTTAGAAAAAAATAGAAGTGTAGAGATTTTTTAAAAAATTAGGGAGTTGAGCCGGGCGGTGGTGGCGCACGCCTTTAATCCCAGCACTCGGGAGGCAGAGCCAGGCGGATCTCTGTGAGTTCGAGGCCAGCCTGGGCTACCAAGTGAGTTCCAGGACAGGCGCAAAGCTACACAGAGAAACCCTGTCTCGAAAAACAAAAAAAAAAAAAAAAAAAAAAAAAAAAAATTAGGGAGTTGCATGAGGACAAATAATCACCTAAAAATTAAACTCCTAGCCTGTCCTGGACTCTCCATGAGCCTCTTGTCCTTTTTGACTTCCCTTAGAACTATATTATCTAAAATGCAGTCCGTTTGTGTTCAAATCATTTGCATTTGCTTGCTGGAAAGTTGGGGCACAGGAGGAAAATGACTTTTTTCTGTGTGTTGCTGTATACTAGGACCAAGATCTACCTGATGTACCCTGCCTCTGTGTGTGTAGAGAGATATTGGAAGAATTTTGGTGGAGAAGGGGTGTACTGTAGAGTGCCTGTTTCAACAAAACATTCTTACAGGCAGGGCTGGAAAAGATCGATGATGCAAATTAATGAGATGCAAGATAATTCAGACACTGCTACATTAGTTTTATCTTTAATATCTTTTTTTTCCTTAACCCTCACAAATAAGTTGAATAGGTTATCTAATGAACATTAGAGTGGATAAATTCATCCTTCGTCTTTTTTTCCTGAATATACTCTTTCCTTTAGAAGTTTTTTTTCCCTCTCTTTTGTGTGTGTGTTTGCTTGTGTGTGAGTGCACATCTGTGCTCATGGATGTGGATGCCTGAGGCTGGGTGGGAATCTTCCTTAATGGGTACCTCATTCACTGAGGCAGGGTCTCTCAGGGATACTAGTGGATGTTAGAATGACAACTGAAGAAAGGAGAAAATGGGTACTGGCAATGTTTCGGGAAGAATTGAAAGCTGAGGTATGCCTCTGGGCCTTATACCTTCTTTAAATCA
Source organism: Peromyscus californicus insignis (assembly GCF_007827085.1). Taxonomy (NCBI): domain Eukaryota; kingdom Metazoa; phylum Chordata; class Mammalia; order Rodentia; family Cricetidae; genus Peromyscus; species Peromyscus californicus. The sequence goes on from NW_026294595.1 coordinate 53,294,424, forward strand.
GGGACTGTAAGATGTGTGTTATGGTAAGTCTGAAAGAGGGAACAGAGTGAGGATGGCTGCTGTAGAGAAAGGGTGCCAGAAGCTGACTGTCATTTAGAGAACTGATTATTAAATGGGCTGTTTCCTTGATTGTGGAATGATGGTCTTGGTTCACTCACGTTTTGTAGTGTGAAAAATTTTGCTAAGATTGAAGGTGAGCAAGTGACTGAAGCAGTGCAGAGGAGAGCCATGTTGGTAGCCTTTCTGTGGTCAGTAGCTCTTTCTTTTGCAACTGTGAGGATATTCAGGCCTTCATGGAAGTGGCGGTGTGTGAGGTACTGTGGGAGGCCAGATAGGAGACTGGCTCTCACATTTTACCCCAGGATACTCTTGAGGAGTGAGGGATACAAGATTTAGATAGAAGGATAGAAGGGACAGAGACAGATAGAAACACAGGATAGCCTCAGGAGGGCCTGGATCCTTATCCACCAGCCCCTTCTGTCTCTTCTTAAGGTCTGTTTATAGGAATGCCAAAGGGTGGAGCAAAAGAACTCCCCCTAGCTCAGCCAAGTATAGACCCTTCCAATCACCTGGTAACCATGCACATGGTCAAGCAATCCTCTAATGCAGCTCTGCTGGGTAAAGCAAGCTCAGATCTCACTTAGGAAACCTTTGTGGGCCTCCACAAGGTACCCAAAGGGAGGCATGCTGCAGTTGCTTCTCAGATGCCGAGGGCTGCTGTCTCTGGAGCACAGCTGTGCTGACCTTTAAAGCACTCACTGCAGAAAAAGTAGACTAGACTCTGCTGCATATAGACTTGAAACTTGGTTTTATTTGTGAAAGGTATAAAAGTTGTGTGTGTGTATAGTATATTAATATATTATGTGTGTATATTATATAGATTACCCAGTACCACAAGTAAATCAATAAGCAATAGTTGGGGAAAGTGTAAATCTTACCCTGTAATATATTGATTTATTAATCCTTGGTCTCAAAGTAAAGTATGTAACTACTCCCTGTGGGTTTTGTTTGTGATAGAGACTGAGCCCCAGACCTTACAGCTGAGCTACCTCTCTAGCCCTTAGATACTGTTTTTTTGATACAAAGTATACTTAATGCCTTTAATCTTGTATAATGTGTTTTCTGCATATAAATATTACTGGCCAATGAGACTAGAGAATTTCAGATTTTCCTTCTCCTCAAGGCGGTTACACGGTTGGTCCAGGAGAATAAGTATTACATTCAGAAATTGCTGATCAAAACTGGTGTGGTTGTGCCACGCTCACTGCTGTTAGTGTAGTCTCCCTCACTTCAGACTGCACTGTCCAGACAACTCCAGACACAACAAATGCCTGATTGTGAGAAGGGGCGAGAAGGTAAAGGAAAGTGTTAAGTTCCGGGGTCTGTGGAACTTAATCTCCTTTTGTCCTCTTCAACATGCTGCTGAGTAGCTGTTATTCATGTGTCCAGTGGAATCCAAAACTAAGCTGTTGTCACTGGTGTAAGGCTTCATTCCTCCATGTCCCTGTCCTCACAACAAGAAGCCTAAAATATTTGAAATGATTTCAGATCTAAGAAGATTGAAATTGACTGCCTTTGAAAAGAAACACTGTGTATTAGTTTTCTTTTAAGACTATAAATCCTCCTTTTCTTTAATTTCCACATTATCTAAGATAATTACCTTTTAAACAGGTGCCCCAGAAGGGAATCACAGTTTTAATTTCTTCATTATAGGTATTATTCTTAGTAGTTCTTTCCCATAAGTCATTTCCTAATCGTGGGCATCTAACATTTCAATATCAGGTACTGAAACAGTACAGGGCAGCTCATGTTACAGTGTCTTAGTTATTATTTCTATTCCTGTAGATGGCACCATGATCAGGGCAACATATAGAAGAAAGAGTTTATTTGGGGCTCACAGTTTGAGAGGGTTAGGACCACCATAGCAGGGAGCATGGTAGCAGGTAGGCAGGCATGGCAGTAGCTGAGAGCTTACATTTTGAAACACAACCAGGAGACAGAGATGTTAGGAATGGCATGGACCTTTGAAACCTCAAAGCCCACCATCAGTAGTAACACACCTCCTCCAACAAGGCCATGCCTCTTAATCTTTCCTGAACAGTTCCACCAGCTGAGGACCAAGTGTTCAAATATCTGAGTCTGTGTGGACCATTCTCATTACATTATCACTTACAGTAAAACTACTTGTACAATTTGTGTATATTTTAGAGATCTTTATTTGTTTAAAGACTTCACATGTTGAAAAATTCCATTCATTGGCTTGAAGTAGAATGTGGCAAGGTTTGATTCCATACTAAATTTAGAGGCTGCTGCATTGAAAGACACATTTTCAAATTTCTGTTCCCTTTGTCATACTTATTTTTTATGTGATCAGAAACAATGACTGCATGGAAACAAATTCCAAACTACCTGATTTCCTGTAGTACTTAGAAAAGGAACCTAGACTTGTGGAGGTGCACCGTCCACCTCATGTACACTGTCAAGTGAGTGTGCGGTCTTGGTAAGCTGCTGGAGTAGAGAGTGCATCCTTTCACACCCCTATTCACTCACTTCCTTAGTGACAGCCTTAGCCCCTCAAGGTAGAACCATCCTGAAGATTTATGCTGATAACTCAAGGTACCAAAAGATGTCACCTCTCCTGGTACTACCTTAGTCCAGTCTGTCTCCTGCTGGGGCACTGTACTACCCTCCTAACTCAACTGATCCCCTCCTCCCTTTTCTTACTGCCTGGGAATCATTTCTTTAAATCAGGTTGTCTCTTCACATTCAGATCAAAACACAGACCCCTTCTCAGGCCTTCAAGGATGCAGTGGTGTGTCTATCCCTCTCTCTGTCCTTATCTCTGATCCATTTTTCCTGCCGTTTCCTAGACCTCGCCTCTTGGCTCACGCTCTTCCCTCGTTTTCTGCTGATCCCTCATAGATGTTTGCATGGCTCCCTTTACCTAGTCATTTAGGTCTCCAGTAAAGATGTCACTTTCCTAGAGATGTTCCTTGCTCACTTGTATAGTTTTTAGTGTTTCCCGTTTGAATTCTGTTCAGTGACAGTTCTGTGATCATATTCTGTTCTCCAGTCCCCAGAACATAAGTGACTGCTCCACGGAGTTCTTCCTGAAGGACAAGGATTACAGGAGGGCACTGTCTGCTTTAAGACAAAATGTGAATTGCACATAGGAGGAGCACTCAGTAATATGCAGAGTAGGCATGTTATTATATTTTGCTGAGTAAGTGACTCTGCTAACACACTTTCACAGAAGTATTGTAAAATAAACTGAGTCTTTTTATGATTCATATGACCCTATATTCAAGGAAGATCATAAGCCCACGTCATTCTTGGGTTATTGAGGTAGTTCAAGTCTTTCCTGGCAATTTATATTGAGATCCTGTCTCAAGATGAAGATTAGAAGGATGTTTGGAATATAGTTGGATGGTGAGCATTTACCTCAGATACAGAAGGTCCTAGGTTCATTCCCAAGCACCACACATGTGCACATAGACACACGAACATATTCTAATATGTGATCAAAATTATGACTGTATTGAGCGATACACACACACACACAAGTTTAGGGTGCTATAAATAGGAAAGGAATATAGTCTTTGAAATCAAATATGTATTGAACTTCTAACTTCAAATTTACTGATCATAGGGAAGCAGGTTCTCTGAGCTGCAGTTGTCCTCACCTGCAGTCCAAGAGTTCACCACCTCATAGGTTCTTTATAGGATGTAGCTGTGATGCATGTATAGCATCTAACATGCCTTGCATGTAGATGCTGAAACATTATAGTGTGTACTTTTCAAGTAGTAGGAGAGTACCAGGTAGAACTGCTTTATTTTCTTCATCTTTTGCACCAACCACTAAAGAGTGGGTTGCAGTTTATTTGGAAAAGAGGTGTACATTTAAGGGGGTCTGACTATCATTTTCATGTATAGCTTAGAGGTCTTACTCTATAGGTCTCTTAAAATATGCATCAAAGAAAAATAAGTTTCTTTCACATTACTGGCAGTTAAATTGGCTGTAGTAAAATGTCTGTTTTTGTGGTAGCTTCTCTGAAGTTAATCATTTAATTTGAAATTTTCAAATGCCCATTGCTATTATAGCTTTATAAAGCAGAGATATTTTTAATCCAAAATTTAAATAACATGTTTAATTGTGCTGCTAGGCTTTCTAGTAAAGCTTTTGAGAGACCACTAATTTTTAATATGTATAAAGGGTTTTCCTCATTTGCTCCTGAACTGAACATTGAAGCTGGCCTCAGTAGCATATTTCTTTATTGACTTTCAGGCAGTGTCATGACAGTTGGTTTAGTTGTTTGGTTTTTGTTGTTTTTGTTTTGTTTTAGTTCTAGTAGTAGAGAATATTGATGCAATTTCTCTTGGAGGGTTTGGCCTGTAATTGTGATTAATAACAGTTGCTTTCACTATCTGGAAACAGACAGGCTGGTTTGTCTGCCTGCAATCATGCTGTGATAAATGGAGCTATTTTAACTCTGGTTTTGTGTATCAGAGAAAACAGATGTAGTCTGGGACTTGAGGCTGAAGGAAATAGGGAGTCTGCTTACCGTCTATAGCTCTTGCATCTGCAGCTGATGTGCTGGTTAGGTTCAACAGCACAGTTTGTGCCAGCCACATACTTAACTTGAACTTGGGCTTAGGATTTTAAGTCACTCATTTTCTGAAATTATTCTTTAAGTCCTTTGGCAGTAAGCAAATACTCTGAGTGAGTTTACCAATGTTAGTTGAAATATTGGTGTCTAAGCAAATCAAAACTGTTACCAAATTTCTTCTCCCTCATGGTCAGAGCAGAAACTGGTCATATCAGAAATGCTTGAAATAAAAGTGGTTGAGAAGAGCTTCTGTTAAAAACCTGTAGTGTGAAATAGAAGGTAGAGAAGAAGGTAGGAGGAAGGGAGAGAGGGAGGTAAGAAGGAAGGGAGGGAGGAAGGAGAAAGGGAAGAAAGGAAAATAAACTGTTCCTTTTCGGCCATTACATGATTCTCTGTCTAGAAAATCCCAGAGAATATTCAAAGACAGAGTAGGCAAGAACACAGAATACAAAATTCCATATAAAAATTAGCAACAAATGTAGAAACCAAAAACATAACAACATTCACAACTACTAAAAATTGAAATAAATGTGAATCTAGTAAAATAAATAGACTTCAATCTAAGAAAATATACATAGGGTTTTTTTTATTCTAAAAGTTAAAGAATGCTAGCAGAAGAAACCAAAGAAGTCATATGTAAATAAATGGAAGTCAAATTCTTGTTCCTGCATTGATGGGAAAAACTACTAGATAAAAATGTCAGTTCTGTCCAAACTGATCAATATCTTTTTAACACATTTTCTATTAGAATTTTAGTGAGGGTTTTTTGTTTGTTTGTTTGTTTGTGGGTTTTTTGTTTTTTGTTTTTTGAGACAGAGTTTCTCTGTGTAGCCCTGGCTCTCCTGGAACTCGATTTGTAGACCAGGCTGGCCTTAAACTCACAGAAATCTGCCTGCCTCTGCCTCCTGGCTACTGGGATTAAAGGTGTGTACCATCACCGCCCAGCTTTTAGCAGAGTTTTTTATGGATCTAGGAAAGATTATCCTAATTTTTATATGGTAAAACAAAAGAACTAGATAACTAAAATAATTTTGAAAAAATGAAAAAAAAGATTTTCTGATTTTCAGCCTTATTATATAGCTTCAATAATCAAGACTGTAGTGTTAGATCTATGGAAGAGAATAGAGAACACAGAACTTGGGCCACATACCTGGGCCCAAATTATTTTGACAGGAACACTTCAGTGGAAATGATGTTGGAACAGCTGTACATCTGTAAGCACACATGCATGCAACTGTACATACAAAAGAACATTGACTTAAATCTATTTTATACAGAAATTAACCCTAAATAGATAATGATAAACTCTAAAACTATTAGAAAATAGCATAGGAGAAAGTCTTCAAGTCTAGAGCCAGGCAAAGAATTCTTGGACTGGATCCAAAAGCATTGTCCATTAAAGGAAAACTTGGTTAACTGGTCTCAACTGTAAAAAAATGAAGGTAGAACAGCCTGGATATCTTTTAGCCTGTGTGTGGCTAAATAAATCCTGCTAATCCATGTTCTGGAATATGCTACTCAGTAACAAAAAGGAATAAACTATTGACTGTACTTGGCTTCATCTCTGTGGGACTGTGCTGAGTGTATCAAAGCTAGTCTCCAGTGGCCTTTTGCCTTTATGATTCTGTAACAGTTTTGACATGACAAACCGATTGAGAAACGATTAGTGGTTTCTAGGAATCAGGGCTAGGGAAGAGGCTAGAGACAGGTAATACATGGATGCTTCTGAGACAAAGCTGTCCAGCATCTTGCCTGTACCAGTGTCAAAGCCATGTCCTCTGATAGCCAGCAGCTAAGTAGTGTGGCCAACAGTGACTTTACATCAGACCACCATGAGAGCAAAAAGTTTGTTTTGCTTTTTGAGTAATATTTTCAGTTTCTTTATGGCTGGCTTTTTCTCCCAGAACTTGTGTATTACATAAAGTATTTTTCTACTGAAGCAATGTAAACAGATTCTAATAACAGATAGTTAAAAACAAATGTAATTCATAATGTATCAGAACATTACAGCTTTTCATTCCTATCATAGGTGCAGCAAACTTTGGCTCACAGGGAAAACTATTGAGAATGCACTGCTCACCACCCCTCGCCTAAGCTCAGCCTCAAAAGGCCGTGACAGCATGTATCTGTTAGATCCTCCCATGTGCTGGACTTGTAGTAACTTCCGTCCTGAGGGGCGTAATTAGAAAAGGACGGTGGCTTGAGTAACAGCCATGGGTTTGGGGTTTTTTTGGGTGGGAGGGACATTAAAGAGAATTTTTCCTTCCTGGCAGTTTTCGTGTAGACCCTTATAAAAGTAAGATGTTGTTAGTGTGAGGATGCCCAGATTACATTATCATATTCTTATAGATACTTAACAGTTTATAATCTGTTTCATGTGGTTACCAAAATTAATTCTAATTGATATTTTCAAGTATGGTATCTGTTAAAAATTTAATATCTGAGCTGGGCAGTGGTGGCACACACCTTTAATTCCAGCACTTAGGAGGCAGAGGCAGGCAGATCTCTACGAGGTTGAGGCCAAGTTTGGTCTACAGACTGAATTCCAGGACAGCCAGGGCTACACAGAGAAGCCTTATCTTGAAAAGACAGACCAAAAAAAAAAAAAAAAATCTGTTAGGTACACTTTATTTCTGCTGTTATTCTATTTAAATTTCTGTAATTAAAATTAAATAAAATAAAAAAATTAACTTCCTTAGTTACACTAACCACATTTCAAATGCTCTGTGTCTCCATATAAACTAATAGCCACTGTGATGAACAGTCTATATTTATAATATTTCCTGCAGGACTGTGCTCCTGGCTATTGCTGATCCAGTTGGTAGTTCTGGCAGTGAAATCTCACCTTCCTGTCAGTTATGGCAGTGAAAGCACACCTGTCTGTTGGTTCTGGCAGTGAACACACCTGTCTGTCGGTCATGGCAGTGAAAGCACACCTGACTATCTATTGGTCATGGCAGTGAAATCACACCTGTCTGTTGGTCATGGCAATGAAATCACACCTTCCTGTCAGTTATGGCAGTGAAAGCACACCTGTCTGTCAGTTATGGCAGTGAAATCACACCTTCTGTCGGTTATGGCAGTGAAAGCACATCTGTCTGTCGGTTAGGGCAGTGAAAGCACACCTGTCTGTCGGTTATGGAAGTGAACACACCTTTCTGTCAGTTATGGCAGTGAAATCACACCTGTCTGTTGGTCATGGCAGTGAAAGCACATCTGTCTGTCGGTTATGGCAGTGAACACACCTGTCTGTCAGTTATGGCAGTGAACAGGATTACAAAAAACAATGGAACATTGCTCTTAGTCTTCAAGAAAGATAAAATTTTCTATTCTTTTCTACTTTTATCTGTCTCATTTTATTTAACCTTTCACTTGCTTTGGTTTCTGTTGTATAAACACTCAATTCTACTCTGGTTTAAATTTCAAGTGTATCAAACTGATTGATGGCCCTGAAGACAGATTGAATCCGGTTCTTGTGATTTATTTACTCTATTAAAATTTCTTTTCAGTTTTAGTCTCAAACGAGCTATTTAAACATTCAGAGCTATTAGATAAACTGTGTAGACAAACCTTTAGCATTTAAAACAAAACAAACCCCCAAACTGGCCTTGCTGCCAAGCATGGTGGATGGCGGACATGATTGTAACACCGGCACTCAGGCAGCCGAGGCAGGACAATCCCAAGGTCAAGACCCATCACAGAAAACCAACAAGACAGAAAGAAAACAGGCATTCTAAATGTCAGCAATAAGAGAAAACCCACACACCACTGGATTTTAATTGCTTTTGTAAAGTCTGTGGTATTCATCAGTTTGTCTTAATGTCAGAAGTTTCATTAGCAGATGACACAGATACATATAGTGTTATGGCCTCTGAGCATTCAGTTTCTCTTACGAAGTCATGAAGAGTCATAGTCCTAGCTCAGATTCTCTTGAAGGCTGAATGTTACCACATGTTAGAGGTCTGTTGGCTGGCATTTATGGAGCATACGGTTTTGCCAGAACCAACCAACCACAATGTGCTTTATGGCACAAGCAGATATGTAAGTCAGAGCCCTTTCTAAGTTGAGTCCCCCTTTAAGAAGCCTTGTTAGCTCTACTTAGTAACTCAGAGTCAGATAGTCCATTGTTTTTCTCTGTTCTCATTAGTACCTGGCAGATCCCAGAGTGCCCAAACTTGATCTGACAAGACATTGGATGTCCATCCAGCATTAGTTCTATACATAATCTAGTAGTAGTTTCATCATGCTAATTAATGGAAAAATAAGAAGCTTATGGGGACTAGAGAGAGATTGCTCAGTGATCAAGAGTGCTTTCTGCACATCACAAGGACCAGAGTTCAGATCCCAGCACCGATATAACAAACTGGGTGTGTGGTATACTCCTATAACCCTAGTTCTGGGTGGGCTAGAGACAGGATCACTAGGACTTGCTAGCTGCCACTGTAGCTGAGAACATCTGAGCATCAGATTCCGAGGAATAGAGGAAGATACCCAGCATCCTCTTTTGGCCTCCACATTCACACAGAAGCACATATAGCATACATTAATGGAAGGAAGGAAGGAGGGAGGGAGGGAGCAAAAAATTCAAAACGTCACTCCTATAAAAATGAGTCAATTTTCTTTTTAAAATCTGACTTACAGATTAAAGCTGAATGGGTACTTGGTGTGTTAAATGTGGTGTTTGATAGTTATTTGTTGTTGCTCATTTTGTGATGATGGAGATTAAAGTCAGGCCTGTGCATGCTGGACATGTCCTACAACTTAGTTCTCAAGATGTGGTTGTTGTAATAATGACCGTTACTTCAGGCTTTTGCTAATTCTACTTTGTTCTTCAGTAAGCTCCTGAATAAAAGGTCTGTTTTATAGTTGGTTCTTTTCTCCTCTTTCTGGTCAGCTTCATTCTCTGTCTCTTCCTCCCTTCCACCAAGTACTTGTTTGGGCTGAACCTAGACCCTTGTAGCATGCTAGGCAAGCTCTTTACCACTGCACTAATATTCCCATTTTGTTCTTCCTTATAAGTCTATAAAGGTCTTTCTGTCCTTATAATCAAACTGTGACTAACAAGTTAAATATGTCTAGATAAAAGAGACCTCTGTGTTCAGCTGGCCCAGATTCAGTCCTTTAAGATAGAATTATTTAGTAGTTTCTGCTAAGTCTTCAGTTTCTTAAATCACATATAGTAGTTCCAGATAATGTTTGTGGGTCAGGCTAGCCATCATGTCCACTTTTTTTTTTTACATATGACACCACTAACTTTGCCTTTACCTGTGTGTGTGTCTCTGTCTGTCTGTCTGTCTGTCTGCAACTCTTGCGTGCGCATGTGTGTCCGTCCGTCCGTCGGTGTGTGTGTGTGTGTGTGTGTGTGTGTGTGTGTGTGTGTAGAGACCAGAGGTTCACATTGAGGATTATTCTCATCCACTTTGTACTTTAGTTTTTGAGACAGGGACTCTCACATAACCTAGGATTTGCCTTCTATACTAGACTTGCAAGACAACAAGCCCCAGGGACCTGCCTGTCTTTGCCTCCACCCAGCACTGTGCTTACAGACAGTGTAGGTACTGAAGATCCACACGCAGGTCCTCGTGCTTTTGTAGAGCAAGCCATTTACCCGTTGAGCCATCTCTCTGACCTCTGTTCCCTTTTTAACACTATATGTCGTACTACAGAACAGTATTCCCTGAATCCCAGAGTTATGTTAAGTAAGTGATTTCAAAAACCACCCCGGAACCTATTTTCTGTCCTAGAAGAACACATTAAAAATCCTCTTTATTCATTAAATACCCACACAGACACAATTGGAAATCAGACTTAAAATGTGAAATCCATTTTTAGTTGAAGCAGAAAAAGATGCCCCTTGCCATTAGATTCTCAAACAGCCATTAGCAGCACACATGGAATAATGGTGGTGTGAAAGCACAAGTTTTATCATGTCCTGTGCTTCTCTGTAGTGACTGCTACATAGTAGGTGTCTAGAAGTTGTCATAGTAGCAAATATTGTAGCAAATATTGGTAGCTTCATTCATTCTTCCCTTGTGATATGATACGACATGCTACATAAAGAGAACTTTTTCTTTTCAGATAATAAGCTGTGTAAATGTTTAAGGTGCCACCATATAAGTGTCTAGCACATGTGTCTCATGTGTCCCGATGAGTGTGACCTCTAATTGATGAATATATAGCAAGTTAAGGATTTTCTGAAGGACATTGTGGTCCAGCTCTGCAAAGAAAGTCTTGTACTTGGAAACCACTTCCCTCTCTGGGTGGAGGCCTGTGCTGTTTTAATTTCTTGATGCATCTCAGGCAGCCCTACAGAGTTCCCAGTATCTCAGAGCTGTGTCCAGTTACTGTCTGATTCTTAAGTCTCCTGAGATGCTTATATTTAAACTGGGCTTCCCCCTTGCACACTTACTCTACAGTATAGTCAGCTTAATTTGCTAAGCAAAACCAAAGATTTCTGGTCCCTTACTTGGGGAGCCATGATTTCCTACCCTTTGCCTTGCCATTTCTGTTACCAGTAGCAGAAGCAGTTCACAGACCAGTACCACCAACGGGTTAAACTCTTTCATCAAACATGTTTATGAGGGGCCACAGCTATGCCTTCTTCTCCCCCGCTGCTTGCCAGTTCACTAATCAAATGTATGTTAGATTGATTATTGTCAAAGTATAAACCATAGAAAATTTGACAAGATAGATGTGTAAATTATCCTTCTGACAGAACTAATGATGCACTCCAAGCACCTTCTGTTTTCCAGTGCTTGGTGAGTGACTTCATTAAGGATGCAGTGGCTGTTGGGTGGCTTCTCAGACAATGGTTCAGTTCCTTGTGGAATTGCATTATTACTGGAGGTGTAAAACCAGGCAGACAAGCTAGCTGCTGGGCGTCCTGCTGGGCTTCTAATGTGCTCCATCTTGTTGGAGCAGTTGTTTGCCGTCTTTTCAGGACAATTACATCCATAACCACAGGACACATTCACTGAAGCTATATTACAGATAACCGGGAGACTGCCGCTGACTGCTCTTCATCCCTCTCCTGAGCTGCTGCTGCAGCAGCATGAGTAGCACCTTCCCCAACTTAGAGGAGCTGCTGCCTGCTTGCTTGCTTATTTGTTTGTTTGTTTATCAGCCTCATCGAGCAAATCTGGAAGCACAGACTTGTAACTTGTTACGGATGTTATCACTGAATGGGGAATCCATTCGCAGATGAGAGGCTCAGGTTGCAGCACAGTGCCAAGGTGATGACAGTCCTGTCAGAGAGCTTCAGGCGGGGGCTGGCCAGGAGGCCAGGCCTATGTAGTCATCTGGTATGAGAGAGAGCTCTCTGAACAGAACCTTGCACTTCTGAACTTTAGATTTGTCCCCCTAGACTTCGCTTCCCGTGTTGTAACACTGCAATGCTTTGTTGTTCCTTACGCCAGCCACAAATACCTTGCTTTCTCAAGTATTGTGCTGTTGGTTTTTTGGATGATGATTTGACACTTTCCAGAAAACTGGACCTGAAAGCTGCCCTGAGCTGAGCTGACGTGGTGTTTAAGGTTCCACACGGCATGTGCTGTGATGGACTGCTGCAGCCTGATAAATGGGAGTGTGCTTTAGAGGGACGGGACGGACACTTGAGTGAAAGGCTTCTCATTTCTGTGGGTGACGGGATCATTAGTGAACGTTTGTGCAAAGTGGCCATTTGAATTCAGTTAGTACAGTAATGCATGTTTGAGAAGTGTTCACTGCAAATAGCCCGAATGTAAATTAAAACACCCATTTTGTCTTGTAAAAATACACTGATTTGTTTTCAGTGCCAAAGCAAGTTGAAAGTCAGAATTCTTTTTATCTGTCCCTCACAAAAGTTTTAGGTAGAAAAGGGTTTTTTTTGTTTGTTTGTTTTTTTGTTTTATTTAGTGCCTCTGCTAACTATTGTAATACCTTATTCCTTTAAATTTGTAAGACTTAAAATAATGGAAAAAATAAAATGGACGGTTCATAAGAAGAAATTAAATTTAAAACAAATTAGGTATCTGCTTTTGTGTGTGCCCCCCCTAAAAAAGTTTGGATCTGGCAGAACAATGACAAGAATGTAACTGTTATTTGGGGTACATGGATTTATTTAAAGCACCTGGAAAAGAATTTTTGATTGGAAAGATTCATAACTAGATCTTTCCCCCCAGAATCCTTTGAGTCAGATTTTCTCATTTCTCTTAACTGTACTCCTTAAAATATTTTAAAGAGCTGTATAGTCTTGTCATTTTTGTCAGGTCTACCCAACAGATTTGTTTTTCTATGATAGTTTTCTTCAGCAAGCTTCATTTTCCAACTTTTGTCTTGTGGGAGTTATGACAAGGGGTAGGCTTCTGCATAAGCGTGGTCTTTTTCATCTGTTATTTGTGAAGTAGGCTGTGATCTCAGTCCACACCTCCTCCTTCAATCTCCATTTCATAGTTTACAGAGAAAGGAGACACTGTGGGGCACAGACTTCCCCTGGGAATGCATTGGGCTTAATGAGCTTGATAGTCTGGTGGGCTCAATAAATCAACTAAAGCAAAACATTTCTCATTTTTGAATAAAAGCATTTATCACACAGTGTTTGCTCACTCATGGTCACAAGATTGATTGGTTTCCAGCATTCAAGGTGTGTACTGAAGCCTTTTTGATTTTGTTTTCCAGTGGGCAAGTTACGAAAGCAGTGGCTGAAGGAGAGCATCTCTGACGTCGGCTTTGGGATGCTGAAGTCTGTCAAGGAATATGTGGACCCCAGTAACATCTTTGGAAACAGAAACCTTTTGTAACTCCATGGATATCATTATGAAAATGGTACCTTTTAAAAGTCATCAGCTATGGTTATTCCAGTAATCAAATACGTCATGGACTGTATTTCAGCTACGTTTGTTTGTTGGTTTCAAATAAGTTGGTTTTCATTCTGTGCTTTGTTTGTACATCTGTAGATTGACAGATGGTGTTCCTAGGTCTCTCTCGTTGTAGGTATACCAGCTTATAGCCAGCTAACTGGTTGTCATTTCAGATTTCAGTCAGGCAGCACGAGGCTGCCCGTTATCTGAAGAAGATGCTGCCAGCTGTTTTCCGTGCTCCTCTAGGTGAGCTGAGGCAGGTGGTGTCATCTGCTGCTCATCTAGCCTCTCCTCTGTCGTGTCCTTTCTTAACAACATTTCTCTAAGGCAGATATCTAGCAAATTCTGCTGGGGAGAGAGATTTGTGTGTGTCGTGAAAAGCGTCCTTTCCCGGGAGTAGGCCTTTGAGGGAGGACACTCAGGACAGCCCGCAGTCTGTTCCTAGCATGCCTTCATCTGTATAAGGTGCTCAGCCTAAGCTTTGCTTGAAGTGAACACACAGTTACAAACTTCAGTTGCCAACATACACGTTACTCTGTGAGCAGACACAGTTTTGTCCTCCGTGTCTGTTTCTAGTGGCGTGTGAGTGGCGTTTGTGTCACTGAGGGTGACCTGTTGTTGTGTCCTCCATCATCTATAACTTGCTTTGTAAGAACGGCTGCCTCACTACACGTGACGGGCAGGTTTTACCACGAAGCGAAGGCCATTGTCCCCGCTCCAGTCCTCATGTTTCTTCTGTCAGAGCCTGTTGCCAAGCTGCACAAGCAGCTGCAGCGTGAACAAAAGGAAGGCTCCTGAACCTGCTGTCTCCAGGGAAAGTTATTTGGCTAAAGAACGGTCGTCAGTGGACTCTTGGATTTGAAAGTCTCTATAATTTCAGTGACAACAATCTTTTTTTCTAATTAGCCACAAATAGCCTGATAAATTTTCATGGAAAAATAGTTTCAATTCAGTTCTTAATAATGGTTTAATGCCTTTTTGAATTACTGGTTTAACCTAAATTTTAAAAATGTATTACTGCATATGCCATAATCACAAGTTTGAAATATCCTATTTCTTAAATAAAAAGGAAAATATTAATCACATTTAGCAGACATTTTTACATTCAAAACTGGATATTGAAATAAGTGGAACAATTGCTTTAAATCACTGTTGAGGTTCCTGATTCACATTGTGAGATGGGTTCTTTTCTTAATGCAATACCTAACTTTTGATAATTTTTTAAAATATTTAATCAGATAATGTAAGTCAAAATGCAGACGATCCTTTAAAAGGACACACTGTCTGTCTATGTAGCAACGGCTCCAAATATGTTGGGGCAGTTTGATACCTTTTATATCTGAAGTAGCCTTAAACAGAACAGTGAAAATTTAAAATTGACAAAATGATATTTTTAAAACTTCAAAATGATAAATAATTTTTAACTATTAAAATTGGCCTCAAACTAACAAATTTAAATCTGTAGGAAAAATCAATATTAAGTATTAGTTTAACAATAAAAACTCAATATTTATTTTTTGGAAGCTGCCTCTTTATTGGTGATTTATTTTCCATTATAAAATTTCCATATCTTTGATTAAATATTTTGATGGTTTGAAATAGTTGGACACTTGAGGAAATCGCCTCTGAATTATAAGATTCTTTATAAAATGCATCTCGTCATGAGGGTGATTCTCTAGTTGGTGATTGAAATGTAACATTTAGTAAGATTCCAACAGCTCACTGGAAGTGTATACATGTTTCCAAGTAATTATTTTTAATAAACAGTTTTCTTAGCAGATCCAGTTCCTTGCATGTGATTGTTGAAACCTTTCCCCCAAGGAGTTGAGATTCCACAGCCGGGCAGTCTGCACTGTGAGTGTGGCTGTCACCCGAAGCTGTCGAAGCTGTCGGGCGGCGGCTATCCCGGCTATCCGACGTGAGCTTTACGGAGATTAGCAGTTCATGTCTTTGTTTCTCTCCTCCTCTCTATGCAGGCCTCACCAACCTTGGTTCCGTAATGGTTACTACACTTTGTATTTGAAGTAATTTCAACAGAGATCATTTTGAAACACAAAAGCATTCATTAGTACTGTTTCACTAGGGCTGTCAATCAGGAAGCCTCCCCACCCACTTCTGGGAGGAGCCTCAGTGTAGGCTGTCTTTGGAGGAACATGAGGTCATGAATATGCACAAAGCACTTAAACCTTGCCTCTTTCAGAAGTGTCTGCACGTGGCTTCATGAAGCTAAACCAGGAGAATATTGTTATCTGAAGCATCTTAACTCATAGATTAGTTTTTTTAAAAGCTGTAGCTTGTTTGATATTCAGAAGCACCTAACATTGACTCATACTTCTTAGGTTGGTCATATGTGTAAAACTTTGCTTAAATCTGATGACGTCACATGTAGGCTGGGGTTTTAGTGGGAATGGGAACTTGCTGCTAGTGAGATTGAAATACTAAGGACTCAAGTGGACAGGCTTTATTGTCCTTGGAGAAACTGTTGCCTTAATGTGATGTGTAGTGGTGCATAAGTGAATTGAATCTCATGCTATGTTCCTTGAGCCTCTTAGCTGGATTGTGAAGGCCACATGTTTCTTGTGTCCAGCATTTCATTAAAGAATACAGGATTAAACCCTGCTCTTTTTAGGAATGGGAGGTTGGTACTCGAAATGCTTACATATTATAGATTATTTATGAATCTGGAAGCCTTCTAGTTGTCATATTTGTATTGTTAGTTTATTTTGGGAAAACAAAAGCTCAATAAAAGAAAGCTTCCATCAGCGTATATCAGATATAAACACGTGCAAGAAGCCTCCCTTTTGCCCTCCAGAATACTGTAACCGAGTACTCGTTTGCATATTTGAGAAAGCTTTTCTGCATGTTGATCCCAGAGATTTTTTCCTTTGTTGTGTTCTTTCCTACCAACAGCTTCTCACTGTAGCCGATCAGAGCTCCAGAGTCCTATCATGAAGTGTGCTGCTCCAAATGGAGCTGGGTTTGGTGTCACTGTCAGAACACAGTGATGTCACTGTGTGTGACAGTGCTTGGGCAGCCACAGATGCTGCCTGTGGAAGGTGTATCTCCAGTTCAGGAGTGCTGAGACACAGCGATGAATAGCTTTAGTAGTTTTGAGGGCCTTCCCCTCACTTACCTTCAGGGATTCTGATTTCCCCGGAGCTCTGCTTGTGACAGGGAGCACAGCAGAAGCAGGCCAGGGCTGCAGAGTCTGAGTTGCTGCCTTTGTGCATCGTGGAGGCTTGGCTCGCTCGGCGCAGGGCTTTCTGTTCCAGTAGGAACCACTGCTTGCAGATTCGTTTCATTCTTCCTCTTTACTGAAAAAAGAAAAACACTTATACAACGAGAGGGAAATCCAGACAGTATACAGGTTTTCTTCAACTGTTGAAGTATATGTCTGACATGAAGGATGTAACCTAGCTTTCTGTTCCTTAAGCCAAATAGCGTTCGTCTTCAGTGTGAACCTTAACTGTAAAAACTGCTTGTATAATGTCAAGAGATTATAGAAACATTATTAATAAAATGGACATGGCCTATGGTTTTTTTTAAATCAAAAGGAGGTGTGAAGCTGTTTTTTCTTCTGTTTGCATATGTTTTCAACTTCACTTTTTCACTTCGTATTTCCATGGATTTGAAGATAGAAAATAATTTTTATAAGTCTGCTAATGTAGCATAATCAAGACAACCTAACTATGACTAAATCCTGTTGGCTTTATATCATAACTTGGTTGTGTCAGTCTTCGGTTATTTTAAAATCAAGATTAAACTTTTAGGTGGTATTGAGTCTTTGTGATTCTGAAGAATTCCCTTTCAAAACTGGAAGGTCACAGTGAACATTCTCATACTCTGTAAATAAGTACCACCAATTCCTTAATAGAGGGAGTAGAGATCACTGATACCACACTCGAGCCAAAGAACCTTCACAGAATTACTAGTTCTGTGAACATGAAAAGACTTTGTTTCCCAAAGGATATTTTATTTTTAAACAAGAAATAAGTAATCCATTGTTTGATGAATTTTTCTTTTCTAGATACTAGGGATTTACATCCTGAGAGCAGGGAAACAGGAACAAGACATCTTGAACAGAGCTTGCGTGGCCACACGTGTCATCTGGAGGACAGCTGACTGTCAGTGTTGTTCCTCAGCAGCACAGCACAGCACACAGCACAGCACAGCGCACAGCACAGCGCACAGCACAGCACACAGCACAGCGCACAGCACACAGCACAGCACAGCACACAGCACAGCACAGCACACAGCACAGCACACAGCACAGTGCAGCGCACAGCACAGCACAGCACACAGCGCAGCACAGCACAGCACACAGCACAGCGCATAGCACAGCACACAGCGCAGCACAGCACAGCACACAGCACAGCACACAGCGCAGCACAGCACAGCGCACAGCGCAGCACAGCACACAGCACAGCACACAGCACAGCACAGCGCAGCACAGCACACAGCACAGCACAGCACAGCGCAGCACACAGCACAGCACACAGCACAGCACACAGCGCAGCACAGCACACAGCACAGCGCAGCACACAGCACAGCACACAGCACAGCGCAGCACACAGCACAGCACACAGCACAGCGCAGCACACAGCACAGCACACAGCACAGCGCACAGCGCAGCACACAGCACAGCGCACAGCACAGCGCAGCACAGCGCAGCACAGCACACAGCGCAGCACAGCACACAGCGCAGCGCAGCACAGCACACAGCGCAGCGCAGCACAGCACACAGCGCAGCGCAGCACAGCACACAGCACAGCGCAGCACAGCGCAGCGCAACACAGCACAGCACACAGCACACAGCACACAGCCTGTGAAATGGTTTTATCCCCTCGACTGTCCACAGAGGTCCTGAAATGCCTGTCACTGTAGTTTCTCCAGATGGGTATTTATTGAATGATGACTGAAACACTAGCCCCTTAAAGCTCACAGTGCCTTCTTGGGATTTTTCTCTTTCCTTCCATGAAACAATTTAAAATGAGAGCAGACATGTCTCTAAAGGCAGAAATGGTTTAGCAATTCAAGGTTCTTCCTCTCCAAGAACACATCAGAATTTGGTGATTGTATGTAGAAACACTGTTCAGTGTTGGTTGGGTTATCTCTACAATCAGTTATATGCTGAACCTGGACATTTAATCAGCCGGTGGGATTTGTGTCTACTTCTCATTCCTACTGTCCCAACCTAGTAGCCCTAAGATGTGACTTGGCAAGTACAAACACTTGGCAAGCCTTGAGACTCCCACTATATGCTTTTGACTTTGTTTGCACAGCTCCCTAAGGAGTAGAGCCTGGAAGCAGGGTTTCTAGTCCTTAGGCTGTGTGTCTGTCTTTCCTGTGTGTGATGGTGCCTTGGGAATAATGAGTATTTTGTTCCTGGGCAATAAGAAATCCTGTGAGAAGTAGGTAGTGTTCTATACAGCTTTGTCCTTTTTTGCTAAGCCTGTGAAATATTTTGCTCTGATACCACTTGACTTGAATAATATCTTATCCTGAGTCTTCCTCCATGGCAGGACATGTTTCTGCCAGTACTGTAGTAATCTTTTGGGAATTACATGTGGGTAAAATGTATATGTAAGCCATTATACTACTGTAACTAATGCATAGGAAGCAATTTTTCCCTTTACGTTTATAATCTAAAAGAGGCGATGTAGTGGGAAGTAACATATCTGAGAGGTTCTAGTAGAGCTTGTCAAGTTCAACCTGAGCCAGGCCACATGAGTCATTTCCACAAGGGCTCATTGCATAGTCCGTGTACCATGCTTTTAGTGGATGTTCAGAATTTCCTTTTATTGATTTTTCGTAGGCTGTGTTGTTTTAGAACAAAAATGCCCATGTGTAATTTTTTAAAGATGTGCTGGGAACAAATAAAACATTTCTAAAACCAATAATTGTTTCCAGAACTTCTTTATTTCCTCGTGATCTCATTTAAACATTGCCAGTAGCCTCCTCTCTCAGAAATAGTTCAGTGGTTACCAGCACCGGTTGCTCTTCCAGAGGACCCAGGTTTGATTCTCAGTACATGGGGCTCACAACTATCTTGAACTCCAGTTCCAGAAACCTGATGCCTTCTTCTGGCCCCCATGGACACTACATGCATGTGGTACACAGACATACATGAAGATAAAATACCTGTACACATAAAGGGGAACATACGGTGGAAAGCAGTTGAGGAAGACCCAACATCTATCTTGGAGTTCCATGCATGTAACCTGCACACCCACAAGTATACCTAGACATGTGAACATGTACACATTCTGTATATACATGCTAAAAAAAAAATCCTTAGAGAGACATGGACAATACTCACTCCGAAAAAGCAACCTCTAGCAGGCACATTGCTGCTTCTCTGGGGGGTGGGTCTTGTAGTTAGACCTGAACACCTGAGACTAAAAACATCAATGGCCACAGGCCGTCCAGACAGAAGCCAGAGTTATCTGGGAAGAGGGAACTTAAATGAGAAAGTGCCCTCAACCAGACTGGCCTGCGGTCAAATCAAAATGACGCATTTTTTTTTTTTTTAAGTTGATGACTGATGTGGGAGGGTTCTGTTTACTGTGGATGTTTCCACCCCTAGGCTGATGGTTCTGCATTCCCTAAGAGAGCAGGCTGAGCGGGCCATGGGAAGGAAGCAAGCCAGTAAGCAGCACTCTGTGATAGATAGCCTCTGCATCAGCTCCTGCTTCCAGGTTCCTGCCCTAACCTCCCTCAGGGAAGGACTGTGATGTGGAACTGTAAACTAGACCCTTTCCTCCCCAATTGCTTTCGGGTGTGTTTATTAGAGCAGTGGTAACCCTAGGATAGCATCCAGCCCACAGCCCTCATAAGCAAGGCCCCCTGTGGGGGGGTCACACCTATCATGACAGTTCGGTGAAGGTGTCTTTAAGCCAACTGTGTCACCCCGAATGCCGTCTCCCGTGCAGCAGCCGGGTCACTACAGATGAACTAGCTCTGTTCACCAGGGCTCCTGGTTTCTCATGGTCTGCCTTTGGGGAATGGGTGTGAGTTTGCCCATGTACACACAGCCTTCCCGATGGTATTAGTGCACCGTCCATGCTCTAGCAGAGACCACATTCAAAGTGAGGTCTCGAAGAATCCAAATCCTTTGACAGGTGTGTAGGCCTGGGTGTGCTGTGGGTGGGAGTAAGGACTGGGAAACTGTGTTAGCCTGGGCGGCCTTAAACTCACAGAGATCTGCATGCCTCTGCTTTCTGAGTGCTGGGGTTAAAGGTGTATTCTACCATGCTTACCCCCACCCCCTGACCCTATCTCTTTTTTTTTTTTTTTAAATCTCTTTTCTTCTTGGTTACTCATCTAAAGTTATGTTGGATTTCAAGACAAATAAACACCTTTTTGACAAGGTTCTGAAACTATCCCTGATCAACAACTTGCAACAACAGCAAGTTTCGAAGGTCACATCACCTTTGATGAGACCGACCACGATGCTGGTGGAGTTGCACCTTGGAAGAGCAATCATCTTATAAGAATCCTCTCCAAACCCGTTGTAGAATCAGAACAGAGAACAAGACCCACTGGCCTGAAACATCACCTGCTCTGTTTGTTGACACTCCAAGCTTCTTCATTAAAATCTCATCTTGTTATCCCCATGAGGATGAACTTGGGGTCACACGTTCCTTTCCTTGGTATTCTAGCTTGGCCATGCCAATTACATTTCTTTCTGCATTTTACCACTCTTGGGTTTATTAGCAAATTAGTAGCAAATTGTTGTGGCACCCATAGTTAGGGCTTGTGCCTTGAAATTCTGGTAGCATGCTCAATCTCTGTATGTGTATTTGGAGATCCAGGGCTATAATGAGAATCATTGCAGGGTCCTGGAAGGCTGAGGTACTGTCCCATGAAGTTCTGCTTTTATTTCTGTTGTGTATGCCCAAGGATCATGGGACAACGCTCTGTGCATTGTCAATCAAATAACAAAACACGAAGGAAGTGGCTGGCGTTGTAAAGTCATTTTAGAATTAAGAAACGGCAAGTTTCTTAGCACCACGTAAGCACCATGACACACACTTGTAAAAATTCTTTAAATATATATGCTAAAAATAAAATAGAGCAAATACTCCAGAGATATTAAGAATGCCACTCTCCCCAAGCTTTTCCAGGCCTCCTGGCTCCTAAGAATTTCCTGACAGCCATACTACCAGGAAATCCTAACTGCGCAGCTGCCAGGGGCTAAAAGCGTCTCTGAAAAGCTTTTTTATGTTCTAAAAATGAAGGCACACATACACACAAACCACAAACAGCACCTGCGTAAACAAGCTGTGGTTAAATAAAGGCAAATGGGGATCTGGAAAATGTTTACTTTTTAGTGGTTAATACTATTATTTGATACTTTTTTTTTTTTAAGAAAAGTGTTTAGTTAAGAGGAAATTTGGAAAATACAATTTCAGTTCATTTACTTTCCAGTTTTTAAGGGGCTACAGACATTGAGAGGTGCCCAGAGCCACCTTTCCACTAGCAGAAGTTATCAAAAAACATTAAATACAGAAGTTATCAAAGAACATTTCTGAGACACAGAATGTGCTGTGGGATGCCATTCTGGAGGCCACTAAACACTGATTCTCCTCCGATGTGGGATCAAGCTAACACTGCCAAATGATGGCAGCTCAGCTCACTACTGCAATTGCCTTAATCCCAAACCATGGACCGCACAGTAAACCAGCTTGTCTTTTCTAGTGGAATTTGAGCACCCAGGAGTTCACTCTGCTAAGGCATGATGAATCTGCATGCTGTACCTACATGGCTAAAATATCCCTAAAGGGGAAAAATCATCTTCACATTATGGCAGGGGCTGTCTGCCAACAAAGTGATTAGGTTAAACCTAAGAAACTGCTGAATTTGTAGTTAAGAAATTCAAAATCAGCAATTATCTATGGTTCAGCCTGATACTGTTGCTTTTTCTAAACCAGATGAAATTGGGGCTACATTTATGGAGAGACAGGGATGAAAGGCTGAAAAACAATTATTTTTTTTTTTTTGTAGGATTCAGAAAATAAGTTGATTAGAATGAGCAGGGATCTCTGGGAAGCCAGAACAACTAGTAGGAGTCATGAGTTGAAGCAAACAAGGAACCTATGAGCTTCCATTCCAGAACTGACTTTTTCATCAATTGTGGGAACAGAGGGGTTATTTTGGACAGGGTAATGATAATGAAAAGTTTTCTGTACCCCAGTCACTAAAACAAGGAAACCACAGCATACCCAAAATTGTGCAGCCAAAGGCTGTAATTAATAACGGAGTTTTCCCAGCCTACAGAATCAACTAAGCAGGCATCATAGGGGCTCACAGAGACCGGAGACAATCAGGGAGCCTGCATGGGTCTGTGACAGGTCCTCTGCAAATATGTTATAGTTGTTACTGTGGTGTTTTGTGAACAGGGGCTATCTCTGACTCTTCGGCCTGCTCTTGGGACGCTTTTCCGCCTATTGGGTCATCCAGCCTTGATATGAAGATATGTGCCTGGTCTTACTGTAACTCTTTTATTGCCATGTTCGGTTGATAGCGCTAGGAGGCCTGCTCTTTTCTGAAGGGAAATGAAGGAGTGAATCTGGGGGAGAAGGGAGGTGGGAGTGGGGAACTGGGAGGAGGAGAGAGAGGGGAAACTGATGTATTATATGAGAAAATAAAAAAATTACCTGAGTTCGCTGGTTACCTCTGATCCTAGTTATTGTGAGAGAAGAATGAAAATAAAGTATTTGAAAAAAACATCAACAGTATAACTTGTTCATAAATTCAAATCATTAGCTCATGGAAATAAACACCAAAGAATTTTTCTTTTATAATATTTATTTATTTTGTAGTATTCATTAGTGTTGTAGTTTGTTAAGTGAATCTACTGAATTTTGCACACTAGCAAAACCATTTATTACCTAAGGAATTTAATCTGGACAAAATAGTATATTAGAAAACTCTGACAAATACTCTAAAATCTCTTTAAGAAACATGGGAATTGTACAAAGAGAAAACACAATCCCTGGAGTGATTACACAAAAGACATTACCTACTCCTAAGCTTTGAACTTAGTGTCTGGTCCCCTGATAATATAAGTACAAATGCTGCCCAAGATACATCAAACCAAAAAGATGGAGGAAACATGATAGACACAACATCTTTTTCAGTTCTTATAAAATCTCATTTGCTGGGTAATCTAAAATGGCGGGTTATATCTAATAGTGCTTTTATTACATCAAAATATACAGTCTCACAAATAGCAAATACAAATAGCCAAAGCTAGATACAGATGAAACTGAAAATTTACATATAAAGTCA
Organism: Peromyscus californicus insignis; assembly: GCF_007827085.1. Taxonomy (NCBI): domain Eukaryota; kingdom Metazoa; phylum Chordata; class Mammalia; order Rodentia; family Cricetidae; genus Peromyscus; species Peromyscus californicus. The sequence goes on from NW_026294595.1 coordinate 53,318,161, forward strand.
TCATGATAAAAGTCATTTGCCAGTCATAATTACACATTCCATCCAATGATCTCATAAATCAGAGCCCTTAATTTTCTCGACTCATACGTGACTGTATTCTTCCCAATGTGCATTCTCTCTTCCTCCAAGGGCTGTTCTATAACAGCAGGGATGTTTCTGCCATAAAGTTCACACTGCTCTAGAAACTGGACACATTCTTGAATAACAGTGTCCCTCAGCATGATTGTATGCTTTGACATGTTTTCTAGCAAAGACAGGAAGCATCTTTTGGCATAATACCATGTATCAGTTCCCAGCTTTTTATGGTAAGGCTCCAGGCTTTTGATAACCCGAGAGATGCCAAAGTCATAGTTTCCCTTGGCACAATAAAGTGTTCCTATCACCAAATTCACAATGCAAAGGTGGTAGATTTTCTTGTCTGGGTCACCATAGGAGAGCTGTTCTTCCTCCTTTTCAATCTTCCTCATCAGCTCCTCGGCTTCCTCATTCTGACTTGTCATAATATAGGAGACACAGAGGTTGGCTAACACAATAGCGCTGACACTCAGGATGCTATCATAATTCTTCTTGACGATGGGCTCATAGAAACCAATGGCCTCTTTGTATTTGTTTTCCTGCATGAAGAGAACATGGGCCACATTCAACTTCCACACATCATGGTCATTACAGAATTCCACAGATTTGCGGAAGATCTTCTCTACCATTGGATAATTTTCAAAGTTCCAGTAGATTTTCGCCTGGGCCATCAGTACAGGGATATACTTCTCAAGAGTTTCATCATATTCATTCACAGCCTTTTTGGCAGATTCATCATCTCTGTTATGTCTTGCATCCTGTACTTGTATGGTGAGTCTCCTGAGCTGCTCAGTGAGCATGCCAGCCAGCCCATCAAGCTTTATGAAAGCCTCTTCAGGAGCTGTCTGGCAAGTGATCATGGCATCCAAGAAGTCATAGAGATAGGGTGTGAGGAACTTGTAAGTCAAATGGGCATTTTCTGCCAGGACATCAGCTGCCAGGTCAAAATACTCATATCTACAGTAGAGCAACAACAGGTTGCCAAAGGTCTCTGGGGGAAAGGGGTTCTGCTGGAGCAGAAACTGGAGTTTTTCAAAGCCCTCTGTGGGCCTGGCATCCATGTTCATCAGAGCCTGGTTGTGCAGGGTCACAGGGTCCAGCTCTTCCTCTGCTCTGGGTGGCATGTCAGTGAGGGCTTCCTGAGCTGCCTCATAGTTTCTCAGTTGGTACTCTATGGCTGCCTTGAGGTTGAAGGCTTCAACCAGAGCAGTCTGGTGAAGGACTATGGTGTTGCCCACACTTCGAACATCAATGCCTTCAGTGGTCATACCCACACCTAGCTCTGGGTGCTGACGGATGCCTCTCTCAATGATGTCAGCAATATGCTTCAGAGCTGGGGCATACTGCCGACTGCTGTAATATGCCAAAGCCAAGTTGTAGGAAAGGTCTGGCTGGTAGCCAGAAGCTTGCAGGGCCGCTAAGAACTTAGAACAGGCAGCTTCATAGTGTCCCTCTTTGTAGAGCAGACAACCCAGGTTGATCTGGCCATCATAATCATTCTCCCCTCCTCTGTCCTCCACACCTTCCCCACTCAGCAGCTGCTCCACCAGGCTCCTGGCTCCTGGCAGGTCGCCCTCGCTGTACTTGATAGCAGCCTGGAGACGAAGGACACGCGTCTGATAGGTGGGATTGTCCAGGAGGAAGGCGACCCGCGTGGCCTCTGGATACAGACAGGCCTTGTACAGCGCCTGGGCCTGGTAGAGGCGGTACTGCTCGAGTTCCGGGTGCATCTGGCTCAGTTGCTCATAGCACTCTGCAGCGAGCTCGAACTCCTGCAGGCGGTAGTAGCAGTAGGCCAGCAGCGACAGCCCGGCGCGGCTGCGGGGACTCTTCTGCAGCTCGGCGCCCAGCAGCTGCACCGCCTCTGAGTAGCGGGAGTCGCGGATGAGCCGGTACACCACCGCCGTGAACTCACCATCGGGGATCTGCGAACTGCTCAGCCCCGCCATATTCACCCAGAGTGTTGTGCATCCTCGTTTCCAAGGCAATGGGCCAACCGGAAACGGAAGCTGTTCAGAAACTACTTTGCAACGGAAATATCTTGTTATGAATAATAGTGACCCACCGGCGAGGTTTTATCAACTTCTTGCTTAGTTTTGAAACACTCTAGAGTGTGGAGTGTCAGTTGGGCCTGGACAGGAAAACTCCCTAGGCGTTTCAGACTGGGCCACTCCACGTCCCAGCATGCACCGGTTCCTTGATCGCGCTGCATCCTGGGAGATGTAGTTTCTTCTGTTTGATGTCTTTCAGGGATTGGGCGTCTCCGCCTTTTCTGTAGGATAGGGCACCTGTGCCTGTTTCTGTTGTTTTGTCTGCTTCCTTCTGGAGGTGAAGTAAAGTTTGCGGGTGAAGGGCCCTTGCGATGCCGAGAGTTAGCTGTTCCGTTTCGAGTTGCTTAGCGATAGGGACGCGATGGGAAAGTCGCGTCATCACTGGAGTTCAGGAATTCTTGTATGTTCCCGCCAGCTGCTCCGAAGCCCTCTTTTTGAGAACGTCATCAAGCATGGGCCGGCGGTCCGCGTTTAGTTCATTTCGAGTGGTTCATGGGTCTGAACTGTAACTGGTTCTGCTTTAGAGTTAGGATTTCCTCAACCCCTTTTTCTTAGATGACAACTGTTATGAACCTAAATTGTTGCTTGGATTGATGAAACGTGGCTTTGGTCTTTTCCTTCTCCAAGGAAAAACTACAAAACTAACCTTTCCCCTCTCCTCTGTTTTACTTTTCTAATCCTCTGAAGTTTAGAATTTGGAATCTAAACTCTACCAAACACTATGGTGTGTTTGTCAGAGACATAATCAGTCTCTCTTTCTCAAGCTTGTAATTGTGCTTTCAGGTATGATTGAGCTGGTTAAAATTTGGATTAAAAAAAAAAAAAAAGGAACGCATTGCCAACTCCTTTCCAGACTTTTAATTTGAAGATCTCTAGGCAGAAATCATTCTCTTTTTTTATTTTCCCATCTATTTTGAATGGGTCTCTATGTTCTGTGTTATCATTTTTGGGAGGTTATTCTGTATAAATTCAAATTTATACTAGTATAATAGGGCAGTGAAAAACTATGGACTTATAAAATTATATTGAATCACTATTGAAAGCCATATCCAAAGATTTGACTAATCCTAATATGTGGGAGCTATAAATAGAATGTTTAGTTAAATATTAGAGAAGTAAATAAGGTAGAAGAATATAAAACTCTTCTATCCAAATGAGGTAGTGACAATTTGTATGATTTTTCAATAATAAAGCCATAATTTATGAGCAGTTCATCTGCAGCAGCTCTGCTAGGCACCTGGGAAGGTGTTACTCCTCACAGGCTTCCAGGATCTCTACTGGCCTGGCTACCACCCAAGACAAACAGACCAAAGGAACGCATGTCTTTGCTTTGTGGTCAAAGGTATTTATTGATCATCTCTTTAGTAGAATTGCTGCCCATTCATCTTTCCTGCAGTCATGTTTTGGAGCCAACACCAACCGTATTTCATGACACTCTCTTAGGCTTCTCACAAACTAATCATAACTTTCCTGAAATCTGTGTATTGCAGATGATGGAAGACTCTGTGGCTCAGAACAGTTAAAGTAACCTGTCCAAATCCACATAGATAAATAGAAAGGGGGTGAGCCATGTTATCTTAAAAGCTAAGCTCAGAGGGAAATAGTGACTAGTAGTTAACCTACTTATCATGTATGGACCCATATTTTAGGGAATGTTAGTAACTTGTGTAACGAGTCTCTCTCTGTCCCACCAGCTAACTTTCACATAATGACATGGAGACTTATTAATTATGAAAGCTTGACCTTAGCTTGGGCTTGTCCCACCAGCTCTTATGACTTAAATTAACCCATATTTTTTATTAATCTATGTGCTGCCATGTGACTTGTGGCTTTTATCCCTCCTCCTACATGTCCTGCTTCCTTTGGGTCTGGCTGTCAACTACACCTTCCTTCTTTCCTGATACCTCTCTGTCCCCAGAAGGACCTCCTAACCTCTTCCTGCCTAGCTATTGGCCATTCAGTTTTTTATAAAACCCATCACAGTGACACATCTTCACACAGTGTAAAGGAATATTCCACAACAATATTGCTTTTAAAATTTGTATCTGATTTAAAAAAAAGTATGATTGAATAGTAGAAATCTGAACTTTCTGGCTTGAGTTACAGCAATGAGAAGGTGTTTATGAAGTAATTACTGGGATGTAACATAGTTTCCAGATACCTGTTACATCTAGAAAAAGTAGACATTTAAATACTCCAGTAGATATTTAAATGTTACACTAGAAAGAGGACCATTTCTCAGATATTCTGCTTGATAGAACTGGACAAGAAAATTTTGCTTGAGTACTGAGGAAGTGAGAGATCATACCTCACACCAGAAGGATTAAATGTAGCTCTGGACCAACAGAGGAAGATACTAGGGAAAGCAATTATAACTAAGCCAAGACTTTTACTAACCCAGGCCCAAGCTGGAGCCCTTTACAGTCTTCAGTGCCGGATTGAGAGACTGAGGGATGCTGTATCATACTGCTCAACAGCCAGGGACTAGGAGGTCTCCCTCGTGCTGGAGTGGTTGACTCCTGCTCTTCGAAAACAATATCCAGAAGACTCCAGGTTTTAAAATCCTTACACATTGAGCTATTACTCAGGATAAGCTGCTGTTAAATAAAAGTAAGATAGAAGAACAGGGATGGGGGCAAGAAATTGCCCTTCACATCTTTAGTTTTTCTTTTTGCCAAACTATGTTTACACTGTGAAAAAATTCACGTTCAAACGACTTCTTAAAATACACAGAAAAGAGCCGGGCGGTGGTGGCGCACGCCTTTAATCCCAGCACTTGGGAGGCAGAGCCAGGCGGATCTCTGTGAGTTCGAGGCCAGCCTGGGCTACCAAGTGAGTTCCAGGAAAGGCGCAAAGCTACACAGAGAAACCCTGTCTCGAAAAAAAAAAAATACACAGAAAAGAAAGAAATGAAAAGACTCTCTGCTCTCCCCTAGTTTTCTTGGCTGCCTACAGGAACCATCTAGAGCAGTGGTTCTCACCCCTTTGGGGTTGCATATCAGATATCCTGCATATCAAATATTTACATTATGATTCACAGCAATAGCAAAATTACTGTTATGAAATAGAAACAAAAATAGTTTTACAATTGGGGGTCAGCACAACATGAGGAACTGTATTAAAGGTTACAGCATGAGGAAGGTGGAGGAGTACTCTATTAGAGTTATCTTTGTCTTGGTGCCTGTCTGTGAGCATGGTAACTGAAATGTGTGTGGGTGGGTGGGTGGCTTCTGTGTCCTCCTCCTGATTTGATGGGAAGATGCTCTAGTGGCCAGGATTGAGAAGAGACAGGCATTTGGTTTAGACAGATTGGGAGCCAGGTCATCTTCAAAATGCTGTGGGTGCACGAGTCTCCCGTGAAGCTGGCTTTACTGTCAGCATGGCTGTGACACGCTCGCTTCTTTTTGGCCTCCGGTAGGCAGCTGGGGAATAGATTAGTTTGTCTAGGAGTTTTCTAGGGGTGGTGAAAGGAGGTCCTGTAACGACAGAAATTCTAGAAAGCAATAAACTAGGCGGGATATTAAGAAATATCACAAAGGATCATTTTGTTTACAATGGAATTTTGAAAAGGTGAATGTGTAATAGCATTCCCAGCAATGAGAAAGCATGTGGTGTTTGCAATAAAATGATTTAGTACCTTATTGAAAGGAATTAGGCTTCCAGGAAATGGCTTGGGGCTCAAGGTGAATTTTGCTGAATTTCATGCAGAAGAATTTCAGACAGGCTGTAGGTAGAGGGGGGAATGATATTTAGTTCTTGAAGTACTAATGTTTCTGACTGCCAAAACACACGATTAATCCTGTGTGCATTGTATTTGGCAATCACCTTTATAACCACTCACAAATGGTTACTTCTTTGTTTTGTAAAACCAGTAACTTAGTGATGGGAACAATGTTTATTAGTATTTTAACCATATCTGTGCTGAAGCATCATCTCTGATACAAGAGCATTTTTTGCAAACATTTTCTAGTTGTTTCTTTCTCCTGTTCACTCCAGACTTCCTTTTCTTCAGGATGGCAAATTTGTCCCTACTTTCTCTGGAATCCTGGTTGACTTTTACCCTGAGCATCCACTAATGATGCTGGGACTGACTTTTCCTTAATGTCACACCTCCAGTTCTCCAAGTAGGGAAATAAAATGCCCCCAAGGAGCAATGCAGCCCTGTGGTGGTGTTTATGGCCGATTTGACAGGATCTGTAACCTAAGAGACAAGCCTTAGAGATTAGGTGCACCTAAGGTCTTTGCCTGTGAGGGACTTATATTGAGTTCATTGACCAGGAAGACTCACCCTAAACGTATCACCATTCCTTGGACTCACATACCAAAGAGGAAGCTAGCTGAGCACAGTGAGTGGCCAGTTGTTTCCAGTTCCTGATGCCTTGCCTCTTCCACCACAATGGACTGTACCCTTGAATTATGACACAAAAGAAATCCCTCCCCATGTTACCTTTGTCGGAGTATTTTGCCACAGCGATGGGAAAAGCATTTAAGACAAGCCTCCATCACAAACAGATGAAGAGATACTGCAGAAAGGGTGGCCTATCAGGAGAAAGTGAGGTGGGCAATCTGAAAATGAGGTTCATTTCAGGGTTATAGTAAAAAAAAAATCAGTTTATATTTACGGAAAACTAATGCTGATGAAGTTAGGAGTCATTTGAATTTTTTTTTTTTTAGTTGCAATTTTTGTTTGGTTTTGAAGAAGGGTGCTGATTCAAGCCAAGGTTAGCAGATACCTGCCTCACAACTCATTAAACTGGTACAGTGCAATGCACAGCGGACCCACCTGCTTTTTTTGGGGGTAAATTATCTGGAGACTGAATTAAGTTCTGAGAACATAAGCCAATAAACCAAAGCAATAAATTCAGCTTTAATAAAAATGAAGCAGGTTCCCCACGTCTCACTTTAAGCTAGAGCTTTATTAAGTGGACTTATATTACATGTATTTTATTAAGCACATTTGTAATAACTTCTTTTTGAATTGACATGCATTTCCTATTGTTTCACCCTGCCGCTGTGGAGGACTTAGATCCCTCTTAAAAACAGTTGAAAAGCGTGGTTGTGAATGCCAGGCCGTAGACAGCTAGGTAAAGGCTCCAACTTGGTTAACTTGGCTGGTTTAGCTGAGAACTGTGGCCCTTTTGGGTAAAGGTCCCTAAACAGTGTTTTAGTCTTCTGACTCTGCTGGTGGAGAGTGAGGACAGGGAGCTACTCACATGCCTGCCTGGTGATGGATTGTTCTGAAAGCTTAGAGATCTAGCTGTCAAATTCCTTTAGCAACGAAGTAAAATAACTAGGGTTTTTTTTCTAATCTAATTTTTTATTTTATTTTATTAAATGTGTGTGGGTGTTTTGCCTGCATGTTTTCGAGTCTTGCTTGCACCATGTATATAGCTGGTGCCCTGGAACTGAAGTGACAGATGGCTGTGAGCTACCTTGTGGGTACTGGGAATTGAACCCAGGTCCTCTGAAAGAGCAGAAAGTGCTCCTAACTGCTTAGTCACCGTCATTCCAATCGCAGGAACAGCTAGGTTTTTAGACAATGAGAATTTGGTGTTGGGAACTCTTTGAAGGTCTTGTACCTAGTTTTTATGTTGGAGGGGAATGTTCAGATTGGTTCATAGGGTAAATTACCATGTCATTGATTTGAATTGTAGCAGTCTTTGAGCCTAATTCTAAATATGGTACCTCAGAAAACTTAGTGTTATTAAACCTATAATTTTACTATATCCAAGTAATACTCTTTATGATATTTAAATTTGTGTGGTTTTTTTTTTTTTTTTTTAAGACAGGGTTTCACTGTGTAGCCCTGGAAGTCCTGGAATTAACTCTGTAGACCAGACTAGCCTCAAACTCATAGAGATTCACCTGCCTCCCGGGTGCCGGGATTAAAGGTGTGGGCCACCACCACCCAACTGAACTTAAATGTTTTCATTGCTAAGATATTCTAGCACTCCTCCATTCTAAAGGTGTAAAATTTTACAGATCAAACAGTAGATCTAGTATAAGCGGAATTTGTGTATTTGAGACACGTTTATATAAAACATCATTCATTGTTTATCCAGAACTCAAATTTAACCAGGCATCTTATACTTCATGTCGCAGCCTTACATTACCCCAGTGTTTCACAATCAGATTCTGAATTCTTGATCTCTCTCACTTCTCAGTACTCAGGACACAACCACTCTTTAGGTCTTGTACAGAAGGCACCTTTCTTTACTTTCTCCTTAATACCGTTATCCCCAGGTGCCAGGGAGGAATAATGTTTGTAGGGGAGCTGTATATGAGAATAGTCATGCTAAAGAAAAGCCATAAAAAGTTTGCATCTTATCCTGGATAGTGTATAAAGTGAGGGCATGACCATTCCAAGGTATGGTTGAGGAGAAGGTTTTTAATGTAGATATGAGGGAGAGAGCAGCCAGAGGCATCTGGAAGAGTCCAGAGCAGAGAGAGAAAGAAGTAGACTGAACATGATCAGTATTCTGAACTAGGCCATGAGAGGAGTGGGGAGTGACAGAGGAGTACCAAGAAAGGAAGATGAGAGAGAGGGAGGGAGAGGGAGGGAGAGGGAGGGAGAGGGGGAGGAGTGAAGACTGGGAAAGGGGATCAAGAAGGCACACAAAGCGAGCCAGCAAGCGAGTGAAATGGCAGGATTATGTAGGAATGAGAAGCTGGAGGAGGGAAGTCATGAGCTGGAGAAGGTTAGGGTAGTTGGGCAGAGTGAGACAAGCTAAGAGGAGCCATGGGTACTGAGTGAGCCTGGAGACCAGCCTGCACCTTGGTATGCTAATGGACACCACAGTCAGTCATTTGTCCTGAGTTCCTTTTGGATCTGACAGGTAGGAATAGTAACTTTTGTTTCTTTAGAAGCCTCTCTATATGACATTTTGATATACTGAGCTAACTTGTCATAAAAGGTCATATTCTAATTGAGAATAAACACTTCTAAGAGTTTCATGACACATTCTTGTTTATCTGTGCTTTGGGGACACAGGGACATTTAGCCATGTAATTTTTGGAAAGCCATTATAATTTTTGAACAGTCTCTAAGTCAATACACATTTTAAGTTCCTCAGTCACTTTGGAAGAGAGGCTAGTAAATGCTTATCTTTTGATGAGTGTTGGAAGCTTATTTTAAAGACTTCTATCATTCAAATTTATGTATTTCCTGATGGGATCCTAATGAAGTCAGCATGGTATTCAATTCCGTTTTCTACTTGGTTGTTTCAAAATTTGAGATTTAGGACACTGTAAGTGGCATGAGAGACATGCTTGGAACAGTTTACAGAGAAAGAACAGAACGGAATCAACAGTCCGATCTCACACAGTGGCTGAGCTGTCACTGAAGGGTGATTTCTGACAGACAGCAGGTGTGGTTAAGACACCCAGTTGATGGATTCCGACTCACTTCTCAGCTGCTTGTTGAGTCTATCTCAGAAGCCTGAACTGTGGTACTCTTAGAACAACCTCCACACCCTCTGGTGGCATCTTCAGCCCCAAGTGCTGCTGGGCTGCATCAGAGGTCACATCAGAGGACAGACTGAAGTCTAGAGAGAAAGGAGTGACTTCCACATTCAACAAACTAAAGCAAGATCCAAAGCCATCCAAATCCCAACCCCAAGGCCTCACTAAAGAACTGTGATTTGAGACCAGTTATTTCTTGACTCTAGCTCCCACAACCACCCCCCCCCCCCCCCCCCCCCCCCCCCCCCCCCCCGGGCTGGGGAGAAAGGAAGGAAGGAGGGTTGGTTGACTGGCTGGCCGGTTTGGGGTCATTTATTATTATGGCTCCCCTCTGGCCTCAGCATGCCTCTGTTCTTTCCACTGGACCAGGTCTTAGATTTGCATGCCTTCCACAGTGAAGGGGGAGCAGTTGCCCGGAATTGTCCTCTCACTTACCGGGGGACAGTTCTAACCATTACATATGGTTCGACGAGAAGGCTGTCATTTCCAGGTAGAAGCAATGCCATCCTGTGACTAGAACAGAAGGATTCAAAGATGCTCAGGAACGGTGTGGGCTGAAGGGACCTCAGTGCTGAGTCACCCCGTGGGAGGCTGCTGGATGAGGAAGTGCACTGGGCTGTGAGGGGTACGCTACAAATACACTCCTCTGTTAACTTCGTCATTGCTATTGTTAAGACATCTAGTGTTATCTTGACCAGTTAGACAGAGGGCATTTAATGTTTACTATGTGTGTGCTATTTTTGCTACATCATAAGGTAGGGATCTGTCCATGAATACTGTGCAGTTCTTGTTTAAGGAGTCCATCCCGGCACAGTAAGACACACAGGACTGCACAGTGGTTATACCATGTGATAACATGGAATGCTGTGAGAGAGCATGCCCATTGTTTTTAGGAAGACCCTCAGTACAGGTAGCTTTTAAGTCCAGCTTGTGGGAGCATGGACTGAACGTGTGTCTCTCTAATTCCTGTTGAAGACCTTACCTCCAGGGTGATGGTGCTAGCATTCGGCAGCGTGGCAGCTTTGGAAGGTGATTAGGATGAAGTGAGTGATGAGGATGAGACCCTCATGATAAAACTGGGGACCCTAATGTTCTCTCTCCCTTTCTTTGGGACACATGAGGACACAGGAGTGACAGGTAAGCTAGGAAGAGAATCCTCCCCTAGAAATTGTTCTAGCATCCTAATCCAGGACTTCTAGCTTCCAGACTATGACAAATTTCATTGTTTTAGGCACCCAGTCTGTGGTATTTTGTTGCAGCAGCCTAAACTAAGATGAGTGGATATTTCCTTCCAAGAGATTCTCATCTGAAAAACCACTGACATAAGACAGCAAGACAAGCTCCATGGCTGCAGCTGAGGATAGGAAGGTAAGCTCATGTTGGATCTGATGGAGAGCTCACATTACAATGAGGTTTTTGAATAAAGTTCCCAGAAAGATGGCTTCTGCCATACACAAACCTTATAGTGGCACTTAAGAATGATGAAGTTACCCTCCTGGACCTGTGGGCACGTGCTAAAGGTTAGGCAGGCAGAAAGGAGGGACTGGTCTAGAAATATATTGTGAAGTTACCAAATGCTATGAGCTTGCTGCTGAGGAAAGATGAGCATCTCTGAAACAATAGAGTCCCCTCCTGGCCATGCTATTAGGCAGATATGGATTTCAGCTCCTTAATTCCCGTGAACTGTCTCGATTCCTTTTCTGATGCTGTGATAAATACCGTGACTAAGGCAACTTAAAGGAGAAAGGGCTTATTGGGCTGAAATTCCAGGTTCCAGTTCATCATGGCAGGGAAGTCACAACAGGGGTTGGAGAGGACTGGCCACATGACACCCACAGTCGAGAGCAGAGGGCGAGAACCGAACGCATGCCTACGAGTACTGCGTGCTCACTCTCTAGTCATACAGTTCAGCATCCCCTGAAAGGGAATGGTCACACTCACACTTAAGATGGGTCTTCCTGGGGCAGAAGAGATGACTTAGCAGTTAAGAGCACTGGTTGCTCTGTCAGAGGACCTGGGTTCAGTTCCCAAGCACCCATGTGGTGGCTCATAACTGTCTGAAACTCCAGTTCCAGGGGATCCAATGCCTTCTTAGCACTAGGCATGAGTGTGGTGTACAGACATACATGCAGGTCGGCAAGGCGTCAAGTTGACAGTTAATTCCAGCATCACAGAAACAGGACACTGACCCTCAGAGTTGGCATTAAGAGCAGCTGCTCCCATGCCATGATAGGTCTTGGGGTCTAAAACTAATGAATACCTCACTCCAGAGGAAGAAGACACTTATAGCAGGACTTTGGACTTGGCCAACAGCCAGAGGAGCTGAATCAATGAGCATCATTTGATGGACTTTTTTTTTTTTCTTCAAACTGCTTTCATTCCAGATATTCCTCACCCTCAAATTTTCGCAAAGAGGGAAGACAAACAACAGAGACGTCCTCATTCCTAACCTCGTCTTGTCTCCTCAACTACCATGAAAGACCAAGCTCAGTGCTGGACTCGCCCCCCTGTGCTTGCCAGAGCAAGTGATCCCATTTGCCAGCCTGCCAGAGAGAGAGAGGGCGGTGATAAACAAAGCTGCCACCCTTGGCTCCCCCATGGTGTTTAAAATGACACATTGGGCCGGGCAGTGATGGCACATGGCTTTAATCCCAGCACATGGGAGGCAGAGGCAGGCAGATCTCTGTGAGTTCCAGGCCAGCCTGGGCTACAGAGTGAGTTCCCAGAAAGGAGCCAAAGGTACACAGAAAAACTCTGTCTCGAAAAACAAAACAAAACAAAATGACACATTGGACAATTGTAGTAGTTTTCAACATGTGGGTCATGACCCCTTTAGGGGAGGAACTATATTAAAGGGCCTCAGCATTAGGAAGGTTGAGAACTACTGGACAGCTGGGTAGCTTTTGACCCTACCATTTCCCTTCAAAGCTAAAAATGGTCCGCAAACACAGTAAATCCAAACTCTTAATATAAACTACAATAAACACCCTTAGTCTAGTCTAGACCAAGTGAATGGTCAGATGTATCATCCTGAATGCTGAAGAGGTAAAGCTGTCTGAGAAGGAATCCTATGAGCCTCTTGGTTAGGTAGGTTTTTTCTCTCCTTGAAGAAGCTGGCCTTTGTAGGAAATCAGTTGTTGGAAACTACAGACAGGAATGCAGGTAAATCCAAGGAAACATTCTAAAGTGTTTAGAAACCCATTTCTTAGCACAGAGCCACAGAATTTTGTTTTGACTGTTCATATGTATCCAAGTCCACATCATACTCTTCCCTGTATACTCTTGCTGAATTACTCTTAGCCTGTGAATTTTCTTTGTGGACCTCCCACTTTGACATCAAATGCATTCTTTCCTCATCAGAATATTAGCAGGAGAGTTGAGTTCCAGTTACCCATTGAGTGCAGAGGCCTGGATGGATGGCCTTCAAGGTAAATGAGTCAGCCTACACAGAGGCTGAGCTACATTCCCTTGCCTGACAGTCAAAGCCCTCCTCAATCCTGCCCAAACCAACATGTGAATCGTATGGCCAGCCTCTCTGTTTCATCCACTCCACACTTTCTCTACCTTTTCCCACCTCGTGCCTTTTCTCTGCTTAGGTCAGATGTCCTGACTTCCTTTCCTCTCTCGTCTCATATCCAGCCCATTTCAAATACACTGGGAAGCCTGCTTTATTTCCTGGAGTCTGGAAAAGTTACCTTTCCTTTTCTGGACATTCCATGCTCATTAGTAAGTTCAGGAAATCCATCCTTCCACGGATGTGCACAGCAGCGTGGTTAAGGTAGCAAAGAACAGGAAGCCGTATAAATGCCCATCAAGAACGGAGGGTAAATGAATCATTGTGTTCTCACCTGTTGTGAAGAACAAGGCAGCAATTAAATGTCCGCCTAGGCTCATGAGTTGAAAGTTTGGTTCTCGTTGGTGGTGCTGTTTTGAGTCCCTAGCACTGAAAAGAGAAGAGAAAAAACAAAACCAGAAAAAGAACCACTTCCCTTTCCCTAAGCCCCTGGCAACTCCTGCTTTTTTTCTGCCTCAGATCTTTTTCTTTTCCCCAGAATTCCATATACCTAAAAGCATAGGGGATATGGTCCCTTTTGACTGGTTTCTTTCACCTAGCAATATAATTTAAAGTTCTTTAATATCTTTTCATGTCGGTTCCATGGCCTGGATGTGGCAGAGCTTATCCACTCACCCAATGAAGGCCATTTTTATTGTTTCCGTGTCTTAGCAATTATGAATAAAGCTTCTACAGACATCCGCGGACAGGGCTGTGTGTGGACATGTTTCCAACTTCTTTGGATACGACTGAAACGTTCTGCTGTTCCAGCATGTAGTCATTTGGTCCTTACTTTTAGTTTTAGTTTTGTAAGTAGGTTAGAAACTGTCAACATGCCTTCAGAAGTGTCTGTCCCATTGTGCATTCCCAGCCGTGATGGGTGACAGTCCCTGTTGTTCTGACGTTGTCACTGTTACAGGTTTCAGCCGTTCTTACTCAGCTATAGTATTTAGGTAACTATATATTTTTTTAAGGGTAGGCATTACGCAATAATGAATATGTGGATGTGACTCTAAGTACATTAATATCACTCCCTCATCATACTCTTTTGGAGGGTTGTGTACGTGCGGTGTGCGCGCGCATATGTGAGTGCACATGGATGTGTGTGTAAGACAGAGGTCTAAGTCTGGCTTCTTCCTTAGTCATGCTCTCCCTCAGTTTTTGAGGTAAGGTCTCTCACTGAACCTAGAGTTCACTGATTTGTCTAGACTGACCGGCCAAGACCCTAGGGATCCACCCGGCTCTATTGTCACAGTACTGAGATTATGGGTCCATGCCATTGTACCTGGCTTTTTATGTGGGTGCTAAGAATTCAAACTCATGTCTTTGTGCTTGCCCAGCAAACACTTTACTTACAGAGCCATTTCCTCAGCCCCTCCTGAGCCATTTCCCTGGCCCCTCCTCCATCATCAGCAGCTGGACTGTAACTCTGCAGTCCCCTAGTCTCTTGGCTTCCTGTCGGTAGGTAGTAAATGTTTACTGGTTGCATGGATATCAGTGACCTGGGTGCCCCTGCTTTGGAAACTGTGAGACACTCATCTGGAGAGACTTACACCAGTACCAAGCAAGGCACATGCTCCACATACACACTCATGTATGAACACATAGAACAGGTGCTCTGTTGCTCCATCTTGGAATGGTATCATTGAGTCTCTCAGAGGTACTTCCTGTCCCATTATACTCTGTACTCAGCCTACACTGTGTGCCTGACACAGTGTAGATTGGATCTAATATTCGTTGACTGACTAATTAATGTGCTTTAGGCCAACGTAGTAGTCTAGGGCCAGCTATTAAGGACGTGCCTAACATCCCTTGGTTCCTTGTTTGGAGTCATTACCGAGGCTGCTTCACAATCATAGAAACCATTATGAGACTTCCCTCATGAGATCACAGCCTTGGCCAATGTTCCCGAGCCTCTCACCTCCTGCTTACTGTCAGAAACACAGTGCGTGGTGGAGATCACGTTGCCAAAGCTTTATGACATCCATAAATTGAGAACTACTGCCTCCGACAGTTATGAGCCTGTGTCAACACCAGATCATGCTGACTGTTCTGGAATGTGTTTGTGAAAGTCCTGTACCAGCCTGGAAGCTGTTGACATCAGAGGCTGTAACTTAATTAGATGTGGCCCTGGAGCATTGTGGGTCTTGACATTTAAGAACATTTTTTTTTCTTAAATTCTTTGATTCAATCTCAGAGTAGGAACTACTTGGCTGCCATGTTTGACACAAGAGAACCCTGATGTCTGGACACCACTGCCTCCTTCCTTTTCAGCAGATTGCTACAAGAAGGGCTGCAGACCATGAAAAACCACAAAGTCTGCTGGAAGACTCCTAACCTGTGTATACTGCACAGGCTCTGTCTGATTCGGCTAGCATCACTTTCTGGGCACAGCGTTATGGAAAATTGTGGTCCTGTTCTGTTGGCAGTGCAAACTGTGGGCTCCCTGCCTTTGTGCTCATATGTGTTTAATAGAGTGTCTGAGAGGTCAACTTGAGTCCTTGGAGATTCCCTGCTTCCTTTCTTTTCTCCTCTGCTGTGATATCCTGTCCTTCATTGTAGGAAGTAGGACATTTCACACCCAGAACATGCAGTTTCTACTCTGAACAAGTCAAGAAAAAGAGAGAGACCTGACCATCTATTGGGCTTCGAGGAAAATGTCTGTCTCATGAAATTCAAGACTTGAGTTCCTTATCCTGTGGCTGGTTCCTTGGAACAGGACATTATCCTAAACTGGAGAGTGACTGTGAATGCTTCAGCTGCCAGGGACCAGCCAGAGTGACAGAGTGAGGGATGTGGAGAGTGTAGCCACGAGGTCCAGGAAGGCCCCACAGAATGCTTGTAGCTCACCAGCTCCCCTCTGCTTGTCTGTATCTACTGGCTTCCAAGTGCCAGCAGAGTAGAAAATGCAAAAGCAGGTTTTCATTATTTGTTTTGGTTTTGGACTGCTGTGGATTGCACCCATGGCCTCATGTGCATAAATCATTCACTACCAACTGAACTATACCTGCAGCCCCAAAAGGACAGTATTAGGAAGGGCAGTTTTCCTAGTTGGTAGATAATCACCTCTCCATGACTTTGTACAGCAGGTGGCAAGTTCTGGTGTCTTCACAGGACACTAGCTGTATAGTATATATAGAGCCCCACTGGAATGACCTCATTTGTCAGGGACCAAACATGAACCATGGAAAAGTACTAGCTAGGCCAGAGAACAAGCCACAGGCCCTAAACCAGATGCCCCCAAAGATAAAGAACATCCCGTGGTCAGGTAGCATAGCAACAGAACAATGGGCCCTGACCAGTGACCTTATCACCTAGCACAACATCCTGCAGCTTCATGACCTGCACGTCCCTCTTCAGCTGCATGTCCTGCACCCCTTCCCTCCTCCCTGCCCCCTCCCCCTCCCATGCTATATGAGCCTTGCTGAGGAGAATAAAAATTGCAGCTTGATCAAAACCCTGTCTTGCTGTCTTCCTTCATGTCTCCTGTCCCTTTCATTCTCTCCCGCAGGTGGGTCGCCCCCGTTGAGACCCCACTGGCCTGGGCACTCATTCTATCTTTATTATCTCCATATAGAACGTGTCTTCAAATGCTGTCACCTGGGAGGTTGGACTGTCAATGTCTGATGTTTGGGGAAGAGGTAGGGGAGGAGAATTGAATCATTACCCAGCACTGACCAAGCAGTGGGAAGGGTTACTTCTGCATTTTCACTGCGTCTGTGTGGTTAGGAGACTGCAGGCGAAGTCCGTGAAGGATGGACAGACTTAGAAGAAGGCTACAACAGCGAGTCTCAGACAGATCCCACAGCCCCTGCCTGCGTACAAGGGTTTCCTACATTACAGAAAAAAAATCCTTGCAAAGGATCAGACTTAGGTTCCTAACAGATCCTTTGGCAGCAGGGTGGGAAGCCCCAGAAGGAGAACCCTGTAAGTGGGGAGACTTGCTGGGCAGCTGTGGTCCAGGCAGGTGAAAAGCTGGGGCCTTGATAGTCAGCGAAAGCTGCCGAGAGGTAATACTGAAGAAAACCTGTTCCCGACTTGATTGGAGGGAAAGAAGGACGGCAGTGGAGGTTTGGGGGTGACTTCCAAGCTTTCAGCTTGGGTGAATGCTGTAGTTCCTTTATTAAGTTTTCAGAGAAACAGAAAACAGCTCCAGGTCTCCCTCTCAGAGCTCACGCTACCTGCAGATGGCAGGCTCCTCACCTGTCTTTGACATTTTTGAAATACATCATTTTGCTCATGGTAAAATCTGGTTGTTGACAAGTCAGAGCAAACACGGCCAGATGAGACAGGATTCTCTTGCTTGGAGTGGTGAACATTTGTCAGTTTTTAACCACTGAGTCATCCAATCCTTTTGATTTCTCTTTTGCAAATGTCTTCCCCAACCCATGCTCCATAAACTCAGTATGTGCCTGCCAATCAAACGAAGCCAACATGGTCAGCTTTTCTGAACTCACTTGATGTAAATACAGGCAGTTAGATTCTCCAGGAATCCTGAGTAGCTTGATACTGGGATGGAAAATGATCTAGAATTTAAAGGAATCAGTCTCTACTCGGTGACTGGTCTTCTTGACCCCAAACTGTTGCTAGTTAACTCCTTCAGAGAACACTCAGACTCTTTATTCACCAGCCAGTGGGTTACATGGGGAACATACCCAAATCGTGTAGCTGTGAGCCTTACTTACTTTGGCATTTTATGATTAAAAACCATACCCTGGTTGACATACTTTAATTAGCATTAACAGTTAGCAATAACGTGAAGCTACAGAAGTCAACACAAGGTTAGTACATTTAGGGATGTTTTCAGAGCTATGGACTGTGATGGACTATGCCTTTGTTTTTCATCTTGGCAGGTGTGTTAGGGTCTACATGCTAGGCTCGTAGGTCAGAATGTTGCCTCGGTGTCTCTAACACGGTATCAATTGTGCTAAGCAGCTGTTACAAAACCTATTTCAACTCTTCCTCAGGCTAAAGTATTATTTTGAGCTACCCTGTATGCTTTCAGTACATATTTTTTCCTTAATGTACTTGCTTCCTATTGCTTGCAACTAAGGCACCTTAGCTGAGGCCCAAGATGGTGGCAGGAAAGCCCCAATATCACACAGATATCTTTGGTTTGCCCTGGGCTTCAGGAGTAGATGTAAGATGACTCCTTCTGCCCCATAATGGACACCGCACGATCTGTGCAGATCTCAACGCTCATTTGAGGCAACTAAGTAGGTTGTATCTCCTTAATGGCAAGCCGCTGTCCTTTCTCTCAGCCTTAGCTGAGGATTCTTACGGGACTTGGTTCAGATGCCTTGCCCACTGTCAGACTGGAAGTGGAGGATGTCATCCACAGTACTTTCTCAGTGCGGGTACAGAAAGGCTACCAAAGACTGACTTCTAAAGAGAGAGAGAAAATGGAAAGCCATAAAGAGAGGTAGTGACAGATGGAGGTGGCCTCAGGTGAGCTTCGCCAGCGTGACATTAGCTTTCTCCACATTGTTTTCTGAGGTGCCATTTCCTAGGCTCTGTTGACAGAGCTTCTCTGAAGTGCCAGGCCCGAGTGCCAGGCACTTTCAGCCAGTGCTGCAGGTGCCAGGAGATCACAAACGGCCTCTAATAGTGGTTGGCCCGACAGCTCACTGCCTTTTCATTTCTGCCAGATGGATGAGACCGTCAGCGTCAGCTTCCAGGCCTGAAGAGGTGGCGAGCCCAGTGGGGTAGACCCAATCTGGGGCCTTGGAGCAGGCCTCTGGCAATGGTTTGGGGCTATCACAAATCTCTCCCCTGTCACACTTAGGTAGGTCTGCAGCCATTTCAGAACCTCAGCCCCGTCCGCTCTCTGGCAGTCAGGAGCCACGGTGGAACAGCTGTTGGTAGTTGGACCAGATCTCAGCTCTCTGCTTTCCCTCTCTCTCCTCTCTCTTCTTTTAAGCTTTAAAGAATCAGACTTCTCACCTCCTTCTTGAAGACTTCCTGTTCCCACAGTCATCAGTCTAAGGCATTAATACAGTGTTCTGAACTTGAATTGATGCCATGAAGCAACACCAAATGCGGCAGTAACATTAGCACACGAGGTACCGAGAGCAGGCACTGGCTATGCCTACCTCACGTATCTGATCTAAAATATCAGACATCTGATAGCCTTATCATTTGCTTGCATCTCTTCTGCTCCAGGTCCTGTGTTAAGTGCCTTTGGGAGGTCCCTGAATAGTGTTTTTCTCTCTTTGGAAAGGGACAGGAGCAAAGCCATAAATAACCCAACCTTGGTGTCCAACATTTATCTCTGGCTCAGCTCAGACTAGCGAAGTCACATTCCATAATACATTCTTTGCTATCAGAGAAAGGCCTGGGCCATTTCTTGTCAGGAATCGCAGACCTCCTTGGATGGTCAACTATCCTTGTAGGTAAGTGCATGTCTCTAGTTACAGGGAAGCCAGGGCAAGTCTCACCTTTGACCTCACACCTCAGAAAATGCCTGCTGATTGATGGCCAGGCAAAGGTAGGGGTTTTTAGTGGTCACTTTAGGGCTCCTTATGACTTAAAAGTTCAAGACATGACATAACAGCTGTCACCCCATTTAACGTGTGCTTACCCGATCCTTGCAGTTTTAGCCGGCTCCACTGCACAGACAGAAAATCTCCAAAACCATGATAACTGCTGCTGTGTCTTATACCTGCTCTCTGTTATAGTGCGGACAACATGTCCTCTCTCTACTCAATGTACATACATTATAAGAGTGATGAGAGAGGTTATTAACTTCGGTTAGAGGTCCCATTTAAAAAAAAAAGCAGGAGGCTGGAAAAATAGCTCAGTGGTTAAGAGCGCTGATTGCTATTCCAGAGGACCCGAGTTCAAGTCCCAGCACCCACACGGCAGCTCACAACTGTCTGTGACTCCAGTTCCAGGGAACCCAACACCCATGGCAAAACACCGATGTACATAAAGTAAAAATAAAAATAAATTTAAAGAAAAAGCAGATATACAGGAACTAATCTGAGGTGTGTTCCATTGTTTGGAAAGTACTATACTATGCCTAATCCTTAGAACTGTCCTGTACATTAGATGTCATCCATGTTTAAGGATTATGAAGGTGAGGCTTAGAGAAGGCAAGGTTTTGTTGTTGTTGCTGTTGAGAAAGGATCTGACTATGTAGCTCGGGCTGGCTTTGGGCTTGGGAGCCTCTGCCTTAGTTTCTTGAGTGCTCGGTGTATGCTACGGTATGTACCTTGGAGGGAGAAGGTGAGTTCTTGATGGAAGCTGGGGTTTAAGCTGAGATAGAAATTGCTTTGTGTCTGTTCCCTTCATGGGGATCCCCGCCCCCCATCTTGCTGTCCTGCTAAGGAAAGGTGACAATGTTCATAATGAGCATTTCCACAGGTGTCAGCGGGGTGAGGAAAGGATGTTCCAGATACCAGTTCCCTTCACCCCCGAGGGTCTTTGTGTAATGTGAGGTCGTGAAGAGAGGCAGTTAAGGGGATTCCTTGGAATGGGTGGTGATAGCCTGCTCCTAACTCCTAACAGATCTACATGCTAGCTGCTTGGTCAGGGAGATGTCATGTAGGGGCAGTGGAGGGAACCATCCAGCGGGGAGACACTCACTGGTGGTGCAGAGATGACGATCTCTGTGACGTCAGTCTCAGTGGGGCTTGCCTCTGCAGGGCCCTGAGGAAGGCTGAGGCTCTTGGGAGACTTCCAGGGCATGTTGTACTCTTGTCAGATTTGAGGCCTCTGCCTCAGTGAGCCCTGTGGGAAGGGTTGGAGTAGAACTACAATCTGAAGGGTCAAGGCCCTGTGAGCTCCTGCTTCATAGGGAACCTCACTTTATGCTTTTTACATTGGCCATCTTAGGAGCTGCTATTCCTCAGCAGAAGCCAGAGCTCAAACCGGTCTCGGCTGTAGCTGCTCGGAAGGTGTTTGTTAAGACAGTTCAATTGCCGAAAAACTTTAGATTTGAAAGTTTAGAAGACTCTTCTAAATTGAGAAGAGTCACCATTGACATGTGAGGAACTGGATGTAGGGATCCTATTTTCTGCTTAATTAAGGCATGTTTGGCCTGAACTTTATTTGAAAAAAACAAAAACAGAAACAACTTTATGGACTCTGAGACAATATGTAATCCTGTAACTCAGGTTTATTCAAAATGAACTTGTGAGATTTTAGAGGCTATATGGCCTGATGGTCACAGAATATTTGACTTTGTTCTCTCTCTCAGTGCTGGCTACTCAAAAATCTCTGCATGAAGAAGAGGATGGGAGTCAGGGTCACCAACGCTCTTACTTGAATGGTGAGGGGAGGTCATTCGAAATTCAGAATGTGGGTTCAAAAAGCCAGAATGTGGGGCTGATTGGAAAGAGTGTATGGGTAATATATAATAGAACATTCATTTTAGGGTCTAACAGTATGTGCTGTGTATATCATTCATTTATTCATTTGTAATTAATTTCATTCAAAAGTGTTCACTGATTTATAACAGGGACTTGAAAAGAACATCCATGGTACATACAGATGTTTTGTGAAAAATGACATAGACTCCATGTATGCATGTCAGCACATGTACACTTCTGAAAGACAGCTAGGAAACTATGAGCCGTGGCTCCCTCCGGGGAAGAGTGGGATGGGTCTACAAGGAAGAAGACATTTCTTACTATTGGGGACCTTTCTGTACTCTTTGAGTTTTTGTTATGTACCCTAAAATCTTTTGTATGAGAAAATTGTCACTGGTTTGCACAGTGACATTTGGTGTAGCCCTTTTTGTGGTTGTTGTTAATTTAAATTACATTTTTTATCATCTAAAAAAGTATGTGTATGTGTGTCTGTGGGTGGGTATGTGCACATGAATGCAGTGCCCATGGGGTCCAGAAGAGGGCGTTGGATCCCTGGTGCTGGAGTTACTGGTTGTTGTGAGCTGCCTGTGTCGGTGCTAGGAGTTAAGCTTGGGTCCTCTGCAACAGCGTCGAATACTCTTACCTGCTGAGCCATCTCTTTAGCCCTAATGCAGCCGTGGTTCATGGTATTTCCAAGCGCACCGTGAATGCTTGAGAGTGCCTTAACTAGACCAGGAAGGCCGGATAACTTGATGATACAGGACAAAACAAGCAGATACCGCCATTTGGCTTTGTTTAATGTGATAAAGGGACAGACACGTCTAGACAGCTAGACGTCCTAGACTGCTCCTTCTCGCTGGACATCTCTGCTGGCCACCTCCTGAATAGGCGTGGGATCCTGGCCCTTTCTTCTCTCCCAGGGCATACCTGTCCCGAGACAACAAAAGACCTTGTGGGATGCCTTGGATTTCCTCTGCTGTGTGATTACTTGACTTTGTTGAGAAGTTTGCATCCGACTTTCTCTTTTAATGCAGAGTTGGACTGTAGTGGGCTTCAGCAGGTTGGGCTGAAAATCAAAACCGAGCCCCTGATGCTAAAGCTCCCCGGGGATCCTGAGCCCACGACAAGCCTCCGATCTGACTCCAATCAGTCAGCGTTTGAGAAGTAACAGCAAAATTCTCCACCCAGGCCAGTTTCAGTGGTGGGATAAGGAAGTTCCAACACTTCACCCTTACAAACAGCGACGTTTCCTGGACCATCATTCGCTTCCTGACGCCTTGGTAGCTGTCAGGCTTCCTCGGAGTTTCCCTCACATAAGTTCCTCTCACTGTGTCTTCTTCACACACAAGTGAAGCAAGGTGTGTGTGGACACACTCATCTTTTTTTTTTTTTTTTTAAGTGAAGGCCCTAGAAGCCAAACAACTTGTCTCAGGTCAAACTCAAGCTGGGGCTCAGGCTCTCAGGTCTAAGTTCAGAGTCTTTTCTCCCCATGTTTTCAAGCAAAAACAATGGAGTCAATATCATTACGAACTTTTATTGTTTGGCATAATTGCCAATGGGAGGGGAAGCATCTGTTTGACCAATGTTTGACATTCCAGCCACTCTCGCCAACCCTGAGATTAGTGAGTGTAACGAGGACCTCTCCTGTTCCAGCGGCCTCCTGGGTCAAGCTTCCGTTGCTGGCATGGGCCATACTCCCTGCGAGGAGATTCTGAGTGGGAATGCTGACTCTCACTTTCCTGGTGTAAGCTTTGACAGTTCTTGCCTTGAAACGTCAGGTCTGGGGCACAGGAACGCAACAGCGTGCCAGGTGCAGCTATGGCTCAAAGGAGTGCCAAGTTGGGTCTGGAACCCTCTAGTTTTGCATTAGAGCTGCTGTCTTCCGAGGGTGCTTGCTTCTTTCTGCGTTAGTAATTCCACACATCACCTCCCTTGTTCTTTGTTTCTCCATGAAGTGAAAGCTTAGGCAGTGCTTCAGGAGCGTGGAGCTGCAGGCAGGAATACACAGGTCTTGCTTCTCTGTTCCCTCTGCAGGTCTGACTGAGGGCATCACTCCAGTGTGCCCATTGCACTGACTGCCCCAAGGAAACCTCACGCCAGTCACCCGTCTACCAACACAGCCTTTGCCGGATCTGTGCTCCTGGACATTTGAGGCAGGAAATGTGGGCAGGCAGAGCAATCCAACGGTGCGCACTGTGGAGCTGACAGGTGGGGCTGTGCTGTCTGGAACCACAGGCAAGCTTAAGTGACTGAGGCGAAGAAGCTGGGATTGAAGTGTGAGGGGTAAAGGGTCGAGAAAACAGACCAAACCCCTCTCCGGGAGGAGCGACAATCTTTCAGGATAGTCTGGGTCTTGTCCATCCACATCAGTCTCATGTTCTCAGCAAGCACCATAGCAACACGGCAACTCACAGCTTCTAGTTGCTGGGATGGGGTGGGATGGAACAACTACCATGTCTCTTGGTGAAAGCTCCCTCTCCACTTCTGTGTGCTTCTCAGTGAGGCCAAGTCCAGGCATCATCATCCCCAAGATTGTTTCCTGCTGGCCTGAATAAAGCTCCACCTCTAAGCTGGCAAAGTAGGGAGCCTTCTACAAGTAAGCCTACAGGACTATATTCTGTCCTGCTTTGTTTTTTGTTTCGTTGTTTTCAACTTGATATAAGCTAGGGTCAATTAAAAAAAATGCTTCATAAGATTGGAGTGTAGTTGCTGGATGGTTGTGGCGCATGCCTTTAATCCCAGCATTTGGGAGGCAGAGGCAGGCAGATCTCTGAGTTTGAGGCCAGCCTGGTCTACAGAGTGAGTTCCAGGATGGCCAGAGCTACACAGAGAAACTCTGTCTCTAAAAACAAAACAAACAAACAAACAAAAAAGCAAAAAAAAACCCCATAAAACAAACAACAAACAAACCAACAAAGGCATATAGGCAAGCTGTGGGGCATTTTCTTGATCGATGATTGCTGTGGAAGGGCCCAGCCCACCGTGGGAGGTGCTGTCCCTGGGCAAAGGGTCCTGAAAGCAAACTGAGAAGGCCAGGAAGAGCAAGGCAGCCAGTAAGCAGCACTCTACCATGCACGGCCTCTGCGTCAGTTCCTGCCTCCAGTCTTGAGTCGTGCTCTGACTTCCCTGGATGATGGAGTACAAGCCATAAGCTGAGGAAAACTCTTGTCTCCCCAGATCGCTTTCATCCCAGTGATAGAAACCCTAAGGAAGACACTATGCTTTAGCCTTGTTCATATTCACCCATCTAGTTGGTGAGCTTCTATTATTTCACAACAATGCTTTGATTTTTCACTGTGACGCTAGAAATTGAACCGGGGACTTCACACACACAAGTCAAGTGCTCTACCACTGAGCCACATCCTCAGCTACTCCCTTCATCTATTCAGTGTGCTTTAAAGCCCCACTGCTGCATGAGATGCTATGGAATCAGATAAAAAATTGGGACAAAGGTCTTCCCATCTTTGAAGGGAAAACATAATGGGCCAAGAGCATGCTGTGTGGTGTTACAGGCATTGAGAGCTTTGTAACTGTTTGCTGCTCACTGGCCTTCCCCCAAGACTAATTTTATCGCAGGCAAAGACCACTTCTCTGCCTTCTTAGTAAGTAGGTGTTGAATGGATAAATATGATGAGATTCACCAACTATCTCGGAGCTTTTGCTGCCATGGGTTTGTGGGCCTAAGCATACACCCCCCCACCCCCACTCACCAAAACAAAACAAAAGAAAGGTAAGTCATGGCTCACACACACTTGAATTTAGCATCTGTCAGTGCCATTGAACCGTCTTGTCAGGGACAAGACTAGATGAGCCACCCTGAAATGGAGTCCTAGGGGGCAAGACACCAGCTGAAAAGCTCAGAGGATTGTGTTCATGCCTGGGTGAATCACTTGCCTCTCTTAAGGATCAAGTCTACAAGGTGCTACAGCTGGGCCACATTGTCTCATGCTCCCATCGCTAGCAGAGCTGAACCCCTTCCAGGAGACCACATACATTTGGAGGAAGCATAGTGAGCAGAATGAATATTTTAATAAATGTAACCGGCCCCTAGAGACGTCCACTGTATCGGGCTAGCAGCGAAAGCTGCACACCCCTCCACATGTCCCCTAGTCAGGACTAGAGGCATTTCACTATTTTCTAGGTCTGGAATGTAATCTATTTATTTTGTGCATATACATTTCAGCAAGCATTTTTTTTTTTAAGGCAGGCTTAGATGTTCTCCTTCAAACCAGGTATCCTCAAAGAAGATCTGAATTCATGAAGTGGGGTTAATGTATGCCAGGTACTAATGGTCAAGCCCTGCAGGATGGTGGCTCACTAACAGAATACTCCCAATCAATCATCTTCGTATCTCAGATGGGGAGAGGGGCCGGTACCCTTGGAGGTCATGCCAACAAGGACCTGTTTACACAGAGACCAGTTACAGTTACACGTGCTGTTACATGAGCAGCAGACAACCACAATCCCGCCCTTGTCGGTGAACGTACAGCTGAGAGTTTGGTGTTTCTGGGTGTGAAGGTCTAGAGATCAAAACTGAGAACTGCTGTGCCCCTCCGCCATTTACTCAGGTTGTGTTCCAGACCAGTGGGCTGTGTGGCAATCTGCTAGGCCTTTACCTGAACCCTGGCGTATGGCTAGGCAAAGCCCAAAGCTTTGAGGAAGAGGGAACAGTTCAGGCTGGCTCCCAGATCGACTACACTAAACACCATCTAGACAGATGTGCTAACATCTGCCTGATGAGGAGCCAGAGTTCCCCCTAACCATCAGGCTGAGGGCCAGAGGTGGTGACAGACAGAGTACATATAACTACTCAGAGCTACTACCTATCTGGAGCTGTAGCAGAAGGGCCAGAGTCTTTCAGCCCTTTCTCTCTGGTCTTGAAAGCCTGTGCCAGGCTAGAGCCTTTGTTTACAGAACAAAACCCACCTTCATGTATTTGAATGAAAATGCAATAAGTCCAAGCTTTGAATATGAAACAGTGATAACATGTTTCTGGGTAACTGTGAATGACCACCCTAACTTAGAATTCTTAATACTTAATACTTAACAACAAAAATCTTTCATTTTCTTATTCCCTGAATGCCAAGTCTTGAGATCTGAGATTATACAATCTCCATATGTCACCTCTGTAAGGCATGTAAGGTCATTTCAGTTTTCCAGATGAGATTACTAGACTCCTAAGAGGTCAAATAACTTACTCAGGGTCATACAGATGGTACACGACAAAGCAGATGCTAACGGAGGTCTGTCTGCCTCTGCCCACCCTTGTAGGAGAATGTGAAAAGGGTTCTCCTACCGAGATCGGCTATCGAGGGTAAAGGAGCAATATGATTGCTTTGAGACGTCAAGAGTGTCACTTCTCTTTCCTGAAATTGCCATGTCTAGTGGAACTTATGGGGGAAAAATTGATAACTTGAGGGAAGTGGTCCAAAGACTCTGCTGGACTCGGGCTTAATCATCAATGCACAGAGTCGTGGAGAGGGTGAGGCTTATGAGAGCCAGCTGTGTGCCTCACAGACATTCCTCAGAGATGCCTGAACTTAGAATTTGGAATCCTAGTTACTTGGGTTTTATTTTATAAAAGCTCTAGCCCGAATTCCAGATCCTGCACTGTGCCGAGAGCCTGGCTCTGTTGGTAATTTCCCTTTCTGTAAGAAGGATGGAAGCCTGAATGAGGTGACAAGTGGTGGGGCAGGCCTGGCTGCCTCAGCTCTGTGAGCTCCTGTACAAGTTCATGTCACTTTGCCGTCTCCAAACAGCGATATCTGCTATAGTTAGATGGGAGCATGTGGAGTTGTATGTGGATTTTCTTGCCCGTGAGAGGGCCTGTGAAATAGAAGAATATGGATCTTGACTCAGGCAGATTTGGCTTCAATGCTAGACACTGAGTTTACTAGTCCTGGAACTTAGGGTAAGAATTATAACTTCCTTTGGCCCAAGTTCATTCCCCACTCAGTAGGCCCTAAGGAGGCATTCTGAAGGTCAAGAACTCCCAGTCTATACCTGGATGCCAGTGCCCTGAATGCAAGATGCTGAGCATCCAGGATGCTTGAAGAAAGGTACCTGGGCTGCCTGGTGAATAAGAGTGGGGAGGCTGCTGACTTCTGACTGTGTCCTGGAACCCAAACTTCTCTCTCTGACGTAGCAGTGGAGTGGACTCTGTCTGACGTAAAAAGACGGAGGTTTTGGAGGAGGTGGGAATAGGAAACCTTAAAAATAGAATTTCTGGACACGAGAGAGATTGTGATACCCAATACAGACACACTGAAAACTGGCGTTGCAATCGCTCACTGTAAGTAGTTTATTCACTGTTTTAGGTGGTGGGATAAACTCAAGCCATGGCTTCTGTAGTGTCTTCCCTTCTAGACTTCAAGTTTTCTAATTTAGACTTCTGCCTTCAAGAAGAAAAGCTAATCCAAGAAAGGGGAGGAAGAGGAAGAGGTGAACTGGAGAGATATATTGCAGATGTGACCCCTGAACTAAGGATCATCTTGACCGATCCTGACAATCTGCATGGCTGCCCCTGAGGCTGTGGCTGTCTGTCCTCTCTGCCACGGTAGGGGTCTGGATGAAGAGGGATGCAGACAATACCACAGGCTGATGTTTTGACTTCTTGGCAGAGAGGGACTTGCTGCATTTTCAATGGCTCTGTCCCTGTGGTGACGTTGGTCCAGCGGACTGGGACTATGTTGAGTTGGTTGCCTAGTTTTGTTAGCTTCCTGGCCTCAATTCTCTGAGCATGATTCCTTTAACTTATTGTACTTTCTAGACATCCAGCCTTCAGCTTCACGGGGCACCAAACAAACAAACAAACAAGACTCCAGCAGCGTATGGTTATGCTAAAATGGATATGCTTTTCTTCTTATTCCAACTATTCGCACATGCCTGTGACATGAATTTGAAGTGCTCTATTCAGATAGAGACTTCTCAGTGTTTCTAGTTACCCCTACAATGGGTGCAAAGCATTTAACCTCTTCCTCTTTGTGCAATGACCGAGTCACTCCAGGCTGCAATCAGCTTCCAGTGGCTTTTGTCATGATGCAGTCTGCCAGACGTGAGGCCAAGATGAAAAACGCCGGCCATTCCAGCTGATTGCAGCTCTGTGAAGGCGCGTGTTTCGGCACCTATTTAAGGCACAGCCACGCACCAACATGTCTTTATGGAAGCACACGGATGTCATTACCGCTCTCACATTTTGGCTTGGAAGGAAACGCAGCCATTAACCACCTGAAACCTCAGCGGACAAGGAACACCATAAAGTTTTACAATGGTGAGACAGAGGTCGAAAACGTAAGCTTCATTACAAACGTTGGGAAGTAAGCTATGTTACATATTGGAGCGGTTCTGTCAGAGTTGACTTATACCGGTTAGTTATTACCCGCGACTAGGAGATTCTGTTTCTTCTGAAAAAAGAAGTAAGATTTGTGCAAACACCAGGTGCTATGTCTTTGGTTTCTGTCCCAATGTGTTCAGACAGTGCCAACAGGATTTCACACACGCTTTTTATGTAACTACAGTGCACAATATCATTCATATTTTAGATTTCTGTGGCCAGCAGCAAAAAAGGATCTTTTTGCTATTGATGTTTTGTTTTGAGACAGCAGGGTCTTTGCAGCCCCGGTTCACCCCGAATAGGCCAGGTTGATGGGCATGGGCCACCATGCCATGCAAAAATAAGCATCATGAAGATGTCTGTCAGCTTCTCCCATGCTCAGGTTATCATACTGTCCGACTCATTTTTATGGGACAAATCTGATTCAGGTGCTGGGGAGAGAAAATGTTTTAACACTGGGAACCAAGTTGAGATCCAGAAGTCCTGAATGAAACCAAATGTTTTGGATGACAATTTTGGTTTGGCTTTTTATGAAAACTTGCTCCCCTGGGGGCTGTAGACACCGCAGACAAAACCTTCTCTGCTGTGTTTAGCTGCGGTTAGTCAAAGTACTGAGTATCTTTTAATGTCTTCAGGGTTTCCTAAATGGTCTAGAAACAAAGATAATGGAAGAGAGCAATATATTTCTCTTAATTAACTTAACAGCTTCTCCAGAGATATTTCTTTTCAAATAGCTCATGAAAGAACTTGGGCAGAGATCCTTGAACACGAATCCATTGGCAGCCCTTTACATGTCCACTGCTGCTGTCACCTTCGCGTGTCTGTATTTCTCCTGGACCAAACAAAAGGAACGAAGTCACCACTCTCCTCTGACACGTGAAGGAAAACTTGACAGAAAGTCAGTGTTCTTACAGTGAGGAATGTCCGAGGTCACATATTTTCTTTAATAAAGACTAAGCCGGCCTTCCACTAAACCAATTTAAGAATGTGACCTGTAACTCACAGTCTTAATTACACAGAGGAAACGTGAATAGGTTCATTAATGTGGTGAGAAGGAGCAGTGACCCTACCTGCCAAGTGGCAAGGTGGGAATAATTAATCTGGTCAATTAAAAGGAAACGGAATTTAAAATGCAGAGGCATCCATGTGGCACATTGCATTCTGCTCTCTGGAATTCCAGATTCCTGCCATCAATTCTGCTCTTCTCCGTACATTTCCTTCATCTTTTTCTTCTGAAAGTTTGTCAGGCCATGCTTGAATCAAATAGAAAACTTCTGTGCTTTATATTATGACCTGTTTCTGTCTTGTATTCTAAAATATTCATTCATTCTAATGTGTATTCTAGAAATGCGCCCCAGTTCCCCCCAAAGGCTACGGAGTTCCCGGTGCCCCCATAGCGGTGTTCTTTTCTCTTTGTGGGGTTATTACAGCTTACTCTCCCTTCAAGATTTTTTTTTTGGCCAATTTTCCTGTGGAATTTTTATACTTTAAAAGTGCTGGAGCCTGAGCCACACTGTCTGGCTTATCTAATCCCATTTATGATCCTATAACCTTGAAGCTTGCCACAACCTGGCTGTCAGCACCAGATCCTGAATACCTAGGGTGGTGTGTTTGCTTTGTGGAACAGGAAATTAGTCAAACAGTTACTTTTTCACAAATGTTCATAATTCCTCATGACGTTTACAAGCCAGTAGTAGCGCTGAGACACAAAATGATCTCAGAACGTCTCAGGGAGACCTGGGAGGTTATCAATAGCGAGGCCACTGCACTTCGATGTTAGTGAGAGCCTCCGGCGTGGGCTTGGTTGCAACACCATGGAGAATCCACAGGGGCCAACTCTGTTGCCAGTGTGGGTCAGTGTCACCTTGTCGCACGCACACACGCAGTCCACGGAGAAGAGAATGCAGCAGTGTCTTATTCCTTTTCTGTTCGTGCAAGCCCAGATCCTGGGCAGACATTTATATCATTGCCGCTACAATCCCAACAACATTTTAAAAAAGAGCAACATCTGGGGGTTTCAGTCCGCTCAAAGGAAGGCTTTTTTATGGTGAGAATCTGAAGCGTTCTGGTTGCTAAGGAGGGGGAACGCTCATCTACAAAAACAACAGAAAACCAGCTGGAATGCTCTGGTGGTGAAGTACAAGGTGCTAAAGTCTCCGTTTCCTAGGTGTTAGACTTGGCAAGCCAGACATCGCCAGGGTGGAGTCAAGACTCTGTGCTGGCCTAGCTCAGACTCAGTGGTGCATATTGTCAGCTCTGCAGGAGGCCCGCAGGAGGCCCGCTGCGGCCATATGTGCGGTGCTGAGTGGAATGGAATAAACAGCTGGTGCCAGGACCTGGCAAGCAGGCTGGCCCAAGCCCTCCTGTTTCCAAAATCAAAATCACCAGAGGGATTCCCCTTCCTGCAGTTCCAGCCAGTCGTTTTATAAAAGCGTAAAGCATCGCTGTATTGTGGTTTATAATAATCCCTTACATTTGTAAAGCATTTGACAGTTTACTAAGCGCTTTACAGACGTTATTTCACTGGAGCCTTCTAACGGCCCTGGAGAGTTGCAAGGCACAGATACGGTGACTGGCTTTCCAAAGATGGAGAAAGGGAGTCCCAGAGAATGATGCTACCAGTCCGTGTGCTTTGTCTCCTTATACCTGGCCTGGAGCTGTCCGTGTACACACCTTTCGAACTCTTCCGGGAACTTGGAGATCCAGGGAAGCGACCATAGCTGAAGTTTATGGGCAATGCCATTTGGGGTTTTCTTTCTTTTGTGTGAGCATTGGTGGTTCAGCCACGGGTCTTTTCCTTTTAAAACCGCAGGGGAGGGAAGAAAAGTTGGAAGGAGCAAGCAGAGAACTCAGCAGCTGCTGGGCGTGCCGGGGGGCAGGATCTGCTTGCAAGGGCCATCAAAACTGCCAGTTCAGCAGCACTGCAAAGATCAGCCAAGGTCACCTTGCACAGAGGCAATGACTTCTTGTCCATTTGTTCTCAGAGACTGTCACCATGGCGGCACACTGCAGAGAAACGGGCCCTTCTTTCGCCTGGAGCCTCTCAGCTTGTGCTCCTGGTTAGCAGGCCCACAGGAAAACTACAGAGACTCTGTGTGGAAACGCCCTCTGACACGGAGAACCAGCGGGACCCAGGCATTCGTATCCAAGCCTGTGCGATGGAGGACAGCATGGTAGAAGCTGCAGATGCTATGGGCTCTTAGCTCTGAAACAAGAAAGTCCCTCTCTGATAGAGACCTGAGACTTTTCTCTGTTCTTTAGACTGGGATACCTGAGTCGATCTGCTGGGGCCTGTCTCCACACCTCTGTGTTCTGTTGTGGGATACTTGTGTACTATATGAAGATGTGTTGCTGTGATTGGTGTAATAAAAAGCTGAATGGGCCGGGCGGTGGTGGCGCACGCCTTTAATCCCAGCACTCGGGAGGCAGAGGCAGGTGGATCTCTGTGAGTTCGAGGCCAGCCTGGTCTACAGAGTGAGATCCAGGAAAGGCGCAAAGCTACACAGAGAAACGCTGTCTCGAAAAATCAAAACAACAACAACAACAACAAAAAGCTGAATGGCCAGTAGCTAGGCAGGAGAGATAGGCAGGACTTCCAGAAAAAAAAAAAAGAGAGAGAGAGAGAGAGAAACTTCAGATGACTCTAGGTGTGAGGGAGATGCCAAAGAGACACGGAGGGAGTTAGACATGCAGAATGAAAGAGAAAAAGCAGCCGGGCGGTGGTGGCGCACGCCTTTAATCCCAGCACTCGGGAGGCAGAGGCAGGTGGATCTCTGTGAGTTCGAGGCCAGCCTGGGCTACAGAGTGAGTTCCAGGAAAGGTGCCAAAGCTACACAGAGAAACCCTGTCTCGAAAAACCTTAAAAAAAAAAAAGAAAAGAAAAGAAAAGATAAAAAGCCATGAGGCAAAACGTAGATTAATATAAATGGGTTAATTTAAGTTATAAGAGCTCTTGGGGGGCTGGAGAGATGGCTCAGAGGTTAAGAACACTGGCTGCTCTTCCAAAGGCCCTGAGTTCAATTCCCAGCAACCACATGGTGGCTCACAACCATCTGTAATGAGGTCTAGTGCCTTCTTCTGGCCTGCAGATAGACAGACCATTGTATACATAATAAATAAGTTTAAAAGAAGAAGAAGAAGAAGAAGAAGAAGAAGAAGAAGAAGAAGAAGAAGAAGAAGAAGAAGAAGAAGAAGAGCTAGTGGGACAAGCCTAAGCTAAGGCTGAGCTTTCATAATTAATAAAAAAGTCTCCATGTTGTTATTTGGGAGCTGTCTGGTGGGACAGAGAAATATGCACAACAGTGTTCTTATCTTACAGTAAAATCTAGCAGTATGATTGGACACTAAAGTCAAAATGCCAGCATCTTATGCTCAATAGCTCTGTGAGCTTGTTAATGTGTTCAAACAAGTTAACTTAGACTTTCCGTGATGGAAGAGACGTGCCTTGCCTGAAAAAACACTGGGCTATTAATACAACAACAACAAAAAAAACCAAACAACAACAAAAAACAAAACTCTTTCAAAGAGTTTTTCTAGTTCATTGAGATGGTATTTGTAAAATGCCTCGGACAGTGCCTGATGTGAGCTAAGGACTCTATGAGGCATTGGAGGAGGAAACCCAGTAAGACCACAGATTGCTGCTCTAGCCATCTGCTTCCTGCTTCCCTGAAAGTGCTCCTTTTTTCCTCTGTCAACCTTAACTCAGACATGCCTTCCCAACCCCCACCTCCCAGGAAGGTGCACAATTGCCTGATGTAATTTCGTCACACTCTCTCATAAAGCAACCAGGGTTTGCAGGAACGCAACACATTTTGGCTTTGGTGTATTTACATTATCAATGCCAGCATCAGTCTTACAGCAAGCAAAGTTAAGCAGGCGTGAGGATTTTATTGCAGTTGGTGAGAGAGGCCAGAAGTCAGTCTGAATTCAACTCTGCTAAAACAGGGTACAGGATTCTCAAGCAGTGGGATGAGAGGGAGACTGAGCCATCTGTTTGCTAAGTGGCTTCAGCCAAGAGAAAGCCACCTTCTCATGTCTTCTCAACAGATGGTAGTTTTACAAATTGGATGCCAGTAAAGCTGGGCTCTGCTCATTCCAAAGGATAGGGTGTGTGGCTCAGATGAGGGAGGCACGTTCTCTTCTTTGGTGACTGTGTTTCAAGCCATGGCTCCTATGTCCTTGGGAAGACATTCTTGGGTTATGAACCAAGCAAGAGACCTTAAAAATGATTTACATACTTCTTAGATGTGAGTGTAGTTCAGTGTCCTATATTTGATCCACAGCACCAGAAAACAACAACAACAACAACAACAACAACAACAACAATAAAACAACACAACAGAAGCGTATATTTTAAAGGAGCAGAGAAAAACCACAATTTAATGTTTTCTTTAAAAAAGCTCCAAGAGGGTGCCTGAGCTGGCCTGCTCTGGTAATCAGATTGGTGAATACCCTAATTGTCATCATAGAACCTTCATCCAGTGACTGATGGAAGCAGATGCAGAGATCCACAGCCAAGCACTAGGCAGAGCTCCAGGAGTCCAGTTGAAGAGAGGGAGGAGGGATTCTCTGAGCAAGGGGCATCAAGATCATGGTGGGGGAATCTACAGAGACAACCGAACCAAACTAGTGGAAACTCATGAACTTTAGACCAACAGCTGAGTAGCCTCCATCGGCCTGGACTAGGCCCTCTGCATAATCGAGACAGTTGTGTAGCTTGGTCTGTTTAAGGGGCCCCTGGCAGTGGGATCAGGATCTATCCCTGGTGCATGAGCTGCCTTTTTGGAGCCCACTACCTATGGTCAGATGCCTTGCTCAGCCTTGATGCGGGGAGGAGGGGCTTGGACCTGCCTCAACTGAATGTACCAGGCTTTGCTAACTCCCCATGGGAGGCCTTACCTTTTCAGAGGAGGGGGTGGGAGGTGGGCTGGGGAAGGAAGGCTGGGAGGCAGCGGAAGGAAGAATGAGAGGGGGATCTATGGTTGGTATGTAAAAATGAATAAAAAAATTTCTTAGTAAAGAAATAAGTTCCAAGAAAAGAGAAGTTAGAACTTAGAATGAGGGAAAAAAACGTCTAAAGTTTAGCCATGATGAGGGAAAAGTCAAGGCCATTTTGGGCAGTGGTGTTTGAGAACATGGATGGAGATTTGATGAAGAGTGACTTTCTAGAAGCTGGGAGGATTGCTCAGTGGTTAGGACCACCAGCTGCTCTTTCAGAGGTCCAAGTTCTATCCCCAGCAGCCACATGGCAACTAATAACCATCTGTAGCTCCAGTTCTGGGGGACCTGACACCCTTTTCTGGCCTTCAACAGCCCTTCACACATGAAGTACACAGACATACATGCAGGCAAAACACATAAAAATAAACACCTACCTAAAAAAAAAAAAATGAATGTCTTTCTGTAGGACTGCTCTGGCAGGGCACAGAAGCAATACAGTGTCCCTTTGGTCCACCCAAAGCATCTCTGGCTTTGGAAAGAACTACCTAGCAGAAGTAAAGTCAAGGCTCTAGGTAGTTTGGACTTTGTCTTAAAGCCCAAGAGAGATGTACTTAAAGGTACAGGCGTTCTCGCAGGAAGAAGACTCCTCATGGATTCCTGCTCCCTACTTAGGTTACAACTAGTTCCTCAGGTGCACAGCACATTCTGCACGAAGGCTCCACTCCCCCGAATCTCCGTCATTTACTCTGCAGAAGCCACTCAGGACTTCGACAAAATGGTTAGTGATGCCCATCGCTGTCCCACAGTCACGGAGGAAGGGCCTGAAATCTTCCAGTTGGATCCACTCGCTGGTGTTTCTACCAGGTGAGCTGCAGGCATGATATACTTTCTCTTCTTTTGCTATGCCTGCGCCCCCATCCAATGACCACAGTGATTTTCAGCAATGATGCAGTTTTGATTGCTATTGGGAAATATTTCCCAAGTTCATAAGGAACCGTTTCCTTTCTGCTTTGGAAGAGGAAGGTCGCTGGGATATTAAAGGAGGTCTATCCTTTAAGGGCCTTCTGACCGTCCTCTTGTGTAAGGAGATGTGTTGGCAAGGTTGCCCATTCTTGCTGTGGTCCATGGGATTGGGACTGTACAAACGACTCGTTGTTATAGTTCAATTGTATTTGATCCTTTCAAAGCAACCTCTTTCAGGAGCTGGGGAGATGATGTCTCAGTGGACGGTAAAGCGTTTGCCATGCAAACCTGAAAACCTGAATTTGGACCTCAGAACCCACATGGATGCAGCAGTGCGCATGTGGGTAAAGTCAGGCAGAGGCAGGAGCATGTCCAGCCAGCTAGCCTGGCACATGCACTCACAAATAACAAGAGATACTCCATCTCAAAATGAGGAGGAGGCAAGGATGATGCTCGAAGTTGCCCTCTGACCTCTACATAAGTAGTGTGGCACATGCTCTCTCTGTCTCTCCCTCCCCCCCCCCCACCCCCTCTCTCATACAGTGACCATTGAAATCTACAGCAGACTCACAGAAAATCAAGTATGAAGGGTGCAGAGAGGTTTGTACAAAATGAAGTAAAAACACCGGAGATCACTTTGGCCACACATACAAAGTTTCATGAAGCACATGTGTACTCGAGCAGTGTAAGATTATGCTAATCTTTGTTCCAGGCAATCTTTTCATGTTAATTCTAAAATTAGTTAATGTTTAGAATGCCCATAGTAGAAAGCACCCACGACTCGGAATTTTAGGGAAAAGGCAAAAGACATGCGGGAGCGTGTGTAAGACACAGACTCTGACCTGCAGTTTAAAACCAGCCAAAGGACCCAAACCTGTGAGAGAGATGTACAGGCTGCAGTATGGAGCACAGGGAAAGATGCTCAGCTCAGTCAGCCACAGCCACGCATGCTGAAGGATTAACCATCGGCCAACCGCCGGAAGGCAGACGGACTTACAGAAATGTCCAGGTGCATAATTTCTGGAAGCCCACACAAAATATAAAGACGTGGTTGCTTGTTCAGAAATTGTTAGGGGATTTAACAATAGTGCTAGGAGAGGATTAAACCCAACATGTGCAGCTGTGCCCACAGCCACAAGGTTCACAGAACCTCCCAATAGAATTCACTCAAGTGCGCAGGTCCATCCGCATTATTTCCACGGAGCAAAGAGGGAAAGTCCGTTGGCCTCAACACAGAGCGGGCGAGTGGACAGAAGAAATGGGTAGGTGGTCCTTGCTAGGGTACTCTGAGTAAGGGTCTCTTTCCAGACGCTCTTTTTCCCTTTCCTTCAGAAGGGTCATTTTCTTAGAGGACAGTCCTGCCATTGTCTGTGCCTGCCCTGAAGACATTTGACCTTGTTTCTTCCACATTCAGTTTCTCCCCCATCTCCTACTTTCTACCAAACACAGAGCTTTGTAAGTGCTTAAAAAAATGGCAAGTTTGTGGGCTTTTATTAGACCTGTAATTCCAAACTGCGATTACATGATGTCTGGCTTTCTGAGCCCAAATTCAATATCCTGGAACTTGGGGAGTGTTGTTGCATGGTCTCAGCTTGCGCCTGGGGTGGGGCCCTGGCAGGGATGGGGCCCCATCCACCTCTTAACATCTTCAGCTGTGGATGTGAGCTTACCCCCGCTTCCTTCTTTTTATTCTCTTGAATTCTGTTGACCGCCACTGTTACAGAACCTTTGTGTCTTTTGGTTTTGTTCAGACATTTGTTTTGAGATGGGGACACACACCCTATTCACTCTGTAGCCCAACCTGGCTCCAAATTCTCAATGATCCTCCTGCCTCAGCCTCTTGAGTGCTGGGATTACTGGCGTGAACTGTGCTGCCTGCTTACAAGCTTATTTTATTTTTAATTTTTTACGCTATTTGTTATTTTTACTTTGTTTTGTTTATTTTTTTGATTTTTCAAGACAGTGTTTCTCTGCGTAGCCCTGACTGTCCTGGAACTCACTTTGTAGACCAGGCTGGCCTCGAACTCACAGAGATCCGCCTGTCTCTGCCTCCCGAGTGCTGGGATTAAAGGTGTGCACCACTACCGCCCTGTTATTTTTACTTTGGAGTGTGTGTGTGTGTGTGTGTGTGTGTGTGTGTGTGTGTGTGTGTGTGTGTGTGTTTGTGTGTGTGTGTACAGGCACAAGGTGGGTGGGAGCGCAGAGGACAACTTCTGGAAGTCCGTTCTCCCCTTGTTCCTTGGTTTCCAGGCATTGAATTTGGTATGCATGGAAAGTTCTTTACTTGCTGAACCATCTCGCCAGCCCTGCGAGGTACGTGATGTAATCAGCTCCCCCAAGCTGCTGCTGAGGTGAGATCTCTGCTGTGACAAACTGTGTGTAACCTCCAACTGTGAGCCAAAATAAGCTTAAAAAGAAAGAAAGAAGGGAAGCAAAACCAAATCACTCAAGTGTTCCCACTTTCACGCAGTCTCTTATTTCCCTGGATTATCTTTTGATGGCCGTGTTCAGGATGGAGTCATACGGCTTTGTTCTGGTGCAGCTGCATTGAATCTGGTCTGTACTCATCAGTGTGAACCACACTTATCAACGTAAAGAAGATGAAGGGGTAATAAAGCAAGAGGCCTGAGAACTGACTGCAAGGAGAAGGTCAAATCATCATCATCCGCCTGTGACAAGCTCCCCAAACCGGACAGCACCAGGAAATCTTTTACTGTGCTTTTACTTATGGGAAAAGGGACCCTGGAAGATGAGATGATCTGACCGAAGTCATACAGCTCCCAGGACACACCAACCAGGCTGTCGATGACATTCCCACACGGACCGCATAGTCTCACCCCCACATTAGTAACCTTCTGTGGGACAGAGTTTTCAGTGTTTACTGTTCATATGTGGAAAGTGAGAACTGGAACTCATGCTCTTTCAGATCCAGCTTCGTAACCCTAAATGCACAGGATGCGTACGGGTAGATGCCTACCTAGTCGGCCCACAACTGCCACATAGATTAAAAAAAAAATGTTGATCATCAGACATTTGCTGTTTTATTGAGCTATGTACCGTGGTCACCAGATCCTCATGAAAGCCGAACACTGAATGTTGCACTGAATTGTGACTACCTCGCCCTTGCCAGACTCTGATGCCAAGGCTTGCAGTCTCGTTTCAAAGTGACTGAGAGAGAAGGGTGGGGTGTCAAGCCTGTTCCCTGTCGCAGTTCTTTCAACCCTTTCCTGTGAGTTTTGAAGCCTTGAGGCCCCCTCTACTGGTGGAATTTGTAATCCACCAGATAGTCCAGTTTGGTGTGTTTGGTGAACTGGGGAAGGAAGGACACCAAAATCAAACCAAACCAAAACAGCAACAAACCACCCACACCATATCAGCAGCCAACTCTCAGCTTGGCAGATCAGGAATACAAGTTCAGAAGGCTTCAACTCTTCTCCCATAGATCTGGCGGGAACACTCGAGGGCATTCGACCACTGGTGGCAAAGTGTGGGCTTGTTTTGCTGAAAAGAAGAGGCCTTTGACAAATAGTCGATAATAGATCAAAATCATGCTTTTGTTCAGTGAAGATTACGATACTCCCAAGAACCCTGTGCTCTGTTCACCTCAACCAAGGATTGGTAAACTGCAGTCACTCAGGTGCCTCTGAGGTGCTCCTGTCAAAGCCAAGCACGCTGTATATCACTACTTCTGAATTTTCTCCAAGAAAGCTGCAATCAGCCCCATCCTAAGTGACAGGACCACAAAACTTGATGTAGTATATGTCACATTAAAGCTGGCATTTCGTGTATATGTGTGTATGTTTGTGTAGGTGAACGTGCACATACACACAACACACACAGCATTTTATAAAGTTCATCCATGTGCCAACAAGGTCCCTTTTTGCTCTTGTGTGAGGCATGCTTTAGACAGAACTGAGGTAACAGACTTCAGGCTTGTGTTTTATGACTACAGCAGTCATAAATCCTTTCATTACATTATTAGTGTGTGTGTGTGTGTGTGTGTGTGTGTGTGTGTGTGTGTGTGTGTGTATACAACTCTCCCGAGTCAGTTCTCCACTTCCACTGTAGGTCCTAGAACTCAGGTGGTCACATCAAGTGCTTTTTTACCCATGGAGCTGTCTCACAGGCCATGCCTTTTAAAGGGGCAGTTGTTGCTTGCTTTCTGAACCTGTTCTTTCTAGTGTTCCTTGTCTGCTTTCTTTTTCTTTTTTCTTTTCTTTCTTTTTTGTTTTTGTTTTGTTTTGTTTTGTTTTTCGAGACAGGGTTTCTCTATGTAGTTTTGGTGCCTGTCCTGGATCTCGCCTTGTAGACTAGGCTGGCCTCGAACTCACAGAGATCTGCCTGGCTCTGCCTCCTGAGTGCTGGGGGATTAAAGGCGTGTGCCACCACTGCCCGGCCCTTGTCGCTTTCTTAAGGTCTCTCTTCATCCTGTTTCCACAATCTCGTGGTCCTTTGGTTTACTGTTCATCTTTCCTTTACCCCAACACGCTCAGGAAAACTCTCCCTGGTTCAGACTCAACTCCAGGAAACTGCATTGAAATCAGCTGGCATTAGATGAATAAAAAAGGCCTTTGTATCCCCATCTCTCTCTGGGACTTGGGGTTTGAGGTATGTTGAAATGAGTTGTTTTTCTATCTCATCCTTATAGTCAGCCTTCTCTGAGGAAAATGAAAGCTTATAAAAACACGTTTAATCCACTCTCCCCTGCACAGCAGACTCCAGTCTCTTCCTGCTCTGTGACAGCAGCTACACCCGTGGGAGAGTGGAGAGGAGAGAAAAGCTGTGTTCGTGAAGTCAGTTCTCTTGTTAAACGTTCCTGAGGAACTAACCCAAGCTTCATTTCTTCAGTAATAAAGATGACCATTGTTCATTTACTGCTGGATGCATACACTCAATTTCCAGTTAGTTACAACTACAGCCTGTTACCACTGTGGAACTCCAATTATTCACAGTTGAGTTTGTGGTTAGAGCCGCCCCACTGAAGGTCAGTGTGGAGACATCTCGTCATGCTGTGTGCTCTCTGCATAACCTATTGGACCATTTCTGTGGCCCTCAACAAGCAAGCAGTGAATGAATAGCCTTTGGGCACAATTGTAAATATTAAAAAACAAAACCATCAAAACAAACAAACATAATCCCCCCTTTGGATCACAAGAACTCAGAAATATTTGCTTTAAAATGCAAGTTTTATAATAATGATCCCCTTGCATTAACTATAAGCTCTTCTCACAAAGAGAGGAATTCCACTAATTACGTCTTCATTTGGTAATATTTGCATAGTACTTTAGAATACAGTGGTTTTGTTTATTTTGTTTTTGTTTTTTCCTAAAATAACACGATGATCCAGACATGGATGATGTGCAGCATTGTAATTCTCCAAACCTTCTTACTCTGGGGGAAATTAAGCATGCTCCATCTTAACAACCGCTAATCCTAAAAAAAGATAAATATAAAAGACTTTGGGCCCCATGGGGAGCAGTGGGTGCTCTGCATTTACCGTGGCTCCCCAAAGAGGCTCTCTCTGACAG
The DNA here is from genome assembly GCF_007827085.1 of Peromyscus californicus insignis. Lineage (NCBI taxonomy): Eukaryota > Metazoa > Chordata > Mammalia > Rodentia > Cricetidae > Peromyscus > Peromyscus californicus. The sequence continues at coordinate 53,359,377 of NW_026294595.1, forward strand.
GAAGCAGATGGAGACTCCACGGAGAGGCAGGTTCCCACTGTGACTATCACAGGCTGTGCGGTGCTTTGGAAATGACACCAGCCAGGAGATCAACAACTGGAGTTTAGATTTTATACAAAGATGGCTTTGATGTGTGTGTGTGTGTGTGTGTGTGTGTGTGTGTGTGTGTGTGTGTGTAGGGGCAAGACAGCAGGAGCAGTCATTGAAGTCTGTCTCAAAACAGACACTTTTCCTGGGGATCATAGGAGTAAATCAAATGATCCGACCAGGACCACCTGTTTTGAATTTGAATTTTTTGTGTCCTTCTTTTATAGAATGGATTAAGTCAACAGTTCAGGATAAGTTGGGCTGGGTGAATGGGATACAGCATTGGGCTGGGTAAGTGCTGTGGATGCAGGGCTGAGGGGGAATTATTAGGAAGAACCGAAGGCTTTCCTAGAACCAGGGTTCTCATAAGAGACAAAGCTGAAATAATGCCCAAGGTAGACTAATTTTCCTTGTGGAGAAGATTGGCTTGCTTCATTTCAACATGGAAGTTTCCTGCACGTGAATTAATGCTGCTGCTGTTTTATTTTCATTCTATTATTTCTGAGATTCGCCTGTAAAGGCCGTACATGAATGTGGAGGAAACATAAAATCTGTGGCAAGGTTTTTGCATACAAGCCACAGGTAATACAGGTGTTAGTATTTATCTTGTGTCTTGCCCAAAATAAAGTGAGCAAACTTTAGATTTAGAGGTCGTTCATTTGAGTAAGTCAGTTTAATTTTCTTTCTTTCTTAAAAATACAATTTTTCATTAATTCTTTGAGAATTTCATGCACGTTTTGATCATATTTATCCCCACTCTGTCCCCTAACGCCTCCCAGAGCCATCCTTTACCTTCTCATCCCTCTTAACTTCACGTTCCCTCTCATTTTTGAAATCAGCTGACCACCTTATTTGCGCTGCTTACGTACTGACGTGTGTGTGTGTGTGTGTGTGTGTGTGTGTGTGTGTGTGTGTGTGTGTGTGTGTGTGTGTGTGTGTGTTGGTATATGAACATGAGTGCAGTTGCTTCAAGAGGCCAGAAGGTGGCACTGGATCCCTGGAGCTGGTGTTTCTAGTGGTTGTGAGCCAGCTGTGGTGGAGGCTGGGAATTGAACTTGGGGCCTTTGCAAGAGCACTCCACCTTAATCACTGAGCTTTCACCAGCCCCAAGGAAGCTTCCTTTAAAGAGTTTCTGATAGTTAATCTCAGCATTTAGCAGCTTGAGTCTTCAGATTCCTTCTATGAAAGCCAAAGATTGCTGAAGAATTCTGAAAGGCGTGATGATTAAGGAACATGTTGGGAAGTTTTACTGGTTTTAAGATGTATGTAAATGGATCAGAATACCCCATACAGAATGCCTTAAGAATGCAGGTTCTCTATTTTGTTCCATATGTTTGGCATGAATCATTTTATTCTCAGATGTGCTGCGCTCTACCCTCCACCCTGCATAAGACACCCAGACAGGCACTATGGAGATTGTAGAGAACAGTGGTTCTCAATTTCAGCTCCACATTAGAATCATCTGGGCAGGCTTAAAGATTGACCCCTCAGCCAGACGTGGTGGCACACACCTTTAATCTCAGCACTTGGAAGGTAGAGGCTGATGGATCTCTGAGAGTTCAAGGCCAGCCTGGTCTACAGAGCAAGTTCCAGGACAGCCAGGGTGATGCAGAGAAAATATGTCTTGAAAAACAATCAAAACATTGACCCCTCCTCCCATTCTCGTCTCTATAACCTGAAACATACTCGTCAAAGCTGAGGTCCTAGGCATCTCTACACTTTTGGGTTTTCCAGTTGGTTCTGATGTGGAAGCCAAGGATTAATAAAACAAGTGTGTGTGTGTGTGTGTGTGTGTGTGTGTGTGTGTGTGTGTGTGTGTGTGTGTCGGGGGGCACAAATACCAAGAAACCTGTCTTTAACCTTTTTCTTGGTTTGTGCTCACCCCCCTACTCCGCCCCCAAACTAAGATAAATTCAGCAACCATCATCCTGAGAAAGGGTGAACACTGAGGAGCTTGGCTCAAATGGTTTTTGCAGGTAAAAGGGAAGCTTTACAGAGCCCCAGACTTCTCCAGTGACATCATTCCGTTCCATCAGTTCCCCCCCCACCCCACCCCTGCTCCCCGCTCTCATCCTTCTTAGAAACTAAAGGATTTATCATGTATACTGTAAAGAGCAGTGGTCGGGCAAGCACTCAAAAGAGTTCAAGGCCTCTGCTCTCCCGAGTGCCTCCCAGACTGTTCACTTGAGGGGCAGGGAGTCTCTGAGAGCTTGTTAGTGTATGTTTGGTAGCTGGAAACTAGGATGAAAATCACCGACCGAAGGGTCATAAAAAAGTGGTTTTTAGGAAAAGAGGTAAGGCTGGGAATTGAGTTCAGTGGAAGAATGCTAAAGTCACTGGGTTTGGTCCCCAGTACTGGGTGGCATAAAAAAGAAAAAGGAATCACAAAAGGAGGTGATAAGATTGCATTGCAGATAACTCCACTGCACCCCCCCACCCCACAGTATGTGATGTCCACTCAAGATCCATTGAGTACACTTTTGGAAAGTACGGTGTCATCTAGATTGGCTCAGGAATGTACTCATCAGTACATATTGAATCATTCTTATTAAACTACCAGTTACATAATCAGCAAATGGATGTAGTAGAAGTCATAGCTCTGGGAAAGAAATGGTAGGGGTTGATAAAATAATCTGAAAGAAAAAAAATGCCTAAAGGGGAAAATGTTATCATGGAGAGAACATAAAAATTCAGCCAGAAGCCCCAGATTTTCATTCTCATTTCTCACTACTGGCTCTTTTGTTTTGGATGAGTCAAATTTATCTCTGAGACTCAGTTGTACGATTGAAGAATCGAGCAAGTCCAAGGCCTTTGTGTCCTGGCTCTGCCGTTAAACACCTTCTCCATGTTGACTTAATAGCAAATCCGTAAGTAGAAGATCTGGTTAGGTCTTATCTGCCAATACTTAAAAGACGACACATCTGGTTGCCCAGTTTGCTTCCCATAAATATTTGCAGAACATTTTGATACTTTTGCCGACCATCTTATCATCCATCCTACGTACATTATCAAGAAGTGTTTCTTAGTCTCCAAGGCTGCCTACAGCATCCCAACAGTGTAGCGCTTTGTTCTCCTGTATTCCTTCAGAAACGGCTTAACGACTCAGGATGAGAATAAAACTTCCAGAAACAAAAGTGCTGTATTAACTGCAAAGGGAGTTTGGTCTTTCCCAGGACACACATACACAATTCTGGCATGTGCCCGGGGCATTGTTTGGCAACCAGGTTTTTTAGCAAACTGTCTCCTGAGGGTTTCTTTCTTTCTTTCTTTTTTTTTTTTTTTGAGACAGGGCTTCTCTGTGTAGCTTTGCGCCTTTCCTGGATCTCGCTCTGTAGACCAGGCTGGCCTCGAACTCAGAGATCCGCCTGGCTCTGCCTCCCAAGTGCTGGGATTAAAGGCATGCGCCACTGCTGCCCGGCCTGAGGGTTTCTTTTCTTAGTGTTAGGGTGTGTCTGCCTCTTGCTGAATCACGTCCTGGCTTAAACAAGGAATGGATGGCTTATATTCGCCACAGCCTAGATTCTTTTTGCATATGAAGGGCATTAGCTATAGGATAGGGCGTGGAGAATCCGGAGTCAAGAGACTGCATTTTCATACAACAAAGCCCGAGCAGAAGCTCAACAACCAGGATCTTAGTGCTAAATTTTAACATCTTAAGAGCTTGTGGGCATTTTTTAAAAAACAGCAGTTGCTGGTGAAAAGTTAGTCTCATTTCCCTTTTCTTGGCCACTTATGTCTCCTAATAAAATAATTAAAAAGATCAGAGGATGTTGTCTGCTGGGTCTTGCAAGTGTCCTGTTTGCATAGCACACTTTTAGCCATTCATTATTTTGAGCTAATTTACCTAGTCACTATGGTGCATTTAATGCTGGAGCATGCACATTTCACTTTGGGGCCAGAACATGGGCTCTTTTTTACTTATTCACCTAATCATAGTTAATCCAGGTTATGGGCAAGGCCTGCTTTATCCCAAAATGCTTCTTTCATGCTATAAACGCACATCTCTATTTCCCCAGTAATTTCCATTACGCTTATTCCTCTAAATTTTGGTAATTTCCCATTATGAAGATGATTCTGATTCAAATATATTGTGAAGCAACAACAAGGATTTCAGTCTGTGGTGGATCAAACTAGGACTAAGTCCAACGGAGCTGATTTACTTGACCAAAATCACCTCACCTAATAGCAGATTCAAGTCTAATCATCCTGCAGAGACTTGCCACCCAAGAGAATACAAAATGTTCTATGGATAATAAATTAATTACATTCTGGCCAATGTCTGGTCCTGCACTTCACTGGAAGATTTTTATGGATACAGAAAAGCAAATATCCTCTAGAGTTTATTATATGTAATCTGTGACGCCACAGAGCGTTTCAAATCTAAAAATACTACGCATTTAAAGCTGCCACTGTTTTCTTACTGGCATGAAAGTGTTTGACAAGAAAGGATGGAGATCGCTACAAAGATGAAGCTCCATGTGTTCTTCCGATTATATGGGATTGCGTTTTTGGTGAGTCCTCTTAAAGTCACTTTTTACTCTATGTTCCCTCAATTTACAAAAGGGCATGGTTAGAGAATGCCTAGAGTCACCTTGAAATCATAAAGCTCATCTGCCCAGCACCTCCTGCTAAAGGTCAGTGTGCATGCCTCACCCCTGGCTGTGCTCTGAGCTGCTGTCAGGACAGTGTCCCTATAACTGACAAACAGGAGAAGATGAACTAGGAAAAGGAGGCTGGGAAGGAAGATAGATTGATTTTTCATTTGTCATGTGATACATTCTGCAGCAGTAAACACCACTATCTCTAAATAAACCTTTGAAGGCAGGAACAGAAAATGCTCCGTGAGAAAGCCTTATGAACGGAGACTGTTCCCCTGCTGTAGGTGACTCTGTCCTTTGGGAGAGCCTGCATGCTCTTTCTCTGTATTCAATGAGAGTGTCAGGACTGATGATCTGATTTAGTGAGTTTGGTACAGAGACAGCACTGGCATCTGTTACTTCTTCTCTGTGATTCAGGAGACATTCGATGAACTGCTGAGATGTGGACACGAAGAGGATCCACGGTGGGCCATGAAGTCTATCACACAGCTAAGTCTCTATTACCCCTTCACTTCACCTGCTTCTCTGTTTCCAGATATCTGGCAGACTTGCAGCTGGGGACTTTACCTCAGGGACAGGAGAGGCTCCATTTATTCCAAGAATAATTGTGTGTTTGTGCATGTGTGGATATGCACATTATAATAGCCTGTCAATAAAAATGCTGAACCAAAAGGTGGTTTATCATTTTCGGTAATAATTAAGAATAAGTCTCTCCTTCTCAAAAACAAAACAAAACAAGCAAAAAACAAAAAATGTGCATTATTAGATCAACTGAAAAATGAAATTAAGAGAATTTTTATTTCTAAATATTAACACAATACATACTTTATGCACAATGGTAGCAGAAAAGAGGGACTGCCTTGTATACATTCACAGCTAGAGTTATAAGCAGAAACACCAGGTAAAAATAAAAACTTCAATTTTTTTAGTAACCAGTAAGTTATGAGATAACATTCCCCTTAATGGTAAACATTTTCGGTAAGCCCAAGTACTAGAATGCATTAATCTGAGATGCAGTTATGTATTTCATTTTGACCAGGCTCATCATTCCAGGTTATAAAAGAAGGCAAGTGTCCTTTGTATGGATTTTACTGAAATAGAGGCTATTGCCAAAAGTAACTGTAGAAAGGGTCTAGTAGCTGAAAGGATTGTAAGACCCTGAGGAGTAAGAGAATTAAGACTCACAGGCTGTAGAGTGTCTGCACCTTATCCCTTTTTTTTTTTTTTCATTTTCAGTTCAACATTTCTCTCTAAACTAAAAACATTACAAAGCTTCTAAACTCGAGCTTCCAAGGCAGCTCAGTGGGTCAAAGTGCTTGCTGGGGAAGCCTGATGATTTGAGTTCAATCCATGAGACTCACAGCAGAAGGGGGAAACCTACTCCCAAAAGTTGTTCTGACTTCTACAAACACATCATGGCACCCAACATGCCTACACATACACACCTTTAAAAAGGAATTTCTACACTTAGTATTTGTAAATACTTATGAGGTGCAGTCAACTATGGAAAACCCAAAGCAGAAAGAAATGATAATGTTGATTATAAAACCTAAGAACTAACTAACCAAGTACATTATGGAAGAAAATGGAACCACTGGCTAAGAATAACCTGAAGAAAACCTAGGAAAATGATCCTGTCGCTCAGCACTTGTCCTTCAAAAAGACTTGGGCCAGCTCCAGCTAGACTTGGATTTTGGATGGGGTCTAGAAAGTGGGAGAACTCAAACAACAGTCACAGAAAGGCCCCAAACAAGACCAACCAACAAACCAATCGACCAAAAGAGATAAAAAACCTGGAGGCACATGGCTAAGCATTAGATTTATTGGGCAACACAATCTACCAAGAGAACAAAGTCTGCCTTCTGTTTCTCTCTGCTGATAGAGAGATGGTTTGCTGTGGTCCAGCAACTGGGTCTACAAGGCAGTCACACCCACATGGCTGTATACTAGTAACTGACTGAGCCTAAGTCCTCTTTACAGCCCAAAGCAGAGACACTAAGTGCTGTGAGTGTTTTTGTCTCTGCAGAGATGCCACTGAAGCAATTATGGACTGTGTCTAGTAGCAAGAATGTGGGAGCCTGTATCACACAAGGGCTATGATGGTGGACAGGCTGTTATAGTTTTAAGTAGAGTCAAACCTGAAACAAATACAAAAATGCACAGAAAAATAAAAAGAGAGTAAAATACAGATTTGAAAAACTCTAATAATCTTTTCAGAAGTAACTACATATTCCACCCTATGATCTCATAAATCAAAGCTTTCAATTGTCTGGACTCATACGTGACTGTATTCTTCCCAATGTGCATTCTCTCTTCCTCCAAGGGCTGTTCTATAACAGCAGGGATGTTTCTGCCAAAGATTTCACAGTGCTCTAGAAACTGGACACATTCTTGAATAACAGTGTCCCTCAGCATGATTGTATGCTTTGACATGTTTTCTAGCAAAGACAGGAAGCATCTTTTGGCATAATACCATGTATCAGTTCCCAGCTTTTTATGGTATGGCTCCAGGCTTTTGATAACCCGAGAGATGCCAAAGTCATAGTTTCCCTTGGCACAATAAAGTGTTCCTATCACCAAATTCACAATGCAAAGGTGGTAGATTTTCTTGTCTGGGTCACCATAGGAGAGTTGTTCTTCTTCCTTTTCAATTTTCCTCATCAGCTCCTCAGCTTCCTCATTCTGACTTGTCATAATATAGGAGACACAGAGGTTGGCTAACACAATAGCGCTGACATTCAGGATGTTATCATAATTCTTCTTGACGATGGGCTCATAGAAACCAATGGCCTCTTTGTATTTGTTTTCCTGCATGAAGAGAACATGGGCCACATTCAACTTCCACACATCATGGTCATTACAGAATTCCACAGATTTGCGGAAGATCTTCTCTACCATTGGATAATTTTCAAGATTCCAGTAGATTTTCGCCTGGGCCATCAGTACAGGGATATACTTCTCAAGAGTTTCATCATATTCATTCACAGCCTTTATGACAACTTCATCATCTCTGTTATGTCTTGCTTCTTGAACTTGCTTAGTGAGTCTCCTGAGCTGCTCAGTGAGCATGCCAGCCAGCCCATCAAGCTTTATGAAAGCCTCTTCAGGAGCTGTCTGGCAAGTGATCATGGCATCCAAGAAGTCATAGAGATAGGGTGTGAGGAACTTGTAAGTCAAATGGGCATTTTCTGCCAGGACATCAGCTGCCAGGTCAAAATACTCATATTTACAGTAGAGCAACAACAGGTTGCCAAAGGTCTCTGGGGGAAAGGGGTTCTGCTGGAGCAGAAACTGGAGTTTTTCAAAGCCCTCTGTGGGCCTGGCATCCATGTTCATCAGAGCCTGGTTGTGCAGGGTCACAGGGTCCAGCTCTTCCTCTGCTCTGGGTGGCATGTCAGTGAGGGCTTCCTGAGCTGCCTCATAGTTTCTCAGTTGGTACTCTATGGCTGCCTTGAGGTTGAAGGCTTCAACCAGAGCAGTCTGGTGAAGGACTACGGTGTTGCCCACACTTCGAACATCAATACCTTCAGTGGTCATGCCCACACCTAGCTCTGGGTGCTGACGGATGCCTCTCTCAATGATGTTGGCGATATGCTTCAGAGCTGGGGCATAGTGCCTGTTGCTATAACAAGCTAAAGCCAGGTTGTAAGATACATCAGGCTGATAGCCAGAAGCCTGCAAAGCTGCAAAGAACTTAGAACAGGCAGCTTCATAGTGTCCCTCCTTGTAGAGCAGACAACCCATGTTGACCAAACTATCTGGATCATTCTCCCCTCCACTGTCTTCTCCAGCTTCCCCACTCAGCAGCTGCTCCACCAGGCTCCTGGCTCCTGGCAGATCGCCCTCGCTGTACTTGATAGCAGCCTGGAGACGAAGGACCCGGCTATAGTAGGTGGGATTGTCCAGGAGGAAGGCGACCCGCGTGGCCTCTGGATACAGACAGGCCTTGTACAGCGCCTGGGCCTGGTAGAGGCGGTACTGCTCGAGTTCCGGGTGCATCTGGCTCAGTTGCTCATAGCACTCTGCAGCGAGCTCGAACTCCTGCAGGCGGTAGTAGCAGTAGGCCAGCAGCGACAGCCCGGCGCGGCTGCGGGGACTCTTCTGCAGCTCGGCGCCCAGCAGCTGCACCGCCTCTGAGTAGCGGGAGTCGCGGATGAGCCGGTACACCACCGCCGTGAACTCACCGTCGGGGATCTGCGAGCTGCTCAGCCCCGCCATAACTGTCAAGATTGTGGAGTGTTCTGGTTCCCAGGGCAACAAGCCAACGGAAACGGAAGTCTGGATGGAGGTTTCCTTATGCATCCCGGAAGTAGTTTTGTAACAGAAGGAACCCGCCAGTCTAGGATAGACTGTTGACTGTTTCTTGCGCTTAACGCAAATAGAAAAGTTCTTGAACATAAAGCAGTATTTTAGTATTCCTCTGTGTTTCTTTCAGATATAAACTCATCACATCTTGAGCGAACAGGAGCAGGTCAAGTAATAATGTAAGAGTGCAATAAATTATTTAAAAAACCCTGTAGTCACATTCTCTGACATGCCTGCTAGTATTTCTCTACCTAAAGAGATCATTGTGTGTGAATGTATGTAATATATGCCATACATCATATATATATATATATATATATATATACACACACATGCAACTCCCGCATACCTGTAAGTGATTCATTCGTTCTGGATTCCCCTGAGAACTGAGGAGCTGTGGCCATGAAGCTGGTAAAACACATTAAAAAAAAATAGTGCAGGACAGTTTCCATATCACTTAAAATTACAGAAATATAATTTCATGTAATATTTATATACCATCAATTTCAGAAGAGACTTCGGTAATGTCAAATAATAGAATGAAGTGTTATTTCTCTTTTCCAAGATGCTATGAGAAGAAACCCTAGTATTCATGTCTTCTAATTTGCTACATAAGTATAGGGATTAAATATTGACTTTTTTTCCCCAGAGCTGAGGACTGAACCCAGGGCCTTGTAAGCTAGCAAGCACTCTACCACTGAGCTAAATCCCCAACCCCTAAACATTGACTTTTAAAATCACTTGTATTACCAATCATAGCTAACGGTCAATTATGAACAGTAAAAATATCAGATATTTTTCAATTATTTATTACTTCAAACCACAGGACTACACTTTTACTTAATAACAAAATTTCACATTGAATTTTGCACATTCTAGGAAAAACTACTAAGAACATAAAAACTATTGTCAAACATTACTTCTCGCTAAAACAAAACTCCTAAAACCCCACAAAACAAAACAAAACAACCAAAAAACTTTAAAATCTACAAGTGCGCAAAACTTCTACACTACAAATAAAATAATCACGAGTGTAAACTGAAGCAGAACATGTACTCTCTGAAATTACTTCCAAAGCTCAAATGTACTATAACTAAGGCCCAGGGTCCACACAAGTCCTCCATGGATGTAATGCTCTTCCCAAACACAATAGAGTACACAAGAAAACAAAAATAAAAAGATGCCAACATTATAAACTCTATTAGATGGTACTTCCTCCGTTCAGTTCTGAAAATTTAAATACATGCTTCGGGGCTCATTTATTACGTTCATTTGGTGAAGTTTCTCATGAGGAAAAGCTGCATCTAACTGAATATGCATTTAAAGTAAACAATGTACAATATATAAACTGCATGAAAATGCTAAAGCTTAGAGACAAAAGACAATGCCAAGATAATAAAGCTTTTATAACAAAAGTCATTAACAGAAATTACTATGTGTTCCATCCTATGATCTCATAAATCAAAGCTTTCAATTGTCTGGACTCATACGTGACTGTATTCTTCCCAATGTGCATTCTCTCTTCCTCCAAGGGCTGTTCTAAAATAGCAGGGATGTTTCTGCCAAAGACTTCACACTGCTCTAGAAACTGGACACATTCTTGAATAACACTGTCACAAAGCACTATCATGTGCTTTGACATGTTTTCTAGCAAGGACAGGAAGCATCTTTTGGCATAATACCATGTATCAGTTCCCAGCTTTTTATGGTATGGCTCCAGGCTTTTGATAACCCGAGAGATGCCAAAGTCATAGTTTCCCTTGGCACAATAAAGTGTTCCTATCACCAAATTCACAATGCAAAGGTGGTAGATTTTCTTGTCTGGGTCACCATAGGAGAGTTGTTCTTCTTCCTTTTCAATCTTCCTCATCAGCTCCTCAGCTTCCTCATTCTGACTTGTCATAATATAGGAGACACAGAGGTTGGCTAACACAATAGCGCTGACATTCAGGATGTTATCATAATTCTTCTTGACGATGGGCTCATAGAAACCAATGGCCTCTTTGTATTTGTTTTCCTGCATGAAGAGAACATGGGCCACATTCAACTTCCACACATCATGGTCATTACAGAATTCCACAGATTTGCGGAAGATCTTCTCTACCATTGGATAATTTTCAAAGTTCCAGTAGATTTTCGCCTGGGCCATCAGTACAGGGATATACTTCTCAAGAGTTTCATCATATTCATTTAAAGCCTTTATGACAACTTCATCATCTCTGTTATGTCTTGCTTCTTGAACTTGCTTAGTGAGTCTCCTGAGCTGCTCAGTGAGCATGCCAGCCAGCCCATCAAGCTTTATGAAAGCCTCTTCAGGAGCTGTCTGGCAAGTGATCATGGCATCCAAGAAGTCATAGAGATAGGGTGTGAGGAACTTGTAAGTCAAATGGGCATTTTCTGCCAGGACATCAGCTGCCAGGTCAAAATACTCATATTTACAGTAGAGCAACAACAGGTTGCCAAAGGTCTCTGGGGGAAAGGGGTTCTGCTGGAGCAGAAACTGGAGTTTTTCAAAGCCCTCTGTGGGCCTGGCATCCATGTTCATCAGAGCCTGGTTGTGCAGGGTCACAGGGTCCAGCTCTTCCTCTGCTCTGGGTGGCATGTCAGTGAGGGTGTCTTGGGCTACCTCATAGTTTCTCAGTTGGTACTCTATGGCTGCCTTGAGGTTGAAGGCTTCAACCAGAGCAGTCTGGTGAAGGACTATGGTGTTGCCCACACTTCGAATATCAATGCCTTCAGTGGTCATGCCCACACCTAGCTCTGGGTGCTGACGGATGCCATGCTCAATTATATCAGCGATATGCTTTAGAGAAGGGGCATACTGCCGACTGCTGTAATATGCCAAAGCCAAGTTGTAGGAAAGGTCAGGCTGGTAGCCAGAAGCCTGCAGGGCCGCTAAGAACTTGGAACAGGCAGCTTCATAGTGTCCCTCTTTGTAGAGCAGACAACCCATGTTGACCAAACTATCTGGATCATTCTCCCCTCCACTGTCTTCTCCAGCTTCCCCACTCAGCAGCTGCTCCACCAGGCTCCTGGCTCCTGGCAGGTCGCCCTCGCTGTACTTGATAGCAGCCTGGAGACGAAGGACACGCGTCTGATAGGTGGGATTGTCCAGGAGGAAGGCGACCCGCGTGGCCTCTGGATACAGACAGGCCTTGTACAGCGCCTGGGCCTGGTAGAGGCGGTACTGCTCGAGTTCCGGGTGCATCTGGCTCAGTTGCTCATAGCACTCTGCAGCGAGCTCGAACTCCTGCAGGCGGTAGTAGCAGTAGGCCAGCAGCGACAGCCCGGCGCGGCTGCGGGGACTCTTCTGCAGCTCGGCGCCCAGCAGCTGCACCGCCTCTGAGTAGCGGGAGTCGCGGATGAGCCGGTACACCACCGCCGTGAACTCACCGTCGGGCACTTTAGAGCTGCTTTGCCAAGCCATAGCCGCCAAAACTGTAGCGCGTGGTGGTTTCCAAGGCAACTAGGTAACCGGAAACGGAAGTTCATGGGGTGGGTTTTTTTTTTTTTTGTGAGGTAGAGAGAATCCGTTAGGTATGAAGAGGAATCAAAAACACAATCTCTGCATTTTTGTTATATGTTATAAGAGTTTAAACTGGGTAGAGACAGAAGTGAGAGAGGGGATAGAACACTACGTCAAGCAATTCAGACACAGAAATTCCTGTTTTCTCCCAGCATGCACCATTGTCATTTCCCCGTGGGACGTGGCTGCTTTGCATTCTGGGAATTGTAGTCTCATTTTGAGAATTGTAGTCTCATTTCAAGAAGACTTAACCCTGTGTACTTTTGACATGATCTGACTCCTTTACATGTGTTTTTGTTTGTATAGTCAAATAGGAAAAGTTCATACGAAGTCATTTAGGCCTGTAATAAGAGTTTTAGACTTCCCCTACTCGTTAAAATGGCGTGTTGCTTGGGGGCTAGATGTTAGGACCTTTCTGTGGAATGACAGTGGCCTCCTTAGGGCCTGGAGTACCTGGAGGGTTTTTGAAGCTTGTACACTGTTTTGTGGCAATGGCATTTTTCCTTTTTTCTTTTGCCTTGTATACTTTGACATATCCTAGAATTATGTTTTTGTGCTGACCTAACTGTATACTTAGTAACAGTACAGTGACCACATATTCTGTGCCGACTAGAAGATGATCTATAATGGCGGTTTTGGTTTTGAAAATCAGTTTATTGAGAAAATAACAAGCAAAAGTAAAGTAATAAATAGCAAGTTGCAGATAGAAACATTACATAGATAATTCAATATAATCAAATTGGGGCCTTACAAATATTTAGTTGAAATCATCTAGGGAAGTCCATTGAAAAGGTTAGCTGGAATTCCCAATCAGAGTCCTAGGCAGCGTAGAGTCTCTCTTTGGGTAACTGTTCCAAGTAAAATAACATGTACCAAGGAACAGACAGTTAAGAGCATCAGATTGGGTTTTTCCAAGTATCTCTTAGAAACGACCACAGCAAACCTTTTGAAAGAGTCATACCTGAGTTACTGCCCAGAGTTCTGGGCAGAAGGACCTCTCCATCACCCCCATTGAGCTTACAGATTGATTTCCAAGATGAAGGCAGAGAGAGGGTGACACGGGGATGCTGGGAGTCTTTTGAAATCTCAAAGCCCATCTCCAGTGACCTATCTCTTTTCCCAAACAGTTCCACCAATGGGAGACTAAGTGTTCAAATCTATTGGCCTATGAGGGACATTCTCATTCAAACTACCATAGAGGTTGAACCATGATAACCAAGAACTAGGTTCCATGCGAAACAGTGAGTGGCAAACACTTCCATACGCATCTCTCCAATAATTTGTAAAGGACTACCAAGTGTGGGCACCAAGTGTGTACGAGGAAAGATTACAAAAATGGAAACAACCAACTAAATTGGTGTGGGCAGTAGACTTTGGACTTCCATGCCTCAACTGCAGTTTCAGATGTACAGTGACCAGTGAGGGTTGCCCATCTTCCAGTTACCCAGTATCACAAGGAAAAGACGTGAGTAGGTGTACAATCGCTCATATCATAAAATGACTGACATCATGTCCTTTTTCCGCCTTCACTCTTGCTGAGAATTAGCAGCCATGTGACTTCTTGGATGCCATTAGACAAGGAAAAATTTAATGCAATCAATAAGGAAGGAACAAATCGTACCCATTTTGTATGTTGTAGAGTGGGTCTTTGGCCCACCAAAGATCTCCACAGAACGTAGCTAAGGAGTACTCCTATATCCCCACTTGAACTTTCTTTTACCCTGTTTTCTGGTGTACCCTCTTAGGTGAAGTCTGTGGTGGGGGGATGTGTCCTGGTGCTCAAATCTTAAGGAATACAATGCATCCTTTCCTTGACAACTGGTGGCCCGTCGGACATTTGTCCCTTGGAAACTCACACTCAATATTTAAAAATCTTGATGCATAGACTATCATTTTGAATAAGCTGGTATTAAATTTAGTAAACATGAAAACAAGAAATGCCCTTTATCCGCTCATTTTCTCTCTCTTTGCAGAGCTGTGCTTACATTATGAAACCATCCACCTTCAAATGACTTTTTAGAACCCACACAAAAAAATGAAAGGGCTGTCGGCTTTCCCCCAAATTTCTTGGCTACCTACAGGGATCATCTGGGTCTCTCCTCTCTGTGTTGGTGCCTGTCTGTGAGTACGGCAGCTGAAGAGCACGGGAGGGTGGCCATTTTGTGTCTTTCTCCTTATTTCATGGGAAGCTGCTCAAGTGGCCTGGCTTGAAAAGAGCAGGGCATTTGGCCTAGACAGATGGAGGGCAGGGTCATTTTCAAAATGCAATGAGTACACCAGTCCCACTGTGAAATTGGCATGACCATAACCACTGCGGTGAGAGGCTGACTTTTATTTGGTCTCTCATAGGCAGTTGGGGAATAGTTTCATTGTTTTTTTTTTTTTTTTTGGATGGGGGAAATGAAAGGAGGTCCTTTAATTAATGATGGAAAGCCTGGGTAGAATATTATGAAGTATAAAAGATCATTTTTTTTTTTGTTGCTTACAGTAGGTTCTTGAAAAGCTGGAGTATATATCAAAACCAAATCTGCAATACTACTTTTTCTCAGCAACAGGACATGTAGTGGTGCTTATAAAGTGCTAGAGACCCGAAGAAAGGAGTTAATGATTGACAGACTAAGGAAGGCATGATTACCAGGAAGAGTTCAATTTAGGCAAAAATATCAGAGCTAAAAGCATGTTTGGTTCTTAGCATACTTCAATTCTTCTGGTCAAAATACAAAGTGATCAAATGTCTAATGTGTTGAGCATTCTCTTTTACAGTTAGCTGGGAAGTACATTGTCTTGCCCAGTGAATGTGATCCTTTGTGGCTGGTACATTGTTAATCCATGAGTGTTTCACACACAACCATGTGTAAGCGTTTTCCTTGGGAAAGGAAGTCCTTTGCAAAGTTCCTATTTTCTTTCCCCAGATGGTTCCTGACCATTTTCTTCAGGATGGCCAGTTTGGGAGCTCAGTCCCAAAGGATTCTAGTCTTCTCAACCCCCATCTCCACTCTGAACAGGGAAGCAATGAATAATTTAGTGCCAAATTTGTAACGCCATCGACAGACTCCTAGGGGCCTTAGTTCAGTCTTTTGAAGCTCTGGGGACATCTGTATGCTGAGTCAACAAGGGTTCATCACGCTTAGCTGGAAAGCCGTTCCATCTCATTAGGGGCTCACCTTTCAGAGGAACCTTCCTCGATGCCGAAACAAGATTTCTTTCTTGAATGGACTCTGATTTTGATCAAGTAGCTTGTATTTTAAGATTTACAGCGTCACCAGATGAACCTATCTGGATTGTGTAGCAGTGTTGTGGTTTACCTAAGGGGTTCGCGGAGAAGGCAAAACTGTGGCTCCTGATTGGTGAAACCATCGACCAGACTTTCAAACAAAGAGCTACTCCAAGCCCCAGAGCTTATGCGGTACTTGCATCACCAGGCCCGCTTTGCCTAACTTCCCTCCTTAATCCCCTCCGCAGACCTTTCGTGGGTTAGAGATTCTTATTTCCAACTCTGCAGAACCGCAGGCTGCCATGCACCAAGGGGTCACGGGTTGCAGCGGGCAGCGCTGGTGATGGCTTACACAGTCCAGTAGAGGGCCACACTGCACCTCTTCCCTCTCTCCCTGGGTGCCTCCTCCCCAGTGCTTTGAAGGGGCTTTGGATTGTTGGTTGCAGTTCGTTCTGATAGAACAGGCACGATGGTGTAAGAATTTTAAGGTTTAAGCACCGAAGCCATTGCACACTTTTATCACATCACTGTGGCTGTCAGCCCCGTGTAGATATGACACACACACACACACCCTTCGGTAACTGCCCATGCAAATTTAAGCAATGCACAGCAGATGCAGGGACCAGCTTTTGGCTGCAGAATTCTCCTACCTCCAGAAAACCTTCAATAATTGAAAAAATCTTTTATTTTAAAAGTGAGGTCCCAAAGTTAATGAGTTAAGTGGCAGGCATTAGAATGCACACGTCCTTCCGGCCCTCAACACAAAGATTATTCCAGAATGTTAGTTAAACATGAAGCACTTTATTAAAAACAAGACGTTTTCATTTTCTTAAAGCAGCCTGTTTCAAAGCCATGGGTAGTTGCTTCTGAAATGGCCAAGCAGCATTTAACCAAGTGTTCTTACAATACAGCATTAGCCTGGGAACCACGCAAAGAAAGGGGCTTCACGCAAGCCCCCTGACAACAAACGTATTTCCCTTCTTTTGTGTAAAACAACAATCATTAGGAAACAAGTCAGTAGGGGAATCTCTTGAGATCATTATAAATAAAAATAAAATGGCAAAAGCAACAGCCCTCCAAGGGGATGGGACTCAGTAAACTGGACTTCTCTCTCCATACTGTGCTATGCTTTAAAATTTCTCTATGATTTAATCTAAATCTGTACTGAAGCCAAAGGAAACTGAGCACACTAACACACATCTCCACAGAAACGAACACAGGCAAATGACAGCCTCAAAGAAGACGCCTTTTCCTCACAGCAGGTAGTTCATTTGCTAAACAAACATTTCTGCACCCGTGTACACGTTCAATAACATTGGTTGGTCCAGATTGATACATAGATGAACATTTGCCTTTAGTGCTGCTGAGATACACAAACACACAAGGACATTCAAGATCAAAGTATGTACAACCTAAAATCACATGAACACAACACTGGGCACTGCCGAACCTAATGCCCTTCATGGAATTCTCCAGACACACCTTGTTTTATTTCTGCCATCCATGTTCTATCACTGTTCACTTAGGACAAGGGTTCTCAGCCTTCCTAATGCTGTGACCCTTTAATACAGTTCCTCATGTTGTGGTGACACCCCCCACCACCACAAAATTATTTTCATTGCTATTTCATTACTGTAATTTTGCTTCTGTTAAGAATCATAATGTAAATATCTGATACGACACAGGATACCTGATGTTTGATCTCCAATGGGGTTGTGACCCACAGGTTGAGAACTGCTGACTTAGGAAGCATGTGACACCTTGGCCTTCTAGTAGCCAGACTTAACCTTTAAGTTCTTAGTGCATTTGGGATTTGGGAGCTCTTGACACTACATGGTGGAGTAACAATTTCAGACTGTTACTGTGAAACAGAGCAGGAAGTCACTAAGGGAGGCATGGCAAAGCTTTCAGGGTCCCAAATTCGGGTACATTCAGCTGCTTTAATGAATCTTTTGTCCTTCCCCTTACGGCAACACATTTTTCTTTATGTTTGAATTTTATCCAAACAGGTTGAGATTTCTGCTGCACTTGAGAGGAATTGTTTTTATTACTGGAGGTTACCACCGAAGTTTTTTTGGTCTTTCTGTGACTCACAAGGGTCAGTAAGAGAAATGGGCTTAAAAATAATGGTACTGCAAAGTAAATTGAGTAAAATCAGTCTAAATGACTTAAGTCATTAAAGTATGCTAAATTTTGATATACAGAAAAGGCAACTGAATTCCAGAAACATACTATTGTTACCGCACTAATAAAAAATGCTAAGATCATTTTAAATCCAAGATATTTGCAAGCCTAAAGTATCTGGAAGCATGTAGGCCCTCAAGTTTTAGAACCAGACATGTACCATTTTTACTTTTGCTGGGTATCTTTATAAATTCACTTCTAAACTAATGATTCCCATATGGGACTCAATGATGAGATAATCTAAAGCTGTTGTTTATGAAATAAGAGAATACACACTTACAGGCAGGTGTTGATGACTGTTTCATTCACGTTCATCAGAAGCCGGCTCAGACACTTTGTAGGAAGGGTGTTTTTGTGTCTCCTCCCTCTGTATGCAAACGTTTACTCTGTCTTCAGGGAGATGACCACTCTCTCCAGTTTGCTTCTATTTTATTTGAGCAGCAGAAAGAAGAAAATTACCTGGATGAAGTTTCAAAAGCAAAGCATAGCTTGGTCCTTTGGTGCAGAAACTGAATAAAAGTTGGGGCTTTTATTTAACAGGTAGAAACCTGAAGTGCTGCAGAGTCCCAAGATGGTAGGCCCATTGGCGGCCATTTAGGACGGAGTCCTGTTCTGCTGTGTACCCTGTGTACCTGTAGGTACCCTTGGTGGTTTGCCAAGCTTCCTCACCTACCAGGATCACCAGCTGTGTTATAGATTGTGCAGATATTAGCTACATACTTACTAATATGAATAGATATAACTTCTGAAAAAATACATCTTATACAAAAGTAGGATGTAGTCATCTCAGCTGTTCATGCCGAGAGACCCGAGGAAGCAGACAATTTTGTCTGTTGAGTTTTTTTTTCCCCCTTTGAAGGGGGCTCACATTTCAAATGCTTTCTCCAGCAAGAAACAGGAAAAAATAAGGATTGGGAAGTTTCCTCATTCTGTGCTTTGGAAAGGTAGACGAGGATCGCACGTAACTCATGTTCATTGGGAAAGAAATCATTGTACAAGGGCTTTAAAAATACCTTCAAGTCCTAGAATTCCAACCTCTGACCTCTAGGGTTTGGCATCAAGAGGGCTCCCACGTCTCTCCCACTTCTCCATAGTCATGGAGGAACAGACCCAGGGCATTAGTCAGCAGTTTCTGAATCTTGACCCACAATAGGAAAGATACCTTGAGACAGGAGAAATAGATGGAGGCAATTACAACCAGCTACTTGATTGATGGTTGACATTGTCAGGGCTCCACTGCCTGGCAGATTGCAATGGTGTTGAACTCCCTTTGCTACCAATGGATGTTGCTATTGGCAACCGTGCAGTGAAGCCAATAAAAAGGCAAGAAGATGAGAGGAAAACTCAACCTGAGTGGAAGCCGTGGGGTTTGTGCTATAAATTATGTTGCCCTCAGCAATATGTAGCATCAACGTTCAGGGTGGAGGGGAGCGGCTGTCTCACTGCTGCCGGCCGTCTCTGGAAGACGCTGGGTCCAGTTTTATCGTAAAGCACGTGCTTGAAATTTTTTGCTTTAGATGGACTGGCATCCCCTTTTCCGGTTATTTATTTATTGTTAGGAAGGGTAACAGATGTGGGCTCACTGCAGCCTCATATGGACTGATTCTCGATTCCCGTCCGCGATATAAACGGGATGAGATGGTGCGGTTCACTACCCAGAAGCACCTGCGGTGCTTCGGAGCTGCAGACACACAATGATCTTGCAGACCAGGGTCTGTTCCTAACTCCACCCATCCTTTGTTCCTCACCTGAAGGAGGGAGACAGCTCTGCAGAAGCTATTTTCCTTTATAGCGGAGTGATTCAGAAAACTGGCTTAATAAAATCCATAAATCTGCACAGCCTCCTTTTACCTACTCTGCGGAGGCCATTTTTTTCTGCACTCGTTCCCCACCAAGTCTCCCCAGCCTTCCCTGCAGACACAGCGTAAAGGGCAGCTAGCAACGTTATTTCTTAGCGTGCCCGTTCCTTCTCTCCTTTGTCAAGCTTCTCCCTGTGTAATTGCCTCTCTTTCCTGCTCAATTGATGACATGATTCTGCACCCTCATTTTTTGGGGGAGGGGGGAATGTAAGTGCCTTTTGTCTTTGTTTGGATGACTTTCACCTGTCCTTAGCAGTTGTCTTAACCATCTGCCTTAGTCCCCATCTTCTGGCCCCACCCTTTGCCTGGTTTATATTTTATTGTGTTTCTTGCCGTAACAAAGCTGCCTGCCTTCTTGCCAGCTC
The DNA here is from genome assembly GCF_007827085.1 of Peromyscus californicus insignis. Classification (NCBI taxonomy): domain Eukaryota; kingdom Metazoa; phylum Chordata; class Mammalia; order Rodentia; family Cricetidae; genus Peromyscus; species Peromyscus californicus. Next base: position 53,379,515 of record NW_026294595.1, read on the forward strand.
ACTCCACTCCCGTTTTGGTACCTTCATTGTATCCCCCCATCTTCAAACATCTGACCACCATTTCTTTTGGATGTGAGTAAAGTTAATAACTGGGAGTGATCAGTGAAAGTAAGCAAAAAATGTTTTGAGTTTGAGAGTTTAGAGCTGGGCTGACTCTCAAGTTTCACATCCCCGGGGATTTTCAGAGTGCTCAGCATCCCTCTCTGGAGCACCATGTACGTGAACAAAGAGACGACGATTTGTAGGGGCTCTGGACCCTCAAGACCTGTGGGCTCTGGAAAGTTTGTTTGGACAACGGATTTTAATGTTAAGATTTCTGTAGATAAGTTCCTAGTGTAATTTCACTTGACAATGTGGGAAGCAGAGAGATGTAGTGACCTGTCCAAAGTCACCCAGCTCATGATGCAAAGCGAAGGACCGCTCATCCAGTGTTTTTTGTTAAGACAGACCCTGTCCCTAGTGCCTCTAGTGAAATGGGCCTCAGAGCAGCTTTCTAGTCACCACATCTACTTAAAATAGCTTTTTCACCTGGTATAGACCTGACTTCCTAGAGGACGCAGGTTGTATAGATGTTATCTCATGGCCTTTCTAGAATATTCTTTTTTTTCACTTAAGGAAAAATTTTAAATTGAGGTACCTTAAATTTTATTCCCAAACTTTTTCACCTCAAGCTAGTCTGTGCTCAGTCGCAGGGCTCCTCTGGGCCTGGGGAATCTCTCTCTCTGTTGGAAGCAGCTCCAGTGTTCATACGTTACTTGTGCTACATATGGTTGTAGATCCCCTTTGCCTTGGCTTTAATAAAATTATTAATCCATCCTCTGAGGCTTGGTCTACAATGAGGGCCGAATTCCAAAACTGAAGAAGCGAACCATAATCTCACTGCAGAGTTACAGATCCTGTGTAACACCAATCCAACAAACACACCCACTGCGTTCCTACTGTGGACTCTTTGGGAAGATTGGGGTCAGTTGGTGCTCATATGGAGGGGGGCTCACCCAAAAGGCAAATGAGACCAATGGCCTAGCGCATCACTAAGAAACAGTCGGATTAGAAATAAAACACCTAAGAGGCAAATCTGGACTCTTGGGACTGTCTGGCACAAAGGTCTGCTCTAGGAGAGGCTGCAAAGAAGGGAGGTGCTTTAGCAGAAAAGAGCCAAACATAAAGCGGTGTTAGTGACGCTTTTACCACGGTGTCCCCTCAACTCAGCACGAGTGGGGCTGGTAGCCCTCAGGTTCATGGATCCAAATCCAGTAGTGTGGGTTCCTCACGGAAAGTCGAGGGTCATGTTCTCTGCCCGACTCTGTCCCTCATCCTTCCGTTCCTCTGCTGCCAAGCACACTTCCAGGTGCGCTTCCTGGTCCAGTCTATGCAGTCTACACCAGGACTGTCTGAGCTGAAAGGAAAGATGGGTGTGGCTGCGGAAGCAGGTCCGTCAGACTGCAGAGGACCCTCCAGGCCACAGGGTTGCGCAGAGGCTCTTGGGTGGTCTTCTACATCCTGTCCTCGCCTGCCACCTTGAGACTCGCAGGGACCGGGGAGGCAGCAGAGACCTGCAGGCTGTTTTGGTGTAACTCTTCCCACTTCCTCCGGTTGGCAGCCACTGAATCCAGCATGGGCTTCAGCTTTGCATTGACCTTCACCAAGGCCTAGAGCAGAGGAGAAAAGAGTGGAGAGAGAGGAACCTGGGTCATGGACATGCATACTCTCCCCGCTTCTGTTTAAAAGGGGAATGGAAACCGGTTATATGAAAGGCAATGATTACTCTGGTAAACACAAACTATTGCTGAGAAGCAGGCATGCATGCAACACTAGCATGTTCTGTTTGTAGAGCCCGTGCTGAGAACGACAAGAAGATGGCAATGTATTGCTCAAGGGAAAGGCAGCCTTGGAGACTCTGTCTGAGGTTGCAAGTCCGTCAAACAAAACAGAAGACAAAAATGCAGGTCGCCCTTGTCTCTCGCTAACTGTAGCTTTGCCTGCCAGGGAGAGCTCTGCCTATCAGTAGACTGTGAACTTTGGTTTTTCAAAAATGAACTTGCAGTGGCTCTGACACAGAGGCCTGATAAACTTTCCCACGTTAAGAAAGACCAGGAAAATTCCTAAGACAAGAGGAGGGACTCGTTGTCCAAAGGCAAAAGGAGTGGGGGGCCATGCTGAGCACACACACGAACATGGAGTGACGTAGGTCTGAATGGTGTGAAAGGGCAACAGTGCCCTGAGTGTTCTTCTGGGTGTATGCGGGGGAGGGGAGATCTTCATGGGAGCCTGCTGACACGACTTTGTGTCCCTCCCAGAGTCCTGCCCTTCTTTGTGTCTGGTCAGCTTGGTTGCAAGTCCTCTTATTTACTCTTCTGAGTGTTCGTGACTTCGCCCCTTTAGACCTTATAGTCCCTTTCACCCAAACATCTGTTTTCACTCTAGTAGTAACATGTATGGAGACAGATACGATGGGAAGGGAAAGGGGCAGGGAAGAGAGAAATGGAGAGGAGTGTGGGGGTGAGGAGAGGAGAAATGTGGGCAGTGATCAGACGGGGCAGATGGGTCACCAAGCTCGTGAAACTGATGCTTCAGGGTCCCCAACTGCCCCAGAGCCAGAGGTCCTTCTAAATACTTCCTTTTGTGTTTAATTTATCCTTTTGAAGAGAAGGGGTCCCTACTTGCAAGTGGTTTGAGCGACTTCCGACCTCAGAAGCCCTGGATGGCCCCGACAGCAGGCTGTCTCCTTTGAATTTGATGTGCAAGAGCCTTCTGCAGCTTTGGAGTCAGTCTACCAGAGATGGGGCACTATGGGCGGGGGGGGGCGTTGAAGACATTGCCCGTGAACTGGGGTCAGAATGATTCAGAAAGCTCAGGCTAATTATCAGTAGATAACTATCTTACAGGCCACGGGGGCCTGGAGAACACCCTGCCCGACTCGGAAAGCCTCATTAGTCTCTGTCCTATTGGGAAGTTTTAAAACTTAAGCTGTAAAATTAAAAGTTTAGAGTTCCTTTCCTCTCTGTTAAATGCTTTTTATTGATTTGTTTACCTGTGGTATTAGGGAACAAACCCAAGGTCTTGTACATGCAGGGCAGGTGCTCTACCTCTGAGCTCTAACTTTAGTCCTAATACTTTGTCTTTCTTTCCCCTGTATTGGAATAAGCCTTACTGTTTATTATGAAAGACTTCAAGATATTCGACCAATGAAATATGATTAGCAAAGACATCTATCAAGTATCTACATGTAAATAAATATAAATAATAAATATCAGTATCACATAGAACACACATAGCAAAGCACTCTCTAGGTGTGCCCAGTGGCTAAGGAGTGGCCTGCAGTTCTCATCTGAAGAACAGTATGTCCTATAGATGGCAGAGTGTCCTTCCCCTAAGCATAGCTCGGATGACTTGTCAGTAAACCCGACCTACCCCCAAACACATCTGATGAACGGTGAGACTCTTGCTGGTTGAGCTAACTCTTCTCTTCACATCGATGCTCTGTAATGTTTATTCTCATCCATCTCCCATCCCGCTGTGTGTGTGTGTGTGTGTGTGTGTGTGTGTGTGTGTGTGTGTGTGTTCTTTCTGGTGATCTTTGTCACACTAACTAGAAACATCTCATTTAAAAGCTGATGTACCATTTATTTCATATGTAAGGCAAAGCAACAAAATAACCCAGTGACTAAAAATTCCCTGTATTTCCACTAGAAAAACGCAGATGCCCAAATCCTGCTCAATGCTCAGTGTTTGTTTGTCTGTTTGTTTATTTATTTATTTTTGACAACAGTGTGAGGCAGCGATGACTGCCATGGTCTTATTTAGTGTGCCTTGGCACGGGCTCCTCTTTATTCTGATCAAGCCTTTTAATTAAACTGACTACTGTAATTCCTATGGAAATTAGTGTATATGTTATTTTCCTGCTACAAAAGCATTTCTCTAGAACTTTTTTTTTTAATCCCAGGAGCACAAATTGAAATTTTTTTTCTGCTTGAAATGTAATTAAAAACTCATTTGATCACACTATTTCTGGCTCTGTTTTACTTATTAAATTCCTGTAATCAGTTTTCTTTTATGGAGCTGCTGGGAAATGATCTCAAAAGCAACACATTTTTCTCTTCTTTGGCAGGTTCCCGAGCATTTACTAAATTACATTCCTAGCACCTGCCCATGATTCGAATTACTCCACCAATTTATTCTTTAAAGCACTTAAGTTTCTTTGGCTTAGCCCCAAACAGCTTTCCCTCTTAGATTTTCTTCTTTCTTCTTCCTCTGCTTCCTTTGTGTGCAATAAAACCCTGGGGTCGGGGAGAGACGCCGCTTTCTCGGAATTCCTTCTGTTTCTTTGTTTTCTCCTAAGACAGGATCACCACAGGGACAATCGTTTCCCTCAGGACAAGTGTTGATTCTGGACAAAGGCAGCAAAGTTCCGGTCTGGAGGAATTGCTCTGATACTATAATTTTGTTACATAAATGTGGGGGATCTGCAGAGGAAGGAATATCTGCAAACCTAAGCCCCAAGGTTCATGGTGACTGCCAGCCGGGGGTTATGAGCAAGAGAACCGCCTGGAGTACCTACAGAGACAGAGATGTGGACGTTCCTGAAGGCTTGCCACCAGCAGGTAATTCCTGATGGTTCTGGGAAAGTGAATCCTTCCTCATGTAAAGAGAGAGAAACAGTACCCACTGTCACCCATGAAGGACTCATGGATGGATGCCCAACTTCTCTGTGGTATACCTGTGCATGGTCATTCAGTCACTATTTAAATGCCCCAGGAGCAATAAGCACATTACCTCCCAAGGGGGTCCACTTTAATCTCACTATTTGGCTTTAGAATACTGTTTCTTGTTCTGAGCTCAGGTCTATGGCCCTGTACCTTATTCCCAGGGGCCTAATCCTTGGGGCTCTCCCTTTGAAGCAGGCTCTTTCAGAGCGTTGTCAGACTCATGACTCTTGTGTTGACCCCGAGAAAATCCAATCGGTCCTACAAGTTGGAATGCACAACTTGTGTCTTGGGACAACCTTATTGATACCACTAGGCCTCTCTCAATCCATCAGGAGCACCTGGGAGATTTTTGCATGAGGGGGCATACCTTGTACCTAGCCATCTGGGTGGCTGAGGGACTCTTCCTTCCTGGCTCTGAAAGTCACACTCCATTGTTGAGGTTTCTTGTGACTAGCACATGTAGTTTATTCTATATTTTATTGGTATTTTCAATAAGTAACATTCTCACAGCTCAAGGGATAGACAAGGGTACAAAAGGTACAGTGTAAAGTCTTCCTTCGATACTGCCCCAACTGTTGAATTGTTACCCCAAGAGACAATAGATATGACCAGCCGTTGTGTAGCCCTCAAGAAACATTTTTACCTAGATAAGTAAAAACAGATTTTATTTTTTTATGGCTACCTGGTGTTCTAAAGCTGTCAAATTTGTTAAACTAGTTCTCTGTTGTTAATTGAAATGAAGTCTTGTTCACATTTGGTCCTTCTAAGTTATGCTGTCAAGGATATCCTGTATATAGCCATTTTGAAGATGAGGACTATCAGAAGGTCAAATTATAGAATTAGTATTTCTGGGTCAAAGAGTATGTGAATTTGCATTTTGATAGATTCTGCTAAATCAATACATAAAAACAGTGTCTAAGATATAGAGCAAGAAGCTTGTATTAACCAAGCTAACAAGAGGATGAAAATAGAGACTCTAGCTATTGTTTAGAGTAGGGCCTTGGAAAGAGCAGCGTAGAGAAAGCTAAGAAGACACAGATCTGGACTTCTCTCTATCACCCACTCGCTGGTGCGTACACGGGGCACTCGATCTCTCCCGAGCATCACAACACTTTGCTTTAGCGCGTTTTGGATCCCTCACCCATTCCCAGTCCCCGAAAGCAACTCCACCCGGGGAATGGCTCCATCGATGTCTCAGCTGACTCACTCTCTAGGTCTTTCATGGGCCTCTGGCTCCGCCGCCGCCGCCGCCGCCGCTGCCGCCGCTCTGTTTATCTCACCGATTATTTTTTTACTGTTATCACTACATGTTACGGGATGTCTTCTTTGTGTCAGGCCATGTTTCTGGCATGCTGACAGCTAACTTTCTCAAGGACCTTATGAGGTCCAAATTATTATCATCTGTGTTGCTGTTAGTTCGTAATGGAGGAGAACAAAGATCTAAAAGAAAGGACTTGTTTCTAACAGTTCAGAGGGTAATGGAAAAAAACTGACTGGTTACTGCAGTGTCTCCACCCCAGGACTACTGGTGTTAGGGGTCAGATAAATATTTTCTGTGGGGGCTCTACTTTATAGGACACTCTAGAAGCTACTAATAGTTCCCTCCCATTACCTAAGTTGTGTTAACCAAAAATATTTCAAAAATAAAATATACTTCTAGCTGTCTGCAGACTCATCCCGATCAAGAACCACAGTGCTTAACTGAACCAAGCTTCCCACCACGTGGTATGAGCCCTTATAGCATACTTGCTAGCAAAGGAAGAGAGGATGCCTTCCTTCGGCCAGATGATGCTCCCCCTTTCCCATTTCTGATGACATTTAAGAAGAGGAGACGAGGAGGGTTTGTACAGTGAACACCCGCCGCACTAGGATAGGGCCGGGAGTTTGCTGCCGTTATCTACGGAAGTGTCACGGCAGTTCTACATGGTAGGTTCCTTTGTCATCTCCTTAGAGGTAAGGACGTTGCAGCTCAGCAAGGTCCAATGACCTGCCTGTCGTCATACAGTGAGAGACTGAGGAGGTTTAAAGTACTGTGTGGCAGTTCCCTCCCTAGATAACTGGTCCTCCTTGGCCATTCAAGTCATGCCTGGCCCTCTCTCAGAAGCATCCCATCATCTGCCTTTGAATGCAGACCCGGATGTACGCCATCTAGCTCTGCAATCATGTTCTCCATGCTTAAAATGTTTTTATATTTTATTTTTAGAACTTTAAAGATGTGACCCTCTCTTGTTTTCTGTGTGGCAGGTGCTTTGCTGTAGCAATGGGACGCTGACTGACGGCTAGGCCTCTCCGTGAGCTCTGCACAGAAACAGAGTCCTTCTGCTTTGCTTTTTTATTTAAGTTTAAATATCTAGTTCCTGTTACAGTGACCCCAGGAGACAGTGGTCTTTCTTTCCCTGTCACAGACCAATGGCTTCTTAGTCTTAACAAGAGTGGCTAAGAGAGAGGCTGACATGTTCTGACCCCGCTGCCCAATCCAGCTGTACAAACAAACTTAGAAGCTCCACCTCCAGGGGAACACAGAGCTCTTAGTGCTATCATTCCTGAGACTGTATTTCCTTCAGCTCACTGAGCGGCTGACAGGCTAACTTTATTTTCTCCCCTCTGCCATGATCCATACCTGCCACCATCTGAGCTTGGTGTATATCCACCTTTGACCACAGTCACTTCTGGGATCTCGACAAGATGTGGGACAAGAGTAAATAAAGGGCCTGGCTTGCTCCTAGAAGCAAAGAAAGCCCCTCTGCCTGGTGGGTAGCTGTTACTCCACTGTTGGAAGGGCACCAAGAGAAACCAAATTCACACCAGGCCGAGCTTTGCACCTGAACACACCCAAACATATCTCCAGTACTTTAACAATATCTAAGGAAGCTATCTGAGCTGGATATTCACTTTTAGAGATGAAGATCATTGTTGTTGAATTACAGTTCCAAATTGTTAGCAACATGACAGCGTTTTTCTGTCATTTCTTACCAGCACCTTATAAAAGAGAACTCTTAGAAACTGAGAGACAATTTATGGAACAGAAAGAATTCAAAGTTCTTTTCGAAATACTCCCCCCTTTTTAATTGCCCAGGGCGAACCCAGGGCATGTTGGGCAAGGCTACATCTCTGCCTCCTTGGTTTTTGATGAAATGGACAACTGGAGTTAGCGCTCACCTCAGGCATGTTTTGTGGCATTTCTCTGCCGCTATGACTGTCTCCTTTCTGAGGGAAAATGTCAGGGGTCCTTTGAGGACTGGAATTTTGGAATGGAAAAGTGTAGACACTATGCGCAGCTGACATAGACACCCAGACCTCCAGCAAGGGGGGCAAGGGACACACCAACAGTGGCAGGCCTTCAGATCCTCTCAGGTTCGTACGACTGATGAGTCACGGGGGGCAAGCGTGTCTCTGAGAAAAAACCTAGGAGGCTTCTATTTACAGTGTGTAATTGCAGAATGAAGCAGCCAAGTGTGAGTCTTAACATATAGACTAGTGAACCGCTGAACTTCTAGATTCCAAAGGCAGAGATTACTGTTGGGTTAACAGATACAGCCCCGGACTGGACAGGCCACTTTGCAGTGATACAGTCGGCCGTGAGTCGTATTTGAACCGCTCCTCTCCCACATGCTGTCATGGCTGGACACAGTGACTTGACCATGCGTAGCTGAACTCATCACCTTCCTTCAGACCCCCATCGGCTCACAGGGCCACTCTCTTGGGAGCTGAGCCTTGTCATCCATCCAGGGGTTCTACTCTGAAATTCACAGCTCTGCCCTTCCTCTTGCGTGCCGAAGTCACCAGCCTGTTTACTTCCACCCAAAGGGCCTCTACTTCTGTCTGTTGTGGACGCTACAGCCTGCCTTCAGGGTACCATACTCCTCCATCTGAATTCCGTAACGGCATCCTAACTAGTCTCCCTGCCTCCCCTTTGCTCCAGTCCAACCAGCTCTCAAAGGGTCTCAAACTTGCCATTTCCTCCTGAAATGTGGCTCCCACTGAGTGCCGATATACTCAGCAGAACAAGCCCAAAGCTCTCAAACACAGCCTGAGAAACCCTATGAGAGAATGAGAATTCTCATTCTTGTGACCCTATCAGATCATGAGAGAGAAAGAAATATGGAAATAAAACAAACTATAAACCCGATGTCTAACTTGGGTGACAGTTCAAAACCAGAACTTTGAAATGCCCAAGTAATTCCCTGAGGCTTCCTAGAAAACCCGAAGCACTGGTCTTCCCATGCACTCAAGCATGCTCATGAGTTTAAAGGCTCTGTATGCTGTTTGGCAGGGGAGCTGCTGAGAGCTGGTGGTACCCGTGAGAGCAGATGGGGACGCTCCAGGGTCCAGATGGAGACAGCAAACAGCCTCCTAAACATCACTCTTTCCCTCCCCAGTCCAATGGCTTTTGAAACTCAAGGTTGTGTAAAAATTAATTTGCATTAAATTGCTTAAGATAATGTATTAACTACCATATGAGGCTCCCAGCCGTTTTGAAGCCGTACTTGGAAAAGCAAATAACCAAACGATAGTGGTGAATACAGAAGCAAGCCCAGACTTCTTGAAAGAAATGTCTTCACAGTAACGCTAGCCTTAGAGCATCTATTTGTATCATTTTCAGAAGTCTGGAAATAGAGAATAAATATTTACATCTGTTACACATGTAACTCTGTCAGGTTCTGTATCCATGCTTCATATGATTTTTCCTTATTAAGTCCTCAATGAAACCAGCAGGAGATACATCCTTATTCTCCCATTTTCTGGACAACAAACAAACAAACAAACAAAACAAAAAACCAACAAACAAAAACAACAACAAAGAAGTGGGTGGCCCAGAAATGTTACATGATTTGCCTGGGGAAGACAGTATTGGGGTTTGGACATGGATTTCTGAATCTAGAGTCCACAGTAGTCACCAACGGCCATAATTGTGACGTCAACATATGATTTTGTGTAGCATACCGAAGATGAAAATTAAACAGGAAAAATGAACTTCTAGGCAGGTCTTGCTTGCCCATCCTAAAGAATATAATCCCCCATCAATGTCCTCAACAGACTCCAGTCCTGCAGTGGTTTGACTCATGTGAAGGAGTCAGCAGGAGGGACACCACCCTGCAAATCAGGAACAGGCTCAAAGGTTGTCAAGCTACGGGGCTGACATTTGGTGACAGGAACAGGGGTGGAAGTCAGAACAAGCCCCTGCAGAGGTTGTGACTCGTGCAGCTGACTCGGTGGCCTTACAGCAGCTGAGAGAGGGCGCTATCAACTGCTCCTCCTTCTTCCTTGGCCACAGCAAAAGGGTCAAGAGACTCTGACCTTATAACCTTTGCCCTGTCTGGGGACACAGTCATTTATTCTGTTGACAGTGTGGCATTTCTAGCAGAGTTTGCAAGCTGCCTGTCTGGTATGCATTTTAGCCTTCCTTGAACTTATCAATGGTCAGGGAGATGCAAGCAGAATTCATAAGGCAGAATTTCGGGGACAATGCTTGAAAGGCTCACACTCAGCTGGGAGGCGCTTCTCCTTGCCTTTATCCCTATCTCCTTGCTGTTGCTGGAACTTCAATTTAATGGCGGGAGCTACAGTGGCTATCTTGTGATGGTGAGCTGAACTTTAACAAGGCAGCCATGTGCTAAAAAGGATAGAGAAGGTCTAGGTGTCATCATGCCTGTGCAGGAACCATAGCATAGCGGTGCAGATGGGCTAGTCTAGGTTATTTTTATCTGTACTAGGGCCAGAATATAAATGATGTCGTAGTTCGGCCTCTGTTTTCTGACTGTCTGTGAAGATGGCAGGATGTTTTAATCACCTTGATCCTCAAACAAACTGATCTCCTGCGGGAGTGGGAGAGGGAGAGAGGGAGAGAGGGAGAGAGGAAGAGAGAGAGAGAGAGAGAGAGAGAGAGAGAGAGAGAGAGAGAGAGAGAGGTTTGTGTGTGTGTATTCATGTACATGAGTGTGTGTTTTTCAACTTTTATTTTCTTAGCAGTGGGTTATAAATGAACTCTCATGGTCAGCAGAAGCTAAGGCTGGCCTGCCACACTTCCTTGAGTACAGAGCCTATTCCATGAACCCCCCTCCTCCAGGCTGGCCACAGGAGTATCCCAGTGATTTGTTTAGAAAAGTGCCTGAGGCCCACGTCAAGGCAGTCAGTACCTTAGCAGAACCTGACCTGGAAAGCCCTCCTCCTCTTACTGTGGTACAGTAACAGCTATCATGACAGAGATGTGACTTCAGAGCCTGGCAGGCCCTAGTTCCATTCAAAGCTAACCACTGGGCCACTCTTTAGCCAGGCCCAAATTGTGTGCAGAGCAAGCCATCAGAGTGCGTGGTCTAGGTTCCCTTCTCAGAGGACGGGCGACTGGACCGTGCGCAACACCCACCACCCAGTAGGAAAACTCGTAGAAGCCAACTTGTCACATGCACACACCCCAACAGAGGGAAGACATTATTATTCAAGTGTCAAGATAACTGGAACCCCGCTGGGGCAGGCAGGGGAGAGGACATGTGCCCCTGGCACCCCCCACCCCCATTCCCCTAGGGACAGCTACACACCTACAGCCCCTCTCTGCTCCCTCACCACATGAGCTGTGAAATCCCATGACTGCCTGAACTAACCTGAGCACTCTGACTTTGGTTCCCACTCTTCCATCTCCGGGTCTCATTTGAATTCCTCCCCCAAACAACTCTGAACTAGCACTGGCTGATGGGTGTCCCACCTTCCTCAGCGTAGAAACATGGTTTTGATACTCACCCATAGCCCTGCCCACTTCCGGTTAGAGTCAAGAAGAAGCGGCCGGTGTTGCCCTTTCCCCGAGCCCCAGCCTGCTCAGCAGAGAGGACCATTTTTCTTAGAAGGTTGAACAGTCTCATCCTGTCCTGATTTGTGAGCCCGGCAGGCACTGAAGGAGGCTGGCGGCTCCCTCTGGTGGCACAATCAATGTGACACACAGTTGTAGCTCTTAAGGAAGGGGACACAAAGGGGTCAGCCGGCTAGCTGCTGGTCGTCATTTAGCCTGGCACAATCCAGGTGAACCCAGAAAGGAAACCCTGCAGCAAGCTACTTCCCCCTTGTGTGAATTCAGTATTACACTGTGCTTCCCATACGGGGTGGATTGCTTTGTCCAACCGGGGAAGATGATTTTTCTACCTGTGGGTTTTACTACTGAGCAATGACAAATTGGCTGTGTGAGAGGTTTGCAGAAACTAAAACGTATTGTCAGGGGTGTGCACGTGTGTGTGTGTGTGTGTGTGTGTGTGTGTGTGTGTGTGTGTGTGTGTGTTGGTGAGACTGGAGATCTCAAAAATCTAAATAATGGGTGATAGTTACCCAAAGAACAGTAAAGGTGACAAAGCCACAGAGATAATGCTTCGTCCAGGAGCAGACAGGCTCGTTAGAACCCCGAGCAAGCATGACTCAGACCAGCAGTTGGAATCTTAGGGCATCATCGACCCATGGTGTACCTGGAGATGGCGCTCCTGGTGTCTATCCTGGAAGCTGATTACGATACCAGCAATAACTTACAAAGAGGTCATTTTCTTTCCAGGGCTGGAGAGAACTGCCAGTGCATGTGAAAGTTAACATACAATCCAGCTCTTTCTTTCTGTTTCTGTTCTGACCCCACAGTTGCGTGTTCTGCTTTCTTCTTTATATGCTCGAGGGATTTCTTTGCGGGAAAAGATATTCACGATGACATTAACATTCTGAATTAATGAGGCAAGAAATTTAGACTCCCAGGATTAAAGCACTGCTATTTCCATAATGTCAGGCTGTATGATACAGCTGGGCATGGTGGGGACTGTACAGGGTGCAGCTGAATGAGCACATCTATGGGCATAGCCTGTGCTGGGGCTGCCCATTGCTTGTATTCTAGAGAGCAGATGATGAACCACTGAGTAACTGGTGGGGCTTGGTTTCGAGGCCAGGCCAGGAGCACTGCATCTTTACTGATTTAACATCACATCCGTGCAGTGGGTGGGTGTCTTGGGGTCTGTTTATATAGATTATGCACCTGACACTGGGGAAATCAGATTCATAAACCCTAAATTGGCTAGGTTCGATGTAAAGCAGGTCTGGCAGGTCAGTCCAGGCCTGCTTGGGTACAAGACCTGTGGCATCCTCTTATCTGGGATCTTAGCTGGTGTGTTGGGCACACAAACCACTTCCTGTCTTATTGCAGGACCAATGACAGAGGAGTACCCTTCTTTTTCAAGGGGTTTGTTTAAGAATCCCTGATGGTGCAAGGATAGTTCAAAAAGCAAGACCACATCAACAGCATCTCAAAAATTTTAGGTATAGATGGTGAATCTTTTTTATCTACAATTCACTTCCACCTTGCTTTGGAAAGATAAAACAAGGACGGTGAGGAATAATTGACAGGCCGGCTGAAGGACAGCCCCTGTGAATAGGAGCTGAGAACAGTGCCTTCTGTTCTAATGAGCCCCTCTAGGACAGGGTCCTGGGTTATCCTGGTGGCTGGGTTTTCCGAGCAGTCTGGTAGCTCATCAATCATGTTCATTGTGAGGGCGACTCCTGACTTGGCAGGAATGGTTGCTGACCCAAAGCTGCAGCTTTTGATGAATGGGGCTTCCTATAAGAGGTGGTCGGGACATGTAACTAAAATGTAGCCACACGGTAATAATCCACCTTTTTACACATCAGAGTGTTTTCCAATAAAATTAGGCCACCTGAGGTTTTATAGAAATACATAAAATTCATTTTTCCCCCCAAATTCAATGTGGAAAGGGGACCATTAAAATTTTTGAGTTTGGTGAACTGCAAATACTCATTTTCTCACTTTATTTTTTATTTTTTTTGGTTTTTCGAGACAGGGTTTCTCTGTGTAGCTTTGCGCCTCTCCTGGAACTCACTTGGTAGCCCAGGCTGGCCTCGAACTCACAGAGATCCACCTGGCTCTGCCTCCCATGTGCTGGGATTAAAGGCGTGCGCCACCACCGCCCGGCCATTTTCTCACTTTAAAACGTTTATCTCGTGTGCCTTGAGGCTGAGAGATCCCAGTGCATAGGGTGTATGTGTAGGAGATAAACACAGTTGCAAACCTGTGCCTTTAGTATGAATAGTGTTCCGAGGACAGTGCTGCAGGGCCTCCAAGGACGGATTCTATAATATGCTCTTAGCATTTACTCTATTTACAAGCAAGTGTTTGGAAGTTTCCCTAAGAGTCAGAGACTAATTAACTGTAGTAATAAGTGGGCACAATGCAAGAGTTTGCGTGTGTATGTATGTGTGTGTCATGCATGTATGGGTGCATATACTTATGTGAGTTTAAAAGAGGCTCTCACTCCCATCAGCAAGCAACACTCATATATCAAAGTGGGAGTCATCAAGATTTCACATCTCAATACTCCAGACTTAGGGAGACTGAGACCCACAGCCTCCAGGAGGGATGCCTTGTCTTTAGGTCAGGACTTTGGGGACAGAAATCCCCTATTCTTTTAGTGGCCATTTCCTGTATGGTAGGGAAATTCCCCTCTTCTTAATTCTAGGACAATAAAGATAGTGAGATTTTTCAAGGGAAAGAATAAGAAGATAAATAAGAGAGTGTCTTTTCACTTCCCACTAGATCTATGTCTCAATCATCCACATTTCTCTTTATCTACGTCTGTATGGAGGGTGTTGCATTAGTAGCTGCCTCTTTGCCCACGGAAAGGGCTTCATCTGCCCACTGTAGCACCTGGCAGAGGGCAGATCATTGTAGCTCTTCATTTCTTGCATTATATGCTTCTCATAGGCTAAGATACATGGATGTTTGTATGTATAGGGCCAGTGGGACCAATACCCTCACAGTTTACTTACATTTCTAATGTGCAGTTTTTGTTCTATGGGAACATAGATTTTAATAGGTTAAACACTTCCCTGTGGGCAGCACATCCATCTCTCAAATGGTAGGTAGATATATTAATTTAATTTTCAGTCATTGACCATTTAAGACAAAACAAGCTTCCTAATAAAAAGACACACTAGATTTGCTTAGAACTAAAATTAAAATTTTATAGAGAAAAATAAGCAGACCTAAAAATACTAAAGAGCATGGGGAAATGTGAAACTGGACTTACCAGACATTAAAGTCTATCATAAAGTGTTATTTGAGGCCAACCAGGGTCACATAGTGAGACTCTGTCCAAAACTAAACCAAACCAAATCACCAAAGCCAAAAACCTCCAAACAAACCAGCAAACAAATCTATTAATATATGTACAGCATAAACAAAGTGAAAAGATGATGACTAACCGGGAAAAAAATGTAATATAAAATGAGTTCCTACTCAGTAGGAAAGGAGGAAAGTAGATTTTAGTAAGTAAATCTAAAACTACATCATACATACGGTATGGAAAATGAAAGTGAAAACTATAGCGATGTATTTTATGTACAGGATACTAACAAGAATTAAAGAAATTTGATAACACCACTTCTTGTTACTCAGGGTACAGTGACTTGACGCTTCAGGTCTTACTGATGGGTATGGTGGTATTTTATTTGTACTGAAATGTGATTTTAATTGTATGTTAATAAATAAAGTTGCCCGGGGGTCAGAGCTATTAGAGCCATAGCAAAAGCTGGGCGTTGGTGGTGCATGCCTTTAATCTCAGCACTTGGTAGGCAGAGCTAGGTAGATCTCTATGTGTTCAAGGATACAGCCAGCATTGGAAACACATGCCTTTAATCTCAATGCCAACCATAGAAGACCTGGAGGTCTATACAGACAGGCAGTGATGAGGCAGTCATGTGGTTGGTTTTACAACCAATGAGAAGGCAGAACAGAAAGTCTATATAAAGACAAACAGACAGGAAGTAGGTCTCTTTCAGAGAGGTCTCTTGGCTGAAGAGGCTAGCTGCAGCAGGCGGGTAAGGCTCTTAGCTCTGATCTCTTGGCTTTCGTCTTTGCATTGGCTCTGTGTTTCTTATTTAATAAGACGGTTGGTTACATCTACAGATGGGGATATAAAATAGCTCAAATTCCATGAAACAAACATTGGCAGTAGCCATCCAGGTTCCAAATATCTACTTCAAAGGCCAGTGACCAAACTTCTGGTTATTCATCCTATCAATAAAGTGTAGAAATGGTGTGTTTATGAGGATAATTGTATCCTGTTCACACCGGCAAACTTTTAGAAACACCAGTGTCCACAAATAATTATTAGTTAAATACCTTTATCTTTATCTTCAAGATCTAATACAATGCAGCCATCAAAGAATGGGCCAGCCCTGACTACAAATCAGAAACAATCTCAAAATATATTACGTGTAAAGAAGGGCACATCCCAACCTTCTTGTCTCTGTACAGCAACAAGCAGGCATTGTGTGCTGAAATCAGTGTTGAGACACTGTATTCTTGCTTTATATAGACTGTCTTTATTGTTCACCCTGGTTAATAGTGGTTGATCTCAGAGAGAGGGAAAGTGAGGCAGGTCGACAGCCTGGGGAGAATCATTTCTTGATGCTTTTTGTTTCTCAAACATTTTAAATTGTTTTCACTGGGCATGTGTTAACGAGTCAACGATAAAATATTTAAAACCCTACCACAGGACTGGAGGTACAGCTCAGTGGCAGAGTGCTTACCCAGCATGCATAAGGCCGGGTGTGCAATCCTCAGGAATACAATAAATAATAAATAAATAAACACACCAGGGCTATTTTTGGCCACGTGAGAAGCGTTAAATGAATCAATAGTTCCGAAGTTTTCTCAGTCTGAGAATAGAAAAGACAAATGCTTATTTCATAAAGATCAAATTAAATCAGTATTTTCTCACTCTCCTTCAAAAATGATTTTAATACCTTCTATACGCTGCAACGGCGCTGTGCATGTACACTCGCCTCTCTGGCCCACCTGTCTCCATCGGAAATGAGGGCTGACCACCTCATTGGGCCTCAACATCCCCTCCGAAAGGCGATCAATGTCCCCTGGCTGACCATTAAATAGATTTTGAAAAACTCTTCAATCCCTATCAGTCCCCAATCCTTATTTAGTTCCTCAGCTCTGCCCTGGGCTGGTCACCGCAGTCCTGCAGGTCATCCATCATCATTTCTAGTCCTTTTCTGATGCAATGTAGCTTGCTCTTTGTCTTGCTTAAGAACTGAACGGCTGTTAAATTATCCATTTATCTTCCTTCAGATTTTCTGTTCAGCTTCTCAGGGCCGTCTTTTCTACCTTGTTTGCTGACTTTTCATTCCATTTCCCCCTTCTTGGAGGCATCTCAGCTCGCCGCTCTGCCCTTCAAAACAAACTCTGGCTCCGTCGGTCGGCTTTCTGCGTGTCTGAGACCTGCTTCACTCGTCACCCCACCCCCACCCCCCCTTTTTTGAGACAGGGTCTTGCTATGCAGCCTAGGCTTCAAAAATCCTGTCATTCTTCCTCAGCCTTTCAAACATGCACCAACATACCCAACTCGAAATTTCCCTTTTAATGTTATGTCTGTGGAATACCTTCAAAAACTCTGAGATATGCTTCAAATTTTATACATAGGTGGGAGGTTATTGGGACAAGCCCTAAACTGATGAATAAAGTCCTGGGTTCTAATCCTAATTGTACCCAATAGCGACCTTCTGGGTTAGGTTTTCCTGGCCTGGAGAGGATCTGCAGACATATTTCTGGACAGTTCAGTATCACAGCAGTGTTTGCTCCTGTGCACGTGACTCCACAAAGGCTCTGAGGTCTGGGTAATGCCACCACCTGGGTGTGCATGGTCTCAGCCGTCAGTGACTTAGGGGTTTGGAGTCTGAGATCGGAGGGCAGGAAGGATCTAAGCTCTGGTGTTTACTGAGTCTTCTTGGGTTCGTCTTGGAAGCCCTAGCCTTGGTTTTCACTCCTGGAGAAGGAACAATTGTGCTATCTAACTTGATATTGAACCCTACAGAGTTGGATAACGCATGAAAAGCCGGTCCTGAGCACATAGGAAATGCTGTTTCAGACCCACTGCATCTTGTGAGCCTGGCAGTTTGGCCATTACCCGAGTTTCCAGCAGAGACAATGACATTTAGAGACGATGTTCATGGCAGCAACAATGACAGCCATGTTGGAAGGTTTTACCACATGACATGTGCTCTGCAACAGAATGAGGCTACTTTCTGTCCAATCTGTGAACCAATGGTGATCCAATAAGAAGCCAGTGAGGGCGAGACTGTGACGCTGGAGGTCAGGTTTGAAAAAGGACACTTTGAGAACAGTCCTGTTGCCTGCCTTAGGATCTGTCTTGGGGCCTTCTCTTTTCGGTTGGCTCTTCTTCTGAATGTTCCTCTTTCTTGGCTTCTCTTCTTCCATCTAAAAATGTCAGCTGTTCAAATCACCTGTAGCACCAGAGTCTAAAGCTGATGGCATGTTAGGCCAAGGACCTGGAGAATGAATTCCCCCGTTTCTGTGATGTTACAGTTATAGCCTGTCCCTCCCTGTACTTAGAAAAGGTGTTGGTTCAGACACTGAACGGCCCGGCCCCTAACTCCCTAGAGATTTGGAGCAGCCAGTGTAATGTCCCTGGTTTCTCATCCATGAAATGAGGGCAGAAATGCTAAAACCCACCACAAGGCAACACAGGCATACAAGATGCTGAGTGACACAAGAGCGTATTAGCTGCACCGTGGTAACCCTGTGTTTCCTGTTTCCGTTACACTCGGCACTTGGCTGTACTGTTGAGCAGGTCCCCGGGTGCTAGACAACAGCAGACAGAACATTCCTGAGGGAAGACCACTGTCTCGGTTGGTGTGTTGGACATTGCAGCTGAATAACATAGGATGAACACAGATAATTACGACGTGCTGCTAAGGGAAGCTGCACAGAGTCCAGGGACGAGCATATATCTACCTCTCAGGGGGAGAGAGTTATTTTGCAAAGACCTTGTTGTCTGAGCAGGTTCTGAGTCCAGAGTGAGACTGGATTGCCCAGGAGAGATGACTGGTGGAGCTAGGGCTTGGGGCAGGACTGTAGCCTGCTGGCATTGAAAAAATGGCAGGTGCCAGTCATGGCAGGTGCCAGTCACGGCAGGACTGAGGGTTACAGGTCCTTCATGTTTAGACTCTTTTCCCTTAAGTGGTGGGGAGGGAAGGCCTGAAGGACAGGGGTTACATGGGGCAGTGGGGGATGGGACAGGCTCCTGAGCATGCCAAGGGTCTGAGTGGGACAGTGGGAGATCCCGCTAACATAGTGGACCCAGATGAACTAGAACTCGTGATGTGGAAACTAAGAAGGAGTAGAAAAGGGGAAACCCCGGTCATCTTGTAACAAGTTTTTTACTCTTTTGGCTTGGAGTTTGTTCTTTTAAGTTGTTTTGTTTCCTTCCCCTTGTCTCTTCTTTTGTCCTGGAGCTTTTCCTCGACTCTCCTGTGGCTCTTCTCAGCCCAGGCTTAAAGACAACTGACTGAAAGCAGCCCCCAAGGCTGGCCCTAAGGGAGTGGAGGGAGGGGGCTGGAGAGCTGTGCTGGTAGATGGCGGGTGGGCTTTATTTTAAGGGCACCCTGCAGGGATCTGACTCGTTGAGAGTCCCTGTGCAAGTGTCTGCAGATGTCTCCCCTCTGGCTGTTCTGACATCCCACAGCAGGGTATGACTTTCCTGCTTTGTAGGTATAAACAGAGAGATGGATATGAGAGTACAGCCAGTCATTCTACAGATGTTCCAGCTGTGGGTTTCCCACATCAGTGCTCTGGGAGAAGGACTCTCTGATTCCCCAAGTTGGCAGCATTATAGAGTCTACTTACCTGGCTAAGCAGGCAGATTCCTGAGACCTCAATTATCAACATCTAGTCTTCTTTCATTTTTCTAGGCTCATGCCTCAAGAGTTGTGCAAAGCATGGTGGCCTCCCCAAGGGCACCATACCCTGAGGTCCTATGCCCTAGTACTCACGAATGTAACCAGATGTGGAAACAGGGTCTCTGAAGATGTTATCAAGACAATATAGGATTAGAGTGGGCTGTTGCTGCAGGCCACAGGAATATGAAGTAAGAATTCAGCTGACTATGGCAAAGCCATTACCTGGAAGAATCAAGGAATTCTTCCAGAGGAAGCCAAGTCTCAAGGAGTATTTGGTGTTATTTGGCTTTGAATATATCAGCTGTTTTCTGCTATGAATTTTATGTGTGCTCTCATAGCTTCCCCAAGAACTTTGAAACAGTGTGGATTGATCATTCCTTGGGCATACACAATTAAGGTATCTGAATATAGTCACTCAGGCAAAGCTTCCTGCTTTCTGGCTTTCTGTTCCTTTTCAGCACTAGAATCAGATGTCTGCCTTCTGTAATTATCTCCTTTAGCAAGCACACAAAGCCAGGGGCAGCTCTAGACAAAGCATCCAAGGGTAAGTGGCAGACAGAACAGCTGGTCAGACTACCCGCTCGTCTCCTGAATTAAGGTAAACACCCATATGGAGACACCGCCTAGGCCAGACAGGTGCTAGGTTCATAGCTTTGTTTCTTGTGCAAGTTAAACTTTCTTTCTCTCATAGCCCAATGGCATCCTCGAGCAACTTACTTAGAACAAAAGAGTTTTTCATACCAGGTGCTTCAAGCTGTGACACAAGTCACCTAGCTATTGATACTCTTCCCCCACCCGGCCAGAAAATGGTGACTTAGAAAAAAAAGGCAATTTTATTTTTGTGACCTAACCAAAAAGTTTACCTACCTTACCTCTAAGATTGTAATTTGAGCACGTTTATGATAAACTCATAATGTTTCACCTAATCACTTCTGAGAATATATTTTGAGCACGTAAGTTCCCTTTCTGATTTATTCCAGCCCTTCTTTGACCCCCACCTCCTTTATTCACTCCCCTTTTGGGTTGCAAATGAAGCTATCACTGCTCTTGTGGGGACCTTGAAAGCCTTGCATTGTATTGAAAAAGCCTGACTGCTTGTAAGGTTTTAGACCAGTTCCCGGGGAGGAACCAGGAGGAATGAAGATGAGGATGAGATGGAAAGAACCTATTTAGAACTAGGAGAGGAAAGGAGGAGAAGGGACAGAGAAGAGCTAAGTATGAGGACAGAATTGGAGCTGTGTAGATAGAATTTTGTATCAGAAGAATAAAGTGAACGGACTAAAGAGCTCGGTGTATTTAGATTAATTCCCTCAGATTATTTCTCGCCATCGGTAGCATCTCTTCTGGAAACCCTGGGAAAAGACTATTAGAGGCTGGACCCTAATAGTCACTGATAGGTTCACTATCCAATGGCTGGTGTCTTATTTTTTAATTTACCCTGTATTTATTGACTTTATGTGTATATGTGTGTGCACCACGTAGGTGTAGGAGCCTCAGGAGGCCAAAAGATGGTGTTGGATTCTCTGGAACTGGAGTGATGGGTGATTGTGAGCAGCCATGTGAGTGCTGGGAACCAACCTGGGTCCTTTGTAAGAGCAGCATATGTTCTTAACCACTGAAACATCTCTCCAGTTCTCCTAATTTATTTTTAACATTGATTTATTGTGTGAATGTGTGAGATGATGATGATGATGATGATGGTGGTGTGTGTGTGTGTGTGTGTGTGTGTGTGAAGAGGTCAGCAATTTGTGGGAATTGGTTCTCTCCTTCCATCATGCGGGTATCAAGGATTGAATCCTCAGATCAAAAGATTGAACACAAGTGCCTTTTCCCACTGAGCCACCTCACTGTCTCCCCCCCCCCCCCACTGTTTTTACAGTAAGGGCAGGTGAAGACCTCTGCCTTTGTAAAGAGTGGTATGTCCACAAGCCGCAAAGGGCCAAGATCGCAAGTGACTTCCAGAAGTCAGGAGAAAGGCCTAGAAAGTTCCTCCCTCACTGCCCCAGAAGGGACTCAGCCTGTTGTGTCCTCAACTCCAGCCTCTGCAGGATGGGTAAGTCCGTTGTTTGTAGCCACCCACTCTGCTGTGCATTATCACAGTAGCCCTCGGGCACTACTCATGGCTGCACTGGTTTCTCTTCATCCCAAGCCTTGCAGGATCTCCTTCTGAAGGGCAGATCAGCTGGCTTTCCTTGCTGTCCCGTTCCCAGCTACTCTGAAATGTTGCCTCTTTCCGCTTTCCAATATTTGAGGATACCTTCTCTGTTCATGTTTCCTAGAGAGATTCGCACTTCATACTAGGTAAGTCCGTGAAATTTTGAACAAGGGTTGCTGTGATAGGTGCTCTGACCAAAAGCAACTTGGGTAGGAAAGGGTTTATACAGTGTACAGCTCCCTGTCACAGTCCATCACTGAGGGAAGCAGAAATCACAGAGAGATGCTGCTTGTCGGCTTACTTGCTGGGCTTTATACAACTGGATTTCTTCCTTTTCTTTCTTTTCCTCTCTCTCTCTCTCTCTCTCTCTCTCTCTCTCTCTCTCTCTCTCTCTCTCTCTCTCTCCTCCCTCCCTCCCTCCCTTCCTTTCTTCCTTCTTTCTTTCCTTCCTTCCCTTCTTTTTCTTTCTTTTTTTTTTTTATGAGACAGAGTCTGACTATGTAGCCTTGGCTGGTCTGGAACTTGCTCTGTAGACCAGACTGTCCTGGAACTCACCGAGATCCGCCTGCCTCACCTCTAGCTAGAGTGCTAGTATTAAAGGTGTGTGTCAGCATGCTCTCAGGTCACCTGGCTTTCATATATATAGCTCAGTCCCGCCTTCCTAGGGATGATGCCATTTGCAGTGGGCAGGGCCTTCTCACATCACTCATCAGTCAAGACAATCTCTTGTAGACATGGCCCAGGCCAATATGACAAATAATTCTTCAACTGAGGGTCCCTCTTCCCAGGTGACTCCAGGTTGTGTCAAGTTGACAATGAAAACTGACCAGGGCAGCCATCGAAGGACAAAGGAAAATTATTATGTAGGAAGGTGGACCTCCTGTTTTGAACTTGGTGTTAAGCAGTCAGAGCAGAAACTGTGGTGTACCTGGGCCTGGGGAGGGGGAGCTGCTTTCGCTTGTGAACACTGGAGGAGGAGAATGTTGCTTTTGTTCCTCCCATTGGTTAGCTTCCATGTTTTAGGCATTTGCAAAAGGGCTCTGTTTATTTATCCTTCTCATTCCTTTTCGAGACCTTGCAAATAGAGCTGTTAACATTCATAATGTTGACAGCAATCCAGGACCTTCTGTCAAGCTCCTCAAAATGACTCCAGCCTCCTACTGTTACCTAAGGGATCTCATATTTTAAACACACATCCCCTTCTTGTAAGAGGAATGGGATTCTCAGAAAGATGATATAAACTTTTAAGGTCAGTTTGCTATCTTTAACTGGTGGCATCAACCCATTTTACAGGTGAAAGTGTTACATCAAGGACACCTTGTCATACGTTTGTCGATAGTAAGCAGATAAACAGAACCTGATATCCTGGGGACCCTGCGTCCTCCCTCTGAAGGACCCATGTTCTATTTACACTGCTGAGCAAGGTGGGGTCACCTTTGGCACCCTCAGGATAGCGGTGGGCACAGCAAGGCCCGGGTACTTGGCTTGGAGGGGCTGCCCCTGCCTTGGATCCACTGCTTCACTTAAGCCCACCAGCTCCTGTGAGTTTCATCTCGTCTGCAAAATTCAGATGACGAGACACTTCTAGGATCCAGAGTGAAGTCTCCCCTCGAGAGTTAGGCATAATTATGTATATATGTAAAGACACCCAATACCCTAGTTTAAACCCCATCGTATGGTGAACACAGTACTCAGTGTTTGCTTACAACGTGTGCATAGGGACATCCAGCCATTGTGGGGCTCTAGTCACAAGTTTCTTTTGAAATCCAGTCCAGCAGAAAGCTTTAGCTTCGTTTCAGACTCTGGGCAACGGAGTCACCTGTTGGTCTGCAGTGTCACTGAGAGCTGAGCGCCCATCCCTGACTAACGCACTGTGCCTTACGGCACACATTTGCTAGGACGAGGCAATGCATCCCGAGCCATGTTCAATATTCACAAGCTTGTAACTCTGTAAATCAACACAGCCAAGGATCTCGTAGCCTTCTTGGATATTCTTGGGAGACCTTCAGAACACTCACTGCAGAGGATTCTGTGTGTCACAAATGGAACCAGAATGCTTCCCCTTTACCTGTGCTCACTTCCCATAAGCTCCAATGATGGTGGCCCATCACTAAACTGCATGAAGTTTCAAGCACTTACAGTGCAGGAAAGCAATCATTTCTTACCCCAGCAAAGAGTCCACACACCTTGATTTCCTGCCCTATTCCTTCTCCCTCCTTCTCTTTGTCCCTTTCTTCCCCTTTCATCAGAAAACAGTAAACAAACAGTCATGAGGTAAACAGTACTAAAAGCATACTCTCGAGAGGAACGGGAGAGTCATTTAAGTAGACAATCCCAAGCCTTGTATGGACATAGAATCAAGTGGCTCCCCTTCCTCTTCCTCTCTCCCTCCCTCCCTGCCTGCCTTTCTTCTTTCCTTCTCCATATCCCCT
This sequence comes from Peromyscus californicus insignis, assembly GCF_007827085.1. NCBI lineage: Eukaryota > Metazoa > Chordata > Mammalia > Rodentia > Cricetidae > Peromyscus > Peromyscus californicus. Next base: position 53,403,550 of record NW_026294595.1, read on the forward strand.
CCATCCTGTTGCTCTCCTCCCCTTTCCCTCACCTTCATTTTCCATATGCCTGCTCCCATCTCCATCACTGTAGCAAAGCTTAGGAGATAACTCACAGCAGAGCGGCTTCTGAAAGTTCATGGAGACATCCTTTTGAATGTTTGCATTGCCTTCTCATCCCTGTTTGGCTAAGAACATATGGGATGTTTGGGAGGGGAGCAGGTTTTGCTATTAGCACTTAGAATCAGGTGTAGTATATGTATCAAGGACAGTATTTTGAAAGTAGGAAACAAGGCATTTCCACTCTGAGTCACGACGCCTTGGCTCCTCATGTAGAAACATACTTGATATTTATCTTTCAGGTAAATGGTGGTTCAGAGACATCAACTGTCTCAGCTTGGAGAAAGCCTGCCTGCCAGATCTGTGTGAGGGGGGCATTCACAAGAGGACAGAGCCCATCAGACAAGCAAGAGGACACTTGATAGTTTTCTACTGTGTGTACTAGGGAAGGAGAAGAGAGAAAACAAGAGAAAGAAAAGTAGGTAGAGAGGCGGGAGAAGCATACTGGAGGAGGGAGGTGAGATGCCACAACCTTGGTGGCACCTTCTTTGGTGGCTTCTCTCTGGAAAGGGAGAGGGTCTGTTTCTGAGATGCCAAGAGTAATCCAGAAAAGGGACAGACTTATCCTAGAGCAACATATCTGAAGGACTTAGTAGGTAGTGTGGACAGTAGGATGACAGGGAAGTAGCCTTGAGCCCTGGAGGGACTCAGGAAATGCCCAAAGAACCAGAGACTAGAACTGACCAGGGGACTAGTGGGGTAGGATGGGGACAGAGGCTGAGGTCACAAGGCCTGCGCACTTCAGAGCCTGCGCAAGCGGCATCGTGTCCACACCTGTCATCCCGCTCTCTGCTCTCTCTTCCTGAGGATTGTTTGTTTATTCTACTTCTCAGTCTGTGTGATGCTGTTCCATGCACGTTCTCCTTTGTAAGACAAGAAACCTGCCCCAGCTGTCTCTTCTTTTCATTCACTAGACTACTAAATGTCATACAGGAACCGACCCCTCCCTTTCTCCTCGCAGTTTTCAAAATATCCCGTGGAAATGTTTTCTCATCCCACATCCAGCCTTTGCAGGCTTTCAAAGAACAGACTCTTTTATGCTCTGACCAGTTGCTCCACAGCTCATTAGATTTTTTTCTTATTAAAAAAAAAAATCAGACCCGGGTCATGAAGCATCGGGGCACACCGAGTTATTTTTAAGGACTTTCCTCAGGATCTAGAGAGGCTGTCTTTTATAGCCTCTTTTCTAGTTTATTGGTTTCTAACTTGAAGTCTCCACAATGTCAAGTATATTATACTATATTTTATTCTTTAAAATTTTTTATGTATGGGTGTGCTGGCTAGTTTTATGTCAACTTCACACAGGCTAGAGTCACTTGGGAAGAGGGAACCCAGTTGAAAAAATGTCCCCACCTGTGGGCAAGACTGTTGTGCATTTTCTTGATTGATGGTGATGTGGCAGGGCCCCGCCCATTGTGGGTGGTGCCATTCCTGGGCTGGTGGTCCTCAGTGCTATAAAAAAGCAGGTTGGCCGGGCGGTGGTGGCGCATGCCTTTAATCCCAGCACTCGGGAGGCAGAGGCAGGTGGATCTCTGTGAGTTCGAGGCCAGCCTGGTCTAGAGAGTGAGTTCCAGGAAAGGTGCAAAGCTACACAGGGAAACCCTGTCTTGAAAAAACCAAAAAAAAAAAAAAAAAAAAGAAAAAAGAAAGCAGGCTGAGCAAGCCATGAGGACCAAGTCAGTAAGCCATGCTCCCCCATGATCTCGGCATCAATTCCTCTCTCCAGGTTCCTGTCTTGCTCGAGTTCCTGTCCTGACTTCCCTCAGTGATGGGTTGAGATGTGGAACCATAAGCTGAAATACACCTTTTCCTCCCCAAGTTGCTTTTGTCTCTCACTAGGACAATGGGTGTTTGCCTGCATGCATGTGTATGTACCACATGAGTGCCTGGTTCCCTTGAAGGTCAGAAGAGGGTGTTGGATCCCTTGGACCTGGAGTTACACATGGTTGTGAGCCATCATATGGGTGCTGGGAGTTGAACCCAGGTCCTCTGAGAGAGCAGACAGTGCTCTAAACTGCCGACCTACCTTTCCATTCCTCAAATATATTTTGAAGATGTTTTTCCCCTCACTTTTCTTAGAGAATACACTAATAGCTGTACCAGGAGGACTCTGTGTTCCTAGACAATCATTACAACCAAAGTTAAAATAAATACATAAATAAAATGAAATTTCAAGCTTATTGTCTGTTGTGGGACTTCTGACACTGTTTTTTGAGACAAGGTCTCACATAGCCCCAGCTGGCCTTGAACTCACTATGTAGCCACCTTAAGCTCTGGTCCTCCTGCCTCCATCTCCCTAGTGCGGGACTCTAGGATTATAGTTGTGTGCATGGCCATGGCTGGTTTACAAGGTGCTGGGGGTTGAATTCCGGTGTCAGGGAGGAAGTCCAGGCCCCAGGTCAAACGATGGGGACGAGATGAAAATCTGATTACCTCGAAAAAGCTGTCAGTTTTTAGCAAACGGATTGATCGCGCCTCTGTGCGTCATTGCCATTCTTAGGTATGCTGAGGTTCAAGTTGAGAACAAAAACATGGGGCAGAAACTTGGTGTGCTCCTGCGAACAGCCGCTCAGAATGAGGCTGCCACAGGAGGGTTCTGTTTATCCCTAAGGCTGCCTCAGCAGTGACTTCAAACTTTGATAGTGTCTTTTTTTCCCCTTCTTCTTTCTTACTTTTTTTTTCTTCCAAAGATGTTGAGCAGCAGGCTAATGGCTCCCCAGCAGGATGCAAAGACAGCAGAAAGCTCTGGAATCAGATGTCAATGTATTCCTCCAAGACATCCTGCTAGGACAGAGCTAACTAACCAGGGCTTTACACTTCTCCTGGGGACCACGCTTTGATGCTCCCCGCCTGCTCTGGGCCTCCTGTATGCTTCCTGATTAAAATGCTGTCACAGATAAATCATGACTTCTGCCTGGTTGCTATCCCCTTCTCTCCCCACCCCCCTCTTTGTCTTCTTTCCAAAAGTTTGGAACCCTAAGATTTCAAAGATAAACATATGTAGACAGTCATGTCACGTCTCATATGTAACCATAGGGAGTTGGGGCTGGTCCCCCCTGTGCCCTCCCACCTGGCCTACAGTGAGAGTTGAAATAGTCATAAATGTTTGATCTTCATTTCAGATAGAAATGGCCAGATTCATTTATAGGATGCACAGGGTCCACATGCTATGGTTTGGGGGCTCTATTTACATACATGCATTTAATTATATAATTAATCAACCACCCTACTATTAAGGTACACCCCCTTATGTTTTCTGTCTGCCACTTTTGCCCAATTATTTATTACTTCTGTGGTTTTCTTACGAGTAGATTTTAGAGTGAGAATTCCTCCTTGTTTTTCTTCTATCTAGTCACAGATGGCCTGGGGATGAACACTGTCCCGTGGACAAGAGTTCTGATTTTTTCAAGGAATGGCCATCAGAATGTACTGGTGCGGGTTCCCACCAGGGCCTCTTCAGGCACTTGAGAAGCAACAGTCTTTCCCCTTTGCTTGGAGGAGATCTGAACTCAACAACCAGAGGCACAAGCAGAAAGGGCTTGCTCAGTCAGGATGTTTAACAAGAAGAAGCCTTTGAAAGTCACAAAGGAAAACCGAATTACCCAGCGCAAGTCAGTGGAGTAGAGTAGCCGCACTTAAGCCATACTGGTATCTCCTGCCCCTCTACATGGCCACCCTCCTCCTCCAGCTCCCTGCTCTCCTCACATTATACAGAGCAGCCTCCAGCCTCTCCAGCCTCCATCACTCCATGCTCCCCACAAAGGACGTCTCAGTCCTTCCCACCACCATCTCTTTGCTTGGGCTCTACCCGATTCTCTTGCCATCCATGCCTATTGTCTTGGAGCCTGTGATTTTGCCATTCGAGGGGATGCCCGTTATGTGTCTTGTGAGTACTGTTCTTTGCCCTTTTGCTGTGCCCCCCCCCCAGCCATCTTAGCAAGACCACACTAGATTCTTCTGCTTTTCTTCAGACGTCACTCTAGCCCATACCGGTAGGGATCTCTGTTGTCAGCCACTACTGTGCTTGTCACCTGTCTTTGCTGAACCTCATGATTGCATTTCTACGTTCAAAACCCTCACGGCCTTTCTGCAGCAAGCCTACTAGTCCCAAACACTTGGCCTTAGGGACCAGGGTCATCCTAGTGACTTTTCTTGTTGCTTCCTTGAGATTGTTGTCTTTCCAATGGCTGCAATTCCTGCCCAGTGACTGATTCCATTTCATTTTGGGAACACCATCAGCTGGTATGAGACTGTCCACTGAACTGTGGGAAACCCCCATCACAATAGACAGACCACGACAGGGATGATGAGAGGGGCTAGCTGTACTTTCAGTCTGATGGCTCTCTGAACGGTTGGTTTCAAAGTCTTATAAACAATTTACAACTGAAATCGTGAAATAAAAAACGGAGCGGTGACAAGAAACCAAGAGAGCAAGCTTTCCATTGGCTGTTGCCTGGGAAGACAGCAGCAGTGAACGGAGAGCGTCAGCCTTATGAGCAATGTTCTCCACGTTCTCCTTTGGGGTGACGTGGCTTTGGACAGAGAAAAATCCATTGGAGAACTTTCCATCGAAAGTCGAATCAGGCCATTGGAAAGCCTCCACAATGAACCAAAGGTCGAGGCTGAGAAGGACACAAATTAAATGTGTAGGTGCATCACTTCGTCCGTGTGTTCCACTTTTTGAAAATAGCAGGCATGTCTAACCTCAAAGATGAGTAAGGAACACACACACACACACGCACACGCACACACACACACACACACACACACACACACACACACACACACACAATCAAGATGCTCTATCATGTGCTGTGTAAATATTATTCCCTCAATCGTCAACACTAATCTTTTCTGTTAACTTCAAGTAACTTCCTTTTTAACCCGAAGATTTCAAAGTACTTAGTAGCAAGTACATGATAAGCTCAAAGAACTGAGGATGAGCAGTGGACAACAGACTTAGTGTGGGAGCCGCAAGCAAACCCTTAGCAGCACGTGGAGTTAATTGAGTTTACTTCCTTTCAGTCAGAGAAATTTATTAATTAAAAGCATAACGTATCCATCCCATTAATACCTATGCACAGGGGACTGAGTAACACTAAACCATAATTCGATGTAGGCAACCAAAGGCAAGTCAGCCAAGCAAAAGGCACCTGGTCCAGCATGGGTGGGCTCTATGTGGGAGCCTGCTTAGTGAGCATCAAGGGTAGGGGAGCAGGCAGGAAGAAAAGAGAGTTAGGATCCCCTTTATACTAAACTACATCATCCTCAATGTTTCTGGTCCAATCTTTCATTATTAGATGAGAGAATATTATAGTCATTTGTAACCATAACAATTGATTTTAGATTAGTTTAAAACTGTATCTGATTGATTTTATGATATTGGGCCTTTAATGGATTATATGAAACAACAAGTGAATTTACTTTCATCATTTGTGGTTATTAGAATTACATTTCTGTCTTGAAGACAATATTCTAATTTGTTTGCTTTCAGGGGACTGTGACAGGTCTCTGTAGCTCCCAACAGTACTGAAAATGAAGTGGTGGATAAGTTGGAGACTTAATGGTTGTGAAGTCCTTAAAAAACAATCCTGTGTTCTTAATGGAGTAGCAGAGAATGGGAAACTAAAGAGGTCTCGCTTTCTCTGCATGCATCTCACTTTGAAGTAGGAATCGGGCTCAGACTGATTGAGCTAGGTCGGGGGTAAAGAACTTGCTGGGGTTTACAGATGAGAGCAAATGTTTAGCTGTAGAATTAAAAGCCAACGTATACTAAACTGTTACTGCAAATGGATGCCGGCCCTGATCAGAACTCAAAAAGCGGAATGTGACCCATTCAAAGTTGACACATGTCTCCTTGCCCCGGGCAGGCTCTGCACCAGGCAACGAAGCAAGAACTCATTAGTGCTATCACTCAAGATTCACTGCTTGGCACAGTTATGTTTGCTTAAAGAAGGAGGCAGATTTTAAAGATGGAAGATGCTTCCCATACAAAGCCCAGTGGTCCAGACCCTGGGGTTAGAGCAGAAAGGCGTGTTCGATGAAACTCTGGTGTTTCACATAGTACTAATAAAAATGAAAAGCAAAAGTTTCTAATTGAGAAATTCAGAGTTAATAAAGGCTAAGTATGCTTCTTTCTCACTAGACTTCTCTAAGCCTTCAATACTTTAATGTATACGGGATTTTCCTTAGTTATTGGGCCTTGGAGCTGTTTTAGAGACAGATGGTATCGACTATGGTTGCATCCTTGTGTTTCATGGGGGTGCTATTTGGTGAATGCAGAGACAGAATATTATAATCCCTGGTTTACAGACATGGAAGGTGAGGCTATGGAGATTACATTTTAGAAAGTGGTGGAGAACTGGGGTCCCCATCTTCGAAGCACCAACTCTTGGGTCAAAAGTTTGAAGCAAGCTTACAGTTCGTACCCTGCAAGTGCCTCCAACTTCAAATGTTTCTGAACAAACTTTACCCGTGCTCTCCTTCACCTCAGGCAGGACACACAGACACAAGTCAGCAGTACCTGATACAAAGGCATGCAGATGCTATCAATCCACTCCAGTTGCAACCGAGGCAGTTCATCTTTCCGGTTCCGGTCAAAGATAGCCTAGAACAAAGAAGCAGAAACCTTGCTTTTGTTCACTGGAGTATTTTACAGTCACTTTGTCCAGTAACGCTTCAGATTTTACCAACTGAATATTTCACAAACCGCAATCCTTATTACACATAGCTTCTTCTCCTTTATCTACGATAAGAAATAAAGTATTTTCACATCTTATGAGATTTGTAAGTGAATTTATTTGAACTTTATGGCGTTCAACTCCTTGGGGCCAAACTCTGTCTGCAGGTCCAGGTAATGGTTACTAAATCAAGTCACCAGGTCACTGGGAACTGAGTACAAGTCAAGGAGAAGGAGATACATCTCACTGCCACAAAAATAATGCAGGCTTTTCTTTTTGTAGCAAGAAGATGTCAGAGTTTGGAAAAGATCCTTAACAGCAATTTTCTTTCCTTTTTTCCCGTTTATTAAACATAAATTATTTTATGATGATTTTAAGGGTTGGGTGCTAGTTTGGCAATCACGTGCTGTCTAGTAAGGTTCTGTGGCTAGTAGGTTACTAGGTACTTGTCTTTGGATGGATGGGGGTGGCAGACATTCGTTCTTTCTTCATCCCAGTATTTATGTCTTCTGGTGCCTCTCTGCTTCCTATAATCCACACTAATTTGATCATGGGGCTCCCCACTAGTGAACTTATTTAGTCCTAATAGCCTCCAAAGGCCATGCCTCTCCCATCAGAGTGGGACTGAACTTCCATGCTCTCAATATTCACATTGGGGATTAAGTCTTAGCACGTGAAACCTCCAGACTCAGACCACACCCAAACCACAGCGGTCTGATTCGTTTTCTCTATAGTTCTTTTTCTACTCGAGTTATTTATTTGATTTCTCTGCTTCTGATGAATACTGTATAGAAACACTCTTTTAAAAATTCAAGAAATTTCAGTATACACACAGAACTATACCATTATCACCACACTTAATTTTAAAATCCATGTTAACAATAGCAGCTCTACCTTCTTGCAGACTTCCAGCCTTATGCAAGCAGTGATTTACCCCTATCTGTACAGGTTTGCCTGTTCTACACAGTTCATTCCCATGGAGTCATCCGTTCATGGTCTTTTAGGACGGGCTTCTCTCATGTAGCAGGATTTTAAAGGTATATCTAGGTAGCAAGTATCAACACTTCATTCACTCATTTTTTTGTCATATTATATTTCAATGCAGAGATTTATAACATTTTGTGTATTAATTCATCAGCTGATAGACATTTGAGTTGTTGACACTTTTTGGCTGCTATGAGTAATGCTGGTGTGAACAGTTGTGTGCAAGTTTTTGTACGGGTGTTTTTATTTCCTTTGGGGATAAATCTAGAAGTGAGTGGGTTATATGGTAACTCTATGTTGAACGTTTTATATTAAACTTTATTTTCTTACATTGATGATGATGCCGTGACATACATGTAGGGACCAGAGGACAACTCTTGGGAGTTGGTTCTCTCCTTTCACCGTGGAATCCAGGGATATAACTCAGGTTGCCAGGCTTGTACAGTGAGTGCTTTGCCTGCTGAACTTTCTCACCAGCCCTATGTCTAACTTTTTGAGGATTCCAGACTGGATTTTCAAAGTAGAGCACTAGTTCACATTCCTTCCCGCAACTCGTTATGTCCTGGCTTCTCTGAAGACTTACCAATGTTTGTATTAACTGTCTTTTTAATGATAGCCCTGTTAGCATGTGTGAAGTGGTACCTCACCATGACTGCAATTTGCATGTCTGTGATGGTTAAAGATTTTAGCAATCTTCTTGTGTGTCTACTGGCTATGAGTTTATTCATGAGTGCGTTCGTAAGTGACATGCTTATGTAGAGGCTTTTTTCCAATTTTTAACTGCATTGTCTCTTATTGTTATAGGAGTTATTCTAATGTTCTAACTACAAGGCCCATATCAGATGTACAACTTGTAAATAATTTCTTATTCTGTAGATCGTCTCTTTGTTTTCCTTGTAGTATCCTTTGGTGCAGACATACTTTATGTTTTGATAAAGTCCAGTTTATTTTTGGTGAAATACAAGCCAACATCTCTGGCCTTTTTATCTTTTGTCTCTTGTATTTCTAGTATCATATCTATTACACCATAGCTGAATCAAACTCAAAAAGATTTAGACCGCTAACTTCTTTGAAGAGTTTTATTGTCTTAGCTTTTAGACAGATCTAGCAGTTTTAGCTAGATCTATTCAATAATATGAGTTTACTTTTGGGTACGCTAAGAGGAAGGACCAGGGGTTGGAGAGATGGCTCAGTGGTTAAGAGGTCCTGAGTTCAATTCCTAGCAACCACATGGTGGCTCACAACCATCTATAATGAGATCTGGTGCCCTCTTCTGGCCTACAGGCATACATGCAGACAGAGCACTGTATACATAACTGACTTGATCTGTTTGTGGGGCCCCTGGCAATGGGACCAGGACCTATCCTGGGTACACGAACTGGCTTTTTAGAGCCCATTCCTTATGGTGGGATGCCTTACTCAGCCTTGATGAGGGGTGAGGGGCTTAGTCCTTCCCCAACTTGGTATGCCAGCCTGTGTTGACTACCCTCTATGAGGAGTAGGCTAGGGAGTGGGATGGGGAAAGGTTGGGGGGAGGATGAGGAAAAAGGAGGGAGGGGGAACAGTGATTGGTATATAAAATGAAAAAAATTAATAAAAAAAAGGAATAAGGGCCAGGACTTCAATTCTTTATACTTGTGAATAGTCACTTAGCCGTGGACTATTTGCTGAAAAGACCATTTTCCCCACCAAATTGTCTTGAAAGTAATGTTGAAATTGTAAGGGTTTATTTCTGGATTATCACTTCTTAATCAAGGTTTGATGAGGTGAGAGGAGCGGGGTGCTCCTCTGTCCTGTGTTTTCTTTCCTTCTGCAGTATTTTGCTTCTTACAACTGAGCACTCATGATGATTTACCCCGATATTTCCCCCCAGCTGACAAAGTCCTAGGGTCCCTGAAGACAGGGAAGATGGTGTCCCCTCACTTCTGGATACAGCGTTGAGCTTTCTGTTTGACACATGCTGGTGCTCAGGCCCATTGTATCAGTCAGCTCACTGCTTCTGACATGAACCCTCTGCCTGTGGCCCAGCTTCAGTTTCGTCTCAGAAAGTTACTGTGATGATCTCTGGCCAGTGGAACCCTAGGGGTACTTCTAAAACTCAAAGGATAGGAAAGCGAGCAGGTGTCAGCTGTTGGAGCATTACAGACATTTTTGAAGCTGGGTCAGTGGGGGAAAGTCCTACCTCAGAAGCCAGACTCTCCTGAGGAGATAGCTGCGTTAAGTAACCTTTTGTGAGGAGAGAGGAGCATTTACAGCTGTATATCCATCATGAAATTAATTTCATTTGTATCTTCAGAGAAGGCCTTAGCTGAGCCTATAATTTACCTTCCTCCTGTTCATTTAATTAAATGACCTGTGCTGCTGCATTGTAAACTCTTCAAAAACAGTTTTTAGAGGGGATAAAAGCTTTTATTTTAATGTAGATATCACAGGGAGAAATTTGGGTTACAGGTTTTACAAATGAACTCTACGTATCCTAAACTAATACTTTTCAAAGCCAAACTTGGTATGAGCACCCGAAAGAATAAAGGGTGTTTTGATTCCCATCTAAACACACACTGCTTTGAAGTCGAAGATGGCTGGTGGGTGTTTCAAGCTGTGTGGTCCTCTGGATTTACAGGAAATCGACTCACAGAAGAGTCAACCTCAGAAAGGCTGCCGGCTGTGATGTCAACCCAGAAAAACTGTTCGAGGTAGGAAAGGGTCCTGCTGCCCTCTCTGGTGTTTGACTATCAATCAGCAAAGTGGGCTGTGTGGAAATGCAAAGATCTTGCCAATACCTCCAAAGACTCGGTGGATTGGCATCCTCAAAAGGAGACATTGACAACGGACACACACTTTGTGCTTCATTAAGCCTACTGTGCGCTGCACTGCCAGGCTTTATGATACTTTGCCCACTCCAAGAGTGACCAGGGAGGATGTTTTAGCTGCTCACTAGCAATGAAGAGGCTGGCCCTTCCCTGAGGATGGTGACCAAGGCTGCTATATCTAGAAGGCAGGAAAAACATCACCAGCTTATCATCAGCCTTCTCAAATAAGGATTGTATGAGGCGATCCAACATGAATAGCATGCCAACCACCCCAGAACCTGGATTCCCCACGTTTTGGTTTGAAAACAAGACAAAACAAAAAAACAAAAAAAATGGTTTGAAATGATTTGCTTTGGGGAGTTTGCAAGTTTGGAACTGAAAAATAAGACCCAGCTAGCTCCTTGAGGCTGGACAGCTTGACTTTTAATTCTCTGCTGTTATTTATGTTCTAAAGTGGGCATTCATGAAATGCTAGCATGTCCCGCTGTGGGTGCTTGGGAAATGCTGGTTAAGTAGCTCAGCAGTCTCAACGAGAACCTTCGGAGCACGGTGGTTAGCATTCTTGCTGAGTTAAAGCTTCAAGCTTTCAGGAGTTCTCCAAACCCCCTCCTCAGCCTTTCCCACTTCAAGCTGTGGTTTGGAGTTACTGTGGTAGCAAAAGGGAGCTCACCGAGGGAGTGAGTTTGAGTTCGGACCTCTCCCGATCTCCTTGTTCAAAGAACTCGCTGGTTACAAGTTCAGCCACCTGAAACACAGAAGCGTTTTAAATTATTTGTCGTGTTGTACACCACGAGACTCAGAAGCTATTTCTGGCTTATGTGCATGGAAATTATCTTAATGTGAAGAGCACGGTCTCAGGCTGCCTGAGTCTGGTACCAAAAGCACCAGTTTATGGTAGGCCCCAGTTGTTACTCCTCGGCTCGCACTGGTGTGTAAGGACCACATGCTAACTGATTGCACCCCTTCAGCTCCGTTATACCCATAATGCAGTGGCTGCTCCATGCCCACTCACAGGCACCTGCATGTCCCCTGCCTTCACCCATGAGCATGGGTGATCCACAGTCACATTAAAAAGGCTTTTTTTCTAGTCCCTCGGTTTGTGGTTCTCAGGATCGTTGCGGAAGAGAGTTGATAGAACAAACGCCAAGCGGGAATTTCTAAGGACACTAAGGTGTGCATTGAGTGAGTCTCTGAATGCACTGACAGGGATTGTATAGTACATTGGAAGACCTGAAGGGAAAGTTCCAGACAGTGGACAGCAAGAAAGCCTGGCTCCCCAAACTGCTTTTTCTCCATTTTAATGCTCTTACAAAAGAGGAGAATCTTATGCCCCATAAAAGTGAGATGGTTTAATTTGGTCAGGTGCATGGAAACAAGATAATTTTTCTAAATCAGATCTGGTGTCACAGGTCTGTAATCATAGCTACTCAGGATTCTGAGGCAAAGTCTGTCTGGTTATAGTGAGTTCAAAGATGCCCCGTGGAACTTAGTGAGAACATGTCTTAAATAGCAAAAAGAGCCCTGGGGATATAGCTCGGTGATAGAGTGCACGCTTAATGTGCATAAGTTTCCAGTGCTACAAAAAAAAAGATAGTTTATTTATATGTACCTGAAGAGATGGATAATAAAATGTAAAGATAATATCAAACTGATATATGTACATATATAATACACACAGTAAAGATGAGAGCAGCAATATTAAAAGACTCAAATATCCAGTGAGGTCAAACTTATAACATTTCTGGTAAGAAGTGTGGGTCCCATTCAAGAATTCAGCTGCATGGAAGTAGTAGGAAGTGACTCAGAAATCTGCCTCCCGTGTCCCCCACACTGCAGGTTCTGGACCTGGGTTCTCCCCTCTCCAGCCTCAGCCACTACCTTTGATTTCCATACTCTAGACTCTTTTCCCCCCTGACCTGGCTTTTAAAGAAGAAACAGTCTCCTCTCATCTCATTAACCAGCCTCCAGGACCTGCCCTCCCTCAGCTGCCTCTGAAGTTGTGTCTTTTGCTTTCACGTAAATGCACACAAGGCACCCAGGCAGGAACCCTGTGTTCTCCTCGGAAAGCAAAGACACTAATGGGAACTCTTGGTCTTCCTCGTCTAGAGCAGCCCTGCCCACCCCGCTCTGTGCTCCTCACAGTTTAACCTGGACCCCTGGCTTATTTGTACTTAAAAACCCCATCAGGATCGTCAAGTGGCTCCTGATTGGATTTTTCATTAGTGAAGGAAGCTGAGATGCTAATCAGGATGTGGGGAGCGGGAGGGGCCGCTGAGGAAACCCACACACTTCAAGTCATGTTCCTGGGGAAAGATGAGCAGAAAAACCCCAGCTAAGGTGCATTCTGAAAAGGATTTTTTAAAATAAAATGGACATCGAGGAAGTTAGCACGCATTTACATAACCTCTGAACGACTGGCACCTGTAATCCCAGCACTTGAGGAGCTGAGGCAGGAGGATTGTCCTGACTTCAAGGTCAGCCTGAACTATAAGATTCTATCTAAACATGTTTTCAAGGGCTTAGTGATTAAGAGAGACTGTTCTTCCAGAGGACAGAAGTTCAAATCCCAGCACCCACACGGTGGCTGACCACTCCCTGTAGCTCCAGTTCAAGGGGATCCAAAGCCCTCTCTGGCCTCTGGGCACCATGCACTCACCTGTAGGAGGAACACTCACACATATGAAATAAAATTAATCAAATTAATCTTAATTAAGATAAAACTATATATGTAACATATTAATATAAATATATGCATAGATGCATATATTTACATTTTAATTTTAAGTGTGTGCATGTGTGTAATCATGTTTACATGTGTTGGCACATGTGCATGTGAGGATGTATGTGCTCATGTGTGAAAGTACACATAGAGGCCAGAAGTGGCCTCCTGCTTCTGCGAGGTCTTTCTCTAAGTCTACCTTCCCACATGATGGGCAGAGGTGTTGGAAGGTGTTAGTCAAATACACAAGTCCTTTATGTGACCTTTGGTGACTTCCACTGTGTCACACTGAAATTGACAACGGCTCAAATGGAGGAGAACTGTCCAGTCTGCACCAGACTGCGGTGTGAGAAGAAACAATCTCCTGTTTGTGTCAAGGAGCTGAAATTCAGAATGTATTTGTTATTGTGGCAAAGCCTAGCTTAATCCTGACATAGGAAAGAATTGGTATTAAAGCAAGGTGCTGATGGTTAAAAAGGGCAGGGGGATATATATATATATATATATATATATATATATATATATATATATATAATCTAGAGAGAGAGAGAGAGAGAGAGAGAGAGAGAGATTAAAACATATATCAGCTTGGAGGCCAGGTATCAGACAGACAGGAGGCTGTACAGATGTCAGTCTCTTCTCTTATGCAAATTTGTGCAGTTATCACTGAAAGAGAGTAAGCACTATTCCTAAGGAATGTCTAATTTTGGGAGAAGTGATTGGAAAATAAAATGCTAACAGCATACAATAGTGTTCCCCCAGGCATTCTAGAGATGAGCTCAGAAAGGATTAGTAGGTTTATAATGAGGGATGAAAGGGAACAGAAAAATCCAGGCTTGTGGGGATGGAGATGAAGCTGCTTCTTAATTCCAAACTAGAAATATTAAAATTAAGGTATGCTTTAGGTGAAAAATATTAAGACTCAGCCTTGAAATAAGGACCTAATTAATGGTATGGCCAGTATACTTATGAATAAAATATCTGGAAGAATTAGGTGACTTTCAGCAAATTCTTTTTAAAAATAAATTTAAATGATTTTTTTAAAAATTGTGTGTGTGGTGTGTGTGTGTGTGTGTGTGTGTGTGTGTGTGTGTGCGCGCGCGTGTGTGCGCGTGCGCGCGCGCTTGTCACAATGCCTGTGGAGCTCAGAGGACAGCTTGCAGGAGTTGGTTCTCTCTTTGCACCTTCCTTACGGGTCTGGGGAATGGAACTCAGGTTGTCAGATCTTGCCATCAGTCATCCTTACCTGCTGAGCCATCTGACCCAGCACATTTTTCCAAACAGACAAAATGGCTCAGAAAGGAATTTAACTACATAGTTCTCTCATGAAAGCTGTGAAACCTGGGGTCCTCAAATGAGGACACAAGAGAGAAACATTTCCTATATTTGTCTATTCCTGAATGCCAGAAAGCAAAAACAATCTAAGATGTTCATCTAGAGAAGAACCACGGTATTTTTTTTTGTTGTTGTTGAATGCTTATGAGCACTTTTGTGCTTAAGAAACCACAAGTCTGTGACTACACGAAACCAGCTTGTAACCTTCTTCAGGTGGGAAGTAGGCTGAGGCAGCTGCCTAACCTCCAAATCACAGGAGTCAGTGGGAAAAGAATCATTTTCCTAGGGAACTAAAAAGCTGTGGAAAGAAAGCAAGCCGTGAGTGGGGAAGCCTCCCACAGGGAGCAGGGCTCACTGCTGGTGGAGACTTCATGGTGAATGCCTGGAGGGCTTGGGACCTCCATGGACCATTGGCTGTGAATGTCCTTTATCTCTTCCCTTGCTGACTGGGAGTGCTGTGCTGGTGTTCTGTGTGTGGAGGTGGCTGTCTGATGCTGTATTTGGGCATGTGCAGGTCCTTAAGTTATACCCACACCTGTGGTAGGGAAGGTACATCATCTGGAGATTCTAGACTGTGAACCTGATGCTCTGGCTGATGGCCCCCCTGATTTACCTTCCCTAGGGAGAGAATGGGTATGCCTTATAAGAACAGTGAATGACATTTCTGGTGAATTTAAGGGCAAACCGTGCTAGATACATTCTCACAAACTGGTTCTGACTTTCTGCTTGCTGGGCATAGACATGGATTGTACTTCTTGGTGGAATAGGGTCATGTGACAAGTCTGGACCAGTGGATTATTGAAGGTATTTAATTTCTACTGTCCGGCCATCAGCTCAACCCAGAATGAGAGCGGAGGTGCTGAATGCTATGAGTGAGACCTCCCGAAAAACTGTCAACTCCTTTAAACATGAGATTGTTGTTGTTGTAACTTCATGTCAGCTTCTTGGACATGAGCTTTGCAAGTGACACTGTCATGTCACAGGGTCAAAAGGTTAGACCTGTTTAAACCATGGTGTTTAAAAATGCAAATGGTTCCAGTCTGTGGGAAAAAACTTGGCCCTTTATGAATGAGGGTGGTCTCTAATCTGCTGGGATCTATTTTAAGTTTTTTAGTTTAAAAGTTTTTTCCTCAGAAATCTGCGCCATCTCAGCAAAATCAAGGCAGTGCAGAACCTTTCCCCTGCCACTGAGGCGTTCTCCAGTCCCACAAATGGCCTCGGCAGCCCCACGGGCTTCCTTCTCTTCTTGCATTCCTGTCCATGTTTCCTGGAGGTCTTAAGTCTTGCAAGTCTGTGTCTTGTTCATTCTTTAGAACCCAAGGAATCCTGGATCACGCTCAACCCCCTCGTCTCTCCACCACCAAAACAAGTTCTGAATCCAAACACAAAGGTTACATCTAGTGTGAGCTTGTACATTTTGGCTAGTTTTTTTTTTTTTTTCAAATTTCTGGCTTAGGAACTGTCGCCTTCCCAGGGTGAAGGTCACCAATGACTGTTTCTGCTGAAGTAGCTGATTGGTGATGGACTTCTGGTCTGAATAGTTATTGTGTTAGACGTGACGGCAGTGATCCTCAAGTAGCCCAGGAGGAGAAGAGCAAGTCTATGTTTATTTCACCAGCTGCGATCTACAGAAGACCTTGGGCCACTTGTCCTTTCTAAGCCCATCCTTCCCATTTGTGAAATGCAGGCAATAACCAAGTTAATTTCCTAAAACTCCAAAACATCACTCCAAACTCTGTGGCTAAGATAACAGGAAGTTATTCTCGCATAGTTCTTGGGGCCCATGGTTCTACATCAGGGTGATGGGCAGAAGCCCAGGGGTTGGTGGTGTGCTCCTTTGAAGTCTCCATCTGTTTTCAGTGTTTGGTAGCGGCCAGCACTTCTTGCGGTGTAGACATTATCATTTCAGTGCATGCCTGACTTTCACATCACCTTCCCTTCTGAATACCGAGCTCTCTCACTAGGACATTTATGACTGGAGTTGGGACCTAACTAGATAGTCCAGGCTCTTCTCCCTCAGCAAATCCTTACTGACATCTACTCTCGCATGTAGAAAACTGTCCTGTTCTAATCAGGTAATGGTTAATGGCTTCTGGGATCATGATGTGATATCTCTGTGTTGTGGTTACTCAGTTTATGCGCTGACTACCTACCATACATTAAGTGAGACATCATGTACAAACCAGCCATTTATTAATACACGAATATACCTTATTTTCCCCAAAACCTCATCTTAGGGTCCCATAGTCTCTACAATAGGTGTCTCAGGAAGCTTAGTTGTTGCTAGCTAGTCCTGCACTCAGGAGGCTGAGGCAGGACCACCACCTGAGCCAAAAAATTTGAGAGCAGAGTAGAGACTATACAGTTATCCTATCTCAAGAAAAAAGTAAAATAAAATCAAGACCTAAAGAGCTATTAACCCCTCAAAGATCTTGGTAATCAAGTAATTAGGGAACTACTTCATTCAAAACTACTATTGTTTAAAAATAATGCTTGGGTGCATTGAGGAACTGTAAAATAACTATTAGTCTTGATAAAAAGTAAATGGGATACAGCACACTTTGGCTATAGAGCCCTCTGATACTTAAATAGTACTTGAAAGCAAAATGGAATTTCACTTTTCCTGTTTTCTTTTTCATGCGTGATTAAACAGGATCTTGTGCTAAAACATGATCACTTATTCAAAATCAGTATTGTGACTTTTGCCTTAAGGACGGTCAAAGCGTTATTCAGATTTAGCACATCACAAACATCTTGCAGCCAGAAACAGCCTTGTTCATGGAAGCACAGGAAGAAAGGCTGTGGGGTAAGATGGCGGCCGACTTAGCGGGCTGCCGCTCCGTGCCAGGCCGGTACCTATGCAAAGACTCTGTTCTCAGTGCTCAGCACCCCCACCCCCCTCAGTCCCTCCTCTGCTGAGCTCTGTCATTAATCACCACTTGCCTGTCTGGAGATCTCCCACGGTTTGGTCACGGCTCCAAGGTCACAGGCTGTCATTAACATCGATCTGAAAAACAGAACCGAGCAGCCTGAATAATCCTCTGCCGCATTCCTAAACAAACTCACCCTAGATCCATAAATAAATAAAATGGAACCGGGGTCAGCCCACATCTTCTTCCCTCAACAAGGGACCACGCTGTTGAAAGCCGCCCTGTTCTGCCTCTACCAGGCGATGCAGCCACCACTGTCTGGAAGACAAAGGCCCCTCACATCCTCCCTGTCACCCTTTTGTTTAGTCTGCGGCAAATCCAGGAAAGCAGGACGGTCGTCTCTCTACACCTGAGTCAAGCAGGCGCTGTTAAAATAGTATGCAATGAGGACACACACACACACACACACACACACACACACACACACACACCACTTAACTAGGAGAAAGGCAATCAGTATATAACACGATGTGGCCGATGAATATGCTTACTGACTCAGCACTGTTGACAGGACAGAAATCCACACCAAAGAGATGAGATGCACGATGTGTAGGGAGTTCTTGTATGTTCGCAGCTCCACAGAGTCAAGATTTATCAGAGGAAGCCACACTGTGTCACCTGGGTTACTACCTGGTGGTCACCATGTTCTATTCACATTCTCAAAACAAAAGAAAACAAACAAACAAACAAACAAAACCAAACACCCATACCCAGCTAAGGCTCTCCTTAATCTTGCATACATAAAACACAGGCACAACATGAATCAGGGTTTCCAGGGGGCAGATTTAACTAGGATTCACACTGAACCATGGAAACACCGGAAATAACTCCAATCATCAATACGGTGGGAGGGTGAAGATTAAGGTACAGCTTTCGTGTCCAGTCTGCGGTGTTTCAGCTAACACTCGAAGTGCACCATGAAGAGTAAATAGCACAGGATGCAGCCAGGAGGTGCCCTGACCGTCTGCTCTTGGAAGAAAGGGCGTGTTGTGAAAGGTCAGAGGGCCGTCCTGCTGTCAGCTGGAGTTTAAAACCCTGCTGGATCTCAACGTTTTGGAAAGGTATCTGCTGCCCAGATGGCAGAGCAGGATTGGAGTGGGCAGAGTCCCAGCTAACAATGGGTCGTTCACGGTGAGCCAGGCAGCACAAGCATCGGCCACCCCCTTGGATGAGATCTGTATCCAAACACCCCTATGCTAAACTCTTGCAAAGGAGTCTATTGTTGGGCTCTGGTCCTCTGTAGTGAGCATCTGGCAATACTTGCTTTTCACTGGCTTTTGTACTGAGTGCTTTCCTAAATAAAGGACTAGCCGCTGGCTAACAGAACCTGCACTGTGGCCTCAGAGGTAGACCCTATTATTCTTATTTACAGACAAAAGCGTGGAGAGATGAAGTAACTGTCTCAAGGTGAATAAAGGAGTCGGGATTCCGTGTTTATCCCAAAGCTACCAGACTGCTCAGCATACTCTAAAGGTTCTCACTTCAGATTCTGTGAGACAGGAGGGAGCCTGCCTGTGGGTAACATACAGTGGTGTCTCCTGCACAGGAAATAATCTCCGTGAGATTGCCCACTTGGACGTACTTGGGATAATTCCTTAGGTTCTATTCAGTTGATGTACAGAGAAAAAGCGTGACTAAACACCCAATAGTGGAGAATCCACACAAACGCACGCTTTTTCTTACCGAAACACGTCACGGTGGCTTTTGATGTTCCAATCGTAGTCTCCTTTACTGACAAGCTCGAAGAATTCAGTTCTCCTCCTGCAGGAAAATCAAATGAAGAAAGGGGAGAAAACGCTGGAATGAAATTTGTCAGTCTATGGAGTGCCATAAACACATTTGTGGGGAAAATATAAGACCACCTGAACTCAGTAACTTAATATTTGAAATCATGAGGCTAAAGTACTATAAAAATAAATCACTTGAAAATGTTGAGACATCAAGAGAAAGCTGCAATCATTTCTAAGTGTATTTACAACAAAGGACCCTACAGATCCATAAAACAGAAAACAATGTGGTCAGGACTGTGTTGTGAAGCCCTCACTAATCCGAAAGTCAGAAGGGGGAGGCAAGGACAGACGAAAAGCAGGGGCAGTTCCAGAACGTTCTTTGTTCAGTCAGCATGGGGGACTCAAGACAAGATCAACTTTCTGGCAGTAAATTCAAGGTAAAGATTTGTTTTCTAGCTCAGAAAAATAACAAATTTACCATCTCAGTGCTCAAATTCATAGGGTACAGGGTCAGGAAGCAGCCACGTGTAAACTGTAGTTCATTTGTCTACTTGCTTGTGCACCTATAGGAAGTTACTAAAACCTTCTGAGCCTCAATTCCCCAAGGCACAATTTGACTATTTCATTTGCTGACACACTGACTTACTGGGGGGATTAAACGAGGTGACTGGCGTATATTAGCAAGTAGCAAAATGCATAAACATTTTAAGTGTCTTACACACACACACACACACACACACACACACACACACACACACACACACCATGCCTATGCCTCTACATCTCCAGATGGATGGAAAGGATGAAGGAGGTACATCTTAAAGTTATGAAATGCAGGGTAAGTCATTCCTGGTTTTGAAACTTTCACAACTTGTCATTTTTGTCACGACGAGGAGAGAGAAAAAAGGGTATGGACATCATGAGCATTTTAAGAATCATTTCCCAAGTTTTCACCCTCTTGGCATTTACTAATCAGAGTACTTTAAAGATCGTGACCAGTCTCTTTTCAAAGCCATCCCACTCCACACCGATCTTAATGTTGCTCCCTGGTTCGAGCGAAGCTGGCCACCACACAGTTCTCTTGGCCACAACAGCTGTGTAAGATCAGCCCTTTGAACATCCTGAGAGACGAGGAGGGAAAAAAGCTTGCTTAAACTTATTTAGCTATAGAATCCCATAGAGTGCTGACGTTTTAAAGAACACACACTGGAAAACACCACCAGGGTGCACCAACCACGCTGGCCACCAGAGCAGGGTCTTAGAAATAACCCATGGAAGTCTGAGTGATGAAGACAAGATGCTGAGAACCAGCTCCCCTGGGTCTGGCCTGGGATGCTCAGAGAAGTTGACCAAGTTTGGCTTCCTTGTCCACTGGTGAGAGTGAGGAGTGGATTTACCTGAAAGGGAGCCAGCTGGGAAGACAATATGTAGAAAACTTTCCTGTTCTACACAACAGAGCTTCTGGATCTCTCTCTTCAAGTGGATACAGG
The DNA here is from genome assembly GCF_007827085.1 of Peromyscus californicus insignis. Lineage (NCBI taxonomy): Eukaryota > Metazoa > Chordata > Mammalia > Rodentia > Cricetidae > Peromyscus > Peromyscus californicus. Next base: position 53,424,327 of record NW_026294595.1, read on the forward strand.
ACAAGGTTACACTACAGACTGGGACAGACCCTAAGACACTCCCATAGCAGTGATCAGAGATGGTACTGCAGAAAGAAGAACCAGGCATCTCCCTTCCTCTTGGGCTGGGCAGTTACTGCAGTCCTTACTCTGCATAACTCACCATCGTTTCCATTTGACTTGTTTCCTTCCAAAACAGAAAAGGAGGTGGATGAGTGCAAAGGTCCCAGGTTTAGAATCACCTTGACCCGGACTGTGACTCGCTAATGTGGTTCCTGTGACTCTCGTTAATGCTGACTATGACTTGCTACCTGTGACTCCACATTGCTCAGACTCAGAGTCCGGCTTTCTGGGGAAGGATTTGAGGTAAGGTATGCTAAATGTTCGGGACTGATGGATCCCTACTATCTTGTTGTCATGGTGAAAATAAAAATGGCACGAACAGTTTATTGCCAACAGCAGTACATAGGGGAGCGATGGGCCAACGTACAGACTGAAGCATTTATCCAGTGCTTTCCTATCGCAGAATACAAATTAGTCTTCTTTCTAATTTTCTGGAGCAGAAAGTTGAGTCCAACAGGCATTTATGAAGTATTTACTCACTTTTATCCTAAGGATTTACTCAGCCTTATGGACATAAGGCAAGTGCTAGTTTTTAAATGTTTTGAAGTTACCTGGGACAATCAATAAAGAAATAGGTAATTCCTCTTTAAATGTGGTACTGTGGTGATACCAATAATCTTGAGACTAGAGTGAGGTGAGAGAGGCATTCCACAACATTTAAATGGGTGTCGGAAAAGCTCAGTCATGGGAGTGGGTGGAGAGAGGGCTCAAACAGCATTTGCAGAGGATCCACCTTAGGTGGCTCACAACGATCTGTAACCCCAGCTCCAGGGGATCCAATACCCTTTTCTGGAATCTGTGGGCATTCAAAATTATGTGCATAAGTGTATGCATGTGTGAGAGTGCACACACACACACTCACATATACACAAATTTAAAAATAAAGTAAATCTTTTTCAACAAAGCTCAAATAAAAATAAATACTGTTTTAATACAGTATTTTTAATACTATATTAATTTTATTAATAATATTTAATACTATAATAATATTATAAAAATAAAAATAAATTAAAAAACCATGGCAAATAAAATAACAAAATTCTAAAAGATAAGCTTTGTGCAGCTCGTGACATGACATTAGTCTCACCATAGTCCCACCCTCAATGCAGATGACACTTGTTGGGCCCTTCGTGGGTTCCTGTGGGACTTACTTCACTTACTGTCCACATGGTTGACCTTGGAAAAAGTTACCTCACTGAACTTCATTTTTCTGTTCCAAAAAGAGTAAGTAGAGTGAGCACTAGTGCAGTGGGTAGCCATTCCAGCTTTGACCTGGAAGTTCCAACCCCCGTTGAGGCTTCGGTAACGGTCATGCCTTCAAGGCGGGGCTGAGAGAGGATGCTGAAGACCCGAGATCCGTGTGATTGTGTGTTTGTGGGTGGGTTTCATAAACTTGTTTGTGCAGAACACTCAGCAGAGTGCTGGTCAAAAGCCGATGCCTCCGAAGGACAGGATACGGCTCTAGCGCTCATAAGCACCTAACTAGCTCCCACAGCTGTGTGTCAGCTGGGACATAGAAGTCAAGATTGAAACAACAGCTGGCCCGAGAGCACAGAGAGAGGCACTCAGCTTGGAGGAGCATGGAGGATCATGGGAGATTTTCTGGAAGAGCGATGTAGTGGGTAGCCATTTCAGCTTTGATCTGGAAGTTCCAACCCCCATTGAGACTTCGGCAACTGTCACGCCTACAAGGCGGGGCCAAGGGAGGCACCTGGAGACCCGAGATCTGGATGGGCCTCTCGGTTCCGGGACTCTGGATGGTGGAGGTGGGCCAAGCAGAGCTCCAGAGAACACCGCTGGACTGCGATACACCTTCCCCAGACCCCGTGACCTACCTATCCCTTAATTTGTAAGTTACGCCATTAAATAAATCTCCTTTTAACTACGTGGAGTGGCCTTAATAATTTCACCAATATCGCTTGTCAGTCATCTTCTGGGCCATCATACTCACATGGGGTTCCATTTCAATCTATGAGTTATTTCAAGAAATCACCAGAATGCAAGCTCCTTGAGAACAGAGACCTGGCCAGTTATTCTTTCCTCCTCTGTTGTTTCTAGTGTCTGCCACAGTGCCTCACATATAGTAAGAGCTAAATGAATATATGTTACATTGGCAAAGAAATGATAAAATATCTCAGAAATCCATTTACATTTTGCAATAGTTTTTCATTCTTTGGTTTTATCCAGATGCTAGTCACTGTTCTAGGGCATCATGGCCACCCTTTAGAGCTTTAAAAGCAATTTAAGATTTATTCAGGAAGAGCCCAGTTCCTTTAGACTAGACTCTAACGAGCCTCCCAAGGTTACACAGCAAGTTCAAGGTCACCTTGGGCATCTTATGGAGGACCTTTCTAAAAAATGCAAAGGAGAAAAGGGCTTGGGATACGGCTCACTGGTAGGAGTTGCCTAGCACATGCAAAGCTCTGGGTTCTGTCTCCAGTACTATGGGGGGGGGGGGGAGTTCTGTGGAAGGGATGTATTATCTTTGATTCAGAGTGGAGCTGTATTGTGTAAATGGCTAAGTCACTGCAAAAAAAAAATCTCCTTTTAATTTATTTTTTTATTGTTTGAGAATTTCATAGACGCATAATGTGCTTTGACAAAATCCATCCCCACATCCCCCTTCAATTCATCCCCTTCATCCCCCTCTAGCCCTGTCACCACTTTTCAAATCCTCTTTTCAAAACACCAACCTCTGGCCAGCAGGATGGCTCATCAGTTCATGAAACTTGCTGCCTGGCCTGGCAAACTGACTTGGATCCCCGGAACCCACATGGTGGAAGGAGAAAACCAACACTTGCAAGTTGTCCTCTGACCTTCAGGGCATGCCATGCCACCTGTACCCTCCACATCCACTTAAATATGTAAATGTCAACAGCCCCAGACCTCTGATGTGCAGTTGAGTAGCATCATCCGAACAAATTCTCCAATGATGAAAATGTTAATAGCTGGAGTTTCGAGTGAGAAATTCTTAAAATCACTGAAATCAAACTCAGTCATGGGTTTAAAATGGCATTAACAGAGCTAGTTTCCATCATGTTGGGAAGGAAAGGAACATTTGCTATCCCAAAGGTTGGTAGATAGAAGAGGGAGATGAGGGATCCTTTTATAAGACATGAAAATGTAGCATATTAATTGTTTCCTCCATGGTTAAAGTGAGGCTATTTCTTGATAGACTATATTTCCTCTGTCCCCCTAAGCTTTGGCTATGATCTCTAAAGATAAAAGAAACTACTCCTGCAGATGATAATTTTAGCAAGTTAACCTTGAGAAGTTGAGGGCTAGCCTCGGCTGGATGATCGAGCATATGTCTTTATGCACAAGGCCCTAGGTTGGAGACCCTTGGCTTGGTTTTCAGCACCACAAACACACCACAACAGAACAAAACAAAACGCCAAAGTCCCATCGTTGGCAGAGCCATACACAGCATATAACAGATAATGAACTCTCTACCTGTAAGATGTCTACCTCCTAAGTTTTGTAAAAACTGTCTTCACTTGCCTCCTTACAAGTTTTTTTTATAAGTGACACAAAATACTGCATATTTTAAGACATCATATAATAATATGAATAATGCGTATGCATTTTTTGGCCACTTGCTTTTCAATATTGAACGCTGAGTGAAAATGTATCTTGTTAGATACAATTCTAGGCTATGCCACCTCATTGGTTATGGTATTACAAGGTATATCATTGTTATCTGTTATGTGCACATCCCCTGTTGATGATTAGTTCCAATATTTTTGCTAATATATATGATGCTCCTATGAATAACATGCATCCATCTTGTGAATTTTTTAATTCTGTGCATTTGCCTGTATCTGTTTGCTTGTGTATGTAAAATTGCCGAGTCACAGAATGACTTTTATTTGTGGTTTTTTCTTTTTAATTTTTTTGTTTTTGTTTTTTGAGATAGAGTCTTAAGAGCCTAACTCAACATACAGCTGAGGATGACCCTGAACTTTCAGTCCTCTGTCTCTGTCTTCCTGTGCTGGGATTACAGATGTGCACCACAGTTGGCTGTGTTTGAGTTTTCATTATAGTTATTGACCATGAGAGCGTTTTTGAAAATTTGAGAGAAATCTGCTATAATTCTTTCATTTTTCAGTTGAGGGAATTCAAGAAGGAAAGTGAAGTTATTTTCCCCCAAAGTCCTAGGTAGTTATGCACGAATCTAAATAGTTCTAAGTTCTCAGTCTCCCATCTCCAATGTCTAGGGAAGTCTCTATAAATGGTGTGTAGCAAAGTCTCTTGGGACCAGGTAGCCCTTTGTGTTGTGAGTTTACGCTCAGTCTCGGCTGCCAAGCTTCTTGAAGATGAGATCATAGGCTGCTATGCCTAGACAGTACCAATCCTGACAGAAGTTTCTATCACCAACGGGATTGAGGATGGAGACTCCAAAGGGGCTGCAGTTATCCTATGTCAGGTGGTTCACAGCTGCAGGGGCTGTGTTTCTGCCCTCTCTCTTTGTGACAACCATAACAAAGCAGCATGGGAAATTCATGGTGCATTTGGGGGATGAGTTTAATTTCCCCACATAGCTGGTCCCTTCAGCATCTACAGGCATCTGTGCATATAGAGGACACAGTCAATGGCATGTAGGAAATGGCTTGAGAGAGGAGCATTTCTAGGAACAAGAGACTTGTTAAAATGAATATTTAAAAATCCACAAAACTAAATAATACCCTTGGATCGAGACTTCTTTGTCACGGGGAACTATGTCATTAACTTTCAGGCAGATTGTTGAGAACCTTGGCTTTCAAGGATGAGCCAAGTGCCCTAGCCAGTGAAAAGCAACTTACTGGAAAATCTCATTTATAATCAGATATGTTTTTATTAGGCTTTTATTCTGCTCTACTGACATATGGGCCACTCAGAAAAATAGCAGTCTTTAAAAAAGCGTCATTTGAATAGAACTACTAAATTTACCCCCAAGAATAATCCCAAAGATTGGCTATCTAGCATCCATCACTGCACTGAGACCCTTCCTGGTTTGTGGAATATCCTCAAGGAATCTTTTATTTACAAAATGAGAAATCATCATTTCTGTGTGCATTTTAATCAGGATTTTTTTGTAAATTTACATATTTACAAAATATAGAATATGTACGTGTATAATATCATACACACATATCATATTCAGTTAATGCCTTTGAATCTTCTGAAAGTCCATGAGTGTTAGGAAGTCCTGTTGTTTCAGTAACAGGCGTAATTATGTGTTCCCTACAGTGTCAACTCCAGAGTCACCAGGTCGGGTCATGAGCGGGTGGGGAGGGTGTGTAGATGGATGTCAGGATGAGATCTGTCCTTGCAGTGTTCTCGCAGGAAAAGCACATGTGTACAACTCATTTCAACTGCAGGTCCTTGGGCTGGTGTGATGGCTCCGTGGTTAAGAGCACTTGCTGCTCAATCAGATGACATTACCCACATAATAAGCTAGGTGTCCCATAGATGCCTGTAACTCCAGCTCCAAGAGACAAGGCATTGTGGCCTCTGCCCAAACACACAGTAACTGCACACATATTTGCTTATACACACACAGCATACACACACCATGCACATATCATTTGATCAATTAATCAACCAACCATTACATTTTAAATAAAATAAATCTCTTAAAATGTGGACCCTGAAAAGATTTCTGGACTTTGGTAGAAAAGTCTTAAAAAGGGGACTAGAAAAGCGACAATTTTAATGGTTATAAATAAAGAAAAAAGCTGCTTATTTTATTGTTTTATTTTTGAGTCAGGGGTCTCACTATGCAGCCCACACTGGCCTCAAATTTGAGATTTCCCTGCTCTAGCCTCCTAGGGTTATAGGTGTGTACCACCACACCTCTGGTATATTTAATTCTTAAGTCAATTTTCTCTTTGGTTTAAACTAGCATTGGCCTGGACAAAATTCCGAATGAGATCACAGGTTTGATACTGTGGAGTTGTTGATACTGTGAGTAAAATCAGCAAACTACCACAAGTCAAAAGACCATCATTATTCTAAGAGTTGAAAACATCGGAGGATGAGGTAACACAAGATAACAGTTCGATCAAGTCACAATCAAAGGCAAAGTGGTACACCGATGGAGCTCGTTCCAGTCACTCTCTGCGGTGACTCCAGCTGGAGCTCTGCATGAGGCTGTGTTCCTGTTCCTCTCTTCCCCACGGGGATCTGGACCCCTAAGGGTAAGACCCACATTTTATCTACTTACATATTCTCAATGAGTAGCCCACTGCCTGGATAAAGAAAGCATCAGGGTTGGAACTTCCTGATTTCTGTTCCATCATCCTGTCACCGGAAAGGGGATATGTATGTGAGTTGTCTAAAGACACTTTGAAATATATCAGGAACTACTAAAATCTTTGGCTATCAACCTACCACAGACCTTCTGCCCTAACATTAGAAGAGTTTTCTTGGGATAACTCATCAGGCTCTGTCAAAAATACAAGAATGTTTGAGAGGTAGTGATGGGTTAAGCTCCATTAGTCACTAACATCTAATTGTTCATCAATTCCTTCTTCCCAATCCTGGGATTGCCTAAATACAGGCAACTGTGGAAGTTGAAAACACAGAACACAGTGGGTTCTTAATAAACACTCACTGAATGATGAATGAGTGAATATCTCTGTCTGAATAGCAGTAGCAATATTTGTTGAATTCATACTGTATATTTTAATAATTTATCTTGATATTACTGTAATTTTTCAAAGGAAGGTTGAACTATTATTCTAAACAATCTGAAAGCATTTAGTGCATGTGACTGTCATCAGACGCTTTTGAGACATGCTACATACTGCACCCATTTGGAAGGACAGCGACAAAGAAACCAGTCATTTGGACACTTCCCATAATTGCTGATGAAGGGTGTTTGTAGGACACAAGAGGAAGTGGCAATTTTCAAATGGAGGAGTGATCTGATTAATTTCCAGAGCCAATCTGAAAAGCACTGGACACCCCAAGTGGCTGCATAAAAGCTGAATTGTTTAGTAATTTCCAGTTTAAATAGTAGTCAGAGGCAATTACTTAACTATTTGTCATGGAGATCTGTAAGAGAACACATGATTTCTAGGTGATTACTCTCTGCAAGCCTAGGCATACCTGTCTGGTGAGATTGGGTGCTTTTAGGGTGGCATGGCCATAGACAGAGTCAGCAACCCCGTCTGTCAGATGGAAAGAAGAATACCTGCCTATAGGTTAATGTGAGAAACCAAAATCAAAAAGTTAATATTCTGGGAACTCATTATGTCAGGCAGTATTTCAAGTTTAAGGGCCCCAAGAATTAGCTAAAGAGAAGGATGCGTAGCTTTCACTGTGACAGAAGGTGCTCTATAGCTTGCTGAGGGAGAAAAGCCATCCACTCTGTGAGCTCCAATAATGACCAACCTGGCAAAATGTGCCCATGGTTGCAATAGTGGCGTGGAAGCCGTGGAGTTAACCAACCACTCTGGTTTGGATTTCAGGCCTGCTCCACAGAAGGAAGCTCACGCCTGGTAGTGTAAACTTGGCCAAGAACCCGTGGGCTAGGGAAGTCAATGCTCTAGAGGAGAACCTACTCTTATTATTTTGCTAAATAGACATAGAATCTGGGTGGTAGAGTATTAGTTGGGCTGGCACCTCTTGTGTTTGAAACTCAAGCGTGTGTACACCAGAGTTACGACTGTCACTAATGCCTAAACATCTCAAGGACTGGGCCTTAGCGTCCCTTCATCACTCTTAAAAGACTAATCAGATCACTACAGAGAGAATGGCAGAAGGATTGAACACATTCTGGAATCCATCTGCTTGTTCAAATGAACATTGGAAACAATTTACTGAAGCTCTCCAGCCTCAGTTTCCCCCTTCATACTATGAAGTTAGTGAGATTGTCTGTGTCTAATAGGCTGATGACATAAAGGTTCTGGGAGTAGAGGCAACTGATGCCGAGTCTGAGCATCCGAGTTTGATTTCTCAGACCCACATCGTAGAAGGAGAGAGCTGACTACAGCATGTTGTTCTCTGACCTCCCTGCATGCACCATAGCATGCATACACCCACCCAGACATACATGCACACACACAAAGGAAATAAAAATGTAGTAACACTTGATTTTTCAAAAGACTACCTGTCTCCTCCGCCTGTTTCTAGAATTAAATAGGATCTGTGTACGCCCAGCTCCTAAGTAAGCTCTGGGGACATACCACTTGCCGATTTCATTACTAATTGCTGAAGCGGTAATAGCTCATCTTTGTTGGCTGGAAACAGTACAAATATCACAAGGCATCAGTGACGTATCTGAAGTTTTAACATTTGTGATTGTAGACCTCTCCCTCCCTCTGCCCACCCCAGTGTCATCTTTTACGGTGCGTATTTTATGAAGTTTCTGGCTGAATGATTTCTTTTTTATAAAGTGTTTTAAATTATCAGAGCTCTTTCCTATAGGTAATCTCCGTTGACTGTCACACCAGGCCCCCAGCAAATGGACCTGAGTAAAATGTCCAAACTCATATTTCTGACAAGAAAACCAGGGCAGAGAAAGGTTAAAGTGAGTGACTCTCTCACAGTTGTGAGGTTGGTTCCTGATACAGTAGATCTAATTTCTGTTTGAGCCAGTGAAACGACTATTTAATTATCAAAGAATTATTAGATGGAGGACTTGGAACCAGGCACAGGAAGTCAATTAAAAAAAAATTGGTCAGCAAGAGCTGAGTTTTCGTGAGTTGGAAAATCAGACTGAATAATTAACCCCCAGAAGTAGGGTGTGAACCTAGCTATTCACACCAGGGGTTTTGTCTGTTTGTTCTTGTTCCATTATTCTCTGGGTCCTCTCCTCTGCTGTTGTGGCATCTAGGCTCAAGGACACCCAAAGCCATTGGAAGTGAAGTCACTAGCTTGTGGCTGCTTTGGTGTCTCCACAATTCTATGTATCTCACAGATTCCCTTTCTGGATCATGACAGGAATTCCTGCCCCTAAGAACGAGCCGTGAATCCTTCTCAAAGACGAGATCCACTTCCTGTCCATTTGGCCATCTCTAGAGTGACTTTCTTCTTCCTAGGAAGTTTGAACAATTCCACCATAACTCTTTTGTTGCTATTTTTATTTTTCTGTGTAGCCCTAGCTGGCTGATTCAAGCTCATGGCAATCAGTCTACGTCAGCCTCCTAAGTGCTGGGATTACAGGACTGACACCACACCTACCTCTACTGTGATGTCTGATTTGGGTAGTCAGGACAGAAGAGCCAATGACAACTAGACCTCTAGAGTCAGTCAAGGGAGCCAGTGTGTATCCTCTTGACCCTACCGTCCTCCAGCTGTTGCTAGGGCAACCAATATCACAAATTCTGTTGTTGCTGCCCTGTGCAGAGCTTCCTGGGGTCCTGGTATGCTTGGACTCCTCATGTGTGGGGGCTGGAGACAGTTGTAGGAATTCCCAGGCCCTGAGTACATACAACTTGGAATTGTACAGGAGTTTGTAAGACTTGGAGCAAATTTAGGCTCATGAGGATGGAGGATGGAGGCCAATTTGAAGATGCAATATATGAGATGTTTCAGATGCTCCCTTTAGGTTCCAGCCTAGCTGACCATTGTGGTGACCAGCAAAGGGATACATCCTCAAAACAGTTTCCCTGACACAGCCCTTCATCCCACGCTTACCCTTGGTGTTATTTTCAAAATTAAACTAAATGCATGCAGGCCTTTGCCTCCAACTGCATTTTGGGGAAGAGCTTAGGGGACCCAGGTTAGTTAACTGGTTGAACTGATTGACTTTCTTTAGGTTGAGTCAATGTTGCTGCAGAATGTACTACAATTCAAATGGAACTGTTTCTTGATTCATCCGTTAGAGAAAGAATGTGGCGGTTGTGGGAAGTGCCCTGAAATGGGGAATGTGGGTTCATATTTTACCAATAATTACTTTTGTGACCCAAGCTATACCATTCAACCATCAGTGCGTGATCTGCCAAACAGAGGAGATGAAGCGGATGGAGTCATCTCCAACACGCCTTCTGGTTCCCTAATTGTACGCTGGTGAAATATAAGCACCTGTGTAACTATGTATACAGTAGCTGTTTCTCCCTCACTTACCCGAGGGATTGTTTGGATGGAAAATATGGCCATACTTTAACACAACTTTAGACCGGCATGCGGATCAGTCCCCTGGAGGTCTAGATTAGAGAATGAGCTATTCAGGACCTCCAGCCAATGATGCTGACCGAAGGAGGCAAGGCGCTTCTGTGGGAGTCAGCAAACATTACCGGGGGCTGCAGCGTGGAGATAAGAGCAGAGTAATGAGCAAGCGACTGCATCCCAGCGCTCACTTAGTGATTCGTCACATCCCCAACGGAGCTTGATAAATGGACAGCAAGAGCTGAGGGAGCCTTTTGCTCCCCTTTTGTCCCTTTAGGAGTTACTTGGAAACTTGGTTTAGAAAATGCTTCTATTTGGAGAAAAATAACTCAACATCTTGCAAGTGCCAGGAAGTTAAAAAAAAAAAAAGCATTGTAACATGGATTTTTCATAAATCCCAAATCTGGGAGCATCATTCTAGAAAAAGATGGGAGGCCATGAAGGCAGCCTGAGGGCCACAGAGCATGTGGAATAGGTGGATCGTAAGGCAATGATGTTGTCATGGTCACCACTCATAAGATGTTTTAATATATGTAAAGTACGCTGTTGCCATTCTACACACGAAGGAAGGCATCCCAGAGGAAAGCAATGTGTTTGACGACACACAGCTAGTTAGCAACAGAGCCTGGGGCTTTTAAAAACAGACATTTTTTTATTTAATTAAGATTTGTATTTTTGGGGCTGGGGAGATAGTAAAGTACTTCTCACACAAGCACAGGGACCTGAGTTCAGGCCCCAGCCCCCATGTCAAAAGCTAGGTGTGGTGGGTCACACTTGTAATCCTGAAGCTAAGGAGAGAGGGGGTCCTGGGGCTCGCTAGCCAGCCAGTCTAGCTTACTTGGTAAGTTCAAGGCCAATAAGAGACCCTGTCTCAAAAAAAACCCAAAAACAAACAAACAAACAAAAAAATAAAAACCAAGGTGGCTGGCATCTGACATTGACCTCTGGCCTCCATGTACATGCATATACATGTATAAACCTGTACACACACACACACACACACACACACACACACACACACACACACGTCTTTAAATTTTTTTTTTTTACATTTATTGTGTATGTGTGTGTGCATGCGTTTGCCATGGTACATGTGTGGAGGTTGGAGGACAATCTGAAGAAGCTGTTTTCCCTTTTGGCATGTGGATTCTGGAGGTCAAACCCAGGTAGTCAGTTAGAGCAGCAAGTATCTTTACCTGCTGAGCCATCTCACTGATCTATATGTAAACTTCTGTTTGTCAAGTGGAAAACAGGCATATGGTTAACAAATCTAAGCGTTCGAAAAGACGTGTGAAACAAGTGCATCTTGTTGCCTTTAGTCTTTTGACTGAACTTCCCAATGCTTTTATTCATTTTTTTCCTCTTAATCGTCACATTTTCATTTTCAAGAGTTTATTTCTTCATGCTCCCTCCTATTATTTCTTAAAGCAACCTATTATTGTTTAATGGATACAGGCTCTGACTTCCTCAAGAGTATTAACAACTGGGTTTTCTCTGTGGTACTTTTTTTTTTTCTTTTCCGTTTTGGTCTCTGTTTTTCATTAGAGGTACATAAAAATCTCTCTGATCTTTGTGTTTATGTGTCACAGTCAGGAATTAAAAGGCTAATTATAGAGAGAGAGCGAGACAGAGAGAGAGAGACAGAGAGAGAGACAGAGAGAGAGACAGAGAGAGAGACAGAGAGAGGAAGAGAGAGAGGGAAAGAGAGAGGATAACTCACTAAATAAAAGAAAGTCTAGTTAAATTTGAATTTTGGATTAAAAAAATTCCACCTAAGTATATTTCCAAAATTTAATGGGATAAACACACACACACACACACACACACACACACACACACACACACACCCCAGTTGTTTATTATGACCCAGTTGTTTATTATGACTTTGAAGCTGACAGCTTTGGGCATGTGGTTTACAGACCCCCAACTTCAGAGCGACTGGCATTCTGGGCTTTCATTTGAGAAAATCCAGAGTCTTGGTCTACCCCATTGAACCCTCGGTGTGAGACCTGCTTCTTCTCCCCAGTGCAGAAGCCCGGTTTTCATTTCTCAGGCTTTTCCCAGAGACACAGAAGCTGGCCCCCAGTGGTGCAGGGCTTCTTAGTGCTCTGTAAACTGACTGGCGGGCAATCTGCTTGTCTTAAGATTTGAGCGCCACGTCCACCTTTCACAGCGCTTTGGGCAGCTCTGGGGAAGGGCTGCAGAGCCGGCTGCTCCTCAGCGCTCTCCTCCTCTGAGAGTCCTGCCTTTGACTGCTACCCGGCTGGGTCATCTGCCACCTCATTCAGCCTTTCATTCTTCACAGATGCGAGACTGCTCTTGTCAGTTTAAAGACATTAGGTATCATTAGCGTTCCAGGGAAGAGAGACACAGAGGGAGAAGTTTCCAGCCACAAGGCTTAACGGGGATGATAGAAGGAAATTGAAATCCAGGCCAAGCATACTCTCAGCCTTTACTCCTTCCACGGTCCCATGTAATAATCCATACAGCAAAATTCAGTTAATAAATACCCGTGACATGGACTGCCCATTGTCGACACCAATATCCTTTCTTTCCTTCTCCACTGTTAATAGAACTCCAAGGCTAGCCAGAGTAAAGTCTTCCTTCCCCAACATTCCTTGATATTAGAAATAGCCACGAAACCAAATTTTGACTAGTGAAATGTAAGTGGAAGTATTAAGTGACGACTTCCAGAACACCTTGGAAGACGGCCCGAGTTTCCTCTTGCCTCCTTCTTTACCCCATCTTCTTATTGGCTTGAAGGTGCACAGCCGTGCTGGAACTTGAGCAATCGTCTCTGACTAAGAGGTGGAAACTGACATCATAGGACGACAGAAGAAACCTGGGTCCACGAGGACTTCATTAGCTACCACACCACCAGCAGACTGTGGGTCTCTGCACTTCCTTTATGCAATAGAGAAATTGCTGCTTTGGGTTTTCTATTTCCTACCATTGAAACTAATTATAATGCAGTGTCAACGTACTTGACTGGAAAGGGCAAGTGGTGGAAGAGACGAAACTAGAGGATGGGTCAGTTCAGACAGAGGGTGAGGCACGGACAGGTGGGGATAGGATCCTATGTAGGAATGATGATAGGACTGCAGTATCAGGGACATGGCATTGTTTCAAAGGATAGTATGTAGTCAGGTATGGCCAAAGCAGACAGATACTATAAGGGAGAAATGAAAAATAATAATGCAAGGAAAACGGTGGGCCAGAGAAACGGCTCCATGGTTAAGAGCACACTGTTCATGCAAAAGACCTGAGTTAGGTTTCCAGCATCCATATCTGGTGGCTCACAGCTGCCTATAACTCCAGATCCAGAGAATCTGACATCCTCTCCTGGTCTCCATGGGCACAACACTCACGTCCACAAGACCCCCCTATATATACATGCAATTAAAAAAATAAAATCTCGCCGGGCAGCGGTGGCACGCGCCTTTAATCCCTGTACTCGGGAGACAGAGCCAGGCGGATCTCTGTGAGTTCAAGATCAGCCTGGCCTACAAAGTGAGATCCAGGAGAGGCACCAAAACTACACAGAGAAACCCTTTCTCGAAAAACAAAGAAACAAACAAATAACATCTTTAAAACAAAGAATGAAAAATATAGAGGGGGCAATAAGGAAGGATTTTGTCAGTCAAACTAGGTTTAAGGTTTTCTTGAAGTCTGAGTGAACGGAAGTTGGGGGCAAGGGTCTATAATGCAGGGAGTTAGAACGAAGCATTTCAGATCTTCCTACCTGGAGGTAACCTACGTCAAGGTAATACAGACAGGAGATGAGGAAGACAGTCTCAGTAGAGAGAACAGAGCATGGGTTATGGGACTCGTAGAGGAAGAAGGATTAGAAACCTACAGAGGATCTGGAACAGGAGAAAGAAATATTCCCGGGTGTTGGGGAAGCAAAGAGTAGAAACCGTCAGCAAAGCACCAGTAAGCCTTTCTGTCAAGAAAGCTAGGAAAGGCCAGAAGTCTCTGGTGGCCACTGACAGAACAATTTTGGTAGAAATTGGGGCAGACTCTGCTGTTCAAAGTATAACTTGGGGAAAGGGGCAAGGAATACAGGCGTAAGTTTCTAGTCCCCCTTCCATCCATGAATATTGTTCGTCATCACCATCAACACCATTACAGAAATAGATAACACTTGGAAACAGCTGTTGTAGGCAGCACTTAGCCTCAGACTCACACAATCCAAAGAAGGCTCATCAATCACAAGAAAGACTTCAAACTTGTCACTATAGCCCTGAATCCTTGGAGTGTATACATCACCTTAATGAACTTCACTTAGATAAGGGAACACTGATAGCAGTGCTGGAATAATATGCAACATTCAATATGGACCCAGAAATTAATTAAAGATGGAATGTTAGTATCATTTGTTAAACAGACTAAGTTCCAATACCTACTCAAAGTACAGCGTGAGGTCTGTGGCTAGTATCGACTGCTTCAGAAGCTGCATGAGGTCACTGTATTCCTTGGAGGACAAATTAGCAAAGATGTTGTGACCCTGTAATGAGAGGGTAGAAAGTTACAAAACACACCATTAAACCTGTAGTTGGTGACTGTATGTTTTTTCCTGTATTTTAGAAAAAGATCAGAGCATGAACAAAATTTAAAGTTTAGTAAAAGTTTTCATTTTTTTCTAGGTTCGTTTTTGTTTCTATGTGTGTGTATGTATGCATGGATGTGTGGATCCATGTAAATGTATGCAGGTGCTCACTGACACTAGAAGAGGCCATCAGATCCTCTCAAACTGGAGATACAGGTGGTTGTGAGGTACCTGACTCGGGCACTGGAAACAGTGCTACTCAGGTCTGCTGAAAGAGTAGCAAGCGCTCTTAACTGTGGGCCCTTTCTCCAGCCCAAAGCTCAATAAAAGTTTTACAGATACAAACAGACATTCTGGCAAACAGCAAAGCCAGAAAGTGAGCTGCTTGGGGCGGGGATCCACCAAGGAGCACTTTATTATCTTTTCAGTGTGGACAGGAACTCTGATAATGTGTGAACTTGTGTTATTATAGATATAGAAGTACATAGTGGAGAAGTGGATCCCCAAAGAAACACTACTTTACTAATAAAGATTTAGCTGGCATTCCAGGAACACTTGCTATGGTGACAAGTGACGTTGAGGAAGAGCAAAGGTCATTAGACTATTGTGTCTTAATGGGGGAGATTTAGACAATGGAAGCTTTGGGAGCAAATAGAGACATTTTGAATGGTCATGCATGGCTGGGACACTACTAACCTTTAATACCTTTAACGGGAGAGGTCAGAGATGTAGCTAAACAACCTTCAATGTACAGGAGATGCCACTCAAAGATCGACCTCCCTGCTGAAGTGAGGAACCCTGAACTGTCAGGCTCCTTTGATAAAGTATGTGCTGGTTTAAATTCCCAACACCAGGTAACCGCTCAACAGCTAGGATGAAGAAGCCATTGTCTGCATGCAGTGGGACTCTAATGATGACTTCTACCAAGCAAAGGCTGCAATACAACTTTACCTCCATGCTACTGGAAAACATTCTTATCCCTCTAGAAGAAGACTCACTTAGCACCTCATTGCTGGTTGTTAGTAAGGTGGGAAAACTTTCAGCAACGTGAAGGGTTTTACTTCTCATACTTGCTAAGTCAAGACCTCTTTTGTCTGCTTCTCTTAGCATGAAGTATGAACTCAAAAGCATGTGGCCTTGGAACTGGATCAATCTGAACCTAGGACTGAGAGCCAGAAGATGGTAGGGAAGGAAGGGGGCAAACGATTTCTCAAGAATAAACTATTCTCCATGAGAAGTAAATTAATTTATCCAGGGAACCAGAATATCAATTAGCAATTTTATTTTAATCGAGTGCCAGGTGATAATGTGCTTTGCTGAACTGATTTATCTCATTGGGTGAACCCTCCCTTCCTGACTAGAGGATGTTGATTCTACCTCGGACGAGGTCCAATACTAATAGTAATTTTCAAATGCACTCTTCTAGGCCTTTAATTCAGCGATTAAGAGGACAAAGAATTCAAGGAACGCTGGACCATGGCTTTGCACAGGGTTTTGTCCTTCTATTTTGCCTGAGCATCACCTCGTGGGACAGTTACAAGCAAGTATTCTGGAACCTGGGAAAAAGTAGTTTACAGCTCTTGGGAAAATGGTCACCTGGGTTCAGCAGCACATCCAGCATCACCCAGGGGAAGCAAGACAGGCTTCGGAGCAAGTCTGCGTGGAAGTGTGCGTTCAGACAAGAGAACTCCCCTGCACTCGAGGTGCCGGTTATTGTGTGACAACTTAAAGGACATGGTAAATAGTACTTTGTGCTCCTGGGGAATACAAAACCAGCCGAATCAGCTTTAGCTTATAAAAGTTAGTTTGCATCAACGCATTATTGACTATGCAAATTAGCCTTGAACAGCACTTCAAGGTTTGACCCTAAAATAGAAATATTGTGGGAGATTAGGTTTTAGGGAAACAGCCCCAGGTCTAGGGAACCAGCGAGTATGGCATGGATGGGAAACTCAGGCGCAGAGAAAGAAAGGTCCTCTGGCCTCTGTAAACTGGAAAGTGGGACAGGGGTGACATCTGCCTTCCTGGTGGCAGAATGGAGTGGGGCCTGGGGTTCATGGCCTGCTGCCATTTTCAATGGTCATTGTCCCTCAGAGGAAACTGGAGTGGAGGCTGACCGATGTGTCATGTTTAGAAGACACGAACCTAAGGAAGCTGAACCGTTTATGATCCCCATGATTGCCGAGGTGTTTTTCTGGGGTTAGAGGCAGGGACTCATCACATTTACCAGCAGAGAAAAGACAAGCTAAACAAAAGCACCCGCTGTCCCTACCTCCTCCCCAGCTCTCGGCTAACATGTGGCTTTCATATTGCAGAGTCATAGACGACAGGAAGTTGGTTCTGCCAGTTTCCAAGGCCCTTACTTAGGAGCTTTACTCCTAAATGAAAACAACAACTCGGGCAGCTGCCCTGCCCTAGCCCACATCCAGGCTCTGGAGTGGTGGGTCTCTGTTATGAGGTCGAAGGCTTTGGCGATATTACAAAAGACATGTTTCCTCAAGATAGTCTAGAGAAAAAAAAAGCCCTCCATATTTAATAATAATTAATGACATAGCCAGAGAGCTTACAAATAACAGGGGACAGATGATCCCTTTCTAGCCAAAAAAAAAAAAAAAAAAAAAAAAAGAAAAAAGAAAAAAGGTCTGTATGCCTTCAGAAAATTAAACAGATTCTTCCTGGCAAGTTAAAAACTCAGCTGTTGCAGCCAGAGTCAGTTAGTGGTTTCTGGTTTTCTCTGCAGAAAGAGACAAGTCAACACTCCAATGCCTTCTAAGTCTTAGCCCTGGCCTTGGGGTTAGTAACTGTCTCTTACTTTCGAATGCAGTCCTGCCAAAAAATTCAGTTCTTTCATCTCTTATAGGCTTCTCAACTTCACTATCAAAGCTTGACTCTTACTGTTTCTACCACCTCTTTCCATGGCGTTGGGTTTCACAAAAATGGGAAAGTTGGGCTGCTCTGTCATGACTCATTCCCCTTGGCAGCCTGCATCCTTCAAGGAAGATGAGATGATGTTCTGGCAATAAGCAACCTCCACCTGGTACTCCGTAAGTGATTCTGCAAAAGCCCCAGCAGAGCCAAGTGAACGAGCTCAGGAAGACCTGGAACAAGGTCTTTGACATGTGACAGGCTCACAAAAGGTGCCAGGGTGGGAGTTTAACTTAAACACGGCCTCCCACTTCTCTGGATTCGTCCATGGCCCAGCAGTAGTTGGCCTTCTGCCAAGGGGAGAAGCGGGGCAGGTCTCACCTCACTCTGAAGGATCATCACAGCATGGTTGAAGTGGTGATGCTCTAAGGTTGCTGACGTCCCATAGAGCTGGGCCAGTGCAGAGTCACTCCTGAAAGAGAACCGAAGGCTGAGTAGGCAGGACCCTTCACCTTGGCTGTTTCCCACACCAGCTCTTCAGGTTACACTGCTTTTGGCGGTGGAGCATGAGCAAATGTGTTCTAGGTAACTGCTGTGGGGTTTGCTCATCTCTTGAGCAAACTTTTCAAGAACTCTATGTGTTGGGCTGGGTGCTGCGGGTGATAAATGGTTAACAAGGTGCACTCCTTGTCTTTCCGAAGTTTGTGAAGTGGCAAGAGACAAGATGTGATTCCGAGCAAAAGTAAAACATGTAGCAACAGTACAGATCCCGTGTGTGTGTGTGTGTGTGTGTGTGTGTGTGTGTGTGTGTGTGTGTGTTACAACTTTTGCCTTTGTGATCCATGCAGGCTTCATGAACTAAACCTTACAAATCTTCTAAGTCTGTACAGAAACTTCCTCCTATCAGATGTGCCTGACTCTCCACCAGAAAAGACTTCGAGAATATTCCATAATCCTCCTTATCTACTCTACATACATTTTAACAACCTTCTCTTGGTGAGTGTCCCTTCACCCCCAAGGTCCACCTCCATATCTTAGTGTAGAAGATGAGAGAGTTCCTTGGACCTGAAGTCACAGCTCTTCCTTCAGTAAATAGCCTTGGGCAATTACTTGACTTTTGGGCTCAGTTTCTTCATCTGCCTCACCTGTTGTTTATGAGGCTACAACAAAATGCTTGAAAGTACCTGTGATAGTGCCAAATAGGGAGTAGATAGGAGTCTATATTAATTATTAATAGATAATTAAAACACACATGGACATTTCCATTTTAAATGAACAAAATGCTCACTGATACCTGAGGGGATTCCTTTGAGTTATCTGTAAATTTCACTTACGTAAGACAGCCCATCCCTCAACAATGCCGGTTCAGTAAAGTATTTATTTTAGAGTGTTCCAACAGTTCATCTCCAATTATTTCTTTGGAATTGGAGTTCCAGCATGTTAGGGAATCAAAGAACTGTTCTAGGCCTCCGTTGAGGATTCATCCAGGTCCTGGTGTTTTTTTGCTGGCTTACTGCAGGGAGCTTGTGGGTATTGAAAGGACAGTTTGGCTTTAACTTGCAATGATGGAGATTGACATCTTGTAGACTGTCCTGCCATTGAAAGAATAAAAGGCTGCACCTGTACACAAGAAGGATTTTCATCCCAAGCTGCCTTGCACCTCTAGTGTGAGGCAACCCAAGGCCATCATCAGTTTCAGGGGTACCGAGGACCTATGATCCTTAGAGAGACTCAGAACTACTGTATACTGAGGTAGTAGCAAGGTTAGGTTGAGGAGAGCTTGTCATCAATGTTCCCTAATGAAGGAGGGAACTAGATTTTAGTCAGGTATGGGTTATTTCCTTAAGTCTCCCCAAGTTTACTACATCATCTAATAAGTGGACAGAGTTCAGGCTAATCTTACTGGTGGGTTAACATTTAAGGTCAGTTGCCATTTGTCTTATAGAGAATGGATTTCTGTGACAGATGCACACAGCATGACTTTGACTTGGATGTTGAGCTTCTGTGTGCTTGGCACAGAGTAGGCGCTTAAAAATTACTTGCCCATGGTGCTGTGTGGAGAGATTATGGCTAAATTAGGAGGCTGACTGTAATATATATATCAGCACATTTTATAATATTTATATATTATACTATATATAATTTTATCACATGTATTTATATTATATTTATATATAATATATTTTATATATTTAAAATATGTGTGCCAGATATTTAAAAATATATGTGTAATATATTTTATAATGATTATATTACTGCTAATAATAGCCACCATCAGTAAGCGCCTACCACGTACTGGGGACCACACTAACCACTTGATGCATAGCTCCATTGAGTCGTGATAACAACTACAAAACAGGTACTATTTTCTCACTTTACACCAAAAGAAACAGAGACTCAGAGAAGGTATGCAGATTTTATAAGGTCACACAGCCAGCTAGTACCAGGTCTAGGTTCGAATCTTAATTTGTAAGCTTCTCATTACAGTGGGAGAATAAAAAGTGTAACACGTATTTCTGATATTTGAGTCTCCATTTTTACAGAACTGCTGGCCACCAATGAAAGGAGCTCTCAAAACACAATTCAGAATTCTGCTAGCACAGCTGTTAACCCAGGCTCTGATCCCCTTTCATGCCCGTAAACCAGCTTGTTCTGGTTCTCTCTGCTCACGAGTCCTGAGAATAGAGTTGCTGGTTGGAGGAGGAACATCTAATCTCTCTTTATTCCTGTTGGTTTTCATCCCACAGAGGTAAGCTAGCTAGATGTTCACAGGTCACTTAGCATGTTCTTCCTTCAGGATGGATAAGGGAATCTTCCTTCCGCAGGCAGAGGACCCTGTGGTGGGCACTCTGGTGATTGCTTTACTGTACATTTCTCCTCCCCTTGTTCACGTGTTCAGAATTGCTGGGCTCCAGCAGGAGGGGCAGCGTCTTATGATTAGATTCTCTATTTGTCTCTTTCTGTAATTCCATCTTTCATTCATTCAGTGCAGAATTCAAGTACAGAAAATATGTAAATTTTGGAATTGAACCACACTCATTGGTTTCAGTGCAGGGAGACACTGGAGTTCATTCATTCACTCACATATGCATGGGTACATGCACCTATCATTAATGTAGCCAACAAGCATTGATGACTATTTATTTTGTCAGGTCCCAGGCACGTGAAATACAGATGTGTAGTTCATGGATTCTACCTTCAGGTAACTCACACTCGCCCAGACTTCTGTAGAACGCTTTCTCCAACCACTCCTGTACTAAAACTATCAGCTTCTTGGAGGTAAGGAGCCGTCTTAGTCAGCATCCAGAGATGGAGCTGGTACTAACTTCAGTAAAGTCACTGAAGACATACTTCCGTTTCACACAGACCCCTGATTTGTACTATTGTATGTGGTTCCTACCAGTATTTCTAAGACTTTCAAACCTTGCAGCGCCAAGCTCACCAGGATTTCTGTCTGCCATGTTCTTATGTACTCACACACTGTGGATGTCCTAGGAACACCCAGAGCAAAAGCCAGTTTAAACAAAACAGAAAATAAACATGGTGGCAGAAGATAAACCTATATGTCAGGACAAAGTTTGTCAATGAACACTCTACAGACTATTACTAACTTGAAATGCCAAAAGATACGGCAAGTTGAAGTAAAGAGGGTTCCAAAGTCAAATAACTTTAAAAGTTCAAACTACTTATTGTAGGATTTCTTAGTGGCATTGATATGTAAACACATGCCCTGGGATGCCACTGGGAGGGGCATGATATGCAGCCTTATGTAGTCTTAACTAATCAAAAAGCCATTTCTAAAGCGCTCACGTCTTTGATGTGAAACACTGTACGGATATATAATCCCACTTTTTAAATGAAAAAACCTTCCATCAGTCATATGAGAAGATAGCCTTTAACACTGCATCTCATTTTGATTGTATATGGTAAATATATCCATCATATGAGTGACTTTGGGCACATACCCTGTAGCTGTGGAAATATGATCATATATATTTATATGCATATGTGTGTATATACAGGGTGTATGGGAAGAGAGGGAGAGGAAGCATGGAATTCATAAATGTGAATATTCCTGATGTGTATTATTGCTTGGATCAACCCAAATGCTAAAGTCTTTGATTTTTAGACTGGCAGTACATAGAGCAGAAATGTACTAAAATGTAAAAGGGACAATTCTGTTTCTACAGATATCATTGCTTCGTGCAGACACCCAAAATCCATGCATACCAAAGTACACTTTCCTCACATCCTGGATATGCATATTCTTTGAGAAAAAGAGCTAATGGCAGTGTGCAGCCGTGGCTTCGAGGAAACTTTAAAAAGGCAAACTATGAAAGGTAATTAGGAAGCTGGGAATTGCTGGGAGGTGGTGAGGAATGGGATTAGGCTGTCAGGGCAGATTAATGTGCCCCAGTATTTCACTTCTGGGACCTGGCCGAAAGCGACAAGATGGGTTTTCATTCCCAAGAAATGAGTATAAGAGATTATGCTAGAAATGAATAGAAGGAATCTCCTAGGAGAATAGACTACAAAGCTGTGCCGTACTGATATTTAATCATCAGGGGCAGCTGTAATAGAGAGGGGGATGAGTGGGCAATGCTGTCCCTAGAGAACAGAGAGAAGAGCAATTTCAGAGCACTGTGGTATTGGTGGCTTCTCTACCTATTGATCATTCACTGCACGCGCTCCAATACTTAAAAATTAAGGCTAAAATATGAAAATGCAAAGGTTCACTTATCAGAAAGGCTAAGAATATAAATCAAATTGTGCTCTAAAGTCACACTTTTTTTTATTGTAGAGGCATTTTGCATTTTATATATTAATTTGTCCCTCGCTAAAAAGTCTCCTTTTTTTTATAGCCTATGTATGACAAAAGGTAGCCTACGCTTCGCCACATAATAACTATGGCATAGGAGTTTTGCTGGCAAATCATCTGAAAGGCTGGATTAGACCATGCAAAGCTTAAGAAAAGGGTTTGTTTGCTGCCCTTCCTCCTTCTCCCAGAATGCCTAGCACAAGGCCTTGAACTCAGAAAACACTCCGCTGTTGAAGAATGAAGGAGAAGAAAAGGTTCCAGGTTTCTTCCTAGGGATTTTAAACAATGGTACACTCGCTGGGTAAATCTTAGTCTAATCACTGAACAACTGTGTTAAAAGTCTCTCTGACACTCACTGTCAAATGGAATCTTAACTGAGGTCAAGCTGGCATTATGTGGTGTGAGTGAATACAAACGTGACTTCACTGGGTAGTGGCAGGGCTGATGGGCACCTCTAAGCAGGGAAACTGGTGCGAGATGACTTGGTTAGAGCAAACCCTCTGCCATGTTAGAGCATGGAGAGCTGATAGTGAGGCTGGAGGAGACAGAGAAGTCTGGACTTAGTACTTACCCTTATTATTTACCTAAAGTTGAGGAGACAGAGAAGTCTGGACTTATTGTTTACCTTATTACTTACCTAAAGTTGAGGATTCAGAGAAGTCTGGACCTATTACTTACCTAAAGTTGTTCAGCCCCAAACAACGGACCTAAGATTTAGGGAAATTCATTTCCATTTTTGCAAGATTAAGACATTGAAAGATATGACAGCCAAGGTTCAGCTCAGTTCTACAAGCTCTACATTCGGAGTTTCGGAGTTGCTGGCTGTCAGAATATATTTTAGTTTTCTAAGGCTTATCTAGCAAGATGGCCAACAAACTGAAAGACCAATGCCAATGTCCAAGACAGATGTCACCAAACCAAGGACAACATTGTTGCAGTACTTCAAGAATGTTTTTTTTTTTTTTTTTTTTTTTTTTTTTTTTTCGAGACAGGGTTTCTCTGTGTAGTGTTGCGCCTTTCCTGGAACTCACTTGGTAGTCCAGGCTGGCCTCGAACTCACAAAGATCCGCCTGGCTCTGCCTCCCGAGTGCTGGGATTAAAGGCGTGCGCCACCACTGCCCGGCCAAGATGTTTTTTGCCGTCAGAGATCCCAGGTCCAATTGTCATTACACTTCACTTTGGTGGATAAATTTGGACAAGCTGTAAAATGGAGACAAAACTATCTGCAGAACATAGGGCGAGGGCTTGGTAGAGTTAAAAGACAAATGATCATTTTCCTTGTCTTGGGGACTGGTGTTTGTAAGAAACAAAAACGAAGAAAATGAGCTTCATCAGGAAAAGTCCTGATTAAATGACATGGGGGCCCTGACTGGGTCATGAGAAAGGCTGAGTGCCCCGGAAGTAGGAAAAGTAACGGGGAGAGACTGGCTCGATGTCTAATTTTTTCCACTTTTCTGCATTTACATTCTCCTTTTGCCTTCTCTCTGACTGTTACCTTCCTCCTCCACTCCTTTCTGGAGACTGGCCTTCCTGTTTCTCTCATCCGCTTGGTATGTAGTCATCATAGCTTCTCCCACCAGCGGTCCCGAGTCTACAAGGAGCTTCAGCTCAGCTCACGACAGCTAACTGATGCAAGGTCACGGGCATGCACAGCAATATCTTATTGGTCCAGCTCTGATTAGGGGTGGACTCTTGGTCTAGCCCGCTGAGGGGCTGATGTTGAGAAGAGCTTCCCTATTCAGTGTGATGCACAGACTGGCTGGGAAGGTTAGTGGTATTCTGGTACATTGGGTACATTGTGCCATTGGGCACTGTCACTCTTCAAAAGAACACAGGGAGTTCACTCCTGGTTTACAGACACAGTTCTAACCATTAGCTCTTCCTTTTGCATCATTGGTAATATGGTAGGGGGTTGGGGAGAGGGTCCCAGGGGGAAATACACTGACAGTATACATTGGTATGGAAAAGAGGAATCTTGAAAAAAAATAAGGACATGCAAACAAACTTTAAATTAGGAACTGTCAAAAGGAGCACATGGCATGCCCATGAACAGGTTTCAGGCTTTTACCACAGCATTAAACCTGTACATCTTAAGGCTATGTACCATCATCTGCATCTGTGAAAGGCTACATTCATTAAAAACAAATCAAGAGAGCTGGAGAGATGGCTCAGAGGTTAAGAGCACTGACTGCTCTTCCAGAGGTCCTGAGTTCAATTCCCAGCAACCACATGATGGCTCACAACCATCTGTGATAGGATCTGGTGCCCTCTTCTGGCCTGCATTCATACATGCTATATACATAATAAATAAATAAATCTTTTAAAAAAATCAAGAAACTTTATTGAGAAGATAGATTAAAATACAATCCATCCAGTCACTCACTATCCATTAATTCAGCCAACATTTCCTGTGTGTTGATTATGTTCCTGGCGTTGCTGGGTCACAAGTCTTAAAGAAGAGGGGACACATCTGAAAGTCAGTAATTGAAATGGAGGCAGGTGAAAAGACATTGCCAGGGTGTTATGAACTCGAGAGAGGATGATGAGGGGAGTGAGCATCGGGGTAGAACCCTGGAAGTGATGTGTTCAGAGGAGCTGTGGAGAAAGGGGCAGAAGGGCATTTTCTGGAGTGGGAAATAGCACAAGAGACCCCAGAAAGAGGTGAGCTAGCAGGGCTCCACTGAGAGCAAGGCTCTTCTGTATGGGATGAATGGATGGACAAGTCTGTACTGAGCCAGAGAAATGAATGGTTGGGCAAGTCGGTGCTAAGCCAGAGAAGTGAGCTAGAGTCTGATTTAAAGGAGCCTTACAGGGTTAAAGACTGAATATCTAGAACTTGCAGGAGGCCCGAGGATGAAGCAGGAGAGTGACTTGAACACCTCTGTGTACGAGAAAGGATTTTTCCAGAGGGCCAATTAGGCAGGAGGGGAGCTGGGCCTTCTGTGGAAGTATCAGGAGTTGATCCAAGAGTGCAGAGGAGGGGTTGGCTCTGCTTGGGTGCTGCTGAGGCTGCCAAGTAACTTGTGTATTCATGGGGATAATGACAGAAAGAGGACCGAATGAAGGAGGAGACGGAGAGGACTCTGGGACTTCAAGTAGGAGGCGCTTCCAGCAGCTGGGAGGAGTATCTGTAGATAAGCGCTTGTGAATCCTGGCCCTGAGAAATGCAGCTAGAGCTCAGGATGTGTGGAGGCTTGGCAGAAGAGGAAGGGGCCACACAAGGAAAGAGGCCTTGAGGCAAACTAATGAGGAAGGCTACATCGGTAGATAAATATCTTTTGGGAGGAAAAGATGAAGAGACGTTCAGGAAGGAGGCAGTAAGAAAATACGATCCATGGAAAGCAGGGCCAAGAACAGAGGGCATGAAAAAGGGCACAACAGCTTTGGAAAGGGGGTCACTGAGGGAGGCTCTTCTAGTGAGAGGGGATTGAAATCCCTGTGCAGAGGCAGGGGTTGGAGGAAGCGAAGACAACCAACACAGACGCTTTTCCAAGAAGCTTGCCTAGGAAGGAAAGAAGGAAACAGATCAGTCACTAAAAAGACAAGCGGGGGTGCAGGTGGGTGTTTCAGGATGGGGCAGAATTGTTCACGTTAATTAGGTGCAGAACACCCATAGACAGGGAGACAGAGATACAGGAGTGGGGGTGGGTAGATTGATAGAGCAAGGTCCCGGAGGAGAGAGGCAGGAAAGCTCCAGAGCAGAGGTGGAGGGATTAGCCTCAGCCATGGGAAAGACAGCATTTTCATTGAGATAGGAGGGAAAGAGGAAAGGATGGGGCGGGATAGATAAGTGTGTAGGTGGCAGGGGAGGAAATTGAGGGAGTTCTCGATTGATGGCCTCAATTTTCTCAGGGAAGTAGGAGGCAAGGTGATCCGTAGAGCGGTGTGGGGAGGCAGTGGAGCTTAGGAAAACAGAACACGAGTGGTACATAACTGCTCGGAGCAATGCAGCCTGAGCTGGTGGAGTATGCAGAAAGACCGACATGGAGTCCTGAGCATGCAGCCGAGTTGAGAGGGTGTCTGTCTGCTGTGTCTCCAGTTTGCACAACTGTGATATTTTCTCCCGGGGCTGTGCCAAGTCTAGGCAGGGTAGCAAGAAACTGAATTGTAAGACTGAAGCAAGGCTGCATTTTTACAGACTGGATGTGACAGAAGTATAAGAGGGTCAAGGGATTCTGGGTATTGAGGAGAGACACTTCAAGTGGGGAGCTAGAGGATGAAGGATGGAGGGAAGGGCACAGGGTCAAAACGGTTTGCTAGACCAGATCAAGACGTCAGGGTCTGGCTCCGGGGATGGAAAGCAGCGACAAGCTGAGAGAACCAGTGGACACACAATGGGCTGTCCGAGTTTCAGCGAGCAGAGCTCTACCTGTTCTGAGAACTGTGAAATCTGTCCCACTTCTCTATAGAAGCTCTCCTTCCTGTTCCCCTCCCATCCAAAACATCTCTCCAGGGCCTCTGACCATCTTAGCAGACAGCTAGTTCAAAGAACATTAAAACTTGACCTCACTGCGAGAGTCCTGACACCTGGAATTTAACATGCGTAAGTTCTGTGGCCCTTGTCACAATGTGAGCCACCAAGCAGTAGCTTTCTTGACCAGTACAACTTATTTGGGAACAGATTGGTCTATCCACGTGACTTACGCGCAGGGCAGACAGTGGCTTACCCATCCCTATGTTTATGCGACTCCTTTGTCTGTTTCCCGTCTTTCATTGGGAATAGGGATGGGAAGAGCAAAACACTCTTTGGTTCATTAATCTTCCTGAGCCTGTTTTTATTCTAATCACCTCAAAACCAGATTTGAGAGTAGCAGGTCCAAGCAGCCTGTCATGCCACAGAGGCAAATAGGCTGAGAGGAAAAGAATAGGACTTTGCAACCCGAGCTGTGCTCTCTGACTGAGGTCAGCAGAGGCAGGGCAAATCAACAAGCATGACGTGAAGGGCGAATTTGCAATTAAAAGAAGAATAGGGAATTATAAAGATGGATGGGTCCTATGACATGCATGCCCAAGCCTGCGTGGCCTTGGCCTCTGATGCCAGAAATTAATGCTTTACTCTTTAGCACTCGTCACCTTTGGCTCTGAACAGAAAGGCAAATGCATTAAAATCACGACAATTAGAACACTTACTTAGCTTGGAAGGCGTTGTTGGTTCCTCTGTGGTCGAGGTCATGACACAGGCATCCCACAATCACCGCTAAAATCTCCACCTCGGTCAGAATCTCTTGAAACCCAGCAGTCTGGGAAGAAGGGGGCAATGGCAAGTCAGTGCCAGGGGCAGGGAGACTGGGGAAACTCAGTCAGCTGAGCAGCCATCAGCTGGTTTCAGGCCCACACCATTTAAGGAAATGATTAACCGTCACCCTCTTCGATGACAGAACATTGAGCGGTCATTTGCTTAGTCTAAGGTCCCCATAGTGAGGGATTCACTTGCTGTCACGTCAAGACAAAGCTCCGTCAGCTTCATTCCTTTCTGTCGAGAGGAGGTTGTGTTCTCCACCCCGACGGTTTGGGAAAGACCCAGGGTAAAGTGTGCTTTGCTATTGCACACAGTACGATAAGCATTGCACTTGGAAGTAGGGGGAGATGAAGGGACCCTCAAAACTGGAAAACTCTGGCCCCTGGCTGCCACTCAAACGAGATTCAGCAAACACAACCAAACCTTCCTTTATAGTAAGTGGAGGAACAGAGAAATACTCAGATTGGTGCATAATGACGTTCTAGAATTATCTTACAAATCTCTTAATCTGTATTGAGTCAGCAGACAGATTTGAAAGCATACAGGTAAATCCTAGAAACTGGAGGTTGGCAGAGGAATCGACAGCCAGGACTTCAAGTCAAGAGAAGAGTACATGATTTCCAGGTCTTTGTTTCTGACCCCAGGAGCTGTGTGAAGTGTGTGGCTGGGGTGTACTTTCTCCTGGAGGCGGTTGGATATCATTATGGGCGCGAGAACAGCAACGGTTCTCTGGTTCCAGCTGGCCCTTTCACTAGTTTGGAGGAGGAAACGCACCTTCGGGAGAAAGATCTGTGCACCCTCTCCATCCGAGGCCTTATGCCCCTCCCCCATCACAGTCTAAGTCTCCGGTTCCATTACTTATTAAATTCTTTATCAGAGGGTAGGAGGAGGGGAGTCGGCTTGAAATTACTTTTCAGGTATGTTTCTCCTCCACGGATCTCGGATTACCGGCTAATACCTGTAAGACTCTTTTGGGGCAATGAAAACTTTGTTCTTTAATTAGTTGTGGTTTTAATAGAGAAAGAACTGAGTGATGGATTCCTGGATTGACAATTTTATTTCTCAGAACTGATTTGGCTCCTTGGCTAGATTTGGAAACACATACGACATCACTTACACAACACATGGGGATGTTAATAAATTGTCTGGGCTGTGGAGTACTCCTTGTGAAAGCTTGTGGGCACCCTTCATTTTAAAACCTGTTGGATAGTAGTTTTTGTTTATTTTATTACCGGCAATAGTTTTCTGAAACCATACTAAGAAACCTAAAGCCAAAACTCTGTAGTTCCCTCATTGTTCATATTTCCTGATTCCCAAAGACAACCAAATTCATTTGTTAACTAAGTTGGTGACATTTTTACCATATTGCTGCACAATATACATACGTTTTCGCACTTGATAATTCACCAAATACTTACACAGTTTTGTTACTATATGTTACTATGTTACTATAAATTCCCCTAAGTGTTTTCAACTGCTCAACCTACTTAGTATTTTTACTAGTCTTCTGAGGTAATAGCTATTATTATCCCCAGTTACAGATGGGGAAATTGAGTCACAAAGAGGCTCCATCCTGTGCCTAAAGGCTCACAATTAATGCAGGGAAGAGGGGTGCACACTCCTACATCCCTCCCCCCCAAGTGTGCCTTGAAACATTGATGGTGTAGTGGCAGATGAGAGGTGATGGTCCCCAACACTTCCCCTCCATTCCCAACGTAACCCATGCCCAGAACTTTCCTCATGATCACCCTAGAAATGCTACCCACTGCCCAGCCAACAAGTACACAATGACTGTTTTCTTAAATACTTGGATTTCCTGGAGTTTAGATTTCTTTGAAACAGCTAAGCGTTTCCATATCCTACATGACTTTATGAAATGTCTGTTAATTTTGAAGAGAATCAAACATCTCACATTTCCTATATGATCGTTTTGTGTGCTGGAGGTAGCCAGGCCTGGCTTGTCCCCTCTCGGGGCTTCTGCTTTTCCCTCCTGGGATGGCCTCTTATGTCAGCATCCTTTGCCTTTCCTCGATTTCTGCCCCACTTTGCAGGAACACATCTGTCAGCCTTCATGAGAAAGTGTGTCCATTTCTCAGGGAGCCAGTTGTTCTAAGGCACTGCCTGACAGGGATGGGGGTGGGGGGGCTTTATTCTGCTTTCACATTCAGCTGTTAGTTTGTCTAACAATCCCGGGGGGGGGGGGGATAATTTCTCTCAGAATTCTAAAGGACTAGCTACCTTATGGTCTAGTTTGTAAAGTTGCTTTTGGGAAGAGTATGCCATCCTTATTCCTAATATTTTCTGTGTTCGTTTGCTTCCGAATCTCCTTTTCATTCACGGTGTTCGGTAATTTCAGAAAGATATGATTAGTTCAGGATTTTCTTCTCATTCTGTTTACATTGTAAATCTAATCTGCAGGTTCTTTTTCTCCAGCACAGGGCTCCTCACATCTTCTTGTTGTTTCTCTTCATTCTATTTTTATTGTGTTTATCTGTTTATTTATTTGAATTTTACATGCGTGTACATGTATGGGTGTGCCGTGGGTGAACATGGCGGTCGCTCTCAGGAGTCTGTTCTCTTTTCCTGCCATGTGGACACAGTGGACTGAACTCAAGTTTTCAGGCTTGGCCACAAATGCCCTTCCTTGCTGAGCCGTCTCTCTGGCCCTTCAGTATTTTTTCCTATCCTGTATGAGTGGAACTCCAATAGGCTGAGCATCAGTTCTGTTATTTTTTGAGATCTCTTTTCTTCCATTTCCTGTATAGACTATTCTTTCTTTCTAGGAGTTTTAAATTATTAGCCAAGCATTTTTTTTCCTGCTCCTTTTATAATCCCACCTGTTCTTCTCCCACAGATGTCTTAACTCTTTTCCTACCCTGCTGAAGAAATTAATAGCATTTCTGATGTTTTCTTCCGCTCCTTTGAATTTCCTGCATCCTCTGAGCCCTTTCTTTCTTTGTGTTCTCTCAAATGTCTTTTGATGACTGTGCACACGTGGAAATGCAGGGATCTGAGGCTCACCCTGAACCAGGGTGAGTGTGAGGTGCCTGCAGGTTGCTAGGCCTTACCATAGGGTCACCAAATGTCTGGCTGATCTTTCGCTGGAGCTCCCCAAACACTAGATCTAAACCCACGTCTCTGGACTCTCCCGTCTGTTGCCTAGAACAACAATGGAAACATGGAACAAAAAGGAGCTGAGGGTTCACACCCAGGAGGCTGCAGGCTTTCCGGATTCTCTACCCTCTGCATCTCTTGTCTTCTTGCTGGCATCCTCAACGATGGTGCTTTTTTTCCTCCTGCAAATACTCTGGTTCCTGAACAGGTTGCAGTAAGAGCAAATCTTCAACTGTGTAGAGGGGGACTCATCATT
Source organism: Peromyscus californicus insignis (assembly GCF_007827085.1). Taxonomy (NCBI): domain Eukaryota; kingdom Metazoa; phylum Chordata; class Mammalia; order Rodentia; family Cricetidae; genus Peromyscus; species Peromyscus californicus. The sequence continues at coordinate 53,455,366 of NW_026294595.1, forward strand.
TCATCATCATCCCACCACTGTATCCTATTCTGTGACCTCTGAAGTCTCTAGTTCCCAAGCCTTGGCAGGTCTGGGAAAACGGTTCTCATGTACGTCCCTTCTCCCGCCACCTCTGCCCTGAAGGCAGAGGGCTGGACCTTGTTCTTTATTGATGAGTCATAAACTATCCTTCTCTCTCTACTTTCTACTTCTGTCGCTGGGAGTTTTCACACAGTCACCTTTGATTTTCCCCTTCTCTTGAAATTCGGTACCTGGCTCTAAAATTATTTATATCACGGATACTTTTGAGAATTTAATGAGATACGTGAACTCTCTTTCTATAAAATCTTATGATTTCATATGACTCCAAGGCTCTGCAGCTCGTCACTGGACCCTTAGAATAAAGAATCCCCGAGGTTCGGCATCCACGCGGCTGCATGAGGTGTATTTACCTCTCCGACTGTGGTACCTGAGTTAGTGAAGCGACACCTAGCTCTTGACTGTGATTTAAAGCTGCCTGGTAAATGGTTTCTGAGAATCATCAGGCCTGAAAAGTGTCCACCTGCCACTAAGTTTCTATTTGCTCCTCCCCACCCTCATCCATCTTCCTTCCCTCGCATCCATTCAGACCTACATTTACCCATATTGAGGAGAAAGAGTCAGCTGCCTGCTGAAGATAATATACTTTCAAAAAGAAAACAGGGAGGCAGGGGAAGCATGTCTTGATGTATTTATTTCTCAACTCTCGCTTATTATTTTATTTTCAAATAAAATTATGTCCCTCCTCAATAATTATGACTTCTCTTGACTTTTGTGTTAATATGTCTTCTTACTTGCACTCTCTCACGGTGTGTATCAGAAATACAAGCAATAAATACAATATGTCTAAGTGAAGAGACAATCAGATGCATATATCTAATCCTCAAGTCACCTGTTAAGGAAGGCCGTGTTATTACCCTTTGACCCGGCCTCCAGTGGCAGCCTTTTGAGGGGCTGACATGTTTTCTGGGACAATTCTTTCCCTACCTCCTACAGCATACAACACTGAGGACTTTGACGTACCCAAATCAGTAAGATTCCTTCTCAGGTTCCGCTAGGCCACCAATGAGCTTCTGTTGGTAGCAACGGAAGGATCTAAGGCCATTAGGGTGTGTCTCCATTGTGAAGCTGAGTCTGTGTTGCTGTAAATGCAGGACTATCACAAAGAAAGTGGCTGTCACAGTGGGTCTGTTGAATCGGAACAGTTGCAAAATACAACAGATGTAGTATCAGCCCTAGGTGCTGCTGTAGAGGAGTTTTTCATTGAACGTCTACTACTAGGTACTTGCTATGTAGCAAGCAATTGGTATGTTTGAGAAAATAGGCTTGGGGAAATACTAACAATGATTAATGCGGTCATAGTGCTCAGTGTATGCCAAGCACTCTTCTAAATATGCCAGTTTCGTGAACCCTTACGAGAATCCTCTAGGTAGATACTATTCTTATCTTCCTAACGGAAGTGCCAGGTAACATATCTGAAGTAGCAGAGGTGGGATTAGAACCCAGACAACCTGGCTCGTGAACCACCTCTACTGTGAGAGGACAGGGACAGATGTGCAGGTTTTAAGTGCCGTGGACAGGTAGTAGGGCTCTACAGAATCACTTGACATGTGCTTTATCCACCAAGCACTGTTCTTGAGCAGTACCAGCTGGCGCTGCAAAGCCATTTGACGTTTTCAGTCTAAACTTGCCTCTGTTGCCCCCAGATCAACCCGATAGCACACATCATTTTGCAAATGAGACTTGATAGGAAACAAAGATCTGACAGCAGATATGAAACAGCCCACTTTTATAAAATGTCTACTATATGCACAGGAGACAGCCTACTGGATATCATCAGGAAGTCAGTAGTCAAATTACAAAAACTTTTCTTTGTGTCAAAAAATCCACAAAGAACATTTATTCACTAAAATTTATATATCCTGTATATTTTCAGACCTTTTTTTTTTTTAAGAAAAAGAAAATTTTATTTGTACTTTCAAAGGTTTTGGGTACAATCATTTTGTTTTTTAAAAATGTTTTAATAGAAAATAATAAAGAAATAGCTTATATTGAATTTTAAAATGCAGATATTTTTGTAACCAAACTATTCTTGGTCTGAATTAAATAGTGACATTCTGAAAAGTGTCCTTAGCAAATTTAGTGTTTGCACCAGCCCCAGCCAAGGGAGAGTACAGTAGAGATCATGGTCCTAGTTTTTGCCCTCCCGGGTTGCACATACAGCGCAGTCATGTCGAGAGCCTGGCCACCAGACAATGGCTCTGTGGAGATCCTGCATCGTGGAGGAGCGCAAAATGGAAATGACCGGCCATCTTTGCTTCACTTTTGGAGACAGCACATCATGCCTTTCAAATCTTGTCCTGTTTGAATCCTGGAAGGTGCCCAGTCACATGGAGTCTTCAATCCCTGTCTCAGTTCGGCACTTTCTCCTTCTTCTCTCATGGATAAGGAAAGCAGAGAGTCCCACCCAGACCAGTCCAAGGGGTTTGAGAGGCAGGAAGTTCTGCTCTCCATATCCTTGTTCCATGGCAACATATTCTAACAGATACTTAGAGGCTTGAGTTCGCAAGTCCTGTGAGTGGGAGCAGCGAGGGAGTGCTTAGCAAGAAGCTGGTAGCTTCTCTTGGGTTTTGATTCTAGTACCCAGAGGGCTGACAGTCACTATCCTGAGCCTTCCTTTGGTTCGTTGTTACATTTACTTAAGCCCAAGACACTTGGAAAGTTTCTTTGTAAATACCCTATATAAGGTGCTCATGTCTTCTAAACAGATGTCCCAAGCTGCCCAGTTGATGTTGGCCCAGATCTGCTAGGACACCTCTAATGTGAGGAATCTATCTGTAAGGGAGACTTCCCAACAGCATCCCATGGCTCTGCAGGAAGGATGCCTTCAGTGACACCTCCGGTCATATCTCAGTCATGGGTGGAGCAGAGTGGTGAAAAATTGTTCAGGACCACGTTTGGGTTCTGCCTGCATTTCCTGCAAGCCCTACACGCTACTGGCTGGGATTCTTATCTTGCTTTCTTCGTGAGGCAGTGGCAACCTCTCAGTACAGGCCCTAAGGGCAAGCGGGTGGGTGTCAAGCTGTTTGATAGGCTCCAGTCCCGTGACTTTAGGCAGAGGATTTTCTCAAGTTTTACAGTAGCAGCGACTTCTCTTGGTAACCAGCAGGGTTTCTGAGTAGGCTTGGTGGCTGCCTACTATAGCTGGCCTGCTTTTTAAACAGCAGGTCCTTCTTTGGCAGCCAGAGATTGTGTGGAATGAAAACACCATGAGTGGAAGAACAGCCGTCGCCCACAGTCCTCAAAGGAAGGGAAGAGGCCAAACAATCTCACCGACGATGGTCAGTGGCCAGACCCCTTTGGTGTCAACAGCGTTGACTGTTGAGCTGAAAAAGAGGCATATCAGCCTGTCTTGAGACCAGATGTTTCCACAGCAGTTAGGGGCCCGCCGCCAGCACTGACACGCCACACTCTCCGTTATCCCAGCACAGGGATCCTATGCTGGTTGCCTTCGTGGTCCGAGGGAGTGGGATAGTTTTTGATCGCATCTGCTTTTCTTCTGAAGATGAACATGGTCAAGTAATTACTTGGCAAGAATAAAATATTGATTTAAGCACACAGTGACTCTCCTTGCCAAACTCAGTCCTGGTGGACTTTACAGTCTATTCCGGAATGACTTTCTTCTACATCCGGGAATTTCAAAACATACTTAGTACCAGATGCTACACCCCAAGGCATGTTTGGGGCAAATGGTGATTGTTGCCTTCAAATAATGTTGCAAATGCTTATCCAGGCAAGTGTCAGAAAGGAGAAGTACCAAAACCCAGTGCTGTGCCTTATAAAACTCTCATGTGGAGTAGATGTTTAGTGCATAAATGAAAAAAATTTTAGGTTGATTTTATCGATTATATTTAGTTTTTTTCCCACCACTTCTAAGACTTAATGTTTAACTTATCACTGTACTTATGACTATACTAGAAAAATATTTTGGAACTATAAAAACATTAAAAATAGAAGACTATAACGAATGCCATGCACACATTGCCTAGCTTCAGTGGAATCTGCGTTTTGTAGTCTTTCTCCATCTGTACATTCAATTACCTTGTTTAGTCCATTTGCAAGAATGTTTGAACACAAATATCTGGCATCAGTTAACATGCTTTTTTTTTTTGGTTTTTCGAGACAGGGTTTCTCTGTAGTTTTGCGCCTCTCCTGGAACTCACTTTGTAGACCAGGCTGGCCTCGAACTCACAGAGATCCGCCTGGCTCTGCCTCCCGAGTGCTGGGATTAAAGGCGTGCGCCACCACCGCCCGGCAACATGCTTTTTTTTTTTTTTAAGACAAGGTTTTGCTATATATCCCTAGACTGGCCTTGAACTCACAGCAATCCTCCTGCCTCAGCCTCCCCTAATGCTGCAATCACATATGTGGGCTGGCAATGCTCTTTCTTCCATTCGCAGGAAGTCCTGATGTGGTCATGCAAAAATCAGTCCACATAGTTCTTTTTTGATAAAACATGCAGACAGAGGGAAAGAATGGTACAAGGAAAATCCCTAAGTACCACAGTGGGACTTAAACCCTCTCTCGAAAAACAGAACAAAACAAACAAACAAACAAACAAACAAGCAAGAATAATGCATCAGTTAAAGGGGAAAACTCAGGGACACTGAGGCGTCTCCTTGGATTTGGATACACAATAAACAGAGCTGTCTTTTTCACATCTACTACACGCATTTTACAAAGAAGCAAAGGGAAAGGACTGTTGGATTCCCAAAGCCTGATCTTTTAACACTAAGAACATGTGTCTTTAGATTTCAGGGGTCTTGTTCAGGAATACAGTTTGTGTTTTATTTATGATAAATTCTGAGTGAGCACAATATAGTATCACAGGTTTGTCAGCACAGAGAGAGATCACTTGGTGCATATTAATTGTGTGGAAAGCCAGGTCTCTCAAAGCTCCCAACAGACTCAGCTGATAGATTTCAAGACCATGAGGACTCTCCAAATTTTATTTTCCATCATTGAATCAGGATTAAATATGAGACCCATGAAAATTGAAAAGTTTTTAAAGCCCCTAACTTAACACCCTTAGGTGCCAGGTTTCAGTCCCAAGAAAGTGCCACTAGCATGTCAAACAGTGCGGAAAATGGAAGCTGTGATAAATGACGGTGACTCGTTCGGCTGCTGGGTCTCTCTGACCTGAAGGATTTGGCTGGCGTCATAAAACACAAATCGACAGATTAAGCAGTTTACCAACACCATAAAAAACTCAAGAATAAACTCACTTAAAAAGAAAAAGAAAGAAAAAGAAAAAGTATTGTAACCAGACAATTTCAAGCCCCAGACTGCATGCATTTCCTTACAAGCCCTTGTCCATGAGCCAGGGCTTACAGTTTGGGGCTAACGTCAGACACGATTATGTCCATACACTTTTACAATTTACATGTCCTGAGAAAAACACCCAGTGCAGGCTGATGGTGCAGGAGAATTTATTTTCACTAGAAAGGGAATGACTCATAACTCATGAATGGCAGTGCTTAAAATGAGTTATGGAGGTGATTCTCCTGTGAGAGGAAATGGATTGGACGATCCTTCTGCTCTATTGTATGTTTGGCTACTAGCACACCAGGTTCTTAATTATGTGTGGACTTGCTTTTCGTCTTTTATAAAATAAATGTGAATAAAGAGAACGTTAGCTAGAAGCATGGAAGGCCTAATTGGGGCTCTGGAATGCAGGTAAAAGCTTTTTCACATGGCTGAAGAGCAGAAGTCTTAAATGCAACTGAACCACTGCGTCCAACTGGTCAATTCCACTGACAATGTATAGTGCCCATAGCTGATGTTCTGCAGAAATATTAAGCTCCACTCCTTCCCTAAATACAAAAATTGCCATACATTTACTTTACTTCTACATGAAGATTTAAGTGTTTTTAACATGCAAATTTCATTATACTAGTACAGCAATAGCTATATAACATATAGCAATTATGTTAAGGTAAGTGTAACTATTTATACTGGCAAAGTGGTGCCAGGGAAAATCCTGTTTGGAGATCTCAAGCGTGATTATCATTTACTTTAGTATAGCCGGTCACAGAACAGAACATCAAGAACTTATTGTACCCTGCAATGTCAGAATCGGCAACGGCATACGATTCTGTCATGATGAGGACTGTGGTTACTGAAATGTTTTATTTAACAACTGGATGGCCCTGTCCTTCCCAAGGGGGAAGCCAAGAGTTCTAATTGCGCTCCTGAGATTCCTGTTGGAAGAAATTTTTGACTTCAGAGATCAAGGACTTATCTGATAACGGCAGTCAGCAGGTGACAAGGAACTCTCCAGCTTGAGAACAGGACAAATTTCCCCCTACATGTTCCTCCTGCGCTCCAGTTTGAATTATCAATAAAATGGTGTGGCTGGCCCCCCAAATAACCTTGTTGACAGCACAAAGATGGACTAAAGCACACCACCTCCACACTAAAGATTTAAGATTTCCCGGTAAATGTCAGGAGGTGCCAACGTGTGTGCTGTGACACTCGGTTATTATTAGTGTTTAACTGCGGCTCCCCACCAGCGCCATGCCGCCAGTACCACCATAAATTTTAATGTGGTCACATGCTCTTTCTCCTTCATATCCAGTGAATTCTGCAAGATCATAATATCCTATATGAACCCTAGCTGAACCTTAGTGTGATTCGATGAGAGCAAGGTTCTGAGCGATGAGAATTGTTCCTCATGTTATAGTGCTTAAAAACAAAACAAAAACCAAAAATCTGGACACTGGGCAACACAGTTCTTTAAATAATATTGTCCTAAACTAAATTCACTCAATTCAATTAGTCTTTATTGAGCCCCTCCAAGAAGCAAGGCAATGCCTAAAGCTAATGAGTCTGTTTCTAGGACAGTAAAGAAGCCTGATTCTAAGGAAACCTTCCTTTCCCCCTTGGAAAATCTGTCGGAGAGCACATATCATTTATAATCCCCACCCTCAAAAGTATCCCTGTAACTTAGACATCAAGACATGCCTGGAGTTTACAGAGTACATTCCCGCATCTGGTTTACACTGTGGATGCAGGGGAGACACGGCCATCCTCTTTTATTACACACGTGCATAGTGGGATTGTATTGCCTTCTACTTACATAAATATGGAGAATTTGTATAGGTACCATGGGTGTATAGGTTTTTATTCTCCGTTTTATTCATAGATGATGACAGCATTACCTAGTCATAAATTACATTTATTAGAGGAAGCCAAAACTCAGTGAATTTTAACTATACGGGGATCTCTTGAAAACAAAAGATAACCTTGAAGCTTTGATCCCACAATTTTTTAAATTTCCAGCCAGGGGCATGGAACAAATAAGTAAGTGACCAGTGGGGTTCCAGGTGAACTAAATGTCCATTAAAATCCATATCAAATTGCTTGTCCCATAAAGTTCTCCTTTGTTTCTTTCAATTTCTAATGAGCTAAAATGATTTGGTTTCCTAAACACGAGCCTGGAGGCTTCTGCAAAACCATTCTGAGTCAATAATCTTATTTTCTCTGTGAGATACAGGCTAGGAAATTGGTGTATATATTCATAATTTGAGTGTCCCATCATTTGTGGACCAAAATCTGCTCAGCAGTGACACATAGCTATGCACCTTCCCATTTTCCCAGACAATGGGTTTAGGAAAATGCACAACCAGGTTTCAAGTCACAGGGAGAAGGCAAGATTGATTACTCCTGCTAAAGCACCGTGGGTCAGGAGGCAGTCATAAAAGAGGCCGTCCTCACAGAAGACTGCGACCGCCCAGCTTTGCTGGTGAGTATTCTAAGGAAAACCTTCATTTTGCACTGGGCTGTGTACCCTTAGTGTCTCTTGTATCAGAAGAAAGGAAGCATTTTCAGGGAAGGTTGGTCAAGGGTTAAGCCCCCCATCCCCGCCCCAACACACCCCTGTTTTCCAGAGATTGGCTGGGAAACTTTGCCTTGGAGCGCCATCTAGAGGAAATTTCTGTATACACAGGGCATTCTCTTTTGGCTTTGTGATCCAGACTGAACCAGATGACTGGGCTATAGTCAAAAAATTTCCTTCCTTCCTTCCTTCCTTCCTTCCTTCCTTCCTTCCTTCCTTCCTTCCTTCCTTCCTTCCTTCCTTCCTCCCTCCCTCCCTCCCTCCCTCCCTCCCTCCCTCCCTCCCTCCCCTCTCTCCCTCCCTTCCTCCCATTTTTGGCAGAGGTAACCCCAGCAGTTGGGGAGTAGAGGCTAGGGGATCAGAAGCTCACCATAAAGCAAACAGAAACTAGGAAAGTGAAAAGGGACAGGAGGGTGGCGGTGGAGAGGGCACCCTGGAGACGGAGATAGTAGAACACAGATGCTATGTAGGCAGGGATAGGGAAATGGGGGGTTTAACTGGGAAGAGAGGGAGGAGAGAAATACAGAGGGAGAGGAGGGGAGAAGGGATAAATAACATTAAGGATGTTTGAAAAAGTCATAGGGAAACACTATTTTTATGCTTACTTAAAATAACCACACATACGTGTGTGTGTGTGTGTGTGTGTGTGTGTGTGTGTGTGTGTGCATACATACTCAGTTTAAATGCAGTTATGCTACTTGGAGCAATAGTGCTCTTTCAGGGGCATTAGATTCAAAGAAAAAACCCTAGAACCACCAGGCAAGGGAAACTTCCTCTCCAGTTGTTGGCCGGGGCAGGGGTCGAAGAGACTACCCATACTATATAGCCTATTGGCATTGCTCTTGGTTGCCTCCCAGAACTTGTAGGTGGGACCTGCTGCTGAAGACACTACTTACCTCTGACACAGTACTTGGAGGACTCTGGCTAGAACTGATCAGGAAGCCTGCGCCCTGGAAACTAGCTCTCCGAGTGTCCAAAAGTGCCCCGCAAGTTGCCAAAGCAAAGCCACCAATCAACAGTCCCACCTTAGCTGTTAGGCCTCCCAACCACACAATGGCCAGAACGTGCCAAAACATCCCCTAGGGTGTGGCAGTGGCACTGACATCTTGGAGGTAACCAACAGCTGTTTACTTGGATTTCTGTCCTGCTCAGGAGGAGGGCATTCAGGTTTGGTACTGGAAACCTAGCCAACTGCTCATGGCTGGTGGGGTCATGGACCCTGTCGGAGAACCTAGTATGGCTACTTTCCCAAACCAATATAACTCCTAACTGTATTCTAAATACGCGCGTGTTCTTATCCCCACAGGTATAGCTCTCACTCCCCATCAAGGAAGCTTCTTTTTGCAGCAGATGAAGATTATTACAAGAATCCACAGCTGGTCCACATGAAAACAACAGACCATGGGGTGCCCAACCACAATTGATACATCTACAACACAACTCCTCCGCCTAAGGCTCAGGGAACATCTCGGAAGAGGGTGCAGGAAGATTGTAAGAGCCAGAGAACTAAGATGTCTGCTCTGAGATTGTGTCTTGTATATATGACAGGGAGCCCACACCCACGAAATGTCAACAATATGGCTGCCTAAACAAGATCTACATAATGACAACACCCATTGAGATGTCAGTATGGATGGGGAAATCTCACAAGGCTCCACACCTAGATGAAGAGCTACAGGCAATTGGTGGCTTCTGAAGAGAGGGAGAGTCAGTCTTCTCCAGGGATGAGCTCCTGATAGATTATCCAACCCCAGCTGGTCAGCCCCAAACATATACACATAGCAACAACATCAGATGGACCCAGCAAAGTGATATATAATTGTAATTGATTGCGTAATTATAATTATGCAACTAAAGAGGAGGTCATGAATTGAAAAGGGAGTAGGGGGCAAGGGAAGTGTTAGAGGGTGACAAGGAGGCATGGAAATACAGTGTTCCTGTGTGAAATTCACACACAAAAAAAATTAAGTAAAAAAAAGATGCCAGGTTGGGAGGGGTGGGAGTACATCTGATAGGAGTTAGAAGGGGGACTGAGGAGAAGTGGATATGTTCAAAATATGTTGTATCTATGCTTGAAAATTCTCAAAAATAATAAAAACATTATGTTTTAAAAAAGAAGTTCAAGAGCGTTGTCAGCTACATAGTTTAAGGCCAGCCTGGGCTACATGAAACCTTGTCAAAAAAAAAATCCAGATTAACAGAAAGGTTCAGTTTGGGTTCTAACTTGTCCCACAGAAATATAATATGTGGTCCCTTAAATGGAGACAGAGTGTAAAAGGGAAACAGTGGAAGACCTCAGCAGACTTTAGGGGTGTGTGCAGCTCTGGTGCCCACACAGACATAATGTGGGTACCCTTCTGCCCCATATATCAGAAACTAGATTTGTTTCAAACTTTGTTTTCATACATCCAACAATCTTTGTCACCTCCAGAATTATTTTCTTGACTCAAAAAATTCTGCTTAACCAGATTTCCACGATTCAGCTGGAGAAGACCCTTGTGTGAGGTAAACAAAGGCTGGCAGCGTTTCAGCCCGCTGTAATCCTTCACTAAGTTCAGGGAAACGGAGGAGCAGGAAGTAACGACTCTTCCAGATGCCACCACATAGTTCTGTGTGCGGGAGACTAAAATAATATCCACTGACATCTTCTTTCCAAACACTCCTTTCTGCACCGCGCCACCGCCCGCCCGTCCCCCTCGGAGAACTTCAACAGTGAGGGCTTCTATTTTTGCAGCAGCATGAATACAAAAACAGAACCCAGACTTTTTCTAACAGAGACCCTCTTCAAGTTGCTGAGCAAACACAAAGAACCCTTAAAACACTCTGACAGGATGACACCCCCAATTATGGGGGGGTGGGGCATGGCTGGAAAGCGCTACTTTTCTTACACTACTTAGAAGCATCAAGACTGTTGGTACTACAAAAACGGTCAGTGACGAAAGCTCAATGTTCGTTCCTTTTCCCACCTGTGGGTGCACCATGACCCCACCACTGCTACCAGAAGTCTGTTTCCCCAGAGGTGTGCTACAAAAGACCACCTCTGTCCTTGATAGCTACAACGCACGGTGTCATGAACATTTCTATTTCCTTTCTCTGGACAATACTTCTGCTTGCTTATTTTGGCCATTCCACAAATCCACAGGTTTCCCAAGATAACTAGTTAATAAGTCATTGCTTTCTGTGAACCAGACTTGTGAGCTTTCCACACAGAAACTATTTGTCTACTGAGCTCTATTAAAGTTGAGCAAGACCAAGGTGTCTTTGTTTCCAAGCAATGTTGTCCATTGAGCAAGCAAGGCTCACGACTGAAAGCATTTTCCCTCCATAAGTAACTCCTTGGCTCTGATGGTGGACACAGTAGAAGGCAGAGCCTGTCTGGCTCTCTCAGTCAGTCTGCCTCATCCTGAAGCAGAGGCGGACCCACACGAGTTCCAAAGCAGAAAGTGAAGACCTTTTAATCTCATTTTATGCACACTTGAGTTAAAGCCAGTCCAACATATGCTGTTGAGAGTTGACTGAGTGTGTGACAGAGCACAGGTGTGCTGGGATGCAGAGGCACATGGGAACAGACATGTGAATGTTGCAGAAGGAACAAGGAGTTGTCTCTTTTCTCAGGTGGCTTAGCAGAGAATGAGAGACGGGGAACTTAAGACACACAGTAGAAATAGCTGTCCTACACCGGCACGATGTGGGAGGAAGTAATTATGGATGCTTTGGGAGAAAGGGGAAATGCTGTAGAAAAACTGGCATGGGATCAGTACCTTAAAGGTTGGGGAGAAGTTTAATGGATAGAGAACAGGGTGGAGATTTTCAGGAAGAGGTAGAATGGTCTTTGCCCATTTGGACCAAAACAAAATGCATTTGACACAGAAGTCCCAATTTTGTGTCTAAATTTTAAGATGGGTACAAAGACATGAGGTATTTGTATTTATGTTGTAAGAATCCAGAACCCGCCATCTATTTTTTGCACAGTAAATATATTTATATATACGCACACATGTCTATATATCTATACTTGTCTACGTTACTAAGCAGTGGAGAACCAAACATATTTGAGTCAGATGCATTCTCCTTGGCCATTTAACAGTGTAAGCAGAAACCAGACCAATGCTTCTCACTAGCAAACGGGAACAAGTAGAGGGTTTTGTTTTGATCCTGGCCATCAACATTTGCTTTCAGAGTTAATCCAAAGGCTCTTTCTGGCCAGCTGTGCTGGTGGTCTCTATAAATCACACAGGCCTCCACCAATGGGCTAGAGCCTAAGGGACAAATAATTTCAGCGTGGTGAGCTTCTGAACTCTGCATGTCCACTCTTACCCTTCCTTCTCCTGAGGCCTCGCTGGGCATTTCCCCAAGCAAGTGTTCTTTCAGAATTCCATATTCTCGTGGTCATGTTCATACACCCTCTTGGGTCTTTGCAGCAACTCAATCTTATCCAGGGATTTCTCTGCCCTGTGACTCATCTCTAGTTCCTCCACAAAGAAATTACATGGAATTGTAGGGAGTAAGGATGGATGAGAAAAACCAGCTTACCACAAGAGAGCCCTGAGAGGTCCTAGTCTTCATTCTAGGGCAATACTCCCACTTTAAGGTGTTAACAATTTTGTAGATTTAAAGAAACTGTTGTCAAGTATATAATACCATAAACAAGACATATGTGGGTTGTCATGGAATGATTGTGGGGCAATTTTTCAATGAAATAGGAACATATAGGAGGAAGCCGGGGGTCCACATGAGTGGAAGGTGACCCTCCACCAGCCACAAACACACTTACAGTGAGCATGGCGAACATCAGTTGGCACACGTTGAAGGCGTGTCTCCAGTTGTGGTAGAGAACCATTCGATAGTTCTTCCTCACTGTCAGAAGCCACCTGCACAGGGTCTGAAATGGGAGGGGAGGCTGTGTTAGGGAGTGCTTAAGAGCACCCATTGCTCTGGTGGGAGGTCTGGGTCCGGTTCACATCTTTAACTCTGGTTTAAGGGTATCCAATAACCTCTTCTGACCTCCCTGGGTACCAGGCATGCATGTGGTGCACATTCTTGCACACAGGCCAAACAGTCCTACGCATAAAATAAGACAATTCTAGTAAAGACATTTTAACGAAACAAAACCAAACCCTAAACCTCCACTGACTCTCTGTGAGATTCTCGTGGCACTTTCATGGGGGACACAGGCAGGGACCACCACCTACATGGCATTTTTGGAAAGCCTTTACATCACAGTGGCTACAACACTCTGCCAGGTGCACTCCTTAGTGCCAACACAGAACATCTTACCTCATAGTCAATTTTAAATTTCTGTACCATCCCCAGCTCCATGAACATCCGGAGAGCAGCTGTGATCATAGCATCAACATCAAGGGAAAAGTCATCAAAATGGATGTCGTCAATGGCCAGTTCTGACACCAGAGGGATGTTGGCTGCCTACACAATCAAAGACATAAGCCAAGACAAGTTCACTAGCTTTACCTAACCCTGGGTCCCACTCTCTCTTGCTTATCAGTGGGTGCCACATAAATCAGGCCTGACCCGCACTTACACTCTGATACTGCTAAACTCTGAGCTATAAATGTCCTTTTGTTTCTGAGCAGCAAACGCCCAAGAACATGGAGGGGGGAGGGAGAGAAGGCAAGCTAATTAGAAGATAAAATATACACACTGGATCTCTCTACAGAATTCAGAATATACTACTGTCTAGTTTACTGGAACTGTGGCCATACAATATACTCTGATGCAGACTGCTACATGCAGAAACATCTGGGTGGCCAGCAGCTATGAACTTTATTTGCTTCTCTGCAGAGGAGGAGGTAGGAATACACCACTCTTCCTTGCTTCTTCCATTCTTGTATCCTGTACCTTGCAAAAATACTCTTTATTAAACATACATTCTGTATGTTCCGAACATACAGAATGGAAAGGGCAAGCAGCTCATCTCTGGTACAAAACCTGGTACACTGATAAAAGAGAGAAGCTTGGAGAGTTAGCACAGTTTCAGTTAAAAGATAAATTTTGCTATATTGTTTAGCAATATACAGGACAACTCTAATACTAATCAGACATATTTAGAGTTTCCAAACACCCCGTTAGGTGACTGTCAATCAGTTATCCTGCATAAACCTAAAAGGGAGGGAATGCAAACCTTTGGAAATCATTTTTATGCCAATTGGTTGGGTTTACCCTGCCATTTGGGCCACTCTTGCTGTGTGTGGGGGGTTGTTTTATGACTTTCAAGTTACCAGAGACCATTGTGTATTTGTGTTCCTAGTCTATTCACTGGGTATAAATTACCCTGCGAGTAATTTATGCCCTGGAACTACTTTGGCTAAGCAATTAAATCCAGCTCTGGTCACTCCAGGCATTCCAGAAACCACATAATCAATCCTGCCTCTCCAACCCTGTGCTTTTCTGCAAAAGTTTATGTGCCTAAGCTGAAATACAAACACTGGCTATTCCCCACACTGTGAATGAGCGATGGCCAAAGCTATGTGCTGGGACAATTAAGCTTCCATTTTGAAGACTTTACTTCTATCAAAAATTAATTCCCTTAGGCTCTACCAGATCATTTTAATATACCAATAGGTTTGCAGATACTAGATTCCTGGAATTAAATGGTAAGGTTTGTGAAATTCACAGTGGTAGATAGCTGCTTGGCGTGTATATGTCCCTGTGAAAGAGCCTTGTTTATTTATTTACTTTAAGACTTTTTCATCGAAGTTAGATAAATCTCTATCAGTTTTTAAAAATAAGTGTACAAACTAATGGGTTTCATTATGAATGTCACACACGAGTGTCAAGCATTTTGCTCAAAGTCAACCTCTCTCCCATCTCTCTTTCTATTAGCCCCGTTCCTCTCCACTAATAGCCTCACTTCTACATTAATGTTACACATATATCTGAATGTACATCCCACAGATGAGCAAAGCCACACAACATTTGCCTTTCTGAGTCTGGCTTATTTTGTTTAGCACGATAATTCCCAGATCTATTTTATTTATTTATTATTTATTTATGTCTGTCTATTTATGTGCTTCAAGTGACACAATTTTATTTTTCTTTTGGTATTTGTGTGTGTGCCTGTGTGTGTGTATGTGTTCGCACACTCACACAAGTGTGTGCACGTGGAACGAGGGCTTGACTTTGTGTCTCCCACTACTCTTTCCACCTTACTCCTTTGAGAGAGGGCCTATCACTCAGTTAGAACTCACCAGTCGGCTAGGATGTCTGGCCAATGATCTCCAGGGATCCCCCTGTCTCATGTTTGTGCCCACCTCTGTTCCCTTTCTGTGCCTGCCACGCACGGCACTAAAGTTACAGAGGTGCGCAGCTTCATGTGGGGCTGGGCATCTGAACTCAGGTCCTCATGTTCCCACAACAACCACTTATCCACTGAGCCATCTCCCAGTCCAACTTCCTTCTTCTTTCTGGCTGACCAAACTCCACGTCATTGTATATCACTGTCTGCATGAACCACATTTTATGTACGTTATTCTGCTGACAGACATCTAGGTTGATTCCATATCTTGGCTATTGTTAACAGAATATCAATAAACACCGAGGCACTTGGATCTCTGCAGGATTAAACCATCAGTGTTGAAAGCAAATCAGCTCCACTGTGCTGTTACAAACACACACAAAGTCACATTCCTCTGACACACAGTCATATTCTGGCAACAACTGTTTTCTTACCCAGAGCAACCACTTTCAACACCTAGATTTATTTTAATCAAGTAAGATAGTTGAGATTTTATTACTTCTTACAATTATGTTGTTTTCAGAATTATTCAAGCTCCCACCATTGAAGATAATGGTCAATCTGACTCATGCTACATCTGAGAACTTTCTCTGCCTCATGTACTAGCCCATTTCATACACATACATGCCTGCATGCTTGCATATATACATACGTATATACATACATACTTTGTTTTGTTAGGTAACGTTCAACAATTATATCATTATGCCCTCCTGCACGACATTCATAGTTCGCTCACACAATTCACTATGACCACCTGTCAATTTCCTGACCCGATTTTAAGTTTTATAGTAGTATTAGCAGGTTGTTCTTCAGCCTCCCAGTGGAGCGAAGGCCGGCCTGGAACTCCCTCCTGAGTGCTGGGACTAGTCACGTGCCACCGTGTCAGGCTAACGATCGATCTCCTTTACTGTGTGCCTTGTTGCCTGTGTGCTTACCGTTAGTTCGTTCAGACTTCTTTCAAATAAACTGGGAGGGAACTTCCTAAATGATGTCATCGTCTCCTTTAAAAATGTTAGATGCTTTGGGCAAACTACCGTTTTCATGAAGAGATGGCTCCCAGGTTCCTGCTCTGACTTCCCTAGATGAGGGACCTCAACTCACCTGTGAGGTCAAGGAAACCCATTCCTCCCCAAGTTGTTTTGGCCAGGGTTTAACCACAGCAACAGAGAAACCACCAGGGCCCCCTCACTTCCCTGGAGGTGTTAATGACAGTCCGTTTGACGTTTCTTCTCCTTCCCTAGTTTTTACCGCTTTGCTTTGATCTTTGTTCTTATGGTGACAATTTACACAAAAGTTCAAGTAAACAGAATTATTAAGTGCATGTACAGTATTGTACAGCAGACCTCTAGAACTTAACCATACCCTCTGAGCAACTTCTAATATCCCATTCCAGCTTTTAGCAACCATCATCCTCTTTTCTGCTTCCAAGTTGGGCTGCTCTAACTGTCTTGTACACAGGGAGCCACGCAGTATTTGTCTTCACGTGACTGGCTTGTATGACCAGCATGTTGTTGTTTCATACAAGTTGGTACCTTCCCCTGTAAGGATACTATGCTAAGGGATGTGCCCCCACCACACTTTTCCTTGACCCTCAGGTGGCTCAATGTCTTCCTCAGTTATCCTCCGATAAGAGAGCTGGAGATATCAGAGGCTTTACCAGTCTTGGAGGTTTTCCTTGGGTTGGTCAGGTAATCTTTGGTTTCCCAGTCTTCTTGCTTAAAAGCTTCTATTACAGCTTCGAGGTTGCCCTGTGGAGGGGCTGAGTGACCCGTTCTCTTGGGGAAGCTGTGAAGGTCTGCCTCCTCGTGTCTTTGCTCTTTTTCCTCCTGTTCCCCAGAGAATCTGGCTGGTACCTGGTTGGGAGTCTGCAGTGGGGTCTGAGGAGCCCCAGTGTGGAACTGTTCACTCAGGACCGTCTTCAGTCCGCACCCCTGTCCTCCTCCGTACAGATGGTGCCATGCAAAGACTCCCCTGCTCTACCTTATTCAGAAGCTAGCCTCCAGACTCCAGGGAGCAGGACAGCAGACCCTTAGAATCCCTGTTTTCCTGCCGCAGCCCGACTTTCATCCTCACTCAGCGCCAGCTCCTGAGCTCTTTGTAGGGAGGAGTCGATGGTAGAAAGCTGACCTCTCACCTCCGCGTTGTTAGCTGTTTGACTTTCTTGGGTTTGCTAAGTTAAATCCTATTTATCTGTCTGTTCTCTGGGTTCCAAAATGTTGTCATTAGTAACTTCTTTCTCAGTTTGGCTTTGAGAATTTCTACCAAATCCTCTGTGACTATTTTAAAAAGGCTTGGGAAGGGAACAAAAAGACAATGAGTATGTTTCAGTGACTATTTTAATCCATGAGTTATCAAAGTGCTGTTTCTAAATGACACTTTTTAAATGGCCAGCTTGGGAGCTCAGAAGTAAGTCAGACTTAGTCTTCAGCCCCTTCTAATACATGTGACCGGTGGTGGCAGCCATGTGCAGTGTCCCTGTGTGTTCGGTGTGGGCGATCACACTAATCAGGCTGCAATAACCAACGGATACTACACTGCTTCTCCTTAGCAAAGCTCCAGAACAACTTGGTTCCCCCTCACTTCTGTGGTTTGCATATAGAGAATGCCAAGTATTTGAAAAGATCCATGTTAGTTGCCATTTGTTCAAATTTAAGTGGAACCAGAAAACGGCTTCCAAAGAGACAAAGGCACGGTCGGAAACGACACAGGTCTTTCTGGTCTCAGCAGGAAAGTGTTTTGGAGTTGAGACAGGGGACTGGAACCTCTTAAAGATTGTCACCGGAGAAGCCCAAATGGTGATGGCGACATCACTGCTGCTCCCTCAGTGGCCCCTGTCTTCCGGTTATTAATAGGGTGGTCCTCTGTGCCATTATAAATTTCCCCCCTTCAGAGGCACTAAATTCACTTAATTATCTCAAAAATTAAAGAATATAGGCATTTTTTCATTATGAAATGTTAATGGAAAGGAAATAAGAACATTAGGTTGAGAAATGGAGGATGACCTCTGGTTCACTGAGACCCAACCTTATTGACCTTGTCTTCTTTCCCTAATAGGTTGATTGATCCACAGTTAAATCATACCCTGAGCCCTGCTGTAAACCCTTGCTGGCATGTACGGATGCATAAAACATTCCTACACTTTCAGGAGAGATTTTTTTTTTGACCATTTTACCAAATATGGGCAGTTTTCAGCTGTATATTCCTGGCATCAAGAGCAGGTTCTCAACAAGGAAGAATAAGAACCCGAGGAGCTAGACGTGGCCACCTCACCTGCAAAAGCCCTGGGAACGACCTTCTATGACTGAGTTCCTTGTGCTGTAGGTACATGGCCCCCATCCCGCCCGAGGAGCTCAGGATGGGACCACATCCTCCAGGCCTATAATTACTCTAGTCCTGCGATATTAACAAAACAAATCAAAGTCAATTTCTCAAAGTGTCAGTCTCCGGCTTTTAAATATTTATAAGGTGCCATATCCCTAAATCAAAGAGGAGTGTCACAATCCAAAATAACTATTGAATTAATAGCCAGGAAATAACATTTGGATAAAGAATCATTTGGTTTACTGCAGCAATAAATGAAAACACAGAATTATGAGTCCTGCAGCTAATTTGAATAATGCTCAAGAAGTGAGACTATCTGGCTGGAAGTACCTGGTGTCCTCCTGACCAGTCCTTTTCTTTGTTTGGATCTTAAGAGTTAAGTGCTTATCAAAGGGAGTCATAAACTGCCTCCTCTACAACTGAAAAGGAGCTATAAAATGTAAAATACAATCCTGGGTCCCTTGACACATGAATACTGCATTTTGTGATGTTCTGTAAATGGGAAGAAATAACAGAGTAGGTGGCAGGTCAGCCCTGACCATTCGAAGCAAGGCAGACCTGTTACCACTTGTTCCAGCCACTCACCCACTTGCTCCTCCGGACAGAAGAAGAGGTAGAGGATGCCAGGACTGGCGGAGAGAGGCAACTGAGCTACTGTGATGCAGAAGGGGATCCAGAGCACTCTCCTCACGACCTTACTGCGTACTGGGGAAAGCGTTTGGTATTTTATGACTATGAACTCATTGGTTCTTTATAAGCACACCAAGACTATTTAAACTGGAGATATTTAAAATCCTGTAGTATAATGAAGCCACAGAAATAGATGAAATGGCTGCTCTAAATTTGCAGTGTAATCAGTAGAGGCAGATTTGAATCTGAGCTGTAAATACTGGCTCTGAACTATACCCCACTACCTCTGGAAATGGACCGATGCCAAGCTAAGGGTCGCCCATTCCTGTCCGGCACAAAGTAACTTAGTGTGCCATGAATAGCACTTGGGATTTAGCTGCAAATGACCTGCCTCGTGGTCCATTTCTTATGATGAACATCCCAGGCCCATTTGGGAGAATACTGTCTTCTTGGCTTTTGTTCGCATGAATCCACTTGGGGAAATCTCTAAGCTCATAGCTGCCTTTGGAATGAACCCCAGTTAGTTTTGTGCTGATTGAACACATGTAGAATCAACTCTTGAGAGACCAAGACCTTCCTGAATGAATAACTTGTCTACTGGGGGAGCAGACACTAGACACTGGACACGAGCTTGCCAGCACAGTGCCATCACCAAAAAGTGGCGTGTGAATTCTTCCAGCATTTTCCTTAAGCCATTTATGTAATTCACCTTCTAAATGCCTGGAACGTTCTTCCCAACAGATGTGGAAGCTGATCCTACGCTGACACCTATCCTTGAGCGGCTGTCAGGAGGACACCAAAGCGAATCTCAGACTTGTATAAACCACCACAAGACCACACTGCATGGCCGCTTGAGGCAAAACAGGAGAAAGCCCAGCACATAGAAACACGAAATACTGGATGCCCATGGCTGTTGCAACTATGTTGCTCCTGTCACCGTGTTAAACAGCTTTCCCTGATGTGGCAAATCCCGGAGAGAAATCCACTGAAAGGAGGAAAGGCTTATGATCTCAGTTCGTGGTTGATTGGCTCCACGGCTTTCAGACCTATCACAAGAAAGAAACGCTGTGACAGAAGAGCCTGGTAGAGGAAGGACGCTCATCACATAACAGCCATGAAGCCAAGGAAGGGAGAGAGACAGGGCTAGAGATAGACAGGTAGACTGGTGGAGAGAGAGAGAGAGAGAGAGAGAGAGAGAGAGAGAGAGAGAGAGAGAGAGAATGAATACACAATATACCATTTAAGGGTACCCCCCCCACACACCCCAGTAACCTACTTGCTCCAACTAGGCCTTATTTCCTACTAGTTCCCCAGTTATGGCTTTAATAGATCAGTTCACTGATGTAGTTAGGGCCTTCATTATCCAGTCGCTTCTCAGCTTGGGGTAGCGCCTTCAACATGTGAGCGCTTGGGGGCATTACATAGCCAAACGGTAACACTCATTGCCATTTGAAAGCACATATCATTTTCACAAAGAAAAATAGAATGGACATAGGGATTTTAATGATAGCCTTCTAGGCGTCACACTCTACCGTCTTCCTTAGGAAAGCTAATGGAGTTCCTCTTAGGTCAGCGCAGACACGTTGGACGGCTAACTCTGTAACAGGCTCTGTCCCGCAATGCATACACCTGGGAAACAATGCAGTCCCTAAGCCTAAGGTCTGTCTGGAGATGCAGTGAAGCACCAAGGCAGTTTAAGTGTGGCAGTGAGGAAGGCACGGGACATTACTGTAATCCCTGAGAGAAATGTTTTCATTTGTTTCAATGTTGTATCTTAATCAGAAATTGTCATTAAACCTTAGCTTTATAAAGTTTATTTAGAATAATTTAAAGAATAGTTATAAGGATAAAAGAGCTTCAATAAAGCCTGTCCCAAAACATAAGATGATAACATAACTCCATCCCCTTGACTCATGATATGCTCCTGCACAAAGAGGAACACACAGAGCAACTGGTGAAAACCCGGAAAGTTCGGAGGCAATGAGAAGAAGCCAATCTCAGGCCAAGAAACCCAGACCTCATCTGATATGGGCACGGAGGGATGAAAGAGTTCACCGGGGAAGAGGCAGCAGGACCTAGTCCAGGCAGAGGCCAGTGCGGGCGCAGAAGGCTTCTGGGTGTCTCTGAAGATGACACGTACCAAGAGGTGTGGGTACAGAGGTACCACAGGCCCTTGGACTCTGCCATTTGGGACTTGCTTTACTCAGCTCAGAAATGTTGGCTGCCCCACCAGCTGTGACACTTGGGCTCATTCAGGTAAAAGTTCTCAATTTTTCCAAACTCCTACCTGTGACTTCAGACCATAATCCAGACACCTGCCTGTCCCAGGACACCATGACTAGCTTTTGTTGCCTGTCCAGATAAGTCTGCTCCCTCAGCTCCAGCTGGTGACCAGTCCCTGTCCTCTATGGTCAGAACTCCCTTCCAGGACTTCCCTTTCAAAGCTCTGCTCTTAACTTCGCAGTGGCAGGAGAAAATGTTAATACTGTTTTCCTTTGAAAAAACTGTTTGTGGTTTTCACTCTCTCTCTTTGCTCACCTTCGTAGCCCACCTTCTCCTTCCAGGAGAGTTTTACAATCACTCCTGTGTCCTCCAGGGAAAGGAGCTTGGTTTTGGTGAGTAAGGCTCTGTGTTTAATGGGCCACGAGAAGAAGGATTTTCTTTTTCACATAGGATAGAGAAAAGGGTAGAAGAAGGGGCGGGGGCTGGAGCCTGCAGCTGACCTCAGTGCATTCCTCAGAGGACCACCAGGGAGGCGCTGTTCAAGGGCTCACCAAGTAGTTGAATCAGGACTCCCAGCCTGCCTGTGGTCAAGTGGACACCTGCCACTGTCTGTCCTCAGGGACTCACCAGGCACTCTTTGCAAGGAGACTGGTGAAGAATTTAACCCACCAGCACCCAGTACCCACCACGCCAGTTTTCAGGGCCACAACTGCTTTGCCTTCTGCAGATTGTTCCTTTGCCTTGTGCTCAGTTGGGCCTCAATGACTTCTTGCTCTATTTGACTTCAACCTGCTGAGCTAGACTCTTTGCTTCAGGGTTTACAGCCCCTCTCTACTACAGGGCAAAAGGAATCACAGTCACTGGGCTCTCTCCCCTCCCCCACGCTGCTGGCTAGCAGGCAGGCCACACAGACGTGAGACAATAATTCAAAGACTCCTTCAGTGGCTTGACAGACAAAGGAAAGGGGAGAAAGAGGTGGGAAAATTGTGCAGCAACTAAAGATGGAGCTGTCCAGGAGCATCAGCCTCTGGAGATATATCAGAGCATCAGCCTCTAGAGATGGACCAGCATCAGCCTCTAGAGATGGGCTGGAGCATCAGACTCTAGAGATATATCAGAGCATCAGCCTCTAGAGATGGACCAGAGCATCAGACTCTAAAGATATATCAGAGCATCAGCCTCTAGAGATGGAATGGAGCATTAGCCTCTAAAGATATATCAGAGCATCAGCCTCTAGAGATGGACCAGAGCATCAGCCTCTAGAGATGGACCAGAGAATCAGACTCTAAAGATATATCAGAGCATCAGCCTCTAGAGATGGACCAGAGCATCAGCCTCTAGAGATGGGCTAGAGCATCAGCCTCTAGAGATGGGCTGGAGCATCAGCCTCTAGAGGTAGACTGGAGCATCAGACTCTAGAGATGGATAAGAGCATAGCCTCTAGACATGGACCAGAGTATATGGTCTATTCTACCATGAAGCAAAGCCAGGGAATGGTGAAACTTGAACTTTGGGATGCCCATTAGAAGCTAATGGCAATACCGGCTACCCTGATGGTGAAGAGAGACGCAGAGCCACTGGCCAGGATATGAATTTTTCAGGGGGGTTCCCCATCCACGCTGCTCACCTTACCTCATGCCATCTCAGCCACAGCTCATGCTCTGAGTCACTTCTTTTCAGCCTGCTAGTTAGGGACACGAGCACAATCTGCCACAAGAGACACATGAGGCTAGTTACCCCATAATCACTTTCTAGTGAGATGTCCAGAAGAAATATTTCAGTATTTATGCATTTAGTATAAACATTTTACTTACTCTGTGTATCAAAACGCATAACAAAGTCTCTGTCACTTCTGGAACTACACATCTCAGCTGTGGCTTTAGTATGTGGTTGGGTATCTTAGGAAAGTAGACCTTGCTTTCCCTATGCGTTTCCTCTATGAGATAAGATAAATAAGAACTTATACACTTTTACTTATAAGTCCAGTAAATATTTATATTGAGTTGTGCCATAAAGGCACAGGGAGCATTGTAAGAGAGGGGTCTATACTTAGGGGTAAATAAAACAGTCACTGCCATGAAGACATAATCTATCAAGTGAGGCACAGAAGGTGTGGAACCCAACTGCTGAGACACAATTCCCTGTCTTGAGGCCTACTTGGATTTATTCTTGCTGGATGGAAGCACTCCTGAGCACACATGCAAACATCCGTGTACACACACACCATCATGCACGTGTTTGAGTTTTAATCTACATTTGACTTCTATAACCTGTCTTATTAGCTCATTCTGTCTTGCCCAGACTGTTCTTAGACACTGACAAATATTTTCATTTTGCATGGGCTGTGCTTTGGTGACATTTGACTCAAGCTGAATAATCATGCATTTAAAAAATGCATGTTGTCCAGTAAAAATATTCATAAATTTAGTACCATTCTTAACTTTAAAAATTGAGACCTGAACACTTTCCCCCTGTGGTGCATTTACTGAGACACATGTGCACCAAGCATTGTGCTAAGTTCTTGACTGTATTTCATTTAATCCTGCAACAGAGTCGTGGATGAAACTCCACAGGGAGGGAGTCTAAACTGTAGGCCTTGAGCCCTTCTCTTCTGATAAAGGAGCAGGGCAAACTCATGGATGGGTCTTAGTAACAAAGAAGTTCCGGTTTTTAGACTCTCTCCTGGCACAGATGAAGAAGTTGAGATGATGAAGATGTGCAATGTGCTCGGGTTCATCTGAGTAGAAAAATCCTGGGATTAGAATTCAGATCCCATCAATCTGCCCCCTGCCTTCTGGGTTTGTAGCCCCAACTCTCTGTTGTCCGTGCAGTGACTTAAATATCTCTTAGATTCATTGTGATGTCACCTCAGTATTGCTATTATTTCTTGCAGAGAGTCTCCTCCATCCAGCTCTAAACATTTTTTTCCCAGCCATTGTGAGCCTGTCTCTCATCATTTATAATTTCCATAAGGAAAAGATTAAGATTTTTGAGTGTCAGCAATTATCATGGCCTAGTACTTTTCATAGCTTGGCTCATACTTAATAAACGTGGGTTGGTGGCATGCCAAGCGCATGACTTCCGGAGCCAGGCAGATGTGTATTTGATCTGTGTTTGCCACTTGCTAAGTCCGTGGCCCTAGCTCTTCTTTCTGATAAAGGAACAGAAGAATGACTAGCCCTCACTGTCCTTAGAAAGTTGAAATGGGCCCAAACACTCGGCACAGTGCCAGGCTCACAGTCGTCCCTTAGTATCAGGCAGCCAGACTGTTTGTTGGGGCTGCCTAACACAGGACTGTAGGTGGTTGAATCAGAAGTGGTACATTCCCACAGGCCTGGAGGCTGAAAGCCCAGACCAAGGTGTTGGCAGGTTTGGGCTGTCCTCGGGGCTCTCTTTGGTGTAGATGACTGTGTCCCCGTCTGGCTTCCTATGCTCAAGTATCTCTGGTATCTCTTCCTCTTCTCAAAAGGGCACTATTTATGTTGGATCAGGGATGACTCCTTTCATCTCATTTATGCTTAATTCCCCTTTAAAGGCCCTACCTCCATGTCCAGTCACATTCTAAAGTCCTGGTCAGGACTTCAAGGGAAATGGAATTTCAGCCATGACAGGCGGTTATCATTGTCACTGCAAGCTGAGTCCTGAAAGTCTTCAACATAAACATTCCGTGCTGCACTTAGCACAGCTCCCCCTGCCCCACAGAAGAAGGGTGACTATAACCCCAACTCTTCTTCTCCCCATATCTTCTAGAAGATATCTCTCTCTCTCTCTCTCTCTCTCTCTCTCTCTCTCTCTCTCTCTCTCTCTCTCTCTCTCTCTCTCTCTCCCAGTAAATTGTACTTTACTCACTCTCGGGGAAAAGAATATCCAGAATCAGGTCTCCAAGGTAACACCAGAGGGCTATACCACCAACTTTAGTACTTCACAAGGTAAGGCTTGGGGGCATCAACCTGTCGAATATGACATCCGCCTCCCTGTCCACTGGGAAAGGAGATGCGCATGTGCGAAGCTGGTGAAAACTGGGTCTTCAACCCAATACCTGGTTGGTCGAACACACATTTGCCACCCTGCATTCCTGCCTGTGTATTTCCACATGTAGAAAATGACTACGTACAAATCCTGTTGAGGGAAGTCCCAAGACAGGAGCTCCTTTTCAGAGGGTCTGCTGTCAGCTCCTGTCACCCCTCCTGGCTCAACAGAACCCCTCGGCTTACAACGTCCTACCCTTTCCTGGCTGCCTAGAACCCGGGCACTATCTCTCAGTTCGGTTCTCTCAGTGCTGTTGGACCTGCTCCTTCTGTAGCGTTTCCACAGTCTGCTCACCACTGAATCTCCTTTGCTGTCTTCCACTCTTATCCATTCAATAAATACTTCCTGAAGTCTTCTGAGCTGTCAGGCATGCTGCCAAGGGCTGTGTGGGTATCTTTGCATCTCTCCAGGAAGGGACTTCCTGAAGGCCAGGACAGGACAGAGGTTGTCTGCTTTGGCCTTGAGCCAGGCCAGAGATCTGTCTATAAACGGTAAGTAAAATCAACGGGCAGGTGGAAGCTGGACACCTCTGAGAACACGCATCCGAAGGATGAGGGGGGAGGGAGCAGGAGGAAGCAGTGTCTGGAGGTTTAAGGAAAAGCTTCCTTTTTCCTGGGCAGTTGAGAAAAATGGAGCCCCCACTCTTCATGCCCCAAGCCAGAAGAGAGGTGGCAGAGCCAGCGAGGGAGGAGTGTCAGGGTCTGCCCCTATTGCCCAGTGAAATTCCCAGGCAGCCAAGGAACAGAAGGCTTTTCTCAACTCCGCTGCTCCTGGAATTTGTAAATACCGTGTCTGAATTCACCTCTGTTTCTATATACTCAGCAAAGTGATGGACACACAGGCAGAGTCACGTGGTCGAGCTGTTTATAACGAGGTCTCCTTAGTTTTCTTTTGGGTCAAGAAATGGAATAGGATCAAGGCTTAATACAGATGTCGGTTACAGGCACTAGGGAAGTTTTAAATAACGGTCCCTTGCTGGCCGTCTCTTTTCTCCAAAGACTTCTGGCATCTGGCAGTTAGTATCATCAGTGGTTAGTCCACATAAAAGTGACATGTCCATGCTGCTGCTGTCTGGGCTTCAGCCGTGAAGGCGGATGAAGAGTGAGGCCGTGTACCAGAGGAAGGATAGGAAGGGAGAGGTTGAGGAAGGAAGCCACACCAAGCGCATGGTGAGTTAAGCCATCGTCAGGTACCAGGACACAGTGCAGCAACTCCAGCATGTCAGTCTCACTAACTCTAGGATGGGGAAAAATGATTCCTCACTTGGACCCCCAAGAGGAATAGAGAGGAAGGGAGTTTGCAGGTTCTACCGGGTCACCTGCAATTAGTTTCTCACTGAACTCACACTTGTAGGAGGCCCAGAGGGGGTAGCCTTTGGAAAGAGGGTTGAGTAAGTTAAGCTCTGTTCATCTAAAGAGAACGGGAGGCAGAGAAAGGATTTGGACAGTTCTCCAGAGCTGTCATACCCAGGAATCAGAAGGGGTAACTGGCTGGCCTTGCAGGCAAATTCAAGATAGAAATGAGAGAGTGTGCAAACGGAAGTCCCTAAAATCCATCAGCTTTGGCTGAACGAGATCATTTGTCTTTTCAGAGTCTGGATTGGGCAGAAAGACATGCTCCCCCCATCTTCTACCCCAGCCCAGCGGGGAAATCTACCAAGACCAGGAAGAGCAGGGCTGGTGGAAAACATCCCAAGTACCAAAGGATTGCAGTTCAGAAGACAGCGCAGGAATAAAGCCTGGTATAATCATAGAAACGAGGAAGGGCATAGGACTGTGGAAGAGGAGGAACTAGTCAGCAGGAAATAGAGGGAAAGATGCTGAGTGACGTCATAGGATGTCCCTGAAGTCTGAAGGTGATAGTCTGGGCTGAGAGGGAGTGTGCTAACAAGTTGGACCACTCTGCTCTGGCTGTTCTGGGCATTTTTTAGTTGAACTCAATTTAGTTGGGTCAGCATGAACCAAAGCATTCTGTGAATTCACCTTCTGTGAATTCCTCTGTGTGTGTTCACACTGTGGTGGGCAGGAGGAGAAAAGCCCCCCCCCTCCACGCACACCCGAGGAATTAACCAGTGAGCAGGGACAGGGGCGTGTGACCAGGCCATTTCATCAAACACTGTCCATAGGTGTCTTTCCTTATTAGGCCTCTTTACAGAGTTAATAACCGAAGGGGACTGGTAGCTTCATAGTCACTGTGTGATGTAGTGGGTAGCCATTCCAGCTTTGACCTGGAAGTTCCAACCCCCATTGAGGCACTATGACTCTTGACCATTCACCCTTCTTCAGGCCTGAGCGTTCTACAGGCTTGTGTATTGCCACACAGCCCAACGCCTCTCACAGGATGATAGAAATCCCCTGACTGAGACCTCAGCTTTGCCAAAAGATCATAAGGTCATATGCATTCACGCACACACGCATGCACGCACGTGCACACACACACAACAGAAGAGCCAACCATGTGGCTTTGTCAGCCTTCTTGTTCTTTTTCCCACCATAAGTATGGCATATCTCAGGTAGGGCCTCTCCTTTAGCCTAAATCCTGGAATGAAGACGCTACAGAGCCACAGTGGACGGAGGGCCAACTGCTGACGTGTACCCAGAACGAGACACAAACCCCGTAGCAATATAATCTCATGAAAGTTGCTACAATGGCCTTTTCCTCCATACTCATTTTATGTCACTTTTTCTCATCTTGTATCGCCCCGGCCTCCTTAGGTCTGCTTTCTCAGACTAACTGGTAGTATTCTGTAGCTTTGGTTAGAAATGTAAGGTGTTTCTTAGAATACACAGAACATAATGATCATACTTATACCTGTGTACCAAGATCTGACTCATGGAAACAAGTATAATAAATCTAATAATGATAAATAATATAACTGATCAAGAAAGGACTATTTTTAAAATTGGAATTCTTGCTGAGAGGAAATATTTTCCCTTTATGATGATGATTTAGTTAAATGGGAACTTCAGACTTTACTTTATGGATCCATCTAGATAAAGTGCATACCAACCCATCTAAAGAGCATAGGCAGATTATAAGTTTATGTGCGGAAAATGAATAAAGTCATATTTCTCTCGATTCTGGTTACCATTTAGCAGAGCTCTTTGTCTACATGGTCCAACTTTGTTTTATTAAAAACTGAGATTATGCAGGCCCCTGCCTCCAGGCGGTGGTGTTGGTAATTCCTGCAAGAGTTGGGAACTGCAGGATGAACAGAAGATGCCTCTCCTCTTACCTGGTGTCTATGTATAAGCTATGAGCACAAGACAGCAGTTATTTTTTTATCCCTTTAAAGGTCACAAAGGATAAATGATTACAGTAACATTTCACCCACTGACTATGCCTTTTACCAGTAAATCCAGATATTGATTTCAAAAGCTGCAAATCTTTTATTCAAATATTTCTGATAGGGCTACAAATCCCGAGAAATCAAATATTTTTCTGAATGAAGATCTATGAAAATAGATGATGGATTTCATAAGCTGTCAAAGCAAAAATGTTACATTTCACAGTTTGTCATTGAATATGATATAAAACACCAGTGGGGAGATTATTTATATTGATAAAATTATTCTTCCGCATTGGAAGCTAGTTTCTGAGGGGATAAAAAATAAAATATCCATGTGGCTTTTTGCCAGGACTGGGAATTTTCTGATCTAGAATTAGATAGTGAAAATAATATAGATTAATGCCTAAATTCATTTCTTGGAGTTCAATAGAGCATGTGGTAGTGTATAGGCAGGCTGGATAGATTACTTTCTCCACTAGATGCATTGCATTTTGCCACTCATTTGTTGTGATTATTACTATTACATTTTTTTGCTGGAGATATAGCAATATACAGCGATCTTCTTTTGACTGCATTTCTTCCCTTTTATTTTTGGTTATTGTTCTTTTTAATGCTCCCTCCCAGAGATTCATATTTCTAACAGGTGACCTCTGCCAAAACTTTTCTTTCTTTCTAGGTGGTGGCTGCAGGCTTACAGAGCTAGCTAGCCTTGTTATTTTCATGGCTACGGGCAGTGGTCCTTACTACAGACAACTATCTCATCCATAAATGTGTCACAACATTAAGGAAACATGGCCGGATCAGACAAATCCTATTCCCCAGTTCCCCAAACAACTGGGATTAATATGTCACAGAGATGGGTCCAGGAAGTCATCATTCCATGCTAAAGATGACAGATGATGCTACACCACACAGAAACTGACATGTGTGTATCTATATCTACAAAAATAGAAACTACGTATATAATTAAAATAGCGGGTTACTGAATATATATTAGTGAACATATTATATATCATAAACCATTTTTCACAAATAAGGAACACAACTATTTTAAACCAAATATTCTCTAAAGAACTGAGCTTTCAGCCATTAAGAAGGCTTCTCTTGCAGAGAATCCACATTCAGTGTCCAACACCCCCCAAGTACTCTAAATTAAAAACAAAAGACTCAGGAATCTCTGTGGAAGAGGAGGAAGCGGAAAGACAGTAAGAGTCACGGATGGTGGGTGACTCCAAGGAACAGTGTCTTCCAGACACAGCAAGGCTGGGACACATCTGAAGTCACAGAGACTATAGTAGCACACACAGGACCTACACAAGTTCAAAGCAGGCAAATTCCAGTATGGAGAAGGGAAAGTGGACACCAAGTCCCACACCTAACTAAGAAGGCATTTGTAATTGATAGCTGATTGCAAAGTTTTCCTCCAATCAGTTTCATCCAATGAAGTGTCACTGGGTTTATCAACCACACGCCAGGTCAGGCCCCAGGCCCAAATAGACTCCATTTTGTTGTTGGTGATGTTTTTTTCTGTTTTTGTTTGTTTGTGTGTGTGTGTGTGTGTGTGTTTTGTTATGTTTTGTCTTATCGGGCTTTTATTTGTTTATTTCGACCATTTTTTGGTAGAGAGAGAATATGTAGTATGAAGCTAAGTGGGTAGGGAGGTAGGGAGGATCCTGAGGAGTTGGGGGAGGGGAAAGAATATGATCAAAATATATTGTATGCAAATTTTTATATCTACAGATAGAAGCCTGAGGCAGATTAAAATTGTCCACATACGAAGTCATAAACATGACCCCCCTCCCCCACGTCCTGTGCTGCATTTGCTGGAAGGAGCTGTCCCTACACTCAGCAGCGAGGCGCTGCACAGAGCATCTGTGGACAGTGATCTGAATTCTCCCTTGAATCTCCCTAGGGTCAGTTGCTTCACACTGTGCTGTGTGCCACACCCCATCGGGACACAGAAGCCAACCATCATCTTGAGAGTGGTTTTTTTTTTTTTTTTTTTTTTTTTTTGGTTTTTCGAGACAGGGTTTCTCTGTGTAGCTTTGCGCCTTTCCTGGAACTCACTTGGTAGCCCAGGCTGGCCTCGAACTCACAGAGATCTGCCTGGCTCTGCCTCCCGAGTGCTGGGATTAAAGGCGTGCGCCACCACCACCGCCCGGCTTGAGAGTGGTTTTGATGGTTGGGGTGGACACATTTTGAGGTGGCTGGCACACAGTGGGTGCACATTAGATGACTGCAATTACAGTTGTTGTTATTTTCATTATGCCCAACTTGAACAACGTCCCAGGCCCTTGGCTGTTGGCCAGGACTCTAGGCGCTAGTTTACCGTGTCTTAGAAGCTGTTTATAGGTATCAACTATGGATCGAGAAACGAGGCCACAGAAAAGCTGAGTAATGTCCAAATCAGAAGTTGAAAAATGGGGCTCCAAGCTCCTTTCTCAGATCCTGCCCAAACCCAGAGTTTAGGTTTCATTTACAACAGTACCTAATCCTGGCAACATATAAAAATCCTCGCCACCTGCACTCAGTAGAATACAAATCACTGCCTCTCCCGTTTTATTTCAGGCAGTTAGATAGTTAGTACACCGTTAATTCCTACACACACCGCAGCTCACTTTCACTGTCAGGCCAGTTTTATCTCGGCCGTCTTCCCGAGATCCCCGGCTGGAGGGATGGCCTGCTCTCTGAACACCTCTGGGTATTTTAAGGCAATATGAATCTTTAGGAGTTCAATTTACAACTCAAAACAGAAATGCGTTTTCCTTCCAGAGCAGAAATACTGACACTGAATATAGAGAAGCTCTGGATATACATCACTGTAATTAAAGTGACTTGGAAAATCCAGGAATGAGTCTTTATTGCAACTATTATTTAATGATGAGCATTATAATTAAAGGCTCTTCCTCAAATATAGTATCATTTCCAAGATCTGGATGTCCTGTGAAATTTCTGATAGCGGAATATGGCCATTAGCAAATGCATTAGTCGGGACTCTGCTTTTCCTTGACAACATGTGGACAGAGCCCCAGGCCAGCCGGTGTTCAGACTGGCGTTCCCTGGCACAGCTATAAAAGCTGTTAGCAGACTGGCTTTGAAAACACTGTGGTCTCTGATATCAACCTCTAGCTGCCACATGCATGTGCATATATGTACATAAACACATTATACATGTGAAACCACACATATATAAACATGCATATACACAACACATATGTACACATTCAAAAGAAAAAAGATGTGGTCAAAATGGCTGGATGTGTTAATAACTTTCTATAACTATATATATATATATATAAAACTATATATATATATATATACACACACACACACACATATGTATACATATGTATATGTAGCCATTAAGCTAGAAGGAGTGGACAGACCTGAAGACAGTAGTCAGTAGGGCTATTTCCTGGGATATGTGGGATAGGAACCTGGGAACCGGAGGCTCTGAAAACACGGGATAATATAGATCATAACTGTGAGTTTGTTCCCATGTCTGAGTTTTTCTGGAGTTTCACTGGTGTAGAAAACACAGTATTCCTCCTTAAGTAAAGAGGATCAAAGAAGATAATACCAGAGGAAAGAGAGAATTTCCTAAACTAATTTTATATTCTGTTGAACAATGAAGTAAGTCCTTTACGTTCTTCATTTAAGGATATAAGGGAATGAAATTAAAAGGTCTTTGATGATTATTGAGCATTTATAATATGTCAGTATGAACTCAAAACTGTCTCATGCTGTTATCCCATTTAATCTTTACACAACTTCTCAGTGGTGGTGGTTGGTGTTCATCTTGTCCCATATCGATGACTTGTAGCTGTAAAGGAGTCATGACATTTCCCCTGATCACGTGGTCCATGTGAGACTGGGCTGGGTCTCGAGCCCATGTCTGGTGAACATGACAGCTAGCTGCAGGGATGAGCCGTTCTTCATCTCCACAAAGCTCGGCACAAGATCAAGGTGTGAGACTCAGCCTGAGCTCAGTTACCCGTTGAATGCTGAAAAACAGCAGGGTTCTCATCCTACCTGCAGCTCATCTCTCAGTCCATTTTGTATCATTCCAAAACAGTATCTGAACAGCACTCACAAAATTCTGTGCGGATGCCTCCTCAATGGACTTCTCTGGCTTTGAAACTAGTGTCCACACTGTGGGCATGTGTAGCACGTCCTGGTCCTGGAATTCGTACCTCAGTGTGTAAAACCTCCGAAGAAGTGGAGGTGGCATTCTGGGGGGTGGGGGGGCATGCAAAGACCTGCATTTGAACCTGCATTTAGATCTTGGCCTGGGACCTGCTAATGTGGTGACCTTCAGTGACCCACTTTGCCTCTGTAGGCTTCAATCTCCTTACCGAGAAAAGGATGTAAACACTACGTTTATTTCCCACAGTTGAAAGAATCAAGCTCATGTCGCCTGGGTTTAGTTCACTTTAAAAGCAGAGACACAGGCACGTCAGAGATCAAACTGTCTAGCAGCTTCCCCAGGTTGGTCATCTGTGAAGCCCAGGCAGCTCCACATGTTCTGTGACATGTATTGATTCACTTTCCTCTCAGATCAGTTTATTGCTTTATCACTTAACAAATGTTTTACTGAGCACTTACTATGTGTCAGGCACTTCGCCGGGTGCTGCGGAGATGCAGGCTGCAAGCGGCCTAGAGTCTAGGCAGATTTGTCTCTGTCATCACTCCTCATACCCACGAGAGGGACAGAGCCACGTCAACTGGTTAGTGTGAGTCTACAGAATTAACATACAGCGGTAGCCTATCTAAAGTTGGTATGTGTCTCAGTGCTAATTATAGGTTACTGTTAATTCTGGTTAGCTTCCAAAGTGTCATGAGAGCATGCCATTCCAAGCCCAGGCAGCCTTGTCTTGTTCTCTGGCCTCTGCCCCTGAGTTTACAGGAGAAAATGATCTCACTCCAGTGCTACCAAATGAAGAGTTTTTCAAGGGCGAGATAGCTCTCAAGGTCCGATACTGGCAAAATAACTTTGGGGATAGACTCTGCATTCAGCAAACCCATTGGACATGGCATCTCACCTCCAGCACACAGAAGCTTCCCTGTCTACCCAGGGACAAGCTTTAATTCATTTCCCACAGAGGCCCTACATTCACATGAAAAGATTAAGGACCAGAATCTATTTTTAATGCATCTTGGATCCTGCAGATTGAAACCAGCTACCTAGATATGTTGTTATTCTTTTACATTTGATTGTGTTTGTATGTGTGTGTGTGGGGGGGGGGGTGTAGAATGTGAGCATCATGCATGTACAACATGTACGATGGTACCACATTTAACCACGGAGAGGCTCCTAAGTGCAAATATCTGCCTCACCCCCATGCCTCATCTCCATGTTGACAGCTGAGGCTCATCTGGAGCGGCCTCCTCGCTAGCTGACAGCCATACAGCCAATGAAATACTTCTTCCTGTTGCTGGGTCCCATAAAGGCAGCAGCTTCCAGCGCTGCGATTGGCTAGTCGGGCTTTCTGTGGAATGCTAATGCATTAGGGCCAGCAGAAAAGTGACAGGTAGGTAGAGCGCCACAAATATATCACTGGCCTGATGTTCCACGGGAGAGAAAAACTATTTCAAGGCTGAGTGACAACTATAACACACCCTGCTAGAAGAAGAACTCTCCCCAAGTCTGCACTCAGGCCGCAGTGCAGAGGGGGAAACGCACACATAAAGAAATCAACACAAGGTTGTCTAATCCCCAAACGTCCTGCTTTTCATGGCCTGATGAGAGCTCCCCTGATTAAGAAATATGTGGGCATTTCTACACACCTTTTATAGAATGTCCTTTTATATATTTTAAAGTCCAATGTTGTTTATTCAGGAAATGATTTCCAACCTTGTCAAGGGGGACTTGTAAATTCTTCTACGTCTCCTTGTCTCTAGCATAACCCCGTTGACCTTTCCTTTCTGACCTTCAAGTCCAAAACTCTGGCGGCCGCAGGATGTGGTCAGTGTCAGGGGCAGTACTGGATGCAGTTTATCTCACTCTGTCCACTTAAAATACTTGCATCACTCTGGGAGGGTGAGTACAG
Organism: Peromyscus californicus insignis; assembly: GCF_007827085.1. Taxonomy (NCBI): domain Eukaryota; kingdom Metazoa; phylum Chordata; class Mammalia; order Rodentia; family Cricetidae; genus Peromyscus; species Peromyscus californicus. The sequence goes on from NW_026294595.1 coordinate 53,490,078, forward strand.
TCCTATCCAAACATCTTTGGGATTCATCTTTGCAGTCAGAGAGAATTGTTCGGCTCCAAGTAACTGCCTTTGCTACCCTCAGGTTAACTGCTCACACACAAATCTGCCAAAGGACCTCTAGGAAAGAGTGGCCTCTACTAATTGAATTCTAATGAGGCCAGGAAGTAGATTAGAAATTGAGCTGTTTTACTGTTAGCTTCAAACGCTGGATCTAGGGATGTTTGGCCTATTTGATCTGTTTAATCTTCCAGGAAGACCTAATTAATTCATGAAGACGTGGCTGCCCAGAAGGACTCCACAGGTTATTGGTTGGTCCAGCTGAACGGAGATTTCTGGGTCTGCATTACCATCAAGCACAGCAGAAAGCTCCTGGTCTGGTCTGGGCTGATGACAGATGGTCGTAAATGCAGACTTCTGGGCCAACTTAACTGGCATAATCATGGAAGATATATGATATACTTGAGTACTTGAAATTATTTGGATGAGAGCCAAATCAGGATGACCAACACTTAGATAATCCATGGAGACTATCTAATGATACAACGAAATATTCTATTCAATAATCAAACCTAGCCACTGTTGCTGGAAACCGCTTCAGCGAATAGATCAGTTCTAATTCTCATCCAGTACCTACGCATTATGATGTAAGCATCCCACCCATATTCCCAGGAAATGTCTCTAGTTATAAAAGAAGCAGTGGGGAGCGTTGGTGGGGATTGAAAGTCATCATTTGAAAGCTGTGTGCAGCTATACTCAAACCAAAGGACATCAATGGTACTCTATACTCCTCTATCCTTTCTAGGAGAAATGGTCCTCTTCCATACTCAACTACCTGCATCCACTTGGAAACTGACATTATTCTGTCCACGAAGTCCTCCATACAGTGGACTGGTCCAGGACTAGACATACTAACCAAACTGAGTCAATCAGAAAGCATTCCCAAAATTCTGTAAAGTGAAATGTGGGAATCATCCACCCCTAAAGGGGAATTACTTAAAGAAACCTGGTCTCTGACAGATGCCAATCAGCAGTGAGTGGCCCACGATGGGCGGGATGCTGCAATGTGAGGTTCTGTACTCTGGTCCAGGTGCTGTCTGGGTGATTGGTGCAGGGTCACGGTGACCAGCTCTGGGAGTTGTCAGATGGTTTCGAGACCCTCACCTAGTTTTGCAGGCATGAAATCTATGGGGCTGTTTTCCCTCTTGGTATATATGGTCTTCCCGTTTGTAGCCTTTCTTGGGAAGATTTCAGGCGGTGTATGGTATGTATATCTTATAAAAGATGTTGCAGCTGGGATCTTTCACTCTACCCCATGCTGCCTTCTCTTGAGCTAATGCACCACACAGTGAAAGAGCAAAGTTCATGTGGAGAGAAGCTCAAACAGAGCTCCAGGCAGACAAGGACTTTCTCAGCACTAGACTTATGGACCCTGACTTGTCCAAATAACCAGCCTTTCTCTTGAACACAGCCTCTTAGAGAGGTTATGGTATGGTGAGCTCTCTTCAAGGAGATTGCTGGTGGCTTGGATGACATTTCAGCTGGAAACAAACACTTCTGCAGTGTTTCAAGGGCCAGCCAATTCTGAGGACCTTTTTTTTTTCCAGTTGGAGCAACATCGTCATAGAAAGCGCCCCTCCCACCTCATTCTCCTTCTTTTCTAAATTTTGAGTTTTTCTTGTTGGAGGTGAGGGGAAGAGTACAAAGTGTTCTTCTTCAAAGGCTGCTTCAGCGTTTTGCAGAGCTGTCTGAGGAAACTTGAGCCCAGCTGTGAGGACGGCCATCTGCTCCTGCAGAAGTCATCACAGAGCTGGATTTTCCCAGAACGCTCTCTGTCTCTGGAAAGGCCAGAGTTGAATTATGATGTATGCTAGGAAATGGGCCCAGTAGCAAGAGGAATGGGATCAGTCAGCTCAAGAATTGTTTGGGACTTAGGCTTTGGATGGAAAACTATTATTATTCCACAAAACTTTCCCTTGAAGTTGACACTGAGGTGCCGGATGCTGAAGAGGTTTGCCCGGTGAAACAGTGGAGCTGGATGACTTTGCAGACTATGAAAACTTACATAGATAGGCACACTCCCATGTATGCACACACACACACACACACACACACACACACACACACACACACACACACACACACTTGCATGCACACACCCAAGTCAGTTAAAATCTGAACTCATCAGTCACAGGAACAAATCCCAGGATCCTATTAGGGCTCATAACCAGACCACAAGGACAGGACCAAGCCAAGGCCAGACTCTTCTAAAACAAAGACTTTCATGTCATTTAAAAGAGAACACTGTAAATTTAGCATGCCATATCTGCCCAGTTCATAGTTTTTTAGTTGGTCCATTGTTGGACATTTCTCTACATGTCTCAGGCTGATCATCTGTAAAGCAAGGAAAAGATAATGATAAGGGATTTGGAACAATTAAACGAGTGAATACAAGCGATGCACCAGAAGCAGATCTGGCAGGTTGTGTTTCTCATTTTCTAAAGTTCCATCACACTGAGAGAACTGAGCATATGCTAGGGAGAGGAGAGGACTTCGGCAGGAGAAACTGAAGCCTCCTAACGAGAGTGTGGTCCTTCCCTGACTTGCCCAATACAGAAGCTGAGTTCGGCCACCAGTAGCTCCTCTAGAGGCTTGCTGCCACCGCTCAACAGAGCAAGGACCCCGAAAGCTCCCGAGTCAGCAGGAGCGCTGTGCTACAGCAGCATTATTCTCAGCGAGAAGCAATATTTGAAGCTGTGGTGGTGGACACAGTGCCATCCTATAGTAAGGAGGAGAATGCAGTCTTAAAGTCCATCCACCCGGCACCGCTTCACCACATAGCTGGGCTTGACGCTCTGACTCCTGGATAGGCTGAGAAAGTCTGACGCTTCACGTTCTCACTAACCCTTCTCGTACTGTCTCCTTCCAGAGAGGTATGGATTCAGCTACCTTTAGCCTTCAGGGTGCTGTAATGATGCTCTGGGGACAGTCTTTAGAGCAGTGGTTCTCGACCTGTGGGTCTTGACCCTTTTGGGAATCACATATCAGATATCCTGCATGTCAGATATTTACATTGTGATTCATAACAGTAGTTAAAATTATAGTGATAAAGTAACAATGAAATAATTCCATGAATGGGGGTCAACACAACATGAGGAACTGTATTAAAGGGTTGCAGCATTAGGAAGGTGGAGAACCACTTCTCCAGGGCCAACTACAAGGCTAGCTGTTATAAGCTTAGGTCCCCTTCTACAATGTGGTCTTATAAGAACCTGTTCTTATATTATAACAGTCTTATTATATAAGACTGTTCTCAATTTCCTGTTACCATGAGACCTAACAGATTGTTTACTTTTTTTTTATTAAATTATTGTTCACTGCCTCAGTTCTTTGAGTTCTAACCAAATGACTGAAGCTCTGAAAATGTCAGTCTGTGTTACAAAGCAATCTTAGAATGTTCTCTGTGGCTATTCTTGATCACGATGCCGAGTTTAATTTCTTTTCTTTTATATATGAGACTCCAACCCAAAGAGGTCAGAATTCTGCTAGGCTTCTGAGCTCTTAACTATAGATATTCTGAGACCTGGTTAAGGCGATGCCTTTGTGAACTTAAGGATTACTTCTAGGGAAGCAAAGGCTACCCCAGAGACTTCCACCAAACACTCAGCATGCTCAGAAGGAAGGGAAAGGGCTTCTCAATAGTTCACTGGCTCAGTCCCGACAGGGGTGCACTTGAAGGGCTAGGTTCTGCCACACAGCTAGCCCGAGCACAGTGCTGTGTGCATGCCATGATAACAAACAACAATAGAGGTAATTAATGGAGCAGCTGACCCTCTGACCTCCAGATGCTCACAAGGTACCACCTCATCAATTCCTGCTCCTCCACGCAGCCTCCATGCCTTCACAGGATGCCTTGCTGTGCTACATCAAGAATGCAGACCTTGCCTCGGCTTTGTTCATGAGGCTAAACCAAAGGGAGAGCTCCCCAGCCTTCCAGCTCATGCCTGGGTGAATGAATCAGCACTGGTGTCACTAACATATTCCAGGTCATGTACACACACAGCACTGTTATTATATCTCAAAATTACTTTTAAATCACCATCTTTGGGATTTTTAACCGTTTCCCTAAAAAAATGGGGCTCAGGAAATTCTTACATGGAGCAAGGATGGCACCCAGTGGCCAAAATGCTTCATCTCAGATCTGGTTCTTTCAAGGATTTGCCAACTGCTTATCTCTTTGGAGACAATAAACTGCTGGGAGATCGTCCCCTTATGCCAGAACTAAAACGACTACACGTTTAAGTTGAGCAAGTTTACACACACACACACACACACACACACACACACACACACACACACACACGATGGGGGATGGAGATATATCAATGAGTTAAATTAGAATAAAGACTTAAATGTGTATGTGTATGTATGTGTATTTTAAGAATTTTTTAAAATAATCACATTTTAGGTGTGTGTGTGTGTGTGTGTTTTAAGAATTTTTAAAAAATAATCACATTTTACATGTTTGTGTGTGTGTGCGTGTGTGTTTTAAGAATTTTTGTTTAAGTAACCACATTTTAGGTAAGCAGCACACTGTCCATGATGTCCCTAACATCAGAAAACTATTACACATCTTCCTCCCCATAGTTTCTCTCTGGTTCATAAGTCCTCATGCCCCAAGCATAAGACTTTATCTCCTGACAAGTGCTTTATCATTAACCTGATGTTTGCAGTCTTCTCTCCGTGTTATCTTTCTCACACGGTACTTGGCAGCCTGGAAAGTGCAGGATGACAAAGTGGAACCCTTCTTTTCTCTTTGAGATTTCCAGATGCTGCGAGATTTCCACAGTGCAAGATAGGCAACTGGACTAAAGAAGACAGGCGAGATGTCAGGATAATGGGTCTTCTCCCCCTGCTCCCCGGATGATGCAAGGTCTCTGTAATGTTTCCTGCTTCCAATTTCCTTAGGTTTCTGAGCAGTCTGAAGTCCCAGGGCAAGGAGCCACGTGGACAGCACAAACATGAATCCAGAGAGAAATTTCTAACAAAACAGCGTTCCACACCAAAGAGTGCCACAAACAGTCCTTTTAAAAACAGTATCTTTAGTTCAGCCAAAAATTCCTTCTTAGACGTCTTCACCTTTGCTCACTTGGCTCCAAGACTGTCAAAATGTCACTCACTTTCCAAGACTAATAGCTGAATCAAAAGAAATTATCTCAGGGTCAAATTCCATGACTTTGCTTCTATTTTCCTACTTAAGGAGTAAGTGCTGTTTCTAGAATCAAAACAAAACTGGGCTGGGGGAGGCAATCAAAGTTGGGTTCAGTTTTCTTTCCTGTTCTTATTGTCTTTTTATTTTCCTTTTACAGACAGAAGCTCACTAGGTAGCCCAGGCTAGCCTAGGGCTCTTGGTTCCCCCTGGCTGTGCCTTCTGAGTAATGGGATTACAAGAGTGTACACCACCCCCACCTTTCTTGATGGTTCTTTAATTCTCAGTTGCTTCACACACGCAATGGAGATATTGGTCCCTGCTCTCACCAAGAGATTGAGGGTCTCAAGCAATGGCACTGTGAAGAATATATATATATATATACATATACATATACATATATAAGTGTGTGTATATACGTGTATATATACATATATGTATATACATACACACACACACACACACACACATATATATATATATATATATATATATATATATATATATCCACTGCTTAGTATTTAACAAATTACTATTTAAGCATTTACTTATGGGCAGAGCTATGGTATAGATTCTATATTGATGAGTTTAAGACTTGTGTTACCAAAGACTGCCACATTGAGTATCATTACGTTTTTATCACTCCTCAAACATAACATAGACAGCAGAGCCTTTGGAAATTAATTGTAAAATGTAATTAAATCAACCTGAGCCAGGTCTTCCAGCAAATTCTCTTAATTCTGAAGCTGATCTTCAATTCAAACCTTTGAGCATTCGGAATCATAAAGACCTCAAGATGTTTTGTCAACATTTATTCGCCTTTGTGTTTTATTTCCCCTTCACTCCTACAGATAAACTTTATAGGCTCATAAAGTTGCATCATTTTATAGCTGGAAATGGCCTCGCTGTACAGATGAGGGAACCTGAAGCCTGGAAAATTTACATGAACTGGTAGCTGTTTTGTCTGTCTCTGTTCACATGTGTGCTCACGCTTGTCCTGCTACACACCTGTTCTCACAGAGACTGTGTCAAGGGACAGCTGTGGCCCTGAGACTGCAGTCAACCCCGAGGCCAGACATTCTACACTCACTCTGCATTTCATGTGCTGCCTCAGAACCTACAGAAGTGGGGCTCACAAACATTTTAAAGGTTTTTTTTAATAGATCCATTTCCAACTGGAACATAAACACAAAGAACTACCAAGGCAGTTTGTGATTTCATGAATACATAGGGAAGGCAGATATAGGACCAAACAATATTAAATGCTAATAAAAAGCATTAGAAAAACATTTTGTGAAGCAAGAAAATAATATGTTTTAAAAGTGTATGGTTTGGGCCAGTGAGGCGGCTCAGCAGACAAAGGGTACTTGCCTCTAAGCCTGATGACCTGAGTTCAATTCCTGGGACCCACATGATAGAAGAAGCCGACAACATTCTGAAAGTTGTTTCTTGATCTCTGCATGCACATTATGACAGACACTAAGGCAGACAGACAGACAACACATACACACACACCACTAAATAAATAAATGTAAAATACTTTAAACACATTTAACAAAATACATGACAGATTTTATTCAATAGCAAATCACCAATGCTGTGAAAAAATCTCCTGCTTATAGCCAAGCGACAACATTCTTACAGAGCATTTCAACAGACTTGGGCCAGAGCTCAGCCCAGAGGACAGGAAGCCCTTTATCATCACGGCACTTAGGCTGCATAAGGAAACAAGAAATTGATAAGCAAGTACGTGAAAGAAGGAGTTGAAACCAACAAAGAGTCAAGATTGAGACAAGACTTTCAATTACTGGTCTTGTCTTAGGTCTCTGCTTCAAATTTCTGCCTGGGGCCTGTAATTCCTTCTACCCAAAATGGCAGAGTCAGTGAACTTGGTCACAGGAGAGACATTTCCTCAGCACCCAGGTGCCAAGCATGGCTATAAATGATATAAGGGATATAAGGAAAAAGGACCGCCCCCCCCCCCCCCCGCCCGATGCTCCCAGTCTAACCGTCTGATTAGACGGGTGTACCGAGATTTATGTTGCAGGTAGAAACTGAAAAGAATGCAAGCCATCGATCACTTCTGCCTGAAGGACAGTGGGTGACTGGGGAAGAGGCAGTGAGCAAGGTCAAATGGATTAGCCGGGCTGTAAATATGCAGAAACAAAGGAGAGGATGGGCTCACAGATAGGGAAGGGAGGAAGCGGGAAGAGAATGTCACACAGGGATAGTGAAGGGGGGTACTCGGGGGCAGGTTAGAACAAGCTGGGACAGCGGACGGGAGGTTTGAGTGCGGAGTACTTTTAATGTCCAGTTAAGGAGCTGAAAGTGACAGATGAATCTAGAGACTCACAGATGATGTTCAGCTCTGTGAGCAGGAGCCTGGCACCCACCTAGGAGTACTGTCCATTTGGCAGCTGCATTCTGCCTAGATTTGAGAAAGGGTGGAGAAGGAGGAGGCAGGGAGGCCCGTCAGAACCAGAGAGTGCAATCACTGCAGAGGAGCGGACAGTGTGAGCAAGCGAGGGGCTGAACTGGTGAGGGCTGTGAGCTGGACTGGAATGAGAAGAATATGCCAAGGCAGAAGTAGTGGGCTAACATGGAAACGCAGAGGGGGAAGAGTCATGAACGGCTGATGGATGATATCTAAGGCACACAGCTGCAGAGTGTAGGTAACAGAGAAAACAGTCAGGAGGGGGTAGCTCGTTTGTATACTAAACAGTTAATGAAGGAAGAACAAACCATCAAGATTGCTAAATCAAGCACCCATCCCCATAGTGGGGGCCACCTGTCCTGGCTCTATAATTTCCCAGTTCAAATCTGTAATTCTAGAAAGCTTGTATTAGAAGAAAGCCAGAATGAATATGGAGCAGTGCTGTTCCAGATACCTCAGTGTTCTGGAAGGTTCTGCCATCTATGACTTCTTCTATTCTTTTCACACTTCAAGGGTCGGGGCTAACTCTGGGCCACACTGGTCTCCACTGGGAGTTCTTCATTCCATCATTGCTTGGCTTCCTAATACTCTAAAATAACTTGAACTGCTCTCCAGGCCTGACTCCGTGGACCAATAGGGAACGAAGTAAACTAAACTGCCCAGAGGAGGTGGGTGAAGCCCTCCAGACCTTTTGCAAACCATTTAAAATTGTTTTCAAATATGTGTTTACATGTTTTGTGGTTATATGCACATGAGCACAGATGGCTGAGAAGACCAGAGGCATCCGATCCCCCTGGAACTGGGGTTAGAAGTGGTTATGAGCTGCTGGATAGGCAGGCTGCTGGGAATTCAAATCCAGAAGCAGTATACGCTCTTAACTGCTGGTCCATCTTGCCAGTCAGTAAGTACCTCAGGCCCATTCTTTATCCCACAAAAGCAGATGTTTCCAGTGAGTGACCTCTGGAAAAGCTGTCCCTACTTGGTTTTCCAAAGGAAAGAAGTGACAAATAGTGGCTGTATGTGTTGAACTGAGAGAAGGTCAAGGTCATCACAGGATATATTTGGGTCAGGTAGGTCTTTGAAGGACCCTCAATCCACAGCCGCTGAGCTCAGCACTAAGAAAGGCCACCCTGGCCTTAAAGACCTGGTCACTGCACATCGCCCCTCCCGCCCCCCTCCCGCCCCCCTCCCGCCCGCTCCCACCCCCTGCCCTCTGGCCTCCCTAGCATCTGCAGTACTCAAGAGTGACAAAGTACAATCATTTTTTCTGTGATGTGGCATTTGATTAAGACACAATTCATAAAGGGAACTGGACACTTGAGCACCAGGCATGTCACATATTTATGGATGTAGCCTGAGCCACGCAGGCTGCCAGCTGCCTGCCGCAGTGTGAGCAGACTGCCCTGGCCAGTGCTGAGGCTGCTCTTTCCCCTGCAGTTCATTTTCCAGGGAGAGTTCAATAGCTTGCCCTGACAGTAAAGAAAAACTTGGAGACTAAACTTGGCATAAATACTACTGAAAGTCAAAACAATGCCTTAAATTCAAGAGGCAGGAGTAAGGGTGGGGTGGGAGGAGAAAGCCTAGGTTAGGTATAAGTCGATACCAGCATTCTGTATATACTGCTGCCTCCTCACAGCACCCTGGAAATAAGCTGGGGTGAAATCAGAAAACCAGGGCGGGCAGTTCTGAAAGCAGCACTCCAGAGAAGAAGACTGGAGGGCAAGAAGACAACCTGCTTCCTTCTGACACCAAGGTCCCAGGCTAGCCCTGGCTGCAGAGAAGCCTCTGCAAGAGTAGCTGTCCGAGACAGAGGAGCTGGGGGTGGGGGTGCTGCTGTTTGCGTGGGTGACACTGGCAGCCCTCCATAGTGATCTCTGATTGCCCCTCCCCAGCATGCTCTGAGTTGCCCGGTTTGGTTGAATGCTGTGATGTCACTCTTTCTGCAATGTGCTGGTAAAAGCGGTCAGGGAAGAGGCAGGCTTGTGCGGTGCCTCTGTGCCAACTTAGAATAGGAGCACCTTCCTGAGTCGGTTAGTGTAACGCATCCCCAGCACCGATCCACAAAGGGAGCATGGCATTCCTCATCCTGATTGCCCCGAAGAGCCTGGGTAGATTGGCAGGGCAGCATTGGTGGGTTATCCTGAGGCCAGAAGCTGCTTCTGCACACAATTTTATCCCATGAATTGAAGTGACCCTCTTAAATCTAAACCGGCTGATGATGATGGTCTTCGAAACCACATCTCATCACTTACGTTCTTCGCTTGGTTGGTTTTGATTTTCCCAAGACAGGGTTTCACTGTATTAGCTTTGGCTGTCCTGGAACTTGATCTGTAGACCAGGCTGGCCTCGAACTCATGGAAATCCACTTGCCTCTGCCTCCCGAGTGCTGGGATTAAAGGCATGCGTCACCACCGCCCAGCTTCATCACTTTAATCTTATTTCTGTATGTAAATTCCACAGGAAGTGTCTATTCTTGATATTTGGTTTTGTTGACTTTACCATGATATTAATTTGTGGCCTGGGCATTAACATAGAAAACTTGAAACATGGAGAGGTGGTCTGAACCCAAATGGCCACCTTGAGTTACGGGCCTTTAATTACCGCGGCAGTTATGGGGCTGTAAATGATCCTCCTCTTGGATTCCAGCTGTAACCCCTGTGGTTCTAAACTGGAAGAAGGGATGATCGAAGGAGGCCATATAACACGAGAGTGTCCACAGGTTGATGCTAATGGGCAAACTAGCAGTAGATGGTGATAACCATTAGGTCTGACCATTGCGTTGGAATCCAAGGAAGGAGCATAAAACCACAGGAGCGTATAATTGGTGTACTAAACTCATTTTCTCATGTTATCACAGCTGGTATCTTCAGGTTATTAAAAGCCCTTAAACCAGCAGTCTTCAAAGAGATCTAATTGTCAATATGGTCTTTATCCGTTATTCCTGTTAGCACAGTGCTAAAGAGATAGAAACAGGTGCTAAAATCTGCACAAATTTTCTCTATGTCACTTTCTCATTTCAAGTTCATGGGACAGTAAATGTTAATGAGGGGAAAAAACATTCTTTGGATCTTGGAATGCTCATTAATGCACAGAGCAATCAGCCCATAAAGAATAATTTATTGACATTATAATCTAAATTAGATTTCCAAAAGCAGTTAATTTATTAGTACCCAGAAGTTTGGGGTCTTTGCGTGTGTGAGTGGCCCTACAAACAAGACTATTTCCTGAGGTATGAATGATATCAGAACCAGAAAAAATAAGCCCCAGATCTGACATTCTTGAAGAAGCAGAATCCACCCGTGGGGCAGGGTTGGGACACTTCTAGAAGGGCTTTCAACTCCCTGGTGGTCAGTTTTAGTTGTTGACTAGAAACAATCTAGAATGGCCTGAGAGGAGAGTCTCAGTGAGGGCTTGTCTAGATCAAGTCAGCCTGGGGGCGATTATCTTGAGTGTGCTGAGGTGGAAAGACCCAGTCACTGTGATTGTCACTACTGCTGTGACAATCAGGTGGGAGATCCTGAACTATGTGAGTGGAGAAGGCAAGTTGAACACAAGCATGCATACACTCCTTCTCTCTCCACTCCTGTGGATGTGACCAGCTGCCTCCAGGCCCTGCCACAATGACGTCCCTACAGGGACAGACTAAAGTCTGGAACTGTGAGCTGGAATAAACTTGTTCTCCCTTAAGTGGCTTTTATCAGGGTGTTTTGTCACAGCAACAGAAACAGAATTGAGACAAAGTCTGATCCTGTTTTCCCACCCACCACTACATAGCTCTCCAAATTCTTCTCACCAGGACAAACAGGGGAATCAGAGGAAAAGAAACCACAGACAGCTCCTTCACAGTATTCTAAAATGGGGAAAACATCCACTAGATGGACCAGTGGGCACTAGCAAGGGTAAGGTACTAGCCTAACATTGGCGGTTACTAAGGGTTATCTTCCATGACATCAGCCCTCTGTGTACAAAAGGTTGTAAACTAAGGATAACGAAGGGGCAGATCTCACTCTCTACTCTTCAGTGTCGTTGGTGTTCTCACTTCTTCCTGGGGTCCTCAGGGTATGCCTTCCCTGTCCTTACCAAGTGACCTCTTCATCTGCACTGACCTCAGCAGCCCTGGACAGTCACACTGGAAGAAAAGCATCCCTCATCCAGTCTGCAGTGAAGCTTCCTGCCACTGGTCCCTGGTATATGCAGCGGATACTCTGGACCCTGAGCTGTCTGAAGCATGGAAGATGCTGAATCCATCATGAAGATCAGGCCTTTGCATCCACTCCTGTTTTCATGTTTTCAACTAAGAATGTGGATCCGTGGTTGGTCGAAGGAGGAGATAGAACCGAGAGATGGCTCTCATGCTGAACTTGAACTCACATGTGGACAGGGAGGCGTGTGGACTCCACTTACACTAGAACACGCTCCTGATTCAGAAAGGCTCTTAGACTCATGTAAATAACCACATTTGCTGTTCTCTGGGGGAGTTTCTGTACCCCAGATGTGGTGCATTTTGGGTTCCTAATGAGGTCTTTCATATGCCTGTGTATTTGGGCTCCTGTGTTTTCCATGGATAATTAAATAGTTTCTTTCCAAACCCTGGGGTCATCTTGGAATTACCACTCATCCCAGCTAAGTAGAGTGAATCCTGGGACTCATCCATCCTTCTACCCAGGAAATCTGTGCATAACATTGATTCTGGATTTAAGTAAATCACTACGCTGTTACAAAAACTATGCATATTTTCAAAAGTGTAGAACACAATATAGGTTACAACACATTTGGATGTCGATGTGGCTCGCCTCTATATGTTGGTGAAAATAAAGTATTTATTCAGTTATTTAGTTAGTTGTATACAACCAAGTCTGGAGTTTCTGTGAGTGCTGTCCCATGACAATACACAGGATTATTCTAAGCACACTACATTTTACTGTTATTGCTGCAGTTACAATAGACATCAGCTATCAATTAGGATAATGTTTTATTTACTTTATATATCAAGGAAAAAGCCATTTGGTTAAAATTATCTACTATATCTCAATTACATTATAATAGGATACCAGCTAATATCTTTTGGGATAAAATCTGGAATAAATCAGTTCAGTTAATAATCTCAACAATTTTAAGATGAAATAACCCTTTGTTCTCAAATTTAAATACTTCATATTTTTAGTAGGTTTGGGAGCTAATAATAGAAAAGTACAGCATGCTCTAAGACAATGGAGTTCTCTTTGCTCTAAAGCAAGGAATGAAGCCTGGATGTAGTTAGTGACCTTCACAAACAAAGCAGTCAGCTCTGGACTGTGTAGCTTGCTGTAGTTCTGGGAGATGGCTGTGAGTGGCTTTTAGAGTCACATTTAGTTCATTATGCACTTTGCTTTCCTCTTTCTGGTCACTTCCCTGCTTTGGTAACAAAAATAATCATAATGGCAGCAAAAAAATGAAATAATAGCATGTAATATTATCATTTTAGCAGGAGCTAGGCATTGCCATAAGTAAGATTTCTAGGCAAGGAAACTTTTGCCTTATTGTTTAACTTCTCAAATTTATAGATAAAAACAAAATTTTTACAGATTATCATATATTATCTGGTGTTATAATACATGCACACTAAATTTTATTAAGGTAAATAAGCTTTAATATCTCTATGGAAAATATATAATTTGCATATATTAAAGAAAATTTAATTTAAATAGGCATCTAAAATAATTTCATGTTGTAGTTTTAATATTTTCTTGATAATGAACTGCTTAAGATCTGGAATACTGATGCTCTTTGTACTCATTCATTCATTCATTCATTCATTCACCAAGTATTTACTGAGTGTCACCATGTTCCAAGAACTGTGAGAGGCCTCAGAGATAGAACCGTGAAGAAAATATACAAAAATCCCTGTCACATGGAGTTCATGTCCTGGTCAGTATGCCATGATTCAAATGTGTCCCCAAGTTCCACATGTTGGAAATTGGTCGTCAATGCAGCAGTATTGACAAGTGGAACTTGGGGAGATGGATGGGTCGTGAGGGTCTGCCTTCGTGCATGAATGAGTGGATTCACAGCTTACTGGAAGGGAGGCGAGGCTGTAGAGCAGCTTCTCTGGCCTGCTGCTCTCTCTCAACATATGACATCTTCTGCCATGTTGTGATGAAGCAAGACGCCCACCACATGCACCCCCCCACCCCACCTCCACACACCAGATGTTGAGCAGACGTCAGTCATACCCTTGGGTTTCTCAACCTCTGCAGCATAAGTTGAGTAAACCTCTACTGCTTATAAATTCCACAGTCTTAGGTATTTTTGATAGGACAGAAAACAAACTAAAAGAGTGTACAGGATGTTCGCCTCTATAACAATAAGCCCCGACTGCTGTAGTTTAGATAGCTTCGTTCCTTCCAGGGGGGACCAGCCATTACTTCTTGAGAGCATGGTCTCTCCTTTTGATCTGGGGCACCACTGTGAGACTTTTCCTTAAGCAACTGTCAAATGTAACAACTCATTGCATTCCCTCCTGGGAAATTCTACCCCTGTATTCAGTCTTTCTTTGTCCTCTTCCACGGTTCGTGCGAGTCAATTCTAAAATGACTCTATCAGGGTCGAAGATCTCTGTGTCATTCTTTCCCTATGAGGATAAAATGGATCTCTGTGCAAATGGGACTCCTAGAAGAGCTGCAAGCAATGTCTATACCAATATTATAAATACGACATTTCTTATGGTTGTAGCCTTTCCTAATCATTCTCAAAACCTTTAAACAGAATTTAGAAACACAAACCAAAGATTTTTAAAGGGAGAAATGTTTCCAACATTCTTGGGGTTTTGCTTTTCCTGAAGTCCTGGGAATTGAACCCAGGGCCTTGAACATGCTAGGCAAGCATTATACCGCTGAGCCCCAGCCCTCCTATTTTGTGGCTGTTGTTGAAAAATGATTTGTAGGAATCCAGGAGACAAGATGGAATTCTGAACTGCACCCAAGGAGACAGTGGTGGCTAAAATAAAAAGGAGCATTTAGGACTCATTCATAGACTCATCGATGTGGGAGCCAGATAGGGTCATGCTGAGCAGCAGGGAGGCTTGTGGTTAAGAACTCCAGTGCCGGGGTGGGGGGTGGGAATCATCATACTCCTCAGTGTGCTCATCTGGAAAATAGTGTGTATAGCCCTTCACAGGGCTGTGAGTTGAGATGGCTAAGTACAGGGGAAGAGTCTGTAGTATACCGGGCACACAGGAAGCATGGGGTAAATGTTAGTTATTATGATCTCAATCTCTCTATTTAGACTTTTTTTCCTCCCCCTGCCTCCAAGACAGGATTTCTCTGTGCAGCCCTGGCTGTCCTGGAACTCACTCTGTAGATCAGGCTTGAAGTCAGAGATCCTCCTGCTTCCTGAGTACTAGGATCAAAGGCACGCATCACCTCATTACCACTGCCCTGCTTCTTCATTTAGTTTTATAGATAAACAAGACAATAAGGCCCAAAATTTTTAAGTGACTAGTAAGTTAGAGGTAAAACCAATGCCTAAGTCAGGTGTCCCAATTCTCATCCAATTATACAGACCCTCCTCCCCATACCTGCGTGCTTAACAAAGGAAAGGACATATTGACTCATGTAAATCACAGAGACCACACAATCCTTTAAACCTTGCACCTCTCCAAAATGAAGGACTCCGAGTCTCTCTGCCCAGGACTGTGGCCCACGCTTCAGACAAAGTCTAGTGCTAACAGCACAACTGTCCCCTTCCTCACCTTAAACTTGTCGACTTCAGCCTTGGAACACGTGGCGTGGTATGACAGCACCTGATACGGAAGAGGAGAGAACATCAGTATTGACATGACTGGGTCATCTCCAATTCTCCTCCCTCGAAAATGGGCTTTGCTCACATCCACCACCTTGACTTGACCGTGGATTTCAATGTATAACAAGAGATTGTTATGAATTGTCTGTGACGTACACTGAAAGCTGACTACAGTACACCAGTATCTGTCAAAGGAACACCATGGAGGTCAAGACCACAGCCACCAGGGGATGTGAGTACCTACTAAATCCTTGCACATTTACCAACCTTCAAGAATCACAGTTGGCCTCTGAATTGTGATTCAGCATTTTCCAAATCTAATTAACCTTAGAACTCTGCTTTAGATGATATAGCAATGTCACAACATGCCAACCTAACAAGTCATTGACCAAGAACTTCTGAGAAACGCTGAGGCAGGGGAAGGCACACAGCAGTGGAGGCAGCGTCCCAGTGTTTGAACACAGTCTGTGCAGTCATGCTGTCAGGGCATCTTCCCAACTCTGGTGAACTTGCTCAGGCTCTTCCGGACTACTTTACAAAGTGGCATAATAGTGATACCATCGAGACACCTAATGTTGAACAGCAGCCTACTTTTGAAAATCAGAGGCTCCACCTGAAACCCCAGCCGTGGCCACTTCCCATGATTTTCAACAGGAAAAATTAGAATGCACTGTCTGGAGCAACTTCCTGCAGCTTAGTTTCAGGGCGGCAGGGTTCATGGGTGTGTAGGAAACAAGGAACACGATGGAAGAATACAACGATGTTTAAGTGAAACTCTCTGTCGTTTACCGGAAGTAAATACTTTGTCTCCCACTGTGAACACTTTTCTCCCTGATTTCTTTCCCTTAGCTTTCCCAATCCCCTTTCACTTTCAGAAGGAACTCACAAAAACATTATATTGAGAGAGAAATAACATTCGTAAGGTCTGGTTATTAACCACAAAATGGCAAATGTTAACTGTAACAATATTACCTGGGATGGGTTTGTATTTCACTGAGTTCTTAGGAAAATTGAATACAATAGTATATGCCGATTATCCAGTGTACAATTAACTTACGCTGATTATATGAATAGTCAGTTAAAAGTCTACTCATATGTATTTGACTGAATATCATATATTATGATTTTCATTGATTCAATAGTTTTTCAGTAAAAATACGAAGCTCTTTTGGTTTTGTTTTATTCATGTAAACTGTAAGTTTGTTGTTATCTTAGATTTTCTTATGGTGTTTGCAAGTTCTTTTTTTGTATACTGTCTTTAAAATTGGCTGTTAACCTGAAGAACCAAAGCCAAAAACTTCAATTTGAAGCTCTGCCACTAGATGGTGCTCAGCCAGGCTTTTAGCATGTGGCTAAGGCATGCTACTCCTTTCTTTAAAGCAATTTTCCATTTCTTTTATTATTAAAAAAGAAAAAAAAAACCTATCAATGATACTAAATTGTAACTATTTGAATCAGTGAAGCAAATAGCTATTACAGACTAAGCTTCTCTGCTCACTTAAAATTAGTTTCTTTTATATTTTTAATTGAGGTATAGGGTTTATTAATTTTAGAATCAAGTTCTGTAATCTATATGCATATATATTCATAAACATTGCTTCCCAGCCTATAATAGTACATTTTGTTTTCTTGTTTTTAAGAGGATGGCTAGCTGTGTTGCCTTGAATATTCTCCTGCCTCAAACTCCCAGCAGCTGAGACTTACAGGCATGTGTATTATGCCTGGTTATTCTTTTAATGAACTGAAGTTTTAAATTTTGATTTAATATATTTGTCCATTTTTATTTATTATTGCTTCATCTGTCTTTTCTAAGAAGCGTTTACTCACCACTGAAGTTACTGATGTGTGTGTGTATGTGTGAATGTGTGTGTGTGTATGTGTACAATTTGTTCTGTTTTCCTGTCTTCCAGAAGTTTCTTGCTTGTTTTTATGTTTATGTCTATGATAAATCAAATTTTGTGCATAGGGCAGAAGGAAATAAATACTTTGGGTTTATTTTCAGGACTATTAAATTTTCCTTGTATATTTTATTTAATTTGACAGATAATATAATCAAGAAGCTTTTGGTTTGGGCCTTTAAATCTTATCTCCTATTACATGACTCAGAACCAGAGGGTGGAGAAGGAATCAGGCTCAGAATACTTTTGTTTTGTTTTCTTTTCTGGGACAGAATCTCACATTATATTCCAGACTATCCTGGAATTCATGACATAGCCAGGCTGACCTCTAACTTGTGCCTCAGCCTCCCGAGTCCTGGATGGAACTCTGTATGAGCTAAAGAATCTTTCTACCACCTTCTCCTAAAAGGTCCAGTACCATGGAGATGGACAGGAAGGAATTTTCACTCCTCATCCTGCAGCATCAAACCCTTATGGTAGACTAGCGGGCGTGGTAGTAAGTCCCCTCTAGCAATCCCCAGAAAAGCAGAGTTACTCAAGGACAGAGGAGCAAGATACTCAAGTCAAAGAAATCTTGAGTTTTTCTCAGGGTTTTTCGGCTTTATTCCTCCAAGCACTTCTTGCTGTTTAGTTCTAGAGGACCTTGTAGACTGAAATAAGGAGTATTTTTTTTTTTTAAGTGCTGTGTTGGTTTGAATGAGAATGGCCCCCACAGGCTCCTAGGTTTGTTTGGTTTCCAGTTGGTGGACTGGTTAGGAAGGATTAGAAGATGTCACTGGGGGTGGGCTTTGAAGTTTCAAAAGCCCGAACCATTCCCAGTTAGCTCTTCCTTTCTGCCTTGTGCCTGTGTGTGACATAAGCTCCCAGCTACAGCTTCAGCACCATCTCTGCCTGCCAGCCGCCATAATGCCCCCTCTCCCCCATGGTCATGGACTCTAACCCTCTGGAACTGTAAACCCCTATAAACTCTTTCTTCTATAAGTTGTCTTGGTCATGGTATCTCTTCACAGCAATAGAAAACCAACTAAGTGCTATGGGCCTTGCAAATGCTAGGAAAGAGTGTGGGATACTCCAGGAGTCTGGGCATCATCCTTGCACGGAGACCTTGTCAATCTTCTCTGAATCATTGCAGCTTTACATGTGCTGCTCAGCACTCAGATGCATCTAGGAAGGGCGAGGTGATTTATCTCTCCATTGATTTCCTATGTTTGCTATACACACAAGGCGGGGCAATGAGAGCCAGTGACTTCTCCCCCTTCCTCTGTGTTACGTTCTGACTAGAGGTTAACGTACACCAGTGATCTTGCTACTCCCAGCGTCTTCTTGCATTTTGTGACCAAAAATGATGAACTCATTATTTAAATCCCTTTTAGACTTTAAATTCACGCAGGTCAGGGAACTACTTGTGGGAGTCCCTTTCCATAATGTAGGCCTTGGGTATTGTGCTAGTTCGAGTTTTTATTGCTGTGAAGAGACACCATGACTATGGCAACTCTTATAAAGAAACATTTAATCGTGGTGGCTCGCTGACAGTTTCAGAGATTCAGTCCATTAGCATCATGACAGGGATCATGGCGGTGTGCAGGCAGATGTGATGCTGGCTACATCTTGATATGTGGGCATGAGAAGTCACCTGAGACACCGGGCTGTATCTTGAACATAGAAAACCTCAATGCCTGCCCCACAGTGACACATTTCCTCCAACAAGGCCATACCGACTCCAACAAAGCCACACCTCCTGAGAGTGCCACTCTCTGTGAGCTTATGGAGGCCAGTTACATTCAAACTACCATAGGTATCCAATTCGTGTTATCCGGTTAGGTATCGAATTCGGGTTATCCAGTTTGGTAGCAAGGGCCTTGGTGCACTGGGCCATGTCACTAGCCCTGCTTCGCTGTTTAAAAGCACCTACAGATACTGCTACTGTCACGAAGAACCTCATCATGTGGGATCACGCTCACCGCCCCACCTTCATGAGTCTCAACGCTGCCCACCACACTACACTCGAACCTTGACGCAAATATCCTGTTTTCTATTCACAAATCCACTGACAGGTGTTGAGACGCTCTTGTGTGGCCGAACTGAACCCAGAGGGTCACACCTTCCTTCTTTCTTTAAGGCTCCTCACTGGGCTTTCCTGGCCACACAGTGTTTGGGTTTTCATCCTAGATCTGTGGTCCTTCTCTTGTTTTCTCCTTGCTTTCCTCTTTTACTCCACATGCAGGAGTTTTCCACGACTGTTCCCTTGGTTGACCATGCTACATTACCCCATAGCTTTACACAGAATGCCGGCGTCAACAACTTCTAAGCTCCATGTGCATTTGTCCTTACACTTCTCACTCACATTCGCAATGACCACCATCATGAGTTCCTGCTGGGTTGACTCACTGGCAACTCAAATTTAACATACCTCAAACACACATGTTGATATTTTTCCGTACATGCTAGACAGAATAACACTCTGCAACTCCAACTCACAAGACATCCCTGTTATCTGTGAACATGTTACAGTAGAGAGCAAAAATAGGTGTCCACAGAAGGTATTTAACATTGATAAGTAATGAAGTGGGTTCCGTGTATCCACACAGTCCTTACAAGTGTAAGCAGGGAGGGAGGAAGAGTCAGAGTGATGTGGTGTGACACTTGATCAGTTAATGAAGGTTAGGAGATGGGCCACAGTAGTGAGTTTAGCTCTACAAGGCAGGAAAGTCAGGGACACAGACTGTCTCTTAACATTGCCAGAGGAACAAAGGCCTTTCTACTTCTCGATTTTAGCCTTGTAAGGGCTCTTGTAGACTTGTGACCTCCAGAATTACAACACAATAAATATGTGTTACTTTAATTCACTGGGTTGCAGTGAATTCATTACAGCATCAAAAGGAAACTAATGTTCTACACAAATCTTTCTCCCAGAGACTTTCTTGGCTCCATAAGTAGCTCACCATCCCGCAATTGATTTAAACCAGAAACCTCAGGATTATCTTTGACTGTTTTCTGTGGCCTCTTTTCCTCACGCCAAATGCATCAGAAAAATATGACATCTCCACTCCTGTAACTCCACCTCTTCTTAAGCTCAGGCAATCGTGCCTCGCCGCTGGGATAATGGCCCTAGTCTAGTGTAACCATCAGCTGGAATAAGCTTACACAAGTCAAAACCTGATTATTCCATCCCCTAGATGAAAACCCACCATTGGATGCCCACCAATCTGCCATATTTCCTCCAATGCTGCTTACAGATTGTTTACAGGTTTTAGGTTAACAGGGTAATCCAATCCTGTGCAAGGACCTAATAGGTCCTGTACCATTTGGCCATTGGTACCCTTCAAACTGTCCTTAATGTTACTTGTCCTTTTCTGTCTACTCCAATCCCACTCACCTCCTTTTGGATCTCTAAAACACCAAGTTCTTCGCCTGGGAGCTCCCTCTGCTCACATTACGTGGCAGGGACCACCTTTTGAAATTGGGTTGATTCTCATGTCTTTACTGTGATCACTTCAAGAAACCACATCTCCCTGCTCATTCGTATCTTTTGAGTTTTGAGGATGCTTTCTCCATCACTTATCTCAACTGCCAGTGTCCCTACCCCAATCCAAGTCAAATCTATAGACATTGCTAAGCTCAATCCCACTCAATCCCAAGGTATTCATTTTCTTTCACTCATCCCCACATCTCCCAGTGACTTTTCCTTCAGAATGTTTAATCTGGGTGTTTAGCAAATGCTTTGAGTCTGGAATATTTCCCACAATGCTTCTGTTATGAGCTGAATTGTGTATCTCTCTTGGCCGAATTCACATACTGAATCCCTAACTCTCAGAATGTGACCATATTTGGAGACAGGCTATTTAAGGGGGTGATTAAGGTAAAATGAGGTCATGTGAGTGCATCCAGTCCACTATGAGTGGTATGCTTACAAGAAAAGGACCTTAGGATGTAGGACACAGACAACACACAGAGCAAGGAGTGACCATGTAAGGAAATGCCAAAAAGACAGCCACCCATGAGCCCAAAAGACCAAACCACTGGTGTCTCTAGACTTGACCTTAAGACTCAGAAATACAGAAAAACTCATTTCCAGTGTTTAAGCCATCCAGCCTGTGGTGTTTTGTTACATTACAACAGTCTTCAACAATTAATAGAATGGCACAACCTCACTAACCTAACATCTGTGACAGAATTGCAGGAAAAGAACAAGTCATTCCTGATGACTTCTAGCTCAGTCAGTCTTCAGAAGAAAATCATCACTCTTTTATATATGAATAAAATTATATGGCTCAGCTGATGACCGAAATATCAAGCCAATTTCTATAGTCAAGAGCAGAATTTAACAAAACATAAAAAACACACACTTAATTATTTTTGAGCATTCTTGGATAACTGAAAGGATTCTTCTACAATTCCATGCTGCATTAATTTTATAATCTACAGCATTCCCCAAGCTTTCTACTGCATAGCAAGGATCAAGGTATAGCACACATTTTGAACAATAATGCTTGTTTGATCAGGTAAAAAAGTTTCATTGAATGTATCTTAGTAGTTCGGAAGAAAAAAATTGCAAAATGGAATAATAAATGATATACTGTCTTCCTCTGTGAGAAATGTTGGTAGGTTGTGAGGGGTTGGCCATAGTATAAACAGTAGTTAATTTTTCTGACAGCTAAATAAAATTTGTATAAAGCTTACATAGGAAAGTAAACAGCTGATCCCTGGGACACTTGAACCAACATTAAACTTTCACAAGGAAATTTCTAGCCCAGACAGATTTCTCTTTTGTGTCACTGTTAATTTAGAAAGTATTTGGAAGTTGAAACCAGCCACTCACTTTTGTTGATGAGCCCTGACTTATGCATTCTTTACAGTTCTCAAATAAATTGCGATTGGCGGAAACCCTACCTCTTTAATTAACTTTGGGATTGAACAGAAAAAGCAAGATAAGGCCGTTATCAAGCCCGAGGAAGGCAGGAGGAAACAGGCATGCTTTGGTGTCCGGTTTGCCCAGCAGGAAAGGACAATTAACTCCATTTCAGGGGAAGAGCAATGAAGAAGGTTCAAAACAGGACTCGCGTGTCAAGCTTTGCCCTCTGCCGTGCGGGGCAAGACCTGAGCCAAATGCTTGTCTTGCAGTTCCAGGAACCTACCTTGGCGGAGGGCAGCGCTCTTGTCCCGGTTGTTTTCCGTGTTAATTGGGTGGCTGGCCATTTGCTCCTAAAGTGAGAAATAAACCACTGCAGAAGCACAGATGTGAAGAACCACTTCACAGAGTGGAGGAACCAAGGCCCGTGAGCATCCAGAGCAGCTGTCTCCCTCCGGAAGGGGCTGCATGACTATTTACTAACAGGCTGATGGCTCTTGGTGACACGTGAAATGAAACGGACACTGAATTTTTCCTAAGTCAATTTGAAGCAAAATCCCAAACAATTTCTATTGAAGAGCTCTGAAATAATGAAGTTCGCCCTCAGCAGTAATCCTCGAGCTAAGAAAGGTGACAGTCTCCCTGGAGAAGCCAGTTTACTTGGAATGACCTGACAGAAATGTTATTTAGCTGTGTGAAGATCTATACTCCTGTTTAAAAAAAAAAAAAAAGTTGACGACAGGATTTAAGACATGAGGACTGAACAGCTGCCTTCAGAGTTATTTGTTTCTATTGTCAAGTATTTCAGAAACAGCCCTGTTGTCTGATGGGATGAAATATTTGAAGAGCTACTTCAGATAACTGTCCACCATACAACTGGTTGTCATCATCTTCAAAACATATGCCATATTTTAAAAAAACTATGGACTTGAACTTTTTGAACTTAAAGTAGAAAAAAAAATAACTGGATCTGGAATAATAAGTAAAATATTTACCTATTATCTAGATGACTTTAAGATTAGCTGTTTTTTAGCTAAGGGAGGAGGGTCACATGTAAAGCTCACAGCAACACATATTTATGGTGTACCCTTCTATAACTAAGGTGTTTTGGATGAGAATTATCCCACATGGTCTTGGGCATTTGGAGTCTTGGCTCTCGGTTGGTGGTGCTGCTTGGGAAGGTTTCGGAGATACAACCTTGCTGCAGGAAGTATGTCACTGGGGATGGGCTTTGAGATTAAATGCCTCAAGCCTTTCCCAGTTAACTGTCTCTGCTTCTTTGTGTTTGCTGTTCACAATGTGAGCTCTCAGCTTCCTGTTCCTGCCACTCTGCCTGCTGCTTGTTACACTGCCTCCACTTTGCCATCATGGACTCCAATCCTTCTAGAACAGTAAGTCAGAACACATGTTCTCTTCCTTAAGTTGCCTTGGTCATGGCACTTTATTCTAGCAACAGAAAAGTAAGTAATACAATAGTGAATGCATTTCATGTGGGGCCTCAACTTATTTGATTGCTCCTTGTTGTTGGAAGCAAATCCAAGGTTTAACTTAATCTTTCATTACCTAGATTAAAAATGTAATATTAAAGACTGCGCTCAAAATCTCAATCTAAGCTTTAAAATACGCCCTTAAAATGGACATCTGTTTAGCGCTCATCAGCTCACGCATAATGACAGGGACTGAAACTCACGTGTTGCTGTCTTTTGTCTTTGCCCAAAGTCACTAAACATCAGCACCTGTGCACTTGCTAGAGGTGAAAACTCTGCACCTTCCACCCAGAGTATTTCACGTGCAGACTAAGAAGGCCACCCTTCAAAGGCAGGGTCTCTGTTCCTTCTTCATTGAGGGAAAAGTTTGTGATGGCTTCACTGGTAATGTAATATGCACAGTGTTGCTCTGAAAGTTGTTCTGGGCCCAGTACATAAGAGCCTAGAAGCTTCTATTTCCTGGTTCTTGAAATGTTCCCTCCTGTAGCCATGAAGTATTGTGTAGAAAGACCATTTACCCTGTAAGGAACTCCAGCCACATGGAGAAACCTAGAGGTTGAGACACCAAGTGGAAAGAAACAAAGCCCTACAAGTGTGTGAGTGAGGAAGCCATCTGGGAATGGAATCTCCAGCCTATCATGCTCAAGCCCCTAAGCTGGTACCACAGGGATATGAAGCGATCTACCCATTCAAGCTCTCTGGAAGTCTGGATCCCTAAGATTATGAGCAAAATAAAACAGTTTCATAGGCTTAGATACACAACATTTTGGAGAGTGACTACAGCACTGTAAAGAGTAGACCAGGATCAAACTTCCCCTGGCATGTGCTGCCTCTGCCTTTCATGCAGCTCAGTGTTTAGGTGTCTTTATCTTTAAAAATCTAGGTAAGGTTGGCCTTAAACCTCCGGAAACCACAGAGAACCAAAGCTGTCATGCAAATCTATGCAAATCTTGGCTGTGTTTAAATCTCACCTTAGCTTTAAATTCTTTCATATTCTCTCCGGTATGATCAAGCCACTGAATGTGAGCTTCAGCACCCCTTGTTCTCCACAGGGCCCGCACATCAAGCATTTGTAGGTTCAGTACAATATGAAGGTTTCTGCCCTCCCTCCCTCCCTCCCTCCCTCCCTTCCTCTCCCTGGCCCCCTTTTCTTTCCTCCATCCCTTCTCCTTCCTTTCTCTCACCACTCTCCTTTGTCTTTCTGGAAAGACAATGGAGTTTCATCAAACAAACAAGTAAATACTGAAACTAAAGTATCAGCTCTACCATTCTCTAAACACTGACCCCCCCACCCATGGGGTACCTCACTGACCTTCCACCCATAGGGTACCTCACTGATCCTTCCACCCATGGGGTATCTCACTTGTCCTTCCACCCATGGGGTACCTCACTGACCTTCCACCCATGGGGTACCTCACTGATCCTTCTACCCATGGGGTATCTCACTTGTCCTTCCACCCATGGGGTACCTCACTGGTCCTTCCACCCATGGGGTATCTCACTGATCCTTCTACCCATGGGGTATCTCACTGATCCTTCTACCCATGGGGTACCTCACTGACCTTCCACCCATGGGGTATCTCACTGATCCTTCTACCCATGGGGTATCTCACTTGTCCTTCCACCCATGGGGTACCTCACTGATCCTTCCACCCGTGGAGTATCTCACTGATCCTTCTACCCATGGGGTACCTCACTGATCCTTCCACCCATGGGGTACCTCACTGATCCTTCCACCCATGGGGTACCTCACTGATCCTTCCACCCATGGGGTACCTTACTGACCCTTCCACCCATACAACATCTCACTGGCCATTCATCCTTAGACTCAGCCCCTCTTTATATTGACTGCTATCCAATGTAATCTCTTTTTCCTTTTCTCCCTGTCCTTACATTTTGAATGTAAAATCACAAAATTCCCTCCATTTCTCATACAGAATGGTTTCCTACATTCTCTGACTGATGGATGTGGTCAGTATTTATTCTTTTATAATCTATATTGTTCGAAGACAGCTTGCCAAAGGTTTTTCCATTGAAATCTTTCCATGAAATCCCAGGGTCTCTGTTTCCCTCACTTTATTATATCTCGCAAGCTCTCCTATGCACCTTAACTCATTCATTTTTCAGTTGGGTTGCAAACTCTAGAATGTACCAGATAGTTCTCAATTCAGTTACTCTGAGTGGGGCCTGAGGATTTACATGTTTAATAAGTTCCCAGATAAAGCTGATACTGCTAGTTTGGGGGGGAAATTCTGTGAAAACCACTGGTTAAAGCTTACCCATGCATTCCAATGTTAAAATGGCCTGAATTTGCTCTACCAGAGGCTACAGGTTGGATGTGAGCAGGGAGGAGACAGATAAAGTTTGACTGCATCCTCTCTCAAACCCCAGTATGATCTGAATAGCTTCATTCATGAGGGCAGGAAATGTTTCTCTAGTTATTTTAATAATTATACTTTTTGTGCCTGGATTTCTTTTCATTTCCTAATTCTATTGAAAATGGAGATAAGAAACTACTAAGAAATCTGTTTTGATGAATGTCCCTATAAAGCCCTTTGACTTACAAAAGCAATCTGATTAATATGCTATTCCAAACCATGCAGTCATGCGAGTGACCCACCAGATCTCCAAGCAGAGAAACCAGACTTCATCTTTGAGTTGCCACTGACTTGTGGAATGAGTTCATTGTCTCCTTGTCTGTGGGGTCAGTAGTTGCCCTTCATTTTGTTTGTGTAGAAGAAGTCTTTAATGAATTACCAGTGAGAATTCTTAAGGCAGGCCACTTCCTTCTAGTAAGCAAATGTTGCTTTCTTAACTGTCACACTTAGGATGCCAATGTTGGGAAGCAAAAGAGCTTGGCCTCTGAGCTCATTATTCTCACTCCACTAGCCTAATAATCTTGATCTAATTTCTTAACTCAAGGCCCAGCTTCCTTATGAATAAAAGGGAGTAGATACCTTCCCTTTCCAGTTACATTCCACCAGCCAGAGTGTCTTAGTCACGTGAAGAGACACCATGGCCACAGCAACTCATAAAATATCATTTAATTGGGGGCTTGCTTACAGTTTCAGGGGTTTAGTCTATTATCGTCGTGTTGGGGAGCATGGCATGCAGGCAGGTGCTGGAGCAGTAACTGAGAGCTACATCCTGACCCATAGGCATCAGGAGACATGGGCTTGGCATGGGCTTTTCAAATTTCAAAGCCCACCCCCACTGACACACTTCCTCCAACAAGGCCACACCTTGTGATCCTTTTAAATAGTGCCACTCCCTGGTAACTAAGCATTCAACTCTATGAGCCTATGCGAGCCATTCTCATTAAAACCACCACATAGAGCAAGTTACAGGTCCCTTTCACTCCAATCACGGAGTAACCCTACCATGGGCCCCTGAAAGGAGAGGGTCAGAACTACTTGATGAGAACCACTGTGAAGGATGGGCAAAACAAATAGCAATTTAGGATTGTGAGTTGGGATTATGTCTAAAACCACAGCAAATGAGCTCAGTACATGAATTCTACCATATGGATTTGGGGGTTTACTTGATGTTTTTTATCACTTCCTTAATTCCTTTCTGTATTATAAAGATTGCATAAGATCTCCAAGTGAGATTATAGTGTGTGCACATTAGATATTGTTTACATTTGTCATATGTGGTAATATGGCATTTGATTATTAGATATTATTGTATTGATTAAACACATTCCAATACCCATGGAAAAAAAGATATTATAAGGGATGGGTAAGGACTGGCTTGCTTCTGTTACATAACTGTCAGGAAATACCTATTCATCTCAATCATTTCAATGTCATTAGGAGGAAAGAGACAGCCATTTTCTTTGGAAAAAGTTTCACATGGTAACAATTTTTCTATTTTTCTAAGTTCCCACTCGTCTGTCACAAAGGATCTCAACCATTAACACTGAAATTAAAGAGGCTTTTGTGATTGATTCTTAGCGTGATTCAACGCGACTCTCCGCATATGCATATTGGACTATAATTTATATGTGTTTTAAAATAAGCATTCCGCTCCTACAGCTGCAGTATTTCTTACATTCTGTTTTAAAGTGAGGCTGTTTTTCTTAATCATGAAGGTTATTAAGTGTATTAATGTCTCACAAATGCTTTTCTAATGAACTCCTCGATTACTTGTTTCTCTTGTTTGTTATGAAGAGCAGAGAATATAGCATTCTTTTGGACTAATTGAACAAAATTGGATTGATTATTGCTATTTCTAAAACAACCATAAACATGATCCAAAGTTTTCCAAACCTAAAATTTATATATCTAGAACTGTTAGTAGTTGAACTTCATTTAATACCATATTTCTAAATATCCCAGTATTGAATATGTATTTATATTTTATATGCATCTCACTCCCCATTTTTTTTTGCAAAATCAAAAGGGCTACTGGAGTGGTTTACCATTTTAGAAGACACATTGTTTGCATTGATTACAGAAGAACACCCTGGAACACTGGTGTTTATGTGGCCTTGCTGGGACGTCCCTCTAGAGTAAAAGGTGGAAGGAGGGACTCCACTGATCGTTATGGTTTGAATATGAAGTGTTTCCCCCAAAGCCTCGGGTATTGAAGACCGGGTCCCCAGTTGGTAATACTGTTTGGGGAGGTACGGGGAACTTTAGATGTGGAGGCCTAGATGGGAGAAACAGGTCACTGGTGGGTGGGTTCTCAGAGCTATCCACGGCCCTTTCTGTCTGTTACTCTCTGCTTCCTCAAAGATGTGAACTGTCTACCTGCCCTCCGCTCTCACACTGAAACCAGCAGTCAAAGGAAATAATCTCCCTGAAGCTGTTTTTCTCAGGCTTTAGTTACAACAAGGAAAAAAAAATCACACAGTGGAAGAAAGGACATCCCAGAGGAAGTCTAAAGATGCCATTTCCAATGTGCTGAGAGCCAGACTTGGTGGAATTGAGGAGCTATTTCTAATTTATGTTTAACTTTCATTTAACTAAAACGTGCATGCCACAGCATATGTGTGGAGATTATAGGACAGCTTAGAGGAGTCAGTTCTGTTCTTCTACCTTGTGGATCCCGAGGATTGAACTCAGGTCGTCAGGCTTGGCTGCAAGAGCCTTTCCTGCTGGGCCGTCTCGCCGGCCCCGATTTAAGCAGAATTATCCATCAACTTGTTTCTGAACACTGTAACTAAAAACCTAGGTTGCAGGAAGGACATGTGGCTATCTGGACAGGGTGTAGGGCGCAAGTGCAAAGGCCCTGTGCTAGGCATGTGTCTGGCTTCTTCAAGGACAAAAGAGGAGGCCGGTGACACGGAGGCAGTGAGGGGAGAGAAAGGGAAGACGGGAGAAGAAGCATAGAGGTTTTGAAAATCGTTGTAATTTGGCTTTTGATTAGTACAAATAGTGGAGGTTCTTCTTGCCGACAAGGGTCATTTCCTAAGTAAGGGCCGTCTCATTCACCTCAATACTTTTACTAAGCTAAGGAGCCATTTCCCTCCTGCACGAAGAAATGATGGAAGTTTCTCCTTCATCTCTACCCAGGTCAGGGCTGCTGTTAACTGCACAGAGTCACAGGAGATGGGCTCTTTGGGGGAAATAATCTCATTCCTTGACAATTAGGACATGATCTCTTATCCTGCCGCACCCCCAAACAAATGTCTGCTGTTTGTCAATGTTATCTCTTTTCTTTTTTCTTTTCTTTCAGATTACCTTGGGCTCTCGAATTTTATCCCATAGCATGGGATGGACTTAATCATGTGTGTAGTTTGAACACAGGTTTGTGGTTGGATCTGATGGGGTCCAGCCTAGACTAGGCTAATGGGTGATTGTTTCCTAATGACTGCACAAAGAGACAAACGCATTGAAGTAGAGGCTTTGGGAACCGATGTTTGCTCATCACTTGGTAGCTTTCGGTGAGGGGGGAGGGGCTGGAAGAGACGGACATTGCCCTGAATCCAAGCTCAGAGCCACGGCTATCTCTTTCCTTCCAAGAACAGAAGTTGTGGTCCTGGGGTGACGGTCATGCACTGGGGCTTGGTTGCTACAGTACTTACTAGCATATCTGACCTAAGGGGCCACCAGGTTGAAAAGCCGGTGGGGGAGGGGCTCTCATTGACCTTGTTTTCAGGATGCCTTAAGCTATGTCTTCTTGGGTGTCAATGCTAGGGTCCCCTCTCCCCAGTGGGGTGGAGCTTAAAGAAAATATCAAGGAGTTCTATGGACAGAGTGAATGAAGAAATCCACGTTCTCAGCTCAGACCTTCCAAAAACTTAGTAGGGATCATGAGACCAAAAATCCACAGGTAGCCCCTGGAGACAGCAGATAGAGCCATTGAAATCTTACTTTTAGTTATTTCATATAACACCCTGTGTGCCAATTGCTTTCTTGTTACTCTGACCAATTGCCTGATGAGAAGCATCTCAGGGAAGAAGGACTTGCTTCATCTCACAATTTTAAGACATACAGTTTGTTGTTGTGGGGATGGCAAGGAGGCGTGGGGGGTGGGGCGTCTATGGCAGTGGGAGTATGAAGTGACTTGCTCACATCTCTATGGACCAGGAAGAAATAATAATAAAAGCCCATTAAGAACTAGGGTTAGTTCTTACCCTCTCAGTCTGTTCCTCAGTGACTAGCCTGTTCCAGATAGCTCTAACCTCTTAAAGGTTTTATGTCCTCCCAGACAGCTGAGGCTCAGGGTTTCCAATATATGAGCATGTGGGATACATCTTACATACAAAACTCCCTACACATAGTGATATGTATATGTATATATGTATGTATGCATCTATATACCAAGCATATACATATATGCTTTAACATGTTAGTTACACTAAGTCTTTTGTAAAGATCTGACGTGACCTTTAAGGTCACACTGAAGACGGGTGCTGGTGAAAACAAGGTCAATGAGAGCCCATCCCCCACTTAGGGCAGTAACCTCACTGGAGCCTTTGTGATGCTTAGCTGATCAGTGAACTGAGCTGTGTAAGACTCTAGGAACATAGGTCTCTGGCCACATGTCATCCAAGTTATGTTCCAAGTTCCTAAAATCACACAGATTAAGTTCAAATTCCCCCAGATACCCCAGATTCCGCCAGATCACTGACAGGGTTAGATGGGTTTATTCCCTAGATTTGGCCTCCTCTGGATGCATCTCTAGGTGGAGGCTGTTGGTAGGGCTATGCACAGTGTGAAATGTACAAACTACACCAGCGCAGACTTCTGTGCTACCTAGTGTGATGTGAGGGGTTAGAAGGAGGGGGGTGGGCAGTGCCAATCTCCTGTGAATGGTTGTATCTGCTTGAATCCTGCCATGGCTTACCACCTTTGGAAAGCATTTATGCCCTTTCTGCCCTGGGACAAAACACTACCAAGACTCTTCACGTGGTCCCCAAAGTCAATGCCAGTTTCCTACTTGGATGAGACAACTCAGGCTTCACAAACTAATGATGGCAAGGCAAGGCATGGCAGTTCTGCTTTGGAGCTTGTTTTCTCTTCCAAGCTGACTGAGCTCATTTAAGAACTAGATTTAGACAGGACTTCCTTTAGGGTTGAGTTGCTGGAACATCATGGGGAACCTGGCTTAGTCCCAGATTCTGCACTGTAAACCCCAAAGCATTCAGCTTGCCAAAATGGTCCCTTGCCGATAAGCTAGTGGTTTTCAAGACAGCTCAAGAAGAGCAAGTGAATACATTTCCACGGGGGTTTCCTTCGCTGTGAGCTCTTCCATCAACGGGCCTTTCCCAGTGTCCGTAGTCCCTGTCCTTATCGTCTTCCTGCCTAGAAGTGCACTCCCCCTGTGCGAAGCAGGACCTTAAAGACGCTTCTCATCCCACTTCCATCACAGCTGTCATGGTCCCAGGGGTGAACGCAGCCCTGCAACTGAGAAGACAGTCCCCAAACAACTGTACCCCAGCTGAACAACGGGGGCCCTTGAAACAGAGATGTGAGTTCGAATCTGGATCTATAAAACGCATCTCGGCAGGTCTCTAGACCTTCCCAAGCCTCCATCTGCTCGTTTTGTCAGGTAGGAATCTTACGGTCTTCTCCATGCTGTTTTGGTAAAGGTTCTATAAGACATATCACACAGTGCTGGACACAAAGAGACATCCAATCAATGAAGCACTTGTATAAGCATCCAAAACATCACACCACAAAACCAAAGACATGGAAACATAAACCACCAAGGGAAAAAATTCCAAACACTCTGGAACACATGTATCCAAGTAACAGTTACTTCCTCAGGTTTCCATGGGAACCGTGTTTCATTACTCCAAACATCTGCTGTGTTTGGGAACGCAGTCCACGGTCCTGAAGCACATTTGTTAGACCACAGCAGTGGTGACAAATCCTGTAAAGATGGATTTGATTTTGGAGAACCACCAAATGCTGTTCAGCAGGAAATAAAACGAAAACACAGTCGATGTTTTGTTAGAAACACAGTTATGTTTATAAAGTACCAGCATTAATCTCTCTATAGATGGCAGAGTGATCCCTCTAAAATGTCAAATGAACCACATTCCCCTTCTGTAGGACTCCTCAATCATTTGTGACTGCTCTTCGAATCAAGTTCAAGTCCCTTCATGTAGCACAACTATCTTTTGTGACCCACCCTTTGCCGCCTCATGCGAGCCTCTCTCCTGGTGTGCAGAGATGCCCGAGCCCCTCTCCTGGTGTGCAGAGATGCTCAGTTGCCCTGAGCAGCTTGCCAAACCAGTCCTTCCCCACTTCACCTGCAACTTTCCTTCTCCCTGGGGCATTCCAGAGAATTGTCTCTCAAAACTGTGCAGCTCACTACCTGTCACTCGAAAGTTCCCTTCTCTGAAAATCTGTCACGATACAGCTCTCCAAATTAGATGCTTCTCCCATATGCAGTGCCTCCGTCGGTCCTAAACTTGGCCAGGCAGGGCAGCAATCTCACGTTCCCTGGCCTCTGTCCTCTCCTAGACGGAAATTATGTGAAGCACTATCTGTGTCTCATGCCATTTATAAGTATCCAGTCCGTCTTGGTAAGGCTAAGTTTTGAGCACACAGTAGGTGATTTGTTACTGAGGTGGATAAGAACGGCCTCCACAGGCTGGGATGTTTGAGTACCTCACCAGGGAGTGGCACTATTTGAAAGGATTAAGAAGTGTGGCCTTGTTGGAGGAAGTGGGCCACCAGGGGTGCGTTTTGAGGTTTCAACAGCCCACGATAACCTCAGGCTCATCCTCTCTGCCTGAAGATCAGGATGTGATTCTCAACTACTTCTCCAACATCATGCTTACCATACCTGCCGCCATGCTCCCTGCCATGATGATAATGAACTAAGCTTCTGAAACTGTAAACAAGCCCCTAGTTAAATGCTTTCTTTTATAAGAATTGCCTTGGTCATGGTCTCTTCACAGCGATAGAACAGTGGCCAAGACATTAATGATTATGTCATGCAAATCTCAAGGATCCCATTAAAGTGCTTGAGAGATCCATACATGATGACAGGATTATTAGAAATGCAGGACTTATTCATTTGCAACATCTGTAAATTCTCTCTCTGTGTGTATACATGTCTGGACATGTGTGCATGTGTATGTGTGTGCAGTGCCTGTGAAGGCCAGAGTTCAACCCTGGATGTCATTCCTCAGACACTCTCTACCTTATATTTTTAAGACAGGGTCTCCCATTGACCCGGGGCTTGCCAATTAGCGTGGGCAGTGAGTCCCAAGACCCACTGTTCCCACCGTTCTAGAGCAGGATTGCAAGCTCACACTTGAACCCAGCTCTGCATGTGGTTTCTAGAAATCACACTCAGGTTCTCACACTTCTGTGCAAATGCTTTAGTGACTAGGCCACCTTCCAGGCTTCATAAATCCTTTGTTGACAGAGAAATTACTTTACTAGGCTCTGATATAAGACAGTATCTGATAAATAAAGTAATAATGGATTACAACCCAAAGTATAAAATAAACAAGAGAAACAGATAAAGAGATTTATAGAAAATTGGGAAGATAGTACAGAGAACAATTACTAAGTAATTCATATAGATAATTTCCTTCAAGGAAATAGAACATAACACCACTCTTAGGGATAGCTTTGCTTAGAGTTCTGTCCAAAGAGTACAGTAAAGAAAGGTTGAGCAGAGCAGCTTGATGGTTGGGAACCTTGCATACTCCACCCCAGCCGGTCATCAAGGTCAAAAATAGTGGTAAGTCATCCTGATGGTACAGCTTCCTTGACCTGGTGTGATAAAAACAGCCTACATCATCTGTGACCTTCCTCCCCAACATCCAGAATCACCATCTAACCTGAGAAAACAGCAGCAAATCCCAGGAGAGACATTGTACAAAATGCCTAGAATAGTACTCCTAAACACAGCCACATGTACATACGAACAAAGCTGAATGGACTCACTTATACAGTGGACGTGTTTGTGTGTGTGTGTGTGTGTGTGTGTGTGTGTGTGTGTGTGTGTGATAGAGAAGTGATCATAAATTGGGGGGCAAGAGAGGAGTTTAAAGGAAAGAGGGAGAGAGAGGCAAGAGTAATGTGGATACAGTGCTCACGTGTGAAGTTCTCAGAAAAAAAATAACAAAATTACTAACTCCCCTCCTCCCCATGGAATTCTGACAGCTAAGAGAAGCCTAAGGAGACATGATGTCTAGAGGCAACAGGGAATCTTGGATGGGACCCTGAGCAGGAAAAAGTTTTGGTAAAGAGTAAGGGAAGGCTAATGAAGCAGGGCTCTAGTAAACAGTAGCACAGCAACGCCAGTTCCTAACTACAGCAAACATACTGTGCTAATGTAAGATGTTAAACATAGGCGAAACGGTGCAGGGCATACAGGGACTCTGCATGACCTCTCTAAGTTTTCTATAAATGTGAAACTGTTCTACCCATCACAGATACACATTCCATTCTCAAACAATTAATAAAACAAATTACTTTTTTAAAATGGAGGGAGTTGGAGAGATGGCTTCCGTTAAGAGCACTGACTGTTCTTCCAGAGGACTCGAATTTGGTTTCTAGCACCCAAACTAGGTGGCTTACAAACAGCTGTAACTCCAGCTCCAGGGGATCCTACGTCATTTTTTTTTTTTTTTGCCTCCAAGGTCGCCCGTATTCATGTGCACATACACAAAGACACATAATTAAAAATAAATCTTTAAAATAAAACCTAATGAAGTGCGTGCATGATTGGGTCTCATCTGTAATCCACCAGCATGGCTGAGGAGGGCATTGCTGCTGGAGGTGTAATGGACGTCAATATTTTTCTACAGGAGGTGCTGAAGGTGCCCCGGCACGTGGCATCCAGGAAGCTGCCAAAGCCTTAGACAAGCACCAAGCCCGTCTCTGTGTGCTCACATCCAGCTGTGATGAGCCTATGTATGTCAAGTTGGTGGAGGTACTTTGTGCTGAGCACCAAATCAACATGATTAAGGTTGATGACAAGAAACCAGGGGAATGGGTAGACCTCTGTAAAACTGACCGAAAGGGGAAGCCACAGAAAGTAGTTGGTTGTAGTTGTAGAGTGGTTAAGGACTGTGGCAAAGAATCTCAGGACAACGATGTCATCGAAGAGTACTTCAAATGCAAGAAACGAATAAGTAAAAATTTTGGCTCATTTCAAAACAAAACAAAATACAATGAAAAGTAAAAAAATGTTCTAAAAATAAAGTTTACTTAAAAATATAATATCTGGCTGGATGTTGACATAGGTCTCCTAGTTTCCACAACACCTAAATGAAAACACAGAAGCCTTCTCTAAAATTGAGTCTAGAATCTGAGTTTTTGCCAATTATTATTAGACAGATGCACTGGCTGGTATTGGGGGAAAACGCAGTAGACAGGAAAGAGCTGTTCTTCAAGCAGCCCCACGAGGGCGCTGTTCCTTCTCTGTTGTCAGAGCGCTCTCCCAGAGTCCTGGCAGCAGCACTAATCAAAAAAATTAATCCTTTCCCCATCCCCTGCCTGCTGAGGAGTTCACTTCCATCTTGGGGGAATTACTGAAAGTAAAGCCCTGAATGAGGGTGGGGACAGGAGACGCTGTGAGTAACTATTACCTCAGTGCCCATGAGCACTGCCCACAGTGTGTGCTGGACAGAGATTCTTGCTGTACTTTATGATTGTAATCTTGGCCTGTACTTTCTTTTTGGTTGCTGTTGTTTTGGTTTTGGTTTTTTTGAGACAGGGTTTCTCTGTGTAAACGCCCTGGCTGTCCTGGGATTTGCTTTGCAGACCAAGCTGACCTCAAACTCAGAGATCCACCAGCCTCTGCCCCCAGAGTGCTGGGATTAAAGGCGAGCGCCACCACTGTCACCGCTACCTGTACTTTCTTGTGCTTGGTTCATTCAGCAAATACTTCCTGCATGCTGCCTGTGGGCTACGTCCTGGGCAAGCACCAGGGGAGCCATGGCAAACCAGCCGCATAGACTGGTATGTATAAGTGATCTAGAGTTTAGTGGAACCTGGCTGAGGGAAGAATACCATTCCTCGGTGGGATCACACTGGGTCTGCCCTCCTTGCTAGGTGCTTGGGGACTGAGCATGCTAACTTTCTCTCCTTTTTATGTATATGACCAAGGGGAAGACAGAGGTCACCAGTGGACTGGCAGAGGTCCCAGGACACACAAAAGGCTTGTGAGTTGGTCCACACTCTGTTTTGAGAACCTATGAGACCATACCCTAATCCCTGATCATTACTTCAGGCATAAGGCCTCCTCCCCCCAAAAAAATAATCTCATGCTTAATGTGCTGGTTGGTCTTATGTCAACTTGACACATAAGCTAGAATTATCTGAAAGGAGAGAACCTTAATTGAGAAAATGCCTCCATCAGATCCGGCTGTAAGGCATTTTCTTAATTAGTGATTGATGGGGGCGGGGCACAGCCCATTGTGGGTGGTTCCAATTCTGGGCTACTGGTTCTGGTTTCTGTATGAAAGCAGACTGAGCCAGCCAGGGAAAGCAAGCCAGTAAGCAGCACCCCTCTGTGGCCTCTGCATCAGCTCCTGCCTTCAGGTTCCTGCCCTGTTTGAGTCCCTGTCCTCTGGTGACGAACAGTGCTGTGGAAGTGTAAACTCAATAAGCCCTTTCCTCCCTGACTTGCTTTTTGGTCATGGTGTTTCGTTGCATCAATAGAAACCCTAACCAAGATACTTAGTCCTCATAAGATGCCAGAGGAAAAAGCCACACCCAAGGGGAGCAAAGACCACACAAACAGGTTTGGATGGAACCCACAAAACGAGCAAAAGAAGAGACAATGAAGCCAAGCCATTCCCATGTCAAGGAAGCCTGGCAACAGTTTGGAGCTGGACCGTCCCCCAAAGGCTTATGGGTCAAACACTCGAGTGGTGGCACTCTTGGGAGGTGGGGGAAAGTTTAGGAGAGAGGAATGTATTTGGAGAAGTAGGTCATGGGGACATGCTCTTGAAGGGGATATTGAGACTCCATTCCTTCCTTTTTTTTCTTGGCTCCTGGATTCACATGAGCAGCGCCGCTTTGCTGAACCATAGGCCCCTCACCGCAATAGTCTGCCTTCCCCCAGGGGTACGGTGACAGAGCCAAGGGACTCTCCAGAGGAATGTCCACAACTGGGAGCTGCAGCAAACCTTTTCTCCGTTAGGCTGCTTTCCTTGGGCATTTTGTCACAACAGCGAAAGCTAACACAGCCCTCTTCAGAATACACCAGGATAGCCCTCGCTTTTGTGCTCTCTATTACACACCCTGCTGTTTCCTGTATGGCACATTATCATGAATTTTTCTTGGTATTTTGTTTACCTACTCTTGTCTTCTACTATCGTATAATAAATAATATTTGTCTTTCCACTGCTGAATCCTCAGCAGCTAGAGCAGCATCCTCCACGAATTAAGTGAAGTTAGTCAAAAGGGGACACGTGTGACACCATGGGCATGAGCTTCCTAGCATTGTCAGAGTCATGGGCAAAGGGAAATGGTGGTTGCCATGGGCTACAGGGAACTGGGTTAGTGTGCAGTGGATGCAGTCTCAGGTTGGGAGACAGATGGTGGTGGGGCCTGTACAACAATGTGAAGCATTTTGTGTGCCATTGAACGGCACACTTACAAATGGTTAGAACGATACATTCCAGGTTATGCTTATTCTTGCCACAATTATAAAGGAATGAAAAATGACCATGTCCCAGACACCCTCTTAGAGGAATGAGCTGAGCCTCGGAGAGGGAAGGATGTATGGGTCCCTGGAGATCAGGCCCTGTCACGAGGGGCAAACCTGCAATGACAGGAAGCATCAGCAGGAGAGTGCTGGCCATGGGGCTGCCTCGAGAGTTGGTGCAAACAACTCACGATGAACAGAGAATACCAGTGTTTGGTTCAGAGGGCCGCTAGCCAGGTGAGGACGACGCTGTCACAAAGGCTCTGTATTTCTGCCCTATTTCTCCCTTGCCCTGGACCTGTGTGGGGGAGGAAGGAAGAAAATAAAAGTGAAGACGCTCACTGTGAACTCTCTTGACCACAGGCTTCTAACTGCAGGAAAGAGGGCAACTTACAGACACCCAATACAGACGATGCGTGACGTCTAAGAGCTTTGTCGGGGGTGGTGAAGACTGGCTCAGTAGAAAGGGGAAGTGTGAGAGAAAGAAGAAAGCCGGGCCGGATCACATCCTAGCTTTCTCAATCACCCAACCACAGGACATTTTCCTCGGAGTTTAGGAGATTCCTCACTGGAGAATCATCTCTTCCCCCTAGCTTCAGGAAGCCAGGTTGGCTCCTTCACTCACGGGAGGAGGAATTCCACGGGACACAATGTCTGGAAAGAGGACTTCATTACCGGTCCCCACGTCCTTCCCCACAAAGCCGACTCTGCTCATGGTGTGGAGAACACAGAGGAGGTGCTCTGCTAGTCTGTGGGCACCAGGATTTCCACTCAGAGTGACCCCCTTTTCTTTGTCATCAGTCTTAAAGAGTCAGAGTTTTCCCCTTCTGGACCCTTGTTCTGGAAGACCACAGTTGAAGGCCGCACAAACGCATTCACTTAATCAATACGTTTTTACTGAGTACCAATTATATAGAAAACACTTTGTGTGGGGGTGGGGGGTGGGGGGATAAAGCACGATCATATACTTCAGGGTGTACATGTTCAGATAGAGGAAAATACATAGGCATAATACTGAACAAAAGAACATTTACATGCGTGATACTGGACAAAAGTACA
The DNA here is from genome assembly GCF_007827085.1 of Peromyscus californicus insignis. Classification (NCBI taxonomy): domain Eukaryota; kingdom Metazoa; phylum Chordata; class Mammalia; order Rodentia; family Cricetidae; genus Peromyscus; species Peromyscus californicus. Next base: position 53,528,866 of record NW_026294595.1, read on the forward strand.
ATTCAATCAAGCTCTAAATAACGGACAGTTCTGAGTGAGGAGGCATAATTGGAGCAGAGAATAATGAAAGTGGACGGGGACATTAAGGATCGGATCGCAGACAAGCAGGTGGCTGATTTGTAGACTATGAAGTATTTGAGTGAGTAAGTAGCATGAAATTCTCTGAGAACAGAAATGGGAGCCGAGGGTAGGAGAGTAGTTTGGTGTGAGATTTTCAAGGGCCCCAGAGGTCAGGACGTTGTATTTTGATGGGTAATAGGGGAGTAATCTAAGGTCTGTGAGTGGGCGAGCGATGCAATCCAAACTATGTTTTAGGAGGAACAAGTAGAAGGGGCTGGCAATCGCCCAGCCAAGGGGTAATGAGGCCCTTAAGTAGGAGGGTTGCTGTGAAAATTGGAAAAGAGGAAATGGATGGGAGAGGCTCTGGGGAGGGAAAATAAAAGGCGCCTGGCTCCTGATTGCATACGCCTTTTTCTCACTCTGTTTGACCCTCATTCCTCTCCTTGCTCTGATCATAAAACTGTGGGAGGCATCCCTTAACACCCAGACTGTTCTTCCCGGGAATATTCTCCTCAGTATTAGGTAAGGCTTCGTTTGCAATAACCATGAAGGACACCCCAAAGAACAATTCTTGATGTTCCAGATGAGGACCTGATATCCCACATCTACAGTCCTATTATACTTTCTCTGCATTCTGACCTTTAGGTAAAGTCTCCTCTTTGTTCTCAGGACCCCACTCTGGGGAAATAGCAACCTAAAGAAACACAGCTTTTCTGGAGCTTTTGGCTGCTTGCACAGAATGGAAATCAAGATCATAAAATTCAATTTGTTAAAATGACTGTAAATTTATTTTTTTGTTCCATCATTTCTGCTTTAAGAGCATCTAAGAGTTGTGCAGCATTAATATTACATATTTAGGTAAAAGGATTTTTAACAATAGGATTTTGTAACTAAATTATGAGAAATTCAGAAACGCAGTCACTGAAATAATTGGATTGATAATTCAATTGTTAAACAAAATCTAGGTACTATATTAGTCACTCTATTTTTAAAGGACAGAAAAGCAGGAGATATTATGATATTATGTATTTACATTTCTATCTTTCACCTTTGGTGGATTGTGACTAAAATGAGCTGAAGTTACCAGCATGTGGCAATGGGTAGAGATTCCTTTCTCCGGTTGTTTCGTCCTTGGATATGAGGTTGTCATTTCCAGGTTGTACCTTTCTGCATGGTGACACAGTGGCAGTCACTGGGCATGCCTAGAAGAAGCAGAAGTGCCCTGGGACAGCCGTCCCCGAGTGGTGCTGGGATGCACCGCCATGGTACCAGGTGCACAGTGAGGGAACTTGCAGAGCCTGAGTCAAAGAATGAAGGAAAGGCCAATCTATTTTGAACGCAAACTTGAAGCAGGAAGTGATCTGCCTGATCAAACAGGCAAGGAGTTATGGCCCGCAGCCAGCACAGCCTTACAATAGTCTGAGGATGAGCAGACAGAATTCAACAGAGATTGAAGACAGTAACGCATCGTCAGTACAAACAGCTAACTTCTGTCAAGGCCAGCTCCCTTCCACAGCCCTCTCCCTCAGACCAAATCCTCAGCTACTCAAGTACCTTCTCTAAAATGGCTCAGAACTTGTGTATAAGCTATGTGCCCTCACACAGGCTGAGTCATCTCCACATTGTTACCCTAAGTGGCACAATGTAAAAGCCAGTAGACAGTTGTGGTTCTATGTTATTTAGGACAGAATGGCAAGGGGGAGAAGTTTGTATGTGTTTACCGAAGCCAATGGATAGAGAGGATCAAGTACGTCAATTACACTGTCCCTATGTAATTTTACTTAACTGTTAAGATACTTTCGCCGGGCAGTGGTGGCACACGCCTTTAATCCCAGCACTCGGGAGGCAGAGCCAGGCGGATCTCTGTGAGTTCGAGGCCAGCCTGGTCTACCAAGTGAGTTCCAGGAAAAGGTGCAAAGCTACACAGAGAAACCCTGTCTCGAAAAACCAAAAAAAAAAAAAAAAAAAAAAAAAGATACTTTCTCATGCTCATTCGCCATATGAATTAACGAAGAACTTATGTGGAATGTCTGAGGTCAACAGCTATGGAATCAGGACTCAATCCAAATTAGAACCACACATGTGCAAACATGGCTATCTTCCACCTATCCTGCTTTCAGCTTGGTTGAGGTCATCAGCCTCCTTCTGCAGGAGATGCCAGTGCAGAGCAAGACAGAAATTCAAAGTATCCTTAAAGCAATGAAGTCTGGGAGGATTTTCTTCCAGATTAGTGGAACAAAATAATATATAAAGAAATATATTTACCGGGCAGTGGTGGCTCATGCATTTATCCCAGCACTTGGGAGGCAGAGGCAGGCAGAGCTCTGTGAGTTCGAGGCCAGCCTGGTCTACAGAGCGAGATCCAGGAAAGACGTAAAGGTACACAGAGAAACCCTGTCTCGAAAAACCAAAAAAAAAAAAAAAAAAAAAAGAAAGAAAGAAATATATTTAAATATATAAACATACACATATATGAATTTGTATAATTCATATGGTGCTTTAAATCAATAAGAAAAGTAGGTGGCATCAAATAAATGCACATGAATCAGTTGCTTTTTGAGGAGGGTGGAGTAAGTTAAAGCTATGCATTCGGCTAAGAAAGAGAGAAGAAAGGAAGGAAGGAAAGATGGAAGGAAGGAAAGAAGGAAGGAAGGAAGGAAGGAAGGAAGGAAGGAAGGAAGGAAGGAAGGAAGGAAGGGAGGGAGGAAGGAAGGAAGGAAGGAAGGAAGGAGAAAAGGTCAGTCCTTCAGGGGCCCTGAGTGTTTTGGAGGTAGTGTCCACACCACTTACAAGGATTGACTAGGAAAACACTTACTTCAGAGATAGAGCATTTTATTTTACTTTTTTCCCTTGGGGGAAAGGATGCTTAAAAGACAGAACAGAGCTGTGCTGCCTCCTGACCTCCAGGGGAAAGATGCTCCTATGAGCGCCTGAGGCCCAGAACCACGTGTGCTCCCTTCCAGGAAAGAAAGGTTTCTAGGGTGGCTGCTACCCTGGGGCTGAGGGATGGCTTCCTCCCTGTCACTGTTTTTACCCATGAAACACACAAGACAACGGAATAAGAAAACTGCGTAGACTGACTTCTTGGGGAAATTCAAGTAGAATCAAGACCAAGAGGAGTATGTAAAAAGTGGGGTGATTCAAGGGCTGGAGAGATGGCTCAGCAGTTAGAGCACTGGCTGCTCTTCCAGAGGACCCGGGTTTGATTCCCACACCCACATGGCAGTTCACAACTATAACTCCAGTTGCAGGGGACCCGACCCCCTCACACAGACATATATGCAGGTAAAACACCAATACACATAAAATAAAAATAAATATTTTTAAAGAGCTGGGCATGGTGGCACATGCCTTTAATCCCAGCACTCAGAAGGCAGAGGCAGGTGGATTTCTGTGAGTTTGAAGCCAGCCTGGTGTACAAAGTGAGTTTCAGGAGAGTCAGGGCTATTACACAGAGAAACCCTGTCTCAAAAAAACAAAACAAAAAAGGGGGATGATTCTGGCCAGACTGAGTGGGAAACCTTTCTTTGGCTGTAGTGGAAAATGAGTAAGGACCAGCTCAGAGCCTAAGGCAGGAAGAATTGAAACTAAGGATAACCCTATATTTGGTTCTCTTCCCTCTGGCTTTCTGTCTGTGTCTTGGTTGTTATTATTATTTTATTGTTTAACATTTTACTAGACCATTTATAGTATTATAAAGTAGCTCCTATCCTTTATAGAACTAAGTTTCTTAAAATATAAATATACATGCCCATTTTAATGAAAACATTTACAAAAATATTTGTTCACATTCATGTATGATATTTGTAAGTACATAAATTTAATGTACTTTCACTCAGAAGTTAACACACCATAGTATACGAAAATGTTACAGCCGAGTTTGTTAGTCGCTCTCAATAAATCATATTTTGTCTTTGTAAGTGCTGAAGATAATAACTCTTCCAATAAATTTTTAGCCAGGGCATAGGGTGGGACCAACCAGTCACAATCACCAAGACTTGGCTCCCAGTGACATGAAGGTTGGCTAAGGGTCAGAGGGACACCAAAGTGGCAATACCAAGATCTAGTAGAGAAGACTGCCTTTGACGGGCATGACAGCAAGCCCACAGAACAAAAGTCAACAACAGAAGTCACGTTCGTGAAAGGGTGACCTTGTCATAGTCCGAGGTGAGCCAGAAATGTTGGTAGTCGTCAGTCATAATTTGTGTGTAAGGACAGAAGGTTACTGAGGGGCACCAGCATGAAGATGTTTGCTAGGAACACAAATAAGCCTTCACATTCGGAGATTGTGGCTAGGGACTAGCCTGGAAGCCAGAGAGGGGTCAGGAGACGATGGCTATGAGACTCTCTCATCTGGGGACAACTGGCCCTTCACGCTGCAACCCAGTCATTCTAGTCACTTAATGGGATGAAGATGCATGAGGAGGTGGTGAAGAGTGAGAACGCAGGGGTGCGTGGATGTTTTCTCTCTGCGTTAATGACGCCACAGCATGAGGAGATCTAGTTGGGACTAGACATATGGAATGTTCTTTGCTGGGTTGGCTTGTTTGTTTTTAGATGGCTGCAAACGGTGAAAAACAATGGATGTGGTGACTGCGGACGGAGTTTGACGAGAGTCTCAGCGTTTGCTGTTTCATATTCATGCCCTATGTTCCTTCTCCCAACTGCGTCTCAGGACTAAACACAGCACTGCATGTATGAGCACGGTGATTACTGTTGTTGTGCGACATTACCGATGGCCCGTTCAAACCTTCACAGGTATTATCTCACTTAATTCTCACACCTGCGTCACAACAGGAAAACAGTTGGCACACAGCCCTTCCTGCTCTAGTAGTGATTTTGTGCGTTAGTGTGTGTGCTGTGCATGCATGCTGCATGTGTGTGTGGTGTAGATGTGTGTGTGTGTGTGTGTGTGTGTGTGTGTGTGTGTGTGTGTGTGTGTGTACTTGTATGCACATGGAGGCCCAATGCTACTGAATCCGGTGCTCACCAGTTCCAACTGGGCTAGTCAGCAGTATTGCCCACGGGAGACCCCATCTATGCTTCTTGAGAGGTAAAATGTGGGCAACTGCCAACCCACCCAGCTGTGGGCTCTGGGCTCCACACACTGGTCCTCATGCTTACATGGTTAGTGCATTGTCCACTGAAACCATCTCCTTAGCTCACTAGTAGTTCGTCCTTCCTCCCTTCCCTCCTTCCCTCCTTCCTTCCTTCCTTCCTTCCTTCCTTCCTTCCTTCCTTCCTTCCTTCCTTCCCTCCCTCCCTCCTTCCTTCCTTCCTTCCTTCCTTCCTCCCTCCCTCCCTTTCTCCCTCTCTCTCCTCTTTCTTCCCTTCCCTCCCTCCCTCCCTCCCTCCCTCTCTCCCTTCCTTTTCTTTTCCTTCTTGCTCTCTCTCTTCCTTCCTTCCTTCCTTTCCGGAACATAATCTCACTATGTAGCCTTGGATGGCTTGGAATTGACCATGTAGACCAGTCTGGCCTCAATTTCATGGAAATCCTCCTGCCTCTGCCTCCTGGGATTGAAGACGTGTGCCACCATATCTAGTTTAGTACTGATTCCTACACATTGGCTATATGTTTTCAGCTCACTTATTCATTAAAGGTACTGTCTTCAGTCCTTACTATCAACATGTTTCATAGGAACAAAGGAATTCTTTCTCAGGAGAACTATCCCAAACCCCTTACCTCAATGTTTTCTGTCCACCATCTTCCCTTCCCCATCCCTTCACCTAAGAACTATTCCGCAAATCTTTCCTTTGTGCTAAGGATCCTGCCAGGCACTAAAAATCTATCATGAAACTCTGTGATTCCAGAATTCATGGTCTAAATGGGAAGAGGAAATGCAGACCAATTAGATAGCAATAATTTTGTATCTTTAAGTATGCAAGCACCACAAATGTCCTCTGTGCTTTTTCTTTTTCCCAGCACCTAGCTTGGTATTGAGAACATTTTGAAGAGTGAACATTAATTCTATCATTCTGTTATATCACTGATATTTTGGCACTGATATTCTATCTCCCCTATTTCCTAAGTTTTTCTTAGATAAAAACAAAATCTTTGGTACCATCTATAGAGAAGATGCTGGGGGAAAAAAAAGGTCTTGTGTCAAAATAAGCCTCCAAGATTCACAGGAGAGGAGAATTGTTCTTTAGAACTTCATGGGTCTGGGCAGACATGCAAGGATCAGAATGCAATTCTTATTAGGAAGTGTGTGTTATACATGAATGCATGGAAGGAGCAGATCTGGGCTACATGTCTTCAGTGTCAGATTTCCCTTGTGTGGCAAGAAAGGTTGTGAATTGGCAGAAACACACACACACACTCACATGCACATACACAAACACATATATTCAAGTTCATAATCTATTTTAAGTTCCAACAATTGTTTTTGCTTGCTTGTTGGAAACAGGGTCTGGCTACGGAACTGCCCTCCAACTCATCCTCTTGCCTCTGCCTCCCAAGTGTTGGGATTATAACAGTGACAAATTATTTTGACTTATCTCTTTTTAATAAATCAAGTATAAAAATCGATATCTAATGGTAGGATGTATATGAATAGGCTCCCAGGAATCAAAAAACTCCCTGATACTACAGGCTGCACTGTGTAGTTTTCAAGAGAGGGTCTCCACTTGGTACCCAATTGAACCCAAGACCATAAAAGAATTAAGACCCGGTGAGGAGAGGCTTTAAGAGTTAAAGATTAAAACCCATGAATAGGACAAATTTTCACTTCATAGAGTCAAGGCCTCTTAGCAGAGCACGCTGATATAATACTGTACTTACATCAAGAGCCACAGACTGCTTGGCCCAGGACTTCTTTACTTGATCGTACATAATTGTGTTGTTGATACCAAGGCCACAGAAGATGACAAAAGCCTAGGACACAGAAAGCCTGTTAATTAGAAACCGGAATAACTCACAGCCAAAATCTAATATGAAAGCAGGAGGTCACTAGAGACAATTCGGAAAATATAATTTTATTGTGCTCGGAGGTGGGCCTCGGGGAAAAGTGCATTACAATTCTTAATTACTATTGTCATGTAAGAACTTTATGGCTCACATTGCACATGAGGAAAAAAATCATTACTTTAATGATACTGTGAAGAAATAACTTCATACATTTGAAAGCGTACAATGTGTTTAAATGTGGTCTTAATTTATTTGGGCAGTAGACTGATTCTAATTATTCTATTTTACTTAACCAGAAGCAACCCCTTTCAATAGCAAGGCTAAAAAATGTTTTGGTCAAGAAACTAAGGAAGAGAAGCCATGAGGTAAGAGCTAAGGGCAACGAGACTGGCTTGAAACCAGCTACTGAAAAAAAGATGCGATGAGAAAGAATAACGATACATTTTTTTGGTGGGTAGATTCTGGTACAGACTGTGAGAAAGCACATCAAAGCTAACCTCTTCTGATGGAGACACAAGGGAACAGAGCCTCGTGAACTAAAGGAACACGGGGGACATATACCTGGCAGGGCTGGCTAGGGGTCTCATGACTGCACATGTTCGAACAAGACAAGGATGGTGATATCAGACAGAAATGGAGGTAATTCAATTCTGCAATAAGACTAAGATCAAAGGCTACAGATTAATCCGATGAGGGAAAACACAATCAAATCTTGCCTATGCATTTATTTGTTTTTTTTTGTTTTTTTTTTTTTGGTTTTTCGAGACAGGGTTTCTCTGTGTAGCTTTGCGCCTTTCCTGGATCTCGCTAGAACAGGCTGGCCTCGAATTCACAGAGATCCGCCTGCCTCTGCCTCCCGAGTGCTGGGATTAAAGGCGTGCGCCACCACCGCCCGGCGCCTATGCATTTATATAGTCTTTCAGATCTTCCTCTTTTCTGGCACGCCATTTAACTATATTAAAATGATTAATGTTTATCCTAACAAATGTGGGCAGGAAAACTGTTGGCGACTCAGTTCTGGCCTTTGGCTTACAAGTTGATTGCTCACCTCAAAAAGCCGCTGGTCTGCATCGTCGAAAGGTTTCCCATCGAGTCTGTTCAGCACTTGAGCGACCCCTGGTGAGGGAAGGTGGGGACAGTGGTCATGTCACTGTGACAGAGTATGCCATAGCTAATTCTGTGAATAGCTTAACACACTCATTTTCAACGCCTACACCCTGGAGGTGTGATAGAGTTGGCAAGTATATTCGAATATATGCACACAATTTTACATCTATCATGGAATCTATTTATCTGTCTATATAATACATAATTCTACCCCCCCCCCCACACACACACACATTGGTGTTTGGGAAGGGCAGTGTAGCACACTGATTAAGAACATAGGCTCTGGATTTAGATCACCTTAGTTCAAATTTTAGTTCCCAATGTCAGTTGTGTGACCATGAGTACATGAACTGTTTTAGTGATGAAATTCCCCATCCATACAAACAGAATTAAAATGCAAATCATCTCAGAAGATTATAAAGATGTGAAATAAGTTTTAAATTTTCATTATGCACACTCAAGACATACGACATGATATTATGGGACACACACAGATCAAAGCAAATTTAGTTCTGTTACCTGCTGTCAATGGCTCACACACCTCTAATGGACTCAGTTTATGGGGGCTTTCTCTTTTCAAATACATTCCCAGCATTACACCAGATGTGTTGATATTTGACTTCCAAAACACAGCTGTCTAAGTGAACAACTCAATCCTGAAAGCCACTAGCCTGTGTCCCCATTTAGTAGAAACAAGCAAATAAAAATGGCTATAATTCGCCGGGTGGTGGTGGCTCACACCTTTAATCCCAGCACTCAGGAGGATCTCTGTGAGTTCGAGGACAGCCCAGCCTACAAAGAGAGTTCCAGAAAGACCAGGGTTATCACACAGAGAAACCCTGTCTTGAAAAATCAAAAAAGAAAATAATAGCCATGATTCTAAAGTGAGCCTTATTTTTAAAAGTGCCTAATTTCCCACTGGTGAGCTAACTCCCCGAATTCTCCATGACATATAACTAAATGAAAAGTTTTTAGTATATAACAGGAAAACCACAGCCTGAACTTTGAAGTAATAGCAGATGTTTATCATTAGGATTGAAATGTAGGACCGTACATGAGGTTGCATTCAATCAATACACAATTGTTTCCTAAGGGCATTTTTTCTCTTTTAAATATAGATATATTTAAAACTTTATATATAATATAAGTTAATTCTCCTTTGTAGTCAGGCTCAGATTCTAAGAGCCTAGAATAATCTTTATGCTTAGTAACATACTAATGCATTTCTGCAAGTTAAGCAGTCCAATGGGAGGAAATCCTTTAAGAATGTAGGATGTGAGCCGGGCGGTGGTGGCGCACGCCTTTAATCCCAGCACTCGGGAGGCAGAGGCAGGCGGATCTCTGTGAGTTCGAGGCCAGCCTGGGCTACCAAGTGAGTTCCAGGAAAGGCGCAAAGCTACAAAGAGAAACCCTGTCTCGAAAAACCAAAAAAAAAAAAAAAAAAAAAAAAAGAATGTAGGATGTGGGCTGCAGGTATAACTCAGTTGTACAGTGTTTGCCTAGTGAGCAAGAAGTGCCATAGACATTGGGTGTGGTGATGCACACCTGTAATTTCAGCACTCAGAATGCAAAGCCAAGAAGACCAAAAGTTACAGGTCATTCTTAGCTACATATAGATTTTGTCCTAGTCAGGGACTAGACTCTGCCTCAAAATAAGTAAATAAATAAATAAAATTAAAAAAAAATCAGGTCTTGATGACACTCACAGGGCGCTAAGTCATTGGCTACATAGTAATAGCTTTGAGCTTAGCCAGTAATCTTAGGGTATAATAGAGAGAAGCAAGATTATATGTTATGCACCAAATACATCCATCACCTTATGTCTCTTAGGAGAAAAAAAAGTCTCATTTCATTGTGTTTTCATAGTTTTAAGTAAGCCTTTCTCCTTTATGATTGCTTAAGCTTAACCATGAACTCTTTCTTCGCCTGGGCTTCTGCAATGACTCTGCTGTTTTCCTGACTGAGTTGTTTAGTTTTGTTGGTTTGGGTTTTGGTTTTTTGAGGCAGGGTCTCCTATCGCCCCAGGATGGCCTTGAACTCACTGTGTAGCTGAGGATGACCTTGAATTCTTCCTGCCTCTATCCCCAAAGTGTTGAATTTCATGTATGTGCCACTATGCCAAGCTCCGACTGTTTTATGAGGTAAAGGGAAATGGCATGTAGGGAGAAAAACATTGGAAGCTGCCTTTGCCTACAGTTTCCTTATTGTGGGCAAAGTGTCTGTTCAGAGACATGCCAGCAAAGATACATGTCCAGATGTGTCCAGCACCTTCTCACCCACACTATGTGTGAAAGCTCAGGCATGGACATAGACATCATGGGAAAGTTAGGACTCCTCAAGTTTAATCTTGATCCCTTTACTAACTGTAACTTCGTGACTGTTTCAGTATCTCTCTCTCTCTCTCCCCGCCCCCTCTTTCTCTCCCTACTTCCATCTCTGTTCTTCAACGTCTGCAATATAAAATAACGAAGTTCAATTGGTAGTCTTCTAAGACCCCTCCCAACTTCAGAATTGACTAGTGCTTTGAGCTTAAAATACATGTTGGTTCCTGTTCTACCTGATGCCCACTCGTTAGTAATCTATGTTTATGGAATTGTGGAAAAGCATGGAGACACAGCTTGGAAAGTTCTGAGGAGGCAGAGGAAGGAGGATTGTTATGAGCCCCAGGCTAGCCAGAGGTCAAAGGCAACACACACACACAGTGGGGAACACATAAAAATATATGGACCTGTTTTCTGTGTTAAAGAACAGTGTCTGTTGTTTCACAAAGAAGTTAGAATCATGTGGGTACTATCTTACCAATTATTTGGTGGTTGCTGTTCCAAATAGGGACACAGAGAACAGATCTTATGTGAAAACCAGATATCTGGTCGGCCTAGGATGGAAAAAAGAAGTTAATTGTCATTAAATATCAACCACCTGTTGAAAAGTTATTTCTGTATACTGTACTTTAACATTTTTTGAGACAGGATCTGACCCTGCTATGCAGCCTAGCCTTGAACTCACGGTCTTCTCCCCTCAGCCTTCTAGAACAGAGTGCCATGGCATCCATCTCATCTCATCCTTTGATAAAAACACTCCCTTTCCTTTTATTATGTCACAATGAGCAACACAAGAAAATCAAATTCAAACAGAATTTATTTGTCCAATAAATCAGATAAGATAGCAAACAGACCTGACTACCCCAATCCCTACAACCACAGAGAAATGGGCCTTTGGTCCAGTGAGAAAGGCCAGCCTGTCATCCTACCATTATAGCCAGAAAAATAAGAGAGCAATGATGAAAAGATATCTTAAATATTCATTAAGAGAGCTGGGTGGTGGTGGTGCACGCCTTTAATCCCAGCACTCGGGAGGTAGAGCCAGGCGGATCTCTGTGAGTTCGAGGCCAGCCTGGGCTACCAAGTGAGTTCCAGGAAAAGGCGCAAAGCTACACAGAGAAACCCTGTCTCGAAAAACCAAAAAAAAAAAAAAAAAAAAATATTCATTAAAAGTTAAGAGCTACACATTTTTAAGAGTTAAGAACTATGTACTGAAAATTTTGAACCTGGAAGTTAATTTACAAAGCTAATTTTATATTTGATATATTTTTGAAAAAATAATTTTCTATGTTGGTTTTAAAGTGAATATGCACGTAGGAAGATGCAAAATTCCTAAGCATAGGGTCTGCCCAGTTTTCACGAAGTGCATGCAACCAAGAAACAAGAAGTCATAGTGACTTCGTGGCCCCTTCCTCTCCCCTGAACCAGTGCCCGGATTTCCACCAGCAAAACTAGGATACTTCATTTAAAACTGATAGAAAGTGAGTCACTAAATGCATGCTCTTGTGTGGCTGGCTTCTTTTCCAGAATATTCTATTCTCATGGTTTATTCACTTCGGCTGTTACACAGTGGCATTGCGTTCCCCTGTCTGAATATCACATTGCTAATTCATTCCACTCTTGTGGAACAATGACTTCTCGCCAGCTTAATCACAAGTAATGTACTTAGGAACATTCTTGTACATGCATCACACACGTGAATGAATTCACTGTGTCTGTAACTATAAAAGAATTGCTGGATTGCAGGTACGTCAAAGTCAGTGGATACATCCAAAAGGCCTCCCAAAGTGTTTTTTTGTTTGTTTGTTTGTTTTTTTAACCAACTAATGAGTGCATGAACGTTCAGCTGCTTTATACAGTCATCACTCAATACTGTCTGGGTTTTGTTTACCTTGTTTTGTTCTGGTTTTAACAATTCAGGGAGCTGTGTGGTTGATTCTGGTGGTGAAAACACTGACCATCTCAGATAATCAGGAGAACCATTTACCATGGCTTATCTGTTTTTCTTGCATAATTATCCAGGCCTTGTACTTTCAAAAGCATCCCCATGGGTTCCCTACAAATGGACAGTGAAGTTGTGTTTCATAAAATATCTCTTCAGAGGTGTTTTTCCTACTGGGCTGTCTGACTTTTAAAAATCAAATTAAAAAAAAAAGCTTGTTATACATGATGGATACGAGCCTCTCTGTCAGATATATAGATTATAAAAGTCTTCCTCCTTCTGTGCTTTTGAGTTAGAGGTCCATAATACAGTATTGCCTAATATTACAGGTTTTAATTTATGGTTAAGACACTTTAGTATCTTGTTGGAGAAATCTTTTCCCACTCCTTGCTCATGGAGACCGTCTTCTATTTTCTTCATAGACTTTGTTGCTTTCACTTTAACTTAGAGTCTAATTTTTGTGTGGAATGTGAACTATGGTTTGAAACTTTAAAACGAGACAACACCATTTTGAGGGGGAAATCTCTCCTTCAGTCTGTGGTACAATCATTTTCATGAACCAAGTGTCTGTGTCTGCTTGGGTCTGCTTCTGGACTCTCCACTCTTTCTCTGTTGATCTAGATCACTCTTTCAACCCTTCTGCCTCAAGTAAGTCACCATACCTTACTGGGCAGTGTGAACTCTTTACATTTCTTCAGTATCTAACAGTTCCATTCAAATTTCAGGATTAATGAATTATGTATGTGCTGAGCACACTACTGATTTTTGGGGGGGGGAGGTTCTGAATCATCAGCTACCTTGGAGAAAACTTGTCTTGATAGAGTTGAGACCTTAAAAAAAAAAGGCTCATATTATTTTTAATTGTGTTTATATTTGTGTCCGTTGGTCTGTCTATGAGCATACGTCCATATGTGAGTGCAGGTGCCCACAGAGGCCAAGAGAGGGTATGTGATCTCCTAATGCTGCATTTGTAGGTTGTTATGAGCCATCTGATGTAAGAGCTAGGAACCGAACTCTAGTTTTCTACACAAGTCTTTGTTGCTAAGCCATGTCTCTAGCTCCCCAGAGTTGAGCCTTTTGATCAGTAAACATTCTTCAATTTACTTAGAGCTTTTCAAATTTCTTTCAGCAAAGTTTTATATGTAGAAGTCTTACACATAATTCATTACAATCATGCCTTGGCATTTCAAAAGTTCATGTTATTATAAATGGTGCTGTTATTTTATTTTCTAATGCTTCATAGTTTTCCTTTGGCATCTATCGGGGATTATTTCCAGGGTCTTCATGGAAATAAAAATGTATGAATATTCAAATCTCTTACCTAATATGGTACTATATCTGCATACAATGTATATACATCTTCCTGTATACACAATCTCATCTCTAGGTTACTTACTATATCTAATGCAATGCAAAATTATGTGAATGGCTGCTAAAGGGAGTAACTGTTTAGAGAGTAATGGTGTGAGAAAAATCTGTTTATGTTCAGTACAGATGCATTTTGATTCTGTTATTGTTTTTGAGCAGGATCTTACTATATAGTCCGGGCTGGTTTCAAACTTGAGGTCCTGCTGTTCTAGCCTTCTGAGTGCTGGGATGTTGTACCACCCTTAACTCAAGATGCAATGCTTTGATATTTTCAATCTGCAACTATTTAAATTCACAGACACAGAACCCACAAACACAGGGACCCAGCTGTCATTGGTACTGTGAGAGCCAAAGTTACATTTTAAGTTTTAATTACTATGCTTAAGAGACCATGAAACAAAAATGCCTCTGATCTGCAAGCCCCTTGATTGCCCAAGGACAGACTGTTCCTGAAATACTGGAGGCTGTTGTTTATGGGAGATAACAAGTCACAGGTTTTTCACTCCCCTAAACAAGCTAGTTTGACCCATCTGCACCAGATGTGCTTGATCATGTGTGGGTGGGAGGTTCACAGGAAGAAAACACATCAGGATGTACATTTGCCCCTGATTGGATGTAGGTTAGAGGTACATCGGAATGTATGCTTGCCCCTGATTAGACCTGATGGGAAATGCAATGAATTATGAGTTTTCTTTCTTAAGCTGCTGCAAACTGTGATTCTGGGCCATTTTCCAGGAACCTGGGTATGGACCTGCCCAGATCCCATACACCTGGCCAGTATTTAATTAAAGCTTGCTTCAAATTGGGCTTTAAACTGTGGTAGTGGTTTTATTTTTGGTCAGTGAGTTTAACAATATGTAGAAATAGAATTGAATTTTACATAACAAACATATACATCAATCTTCCTATATCAATGATTAATTTTAATATGTCATTTGTATATTGTTTGGGAGTTCATAGCCACACCATTGTGCCATCTTAGTCCTCACTTCTTTTACCTTTTAATCATATGATGTTAGGCCATGTGATTCTCTCCTTTAGTTTAATACAGAACATAGATAGGTTTTTAAGAATCCTAGCCTAAACATGATCTGAACAAGAACAATACCAGTAGACGTGCTAATGTGGAAGAGTAAGCTTAGGGGGCCTCAACCCTAGACAAACAACTGTAGACCACTAAGGAATGTTGAGAGTGGAGAGGGACAGGCCAAACAATTGATTATCTATTACCAGAGGGTCAGCCCTGAAAACACACATACAACTCACACTATACAGACTGAGCAGGGTGTATTCAGTATTTAGTATTTAGAAACATACATACATACCACCACCACCACCACCAACACCAACAATTAAAGAAAAAGAGGCCATGAATTTGAAGGGTGATGTCGGGTCCAAATTCTGCTGCTTAGACAAAAGCCAGCACTCCTCAGGAACTTATAAAACCAGTTCCCTCTCTATCAGTGGAGCCATTTCCTTACACTGGCAGAAGGCACAAAAGGCTATCTGTGGTGCCTGCCTACTAGCATACCAAAGTTCATGCTGGCCTCGAGGCTCCCTCAGTGTCACATGTACCTGTCATACATTTCAGAGTCTGTGCTGGCATCCTGGCTCTTCTCATCCCACTCCTTACCCTACATTTCTCCAGCTCACGGACTTCCCAGCGCCCCGCTTCTCATTGTCCTTATAACCCTGCTATTTCTGCTGTGCTGCTTTCTTTTTGTTCCCTTCTCTCGGTCCTCTTCTCTCTTTGTCTTCCTCTCTCACTCTCCCGCTCTCTCTTTCTCCTCTCCTGGCCCAGTCCAGTCTTCTGGCCTTGTTCAATCTACTTTCTCTCCCTGCTCTGAGTCTTCCAGATGCCTCTAGCTGTACTCACCCTCAAATCTACAATAAAAACTTCTCTTAACCATACCATGGAGAGGTCATGTTGTCAGTTTATACATCTGGTGCCAAAACCTTTAGTTTATACAGTGGGTGTACATGGGAAGTTTTGGAGGGGGGAAAGGGAAAGGGGAATGCTACAACTATATTACAATCTTTAAATTGTTTAAATTATTTAAAAATTTAAAAAAGTATTCCAGATGTAAAATAAACAGACTAAAACAAAAATATAAGCATAAATCATTCATCAAGTGTTCCTTCCCACAGATATTTATTAATGCCTCCTATGTACATTGCAGAGTATTGGGGAAATATAAAAATGAACTCAGTCATTATCCTTGAAGTACTCCGTCTACTAAAGACAGAAATAAAGATGAGATATGCGTCCAAGTAGACAATGTTTAGAGCACAGTATTTGAAAAAGCTCCAAAAAGACTACAGAGAAATCAGGAATGGCTTTAGATCCTTTAAGAACAAATCTTGGAGGATGGAGATGAAGATAACATTTATTGGCTGTTCACTGTGTGTCGGCACTCCCTTCAGCTCCTTCCCGTGAATTATTTTATATACTTCTAAAATAACCCATTGAGGTAGGTACTGTTATCATCTGCCCTGATCAGATAAGGCTTAGAAAGATTAACTACCTTG
Organism: Peromyscus californicus insignis; assembly: GCF_007827085.1. Lineage (NCBI taxonomy): Eukaryota > Metazoa > Chordata > Mammalia > Rodentia > Cricetidae > Peromyscus > Peromyscus californicus. The sequence goes on from NW_026294595.1 coordinate 53,545,100, forward strand.
GATGGAAGAGCCTGGTTCACAGGGGGCCAGACAATAACAAACACATCCATCACAGTTATCTTTTGAAAGAACAGAATGGCTCTCTCCCTAAGGATAGCATCAGAATTAAGACAATGTCAGCAAGCAGGAAGAAGAGGCAGTCAGGCTGAGGGAGGCTTCCTGGGAATAACCTTTGGGCTAGTAGACGCAGCTACTCTAGAATGGCTGGGCCCACTTTGTTTGGACAAGGAAGGGTCACACAGCACTGGACAGACAATGGTAGCCTGAGCCAGTACAGAACATTAGGTATGCTTGTCTCCCCTGTTCTGGGACAACTGAAACCCTTATCTAATCTCTCCCATAAATCCTAGGTAGCTGAGGGATGTCTCATATCATCACAGAGTGCAATAGAGAAGGAACATTGAGTGAGACTGGAGAGCTCTGGAGTCTAGGGGTGAAAAAACAAACCTTACCTAGGCTGCTTGCCAGAAAAAGGAATCTGTTTACCCATTGCTTTTAAAGCACCATACTCACCACAAATATTTCTTTATTCTGGGTATATGAGCTCTCCCTTCCATGAGGATGAGAACATGGAGGTGTTTGACTTGAGTAAAGGTGGCAGTGGGGAACCTGGGAAAATCTAAGGGAAGCGATGGGTGTTCAAGTTGACCCTGGAACTGGGATGACAAAAGAGCACAGGAGCTTTGCAAGGTTAAAATCATCAAGGCAGAACCAGTCCAAAAACCTAAATAATGAAGACTTGAAGGAGTGAAGCTGGAGGACTCGCTACTTCTGGTTCAAAGGGACAGGGATGGGGCAGGACTCCTGAGTCTACGATCTTTCTAAAAGAAAGCGCATTGCTACAGTCTGTCTAGAAATTGATTCATTAATGTGTATCTGGAGCATAAAAGAGTATCAATAACCCCTGACTTATTGATTGCATGCATAATGCCATGTGTCTTATGGTAATTGTCAAAACTATGCACAAAAACTTCCATGTAAGAGTATGAGCCACAGCATTATTTATCACAATGATATATCAAACATGGCATGAATATTCAGAAGTCAGTTAATTAAATCATAGCACATCCATACAATGGAATGTTATGTATCTGCTTAAAGTCATGCTATAGAATATATCTGGACATGGAAACTATTTCCTATATTAAGTGATAATGTGCAGGTATTGATGGATGTGCAAACACGTATATGCATCGACAAATCCTTCAAAAGCTATAATCACAATGATTCTCTCTGAATTGCTTACCTCTGGGAGTTTAAAAATGACTGATTCTAGTTCCTAAATTTTAGATAGGGACTATAAATTACTTGCACATGAGGAAAAAAGTTGTTCAAAACAGAACAAATACGGGAGCAATGGTGTTAAAAGCATAGAGTGATCAAGTAGGAGAAGAACTGAAAGGGGCTTGTTCAATTTAGCAGCAAGTAGGTTAATTAAAGGCAGAGATGGTGCAGGGATGAAGGGGTGGGATCTGGAATAAAAGTCAAGTGTAGCAGAGGAAGGTCACACCGAGAAAGCTGTACTGTGTGGACCCGGAGTCTTTAATCTGCTGAACACTGGAGGAGCCATGAGACAACAGAGAAGGTTGGGTCTTGAAATTTCTCTCACAGTGGCTGAGGAAAGAGGTTCTCCCCAGCTAAGAGACTGGTGAATGTGTGTGTGTGTGTGTGTGTGTGTGTGTACTGGTGGTGGTGGTGGTGATTATCATTTTTGATGAGTCCTACAAGGAGAGAGAGAAGGGCAGCCAAGAAAGGAGGACGGGTATCAGAGTATGAAGAGTGAAGTTTCTGATTTGAGATCATTAAGACATTTCTCTCACGGCTGTTAGTAGTAAAATATTAGTAATAAAACATGGAAAGTTGTCCTAGTCTAGGTTAGTTGATGGAACATATGGGACAGGAAGGCCTAAGAGCCCATTTCCTCCTCTGTGGGAGCTGAAGGAGCAGGAAAGTGACACTTATTTACAGATGCACAGGACTGTCAAACAGTGCATCCCAAGTCAGGAGAAAGAAGAATAATGCAGCATAGAAGAAAAAATAATTCCTAACCATTTGTGTTATAGCTTAAATCTGAAATGATTCCCAAAGGCTGAAGGTGTAGCCTCTTACTTATTGACAGATGTTGGGACCTTTGAAGATGGCGTTCAATGGGAGGAGGTTAGGTCTTTGGAAGGTATGGCATTCAAAGAGATATTGGGACTCCAGCCTTTCCCATCTCTATGATGGCTACCATGAAGTGAACCAGACTTCTCTATCACATGCTAGTACCACAAAGGCCCAAACAATGGGACCAAGAAATCATGAATTGAAAGTGTAAACTATAATAAAACTCATCTCCTATTAAGTTGATTGTCTTGTGTATTTTGTCTTCATAATGGGAAGCTCTTAACTGACATCTGATAACAAATTAACTGATAACAAATCTCCAGATTATATCAGCAAATGAAACAAACAAAAAACAGATGTTGACTGAATGACTCCAAGCAAGTCACCCTAAACTCCCCATGCCTCAATGCTGTCGACAATCTCTGTCTCCTGCCTACCAAAACGGAAACTTGCTATTAACGCCAACTTGACACAAATTGGAAGCCCATGAATAGGGAGACTCACCTGAAGAACTGTCTTGATTTGATTTGTCCCAACTGTGGGTAGCACCTTCAGGTAGAAGCCCAGATTAAAAAAATAATATTTCATAAGTAAGCTTATCTTGCTTTTTGCTGGCTTGGCCTCCCTCTTGCCCCTGAGCCGATTTACCCCAGCTGTTGCTGATTCCTTCACTTACAGTAGAATCAGCATTTCCAAGCTTTCATAGTGGAATACAGAGCGTAGACTCCCCAGAAATTTTCCAGGTTTCCAGGGCCAGACTGGGAATACTGAGGTATCTGCCTTGTGGATTGAGTAACTACAGGTCCCTCCAGAGAGGGACAGCTCTTCTGGGACTACTCTGACCATCTCAGAGGATAATTTGGCTATCATTGTTTTAAAGCTCACTTAATAAATTATATATATTATAAAGGAATGTTTCTTTTCTGGTTCTCTAGAGCAGTGTGGTTCTTAATCTGTGGGCCATGACCCCTTTGGGGGGTGGCATATCAGATATCCTGCATATCAAATATTTCATTATGATTCACAACAGTAAGTAAAATTACAGTTATGAAGTAGTAATGGCATGATTTTATGGTTGGGGGTCATCATAGCATGAGGAACTGTATTGAAGGGTCGCAGCATTAGGAAGGTTGAGAACCACTGCTCTAGAGAACCTGACTAAACATATTCAGATTTTGACATAACAATTGATTCTCTTTTTTGTGTGTGCTTTTTCTTGTTTATAATTTGTTTTAAGAGTATATATGTGAATGTTTTAATATATGTAGAACACTCTTACAATGTAGATATTATTAGCACCGAAAGAAATGCCCGTGAAAATATCTCTGCCTTGTTGTTCCATGGGCTTCTACCTAACTATCCTGATATAAAATTTACACCATTAGAGTCCCCCGAATTAGGCTATGTGAAATGAAGCAGCCTTCCTAACAGGTTGTAGTTTGAATAAATACACTCTATCAGAGTGCCCAAAACTAGCCAATTAAAAGTCTACCTACTTAGAGATTTGCCTACACCTGTCCTGATGGCACTTTTCCAGCTAACAGACCCAATTAAATATTGTTGATGGTTTAGCTCCTGGATCCTTCAAAACAGACCTGTCATATTTTCCAGCCTCCTTAAGGCAGACAGAGGAAGTGTAAAAGGAATTGGTAATGGTGTGTTGCTACACCTTAATCCGCAATATGTTTCCTTTCCCTACTCAGCGTTATTCTCAGATTCTGGTGAACCCTTCTGGTTCTAGTACTAAATACTAAGTGCTAAGACTCAGTCAAGGAGGGAGCCGGTGCTCAGGCAGTCACTTCCTGGAAATGAGGGGAGAGTCTGTTTTTTTTTTCACCCTGAATATGAAATTAATTCTAATATCTACTAGATCATCATCTACAAATGAATGATTCCTTAAGTTCTTAACAAAACAAAGCAAAAACTCAACCAACTGATCAAACAAAGAAAACCAGAGACTATAAAAATCCCGTTCTTTGTGCTCTGACATGAGGCCGAGGTAGCCGTCTGATTCTGTGAACTGTGGGGCTCCTGTTTGTCTTCACTACCCACTCCTACCATTTTATATCTTGCTGTCTTAGTAACTCATGATCTCCTAGACTCCCCACGCCTCCTCCTTATTATCAGGAATTCCCGGGTCCAGTGTCCAATCTTCCCTACCAAACCCCACTTTTGAGAAAGATCTGAAGTAGCTTGTGGTGTGAGTGGCTGGCAGAGGAGAGCCGGAAGGATGGGCATGCATGCAGATCCACAGAGTTTATTCCTTGACGGTTGCAGCTTTGCATTTTCGTTTTTACCAGAAGCATAACTGATGGAGCAGAAGGTGTTCCAGAGAACAGAGAATGTGTCATCCTGCCAGGCTGGCACTCAGAAGTGCTCTCTGTGATGGTGTGACAGCCGAAATGGGCTCTAATGCTCAGGCAGAGGACCTCTATCTGGGGCCCCACTATCCTTAAGTGCTACATTACAAGGGCAAGTACTTCTGAGTTGTCTATATCAGGCTTTTAAAAATAAGGACTTCACAGAGAAAAACTGCGTGGGATGGAAGGGGGAGGCTTAGGGTCAGAACAGGGTCAGGGTCATAAGTCTTAGTATTAACTCTGTAACTCAGTGTCTATCATGGCAGAGGGCATTTGAGGGATGGTGGGATTCCTGCCACCCCTGGATTTATAAACGCAGAGACTGCCAAGCCATTTCCTGCATAAAGCCCACCTTAGTTTCCGGTTATTTTCTGCTCTTCCCATTACTTAAAGAGCCCTTCCTATTTAAATGTTGGGTCTATCACCCATTCTTACTGTAGGCAGAAAACAAACTCCAGATTGGATAGCTCTGGAAACTCTTCCTGTAACTCTTCAATTGGAAGAATATACTAAAATAAGCAGTAAAATATGAAACACTAGATTAAATAATGACTGGTGTTCTGTTGGTATCTTTATGTCAGTGTCTTTTTTTAATCTAGTGTGAAAAGGACAAAAGGCATCACAGATGATGTTCTAGAGGTCAGCCAATCAGAAGAGTTGAATTCAAAAGCACTATGCCCAACAAAAGAAAAGCTAGAATAGTGAGGCAGATCATCAAGACAGTTTATGCATATGCTGTTAGGACAGTATTAAACGAAGATCTCAGAATCAAACTCCAAAACACTCCATAGCAGAAGAAACAAGGAAAAACAAACCATCTAAATAAATTCATTTACTTCTACTCACATTTTAAAATCCTTGAATTATTTTTTATAATTTTCAGAAAGTTCTCAATACCTTGGTAAAATTTAAGTCATTTAAATCATAAAGATTCTAAACCTTAAAAAAACTTTATAATTTTGCATGATCATAAAAATAACACAAACATGTGAAAATGTGAAAGCAATAAACCCCAAAGCTCTAATTTATCATCTCTGGAGAGGACAGTGGTTAACAGTTAGGAATCCTACTGTCCTTACCTTCTCTTGAAAACATATCATTGTTCACATGTTAGCATATAACAGACTCATAAATACCACACGGTACTGAACAATACCAACGACAATGTCCATAATGCACCAAGCACTGTTCTAGTTATGGGTACATCCGTGAACAAACCTGGAAAGATTTCTCACCTTCATAGAGTTTACATTCTAGTGATAGGACATCGCTGAGGGAATGCTGGCCTCTGGGCATGCCATAGCTTCTCTATCTTGAGATCGCAGCAGTTACAATCACCCACATGAAATTGGACTCTTGTGAAGGGCATAGGAGGGGCTCGTGAATAACTTATAAGGTGACCCATGAGATGACCCACAAGATACTTGAGGGCCCTTCTGTCCACAAGGGTATATAAGCTGGAGTGAGGGGACACTCTTCTTCAGTAGTAGCTACCCATCTATTGCCTGTGCTCTTATAGGTAACTTAGAATAAACTCACCCTTTCACCCAGCTAGACTTGGTTAGAATCATGTCTTTGGTCTGCGATTGGCGCTCTGTATGGGGTAAATAGATACCTGTGCATGTCTCCCCAGGAAAAGTGAACACCATAAAGATAAAAAGTGCAAAAGCAAATTATATAGTAGAAAGTGCTAAGATTATTTAGAAAATATAACAAGGTAAGAGGGGCAAGGGATATTAGAAGTGTTGTCTGAGGAAACAACAGTGTAAAGGCCGTAAGGTGGATGTGTGAGTGGCATGTTCTAGGAACAAGGCCACCAGCATAGCTAGAACAGCATTCGTCAGGACTAGGGGTAGACAGTGGTACACCAGATCATGCAGGGCATTACAGACCTCTGATTTAATGGCATTTGGCTTTTTCTCTCATAGAATAAGGAGGCTTTGAAAAGCTGGGATGTGAATCACATTGTAAAAGCGGCTGGCTACTGCGAGGAGACTCAAGTACAGAGTTTAGAGGGAAGATGGAGGCAGAGTCAGCTCAGCAGGCCACGGCTACAAACTCGCCTGCAGATAATGGCAGCTTGAACTGTCATTATAGCTGAGTGGTGAGAGGTGGTCATTTTCTGAGTAAATTTGATAGACAGGACTAGCTGGACCTCTTTATGAGTCAGTTGTACAACAGGAGCGAAAGGCAGCATCATGCCTGTGAAACCCCTCACATAAGCATCAGGAAGAACTGAATTACCTTAATAGAAAGAGAGAGAGAGAGAGAGAGAGAGAGAGAGAGAGAGAGAGAGAGAGAGAGAGAGAGAGAGAGAGATGGGGGAAGAAGATTATAAGCTGTTTTGTACATGTTACATCTGAGGTATTTATTAGAAAACAACTTCTAGATACACACACACACACACACACACACACACACACACACACACACACACACACATTGCTCTATAAGAACTTCTTTGTGCCTTGCGTTTATTTCTTGTGGATATTTTTTCTTACCAGGACATACAAGTTGCTTTATGGGACAGGAATTTTGTATGGATTCATTCTGTATAGCCTTTAAAACGCCTCCCCAATACCACCTTCTCCCCCAGCTTTGTACCCATCTTGTTACCTCTTTCCCCTTGAATGAGGAGAGGGTCGTGAATAGATGGCAGTTGCTTCCTTGGCAAAGCCAGTGGGACAATCATCCTGAGGTAACATGAAGTCCCTCTTGCCATTATATTAGCTTCCGTTTCAGCTGTTTGGAATGAGCTCTTCCTTTGGGGAGTGATCTGAGAGGGCCACCTTCAAGACCTAAGGGCAACCTCTCAGAGCCCATGCACATCCTTGACCACTACCAGTAAGTGAATAGAGGTTTACTCTACCAGGCAAGGAACTCCATTCTGCCAACAATCTGGTCAGCATACTAATGCCAATGCTATCTGGCTAGCACCTTGACTTCAGCCTTGGGAGACCCTGAGCAGAGAGTCTAGAGATGCCATTCCCAGACCACCAGGAGCTGCATGATGGAGAGTGGGAGTTCATTTGTTATGTAGCAGTAGAAAATCAGTATATGTAGCATTGTGACAGGGCAAGATGGTTCTTGCTGAGGCCATGTCAAGCTTAACTAGAATTTAATCTTGATGGAGAATTCCACGAAAAACTATTCAACTCTATTCTAGAAACCAAAGGTCAAGATGTCTTAGCTAAGTATCTTAGCTTCTGCTAAACTGCCTGTTGGTGTGAAACCCTCTTCAGCTAACCACTTATCTTGACTTCTGTTAAACTGTTTGCTTGCTTCTATGAAGCGTCCCTGCAGCTGCTGAGCAAAATGTCAGGGCATGGTTTTTGCCCTCAGAAACCCTGTGCTCCGGAGATTGGAGACTACACCTAGGTCCCTAGATAATTGAGTGTAGTCCCAGCCAGCTGGAATAAAGACTTTCAATTGTCTATAAACTGTGTCTGAGTGGTCATCCCTGGTGGGCTACCCATAACAGCATCCTTGTCAACATCTTTAGAAGCAAACATGGACACCGCCATCCTCTAAGAGAAGATATATAATGGCTGATAAAATACAAAACCTACTCCCAAAACCTATCAACATGAGTGTTTTTACACTACTATAAATAAATAAAGTCATGTATATTAACATTTTCTCAGGTGTTTTTCTAAGATCATAGAGTCTTCAAACAAACAAAGGAAATAGTGATCACCATAAGTAACAAATTTAAAACTCATTTTTTGGGGCTTCATAACTATTTTATATCGCATTCTGTCACAGCTTCCGATAAATTTGGCCTTAAACATATGCTTGCTTTCAAGATCAACAGGCAGCACTGGTGAGAGTCGGTGTAGTGGGGACCTGTTCCACCCATGACCTTGACTGTTCCACCTATGACCTTGAGGTGCCAGCCTCTAGGGCGTGGCCTCAGGGTTAGTTCTTCTCTCCCTCGTGGGCTTGAATAATACGGACTGACTCAGGGTGCAGGAGCAGTGTGAGACAGGACACCAACCTTCCAGGACTCTGCAACGATTTTGCACATCCTGTTTAGTGAGCTGTTTTCCCTAATATAATTTCTAAATAAATAGTTCCGTTATCAATATCTGTGGATTATCTGCAATATTCTGGCGCCACGAGTCTAGGCATACAGACAGCAGCTAATCACTGTGGCTCACCTGCCACTTCTCCACAAGGAGGAAACTCCATTAACTATTTAAGAGGATTACAAAGGGAATGCCCAGCAGGGGGACAGCTGAGAATTCTTGCCCCACAGCCCTATCAGCAGGGACCTGAGGGCACCTGGAGTGAGGTTTGCCTTGTCACCCCAAAGCCATGCTCTGTAGCTTCTTCCATCGGAAGGAAAAACAATAGTTACAAAAGCAAAATTTGAAAATAAGGACCATTCTCTTCCTGTCCGTGTTTGGGCTGAGTTCCTAAGAACCTCCCGGAAATCATCATGTAGTAGGAATGACACAGAAATTAGAGAGCCAGCTTACTTTTATACTTGATAAGCGAGGCAAAGTTTGATGGAGTGAATTATTTCTTATTGAAAGAATCAGTAACACTAGTTCCAGAGTATCCAATGTCTTCTTCTGACCTCCACAGGTACCGGGTATGTACAAGGTTCTCCCCAGCACCCCCGCCCACCCACCCCCCGACACACACAAGCAAAACACTCATACATTAAACAAGTAAATCTGAAAACTTTTTTTTTTTCGTTTAAAAGAAAAGTCATAGAGATATGTCTCAAACCCGGGACAAATGACTAACTGAGGCGCTTATTAGCGTATCAAAGCTAACACTGGCTGCTGCCAGGTTCTCCCAGCATCCCTCAGTCCCTACCTGTCACAGCATCCTCCTGGCTGGCATACCCTTCCTCAGCTGTTCTTCCTCATATAATCCAGCCATTGGGCTATGCCGGTCTGTTTTTCCCCTTTCGCTCTCTTGGCCCAGGTTGCCCCTCTGGGTTCATGGCTCCTCTTTTGCTCTCCCTCCCCGTCTCTCCTCACGTGGCCTGCCTCAGTCTGACCATGCTCACTGGACTCTCCCAGATAGCTCTGTCTCTGCCCCTTCCTGTGCTTTCCCTCATATCTACAGTAGCCTTCTCCTTCCCCATTCCTGGGAGCAGCCATGTCCTCCTTTTTATTTCTTTTTTTTTTCTCATTCAATATTACTGATATATCAACAAAACATTGAACTCAAAGGTCTCTCAGAAACCTGTTGGATAAACAAAACAAGTCTCACTCGTTCAGACAATGCTCATACTTGCAGCATCAGCCACATAATGTTGAGGACAAAAAGCCACAGGTGAATACACACAGTATTAGCCAATTTGAAGTTCAGAGAGATAAAAATACAAAACATAGTGGGTAGAGTTTTAAATGTGTGGAACGAGCCCACACAGGACAGCAAAGCAATGCCAAATTCAGAGTCTGGATACTGGTAACCCGTGGGGGTGGTGAGTGAGGCGATGGGATCAGGGAAAATCAATACAAAGATTCTAAAGTAATGACCTTTTCCAAGTCCGGGGGGTAGGCATATGTTCTCTTACACCTTTACAGGCAGTCTACGAACTTAGGGGAAAGGTAACAGTTTCCTTTTCTTTTTTCTTTTTTCTTCCAGAATTTGACCTTCTCCATGATCCAAAGCTAAGAGCAGAAGGTAGCAATTCACACCCAACCTAGTGCTATGATCTAGGTTAGGGAACACTTACCTCTCCCACAGCCAATTAAACATGTTGACTTTGTGACAACTGGCAATTATGATTTTTCTGCATAACCAAACTCCTTGGGCTGTTCATTTATTATCAGTGACAATCATAGAACACTGAGGGATTTTCTTCATAAAAATGTATGCACAGAAATCTTCCTTTAGTGCTCCCTCTTTCTTGGCTCAAGGAAGAGAGACGCAGGAAGAGACGGGACTTCTACACAGCAATCTCTGCTCCAAGCACAGTGCTGCAGTACGCACATACTGACATCCTGACATTTTCACTCGACAGTCACACAACCCAGGTGCTGGGGTACCCTTCCTCACAAGAGAAGTGAAGACACTTGGGGCTCTGTGCTTTCCCGAGTTCAAACACAGTGTCTCAGGTCAGTAGAGAGCTGGAAGGTGGTCATCACTAGAACAGCTAATAGTCTCCAACCCAGACTGGGAGTTCATCAAAGAGTTTCCAAGGTGGGATCATCAAAGCCAGGAAGAAGAGGAAATGTATGGGGGATGGAACATGGGACAGGAATGGTCCAAGAGCTACAGAGAGGGGGATTTTAAGGGATTTACTATCTCCCTGCAGATATACACAAAGATGATCTGATGACAGTTATTAATCAGACTAAGATTCTTGCTTCCGTGACATCTCTGGGTCCCCATAACAGCTGTGGACATGATGGGCTGTGGCATCTGAGAGACAGTAGGGTTGCATCCTCACACATCTTCTAAGTATACATCAGCGCTCAATGTCTATGAAATGGGTGTAATAACCCCTAGTTTTTGACAGATCAGGGATTACATGTCCCTCTGTTGCTAGGAATCTACCCTCTACTCAATAGCCAGTGGGATCATTTTAAAATACAACTTGGGGTGGCTTGTGTGTGTCATCCCAGTACTACAGCGGTGGAGGCAGAGAACTGCTGAACACCAAGATCTTATTCCAGAAATGTAAGTAAGTTAATTAGATTAAAATTTAAGAATACAAGTCCCACATCTCCTGCACTTGAAACTCAACTACTAATTCCCACTGTGTAGGTAAACCTCAAATTGGTTTAAAATAGCTATCTCTCCCGCATCATCTACTGTGGCACTCTGCCACATTAAACTAATCCTGGTTCCCCAAACTCCCCATGCTCACTCAGCTTTTCCCACAACACCTATCTCCTCACCTTTCTTCAAAAAGTCCAGTCACTCTTTCAGAATTAAACCTGTCAGTCTGCAACAGAAAGCTTTGAGTGTATCCCTCTCCATATGTATACATCTATACGTATTATCTGCATTTACCAATCCAGAGGCATTTTATAAGCTTATGTGAGTACACCCACATGATATTTCTATACCACCTTAGAATATAAACTTTAAAACTGTTTTATACGTGCTGCATGTCAGTATAACATGCCTATATAACTTACATTAAACAATAACAACCCATTTTCTGTTTATATAAGGGGCAATTTTAAAAATATGATAGTGATTCTAGCATCTGTTGGCCAGAGAGCATGTCATATATGCATTTTTACTATTATGTCACAGTTTAATATAAAGTCTGCCCAGGTATGAAAGAGTATCAGACTGAGGATGGCTATCTGTCCACAAGTCTGGGCAGACCCATGCAGTCAGTTACAGTAGGCAACACTGGGAACCAGATCACAGAGCGTGCAGAAATGTCAGCTATCTTGGTTATTGTGCTGCTGCACGACATCCCTTCCCCACCTCAACCAGAAACATCGTCAACCCTGTGTGACAACAGAACCTCAAACAGCGGGCTCCTCTTACCTCAGCATCAAAGCGCGGGTCCTGGTAGGCATCGCTGACATTCACGGGAAGGCCTGTCGAAGCAACCAGCTCAGCGACGCTGTTATTTATCAACCACTCGGAGCAGGATGACTTCTCCATGCTTTCTCTGAAACTGCCAGAGCGCCAAGCCAGCAATGAGAAAGAAGAGAAACTAAGTTTGTTGGAAAGCAAGCTTTGCCAGACTACATTAATAGCAACATTACCTGTCCCCATCACCGAGGGACACATGCTATTAGTCATAGAATGACAGGGAGATAATTATCAGGAGCCACTTTATTTCCCCACTAGAGTGGAAGGCAATCAGACCATGAGTAGAAACACAGATCCTCTACAGGCTAGAGAGTAACTTAGACTGTGTTTAAGCCTCAAGGCAGACAGATATAAAAGCACACGATCAGGTAAAGACCCAAACCGACAAGACGTGACACCAACATGTGGCTTTGTACATTTCCGCTGGGTCCCTTAGCTTGACCACCTAGCTGACCATCCTTGATGTTTTGGTACCAAGAATGGAGGGGGAACTGGGAAATAAAAGTTGGACATTTTTGGTATAAGGATGCAACACAAGGCCTTATACAGGCTAAGCTAATGATCTGTCTCTGAGCTGTATATCCAGCGATAACACAGCCCTATCAGTATTATCAGTCCATGCTGCATTTTATGTAAGAAAATACTAAGACTGTAGACAGTCATTGCTATTACACTGTTTGTACACATTTGTGCATAGTTATTATTACACTGCATGTACCCGTTTGGACTCCATGGCATGCTGGGAAGGGCCGGAGCTGTCATGGAGACCACTAGATGCATGAATGAGCAGGAGGGATAGATTATCTACCACCCTCTCTTATCACATATGTAGGGACTGATGCTCCGTGACTGGTAAACTCGGGATATATTTGTGACGTTATTCATCTCTTAACGCAAATACAGTACAAAGAGTGCACAAGCTGACTCTCTGTGGCTCTCTAGATGCAAATGGAAGTTTTAACAAGAGGCCCGGGTTTACGGCTATTAAGTGGTATGTAAATCAAAAAAACCTCAAAGAAAAGATGTTTGCTTTCTAACACAAACCACAAAGTCTGTGTTCTGCTTTCTCCTTGCTATTTTATGACAAATGAAGCTTTATGTTATGCTTTAGTGAAAGCAACATAGAGGAAGAAACGTGGTAAAATGTACCTGATGTGTGAATCTAGGCTAACAAAATCATTTCTAAATTTATAAAAATGTGTGGACTGAATTCTTGATGCTCTTTCAAAGAGTCATTGACTTGCCAACACATTCTATGTTGCCTGTATATTGTATTTTACAATACATTTATTTTGTGTATACGTGTGTATGTGTGTATGCGTGTGTGTGTGTGTGTGTGTGTGTGTGTGTGTGTGTGTGTGTGTGTAGACCAGAGGCTGATGTCAGGTGTCTCAAATGATCACTCTCCATTTCATTTTTCTGAGAGTCTGTCACTGATTTAGTTAGGCTGGCCGATCTTGAGAAGCCCACCTATCTCTGCCCTCTAGTACTTCAGTTACGGATGGGCTCTGCCAAGCCCCGTTTTAACATGCATGCTGGGGATATGAACTCAGGTCCTCATGCTTGCCATGGCAGGCGTTTTACCAACCAAGTCGCCCCTCCAGCTCCGTACAGTATAATTTTAGAAGTGTTTCATGATCAACTAGTTGGGGAAGTGCTGGCCTCTTATGTGCTGCAGACTGTGGGGGAAAGGGCTAGAATGGGACCTTAGAAGGACCTGAGTGGAGACGTCAGGGAGGAACCCGAGATGAAGAATAGTAGGGACAAGGAGCAAGCATTAACCACTTCACCAAGTGTCTTTCAAGACGGGCATAAGTTCACAGGAGAGGTTGCAGGTGTGAGGAGGAAACATCAGGAATTAAAGATAAACAGAGAAAAATGAGTGACCAGATAGTGAGAAATAAGACTAGGAAGAAGGCCGGGGTCCGAGAATTGAGACTGTGATGGAGTTGCCAGGACCTTAGCTCTAGGCAATAGAGAACTGTTTAAGAATATGGGGAAGAAAGGGCTGTTTGAGCAATGATTTTAGGAACCTTAATTCAGAGTAGTGAATAAGACGTGCTAGCTAAGAGAGACCAAAGATGAGAGGAGCCCCTCGCGGGCTACAGATGCCAAGCCTATGTCAAGGGCTTGGGAGCCACACACTGGTGGTGTGCATTTTGCTCCTGAACATCTGGTACTATTCAAAGCAAGGGTGTGTTTTGAGATTTGAGAAGATGAGAAAGGTAACAGGTGTTCCAGAAGCATGGACTGATTGCTCATGGGGAAAACAGGACCAGGACCTCAATCAGTTCTCAGGACCGCAAAGCTGACACAGAGGTGAGATTCCTTTTAGGGATGTGAAATTTAAATGGCTGGAATTTCTCAGCAAGGGCTTGTGTAGAGAAACTGATATCAAGGGGAAGAAAGGAGGGGAAAGCACGGTGGGGGGGGGGGTGTGAAAGGAAGAGAAAACAAACAGACTTACCATCGCTGTAGAACAAGGCAGTGTGGATGTTTTGTTAACGAATGTGTTGTCTGCATGTGCATCTTTATAAAGATAGATGTGAGTCTCTCTATCCTATCAGCTCAGAAAAACGGAAGCCCAGAGATGCTCTCTAACTTCCCAAGAGATCTGATGTTTACCTAACTCTCACTCCTTACTCCCAGATGACTCTGTTTCTTTATTACTCTTTAGGAGCTTAATAAGCAGAAGAAAAGCAAGGCTTGTGGACCTCATCTGAACATGAGAGAGAGAGAGAGAGAGAGAGAGAGAGAGAGAGAGAGAGAGAGAGAGAGAGAGAGAGAGAGAGAGAAAAGAGAACACCAGAGAGTTTGGGAAGATGCAGAAGTAGTGAACACTCCGGTCTGAGCTGCAGTGAATGGAAGGAAGGGAAAACGCTGCATTTGCTCAGAAGAGCCTCGGGTCCCCACTTACAGAATCCCCAAAGAAGGAATGACAGCAAAACATCGCTGAGCCGGCTGGGGCTCTTGAAAGTCTCCTTCTAAATCTAGGACGTTTTAGAATGTTCTCAGTTCAGACTGCACACTGCACTGGAAGAACTGCAGCATCACACTGCAGTTGCAGAAGGAGGAACACTGATTCCATGCAAGGCACTGGTCAAACAGTCTGCAGAAAGCTCTGGTCTTTGCCCTTACCGTGCTGACCACCCAGCTGAAGAGGAGACAGAAGCACACTGGCAGTTAAACAACGTAGACATTGAAATGCCCATTACAATTCTCAAATGAAAAAAATTGCCATGCGGCTGGGTGGCCAAGTCACCGAGTCAGCTGAATCAACTATGGCTGCTGAAGAGGCCTAGGGGCTTCAGGAAGGAGGTGGGATCTGAAATGCTCTACAGCTGTGACTGTGCCACAGCCTCGCTGAGAACCACGCTTGCATCTGTACAGTCGATGGTCCACAGGCACATATGCTAAGGTTTAGGAGATAGGCCACCCAGGGAGAAATCGGCAAAGTCCATCTGTCATTTACGTCATTATGTTAGTCTGGGTGGCTGTAACAAAACACCATGGACTAGGAGGAAAATAAAAAAACCAATATTTATCTCTCATGGCTCTGGGAAAAAGTAAGATGAAGGCTTTTACAGATTTGATGTCTGGGTCCTTCTTTCCTATTTTACATGGTGGGAAGAGTAGGAGAGCTCTCCAGGGGCTCTTCTAGAAGGATACTAATCCCATTTATGAAGGCTCACCACATGAGCTAATCATCTCCCAGAGGCAACACCTACACAGATAGTCTCACACTCAGGACTAGGTTTCCACATGTGAATGCTCAGACCACAGCAATCATATTCTGGCCTTTTCACCAGTTCAACTTTTCAATCCCAGTTGCAACTTTCAAAACCTTGCTTCTTTTCTGTGTTCTCATTTTTTAGAAGAGTGATTTTGTGCAATATAATTCAGACCCTCATTTTGAAGTCAGATCTATCCCATTCAAATGGCCCTTTCCACCACTATGATTTCAGGTGAGTTACTGACACTTCATCTGTAAAATGGTTATAGTAGTACTAATTAGACAGTTGTAGTTCAAACTAGGTCAAACTAGGGTAATATTTTAAGTCAAGAGTTTCACATAGTAAACATCTTTTAAAAGCATCACATTTGCAGCAAATTCTTCACAGAGCAGTTGGTATTCCTTTATACATTACAGCAATGTAATGCATTTAATCACAAAGGAAACGGCCCCAGTTAGTTTTTTTTTGTTGTTGTTGTTCTTTTAGACGGGTTTTGCTAATCAAAACTGACTAAAATGACTAATAATTTCTGACTAATAATGACCCTTGTATTCACTAATGTTTCCTTTCTTTGTGTTGATTGCTGTTGGAACAAGACATGATTAAGACCATGGATAGCTCTGTAGACATAATGGGTCTCTCTAAAACAGTGGCTCTCAACCTGTGGCCTGCAACCTCCAAAAGACCACTGGAAAACACAGATATTTACATTATGATTCATAACAGTAGCACAATTACAGTTATGAAGTAGCAATGAAAATAATTCTATGATTGGGGGGCACTACCACATGAGGAACTGTATTAAAGGGTCACAGCGTTAGGGAGGTTGAGAAGCACTGCTCTAAAAGGCATGAATGCTGATAAAGTCTAGCCTGAATATACGGATTTGCTTGCAGTTGTACCACCAAAGGAGGTACCTTCTTCAAATTCTCACAGAGACGCTTATGTGCTTTGCCAGTGACTGGCTTCAATCTCTTCTTCAACACATCTGAAAGATGGGCTGTAATATTAAATTGCATGTAATATTAAATTAAGATTGCTTTCAGTGAGGCAACTCACTACACAAAACACAGCATCCATTTTGTTGAAACTCAGTTTACTTTCTAAAAACCGTCACCTCTTGTAGCCAAACAGCATGCACCTCTCTAGCTGACAGTCCTTTAAATATTTGGCAGCTCCCATGGTCTTCCCAAAACATCATCCTTCTCAAACATACTTCTGATTTCTCCAACAACTTCTTCTGTGGCATGTCTTCCTATTCATACCAATGTCAGACAAAGCTCTGCCAGTAATTGACCCTCAGTATGAAGGCCAGTATAGAGCAGCCTTCTCCAAGAAGTCTGAGCCTTCCAGGTCCTGTTCTATCAGACGGAGGTTGGAATTTGTTTCCAGCAAGTCCTGTCTTCAGGATTTTGTGAGATTAACTTAACATCCAAAATTGAATTAATCAGCTTTTCTGAGTCTGAGAATTTTGATTAGAGAGATCAAAGGCCAACGTCCAAACTTTCATTTTATACCTTACCAAAGTAAGAAGAGTCACCACAGTTTGGAACCACAACTGCAATTCAATCATTTCTAGACCTTCATAGTTTAGGGGTGCAAATGAGTTTACTTCAACCAAGTACTCCTCTGTGTCCTGTGCATAACTGTAAGACCATAGATACCTCTGAGTCCCCTGCACTCTGAGTTTCTAGGGAGACTTCCATTCAAAATTTCTTGTCATAGCCCACTGCTTTGAACCCATGTAAGGGAGGTTGACCACTGGATCTCAGGATAGCAAATGCTTTCCACCAAGCTCTGTGAAGCATTTTGGTTCCTGGATCTTAGGGCCATAATTGTTTAGTCCACATTGCCACAGATCTAATTAAATAGCTCCTCCAGACTCTACCAGACCCGTCTGTATCGGTGAGCACTACAGCTGAGCTCATATCCTCATATAGATATTTTGGAAGCATCTTGATGTTTCCAAAGTTTGTTTATACAAACGATATATTTTGCAGCTTCTTACATTCAGGTTTCCTCCTGTAGTGAGAATATTTAAAATATCTTAGAGACAAAATAAAAGTGGCATAAAGAAAAAGCAACCCATGTAATAATGGTCTGGGAAGGTCAAATAAATATAATTAACATTTCATCTTCAGTGAAACACCCTTATAAAATGAAATCCAACTATGATGGTTTATCTATATAAAATTGACCTCTGTAGACTCAGGATTCATGATAAACTACCAAGCTAACTGTAAATCTGATTATGCTTGCTTTACAAAGATCAGGGGTGTAAATGGATGTAATTATTTAAGCGGGCCTCATGTAAAAGCCCACAGTCTTGTCTCCTTTCCTAGATAGTATCTTGCTTCCAAATGTGAAACTCAAACTGACTGCAAAGAGATCTCCACAAACTCACCCATATTGACTGTAGAGGATGAGAAGAAAAGAGAATTGCCCTATTACAGAGAGCACATACTTCTGCAGTGTGGCCGCCTCCAAAGTGAGGGGCAGGGAGGTAGACACAAGCCTTGAGGCTGGCAAGATCCAGACGAGTTTAAGAGAGAAAGCTATACGAGTAAAACAAAGCGAGACTAAATGAAACAACTCGGAGCAAGTTACTTCAACATCTTAAATCTGGTTTTGCTAAAGTTCCAAACACAGAAAACTGTGAAAATCAACAAGACTACCTCCAGAGTAACTTCTCAAAACAGCATATATCAGAAGACAAAATATCAATCATTAGGCTGTACCTGTGCTGATATCAGATATCAATATCAGAGTTTATTTACATATTGTCACTAGAAATTCTCAGGATCTTGTTTCTTCAAGAGTTACTATTCGTTGGGTTTGTATTAGGCAATAGAAAGACTAAATCTTGCAAGAAGTACATATAAAGTGTGTGTCCCTCTTTCGCTGACCTAAGGAATGGATACATGGAAACCCATCTGCTGTTTTGAATATAAACTGTTCCTCTACAAGTTCATGTGTTGGGGCCTTGTTTGTTCTCTGATGGGCTTTGGGGAAGTGACTGGATCATGAGAACTCTGACCTAATTGACAGATTCATCCTTGATAGATTCATAATACAATGGCGTTATTGAAAGGTGATAAAAGCAGGTGATGGGGCCCAGCTTGAAGAGGTAGATCACTCTTCAAGAAGAGGGGAAGGGTATGCGCCTTGGAGCTGTGTCTTGCTTTCCCCTTCCCCACATCCTCTCCGTTTCCTGTCCACTATGAGGTGAGCAGTCTTCACCACATGCTCCAACATCATCCTGTTCAGCCTCCCCACCGGCTCAGAAACAGTGGTGCTGGCAACCCTGGACTAACACCTCCTAAACCATAAAGCTAAAATAAATCTTTCTTTCCTTTAAGATGTTTATGTCAGATATTCTACCAGCACATGAAGGAATCTCAGAAGACACCACCTGCACATGGGAATCAGTCCAACTCTAGTACCACCTACAGGGACAGAAGCTAACAGGGCTGGAGCTTCAGGAAACACACAGACAGTAGCAACGGACTGTGGTAGACGCTCTGTGGAAGAGAGTACAAAGTATTAGGGAAGGTGAGAAAAAGGGGTGTTGACCTTAGTTAATCTTTGAAAAATTCATTCATAAGAAGGAGTTTT
This sequence comes from Peromyscus californicus insignis, assembly GCF_007827085.1. Lineage (NCBI taxonomy): Eukaryota > Metazoa > Chordata > Mammalia > Rodentia > Cricetidae > Peromyscus > Peromyscus californicus. The sequence goes on from NW_026294595.1 coordinate 53,564,439, forward strand.
TAAAAATTCAGCTGAAGTTATACCACAAGGCATGTTTAGAAGTCTGTGGGTTTTTTGTTTGTTTGTTTGTTTTTTATTTTGATACAGGCAATAACTGAGCTAACACTTAGGATAGATACATGGTACAAGTAATGAATAAGGCTACGATGGAAGAATCCAAACAATATGCTGTGTGGTTCTGTGCATGAACCTTGTATTAAAAGCTTCATATCCTTATAAATAACTGCCGTATCTGTAGCACCATACCTATGAGTCTTGAGTTTCTTGTGTATATTTGAGATTTTATATACACATATAATAATATTTATATGTATGTTGAATACTTTCTAGACACTTTTTCATCACGATTCTACAGCATATCAGGTTTTTCAAGACTGAACTTGCTCATTCTCCTGGATGTACTGATAATCACTAATGAAGACTGTGGCTATTTACTAAACATTGATTAATAATGTGGGGGCAGAAGTTTTAGCTGTCTGTTTTCTCACTGTCAAAAGATGATTATCAGCTGATCTTTTGGCAGCTTGATTCTTAATCAGTGGGATAGGGAGCTAATTTCTTCTTTTATGCTTTCAAACAAAAAGTTGATTTTTGAATTACAGATTAAACGTGGTAGTGTTTCACATTTTGCTTTGCTGACTAGATGTCAGTCTGAACTGTGGCTCACAAATTGAAGCTCCATTCCTTATTTTTTCTTCTCAGGAGAGAGCCTGTCTACCCCCGAGGGCCTTCGGGACACCACCAACTAAGCAACATTATTTGAAATTGTCCTTTAATTAGGAGATTAAGGAACTAAGTCAATACCAAAGGTGCTGAAAGCCAGGGCCCCAGCAGGAGGGTCTCAAGCCCTCAAGACTGGGACTTTAATCTCTGCTGGTTCAGTGTGTCTTTAAAGGCTACCAAACAAACCTTTTAGTTATGAAAGGGAAAGATCATGCAATTAGCAAGCAGAACCAGCTGGTTAGCTCTTATGTTATGGTGGTAGGGAGAGATGCTTTAACTCCCAGAAGCCCCTACAGTTTATCCTGACCTGTTAATGAGCTTGCCTTCAAAGTTTGGCTTGAGGACACTTCAACAAACTCCTATTTTTCCCACTTTAAAGATTCTGTGTTATCAGAAATTAAGACATGGCAACTAATGAACACATTTTCTATACTTCATTTCCTAAAGTTGTATAATTAAAATGATGAAATTTATCACCCCAGGAGTTGATATCACTTTAGGGTAATGTCTTGTGATGCTTAGATAGGCCTCGAGTAGCGATGGGTGTGGATGTGTAGTGTCTTTCAGCAAAATGTAGTAAAAACTTGATTTCTTAGCCAAACAAATCTGTTCTGAGGTTGTTGTTGTTTTAATTTTGGCAAACATTTCCTAGCTATGAGACTACAGATGAATGGGTTAATGTAAACTACAGGGAAGAAAACCATCTCACGGGGATGCTTTGAGGTCAAGATAACATACTATGTGAAGAGTGCACGCAAGGAAGTACCAGATCCTATACATCACAGAGATTTCTCTTTTATTAAAAACACCTGGTGTTCTGACGTGTTTTCATGTTAACTTGACACAAGCTAGAGTCACCTGAAAATATGAGAAGTTTGAGAAAATGCTTCCATAAGATCGGACTATAGACAAGCCTGTAGGGCATTTTCTCAATTAGTGATTGATGAGGCAGGGCCCAGCCCACAGTGGGTGGTGCCAACCCTGGGCAGGTATTCCTGGGTTCTATATGAAAGCAGACTGAGCAAGTTTTGAGGAGCAAGCCAGTAAGATCCCTCATGGTCTCTGTATCAATTTCTGACTCCAGGTTCCTGTCCTACCTGAGTTCCTGTTCTGACTTCCTTTGACCATGAACAGTGCTGTGGAAGTGTAAGCCAAACATACCCTTTCCTCCTCAACTTGCTTTTTTTGATCATGGCATCCCATCACAGCAATACTAACCCTAACTAGTGCATCTGGTGAGACAGTGGGCTAATCTGGTCAGCTTAAGTCCTGGGGTGTGGGAGATGTTATTGTCTTTGATTTAAGCATCACTGTGAGCTTTGGTGAGGTACGGAAAAGAAACCGTGCTAGGTAGCAAAATTGCCAATGACGATGTGCAGTGAAAATTATACCCTGATAGAGATCTCAAGTAGCCCCACCATATCTCTCTGTGGGACCAGTGGTGACCACCTCCCTACATCAAAGGCATACATTACAAGTTCAAGGGCTACGTAGAGACAGCAAGGAAAGAGAAGTGGAGTCAACCAGTCAAAATATTAGCTGAAGCAAATTAAATGAGAGACCTGTATATTAAATGAGAGACCTACAAAAGCAAGAGCCAAACACATAAACTATCAGGGCTTCCAAGTTGCTGTAATTGTTTACAGGGTAGAATCAATCCAACGGACAGCTGATCTACACGGTCCGCTTTATTATGCTTGAGTTCAGCGCTTTTTTATGCATCTTGTCCACGGAATATTTTTTAGAGCTTTTGTTCTCCCCTGTGACAGTTTTACTAGAACAAGAAGTCCCCCATCTGCCATGAAAAGGAGCAATGAGTTTATTTTTCATTTGAGTCTTCATGTTCAAAGCCATGAAAATTAACAGCAAAATCACATGTTTTAATCTTATATATTTGAGATGTGAAAGTTAGGTATTTGAAAAATGGGCTTCCTTGAGTCTCTCAAGATGAATTTGGAAGATATACTTCATTGTAAATGTTTCATCTCCTCTATTTTATTTCTTGTAATTAACATTAAAATGAGGCCTAGACACACATACCTTCAGTGCCTTGGAGTGTATTAACCCAACTAGATTACCCTGGAAGAAAACATGCGCGGGAGAGCTACAGTTCCCTGAAGTGCGCCTAGGTCAGAGACAAAGGGTTTCAGAGGACAAGCCACAGCTCCAGAGCATCTGAACATTTAGGATTATTTTAGGAGAATAGTCTGCTGGTAAAGGAAAGAAACAGTCTTGAAAACAAGAAGGAGCTTCAAAGCTCAGCCTCAGGCACCAGTCTGTGAAGATGACTTGCTGAGCTACCCCCTTGCCAGACACCTGGAGAGGGTAGAAATGAGACCCCCCCCCTCCCCCAGCCACCTAGAGCTCTGTCCATGAGCAACATTGAATGTTGGTATAGTGAAGTTCAACAGCCTTGCATGTGCTAAGTAATCCACAACGGTATGCCCCCAGGTTGTGTGAAGGAAGTCACACAGTAACAGAAACCCTGCCTGAGTCCCTGGGGTTTAAAAGAGCAAACTCTTAACAGATTACCCTGAGTCTCAGGAGAAACTTTGAACTTTGAAACAGTGTTAGGACTGTGAAACAATATGGGAACTTTTGGATCAGGAATTAATCCACTTGGCATTGTGAGATGGTCTTTATTCCATGGGGCACAGTGGTAGGACATTATTCTTTGAATGAGCAATTTCCTCTGTAGGCTTCCATATTTCAGCATTTGGCACTCAGTGGGTGGTGCTGTTTTGGAAGGTTGTGGAATCTTCAGGGGGTGGGGTTTCACTACAGGAGCATTCACTACAGTGGAGTTTCTCTACAGGAATGTGGTGATATATGTGTCCTCCAATATATTGTGTACCCTAATAAAACTTATCTGGGGTCAGAGAACAGAATAGCCACTAGATTAGACATAGAGGCCAGACAGTGGTGGCGTACTCCCTTAATCCTAGCACTCCAGAGGCAGAGATCCATCCAGATCTCTGTGAGTTCAAGACCACACTGGAAACACCCAGGCATAATAATACACACACCTTTAAACCCAGCACTTGAGATCTGATGTCTTGCTTGGGAAAGACATATGCCTTTAATCCCAGGAAGTGATGGCAGGAAGCAGAAAGGTATATAAGACTTGAGGACCAGGAACTAGAGGCTTTTAAACTTTTAGGCTTTTAAGCAGCTCAACTGAGACCCTCAGGGGCGAGGACTCAGAAGCCTTCAGTCAGAGGAAACAGGAACACTCGCTCTCTTGAAAGAGAGGCTTTCAGTCTGAGGATTCGTGGAAGCAGGATCAGGTGAGGAGTTGTCAAGGTGAGGTTGTTTTCTAATCTCTCAGCATTCACCCTAATACCTGGCTCCGGGGTTTGTTTTGTTTTTTAATTAATAAGACCGTTTAAGATTCGTGTTACGCAGGAGAGCGCTGGGTGCAGGCTCGAGACCTTGTAGCCCACGGCTTCTTGTCCCCTCTCTGGTTTCTGACTGCTGACACACTGTGAGCAGCTGACTCACGCTCCTGTTCCCGCACTAACCCTCCGTGACTGACCATACCCCTTCTTAAACTACGAGGCAAAAGAAGCCCTTTCTCTCTTGCTTCATGTCAGATAGTAGGTCACCGCAATGAGAAAAGCAAGTCAGCCCTTTTCTCACGTCTCTCTCTGGGAATCCTCCATGCAGGGATGCAGGGTTTTATGCTTGAGAGTGTTTCGATGTCTCGGAGACTACTTTTCTCCGCTCTTTTTTCTTCCTGTTCCCTAGACTACACATTTCCTGTAGACTTATCTGCCTTCAGCCTTCTCACACATGCTCTCGAGCCCCATCTTATAGAACTTTTCATTTTATTTAACTTGTCAATTTTAGAACTTACGTTTGTTTTTATGATACTATCTATATACAGCTAGTTATTGATGTTGTTGAGAGACATTGTTCTCACATCCCCCCTTAGTTCCCTGCATGTGGTTCCCTTTAATCTTGGACATATTTATAATTTCCCATTCAAAGTCTTTGCCAAATAAGTCCAACCATTCTCTCCAGTGGGACAGTTTCTATCAAAAGCCGCTTTGTCTAGGTCTGTGCTATATTTTCTTATTTCTTGGTATGCTTTATGGTTTCTGATAAAAATCTAAAATATTAAATAATGTGGAAACTTTGGAAACAAGAGCATCTCCTGTATCCCACATCAAGATGCTGTTGTTTCTATCTATTGCTATTATTCTTGGTGCTATTTGTTGTCAAGCGACTCCCCTAAACTAGTTTTGAAAAGTGTCTCTATTGTACAGAGCTAGAGTTTCTCCCCAGTCAGTTTAACAGCCAGTTGATAATTAGATAGGTTTTTGTTGTTGTGGATCACATTTTTCAAAGTCTGAAAGTCATATTCTGAGAGATACCCAAAGGCATTAGTACCATCACAAGTCACAGTACAGACATTTAGTGACATTTTCAAAAGCCGTTTCTGCTCCCCTGAAGCGTACTTTGGAGTAATAATGTCCAAGTGGGTGAGTCACATTAGCCTTGTAGAGTTTGTAGCCTCTTCCTCCAGGCCCAGATCATAGCCATAATCTGACTGGGTGCTAACAACTACCCCCTGGGGGCCAGTGATGTTTTGGTTATAAAGTGCAATATGATTACAGTCTGTAATCACAGTACACTCAGGGGTAATCAAAAAACCCTCACTCATCCCTTTTAGTTTTTTAGGGCTAATATGTCTATTGCAAACTTCTTCTTGGTTGTTTCATCGATGCTGGGCAAGAACTAAGGACGGTTACTCAGAATCCCTGATGCCTTTTATAAAAACCCTTGGGAAAAGAATCAAGATTATCATGAAGCTTTGACTCATCAGAATCACATCATGGAAGACAACTTCCCCATAAAAATGACAGAATTTGGGCCATGGAGTCTAGAGGCCTAAAAGAGAGAGTTATAGAGATAATGAAGATGGATTAAAAACATTTGTAAGAAGGAATCATTTGTTTGCAACTAGATCCTACAAAGAATTTCAGATACTACCCTAAACATTGAAACACTGGTTTTACTATTCTGACCTGAGAAATGGGGCTCAGGAAAGTAGTGTGGCAAACAACTTTTATTTTCCTTTCAAAGAGAAGAATAGCAGGGCCATACAATATTAAAACTGAAAGAAACCCTAAAGTGTCTCAGGTTCTTTAAAGTTAAGGTGTATGTGTTTCCAGCTCAGCTCAATTCACTGTTTGGGTTCTTAGAAGGCCGAGATCAAGATGTTGCCAAGGCTGTATGCTTTTCTGAATGTTAGGTCTCAGGCAGCCCAAATATCTAGAAATAAGCTCAACCTAAAGAAAAATTTCTGGCCATTAGATAAAAGCCAGTCTTCCTCAGGAATTTGTGAAACCAGGTCCCATCTGTCAAAGGGAGTCTTTTCCTTTACTTCTGGCAGAAGGGGCATATGACTACCTGTGGCACCCATTAGCATATCAAAGCCCATGCTGGCCTCCAGGCTCCCTCAGTGTCACAGGTACCTGTTATACATTTCAAAGTCCCTGCTAGCTCCTGGTCCTTCCCTGTCCCCAGCTACTACTCATCCTCCTTATAATCCTGTGATTTGTCCACCCCATGCTCTCTATTTCTGTTTCCACTCTTACTGACTCTCTCTCTCTCTCTCTCTCTCTCTCTCTCTCTCTCTCTCTCTCTCTCTCTCTCTCTCTCTCTGTCTCTGTCTCTCAATAAAACCCTAATAATGGAGCATTCCTGTCAACAGTTTCTTTACTGCGGCCCTCATGTACACTGAAGGCTTCCAAGGAGAGTACAGTTCACACAGGTTGCTGGCAAAGTAATTTTTGCAGTTTTAAGATGGATTCTGCTTTCCTTGATATTAAGCCAGCTGGGCCTCCTGTGGATTTAAACCAGCAACATGTGACAACTCTGTTAATATTTTAAATCTTTGACTTCTCTTTCTGCTGTCTCCCTGGCCTCCTTTTCTGTCCTAACCTGGCTGAAAGCTTTATTCTTTGTGGCTCATCTAGAGGATCCAGCATGACCTCTTCACTTTGACATCAGCAGGGTAGTAACCTCTCTTCCTTACATCGGCAAAACCTCTTCGCTCTTGCAATGTACTATCAAGAAATGACGACAAGAGGTAAGGTACCAGAGTCAAAATTCTGCCCTGCCTGGCACACTTGGGGGGGGGGGGGGGCTCCATTGTTTAAAATTCTGCACACTGACAAGTGTGGACTCTCTGACATTACTCACGGCATCATGGTGAAACGTGTCACTTAGAGACCTGTGTTCTTAGTGTTGCTGTAGCACCCTTGTCATGGACAAGCATGTCAGCAGACAGCAAGACTGTCGCAGCACTTCCTCTCTAAGAATTTCAACGCTTCCTTTTCTTTCCTCAATCCAGTGACTTGTCACTGGAAAGGAAACAACTTCCAATTAGTTAGAATTTTCTTTGACAAATTTGTTGTTCCACATTTTAGTAGCAGTCCTGCAAAACACATGGATTTGTTTACACTAGGCTCATACTGCTTTGAAACTCTTTTGTTTATAGTAAGAACCTGGCCATTTTTTTCTGTCTTCAGATGCATGACTTGGCATATGGTAATGGGTCATTGTGTTGGTATCTGAGTAACAAAACAGCATCACCTCATTTACTTTGGAATTTCTTCTTCAGTTGCTGCTCTGTGTTGTGGCTAGTTTTTCAACAGAAATAATTTCATCACTCCTATCAAACTGTATTCTACTTTTTGCTTATGTAGGCTTTGTTACTTGGGGGGATTTTTTTTTTATGTGTATTTGGTGTGGTTGTATGTGTGTGAGAGTGTTCACATGCATGAACATGTGAGGAATACATGTGTGTGGGTGTGCATGTATGTGAACATCAGAGGTTGAGAACTGGCCCTTTCCAGTGGAGGTACACACCTATAATCCCATTAATCAGGAGGCAGAGGCAGGAGGATCACTGTGAATTTGAGGCCAGCCTGGTCTACAGAGTGAGTTCCAGGACAGCTAGAGCTAAACAGAGAAACCCTGTCTTGAAGAACAAACAAACAACAACAAAAACCAAAGGAATTTGCTCTTTCCTATCTTATGTGTTGAGGCAAGGTCTCTCACTTCAATCCAGAGTGCTCTGATTTGGCTAGCCTAGTTTGCTATGGAATAATCCTCTTGTACACTGCAAAGATTTGTCACTCAAATTGGTTTAATAAAACACTGACTGGCCAGTAGCCAGGCATGAAGTATATAGGCAAGGTGACCAAACTAAGGATGATGGGAAGGAGAAGGGTGGAGTCAAGGAGATGCCAGCCAGCCGCAGAAAAAATCAGAATGTGTTGAAATGAGGTAACAAGCCACAAGCCACATGGCAATACATAGATTGATAGAAATGGGTTAATTTAAATGTTAGAGTAAGCTAGTAAGAAGCCTGAGCTATCAGCTGAGCATTTATAAGTAATATTAAGCCTCTGGGACTGGGCGGTCGGGACTGGAAACATTCATTTATATAGCTAGCCAAAGTGCTCTGGAGATCCCATCTCTGCCTCTAAAGTTCCAGGAATATGGATGGTCCCTCCACACTGGGCTAGCATACACATGGATGCTGGGGATCTGAGCTCTGGGCCTCAGGCTTGTATAACAAGCCCTCTACTTACTGTGCCATTTCCAGCTCCCCCTTGCTTCTGTGCTTTGGAATAAAACAGTTACTTCTCATTTCAATGTGAAGTCATAGAGAAATCTTTTCAAAGATTTATTTATGTATTATTTTATGTGTAAGAGTATTTGCTTGCACGGTTGTACATGCTTGCATGCCTGGTGCTCATGGAGCCATAAGAGGGCACCAGCTCTCCTGGATATGGAGTTAAAGGTGATTGTAAGCCAGCACATGGGTACTGGGAACCCAATGTGGGGCCTCTGCAAGGGCAGCAATTGCTCTTAACCACTGAGCCATCTTCCACCCCTTTATTGTGCAGTCTTGTTGAAAACATGAACCAGTATTTAAACCCAGCCGTGTAGCACCAACAATGTACAATACACAAAGTGGCGATACAAACAGCTACAAAGCAATAGCTGTGCCACAGCTGACACCCAGGACATCAGTCACCGTCCCTATTTTCAATATCACTAAACATTTATTGATTAATTACTAAGTGTAGACGTGCTGCTCTTCTGGTGATCTCAGTGGAGTTTTCCTGTTAATACATTCAGAAATAGTGAGTAGAATGGCTAGAAACCAAATGATAAAACCACGCTGTGTTCAAACACTGCTTCTGCCACTTACGTATCCCCAGACACATTCCTTGCCTTATCAGTGACGTGAGAATGGATGAAGGAGCTTCTGTGAGAACTTGGTGTTAGCACTCAGCACACAGCAGAAGCACAGAACAGTGCCCCTGCACCTTTTATTATGAACTGGACATAAGAGCTACTTTCTTCCCATCCCTGGGCTCATGGAGCAAAGGGTCTGGCCAGCTACTGCCTGAGTATTCCTCTTGGAAAGAGAATGTCTACCAGTACCAATTCCTTATTGCTTAAAAATATGCCTGTCTCAGGCTGTCTCATGTGTGCTGACTTTCCTGAATAAAAGTCAGAAACTGTCACAATTCATCACCAGGGCACTCAGAGAACCTTAACAATCCAGACAACTCGAGTGTCACTGTGTCTGAGCTCTCTTAGTGCACCCTCTCTTATGGGCACGTGGGTTTCTATGGTTTAAAGTATCCGTGTAAACTGACTTTCCCATAAGTTCTCTTCTGAGGTCGGAAGCCCTTCCTCCTAGTCTTTTTGATACAGAGTTGGGTCAGAGGTGAAGGGCCAAAGCATTTACCTCAAGCTCAAATATTCAGTAATCAAGATAAATATATTGTCATGTATTTTCTTAAATTGATGTGAAAATCCTATAATGAACAAATTGTCAAAGGCCTTTTAAAGACAGTTTTTTTTTTCTTTTTGTTTCAGGATTTTATGGCCAAGTACTCTCATCATGCTACAAACTTCTTCACAGTTCCCCGTCGGTTTGAGGACTCTATTGTTTATTCTTGTTTTGTTTGGAGATAATCTTACTAGGTAGCCTAGACAGGCTGATCCACATATACCAGTCTTGCAGTGTCTGGGATTACTGGATGGATTGTTGAGACTTGTGTCCTTCCACATACACAGCCCCCTGGGCATGTAAGCACTTTAGACAGTACGGTCTTGGTCTTAGTAGAGTGGGCACTGGATGGCAATGCCTTCTGGGCATAAACTCACAGAAAGGTAGGTTGCTGAGTGGAATATTACTCTCAGAAATTGGTTTAGGATTTTCTAGCTCAAAACTGTGTGCAACACACTTCACTTCTCTGAGCCTCAGTTTCTCCAGTTGTAAAACAAGAACAGCAATGTTTTAATCCCATGGGCATTTGTGGTACTGAGACCAGATAAGTCTGCCAGCCACTAAGCTTTCAAGGACAGTTAATGCTCCTTCTGCAGTTAAATAAGAAACCATTATAATGACAATATTGGATTCACAGAATCATAGCTTCCTGGAACTCCATTGCTAGAAAGAGTATCTAATAGGCATTATCAATTTTATTGTCCTCATTAACAACTAGTGTATCAGTCTCCTGGGACAGCCAGGACAAATCACCACTAACTTTAAAGCAGTAGTTACTGCTCCCCTCACAGTGCTGGGGTCCTGGCTTGAAGACGCCACACTCCGGTTTCTGCCTGTCTTCACATGGTCTTTGCCCTTGTGCCTCTGTGTCTCTCCTCCTTTAGAAGGACACCAGTCACTGGCCAGGGAGTAAATTTAGCCTTATTTAACTTCAAGATGCCTAAATAATTCTATCTTCATGTCCAAATGAGGTCTCCTTTTGAGGGTTGGGGTAGACATGAATTTTGGATTTTTTGGGACTCACTCTTTAAACAATACCATTTCTCTGAAATAACATTTAAAACAAATCCATCTCTCATCTTAAATGTTTTTAGAAGCCAGGTATGGTGGTGCACATCTGTAATCCCAGCATTAAGGTAGAAATTGGAGGATTGGGAATTCAAGGCCAGCTTTGGCAACATGAAATCCCACCTTTCTCTGTCTCTCTGGCTCTCTCTCTCTCTCTCTCTCTCTCTCTCTCTCTCTCTCTCTCTCTCTCTCTCTCTCTCTCTCTCTCTGAGTGGTGTGTGTGTGTGTGTGTGTGTGTGTGTGTGTGTGTGTGTGTGTGTGTGGTGTGTGTGTGTGTGTGTGTGTGTGTGGTGTGTGTGTGTGTGTGGTGTGTGTGTGTGGTGTCTGTCTGTCTATCCTAATGAGTTCATTAGGGTTGCTTACAGCGTGGGTGAATGTTTGTTTATAGGAACATGGGCACTTTGTTAATGGCTAGACCACTGAAGAAAATGGTTCTCCCTCCCCATCAACCATTAACTGTGTATAAGTCCTTAAGGAAGAATGTAGCTCATGGTTCTTAATTCCGTCTGTTGCCATGGAAGGCAACACTGATGGTTTCCGAGATAGGGCAGTAAACAACTCAGGCAGGTCATTCTTCTGACAAATTCCCTTGTCTTTTATCAGAGAATGTTTTAGCCTCTAGCTTCTGAAGCTATCTACTGATCTGCATGCTTTTTCAAAGGCTCATCAACCAAAAAGTCTTTTTCACTCCATTTTCATGGTTCAAGGGATCAAGCCCAGGACTTTGCACATTTTAACAACATTCAAAAATTAGGCTAGAACCACAACCACAAACAAAGGGGGTGTCCTACTAGATGCTCCATGCTTTCTGGATTTATTTTTTTCTGATCTTTCTGGTTGTAACAAATGGAAATATAAGAATTAGTTCTTTCTGTTAAAAAAAAAAAGGTTGTCCCTACAATTCCCTTAATCACAGAGGATAAAATGGCTATAGAACTTGAGTTTTAAGTGGTATGTCTTCATTAAATTATTATTTGAAAAAATCCTTTCCGTTAGTTGTAGGCTTTTAGAAATTATAGATATCAGGTCCCCATGTTTTGATACTTTAAATATAAGAGCTAAGAAAGTTCAATTTTTAAAGCATCCATATTTATACTGGAAAGATACATAAAACATGGCCAAAGGTATTATAAATTAAGTAAAAACTATAAGTGTTAATATTTCCTTAAATATTGTTTTGTCTCTTAAGAGTATGTGGTCACATAAAAAATTGTCCCATAAGACTAGAAATGGAAGTCTGTTACAAGTGGAACAAAGATTGTTTCACCAAGGTAACTTTCTGATGAAAGGTCCCAGAGTGAGACCCAGGGAAGAAGAAATTTGAATGGTTCAGGCAAAATCTTGTTTTTTTGTGTGTGCATGTTAGTATTGACAAAACAAGATGATTGTGAGCATCCCCACAGAGACAGTGTCACACTGTGAACAAGAGCAGAACTTGCCTCTCTTTGATGCATCCTGATTCTGCAAACACTGAGAAAGCCTGTTCCATCCTCGGAGCACTTCTTTAAAGAACTCTTGAGGGATGGAGCACGTCCAGAGAATGGGTAAGGGGAGTGAAGGGTCTAGAGACTATGGAATAGAAAGAACAGCCAAAGGATGATGGCTGTTGATCCGGGAAAGTTAAGGACAGGGGATCTATGGAGGTCCTCCACAGAAGACTCCGCTACACACAGGATTTAATCCCCAGTGAGCTAAGTTTACCATCCTGTAGACCTTCCACATCCTAGCCCACATGACTTTTCAAGACACAAACTTTATCACATCACTACCTATTGTAGAAACCTAGCAAGTCAGTTCCTACGCTCATTAGGAGGCTCTGAGCATAGCAGAAGGACCCAGTAGGATTCTCACCTCAGTCAGATGACATTCTGGGCAGCTGGATGCAACAAGAAATTAGGGATCATCACTAGAAACAGTGATGATCCTTGTGACAACAGCTCACAGCCCTGATGCTCACACATGCAATGTTCCCTCAACCTCTCCTCTCAAAGTCTGCTTATGACACTTCGCCACCCTGGAGGTTAGTTAGGTCCTGTGAGACCTGACTGGAGCCTCTGCATATCCAAAAGCTTTCCTTGAGATCTACCTCTCATTTACCTCAAATGAGTTGGTTGCCATAGGAGACAGCATGTCACACAAAAACGAGCCATAAACCATAGCATTATTTTGTGCTGAGAAAAATTGAGAAGCAGATCCAAAAAAAGCTCTCTGCCATAAAATAGGTCATACATTTACAAGGGCACCCTTCCTCCTGTCATCTGAGGAAGGGCAGAAGTTGACCACTAGACAACATTAAACCATTGCTGGCCAGGAGATGCACCAGAGAAATCCACGTAACAAGTTTTATTGACTCTGTGTATTTTCCTGTCTATAATTTACTGCCCTGGAGTTAATATCTCTTTTCCTTCGTCACTTTAAACAATACATCATTTCTTTTTTAAAAAGATTCATTTATTTTTTATTTTCTGTGTATGAGTGTATTCCTTACACGTATGCATGTATGTATATCGTATGCACACCTAGTACACAAGATGTCTGGAAGAGGGTGCCAGATCCCCTGGAACTGGAACTAGAGATGCCGATAAGCTGCCATGTGCATGTTGGGAATTCAACTGGAGTCTTTTGCAAGAGCAGCAGGTGCTCTTTACCCCTGAGTCATTTCTCCAGTCCCCACCATTCTTTTTGAAGATGCTGTATAAACCATAGGTCTGAACCCCTTCTTCAAGAGTTACTTGTCCTTCCTTGGGTGGCCCCCATATGTACATGAGGAAGACATGGAAGTAACCACTGTCTTTCTTTACCTTTTACCAATAGGGTCCTGCCTCAGCAAATAACTCAGAAGGATAGAGAGAAAATTATTTTTCTTTCTCTATAGAGACCTTCCCTTGTATTAACATAAGACTCTGTATAAACCTTGCACAGAAAAACATCTATTTTTATCACCACTGATAGCAGAACATAAGAGCAGAACATAAGACCCTAAACAGGCATGTTTGCATATGAAGGGACATTTATTCACATGAATTGATGAAGATGAATGAACAGGCCTATACGGATGCTGCCTGAGCATCCGAGTCTGTGGATGGTGAAGGAAGAACAAGGAAGAAATCAATGCATAGCTCAGTGATTGACTCTCAGTCTGTGGTCTTTTTCTATCCTAGATTGCTTCTCTGTTGCTATGATTAAATCATTGACCAAAAGCAACTTGGGGAGGGAAGAGTCTGTTTGGCTTCTATATCCTAATTACAGTCCACCACGAAGGGAAGTTGAGGCAGGAGCTTGAGCTAGGACTCTGAAGGCAAGAACTGAAGTAGAGCTCATAGAAGAGTACTGCTTATGGGCTTCTTCCTCATGGATTGCTCACCTGACTTTCTCATACAACCCAGGACCACCTGACCAGGAGTGAGCTCAACCCACAGTGTCTCAACCCACAGTGAGCTGGACCTTCCCACATTAATCATTAATTTAAAAAAAAAAAGCCCCATTGATCTTCCTACAGGCCCATCTGATAGAGGCATTTTATCAATTGAGCTTTCCTCTTTCCAGATGACCCTAGTTATGTCAAGTGGAAAAAAACTAATCATCATAGGTTAGTAATCCCAGCCTAAAGGATTCAGTCTGGGTCCCATGGAGAAAGAAGGGCTATAGACATATGCTTTCAGAATTCAATGGTTTATAAAAATCGGGGTACACACATGGCCAATTAGGGCCAGTCAGCCCACTACGCCACACTGTTAGGGAAAGTACACCTTCCCTGATTTCCACACAGTCTTGTTCAGGGTTTGGAAAGTGACCAGTACATGTAAGACAGCGCTGGGCACTGTCAGAAAAGTGGCGACTACACCTGTGATAGACATGGGAGTTCTAGGATGGAGCGGACACGAGCCCCACACCAGCAGATGTCTTTGAGCCACGTCCGAAAGGACAGGGGCTATGTGGGAGTGCTTGGGAGAAAATGATGGTTCGGTAATAAACTTGGTTACGAGGCATCCTAGAGGCTCTGTGAAAGCTTTAAAGGTTGCTTTTACGAGGCTCTGGACACCTGTCTCACAGAGAGAATAGACTGAGCAGCAGTGGGAGTCGTCACTGTTAATGTGACTCTTTGTAGCTCCAATCTGGAGGCTGGGTCAGATCTGGTTCTGTGTTTTCCATTAGATTATGTTTTCACTATATTACACTGTGTTCCTAATCTACTTTCCCTGTTTGTCGACCATTCGGTCTTTGAGCACAGACTCCCACTCAGCTTTGGTTTTAAATCTCGGTAGGCGTGTCACCTACCACAGTTCCTGGCCCCGAGCAACACGCTGTCAGTATATGGCTATTCACTAGAGAAGTGTCTTCAGTGAAGAAATTCAGAAACAAATAAAAAAAGGTAGAAATCCTAGGAAGCTAACGCAATGCAAAATTCCATTGTATCAGTAGAAGCAGCCTGCGGTGACACCGTAAGAAGGAGGTATTATCAAAGATGTCCTGAAGCCAGTATGTATCTCACTGAGAGAGACACAGTGCACATAAGTTCCAGTTCCTGAACTGGTTGAATAGAGAGCACAGGCAGAGACACTGTAACAAAGAAACTGGCTGCTTAGGAGGCTAAACAGGACTGATGAGTCAGTGATAAAACTGATTTGTTAAAAATAAAAAGTTCTCAATGATTGTAGCTAAGAATCAGCAAGCCTCAAAGTGGAGTTTATTAGGAGGCAGTGGTGTCCTGAAGTATCTTTACCTGAGGCTGTAGGAACCACCCTCTAAAAGCTGTACTGTTGTATTCCTGAGTGATGTCCAGAGGACTGGGGGCTTTAATGGATGGCATCTGTGGGGAATATGTTAGATGCTGCAAGGCAAAGGAAAGACAACAGTGTGTGCAATGGACTGATTTGGAGCCTGTTCCAACACCCGCTCCGTGCCTCTGGCCAGCTATGTGTTGGGGCTGCTCATCTTCATTCCTTTCACTTCCAATAACTAACTGACTGGAAGACTCCACATCTGCAAGAGGAAAATTACTGGCAAAGAACGGAAGGTCTTCTGAGATAGATGAACATCCTCCATTAATTTAGAAGCCATAAATGGAAAGATGAACGGGACTATCTCATAATGTCAGAGTTCAAAGGCACTTTTAAATGTCTTTTTAAAGAAAAGCCGACCTTTCTTTTTTATTATCAGAAAGTTTTTCAAGGGCAGTCTGGGCCTTGGGTCATTTCATTTTGACATGCAAGTCCTTGAAAATAATTGCAAGGCCAGAATATTTAACTTTGAAGTAACTGAGTGAACATGCTCAGAAGTAGAAAAATCAGCAATCCCAAAGCATTGGGATGTTAAAGGATATGCCTCAATAACTCCATAGAGCCCACATAGACAGGGGATACAGCATGTGAGATGTGACTAATGAAGTTAGCCATCTATAGATATTTTCTCTAACATCTTAATTATTTTACAACATTCCATTTAGGAAAATTTCTGAGTATACCTCAGTAACTCTAAACCAATCTTTGTTGGGTAGAGATTGGCCAACATGAAATACATATGTCAACACAACTGCATGTTCATGAACATAAAAACTGCCTTTAAAAAGCTTCATTCTCTCATTATAACATTTGTTTAAAGTATAAACCACAGAGATCATAAGCCATTGTTAGTGTGAACTCTGTGAATCCATTCAAATGTCTTTATTGGTTCAAGCATGGTCACTAGCAAGACACCAACCTTCTACCACAAGCTGCATCCCTGTCTTCCTTCCTAGCCAAGCTCTCTCCTCCCTCAACCTCTGTCCCCTACTACTCTGCTCTCTGCTGCTATATTTCACTTTTTGAAAGAATGCCCTATAAACAAAATTACAAACTACATAGCAGAGCTCTCCTTTAAATTCATACAACTGACAAAAAATAACTAAGTTTCCATTTTGTCCTACTGGTTTCTGTGATGGCAACACTGATCTGATTTTTAACCTCTGAGGACCTGGAATCACTTAGGAGATAAAACTTGGGTAGATCTGGGAGTGATTTTCGAGGTTAGAATACCTGAGGTGGGAAGATTCATCCTCAATTTGGGTTGTCTCATGGGCTGGGGGCTTGGACTGAATAAGAGGGGGAAGGGAGGCGAGGAAACCTATTCATGACTCTGCTTCCTGACTGAATGGGATACGACCAGCTTGCCTCATCATGACTCTCCTGCCATTACAGACTCACACTCAAGCTGTAAGCCAGAACAAACCCTTCTTCCCTTTTAAAGTTGCTTTTGTCTGGTGTTTTGAGAAGTAACAAATACAATATCTGTTTTCCAAAATTAAAGGCAATAATACATATTTTTTAAAAATCCTATCTCCCTTGAATACTGAAACAGGATTTTACCTGGACAACCTTTTGAATATATAGATCTTGGTATTTCATTTCCAATATATTTAATAAGAATATCTCAGTGAACACCTGAGGATTAAGTTTTTACCAAATTCTCCAAACTTGATTCTGATTGATCAACCAGACTTGGGAAGCATTAACCTAAAAGATATTCATTATACGGGATCAACTGTCAGATTTTAAGTTAAATGTCATAACAGAATCAAAGTTTAAAGTTCAGAAGAGCTCTGTTGGCCTTGGATAGAAGACTATTTATTAGTTGCAGGGCCTTGACCAGGTTACAAACTTGCTTATTCCAGTTTCCTTTCTATTTCTGTGACAAAACGTTCTGAGTGAAAACAACGTTGGGAAGGAAAGGATTTCCTTGGGTTGCACTTCCAGGTCACAGTCCATGAGGGAAGTCAGGGCAGGAACTCAAGCAGCCCCTTAAAGAAGAAACAATGGAGGGATACTGCTTGCTGCTCACCTCCCGTTTACTCACTTGCTTATACTTAACTAGCATTCTTATACAGCCTAGAACTACCTGCCTAGGGCGTGGAGCCACCTGCTGTGATCTGGGCCATCCTGCATCAATGTAGACAACCAAGACAGCCTTTCACAGACATACCCACAGCCAACCCCATAAAGACAACCACCTAGTCGAGATCCCTTTTTCAGGTGCTTCTAGGCTGTGTCAAGTTGACAGTGAAGGCTAGCTAGGACATTGCCAACCCTTGATTTTCTCTTGTCTTTCGGGGTTAACCATGTCTACTTCAAAAGATTTGGGTGTACGAAACACTTACTTTCTACCAGCACACTTGGCAATTAATGGACGGAAGCTGCTCACACTATTGAGATGGTGTCAGCATCAGCAGGGGGATCCTCATACTGTCTTCAACCCTTGACCCATCTTTCTCTAAATCTTTGCATTTTGCTTAATTTCATCACTTCTTAGCCTCTCCTCTAGAGGTGACCAGAGTCAAGAGGATCAATTTTTGTAGTAGCCCAGCTATTATTTCCAGAAGTGCAAAGCTAAGGGGTACTCACTGGTCACCCCTGACCCTCACTTTTATTGTCATAGCCGCAAAGATGCCAACAGAGACAAACTGCTGGAAACTCACTGTTTCTTGTCAGGAGAAGAGATTATTGGTCAAATATGAGCTAGCAAAAGAGAGTAAAAGGGCCAGAATAAAGCAGAGCGTTGTGTTTTCTGAATAATTAGGGAAGATTAAAAAAATGAACTTTATTCATTTACAGCTTCAATGTTTGGTGCAAATGCTTGGTGTGAAAATACACACACATACAACACACACACACACACACACACACACACACACACACACACACACACACACACAAAACCAGTGGTTGAAGAAATAAGGCTTCTACCACTGCTATTCCAACTACTTGCAAAAGCAATTCTGAGATCAGCACATTTTCAAGTCTCAAACTACTATGAAGTTCAGGAGAGATGGTACTAAAGTCTACAGGCAAGGTTATAACCATCTCACAAGTATTAAATTTTAGTCTTTCCTTTTTTTGTTTTACTGACAGTCAACCCAGAGAACTCTTACAAACTCCAGAAAGCACTCTATTACTAAGCTAGACCCTCAGCCCTCTTCCCTTTATTTTGAGAGACAATCTTCCTAAGCTTCCCAAGCTGGCCTTGGTCCTACTCCACAGCCATGGTGTGCCTTGAACTTGTGGTTTTCCTGACTCAGCCTCCCAAACAGCGAGGCGAAGAGGCTAGCACCACCAGACCTTGTTCTAAAAGTTTGTCTTAAAAACACATGGCAAAGGAGATGTATCCTATACACACTCATTGTTCAGCAGTAGCTTTTAAGTCCTGAAGTTCAGAAAAAGCAATAAATGGCTGCACTTGATGATACAGAGAAGGAGCAACTCCTGTCCTCAATGAAGTATCCCGCGCAGCAAACACCGAGGGCCAAGGAGCATCAACAGGCAGCAGGAGCCCCTGAGTCTTACCTGTTCTCCGCATCAGCGCTGCACTTCGGCGACATCAGTTCAAAGGATTTGGTAAACTTCACCACCTGTGCCATGCGGAGAGACAGGAAATCCGGGTCAGTTAAAGCCGCCTCCCCACAGTTTAACACGACGCAATAACCGTTTTCATCTCTGCAATGGTCATTACAAGAATTAGGGATTAAAGAGCCATTTTAAGTGGTGAGGTGCCAAGATAAAAGAAGAAAGGTCTAATGCACATTTTGTTTGTACTTGCCTTCTTATACAGCAGATGTTGCCAATACCACCTTACCAGATCTGTTTGGTACCTGGGCTTGCAATATTGATATTTCATTATTTGTAATTTCTTTTCATTATTTTGCCTAAAGAACAGCAAGTTTTTCCTTCTTCTTCTTCTTCTTCTTCTTCTTCTTCTTCTTCTTCTTCTTCTTCTTCTTCTTCTTCTTCTTCTTCTTCTTCTTCTTCTCCTTCTCCTTCTCCTTCTCCTTCTCCTTCTCCTTCTCCTTCTCCTTCTCCTTCTCCTTCTCCTTCTTCTCCTTCTCCTTCTCCTTGTGAGCTGCCATGTGGGTGCTAAGAATTGAACCTGGGTCCTCTGGAAAAGCAGTCAGTGCTCTTAACAGCTGAGCCATCTCTCCAGCCCCAAGTTCTTCCTTCTTAAGAAAAAAAAATCACGCTGGAGGCTTCATCCTGCCATTTTATTGCAAATGAGGCATGTGCAAGTTGTAGCTAATCCTTGCATGTGGGTAAATACTTACAGACTACTGGCCAACTACTTGATCCCTGTGCTATTGAAGGGAAAGTAGGGCTTAGAGGGCCTAAGTGGTTATGCAGGAAGCTGTGCAGACCATAGATTGCAGAACTGAGTTTCAGTCATGTTGGTTGATTCCATGGTCCATTTACCCACTCCTCCATTATGCCTTCATCAGCAAGAGCAAGTGGGATTGTGGCTGTTAATTATGTGGACAGGACTTGTTCAAAGGCAAGATAGACAGATAAATTCTGACTTTAAAAAAATGTCATTCTCTGCTGAGCATAGTAGCTCACACCTTTAATCCCAATACTCTCAACACAGAAGCAGGCAGATCTCAATGAGTTCCAAAGCCAGTTTGGCCTATGTAGCAAGTAGCAGGCCAGCCAGATCTACATAGTAAGACCCTGTCTCCAAATAGATAAATAAAAAATTAAAATTCATTTCATAATTATTTGTTGAATACATACAGTGTTTAAATACAAATAAACATAGACTAAAAGTAACATAATGTAACTTAGCTTGGCATCATATAATACTAATCAAATAATAAGCAAGATATCAATTTTTTCTGGTTTTAGAAATCAAGAAGAATATATTTTCTTATTTTCTGACCTAATAAATAAGCTTTAATTATCTAACGCCATTAACAATAATTTATGGCTTAATTTTACTACTTATAGGACATTAAACATTCGGTCAGGGAGGGTGTTAAGGTTGGAAATACTGACCATGATGCAAATGGATTTCATGCAAGAAGAAAAGCAGATGATTGCTGTGTGGAAGAAAATCAAAGCCCAGTGCTTCCAAGTGCATGTCCTGCATGACAGTAATCATTAAAAAAGAAAAAAGAAAAAAAAGATCTGTGTAATGCAGCCATTTGGGCCAGCATTCTTTCAATGCCTGTCTTAGGGTTTCGATTGCTGTGATAAGACACCATGGCCCAAAGTCACTTGGAGATGAGAGGGTTTGTTTCAGTTTACAACTCTCAGGTCACTCCATCAATGAAGGAAGTTGGGGCAGGAACTCAAGGCAGGAACCTGGAGGCAGGAGCTGAAACAGAGGCCATGGAGGGGTGCTGCTGACTGGCTTGCTCTTCCTCGCTTGCTCAGAACCACCTACCCAGGGCTACTCTGACGGAAGCATTTTCTCAATTGAGGTTCCCTCTTCCCAGATGACCCTAGCTTGTGTCAAACTGATATAAGAGCCAGCAGGGTCTCTGCTTTAAAACTAGTTTTGCCGGCCAGGTGGTGGTGGCGCACACCTTTAATCCCAGCACTCGGGAGGCAGAGCCAGGTGGATCTCTGTGGGTTTGAGACCAGCCTGGGCTACAGAGTGAGTTAAAAAAGGAACTAGTTTTGCCAACCTTCTGTTAGCTCATTCATGAAGTCTATAACTTTTTTCTTCATGCGTACTTTCCATTTTTGCAAAGTTAGGTTTTTGTCTTTTAAACAAATATTTATTTTTTATTTTTAGTGAGTGAGTGAGTGTGTGTGTGTGTGTGTGTGTGTGTGTGTGTGTGTGTGTGTGTGTTTGCATGTAAGTAAGTATGTACATGAGAGTGCAGGTACCCAAGGAATCCAGAGGCATGGGATTCCCTGGAGCTGGTTACAGGTAACTGTGAGCAGCTTGATGTGAGTTCTCAGAACCAAACTCAGGTCCTCTGCAAAAGGCATACATGCTCTTAACCACTGAGCCATCTCTCCAGTCCCTAAAGTTGTGTTTCTAACTTTTTGAACATCATCCTCTGACACAATAAATGTGCACTGAGTGTCTGAATGTGTCAATCATCTGAATGTGACAGGCATCGGAGCTATAGAACTTCATGAGCCAAAACAACAAAGATAAATGCCACCGTGTTCCTGGAGCTTACTGTGGGGCACTTGATTTTCCTTGACTTCTCAAATAAGTGCTCCATGGGAAAAAAAAAATAACTGCATTTCTGGTTTTACACTTTAAGGAATCAATCTTGAGAAATGTCCAAAGAATAAAGAGAATAAAGATCATTTTTAAAATGCATTTTCCATCTGAAGGCATTTTATAAGCTAGAATGGGAAATTTTAAGTTATAGATGCATAGGTCTAGAATCACAAAGAATATAAGACATACAAACATCTTGTGATAGAACTTCTTAGTGTTTGATTCTTAAAATGTAAATGATGAGCATTTAAAACTATTAAAATGAAAACAAGCAGACCCTCCCCCGCCCATCAACAAACAAACACTTTGCTGGAAAAAAATCAGAGTGAAGGATGGAGATGTAGTTTGGCTGGTAGACAACTTGCCTGGCATAAAGCTCTAGATTGGGTGTCTGGCTTTGCATACACTAGATATGGTGGCACATGCCTGTAGTGCCAGCACTTGGGAGGTGGGGGCAGGGAAGAGGGGGAGAAATTCAAGCTTGTCGTAGAGAGTCTGGAGTCATTTAGGGAGTCTGAGGCCAGCCTAAGCTACATCAGACCCTAAAAACTAACACAAAATAAAAGTAAAACAGATTCAAAATACTTTGCTTTATTTCAGTTGTTGGCTGTTATAAATACACGCTTTGTGAATAAAGAGAAAGCCATGGATACACATCTTCCAAGTTCATGCACCCTATAGTAAACTAGGCCATGAAGCCATGATAAAAAAATAAAATAAAATATAATGGGCTGGCATGGTGGCCCAGCACTCGGGATGCAGAGGCAGGTCGATCTCTGCGAGGTCAAGGCCAGCCTAGTCTACATAGTACATTCTAGGACAGCCAGAGCTGCATAATAGAGAGAACTTGTCTAAAATAACAAAAAAGATGTAAGATTCATAAATAAAGAGTTTAGGGCCGGGGTGATAGTTCAGTAGTCAAAGTGCTTGCCACACAAACATGAAGACCTATGTCTGATCTGCTAGAGTATGTAATAAAAATAACGTGTGAGGTGACACATGCTAGTAATTCAGCACTGTGGAGACAGAGACAGGCAAAGTCCCTACAGCTCACTGGCCAGCCAGCTCAGCCTCCTTGTTGAGTCTCAGGTCAATGAGAGACCCTGACCCTGTCTCTAAAAACAAGGTGGGTGACATCTGAGATATAAAAGCTGATATTGTCCCCTGGCCTCTACATGCATGAGTGTATAATATATAATACATACATTATGCATGAGTGCAGAATGCACATGTATAATCTCATGGGCCAATTCTCACATTCATGTTCATCTCTCACCTCTTTCTCCCTCCCTCCTTTACCCCTTCCTCCCTCCCTCCCCCCTCCTTTTCTCTCTATAAAATAATTTAAACTTTAAAGCACAGGATCAGAATTTTTTTCCTGATGCCCAAATGTGACTCCTTCTACTAGATGGAGGGAATTGTAAAATCTATAATTTCCCCCTTTACTTAGGTTCTTTAGAAGCTCAAAGCAAAGCTTTTGGTGCTAAGCTTTACCTTTATGCAACACACTTCAGATTTGAATTTGTTGACTTGACTTTGTTTTCTCTTTTTCCTAGGAAAGCCTCTCACTCCATTACATACATAGAACATGTCACAAACACTTGCCATATTCGTTCACTTACATTTTTACATTTTTTTATCATAGATAGTTTTGTTTGTTTGTTATCACTGTTGTTTTGAGAAAGAGTTTCACTCTGTAGCCCAGTCTGTCCTCAATCTCTCAATCCCCCTGCTTCAGCTCCCTAAGCTGAGACTATAAGCATGTGGTACCATCCACGGCTCTCAAAAGCTGAAGTTCTTTTGATACTAAATTGAGCAGGATTAGAAGATGAAGTATTTAAAATTGAAAAAAATATACAAATGCAGATAAAATGTTTTCATAAATGAAATACTTGATGAAAGCCTTCTATGGGCCACTAGGTTGTATAGAAGAGTATTATTTAAGGGTAGGACTAGGAACCTGGGATGGTAAGAAAGAGGGACACTTAATAGCCTACAGCTAGTGGCAAACGATATAAGAATAAAAGAGCAGCAGGCCTGAGTCCCATCAAGAGAGTAAGGAAATAAGTAAGTAAGTGAGACTGTAAGCCAGACAAGGCCAGGGAGGCATCACAACATCAGCCTGGGGCCCATAATGTATGTGAAGTTGTTTTGGAACCAGGCTGTGGCGTCCAATGTGGTGGCAAGAGTTTCCACCTAAAAACTGAGAAAAAAGATTCTAAAACGGAGCTAAAAACAGCTTCCTAATTGTCTCTCTCAAATGAGCGGCAGCTGCCAGTTTGAGCTACTGGTGGGTTTCTAGCATTCGCGCTCCACCTGCCCTATGATGGGAATGAGGTCTCTGCAAGTGGCACATTAAGTTGCGTGGTGGATTTAGCCTTTCCTGTACAAAACAAAAAAAGAGGTTTCTGGGCTACATGCTGCTTGGATAAAAGCATAGACCCACGATAGCTCCCAGAGCTGGAGGTAAACGTACGTACCACCTCCGCCATGTTAGGAAGCTGAGGTGGGCAGAGCCAGCAGTCACAGTTGCTGCAGTTTAAAGCAATAGATTCACAATAAGACAGATTCAGATGTAATAGTTTACAATGTGTGTAAAATATACGTAGGCTTGAAAGAGACAAAAAAGGTGATATATACAGTTATATAAACAAATACATAGTTTTAAAAAATAAAGTCTTTAAAAAGACAGTAAAATTAATATAAAAAATAAGCCACGTAAAGATGAATATTACACAGAGAATCTGGATTGTGTTGTCTTTGGGATTTTTAACTGCAGAAAAACATTTGATTGCAAAAGCTGTTGAGTTAAACCAATATGTATATTTTAAAGATACCTTGACTTCAAAATTTGGATGTAAGGATGTGTTGCTTTGGAAAGGAGACTCTGCTTTTGTTCCCACAGAAAGCCAAAGGCTATGGATTTGTTCCAGATTAAGATACATCAGGTTTGACCAGCCAAGATCCCCTGAAAGGTCTCCGATGATACCATGGCCCAGATGATCCAACATCCAGAACGGTTTGAAGGCAACTGCCTCAGACAATACAGCTTCACGGACTATTCCATAATCCTAAAATTTTCTTTGTGTCCCCATAAGATACAGCGCCCCCCTCCAGCAGGAAGTAGTAAGAGAAGCTACGCCCAAATTCCCAAATTATATGTAATTTTACTTTGTTAAGGTTAAAAGCTTCCTTTTTGAAAAAAAAAGAAAAGGGGAAGTTCTGTGGGATGGTCTGTATGTCAAGTGTGTTGCTGATTGGTCAATAAATAAATCACTGATTGGTCAGTGGCTAGGCAGGAAGTATAGGCGGGACAAGGAGGAGAATAAAGCTGGGAAGTGGAAGGCTGAGTCAGAGACACACTGCTAGCCGCCACAATGAGAAACAGCATATGAAGATGCCGGTAAGCCACGAGCCACGTGGCAAGGTATAGATTAATGGAAATGGATTAATTTAAGCTGTAAGAACAGTTAGCAAGAAGCCTGCCACAGCCATACAGTTTATAAGCAATATAAGTCTCTGTGTTTACTTGGTCAGGTCTGAGTGGCTGTGGGACTGGCAGGTGATAGAGATTTGTCCTGACTGTGGGCCAGGCAGGAAAACTCTAGCTACAAGGCTGTCTGACTTTGAAGGTTTCTGGTACATTGTAGACTCTACTACTGTCACAAATTTAAGTCAAAGCCACATATTCAGGAACCCAGGGCCATTAATAGAATCCCCTTACACAGTCTGCCATTTATGGATAATTTGAAGTTAAAAATCACAGCTAAATTTGCCTCGGCAAATTGTCAAGAAACATAATTTATGTTGGCCTTTGTGTACCTTCAAGATGAACAATTAATTGAGAAGTAGCATAATCCTGGGATGTAACCTTATCTGTTTGTTTCCTACTACTAAGAGCAGGTGTGGGCAAAAGATAGCCTATAGGTCAAACCTTATCACCACCTGTGTCTATAAATAAAGTTTTATTAAAACAGAACTGTGTCCATTTTCTACTATTACAATACAGTAGAATAGTTACAAATGATATTATATTGGCCATGAAGCCCCAAATATTTACTAGGTAAACCTTCACAGAAAATAAATTTGTCAATCTTTGGTCTAGAGCCTTCTGTGGGCCAGGTTACTGCCTGCTGAATTATTAAGGGCTAATGATAAATTAATTAATGAAAATAGATGTGATTGATCTATAATTCAGAAAGAGGAATTCCTGGAGTTATAATCTTCTAAAGTAACATTATGATGATAGAAATTTTAGGTATCAAGGCAAGTAGCAGGGAATATACCTGGGGACACACATGGCCTGGTTGTCACAGAACAAAATCACTCTTTAATTAAGCATGCCATCCTGGGACAAAACAGTGCCTTTTTCCGCTCTCACAAGCACCTCTAATAACAAATTGATGTCTCTATGCTTTCAAATGAATCTATACAAAGTATAATGAACTTAGTTGGGTATGGCTGGTGGTATACATCTGTGATCCCAGAACTAAGGAGATTAAGGCTGAAGATCTAGACCAGCCTGGGCAACAAAGACAGATCCTAGAGACAGAACTGGGGGGAGGGAGGTAGCAGGGGAGAGAGAGGAAGAGAGGGAGAGAGGAAAGGGGGAAAGGGGAGAGAGAGAGAGAGAGAGTGACAGAGAGACAGAGAGAGACACAGAGACACAGAGACACACAGAGAGATTGAGATCCATTCAAATAGATCATTGTTTATGATCAAATACCTGCAGCTACAGAAATCATAACCAAAAAAACCCAGATGAAATTATAAATGAAAGAGAACAGAATTCACATTGTACTCATGATTTGGGCCAATTCTGAATCATAGTTTTATGTATTTCATAAAACTGACTGCACAAACTCAAGTCTGATTTTATCATATGAGTACAAAACGAACACAGACGAAGGACATATAACCCACGGACCTGAAGAAAGAGTCTCCTAAAGGGAGTTGCAGAAGTGGTTTCTGGATCAGTGGAAGTGAAAAAGTGGTCTTCAGTCCTCCTGCTGTGGATCAGCCTGGTGACTCCACCCTGGGGAACTGTAGATGCCAAGTGAAGGAAACAAGACATCCCCTGCCTGGTCTTTGGAAAAGCTCCGTGGAGAGAAGTCTTTTTAATTTGGATATTTATCAAGGAGTAGTTAGTCTGGTTCCTCTCTGTTCTTTCTACTTAAAAACAACTCTTGAAAGCAAAACTATACTCAAGTAGATATTGCTGCTACCAAAATGAAAATGACTACTAAGTAATTACCAATTTAAAATTTTCTTAATCTTTATTTTTTTTAATAAGAGGGCTACTCAAAAAGGCCAAAGACTGCCTTAAATGATCATCCACTACCTTTCCTCTTCACAAATTCTTCCCTTATGTTAATTAGCATTTTATGTGTTTCCTCAATCAGCATTTATTCAACACTTAGTGCTCCAGGCACTGGGATGGGCTCTGGAAATATGAAGAGAATAAATGCCCTGTCACAATAGTACAGATCAGGAAGCAATTTACTGATGCATAATTCTATGTTGATAGATGCTCAAAGGCTACCCAAGCATGCAGGACAGTGATCACATCATCAGGCGAACTAAGTCCCAGCAGGTGAGGGGACTGTTGTAAGTTGGGCACAGAGGAAGTTATCCAGGTGAGGCACTACACCACACTACTCTGGCAGTAAATAGTGAATAAGCCAAAGGAGTTTAAGGAAACATATTCTAATAAAGAGACTAATTCTGGGAGTGTGTGTCCTGTAAAAATAAGCAATAAGGAGTGGGAAAGTACCCAGTGACTAGCAACTCTGAGAACAGTTAATGCTCCTAAAATCTGAGACAACACAGAGAGTATGGAAAAAAGAAGAAAGTTGTTGGTTTCCTCAAGGAGCTGAAATTGTAGGGGAAGACTGTAGACAAACACAGCCACCTCTATAACTGAGAGTGGAAAGGGACAGTAACACCCCTATTTCATAAGTTTTGTCCTGATCTCATAGCTTGTGAAACTCAACTGGAAGCCAGAGGACAAAACAGCCCAAGTACGATGCTGTGTAGAGATCAGTCTTCAAGGGCACCGAGCCAGAAAGTAAACCAACCATAGACGGGTGTGGAAGGGGGACTGCAGAGAACAGTCAGTGTGGACAGTGTTAAATTGTATCCAAGTCCTAAACCCAAAATAGTACCGATAAAGAAATGCCACATCAGTGTTCCAGAAACGGCCGTGCTCAGAAGACTCTCCTGCCCTTCTGTGTTCCCAAATAACAGCAGTCTCCAACCTCATGGCTCCACCCTCAAAGCTCTTCTTACACAACACAGACAATCCCCTTGTCCCTATCATTCTCTAAAACTCTAGCACATTTCCTTTTCTTTCATATATTCCTCATTAATGAGCATCTTCCTTGTTGCAATAGCCTGGACAGTCACCTCCTTCAGTGTCCAGTACACTCACCCCCCACCCCCCCACCCCCGAGAACCTATGTGCAAAAACAGAGACTCAAACACCGACACAGACTGATCACAGGGAGGTGAGTAGATATGAAAGAAAGGGCTAGAACAAGGCTGGCACCAGAGAGGAAAACCAAAAGTTAACCTGGAAACAGAAGTAGTAAGCCCTGCATGTTGAGTGTATGAACACTATTGCCTAGGCAACAGACAACCACAAAATTAAATGAAGCTTAGGAAAAGCAGGTGCATGATTAGAAAGATAAGTAGGAGCCATATTAATAACTGATTGACAAGAATTCCTTGTTTACAAGCAAAGGTAGGACTCAGGAGACAATGCCCGGTGAGAGATCAGTAAAGACAGCAAAACAAGCACTAGGAAGGAAGAGCTAGAAATGATGTGTGAATACAGATACAACAGAATGTGGTCAAGTATGAATATAGAAGGTGAGGAGACGCCTAGAAACTGCTCTGTGGTTTGCAACATGAGCTACGACATGATGATTGCACTAAATGCTATAGAAAAATCCAGAGGTAGGAGAAACTTGGGAGAGGAAATGGCAGGGATAGCCAGCAGAGACTTAAGTTTAATAATGACCAAAGTGTGAATTGAGTTAATAGACTAAGAGATACTTATTAACAAAGTGACATAAGGTGGTTTGTAGCTCAAAAGAATGCATATTTGATTTCTGATAGCAAGTTAATATATGAATATATAATGTGATATATTAATAGTAGAGATTGGATATGTGTGCATGTATATGGAAAAATGCTCATTTAGGTAATTATCAGAGAATTAAAAAAATTAATCTTCTATTTTGTACACTTGGAAGAAAAATAAAACAGGACTTAAGTTGGATCCTTCATAGAAGGAAAAGTAAAGAAACAAAGAGGAAATGGAAAGAAGGTGATGGAAAAGGAAGAATTACTTATAATCCACTTAGAAAGGAGGGGAGGTGGAAGTCACAGGCAGGTCCAGAACTGCTGGACAGCACTCATCACTCACTCCCCTCGGATGTGGGACGTGGGAACGTCACCCAGCCATTGGCTTCACTGAGTGTTTATGCACACAAAGACCAAGAAGTTAGGACTCACGTTAGAAAGCCAGCGTGCATGGCTAGCTCTGCTTCATTTAGTAAAGGGGCTCCCGAAAGCAGCCCTGAAGTCAGAGGCTTAGCCAAGAGGTAAGTACCTGCTGGCATGCTGGATGAGGAGATAGCTGCCAGCCTGATGATCGGACGATCAGAACAAAGAGCATGGGAAATAGCAAAGCTGAGATGGTGCCTGAGGACATCAGACTGCAATTTCCACACTCATTTTCCTTGCCCAAGCTCTAAAAGACACAGGATAACGGTGTGTGAGCTGCAAGGAGCTACGAGAAGCGACAGGAATCACTTAGACAGTTCCCGGGACGGAATATCATTAAGTCCACTATTCCCATCAAAAGACAAGCATTTCCTGATGTTGACAGCAGTGTCCAGCTAAGGGTTTTGTTTTGTTTTCTAATAGAAAAAGCCATTGACAAAAGTCGCTTAAAATCAACCAACTGAAACACTTAAGAGAAGCAAAAGACAGTGAGTTATCACTTCTGGCATGAGACAATCGAGAAAGACATTCATCATTTCTATTTTTGGTACTCAGCAAACTTATCAGTTTACGCCTGAATGCCCAAAGACCATGACTGCAGACTCTAGAAGCCACTTTTAGGAGAGACTTTCCTCTGTGACAAAGGGTAAGTGTGTAAAGAGGAGTTTCCTCTTCCTCTCCTAGGATACAGTGAGGTGACCATTTTAAAACTGAATAACATAGATGACTTACCGTACACAATACCAAACTATTGGAAAATTGTGGAAATCAAGACTGTGTGCTTTTGTTGTAGAGATAGACAAACAGCCCCAAAGAACAGTGCAGCGAGCTTAGAAACAGCCAGGCATGTTAAAGTACTTATTATAATACAGATGTACCAATAAAGTAGAGGAAAATAGTTCCAAGAGAAGGTTTTGTACACACACACACACACACACACACACACACACACACACACACACACACACAGAGAGAGAGAGAGAGAGAGAGAGAGAGAGAGAGAGAGAGAGAGAGAGAGAGAGAGAGAGATATTTAACTTTACACTTACTACCAAAAAAAATCAGTTCTGTGGGGAAGTTAAGACAGGGGGATCATAAATGTGAGGCTAACCTGGGCTACATAGTAAATTCGACCTCAAAATCAATCAATACCAGATAGATATAAAAGTCCATAAATAATTGTGTGTGTGTGTGTGTGTGTGTGTGTGTGTGTGTATCACCGCTGTAACTGAAAGCAAAGATTTTTTTTTTAACAAAACCTTAAAGCACAAATCAAAAAGGGATACTGATTTACACGACACATTAAAATTACAAGCTAACATACAAAACCAAAGGTACTCATCGAGAAGCTGTCTGCATTTGAGATTGGGTGTGCAGTCTTGTATATATCAAGACTTCAAGCCACTGGCCTCACTTTACCCAGATCACTTCTCAAACTGATTTGCAGGGAACATGTTTTGAGATGACATAGTAACATTTCTCTCCAGACAAATGCTAGGCTTAATACCACTTAGTAGAAAAAACTGTACTAAGAAAACACCTGACAAGAAGCACAACGGAAGAGAAAAAGAGTTTATTTGGGCTTTAAGTTTGAGGGGACATTGCCATCATGCTGGGGAAGACCCAGCAGCAGGCAGAGAAGCCATGGTGGCCGGAGAGAGTGAAGCCAACAGGTCGCATTGAATTCACAGTTAGGAAGCAAAGGACGAACAGGAAGTGGGGCCGATATAAAGACCTACTTCCAGGGACCAACTTCCTCCAGGAAGGCTGTACTTCCGAAGGTTCCTCAGCCTTCCCAAACAGTGTCACTAGCAGAGGACTGAGTGTTCAATCATGTGAGACATTTCACACTCAAAGCACAAAAGGGACATATTTCCCTGGTACAGTGTGCATCTGCATACCTAGTCCACTGCCTGTTGCCATGTGTCCCAAGTATGGAAACCAGCACCACTGTTACAGTTGGTAATATGAGGCTTACATTTGTTCCCATAAGTTAGGCCTTAATGTTTAACTTAGTTGCACATTCAAAGACACTCAGCACTGAATGCTGGACTTAACTTTTCCTGGCATCTTTCATCCATTGCATGGCTAGATTTCAGCTGCCCACATTTTTCAGCCCCTTGGAACTGTACTTCCTACACTCTTCCTTGCCTATTTCAAAGCATCTACCACTCGTGATTTAATAATGAAATATGAATTTTCCTAGATTTTAAATTGTAGGGCCATGTTCTCCCCCAAGGATTGGTTAGATATTATCCCATTGCCTTTGAGTACTAGGGGAATGTGACCATAAGAAGTCTAACATCAGAATGACATTTTTTCCAGAGTGTCATGAGTTTTTGCCTAGATGCCCACGGATGTGATTTTTTCCTATCTTTAAATTCCATTAGCATCAAATGTATTTCAGTGCTGAGCAGTAAGTACTGACTCTGAATAGTGTGCTCTTTCAATCTGTAAATCCAACTTTGACTTTATTTCAATAAAATGTCCTAGAGTTAAAATTCTGAAAGCCTTTTCCTGTTCCATTTGTCGTGTTCTTCCCAGAGACGCCAAATTATCCTTATGTTGAACTTTCACTATGAGTCCATTCTTATCACTCTCTCTTTTTTATAATTTACTTTCTTCCATTTCATTTTCAATTTTGTTCTTCATGCTCCTTAAAGCATTTAGAGCTGTCTTTTACTTTCTTTCTTGCTTTCTAAGAATGTAATATCCATTTATGTATAATTTCACATTTTCTTCTTCCAAGCTCTACCAAGGAAGTGGTCTGTCTTCTACTCCTTCCCTTCCTTCCCTCCCCCTCCCTGCTCCTTCCCCTCCCCCTTTCCTCCTCTTCCTCCCCCCCCCCCGTCTCACTCTTCCTTCTCATATATTTCTTACTTCTCTGTAGCTCCTTTTTGAACATTTATTTTTCCAGAGAGATTATGTTATCTTTAATCCCATTTCATGAAAAAGCTGTATCAATGTTTCTGAGATGTGCTCTGTGTCTAGCCTTTGGCTTTCACATTCTCTATATGGCATCTTTGCAGACATCCTATACTCTTTATTTTATGATATTTTTTATTAATTTTGTGTGTGTGTGAGAGAGAGAGATTGTCTAAGACAGAAATATACCATGTTCAAGCCAAGTCTGAATTACCACTTATTTTTATAAATCAAGTTTTATTGGTATACAGCCATGCACATTCTAATTTATTGTCTGTGACTGCTTTCATTCCGTAGTGGCAGAGTTGCATAACAACTGTACTAGAGACACTTGGAAAACTTAAGGTTTTATAGAAAAAGCTGCCAGCCCCTCATTCAGGAAATGGACTCAGTTCTACTCACTGGTTACTCCTGACAAAAGTGTACGGCTTTAGTGAAGTGGGTTTTTTTCTCTCGCAGAGATGTAAGTGATTTCTCTCCAGTGTGAAAGACAACCTCAGCCCACAGTTTGTGGCCTTGATTTGTCTCTAACAAACTTTGGTTAAAACCTCAAAATCCCTGGGCGGAGGTGGCGCACGCCTTTAATCCCAGCACTCGGGAGGCAGAGCCAGGCGGATCTCTGTGAGTTCGAGGCCAGCCTGGTCTACCAAGTGAGTTCCAGGACAGGCGCAAAGCTACACAGAGAAACCCTGTCTCGAAAAACCAAAAAAAAAAAACCTCAAAATCCTACTCTGTCTTCTCAAATGCATCTTAGACCTGTTTTAACAATGTATTGGTCCCTTCCTGAATTGAGCTTCAGTCAACCTGCATTTATTCAATATGTTTTAAGAGATGAATTATTCTGTCTCTTATAAAATTAAAACTGGTTTAAACTAGTTTAAAAAAAAACTTTTGGGGCTGGAGAGACGGACGGCTCAGTGGTTAAGAGCACCGACTGCTCTACCAGAGGTCCTGAGTTCAATTCCCAGTAACCACATGGTGGCTCACAACCACCTGTAATGAGATCTGGTGCCCTGTACTGGCCTGTAGACACCTGCAGACAGAGCACTGTATACATAATAAATCTTAAAAAAAAAAAAAAAAAAAGGCATGTACCACTATACCCAGAAAGAAAGTGGTCATGGTGGCACACGCAATAAAAAAAAGGGGGGGGGGGCGGTGGTGGCGCACACCTTTAATCCCAGCACTCGGGAGGCAGAGGCAGGAGAATCTCTGTGAGTTCGAGGCCAGCCTGGTCTATAAAGTGAGTTCCAGGAAAGGCACAAAACTACACAGAGAAACCCTGTCTCAAAAAACCAAAAAAAAAAAAAACAACATTCAGAACTAAAAGTTATGTTGTCGGGTTTCACATACATGGACCTACACATTCTAAACAGTCTATGCAAAGTTTACAATACTCATTACAGTTTTAACCTCAGACTCTCATTCTCTGAGGAATACAACCTTAAAGCAAAGACAATACCTTTTCTAAGTTCGGTGTAGTAAAATACCACTCTCCAAAATACTAAAACAGCTCTTAAACGCTAGACAACTCTTGGTCTTCGAAGTGAGTTCTCAGCAAAGATATTAAGTTGTTCCTGGGGGTTTAGACGTTTAACTTTGACGAGCTTACTTAGATGGATGATAACCATTATTTTCAGTATAATTGCTTTGTTTTGTGATTGATTTCTTCCAAACAGCCCCAAGGGCTGCACCAAACCCAAAAGCTGGCCATCAAAATGTGCCAGGCCAGAGCCTCCATATTTCTACATCTTAGAGCACAAAGAGACTCCGAGGTGAGGGGAGGCACTTTCCTCTCTGTGTGGGCTGCTCTGGGCTGGGCTGGTTTGTACCAGCCCAGAGCAGCAGTGAGGGAATCTAGAAATCCTGGAAGACAACCTACCACCGAGTACAGCCCAGCGAAGCCGGCTCACAACAGTCTGCCCAGGAGCTGAGGGGACTTCGCTCTGGTCCTTTGCTTGCTCCCTGCCATTCTCTGAGGGCTGAGTGATATTGCCCTTACTGCAGTCTGCACACACGGGAGAGGAGCCTGCCCTGTGCTGGGTAAATAAGATGGGGTGTGTGGGGCTGCGCTTGGCCTTCTCTTCTTAGTTTGTGTGATGCTGGGGAATCATTGCACACCTGAGCTCCATCTTCCATTAGATACACGGGGCTAACCGGACTCTAAGATCCCCATCCACTTAAAAGGTTTAGTTTCCAGGGTGAGGACAAGATAAAAACGGAAACGTATCTAAAGGAAAGAGCCTCTCATTTATGAAAACGTTCCCTCTTGGGCTGAAGGCATGAACACAGCCGCTCTGCTCACAAGTTTAATTGCGGATGAATTTAACTTCCTTCCGCCCAGTCTTTGACTCCACATGGAAAGCCCAGGGTAACTTACCGGCGATTCGATGTCTTCTAGAAGTAGAACTGAACAGCGTTCACATTTCAACAGAGTTTGGGCCCGATGCATTATTTTCTTGACAATCTTCTCCAGGTCAGTCTGTTCTTCGAAGAGGTCATTGACCACCTCCAGCAAAGCCTGGAGACGGAGAAGCACATATTTAGGAATTATAAGACTGAAACGCATCGGCTTTGCCTTCCCGCAAAATTCCATGGAGTATTTTCTCTAAGAATAAATATTTCGTGTGGCTAATTTTTAAAACATTTATGGTTGTTCTATCATAGCTCTGCAATTCACTTTATAACATACTCTCTTAAACTGAAAAATACAACCAGAGAATGGAGGGGGTCAGTGTAAAAGGAATCATGTAGCCACTACACGTAGGTGTTTTACCCACTGCGGTGGTTTTTCTTCAATATGACTGAATACAAAATTGACATTTTATAAATAACAAGTACTTGGATCTTCCCAGAGAGTATTTATTTCGGAAAACTGCAAAGCAGCCTTTCTTCACTATTAAGAAAAAAAAAAATCACTTCATGTCTCAACTTGATACCTATTTTCACTAACACATATCTCTCCCAGAATTCTGAAAGGATAATACAGATAAATGTTAACTAAGGCTCTAAGCATTCAAATATATATATATACATATGTGTGTGTGTGTGTGTGTGTGTGTGTGTGTGTGTGTGTTCTCACACTACTCTCTCCATGCAAGAGGAGACTGCCTCACTCCCAACAGTTCAGTAGAACATTTAGATATTGCTGTACATCTCAGGAAAGAAACCCTCATTAAAATTGCTGTGAAAATGGCAGATTGAAAGGTACATAAATTAAAGAAAAAAATTAAATTACAAGTTGAACACTGTGTACTCATTTCAAAATTAAGTTGCAGTAACCTATTACTTTCCCTGGCCAAGGGAACTTGCAATTTATGCTTTGAAGTAATATTTGTTTGGAATTTTTAATGACCTTCCCCCCCCCCAGAATTTGCAGAATAAAGGCTATTTACAGGGGTAGAAATTCAGCTTCTTTCAGAGCCTTTGGGGAATCACACGGCCACTGAATTGGCTTGTGCTTTTCTCATAACATTAAACAAGATGTTTGCTTGCCTGTCTGACCTTCCACAAAAGGGCTCCAGGAACCCACAGGTGTGAATTTATTCATCATGGCATTGATCAACAGCCCAGGGGCATGACTGTTTTTGAACTTCAGGAATGAATTTGATTTGTCCTGAAATAAATGGAAACAAAATTTCTTCTCTGAGTCTCTTGAGGATAAAAAAAAAAAAAAAAAAAAAAAAAAAAAAAAAAAGCATTCAAATGAGTTAAGGGATCCGTGAAATGAACCTAGCTGGTGGGCCTACTGAAAGGCCTGAAGTTCCTGGGGAGTGTTCTCCTGAAGAAGACGCTGCTGGTGGATAAGCATCATATTGCCCCAGGATTCCAAGGCAAAGAGAAACACTAAGATGCAAATACTATGTTAACTGAAGTCAGACTCTTGGGCGTTAGGACAGCAAACTGTTGCGAGAGGCCACTGTGCTGTGATTTCATGTCCAAAGACATTAAATGGGGCACAATTCTTACCCAGGGAAGAGCACACAATTGGTTACCCAATTCCAAATAACCCTGAAAACAGACATACAAATAACGTTACACAGACTGAGCAGGTTGTGTTTATATATTTAGGAGTGTGTGTGTGTGTGTGTGTGTGTGTGTGTGTGTGTGTGTGTGTGTGTAAAAACATGTATGGATGTAACAACAATTAATGAAAAATAGAGGCCATGCATTTGAAAGAAAGCAAGGGGGGGGGGAAATATGAGAGAGTTTGGAGGGAGGAAATAAGGGGGAAATGATCTAATTATAATCTCAAAAAATAAGAGAAATAATTTCTTCAAAGAGAGACAGTTGTCTGGGTAATTACAAGCAAATTCCCTGTTATTAAGGGGAAAACATCATTACCTTAATCACTCAGATTATTTCTTCAAATGGATCATATTAACTGAACAATTATTTAACTTTTCAATTTGTTATGATTGCATGGAGAGCCTCTGGGACCTCTCCACAAGAACATTTCTCTCAAAGGAGGAGGAACTCATGCCCCTGGAGTCTTGCACTGACAAATCATATTACAATAATTTTATTTTTTCTAATTAAAATTTGCTGCTTTGCGAACGAATGGTACACGTTTTACAAAGAGCAAAAGGCTAGCTCCAGAAGAGGAGGAGGAGAGGAGAAGTCTAGGTTGATCAAACAGTCCTACAGGCTGTAGAAACAGGTCCTAAGGTCGAATGTGCCCTGCTTCTTCATTGTTACGTCTGTGTAGGAAATGGCTGGGTACTTCTCTTTCCTGTTCTACTCCTGAGCTGATCGGTGGGTCTTCCTCTCTCTTATCCACACATTCTTCCTCTCTCGACCCCTCAACAAGTCTCCTGGCTTTGCATAATCCCCATCGCTAATATTATACTCCCTCAAATTTAGGTCCTTAGTTCAAGTTTTTGCTGTCTACAAACTTGTGTCTAAGCCCAAAGTCTCCTTCTCTGTCCCCCACATCAGCAAGCCTTGCATACATTACCACTGATTTGCAGGGAATTTCTCTCTTCTTACTTCCTTAATGCCAGCTACCTTTTCTCTTGACTTCACTGTAGTCTTCTAACACCTCTCCCTGACTTCAAATTCCTTCTCATTATTCACTCTCCTCAGCCCTTCACTGTTTCAAGGGGCCAGGTTGTTTTCTTTTTTAAATGAAATTGGAATCAGCTCAAAATCTCCTAGTGGTTTTCCACCACACTTAAGACCAGCAGTTCCTGAAGTGCCCATAGGCCTTTCTACCCGCTGGCCCCTGCTCACCTCCTTATCTTCATTTGCTTCTTGTGCATCCTCTCCTTTCCTCTCTCTATTCTCCCTATTCAGGAACACAGGACCTTTGCACCTGCTGTGTCTATGGTCTGGATGCTCTGCACACGTCTTCACATGGTCTCTTATTTTATTCCACTTCTGTTGTCTCCTTACAGATAGCTATTCCTCCTCACCTTCAGATAGCAATGTCTGTTCCATCTACCCCATCCACAACAGTGTCCATCCCTCTCTTCCACTTTATTTTTCTGTCTGGCACTGTGTGGTTTTTGTCTTGTTGTGTTTTTCTATTATCTATTGCTATGGGGTGTCTTTCTATACACTGTGAATATGTGTTGCTCTGACTGGTTGATAAATAAAGCTGCATTGGCCTATGGCAGGGCAGGATAAGGTTAGGTGGTACATTCAAACTGAAGATGAGACCAAGAAAGATAGAGTTGGGGGAGACGCCAGCTGCTGCCAAAGGAGCAACAAGATGCCAGCAGACCGGTAATGCCACGGCCACATGGCAACATATAGACGTATAGAAATGGGTTGAGTTAAGTTGTAAGAGCTAGCTAGCAAGAAGCCTGAGCCATTAGGCCATACAGTTTGTAATTAATATAAGCCTCTGAATGGTTATTTTATAAACGGCTGTGGGATCACGGGGCCTGGTGGGACTGAGAAACTTCCGGTTACAAGCAATTGCTCCCATTAGAATAGTAAGTTATGAAGGACAGACATTGTCTCATGAAAACCACACAATACATGCTTGTTGAATGAATAAGTGAACTGTGCCATACACAAGCGTGAAATGGACTGTCTCATTACAGAACAAAGTTTCCCTTAAGAGATTCATAGTGTGGTTGTAGAAGAGGGTTATCATCAAATATTATAATAATGGGATGGGTACCCACACTATGGCAATGAAAAACAGTAAGCAGAGAAAAAGAAGCTGAGCTGGGTCCTGAAGGATATATAAGGCGGTTGTCAGTAGGAAGGGAGAAGAGGCATTGAAGGCAGAGGAGAATGTGGGTAGAAGTGCGATGACGTGAAACAGACAGGTGGTTTTGTGGAAGTCATGGAAGCATATTGCTGGAGCAGCAAAGCAAGACATGAGCAAGACGGGGTTCTGAAGACTAAAAGGGGCCCAGTTAGAAGAAAGGTGTGCTGTGCCCAAGGAAGAGGTCTGTGTAGTCAGCACTGTTCATTCATCTGTTTACTACAAAATAGTCCTTAGCATAATTGTTAGTAAATAAACTAATCAATTTAATGGCTGAGGGATTTAATCCTTGTTTTCCAACAGTTTCTCATAGAGTGCATTTCTAAGCTGTAACAGTGATCTTCATGTATTTAAAGGTAGAGTGAATTTAATATACTCTAATCTCTAGTTGATAATTTAATGCTTTCTGATCTTCTGGGTGCATTTTACTACCTTGATTCTATGATTCCTGACGGTGTGTAAGACCACCACCTCTTCTGTGCTTAATAATCTTATAAAACAGTGCCTGTGTGATTGTTCTACACGCCTTGTGTTGCTCTTCTAGAAAACCTTTCAAACAAGATCTGCAAGGAGGAGAGAAGTCGTGTTTGCAGCACATCGTGCTCCATGAAGGAACTGAAGTGTAAAGCCGTCAGCAAATGCTGCTGCTCCAAAGCTGTAAGCACCAAGGCTGTGTCTGCCACCCACCACATAGTACAGACGTGAGACTGATGCCCTTTTGAAAAGAAGCCAGTTCTGGTGTCCAGAAACTGCAACAACAGAGAATTTGTATTTACTTTTATCTATAACCTGCCTATTGTATGAAGGGATCTTCAGCCTTGGCATTGCAGGGTTGTACAAACGGACACGATTCCTGGACTATACAGTGATCACCTGCTGCTTTTAGAAGAGGGGGTGACTCACAGTCGGCGGGAAGGCAGCGAGCTTGAAGCATGGTCTCGACAGCTCTCTCTACTCACCCTGCTCCTTTCATATTCTTTCCTCGAGGCAGCAAAGAGCTGAGCGTTAGAGATGGCGATCCCACAGAATGGAAGATACATCTGCATAACCTGGGGCACAGAAAACATTAAGAACATTAGCGCATCCACCCCTAAACCAAAGCCCACATTCCCTGCCTAGGCAGTACTTCCCTTTCAATCAAGTGAACTGGGCTTTGAGCTGTGAACACTACCATCTCAGCCTCAGGGGGCACATTTTTCAGAGTTAGTGCTAAGATACTTGTGTAAATCAGTCTTTAACTGGGAAATTCACATCTATGAAAACATAAAGTGAGTGAAGCAAAAGATCCCAGGAGTTATAATACAGGAACTATGTCTGATACATCTTGTATTCCATCTTTGAGAAACAAGAAGAGAACTGGAATGTCCCTGGAATTTAAAGTGTGTATTTACATTCATACTTAGAGATGGACAGGACATGAGTGAATCCCTGTTTACGTGTATGTCCATAAAAGGGGTCTCAGCAGGGCCTGCCAGCTACCAAATTTAAGCATGCCTAGTAGGATGGGCCTAGTAGGAACTTAGGGGCTCCAGGCCTGTACTCCTGTGTAAAATATCTCTGCTTGGATCCATTACCAGGTAGATATGGTTAGGCAAGAACGCAAACTGGGAGGGCTCTGCAGTAACCTGTTTGAGGAAAAGCTCGGAGTCCATGAGAGAAAACACCTCCTATGGGAAGAAATACTCAGCTGGAATACCCAGAAATGCCTGGCCTAGAGAAAGTCTTTCTCAACAGGAGGTCAAAGTATGGGGACGACGCCGATCTCCAAAGTATTTGGTTCCAGGAAGATAGGATGTTCCAGCAAGACCCCTGAACTTTTCACAGCATAAGAGGAATAAGTGACTTTTTTCCCCCCGGGATTCCTCTAAAGTA
The DNA here is from genome assembly GCF_007827085.1 of Peromyscus californicus insignis. Classification (NCBI taxonomy): domain Eukaryota; kingdom Metazoa; phylum Chordata; class Mammalia; order Rodentia; family Cricetidae; genus Peromyscus; species Peromyscus californicus. Next base: position 53,604,559 of record NW_026294595.1, read on the forward strand.
GAGTGGAAACAACATGGTTTGTATCAATCTTTTTCTGTCCCCGAACCCCCATTACAGTGCCTTGTGAAGAGGTGCGAAGGCACACAGAGCAGTTCTAGCAGTGGCCAGTAGGGGCAGTGCATCGCTCACTGTGTAGGTCACTCACACAGGAGCACATGCGTGGCACCTCTGGGACACCCAGAATGGAGTTGCCTGAAGTGAGTGGTGACTTGGGGGAAAATAAAAGATAAAGCACAATTCCCATTCTTTATCATTTATTATCTTGCTTCGACTACCTAGCCACACACCTCAGGCCTAGAGTCCCTGGAGGAATTTCAGAGCTCTACAGAAGAGTTAAAGCTATGGTCTTAAACCAAGAAGCACAAACCCCAGCACATTTATTTTGCAAATCTCTCAGGAGAGATTCCATCGGTGAGCTTTCGAGTTGCCTCCTGAAACAAACATTATTTCTGTTTCTCCTCTCTACCATTTTTTGCTCTTCTTCTTCATGTTTTAATAAGTTTGCCTGTAAGCCTACTGGTTCACATAAAGCTTCTGGGTATCCATCCCTCCAGCACTTCCCTGCTTTTGGCCTGAATGGGACCACTTTCAACATCAACTATACACTGAGCACGTTTCCTTGTAGTTTCCTGTTTGGGGCACGCGTGTTTCTTTGGTTTGTACTTCCTTTTTTTTTTTTTTTTTTTTTCTGCAACGGAGATGGGGGCTACTATGTGGATAATAGAGAGGAGGATCTATGAGTCACTGTTGTGAGTACACTGGGTCAGAAGCAAAGGTCAACACGTCTGTGTCTTTCACAATGCCAGAATTTACTAGATAACAATAAATTCACAAGGTAAGTGGTTCCGATGACTGCCCTTGCCAGATAGTCCAACTTCCTTTGATAAACCTGAATAGAGCTACAGCAAGTTCTTTTATTCCAATCTTAATTACTAATATGAACTTTCAGACCATATATTACAGATTGTGTGTGTGTGCATGTGTGTGTGTGTGTGTGTGTGTGTGTGTGTGTGTGTGTGCGTGTGTGTTACAGAATGGCTGCAAAGGATTAAAAAGGCAGAGATTTTAAGGAGTTTTGAAGAAGCCTGAGAAGCCAAAGCTGGGAAATGATAATGATCTAAGAATTTTTGTATTGATAATGAACTAAATTGAGCTGTGGAAGAAGCCAGAAGCTGCTGTAGCTGCTGGAGGTAGAGTCAGAATTAGAGGTGGGCTCTAGGGACATGAAGGGCGGGGCGACCAGGTCAGGTAGATTGATGGATGGCCAGTCTAGGTAGATGAACAAGAGGTAGGGCAGACAGCAGTCTAAGGAGGCCTCATCAACAGTGTGACTGAGCTAAGCTGAAGCTCCTGGGACAGATGGGAGTTCTCCTTGCGTCCCTTGATGCACACACTGAGTGCTCAGATGACAGATTTCTGTCACCATTGGAGTGATGGGGTCCACCTCTTTAAGGGGTCTAGGCGAGGGATTACACTCCTTCCTTGGCCCGCTATGTCTGTAAGTTCTCAGGCTTGGTTTTTCTTGTAGAATTTTAATACAACATGGACTCCCCCACTCTCAACTCACCACAACAAATTTATAAGGTAGTTCCCTTTTGACTCCAAGAATAAGTCATTTGTAACCTCTGATTCATGGGTGGTATCAGGCAGATGGTCTCATTCATATCTCCATCCAAGTGCAGGGTCATCCTCCATCATCAAGATGGAGTCAAAAACTGATTGTAAAATGGAGTCTCTCAGGGCAAGACACTGTTTTATACAAGTATAGACAAACTGAAAAGCCAGTGTTACATAATATGGAGTAACTTATAAGTCACAACCTGACCTCAACAATTACTTATGTAACTCTCCATCATTTATTTTGATTATGTTTACCTTATGAACCAAGTCTAAGGTGGTTTGTAAGTCCAGCAAGTAGGAAGAAGAGTGTTGTCAAATGAATTGATGAACTATTTTCTAAAGCCTTGCTTCACTTACTTTGTGATGCCAATATTGAGCTCTTTCAACCAGGCTTTCTGTGTAATTAAAAACATCTGGAATCTTAAAGTTTTTAGATTAAATTTGTTTTATGTGTATGAGTGTTTGCCTACATATATGTCTACATACCAAGTGCATGTCTGATGCCCAGGGAGGTCAGAAGAGGGTGTCAGATCACCTGGAACTGTAGTTACAGGTGGTTGTGAGTCATCACATGGGTGTTGGGAACTGAACCTGGGTCCTCTGGAAGAGCAGCTGGTGCTCTGAACTGCTGAATCTTAAGCCACATTGGTTTTGTCCTTTTTGTGGCTTTTCTGTATGAAATTTAACAAGTCACTTAAAGGTTCTGAATCTACTTTCTTATCTGTAAGACATGAAGTTTATGGTCATTTTCAGCTCTAATGTTTATGGCTCAAGCAATTAGAAATATCAGTGAGCTGTCATGTTACATTTGCTAGAAGTTACAAGGAATTCAATAAATATGCTTGCACCTTACTCAGGAAGTATCATTTGTAGTAGAACTTGACACAGATGAAGCCCTTTCATCAATAAAGCAGGCATGATTCAGGGTGGCAGGCATGATGTGCAGGCTTCTATAAGAATTGCCTCTCTTTGACCTTCACAAGGGTCTACTTTGTACCAATAGCTGCACTTTTTAAAATGAGAGCTGAGGTTTGTGAGCTTACAACAGGTTATTGGGAGATAATTCTTCATGCCTCTCTCCTCCTCCCCACACCACCCCGGCTCTCGTCAGCACATTTTACAAAGGCACTGCTCTGTCAAGGATGTTTTTGCAATGAATGTCCTTCAAAGGGAGAGACACTGTCTCTTTCCGAGGAAGAAGCAGAATTATTTGCTATCCAATGTAATAAAGATGATTTCTCCCCCTGGACAGAGGTAGCTTTGGTGCCTTGCATTTGAGGATCCTCCTGTAAAGCAATATGTGCCGTGTGCAGCTATAAGTGTGAGAGGCCAGCACAAATGCTGGTGCTCTCGTTGTTTCTCTTCCTGGGAGTAATAAACTATTCTCTGTCACCAGTCCAGGAGTCTCGTATCTCTTGCCAGCACCCATGAGACTGTGGCCTGCTAACTTGTTACCTTCCAGGTGGAGTACAACCAGACTTTTCAATGATCAACAAGGTCACCTAGATGGTAGGTAGTGGGGGGGAATTTCTTTTTTAATTCAGTTACCTTGACCCTGGAAAATCTAGCTTCTTCACTTCTGCAGAGTCTTGCCTCTCAAAGAAACAGGCATCTCTCGTATCATTCATGGGATGGCTCAGTTAGCTGCAGCATGATTGACAGGTGCTGAGAGTAGAGGGGCGTCAGGTGTTTAAAAGTGGCTGAAAGAGGCTGCAGAAGCACAAGGAGGCTCTGGGGGAGAAGTGAGGGATTTCGAGTGCTAGCCAGCCCTCAGGTAATCTGCTGAACTGATGGATTAAGACCAACCCTAACCAAGGAATAAACCACAGTGACAGGCATAAGACTGGTGACTTAGGCCAGAATGGACTCTTTATGAAGAAGAAGAATCCAGCTTTACAAGAGCTTTCCAGCAGGCCCGGACCTCGACCCCAGGTGAGGCTTTAAAGGCCAGATCACACTTCCGTGGGTGGAAGAGGAACTGTAAAAGAAATGAGGGGCCGCTGATGAAGCACTAAATGGGAGGCACAGTGATGCAGGAACTTAGAACTGCTTGTAAGTAGGGGGACTGTCAAAGCAGAGCCCATGGGTGAGGCTCCTGTGGTGTGGGAAGTGGGTCAGACACTGAGAACAAGGCTATGTTGTCTGTACTCCCAGGGCTGGAGAGCTTGAGAACAGCCCAAGGTCCCATTGTCAATTAATGACAAATTTCTTCACTCACTTCTGTTTCTGTTGAGATTAAACAACTGAAAATCTTGAAATTTCAAGTAATTCTTCTGCTTACCACAAGGTGGGTTTTTTTGTGTTTTGTTTTTTGGTGTGTGTGTGTGTGTGTGTGTGTGTGTGTAGACTGTGGATTCCATAAAACACTTAAATCACATTGGTAGGATTACCTCTTCAATCCATACCACTATGTCTTAGAAAGTCCCTCCCAATCTAGTCCTGACAGATGAATGATGTCACAACCACAGGAAAAGCCACTCTATGATCCCCCACCTGAAATATCTAACATACGTCACTTTCATGGAATGTGTTCATATAAATACATCCTACCAAACCAATTATGAAGCATTTAACTCCATATTTTGAATGTCAAAAGAGCCCAGGATGTCTTCTTTTGTGGACTGTAATTTATCAAGTTAATGCTCCCAACAAAGCATCCAAACAAAAGCACATGGCAAAACCAACATCCTTACTCACTGTACTTGGGAGCTCCTGATCAGCCTAATTTAGCAAGTGACTAATGGCCTGATCGCTTTCTCACATTAGACTCTGTGCTAACAATGCAGCACGCTCAGGAAATCACACCACCACGCCACTCCTTTCCAGCCTTCCACTGGCTTTAATCATATCTATAAACTGATCACTGACCAGATCAGCTTTGTAGCTTGAGCTTTCCTGCCTGGCCCACAGTCAGGACAAATCTCTCTCACCCGCCAGTCCCAAGCCGCTCAAACCCGATCAAGTAAACACAGACACTTATATTGGTTTCAAACTGTATGGCCGTGGCAGGCTTCTTGCTAACTGTTCTTACAGCTTAAATTAATCCATTTCTATTAATCTATACCTTGCCACGTGGCTTGTGGCTTACCGGTACTTTACATCTTCCTTGTCCTGATGGCAGCTGGCAGTGTCTCCCCTTCTCAGCCTTTCACTTCCCAGCTCTATTCTCCTCCTTGTCCCGCCTATACTTCCTGCCTGGCCACGGGCCAATCAGTGATTTATTTATTGACCAATCAGCAACACACTTGACATACAGACCATCCCACAGCACTTCCCCTTTTCTTTTCTTATAAAGGAAGGTTTTAACTTTTACACATCTCCAAAGTCAGCTTGGTAATTTTGGGAATTTGGGCGTAGCTTTTCTTACTACTTCCTGTTGGAGGGGGGCGCTGTATCTTATGGGGACACAAAGAAAATTTTAGGATTATGGAGTAGTCCATGAGGGTGTATCATCTGAGCCTTGAAACGGTTCTGGATGTTGGATCATCTGGGCCATGGTGTCATCGGAGACCTTTCAGGGGGTCTTGGCTGGTTAAACCTGATGTGTCTTAATCTGGAACAAATCCATAGCCTCTTGCTTTCTGTGGAAACAAAAGAGACTCTTTTCCAAAGCAACATATCCTTACATCCAAATTTTGAAGTCAAAGTATCTTTAAAATATACATACTGGTTTAACTCAGCTTTCTTTACAATCAAATATTTCTCTGTAGTTAAGAATCCCAAAGACAACATAATCCAGACTCTCTGTGTAATAGTCATCTCTACGTGGCTTATTTTTTATATTAATTTTACTGTCTCTTTAAAGACTTTATATTTTAAAACTATGTATTTGTTTCTATAACTGTATATATCACCTTTTTTTGTCTCTATCAAGCCTACGTATATTTTACACACATTTTAAACTATTACATCTGAATCTGTCTTATTGTGAATCTGTTGCTTTAAGCTGCAGCAGCTGTGGCTGCTGGCTCCGCCCACCTCAGCTTCCCAACATGGCGGTGGTTTACCGCCAGCTCTGGGAGCTATCGTGGGTCTATGCTTTTATCCAAGCAGCGTGTAGCCCAGAAACCTCTTTTTTTTTTTTTGTTTTGTACTAGAAAAGGCTAAATCCACCATGCAGCTTAATGTGCCACTTGCAGAGGTCTCATTCCCACCATACTGCAGGTCAAGCATGCACGCACGCTAGGAACCCGCCAATAGCTCAAACATGCAGGCTGCCGCTAGCTTAAAAGAGACAACTAGGAGCTGTTTTTAGCTCCGTTTTAGAATCTTTTTACTCAGGTTTTAGGTGGAAACTCTTGCCACCACGTTGGACGCCATTTGTAGCTTGAGCTTTCCTGCCTGGCCCACAGTCAGGACAAATCTCTCTCACCCGCCAGTCCCAAGCCGCTCAAACCCGATCAAGTAAACACAGAGATTTATATTGGTTTCAAACTGTATGGCCGTGGCAGGCTTCTTGCTAACTGTTCTTACAGCTTAAATTAATCCATTTCTATTAATCTATACTTTGCCACGTGGCTTGTGGCTTACCGGTACTTTACATCTTCCTTGTCCTGATGGCAGCTGGCAGTGTCTCCCCTTCTCAGCCTTCCACTTCCCAGCTCTATTCTCCTCTTTGTCCCGCCTATACTTCCTGCCTGGCCACGGGCCAATCAGTGATTTATTTATTGACCAATCAGCAACACACTTGACATACAGACCATCCCACAGCACAGCTTCCTTCAATACTGGTGCTGGTCGGATATCAGCAAGTGTGACAGTCACTGAAGATGGATGCCTCCTTCATAATCAGCAGCTTGTAAAACCTGAAACTGACTGAAGCTGCAGGAATTGATTACTGGTCAAAGACCAGGGTCTGCATTGTATCTCTAGACCTGGGCAGAGGCATGCTGTTCTAAACTACCAGAGAGATCCGAAGAGTAACATTTAGAGGCGGGCTGGTAAAGAACAAAGGTATTATTCTTTACTATTGTCTAAACGGGCCTGTCAATCACCTGAACAGAAAACCATCCCACAGAAAGTGGCCCATTTTAGACACCTTAGAAAAGAGTGTGCGAAGTCTGCTTAAGTATGTGGGTTTGCACGCACAGTGGTCTCTCTGACCATTGTCCATTCTCTCCCTTGAAAATGTTTCCTCCACAATGGTCCCTTTGGCCATTGCTCCCTCTCATCCTGTGAGTGTCCCCATTTTACCCTGTAATTACTCTCTCTCTTCTACACTACACTCTATGTGTCTGAATTCTTTCAACAGAGATCACAAAGACCATGGAACCAAAGTGAGGCCACAGTGAGACGAGGGTAACAGTTGCATAAAAGGTAAGGGCTAAAATTGAAGTCTCAATTTGGAGTTAAAGGCCTTCTAAGATCTGGCCCTTGCTGTACCTTCTACACTCTAAGATTCAGCAAAACAAGATGATTCCCATCTTGACTCGTTTCTCAAATTACCTACCAAGAACCTAATTCCACTGTGCTCTCTGCCATCTGCATCACTGAGATCTTTCCCCTCCTGCCTTCCACATCCCTTTGTGTCTTTCAAATTGTTAATGATTATTTTAAAATTTGGGATGCTTAAGTTGTTATTTTTTTGATAGACATGTTTAACATAACACCGCTGTAATGTCAGCATTTGGGATGCAGGGACAAGACTGTGAATGAAGACCAGGCTGTCTGAGAACCTATCTAAAAACAAAACAAAATAAAACAAAAAAAGCAAGGCCATAACAATTGACAGCTCAAAATAACATATTGTGTTTATTTTTAAAGCCTTCTGTACATTTGTATTTCCTTGCAAAATGCATTTTTAAACATCTCAGATCCATCTTTGCCTCATTGCCTATTATTATAAAGCTCAATTTAAATATTATTTGAAAAATCAAACCTTACAAAATTGCCTCCACTTAAGTCAATTAGAAAAATGTTATGTAGTGAACAGCCCTAGAAGATAGAAATGCCTTTTTGTAAATCAAGGAGAAGAATTGTTTACTATGAAATATAATAAAATTAACATCTGCAAGCAGCTACTGCCTAGTAGAAGGCATTGGGATTCTGCCAGTGGCCATGTCAGAGGAACAGCAGGTGGCAATTGACTTGAGGGAATCAGCCCGTCGGCATGCAAGGCACCAATGGGTGAATCTCAGAGACCCTCAGCTCCATAATGTCTCTTGCTACTGCTGCGCCTTTACATGTTTGCCATTGCCATTTTTCTCTGGTATCTGGCCTGGTGTGAATGGGTGGGGGTGGGGGATCCCCACTGCCTTTAATGTGGTGTGATTATCTCATGGGAATATCCCGTTCTACTGGGCATTTTTACCTGTGGATTATTATGAAGATAATTTCCTCCTAAGCTGTACTGTTTAACTGAAGCAATGATTTTATACAATAATGGTGTTAGTTTTAATTTTGATGATTGAGGGTCTTTAATAAATACAGTAAGGGATAATGATAGAGGCTGGCTTAGTGGGGAAACTAATATAGGCAAAAGCAAGATATGGTGTGGCCCTGGCCCCTGATTTAAAAAAAAAAAAAGGGCCACAGAGGATAGAACATTAGAACAAGGAAATGCCACACAGCTAATTTCTATTGAGGAGCCATATAGACTGTGGCATAAGTTAATGACTAAGAAACCGTTGAGTTTCAGAAACCCAGCTTGCTCAAGTTCTTTTAATCTTAATGTTGGGAGATGTATTTACCAGTTTTGGTGTACATCATAACTAAAACAAAGCTTTAAATAAAGACTTAAGGTTAGGTTTTTGTTAATGACTTTGATGTAAAACAAACAAACAAAACCTGGGAAAAGAATCTAAAGTTTAGAAAGGCACATAGCTGAGTGAGGGACTCATTGAGGTCAGGGAACAAGAACAAAGCAGCCCAGTTATCATTGGCTGTCATGCCTTTCTTGTTAGGATGGGTTGGTAATCAAAGGTGACACTCATTTCTGCTCTCAACTTGCTGATATAAAAAAACTGTTGATGACTGGGTATGCACCATGAGGATTTAACAGTAGAGATGACTTTTTCAGATATAAAAGTTTAGAATTGTGATTCTGTTAAGACTTTTTATAAGATTACCTTTGAGGTAAATAATAAAATAATAGATCCTTTCTTTGTAACCGCAAAATGCAGCCTGCCAGTAAAAGAACTGGCTGAGAAAAATACCTTGCTTGCTTACACTCTGCTAATCTGTAACAAGTTGATTGGACATGAATGTATGTGGCTTCGTGGGACTTGTTTTTCACCTGTAATACGTAAAATGTTTAATCATATAAGGGGTGTGGAAAACGTGTTGTTTTTTACTTGCACTCACTGTAATCATTCACTTAAAAAATAGAACGTAACCACACTGTAAATTTTATATTGATTAAAAGATTTTTCTGGGGATATATAAGCTGTAAGGAAAAAAAATAGTTGGAAGGAAGACATCAATAGAGATAGAAGGGATACATCTGAATAGAGGTAAGAAAAGAAATAGAGAGAAAAGAGAACAGAGAAAGACCCTTAGAGTATATGTTTTTCCTTTTTGCTGGCCCCAGAGAGTTAAGTTTTGCCCCCCTCACTGGCCCTAGAGAATTAAATTTTATTCCCTCAGATAGAAAAGTCTAGCTGAATGATTAGTCCGCTGACTCTGTGGCTCTCTCTCAAACCGTGAGCGCTGGAGGCTGGTCCTCCCTATCTGTAAGGCTCCCCATGTAATCTATGTGGGAGGCTGCCACTGGACACTGTATTATACCAAGCCATAAGCACTCATTCAAACACTATTAAAACTGCCTTGTTTTTCCTACGCATGTATATTCATTAACTGGCTACTTTGTATTTATTTACAAAGTAAGGGTCTGAAGACCAATTACTAAACCTGTCACCCCCCTTTTTATTACTAAGCCAATTGTTCTTGATTTTACTTTCTCATTCTACTTATCCCCCTTTCCATACTGTGTTCTTTATTTTCTTGGTTAAATTAGAAACTTTTTGTCAGCTTGACCAAATTTAGTTCATCTTTGGTCTCTTCCCAAGAAAATAGAAACTTTGAAAGATTGTAACTTTCAGTGTTACTTTCCTGGCTTACATGTTACTTTTGTTCTTTCATATTGTTTGGCATATCATCATCATTCATCATTGTTGTTATCTTCCATCAATGTTTGTTTAGAGTTGCCTACAGTCATGTCAAGGTTTTCCCTCTAGGATTTTTTAATCCCTCTTTCCTTCTCTCCCTTCCCATCTTTTTTTCAATGTTTGTTGCACGTGTTTGTGTATGCAGTTTCTGTGTATGTACACGTGATTCTTTGTGTCGGGGCACGCATGTATGTGCAGGTGCATGTGGAGGCCTGAGCTCACTGTCAGGACGCTTCCTCAAGTGCTTTTCTCCTTTTTCATCAGGGAAGTTTCTCAGCCTGACCCAGAGCTCACTGGGTCTAGGGAGCCAGGCTGCTTCAAAGATCTCTTGTTTTTTGTCTCTCAAGTCTGGAATTACAGGTAGGCTGCCACACCTTCCTGACATTTGGGTTCTAGAGATCCAAATTCTGATTCTCACGAGTGTATGGCAAGTGTTTTATCCACTGAGCCATCTCTCAGCCCCCCTGCCTTTCTTTTTTTCTATAATCTATAGGCAATCCATAAGATTATCCTTTAGCTTTGGTGGTAAATGTTTTGATTTTCTTTGTACAAATAGCTTAGATGGGTATACAATCATGTTTATTATTATTTTCTCTTAATTTTTAGAAGATATTTTACCTTATCAAATCTATTTGATGCTAAAAAGAAAAAACTACCAGCTGTTATTCTAATTCTCTGAAGATAGTCCGCTTTTGTCTATGGTTTCTCTTACACAGTTAGGTAGTTGGTGGCCATTTGTACTTTTTGAGGCTCAAAGGCTTATGGAATCATATAAAACAACTAATTGATAAATTATAGTCCACAACTTGGGATAATTTTCAACTTCATACTGATGCAAATGAAATACATACTAGAGCCTAGCACGATAAAACCACTTGCCTCGAAATCCTATTGACCTGAGTTCAATCCCTGGACTAATGGAAAGAGGAAAGGAGGGTACTGACTCCACAAAGTTGTCCTTCAGCCACATAAACAGTGTGCTGTATGGGCCCCACACATATATCACACACAGAGAAATATATATATATATATATATATATATATATATATATAATTAAAATTTAAAGTATACACATTTGTAGATGAATTTCTAAATGGTCTTATTAAATAAAAACATAGGGATGAAAGCCTTGGAGAGATCAGGGAAATAGGGAAAGCCACCAACCAACCTTACCTCACCAACTCTGCAGCTTCCAAATGCGAGCTACTTCCTGTCTACCCACGCCTTTATTGCCTTGCTGTTCTGCCCTCTCATAGGCTATCTTAGCCCAGCTACCTCACTTCCTCTTCCTACACAGCTCTGTCACTTTCTGTCTGTCTATACAGACCTCCAGGTCTCTATGGTTGGTACTGGGATTAAAGGCATGTGTTACCACACTTGGCTCTGTTCCCTAGTATGGCCTTGAACACACAGAGAACCTACCTGCTAAGTAATCGGATTAAGGGCATGTGCTACCTTGACTTATTGTTTACTTGTTTACTTAAAATGGCTGGTCTTTTACCCTTGATCTCCAGGCAAGCTTTATTAAAGCACAAATAAAATATCACCACACACATTAATTAGAACTACCTTGACTTTTGAGTTTCTCCCAGGCCAGCCATATCTTATACAATATTCTCTGTGATGCTTGGCTATAACACAGTCAGCCCCAGGAATGAAGGGGTTAACAGCCAACCTTCTATAATATGCCATGCTGCTAACAAGACATCTGGGAAGCCAGGTGTATGAAATGCAATTGTGACTTAGGATATTTTCAACTTATAATAACTATCAAGACATAACCAAAATATACATTGGGGAACATCTGTACATTGGTCAATAATTACTGTGGATGGAGACAATATGACACTTTGGGGAGTCACTGAAGTCTGCTCGGGGCTCTTCATTAGCACTGGGAATGTTCTACATTGTGTCTGTCCTTGGTATGGCAATCCAGCACTTCAGGCCAGATTCATTTGGACTGTGGATACCCAGTGTGAGAGATGACTCAGGATTTCAGTTTCTGCTTTTGCTTTTGTGACAGGGATGCAGAGCTCATGCTGACCTGGAACTCCCTATATAGCTGAGGATGCCCTTGAACTCCCGTTTCTCTTGTCTCCACCCGCTGAGTGCTAGGTTACATGTGTGTTAATCAATCTTTACATCCTTGCTGTGGAATATTATTTTAACTATGTGTTACATTTGTTTATGCTGGGAAATATTACTTTAACTACGCAAAGGTGTGTTATATTTGTTTCTGCTGCATTTGTTTAATGATGTAAGGATGTGTTACATTTTTTTTAATTATGTAAAGATGTGTTGCATTTGTTTCACCTTGTCTGCCTAAGGCACCTGATTGGTCTAATAAAAAGCTGAACGGCCAATAGCTAGGCAGGAGAGGGATAGACAGGGCTGGTGGGCAGAGAGAATAAGTAGGAGGAGAAATCTAGGCTCAAGAGAGAAGAGAATGAGAGCGAAGACATGCCCACGGCCAGAAGTCAGGTAGCCGCCAGACAGACAGACAGACAGAGAAGCAGTGAAAGTAGGACATACAGAAAGAAGGAAAGAGAGAGAGAGAGAGAGAGAGAGAGAGAGAGAGAGAGAGAGAGAGAGAGAGAGAGAGAGAGAGAAAGGTAGAAAGCCTGGAAGCAAAATGTAGATAAAGAGAAAGATTTTGAAATAAGAGCTAAGAAAAGGCCGAGCATTCATAAATAATAATAAGTTATTGATTTGGGAGCGGGTTGGTGGCCTGAAAGAAAATGCCTGCTACACATCCTCCCATTTGACTTGTTTCTCTGTTATATCAGGATCAAATTCCAGGCTTCCTGCATGGTAAGTAAACATTCTACTAACATCTGTGTCCCCAGACTGATTTAGAGAGTTTCTAAATCAATGTGCAGGAAATGCAAGGAAAATATAATTTTTGAAAAGATGGAATAAAAAAACACTGAAACAATGTAGTAATAGCAGAAGAGACTCTCCTTTCAATCCCCAAGCAAGACAAAAGAAAGACACAAAAACAAAAAAAAACTCAAACCCCACAACAATGCTGTACTCTAATCTGCTCCTCTTGAAGTCCCTCCTTTTCCTTTTTTTAATAAAAAGAAATCTCAATTTGGCATCACCATCCAGTTTCTGAATGCCAAAAGGTCCAAAGAGTTTTAATGATGGAGGAGCTAATTGAGTCCGTACACCCTTGTGTGGCACTTTCCCACTCGAAAGCACTTTGTGGACGCTGGCTAATTAATCTTTACTACATCCCACTTGGAAAGGGAGCGAAACTGAAAGTCATTAAACACCGTAAAAACTCACATCCGCCCTGGAAACTCATGAAAATATCATTAGTAGGCATGAGGTCTGAGTACAGAGCCTTCCATCAGTGTGCCAGAGAAAGACGGGAGGCAGACAGCCCTTTCAAACTGGCAAAGCACAGGGAGAGGCTGTTAAAGCCCCATGGTCTGGTGGGGTCCAATTGCACATCATTCAAGGGTGGTGGAAGTCTGCACTGGGGATTACCTGGGGTTCTACCGCTAGGACATTTATGGACCTCATTCTTGGAGGACAAAACAGCTTGGAAACTGTATCGCTGTCCTTTGTTCAGATGCTGAAAATTATGCTGAGTTCTTCCTGCACCCTGCAGACACCGGGAGACCAAGCTGCATTGAGTCCCAACCCACTCATTCAGAAGTGGGGAGGTTTTAAGAGGGTTGTAATTCATATATTAATCAGACTCTTCAGGTGCAGTATTCTTTTAAAATACAGCATCTGGAAAATGACATAGTTACATCACCTTCATGAAATAGAACGTGTTCACAGCCTTTTTAAGAATGGAATGCTGAGGGGCTGGAGAGATGGCTCAGTGGTTAAGAGCACTAGCTGTTCTTCCAGAGGACCCGGGTTCAAGTCCCAGAACCCACATGGCAGTTACAACTATCTGGAAGTCCAGTCCCAGGAGATCTGATGCCTTCTTCTGGTCCCTTCAGGTATTACATGCATGTGTCATACATAAACCTACATGCAGGCAAAACACTCATACACATAAACAATAACAACAACAACAAAAGTATGAAATACTGAAAGCTAATGAAAGAAAAAAGGAGTTTAGAGATTTCTTAAGAAAAAAAAACGGTACAGATATTTTCATTTTCTGTCCTACTACATCAGAGTATAGCTCAGTTTCTCTTTTTTTTTCTATTTTATTTTATTTTATTTGTTTTTTTGAGACAGGGTTTTTCTGTGTAGCTTTGGTGCCTGTCCTGGATCTCGCTCTGTAGACCAGGCTGGCCTCGAACTCACAGAGATCCACCTGGCTTTGCCTCCCAAGTGCTGGGATTAAAGGCATGCGCCACCACTGCCCAGTCACAGCTTGGTTTCTTAAATGACCTTCAAGCATATTGCATCTTGTTTGGGCAGTTTTATAAAGATGAATAGAATCAAACCATAAGTGATTACCTTCAACATCACTTTAATCTTGGAAATTCTCACATCACTTCAGAGAAGCCCACTTCCTTTATCTCAGTCTCCGTAGAGTATCTCAGGCATGGAGACTCCAAATTTTTCTATCACAAACCAGCTGTTGTGGACTTTCTTACAAACAGCTTTCCACATCTGGATAGCTGTTCTGTTGGGCACAGTCCCATAGTAAAAAAAATTTTTTTTGTTTGTTTTTTTGAGACAAGGTTTCTCTGTAGCTTTGGAGTCTGTCCTGGACTAGCTCTGTAGACCAGGCTGGCCTCGAACTCACAGAGATCCGCCTGCCTCTGCCTCCCGAGTGCTGGGATTAAAGGCGTGTGCCACCACTGTCTGGCCCCATAGTAAAATTTTAAGGATAAAGAAATATGTGCACTTAAAAATCCTTTAACTATGATTTATTTTTATTTTTATTTCATTTTATGTACATGAGTATTTTGGCTATATGTGTAGCTATGCACCACATGTGTGTCTGGTGCCTGCAAAGGCCAGAAGAGGGCATCAGATTCCCTGGAATCTGTAACTCCAACTAACTCAGTTACAGATAGTTGTGGGCTGCCATGTGAGTGCTGGGAATTAAACTCAGGTCATCTGCAAGAGCATCTAGTGCTCTTAACTACTGAGCCATCTCTCCATCCCCTGTCTAAAAATATCTTATTATCTGGAGCCAAATGGTCCTCCAGAAAAAGAATCTCCCAATTTGTACTCCCACGAACAGCAATTAGAGTACTCACTCACCCCCACTTATACAACAATGTATTCCATTTTTTAAAAAAATCTTGTCTGACAACTACAATCAATATTCATTTTTCCTTAACTCACATTTGTTTGATTGCCACTGAGATCACACATGTTCCATCATTTGTTGTCTATCTAATTTTTAATCTGATATTATCATCTCATTTATTTTTAACTGTCTCGTCACTTGCGTACGCTTAGCAAACACTCATTGTGTTCTCACATGAACAACTCCTTTCCATGTTTTAAAATCATGAAAGCCTACTTGATAGTCACCAACTCTTATCTGTCTAACACAGCCCCAAAGGTCTGAAAACTACAACTGCCTTGTCTAAGATGAGTAAAATGTTACAGTTTGGGGATCTTGGCCTCCTCCCCCGTCTAAAGAGGCTTCATAAGACAAGCTCCCTGTATAGCTCTTGTCAAGATTTTTTATAAGCAGTTTGACCTACATAGTTCATCTGTCTGTCTCTATAACTTACAGCTCCTTTAAGAAATTGGCTTGAGGTATAGTTTGGTCCAGGCATTTTTGGGTTCTAGCTAGGAAGATTATGAAGACCCTAACTACCACCCCCACCACACACACACACACACACACACACACACACACACACACACACACACACACACACACTTACCAAGACAAGTATAAATGCAGGAAGCTGCACGATACAGCAACTTAGGGTTTTGCGACTTGAGTCTAGATAAAGGTCCCATATGTCATAATCTAAGTATAGACATTGCTATTAGATAATTTTCTGATAAGTAATACCTGTTTTCTTCACATTTGTAACACTTCCACACTATGTCTTCTACTAGGATCAGAAGTTCTTACAATCCCTACTCCTAGAGAAACAGACATTTCACATCAACGGAATCACACACTGTGTGGCCTTTTATATCTGGCTGCTTTCATTTTACATACTGTCTAAGGTTCATCCGTGTTGATGATAAAGTGTTTTAGTCTTTCATTACTTTTTGTCATTACACATAAATATGTTCATTACATTATCATATAAAATAATTACTGCCTAAGCACCCCCATGCTTCATTCACCCCAACTCAATCTTCCTCCCAAGTCCTTGGCATTCATTTTATTTTATTTTTTTACTGACTCACAGCTTTGCCTTTTATAGAATGTCACAGAACTGGAATCCCAGGGTAGTGTGCTTTTCAGATGTTTTCTTCCACTTAGCAGTATCCACTTGCTGTGGCTTTATGTCTCTTCTTGGCTTGATAATATCATTTCATCTTATCAATGGTTAGTATTCCATTCCATTACCAAATTGTAAAAAAGTTTATCTATTTTCTCATTGAAAGGTATCTAGGGTGTCCCCAAGTCTTGACAAATACAGCTTTTATAACATCCATGTACCAGCTTTGGCACAGATGTATGTTTTCAGCTCATCTGGATAAATACTCAGGAGCATGACTGTTGGGTTATATTGTAAATGTATATGTAGTTTTGCAACAGGATGCCCAACTATGTCTGAAGTGCCTGTGCCATTTTGCCTGGTCACCAGGGAAGTCCTGGTGCTTTACAAATTGCTGACATCTGATGTGTCTCGGCCCAAGGGGAAAGACATGCTTTGTCTGCGGACAGAGCATTGAGTTTGAGAATCCCTGTCTGTTCTGAAGGATCTGAGTGTCTTTCAAGTCCACCATCGTTGTCTCTGTCTTCTGTGTTTGGGTCCTCCTCTTTCTATTCGAGGGGGAATGTTTTGTTTTTTTAGGTGATGTTGCTATTTCCACGTACTCTGTACGGTCTCCCTGGGTGCGCTGGTTAGTTTTTGTCAGCTTGACATAAGCTGGAGTTACCTACAAAGAGGGAACTTTAATTAAGGAACTGAGCCCATCAGTTTGGCATTTGGACATGTCTGTAAGCCATTTTGTTGATTACTAATTGACAGAGAAAGGATCTGCCCAATGTGGTCTCCTCTTGTCCGTGTCCACTAGTTACCAATGTGATTATTCCCAGAATTGGTTCTCTGGGACCAAGCTTTTTTCTCATACTCCACATTGCCAGCTGCCTGTAGGCATTTCAACGTAAAGGATCTTAATTTACTTCAAATGTAATATTCCAGAAGCAAGCTTATCACCTCAACCCCCACCCCCACCACATCCTCTCAAAGACAGAGTTCCTCAAAAATGCCCTCCCTGTGCTAAATGGACCATTAGTCTCAACCACCCATTTGTAAACCCCGCTATCCACGGTCAGGCAGAAGGAGGTCATAGCGACTGGGCATCTTTTGAAACATTCATCTTTCTCCCCTGGACAACAGTATCAACCTCCATTGTGTCTGGTGACAGTCCCCAGAGTCCTACCCATTATTGTCACTCACTAATCTTTGTTTCCCATCCAGAAAATCTATACACTTGAACACACTGTCTGTCCTAATGGACCCTGTTAAGTATGTTTTATGTAAGAGATAGTATAAATGTCTCTTCCACATATTAGAAACTAGATTTTGTTTTGCTCCTTTTATGTGAACATTTTTATACTTCCTTTAGTACTTTTTAAAATCTCATTAGGAGCACATCAGAAATATCTCCAGTCTTTTGAATACCACTTAGTACTTCTTAGAATCTAAAATTTTAGATGATTTTTAAATTTAGATGATTATAGACAACATAAAATCATCTTAGGAAAATAGTGAGGAAAAGCAAAGTTGCTATTCAGAGAACCCAAAGGGATTGTTTTATAACTATAACTTTTTTTTCATTTCACAAAAATAACTATGCCCTAAAATGCAGCAGAAATGACATGGATAATAAACTGTACTCTTTTAAATTTTCTAGCAATATTCTCCAGTAGAGTTTGAAACCAAGAAGCCTTTGAAAAATATGCTTAGATCATTAATATTTAAGTAATATAACAACACACTAAAGTGAATATTATAATTGGAAAAGTCTTGATAAAACTCCTAAGCTGTGCCTATGCAACTAAAACACAAATGCATTACGTAACAAACTCAAGATGTTAAGAATGGATAAAATCAGAAAAAAAAAGGTAAAAACAACCCTCCCAAAATTACTAGCAGTGTTTATAATGACTGTTGTTATTCTAACTAGGGAAAGAAATTTCTAAAATCGATCAGAAAAAAATTTCATAAAAATGGCTGAGAGAAACACAAATAACTTTTTTTAAGGAGAAAATAATGTCTAGTCTATTAGTTGTCAAGAAGTATACAAATTATCATAAATCATTAAATTCTTCTACTATATTGTAACCACTGCAATTAAAATAATAAGTAATATATGCTGATAATAGTATGGAAATAGCCATTCTCAGATATCTCTCGAGGGAGAGTTGCTGGTCCAGCACTTCTGAAGTTGCAATACGAATCAAATGCCTCCTAAAAGTCCAGGCCCTTTGACTTGAAGACCATAGGTTTGGAAATTTAACTTTAGAAAATACTCAGTTTTATTTTCTCTTATCTTAACCCCATGGGAAAGTTCTAATTTTGAAAAGCCTGAGTCTTACATTTTTTTGAAGAGGGGGCAGTTCTTTAAGGAGAAAAAAAAGTTTCATAAAACTTATAAAATTGTGAAAACTATTATCTAGAATAAGGCAAGAAATAACACATTTTTAAATTAAAAACCCTCTAATATCCAGCAAAAATATTTATATTAATTTTCCTAAATCTTTTTAAAGATGTGCTTTTATTTATGTATGTGCATGTGCGTGTGTATGTGTGTGTGTGTGTGTGTGTGTGTGTGTGTGTGTGGTTGCATAGGTTTATGTACACCACAAGTGCGCAGGAGCCCACGTGTGTCACAAGGCATTGGATCCTCTGAGACTAGAGTTACAGGTGATTGTAAGCTGCTGTGTGGGTGTTGGGAGCTTAACTCTTCCTCTATAAGAGTAGTAATTGCTCATAAGCACTGAGCCATCTTTCCAGCTCCTAATTTTTCTAAATATTTGGCAGCATGTTTATTTTATTTTTGCATGTGACTATAATGTTTTTAAATATTTTTCCATAAATATACAAAAATGTAATTCTGGGGCTAGAGAGACGCTCAGGAAAGAGTGCTTGTTGCTCTTCCAGAGGACCTGGACTCAATGCCCAGCACCCAGGGGCAGAACTAATAGCTTATTCATCTCTCTGTCCTTCTGTCTTTTGGCCCAAGGAAGGCACTCCAGCATGTTTCTACATTGTGTCTTCAAGACTCTATGTACAAGTGAACATGGTCCCAAATGGTCCTGGCCCACGCCGAGAAAGGAAATGTATTTGTCCGAATAACAAGAGAGAATGCTTCGGCAGTACTGGAGTAGAGCTTGAATGCTCTCATCTGCCTCTTATCCGGCTGTCCTTCATGTAGGCTTTACTCTCAAGCACCACTGTAGCTTTAGAGAACATTACTCAAAATAAAATCTTAGAAGTGTGAAAAGAACTTTGTCGACTCCTTGCAACAAAACGTTGAGCCTCACTTCCGTTGGCTTGAACTGGTTTAAAGGGGCAGCTAAAAATCAGCCCTCTGGTAGTCCAGGACAGAGTCATGTGCCCATCACTGAGTCTGGGATGGACACAACGAATACTTGGAATGGCTGAGGGAGAATTCTCCAGAGGAAAACCAAGATGGCTGAGTATCCCAAATGAAAGTCCAGAAATACTGTGCTATTTAAGAAAATTGCCATTAACCTTCATTTTGTACACAATTTCCAGTGTCACTTTACTTATTTGAAATTTCCTTAAAATTTGGCCTCTTTTCCTAAAATTATCTGTAGGTTTTTAAGGACAAGATGATATTTCTATACACCCTGAACAACCCTAGCACACAGTGGTTGTTTATGCTAACTCTGTAAACTAGAAAAATGTCATACAAGAATCCATCATTGACTAGGATAGGTATAGTATATTAGGGTAGATTATTGTATCTACTAGTAAACTAATTTAGCAAACTATAGCCTAGATAATTTGCGCTGATATGGATTCTTGTATATTGATACAAATGTAAACTATTTTCCTACTCCTGTTTAAGATAATTTGTCTATTGATACAAACTCAAAACTATAGTTGTCATATTGTACACATGTTCCTACTCCTATTTGAAATATTTTGTATATTGATACAAATGTAAAATTATATTCACCATACTGTATGTATGTTCTACCTCTGTTTAGGATATTTTGTATATTGATACATATTTAGGATATTGTTATCATATTGCACTATACATTTCTACCTCTGTTTAAGATATTTTGTATATTGCCACAATTTTGAAGTCATTGTCCTTTTACTGTGCATTTGTTTTCAGACTGTTTACCTTGTTAATATGAAGCCTTAGTCCTTAGGTTATTTAGGTAGAGAAGACTTACAGATTAATAGTCACCCATGCTTGTCATTTCTATAGTTATTTTAGTTAGGTTTTCCAGATTTACAGAAACATATATCAGATGGACAGGTAATCTTCAAACACTTCATAGACCTAGAGAATATGACATTTGAATGTTTTGATAACTTAGAATTCTGTTGATGTGAGACACGATTGCTCCTGTCAGCACTGATCTACTCCCAAGAGAATGTTGGGCGTCTAAGACACCCTGTTTGGAAGTTTGTCTTCTTCTCGGCACAAAATGGCCTCCTGGGCAAAAACTGCCCTTGCTTCGACTGCTGACAGTATGAACACTATCCTTTCCAGATGAGCAAGACATAAGAAAAAGTGGCTACTGAACCTTGCCAAAACAGGGTAAGATGGTCTCTCAAAATTCCTGCTCCTGAAAATGGTCTGTCAGATATTCTAGCCTGTAGCCAAAATGGATGCCCCAACCGTGCTGAGAAATGTTAGGTGACTATCTAGGCTGCCAGCTGTCTCTGTCTATTCTCACAATTTTTCAGAAATTACTTGCTTGCATTTCCTGTTTTCTCAGGTATTATTATGTTCCTTCTCAGATCTTTGATTGAAGACTAGACAGTTAGAGTTATAATCCTCTCATATTGTAGCTAAGAACATTTTAGATACTAAAATTAAAATCTTCATGACAGGATATCTATTGGAGTAATCTCTGTAACATGCCATTTACCTATGTTCTGCATGGTAAATGGGGAGAATTTTAGCTGTTATTACACAAAAAGTTTACAACAAGAAACAGTCAATCCATTCACAAGGCAGTAATCCCATAACTCCTTGCATGATGGTTTCCTCTAACAGAACCCTTAGTGCTTCTACTAAATAATTTTTAAAAACTAGAAAGGAATGCACACATTCTGTCTTTCATGATTTTAGGATATCTGTAGAAAAATGCTAGTTTTTGATTTTCTTATCTGTTCTCTTAACTGAGAGCAAATTCAATGTCTAGTAGAGTGAATTTACGACTTCACTAATTGAAGGTTTGGGCTCACTCGTGTGTAGTTCAATATCTCCATTCACATTCTGATTCAGTGGCTATCCACTTAAGCAAGGAGCAGCTGCAGACACTGAGGCCAGCAATGCTGGCAGACAAGGCCTGGAGTCCACAGACAGAGGCAGAACAGGTTCTAGCTTGGGGATTTGCCCATTTAAAGGCTAAGACTCATTTTCAGAAATGTTCCAGAAGTTGAAAAGTCCAAAATATTTTATAACTTTTGTTGATTTTATTATTATAGAAATATAGTAAGGTAGTAGGAAAACATCTTGTTTATATTTACTTGGGTTTTATATATGATTTTTTACTTCTTCCTTTCACTTAGATTTTTGTTTTCTTTTGTTAGTTTTTCAGGGTTGGTTTTTGTGATTTTTTTTCCCCTCCTAGTCTCAATACTCACATATTTTAGCCTGTGTACTAAATTTCTACCCACTATGTAGACATGAAAGACATGACTACCCTGCTAATTTTAAAATCCTCATTCTATAAGACCTAATTAACTCCCAAGTGCGCCACCAGAGAAATCTCCTCTTCAGCCTTGCTGTCTCCAGAGCCTCCTCCCTTCCCACCATCTTTTCTCCCAGCACTCACTCCACAGAACTGATCACAAGCTCTCCTGCTCCCTAGCGCCCACGGGTCAGGTCCTCCCTGGGTCTTTACAGACTGGCCTGACATTAACTCTTGCCTTCCACCAGCCCTTACACACCCAGCTCGGACATCTACCAAGGGAAACATGGCTTCAACGACTCATTTCCTTTGAATTAGTTTACTTTATTTGAGTTATCTGAGACAGGCTGTGTAAAGCCATTGCAGTCGGGTTGGCCTCCGGCTTTCCATCCCACCTCCCTAGCCTCCCACCACCTCCCTAGCCTCCCACCACCTCCCTAGTCTCCCACCTCCCTAGCCTCCCACCTCCCTAGTCTCCTGTGTGCTAGGATTACAGGCAAGGGGCCGCACAACCGGCTCTAAGCAGTTGCCTTTGAAGCAGCATCGCCGTGATAGCTGTTAGGACTTCATAGGCCAGACTCAGCATCTGAAATACCTCCTGTCTTAGTTATTCCACTACCATTTTAGAAAACTTTGCCTTCGTGCAACCTCCCTTGTCTTTTAATTCAAAATAGCAAATACTTCCTATAGACCAATATCTAATGCCAATACCAGCGTTTATGGTGTTCCATTGGAAGGTGAAGGTGACAAAAATACATCTCTTAAATTCTATGGTTAAAAAAAAAATAAGCAAAGGGATGAGAAGATGACTTCATTAGTAAAGTATTTAAGGACCCGAGTTCAATTCCTAGCACCCACGTGAAAGAAGCTTGGCACGGTGGCATGCCCATACAATCTTAGGGCTGAGGAGAGAGGGATAGAAGGATCCCTGGAGCTTGCTGGCCTGCCCGTTCATGAGTTCCAGCTTCAGACACCTGCCTCAAAAACTAAAGAGGAGACTAATTAAGGAAGACATCCAGCGTTGACCCTGGCTTCCACACGTGCGTGTCTGCACGCCCACCCACACATGTAAAGAAACAAGACCCTCGTCATCCTCCAGAGTGGCAAGCTACTAGTCACATTATCCAAGGTGAAACTGCTCTTACTAAGCATCCTGCTTGGACGGAAATGTCCCAGAAGAACATTCTCCACAGCACTGTGCCGGTGCTGTGTGGGGGCCCCGGGAAACAGGACAGTATGATTTGGTATTCCAATTTCGCGTTACCTTCTCCACCATTGCAGGAGAAATACTAACGCTAACAACTTTCCTAATGCGAGGAGGTGTTCTGAGTCTCCGAGTTCTGATTTAAATGCTGCAATACCGCCTTCACCACGAACTCCGATGGTGGATTACACTCCAAGGGTGTAAGAGAGAGGAGACAGTCATTAGAAAAGCTCATCTAATGAATACTTACAAACAGACACGACAACCATTTGACAGAACGTGAAGACCTGGTTTCTGTGATTCTAATAATAATAAGCTCAAGACTGTAATCAGGGCTCACCAGCCCCAGTTCCTTGGAAGATCCAATTCTGCCTTCTCACTAAAACTGATGAATTAACTTTGGTCAAAACAATGGAATAATCTAGAAATACATCTTCAGTTATGGTTTTAATTTTTATGCCTCTCTAAATGAAGGCATGGGAAAGGCAGTTGTGTCACTAGGAGTCTGTGTGGATGGGTCAGAAGGGGAGAAAGTGTTAGCAAATCCAAATCCTTCTCCGCAGGAGACCTGCAGAGAAACCTGAGCTTTGGGCCGGGAGAAACTGAAAACCTAGGCTAGCCGACCCTCTCCACGAAGACCTCCACCCTGGGTCTCTCATCTCCCATCTCCTGCCCCTGAACTGAATGAATACCCACTGCCTCCGTCTCCACAAGAGCAGAAAGCACATCTCAGCTCCATACACAGTTCTCCATTGTCCCTCCCACAGGAGCAGGCACTCTCTGAGACCTGACAGCCATATTTGAAAAGATCACTTTTTAATTAGCTGAAATTTCCATTACTAGACAAAATGTCCAGGAACACCAATTAGATGCCAGTAAGTCAGGGCATATTTAATAAATGCTTTACCTTGAGAGTGAAGGCTACTACACACTGCTTTAAATAATAAGACCATTAGGTGTCTTTAAAGAATGCGTCCAATTCTAAGAACTGCTCACACCTTGCTGGGGTCTCCCTTTCTCGACTTTGAACATACCTATGCTTGACTTTAACTGAGCTTCTTTCTGCCTAGTCTCATTAAGTTACTCTGGGGCTGACTGTAGGTGAGCCTGGGGGTAGAGAAAGAGTTAACTCCATAACTGAAAAAATTCCAGTTAGTATTAACACTTCACAAAGCCTTCCTCTAGTCTCTCACAAGGCTCACCACAGAGAACTCCGTGTTGATTTTCTTTCAGTCAGGAATCCAAAGGCAACACTCAGATTTATAAACAGGTAACTGCTGTTGGAGCAACCATCCTACCTCTGCACACATCGTTTACTTCCTAAACTAGAGCTCTAAGACAAACATGATCGTAATAAATGAAACACAGTCCCTGACAGGGATGCATCTCTTCGTACGTGTTTGATGGACCAAGTGTGGGCAGCTCACTTTGTCAGTGTCTCTGTATGATTTTGCAGTTAATACATTAAGTTTCCCACGGCTCAATTTAAAACTTATTCTTTGAGGTTAAAATTGATCAATTAATTATGAGCAACTCAATAGCTCTCTCCCAGTATCATTATGCATTTGTGCTGTTAGTCATAAAATGACTAGTGTTCTTGAAGACAATATTTTCTGGTATATTTGTGAAGATACTGATTTGTTTTCTCAAGTTCCACCAGTGCAGGTGGTAGACAACACAAGCATGCTTACAAAATGGAGAGGACCGCAGTCAAGCAGGCAAGTATGCACTAGCAACTGTAAAACGTAACCAGTGGCCACATCCAACACCTAGTGACACACAAACCAAATAGACGCAGACAGGTAAAGCTATAGTCTTGGTGTGGATCTCAATATTCATTCGGGGAGAGCCCAGGTCAAAAGCAGAAGCACCAATCAGTGCAAAGAAAAAAGCAGACAAATCGCCAGACTCTGAGGCTTAACACCCCCCACCCCCCACCCCCACCCCACTTTCCCTGCAAGTAAAGTAAGAAACTAGAAAGGGTGGAGTGACTAACCACAGGTATTCACAGGGGACATCCCACAGCCACCGTGAAGGAGCAAGTGACTTAGCTAAGGACAGAGTATCTGGGGAGTCACCAACTAATGGAAGCCAGAATCATTTTGACAGCTCTCAACAAAACCCAGAGTGCTGGCCCCTCAGATTAGCATGATCCAAATCCCAAGAGAACCTGTAAGCCTGCTGGAGCCCTACAAGGATCCTCAGAAGACTGGAGCTATTCTGGCCCCTCAGCTGCTCTCTGAACTTCAGCTGGAAAGCCCCAGAACTTCCACATTAAAGAAGTCCTACACAGAGGCTTCCTAACCACAATCACCTCTCCTCGGGCCTCATGTCCACTCACAGGCCAATCCACTAATTCCCACACTCTTCACCATCAAAAATACCTTTTCTTTCACATATTATAAAATCTTGATCTTTCTGATGATTTTTTTTAACTTTTAAAATTACGTTTTTTTTTTTTTTTTTGTTTTTTTTTTTTTTAAATTGGGGAGCATGCACAGCCCATGTGTGGAAGTCAGAGGGACAGCTAGTGAGAATTAGCTCTCTCCTTCCACCACAGGGCGTCTGAGGATCAGACTCAGGTCATCAGGCTTGGTGACAAGCACCCCCCCCCACCCCGACACACACACTGAGTCCTCTCATCAGCCCTCTGTCCCTAATTTTGTGTTGCTATCAATGTTTCAGTTCTTAGTAACAAATAGAAGTTATATGTGTTTATCATGCACAATCTTTTGGTTTAGAATATGCAGACGTTAATATATGTATTATGCATATTGATACCTTTATCACTTTTTCTGGTGAGTACACTTAAGCAACTTTTAAGATGATTATCCGTTGTTATTAACTGTGGTCAACATGTTATACAATAGATTTATCAGGCTTCTGCCTTCTGTCCAGCTGACATTTTCTATCACTTCTCTATCTCCCCATTTCCCCCACAGAGCTCTAACCTTTCTGTTATTAAATAAGTCGTAATTTGTTTCTCATTTTTTTAATCATTAGAAGCACACACTCTGCATAGAGTTTTTCTAGCAAACCCTGCTACCTCGTGAGTAGTTTTTAATGATTTAAATGATTATATATGGACCCCATATCTTACCAGGCATCTAGTAATACCCCCAACTCTTTTTTTTTTTTTTTTTTTTTTGGTTTTTTGAGACAAGGTTTCTCTGTGTAGCTTTGTGCCTTTCCTGGTACTCACTTTGGAGACCAGGCTGGCCTCGAACTCACAGAGATCCGCCTGCCTCTGCCTCCCGAGTGCTGGGATTAAAGGCGTGCGCCACCACCGCCCGGCAATACCCCAACTCTTAACATCAGCACTGCATTCTTACGCCACTAAAGGTCAGGGGTCGCTGTGTGGGAAGTCACTGAGGTAAACAGCTGCAAATTTGTATAGGTTTACAGTAGTTCAGTTATGTGAACATCTTTGTGAATCATAATTTTACTGTTTCAATGGAAGTACGAAATTATATACAGAGTGTTCTTGCTTTTAATTGGAAGACTGATCTCTTCAAACTGGCATCTTAATTCAAAGTTGAATTTGTTTACAGGTATGACACAGGAGTCACAGGAGTACTCAAGAGTCCAACTGTTCCTCCATCCCTTCCTACTCAAGTGGATCCCTTACTTCGTCTCTACTAGCCTGAGGCCACATCCCATGACCCTTGGGAGGAGGAGTGGCCAGAGGAAGACCTATTTGGGGGAGGTTTCTCAGAGGCCGGTAAAGTCACCTTGAGATTAAGATTCAGAAGACCTTGTTGGAGTCCTGGCCCTGACAATCATGGCCCTCAAACATGTGATATGAAGACAATGAACATCAGACCCTTTTCCTCATCTCAGGGAGGTTCCAGGAAGACCAAAATTCTTAAGGGACCAGATATTCTACCCCAAAACCAGATCTATCAGCCTGCTCCATTCTGTATGTTGGAACATGCTATACCTACCTGTCAACAAACTTTATCTACTCTTTATATAATTTTGTTTTAATTTTCCCCTGGCACTTTCTAGGACACTCAGCCTTCTCAGATAGACAACTGTATGTTTATCTTAGCCCATTGTCATGAGGAACTATAGAAATAGAGGGGTGGCTGTCGCTAGAGTATGTGTGGTAACTACACAGAGAAAAAAAGAATGGAAATGTCTATTTCATGAGCAGACTGAAGCTGGGACAACATTGGTGAGTCTTGACACATACTGAAGAATGTTCTTTTGTCCCATTTCCCCTTGCTCTCCTAGAGCATGCTGCTAATGGTTTCCATGCTGGTCTGTTTTGAGCTTGGATGGATATAGCTCAGTATTTGGATGACAATGTCAGAGTCACAACCTCTCAATTTCACATTCTGCTGGTGACACCAAGTCTATTTCCTAATCAGGTTTTAGGGAAAACCATTGCTCTGTGTCCATAGTTTGGAGTCATGGACAGAAAGCTACCGTGAGCCGTCGGTGCAGGTGAGACAAAGCACAAAGCAGTCTTCTGTCCCTCTCTTCTAATAACTCGTCCCTGGCTTGCAGACTGTCTCTAACTGGAAGAGTACTGGGAAGAGCAAGTTGCTGCTCTTTCCCCATCTCAGATGCTTGGCCATAGATAGACGTGGAATATTTAAACAACACCTTGGATTTGAAATGGGTTAATTTATTCCCAATTACATTTTTAATTTTTCAATGCCCCTTTCATATACTTAGGTGTTGCCATTTTCTGAGTTTGGGCTGCTCCAGGATTGGTAGGGCTACTTATTGTGTCCCTAAAATATTCACGAGGCATATGTTTGCACATTTCCATAGGGGAAGGCTTGGCTGTGTTTCCAGCACTCTAATTAGACAGCAGCACAGCTCCAGAGAGACCTGGCAGGTGCATGCTGACCCATCTACCTCCTCAAATGCACTTGGCCATAATTGTCAACTCCAAGGGACTCAAGAAAGACAAGAGACAGATTAAACACAAATATAATAACAGAGTGAGTGTTTTATTGGCAAAAAGGTGTGGCCCTTTTCTTGTGAAATGTATCTACCATCATAATCTAAAGTTGTCTTCTGTCTCTTCAATGGAACAGGTAAGAGGAACTCTTTGATCTTGCTTAGAGTTCTAAGGGGCAGAAAATGATCCTATGAAGCCCAGACAGGAAGTAGATTTCCCTGTCACCCAGTGTAAAGGGTACTTCTGGGAAATGGGGGTGGAGTACTTGGGGAGGGGTTAGATTTTATCTTCTGAAGAGGATATACAGCCAGGCAAAATACACTGCGTTAACCACTAGGTACAATGAGAAAGAAAAAAAGTATGGCTCAGTTGAGACAGGCAAGCATTACTACTATTTGTGAGCATTCACAGACAGCGTCACAGCCAACTTTTCTTTCATCTACAGCCACCGGGATGACAGGCAAGAGGGTCACCGGGAGAGGCCGAACAGCGTTGTGGAATGGAAGAGGAAAGAATGACTGGAAGAAAAGCAGGGGAAGGAGGAGGGGAGGCGAAAAGGAAGAGGAAATGTTAATCCCAGCTGGCTTTAGAGCTGTTGAACTAGTTACAGGGACCGCTAGGGGACATGTGGACACCTCCAGAAGAAACTACTGAAACCTGAGGCAGAAGGGGCTGTTGAGAAAAGAAAGACTTCTCACCGCAGATGGAAATTCCACAGTAAGGAGGCAGGGCTGGTTAACAAATTCTGCATTTTTCTCAAGATGCCCATCCTTCAGCTGCTTTGTCTGCCGCCCGCCACAGACTTTCTAGTGTGTCAACCGGCAGGCTTGGCTGCCTTCCCTTACTCCTGCAGACACTATTCTGTTTCTTCTGTTTTCATTTCAGTCCACGAGGAAAATCTCCCTCTAAAGCTTCCCGGCAGCCTTCCCTTCCACCTCCTTGCGCTGGTGAGAACTGGTACACCCTCATCTTTGTACCAAAAGATGAGACCACAAGTCTGCTTGAACCAAACAGTGGATGGGAGTGTCTGTTACGTGTATGTTATGAGCTGAATTGTGCCCTCCAGTTCCTTTGTTGAGGTTCTAATCCCTAGCAAACCTCACAGCTGACCTTTAAAGAGGTGATTGAATATGAATGGGGTCTAATATGTGGACTCGAGTCCAGTATGGCAGGGTCCCTAGAGGAAAAGGTGGCTGGGATGCAGACAGGCACAGAGGAAGAACAGTGAGGCATGAGAAGCAGTGAACCTAGGAAACGGACCTTCAAAGAAACCGCCTTCCCTCACCCAGATCTCTGGCTCTGAACTCTCTGGAACTACAAGGAAGGACATGTCTGTGGTTGAAGGCATCCAGTCTTCGGTGTTTTGTTATGCCAGCCTTAACACAGGAATGCAGCTTACAGCCAGGAACACAAGCATCAGGAAAGGAACTATGAGGTGGGAACAGATTGTCAAGGCATTTTGCTAATCAGGTGTTTATCAAAGACAGCTAATATCATCAAAGGAGAAACCATCAGACAATACGCTTCCTAGCAGAAATATACAAGGGTACAACCAATAGAGCAAAGTATAAGGAAGGGAGGAAGCCAAAGAAGGGATGTGGGTGTGATGGAGGGAGAGAGAGAAGAGAAAGAAGAAGGTAGAGCCTTAGATAACAGAACCAAATACCAGTTTCCACAGAGAGGGCAGAGGAGTGAGTACCTGTGAAAACAAAACCATCAGATCCACACTGTGGGAAACTCTGCAAGGAAACCTCCGAAATTGAGGTACTTCCTAGGCCTTGGGACCGAGGGGTAAACCTGGGCAAACCATGGCAAACTGGTGACTTAGTCTGCTCTTCAACAACAAAAAATTATGAAAGACAAAAGAGGAAAGAACTCGTACTTTAAAAATATTTAGATATATCAGCCATCATAACATGTGGGTCTTATTCTGAATCCTCCCCTAAAACGGACCATTAAAAGGTTTCATGAAAGGGGCTATAGAGCTGACTTGTTATATTTGCAGAACACTGAGATCCAGTTCCCAGCATCTACGTGATGGCTCACAACCATCTGAAGCTCTAGTTCCAGAGGATCTGACACTCTCTTCTGACTTCCATGGGCATGCGTGTGGTGCACAGACATACATGCAGATAAAAGACTCATACACATAACATAAACACATCTTTGAAAATGTTTAATTCATGAAACAAAGTATCATTAACTTTTCTATGTTTTTTTAACTGTTGACAGTACGCTAGGACTGTCAGATGGTGCAGTGGGTAGACACCCTTGCCACGCATGCCTATCGGCCTGAGTTAACCCACACAGTAACCCACACGAAGGTGGAAGGAGAGAACCAACTCCACAACATTGTCCTCCGACCTCCACCTGGGTGCATATCCACGCAATAGTAATTGGTTTTACTTTTTTAAAAGAAGGATATGCTCTCAGATTTGGAGTTTTCTTCTGAGACCAAGTGTCTGAATTAAGTCTAATCACCTATTTGTTTTGATCTACGTTTCTTCAAAGACATCTGGGCCAATAGCAACTCTGACGATGTTAGAATTCTGTTGGGAAAGTAAATGAAAATATAATCAGGACAAAATGGGGTCCTGGGAAGTGATGCTGTTTTATTGATCCCAGGAAAGCCTGGTAATGAAAGTGAGCTTGTGGTGGCTGCTTGAACAAAGTACATGAGTCCTACTTGTAACAGCTAGCCTTCCTATGAGCCCGCTGTGCCCCCAGCTAGGGCCATTATCAATTTCAGCTGAAAAACAAACACTCTGGTACAGCATTTAAAGACCCATTTTTTTAACATGAGCAGTTCTCTTTGGAAATAATAGTTATGAAGGAAGTTTCCCCCAAACTGTGTTCTGTGTGGAATCAATAGCCATCATGGGATAAGAGTTCCATCAAGTAAGTTTGGGAGTCACTTGGGAAGCAGCTAGGTCCCTTGCACAGATGAATTTGCGCTGTAAATGTGTAAGAGGGGCATAGTTGATAGCCTGCATTTTGAGGGTTCTAAACAGCAGGGTGTTCCACAATGAACAAGTTAGGAAACACAACTTGCTTTCAGGTTTATGTATTTCTTAGTTAAATCAAACGTAAGAGTTGTTTTAAGTGTCCATATTTCAGGTACATCAATCTATGGAAAATATTGCTTTAGCAAAATTTAACATTGGTCAGGGAGAAGGCTGAACTTACTATCTTCTCTGCTGCTCCCACCGAACTCCAGGGATGAGCGCTCCTTCCTCGCCTCCCAGGCTGGAATTTATCCAAGACAAATCCAATGCTAGGTGTTTTGAATAGACCATCTCTTTGAACCCTAATGACCATCTTCTGACTTAGCTGCTAGCAGGAGCTGGTATTGACTGACTAGGAATCTGTGCCTAGAGAAGACAAGCAGCCTCCCCTAAACTTCCTACCAGTAAGAGGCAAATTAGACGCCCCCACCAGGTACACGCCCACACTTCGCTCTAACTCTACTGAGGATCCTCCCACCCTTAAAATTTCCTATCCCCAAACCTCACTGCCCTTTCTTCCTTTTCCTCTCCTATCTGCCCCCATTTCCTGAGGAAAGACTTCTATAGCAGTATGACAGTATTTCCCTTGAATTCCTCAAGTGTAGAGATCTGGACTGTTTCCCCTCCAATTACTGAATTCTCTGAATCATTATGACTGCCCAACCTGAACACGGTCATTTTAAAAAAATCCCCCACCACACATTTCATTTTCTCTGTAAAGTGATCTGGATTGCAGACTGTTTTGCCAGTTCAGCCAAATTGGGCTTGAATTGTTTTATTTGACTTGATTACACCGTCTGCTCTCTTCCTCCTCTCTGCTGTTTCTCACTGCTGTGGGTTTTACAAAGGACAAGGTCTGGTAGATAGAAAGGCACATGTTCTATTCCAATGAAGGAGGTGGTTGGTATAGTTATCACTCCTGGAGCAGGGGATCCAGAGAGTTTTGCGTTGTTGCTATTGTTGGAGGCAAGGTCTTGTTGTATAGTCCAGGCTGACCTGGAATTTGTTATATAGTTCAGGATAGCTTCAAACTTGCAATCCTCCTGCCTCAGCCTCATGAGTGCTGGGATTATAGGTGTGTGCCTTCGCTAGGACCTCTCAGGGAGTTCTTTATCTAGACCTTCCAAACATTTCTCCCCATTGCCACAAACCCAGAGGACATTTTAGGCACCAAATTTTACAATGTCAGGTAGGACAATTGGATTCTAAAGAGTATTCATCTTTTTGCAGCTGACTTGTTTTAGGATAGTGTCCTCAAGGATGTGACTGGATCTCCTTGTCCCTTAAGGCTGAGAAGTAGTCCATTCTAGGTAGACAGCATGTTTTGTTTGCATCCATGGGTGGAAATTTTGTTTGCTCTTATCTCTTGCTGCTGTGAATAATAACTCTCAGACCTTCCTTTCAGCCCTTCTATAAGCTCACAAAGTGGGATTGCTGAATTACATGGTAGTTCTGCTTGTCATGTTTTAAAGGAACTGCCATGTGCTTTCCAGTGCAGCTGGGCATTGTTACCATCCTCCCAACAGCACGTAAAGATTGCAGCTTCCTTTCATCCTGCCATTGCTTGGTACTTTCTGTTTTCAGGGATTTTTTTAAGATTTGCAATTTGAGTTAGCGTAAGCTTTATGCTAATTTTATGCCATAAAGTGTTATCTCTCTGTGGTTCATCTGTGTTTCCTGTAGTAATTTCTCTATCTACGATAAACTTCTCTCACATTGTTGTTGGACATGTGTACCCCGCTTGTGTAGAGATGATTCAAATCCTTTGTCCATTTCTAAAATTTTTACTTTTTTGAAATTAAAACATAATTACATCATTTTTCCACCTTCCCTTTTCTCTCTCTAACCCCTTTAATGTACCTCTCCTTGGTCCCTCTAATTCATGGCCTTTTAAAATTATACACACACACACACACACACACACACACACACACACACACACACACACACATAAATGCATGGTTTCAGGGCTGGCCATTGGTATTGGATAACCAATTGGGAGATTCATCCCCAAGGAAGACTATTTCTTCTGCTCTCCACTTTCTCTAGTTGCCTGTAGTTCTTCATCTAGGGGTAAGTCCCTGTAAAATTTCCCCTTTGTGTTAGCCTGTCTATTGCTGTTACACTTGTTCAGGTCTTGTTTAAGCAGCCATGTTGTTGAGATGTAGGTGAAATTTACTTTTGTTTCCAGGAGACACAATCTCGCTGCAGATTTTCTGGTCCTCTGGATTTTACAGTCTTCCCAACCCATCTCCTGAATTGTTCCCAGAGCCATGGGTGTGGGAGTTATGCTGTAGATTTACCAGCTGGAGCCTTTGCCCATTTTTTAAGCATATTGTTTTACTGCTGTTAAAGTTTTCTGAAAGACAGAGGACTCCTTGCTGAGGCAGTCAACAAGGTGGACAGCCCACTAGAAATTCCCATTTATGTGAACTCACTTTCCAGGCTCAGCATCTGATATACATCTGGTTGTTTCACATGCTTTGCTCTGTCAAACACCAAGACAATCAATAAAGTTTTATTAGATTGCTGCATTCCTTGACTTTTTATGAAGGTAGAATGTGCTAGTTTTCCTCTCTCCTGGCAGACACCTGAGAGCAACTGTTTAAAGGAGAGATGTATTTTGGCTGTGAGCCTAACCTTTAACTGCTGAGAAATCTCTGTAACCCAGGCGGCAGTGGCGCATGCCTTTAATCCCAGCACTCGAGGCAGAGGCAGGAAGATCTCAGTGAGTTTGAGGCCAGCCAGGACGACACACAGAGAAACCCTGTCTCAGGGAAAAAATATAAAGGAGAGATATATTCATTGTGAATTTAAAAAAAAAAAAAAAAACTCTTTAGCCAGAAAAAGGTGAAGGCGGGTTTATCACATAAGTAACATAATCTCCTGAATAGTTTTATCTCCAAGCTGAAAAAATTAAAGCACTAATACTAGGAAAATTAAAAGTTGATATTTTCATTAGTGTTTAACACAAGCTGCTATTTTAAACATATCTTCATTACATTTAAATTATTCTGCGATTTCAGTGCCCACTTTCCACTCCCGATCCCAACCTCTCATTCTCAAGAGTGTGTTCTCATCATCTTGAAGGAAATGACAATTAACTGAGCACTTTCGGTGAGGCCTTTTCAGGGGTGAACATGAGGTGAGCACAAATCCCTCCAGTTCCCAGGGAAGTTTCCCACACAGAGAGAAGATGAGTCCGAATTGTCAGAAGTCTCTTATAGAGAAGCATAATACACAAGGAAACTCTCGGGTTATTTTTTTCAGAGAACTGGCTGTACAATCTAATAATGGCAGGAATATTTGAAGCACAAAATAGGAACATGCACATATGTAATTGGGCATCAACCTGTAAATGTGCCTGCGTGGAAGCTTCCTAAATGGGAACTTCATCACAGACTTTCACTCTCTTTATTTGCTGAAAGGCATTACTGGGCACCGTCAATTAGCTCGAATCTACAATGCTCTTTAACATTCTCTTTGAAATCTTGAGTCCCATGGATTCCCATGTGTTCTTAGGCTTGTAAAAAAAAAAAATCTCAGGGTTCATTTTGTAACTATGGTATCAGCCAAGCACTTCTAATGAGTAAAAGGAAAGTTGCTTACAATTCCATTCTTTAGTTACAGAACAATTATTCATCTGCATCATTCTTGCAGTGTATCAAGCGTCTCTGTAAAGGAGCCCCAGAGACAGTTCCTTTCTGATTCCTTTTATTTCAAAAGTCACACATAATACAAAACTCAGGAAGCATTTCAGAGGATGACTGGTTATTCAAGCAGCAGGGGAGGGGCTGGCAGACTCAATAGTTCTCGGAGTCAGCTCCAGATTTGAACAATGTCTTTGTACATCAGCTTCCATCTGTGATGATGAAAGCGGACATCACGGCAGGGCATGTATCTAATAATAGCCCAACACAAGAAGGGGCTTCATCACTCAGAGGACATGGAATCAGCTAGCCCTTAGGTAATGACAGACACATGCTTTCTCCAAGAAGGCCCTTCTGGAATGTGTTGAACACATACATTGTTCTACACAAGTGGTTGTCAACCTGGCTATAGTCTAAAATCACCAGGAGTTAAGACAAAAACCAGTAGGCCTGATCCCCACTCCCAAGTTCCAAGAATCCTATTTAACTCGCCTATGGTAGAATGATTCAGCCAGGGTTGAAGAGTTCTGTCCTAGGGAGTCAGAGCCATCAAAAAAATAAAGTTAAGGTATAGGGTTCCCATTGTGAAGACATTTATCTTTTTAAATTATTCTGAAACACACAAGACCCATGGGAAACAGGTGATTTTCTCTGATCTACACACACCAGGACCAGGGGAGCAAAATTCAGTATGGAGGCCCACTAAGCACTTTTCACAAATTCCCAATCCTTGATCTATTCACTGGTCAGTTGATTATTTTTAAAAAGGATTTACTGCTTTTTCCTCCTAGATTTTTTTCAGGTAGGCATAATAATTTTTCTATATAACAGGCATCCACAGAATGTGGCATTTATGATTCCACAGCTTAGAATGGATAAGAAAGGCTAAGTATATATAATCATGCCCAACTATGTAGATTTCCCATGGGCTCACAAACCACCTTCAAGTCCCTAGGAAGCCATAGGCCCAGGTTAATGATTTCTACTCTGTAGACTCACAAGTCACTGGTCATGGGTAAGAGAGAAGGGAAAGGCAAGAGTGGGAAGGGGTAGGGAGGAAAGGGAAGGAGGCAGTAAGCAATATGGCCGCTAGAACCCAGAAATTTCCAAAATCTTCTGAGAGGGTACTCAATCAATGTGTCTGGGACTCACTTGGAATCCCATTGATCTGTGGGTTCTGATTCAGCAGGTCCATAGTGGGCCCGAGATTCTGTCTGCATTCCTAGCTACCTGCTCACCCTTGGATCTGTCTTAGCATTCCTTGATAATATGTCTCTAACTTGACTGACTCTTCCCAGTACTTGAGGACACAAATGTATGAATATTTCCACCTTACTTGAAAACCCAATACCGTACACCATTTCTTCCAACAAATTGAGAGGGTAAGGAAGAAGACAAACTTAATTCTTCATTTTCAATGGTCTCCGGTCTCCAAATGTTAGAACTTTTCATTTCAACAGTGTTTCTTTTCATGGAAGCAAACAGTATCGATTCAGCAAAGGTAATTGTTTAACCCTATAAACAACAGCAAAACAAATGCATCAAAACCATGGGTAGTGTTGCTCGCGGAGAAAGGGAATTCTATTATGTGCGCAATGGGATTTTTAAACCATTTTGTCTAGAAAAGAATTAAACCTCAAACCAAGTTGTGATCCTGAAACCAGCTTTTCTGAACCAGAAAATAAAATAGAGTCCATTGAATTACGTGACTCTGCAGCCTATTAAAGATAAGAGATGGTGCCGGCAAAGTCGCACAAAAGGAACACTCACAAGTCCCCAGTCCACCTTGGGTTTTCATTTCAGTATTTCTCTCCTTTAAAGGGTATTCATTTTTCTCCTTACCAAAGTCAAACTTAAATATATAAAGGTAATAATACATTTTTACTTTACTCTTTGACTTTTTCTTTTGTTTTAATGTCTGTTCTGAGGATTGAATTCAGGTCCTGCTGGAGAGGTGAGCACGTCAGCAGCTGAGCTACCTTCCCAACTCCTGTTTTGATTTTCAAAATGAGAAATTTGTAAAATGTAAAAAGAAAACAAAATGCCATTTCAAAATAATTTATTGATGACCTATATATTGCTATCTCCCCTCTCTCTGAGTTTTTTTCCAATGCATTTAAAAAGCATCCCACAGTACGTAAATTATCATGGCATGCTTCTTAACCTTCCTCAACAGGTTTGGTAAATTGCCTTGATGGAGGCTAGAAGTGGGCATCACAAAGCTGTCCCAAGACCAACAAAACCCCCATCAGCTGGCTTCATTCCTCTCTTCTTTAAGTCCGTGTGAAGTCTGTCTGACTGATCAGTGAGTGTATTTTGTTTGGGATTTGGAAATAAAATTCAGACTAGTCTGTCTCACCAAATAGAAATAAGGAAAGGTCAGGAGGTTAAGGTGTCGCCTTGTATGGAAGTAGCCTCTCAGCGTCATCCATGCTCTGACTGGGAATAGCCTCCCTCCTTCAGTTTCTTCCGTACCATGAGGAAAGCGAAAAGCAAGGGAAACTCTAAGACATTTGGTAAATTTCGTGGGAATCGAGCCTCGGGGAAAGGGCACAGCCACGAGCTAAGCAGCCATCAGAGCTGAGTTGAATAGAGTCAGGTGGCCTGTTTTTCTTGCCATGCCACGTAATTTCAGTCTAGGATTAAGTAAAGATTCTTGTAATAGCAAGGGCAAACGGAAAGAATATGGGAGGGGAGGACAAAAGATTACCTTCTCCTTAAATTTATAAAGTAACAAGAGAAAACACAGCCCGAATTCCTAAAGTGACTAATGGAGCACTGTTTATCATCTCCTTGCTCACTCCAGGCCCTGTGCTGGGTGTTGAGAATGGGAAGTCCCCCCGTAAAGAGGTGGCTGCTGTCCTCAGGTCCCTCATGCTAAGCCAGAAGGTAGAGAAGGACAAACAAACCAGCCACAAACGGAATGCTTTTCTGCTAGGAGGAAAGACTGACTTGACAGACTGGGACTAGCTTAGGCCAGTTTCCTGGGGGAACAGGTGCTGGGTGGCAGGCAGAAGCTTATCAGGGTTGAGTAAGAGCAAGATATAACCCACATGTATGAAGATGCCATGGTGAAACCCACTTCTCCGTCCAGTAACCTCGCAAAGCAAGCTTGTCCGAGGACCAGGAGTTCCAAGGAAAAGAGATGAGCGTGGCGTGCTGGGAGAGAACAATCTCCACGTGCCTGAAGGTATACATTTGATGAAAGAAACAGGAAAGGAATCCCAGACAGGCCTCATCCTGGAGGGCCTCAGAAACCAGGACTGAGAATTTAGATGCAATGAGAGGCAGGAACAGTTTTCAGCGTAGAAGACTTCATGGTCTGATTTTCATTTTTTAAAATCACTTTTTGGTTCCCCTATGGAGAATAGCTACAGAGCCTTCCTTGGATTGGTAGGACTGCGTAGGAGACTAGGCTAGTGATCCAGACACAGTAATGGATTGGATCATGATCAGTGTGGTAGCTATAGCATTGAAGAGAAAGCAGAGGAGAGGGTCATGTGCCAATACCGTGTCTTCGCACGGTGAGCACCTGAAGATTTTGCTGTCTCTGGAATTCCAGCACCAAACCCTGGTGACATCGAAGGAGTTCTCGACTATGAATCAAGCAGAGCTGGACGGGATGTTTCGAGCCCAAACCAATTTCCTGATAGAGCTGATTAACTTGATCAATGAGAGGAGGATGACATTTTTAACAACTTGGGGGACAGTGGAGTTCTCCGTGAAACAGATAAGACTTGGGGTGAATATGATGCAAAGAGACAGTGTTAAATTTGACATGTGAACTGGATATCCTAAAAGTCAACTCATATAGAGAACTGGATTTTAGGTAGGAAAGAACAGAGCTTATATATTTATCAGCTATTAGTGAGAAAATCAGATATGTATTTTATTTCTTCAAATTTTAATACCTTCAAAATTTTAGGTATGGAGAATGCTGATTTATGTTTATGCTTAGAAAATGATTATACTTTTAATAGAGTAATTAAGGAATACCCATGCTCTTTTTTTCCCTGTATTTCTAAGCTTTAACCCCAGCCTGTATATGAAGATGCCATGGTGAAACCTACTTCTCCATCCAGTAACCTCGCAAAGAAAGCTTGTCGGAGGACCAGGAGTTCCAAGACGGTGATGACCTTACTTATCGATTTGTCTGTCACCAAGGGGTCACCATTCACCCAGCAGCCCCAGCAGGTGTGATAAGCGAGCACTGCCATTACTGTTCCGAACTCTGTTGTTTGGAGTTTTTATTACCCTTTCCATCTTTATTTTAAAGACAAAAGTATCACCAGAGGACAGATGTAAGAGGTAAATTAAATCAGATGGTCTACTTGAAGGAGCGATGAGGCCCAGTCACTGTTCTCACCTGCCCAAGAGGACAGATGACAGTTTGAACAGAGTTCCACTTTGATGCAGCTGAGTCACTAAGAAGCTGATGGTACCATTCGGAACCTCATATTAAATAAGGAAATTGAAACTGAGTAGGAAAATTGATTTTTTTATTATGAATATTTTTCTCCAAATTGAGTTTTGTTATAAAATATTATGACATTTCATGTTTATGTTTAAAAAGCCAAAGTTGTATTTAAATATGCCTCAGAATAAACTTAGAAGTAGTACAAGATCGTTCAAAATACCTAGGCTCCCTTATAGTAAGCCATATGAGAAAGCTAGGACAATTTATGTAAAAGACGACTTGAGACTTGCCCCAGTCACAGACAATTGTCTAAACAAAACAGCTCCCAGGGGCCTAGGAAGGTGGCTCTGTGGGTAACGTGCTCACAGAACAAGCATGGGGACCTGAATTCAGCTCTCCAGTACTCACACAAAATCCATTAAAAGCCTAGCCCATAAATGTGTGTCTCTAACCCAGTGGGTGGGGGTGAAGATAGGCAGACCCTCTGGGCTGGCTGGCCAGTCAGTCTAGCCAAACGAAGAGCTCTAGGCTTAGTGAGATGCTGTCTCAAGAGGTAACATAGAGCGTGACCAAGGAAGATAGCCAAATAAATATGCAAATATATACTGGAAGACACCAGATATATAGATGCACCTATACAAAACACACATGCACACAGGCACACACATCTGCACACCTGCATACACACACATACACACACACATACACAAACATGCATGCACACACAGCTGCCAGATTAAGAAGACAAAACCAAAACATATTGCCACAAATCTAAAGATAACAAATTACTGTAATTCTTTTATAGGTTCAACCTAGGTATTTAGAGAAAAGAAACCAACCATAAGCAAACTGCTGGCAGAAAGTTATCTGGGGTTGCTTAGTCTCCTATATTTTGATGCCATTTTAGCCTTGCAACAGACATGACCCCGACACTCACACCTAAAGATATCCGTACCCAATGCTGCCTCCTGGCCATTGGCCTTTCAGGCCATGAACTGTTGCGGACCACAGTCATGAGCTGGTATAGACCACAGTCAATGGTAAAGAGGACATCCACCCCAGATAGCAAATCCTCATGAGGGACTGTGTTGACTCTCAGGCACATGTGTGATCCAGTAGACTTTTCAGAACCTTCCTTGCTCATCATTCAGTAATGCTGATCCAAGAGCCCAAATTCCTCAGCATAACACTGGTGCTGTGGACCGTTTTGCTCTCCCTAAACCTGTACCTCTTCCCCTACCATCCTCTACACAGCTCCTCTCTCAATTCCTCTCTGTACCACACATAATATAACGCCATTTCTGACGTCCAAGATCATTCATTAATCCTGGTAAGAAATGCCCTGAGGACAGCCTTCTCTTCTGCATTCTCCACAGACCCTGCCCTGACTTTCTATCCTACCAGAACCTTGCCTTGTGGACCACATTGATGTTGCTCTGCCGTGTCTTTCCTAGTTCAGTACTCACAGACCTTTCCCTATTTTTCCACATCCACATATTACTGTTCTATTTTTATCTTTAATGATTTCTTGAAATGAATTCTCATATTTTTACTTGAGTACATTTAACTTTATAGGAAATTTTAGGTCACTATCACTACCATAAATTGAGGTAAAAACATACAAAGTAAAAGCATAAAAGTGTTGTCTATGCCAGCTGCTTAAAATTATTACACATACTATCAATTGGGAAATGTTTCTTTATAGTCTTGTCTCATTTGGTAATTTTGTCTTACATCATGTAACTGTGTGTGTGTGTGTGTGTGTGTGTGTGTGTGTGTGTGTGTGTGTGTATCCATTTCTCCTAATAAACTATAAGTTCAGAAAGGAGGTTGTATATTGTGCTTTCGATTTCTCAGTGTCTAGCACATAGTAGGCATTACATAAATATTTTTTCAGTGAATACATGTCATCCACAAATACATCAGTATCCCTAGTCACAACTTGTAGATATATAGTGGATGAAATAAAGATACTTAATCCTTCTGTTAAACTTAATGAGGACATTTAATTATGTACTGACTTTATAGATAGAATATATTATTTTGGATATAAAATATATTGTAGAGAAAGAACAGACTTTGCATTGCTGTTAATACTAGCATTGCTATCAATATGAGATTTTAGGTTTTAAAATTTGAAAATGATAGATCTAGATTTTATGAGAGTAATAAAAAGAAAACATACAATGATTAGTTGGTGTGCCTTGCTTTGGAGAAACCTAATAGAATAAATTCCAAGTATTCAGTGATAAGTTAGAGCCACATAAGTTACACTGGTAAATAAATTTAAAAGAAACCATTTAAACATCAAATCCTAACAGCCTTTTAAATATAGTATAATTTCTACTCTAGAAGCATACTTATTAGATAAACTTGGTGTTCTCTACAGAGAAGAACACAACCCTAATAAAGGGGAGAGGAAGCTGAAGAAAAATATTCCTTGAATTTTAAGGTCTAAACTGGAAATGCAGTTAATATTCAAATGCTTTTTAAAAAATAGTTTCAGATACATTATATCCCAAATGCCAGAATTTTAATTTTCAAAAGAAAAAGTTGCATACAAGAATTATAAAGGCAAGGTAAATAAGGAATAGAAATGATGGGAATTACTCCAGCTTACCATGCCAATGTCAGAAAAATACACAAAAAATGGCATTCCCTAGCTTTTTATATCTATATTGTTAAATTATTCATAAAATAGAAAAAATAAGCAAAATCTCTCGTGTCTGATGAACAAATATCTTGACCTGTGTTCATAAGGTTTCCTGTCAATATAGACTTTGGAGAAGAATAAGCCAGAAGCAACCCACCAGGACTCACTCAAACAGATACCTTTCCCATACCTATGCATATGTATGTACATGAAGACAAATCCACACAGAGAACACACCACAGAAGGCATAGAACTTCCAAGCCCTCTATCCTGACTCCTTAAATATGAAAAAAAAAACAAGTAATTTTCCTAACGTTAGAAGATGAACTCAGTCTGATGAATGAGCAGGTCCACTCCTTTCCTCGTCTAAGCCACGGTTCAGCCTCCCAGGTGCTCTTCTCTGTCTGTCTTTAAAGTAAAAGTAGGTCCAAGGAAAGCACCCAGCTCCTTCTACTTCTGTTCTCCGCTCCTCTCCACCACGGGCTTCATCCTGCTACCCTCGATAACAAAACTGAGTGTTTAACAGACCAAAATGCAGCTCTGTCCCGAGCTAAAGAATGTCAAATAGAGATAGTTTGAGGACGTATTTACATATGTCACTGAAGCCATCACAAAGCTTAGCTTTCCAAAAGCAGTTTACTAAAAAAAAAAAAAAAAAAAAAAAAGCAAAACACAACAACAAAAAACTAACCTGCTACTTCCTTGCACTTAGGACATTTTACTGCTCAAGACTCAGCTGATTCCCAACCTGTGGGCAATGAACTAATTTTTGAAAGACAACTACCTGTAGTGGTTTGAATATTAAATGTCTCTTATATGATCACAGATTTGAACACTTGGTCCCCCAGCTGATGGCACTATTTGTGAAAGTTATGGGACCTTTACAAGGTGGAACCCTGCTGGGGGAAGTCCATCACTGTGGACAGGCACTGAGGTCTCATGGACTGGCCCCACTTCTTCTGCCCTGTCTCTGCTTCCTGTGTGTAGATGCTGGTCTCCACTGCCATGCCTTCCTCACCATGAGGGACTGTGTCCCCTAGAACCATGAGCCAAAATAACCCTGTTTTCTCTCATTTGCTTTAGTTGGGTCACTTTATCCCAGCCACAGAGAAGAGGCTAATATACTACATTAAAGCTACGGGATGGCGTTCAGAAGCACAGTCACATACATGGATTGTGGTAGTCTACTATTTTCCTATAACAAAATATCTGAGCAAACAATACAAGGAAAGGCTCATTTTGTCACAGTGTGTCAGAGGCTTAAGTCCAAGGTCAGATGACTCCATTGCCTTGGGTCTGAGATGAAGCAGAATACCATGGTTGATAAGAGCATGGGATAGAGGAGACTGTTCACTTCAGGAAGTCTAGGAAACAGCACAAAGAGGCTGGGAACAGACTATCCACTTCAAAGACATGCCTCCAATGACTCAGTTC
Organism: Peromyscus californicus insignis; assembly: GCF_007827085.1. Taxonomy (NCBI): domain Eukaryota; kingdom Metazoa; phylum Chordata; class Mammalia; order Rodentia; family Cricetidae; genus Peromyscus; species Peromyscus californicus. The sequence goes on from NW_026294595.1 coordinate 53,647,543, forward strand.
CTCCCATCAGACCCTACATTCCGCAGTGTTTATCACTCACCATTAATGGGTTGATCCCATGACACCATTAATGGATGAATCCATTTATTAGGTCAGAGCCTTCATGATCCAATCACTTCCCCAAAGCCTTACCTCTGAACGCTGCATTGGAGAACATGTCTTTAATACACAAGCCTTCTTGGAGCACTCCATATCCAAATCATGTTGGTGTCTAAGCTGGTGGATCCTGCCTGCTCAGTCTCAGAATTATTTTCACAAACTATCTCTCTTTTCCAGCTATATTCATAATTTAAAGCTTTTACAGTCTTTCATCAAGATTATTACAACAAGTACATCCTCAGTCCTCTCAGAATTGGACAACAAACTTTTCTTTCATTCTTCCAACCTCTGTCCTTATCATAGTCGTTGATAACTGGCTCCTTGGTCAACGGGGCAGGGGATATGGCAGGAGAGCAATCTACATCTACCTGTTGCAATATTCACCCTAAAGGGTGCATCCCTTCATCTCTCTAGCATTAGGCAATGGTGACCCTTCCTGCCTCGGGAAGCTCCTGCCCTGATTTCACAACTATGGGTTAAGATCACAGACCTCTGAAGCCAACTGATTTAGGTAGACCACCAAGTGGAAAGTGACAGCCAATATTAGGATGAAGAATACTAGATAGAGAAATGTCTTAGGGGTTAACAATCAACTACAGACTGAGAGTCCTCGTTCCCTTTTGGATGGAGTAATCAAAATCTAATTCAATGTCTTCAACTTTTATATCCCCTAACTAAATGTCCAATTAGCTGTCTGTTTTTAAATAACTATTAGTCTACTTGGAATTTCCTATTTAATTTCATCAACCTGTGGGATTGTTATCAATTAAACTTATCTCTTAGCTTTTTTTTGATTAGGGAGTAGAGTTAAACTGTAAAGTAGAAACAATTATTTATAAAATGGAGACACTCATTTTGATATTCAAAAGAGCAATCTCCTCTCAGAATTGTCAGGATTATCTTGCAGACAAAATTCTGAATTACAAGTTTTAGTCCCACTTTCAGTATCTCTGATACCTACACTATTCAGTGCAGATTTATTTAGTCCTTTTACAAAGACATTAGTTGGCTTTCTAAAGAGAAATTCTTCTGAAGCAGAAAATTGACTCCATGTAAATTTTTCACTCTGTTACACATATTAAACTACATTGATTTGGGTGATGGAAGGAGGCAGAAAGAAATAGAGAGGTGTGGGGGAAGAGGCCAATAAGGTCATAAATTTCAAATTATGAAGAGTCAAGAGAATATTATTAACCTTTTCTTGTTAGAGAAATTGTTTGAGAGACCAATCATGTCCCTGAAAAAGAAAGGTGGGGCTGCCAGTGAAGGTCAAGGGTAGCTCGGGCTGGAGAGATGCACATTAAAAAAAAAAAGAAGTCTGCTCTGGATGGAGATGGTTGGTTTCAGATGATATATGAACATTTGAAAGTAGCTGTGATGACCTTAAGTAATCCTATAAGGAAAACTATATATATATATATATATATATATATATATATATATATATATATATATATATATATACTCATGTACAAGCAAAGAGAGAGAGGGGAAGGGAGGGAGGGGGGAGGGAGAGAGAGAGAGAGAGAGAGAGAGAGAGAGAGAGAGAGAGAGAGAGAATTCAGAAACTAGAACTTACAGATTTCTATGCAGATCGCGGCTTTCTTACTTGGGCAACTTTTCTCAGTAAGATGGTACCCATACCTATTAGCATCTTAGGATGTTCATAGGCTTTCCAAATATGAAATAAGTGAGTTCCCCAAAGGTTCCACTCCTACAGCATGGTCCTGGAACAACGTTGGGTTTCCAGGGCTACCATAACAAAGTACCACAAGCTAGCTCAGACCAGTGGGAAAGAATTGTCTCACAGTGCCAAGGCTGGCAGTTTGCAGTCAAGGTGTCAAAGCCTTGGTCTTCTGAGGCCAGTGAAGAAAGGCTCCTTCTTTGCTACTTCAGTTTCTACTTGTCTAAGTCATTCGCGACCTAGGGCAGCTAACCTCCAGTCTTTACATCTGTTTGGGGGGAGCTCCACCTCAGCCCCTGGCACCCTGGCATCCCTATACCCAAAGGGTCTGGAATGTTTGGAAGGAGTCTGGTGGAAGATCCACCTCAACTCCCCTCCCCCATCTCTTTCCCCAAACCCGCCCCTTCAAAGCCCGCCAAACACAGCTCCTCCCCCAGAAAGGCTCAAGACCACTCCCACAGGGTATATAAGCTGCATTCCCCATCTCCTCTCTGTGGGGCCGGGGAATCACCCAGGAATGCTTTCCCCATTAAACCGGGGCTTTTCTAATTCGGTCTGATTCGTTTTACTGTGTCATCTAGAGAGACCTTCAAGGTGTAAAGACTTATCAACATCATGTTGTCCTTGGTTTCTCTTCATACCATCCTTCCTCTGTGAACACCTCTGGGTCTGTGTTCACCATCTGAAAGGACAGCTGTCACAGTGGAATATGACTTGCTCTCATGACCTCATTTATACTTGATTATTTCAGCAAAGACCTTATATTCAGATAAGGTCACATCCTGGGACATTAGGTTATCAGGACTTTAAGCTAACCTTTCGGGGGGCACTGTGAGGGCATCACTCCACTATCATTCACTAGACTGTCTTGCTATAGACGTCTGCAATAGCTAGGGTAGTACACAGTACCTTAAAACTGTAGACTATCCTTCTCTGGTGGTTTTGAAAGCAGGAATATGTTGAGTGTACAGACAAGTGTGGAGCTGAGGCTTCCTTGTTCTTGGCTCAATTTGAAATGCCTAGATTTTATTAACTTTCCTGTCATTTATGGTTTCCTGGTTTTGAGACAAGAAAAAACTGCCACAGATCTTTACAACCAGGTCTACCCAAGAATGGTCATTCCACAGCGAAGGAGCAAGGACCCTTAAATTGTTCATTAGTACACTTGTACTGGTCACAAATGGGAAAGAATGGCCCTTCGGAGGAACTTGAGTCTGTGGAAACGACATACTTAACCAAATGAACCTTTCTACCCATTGCCCCTTTATTCCTCCTAAACGCCTTTGCTGAGTACTGTGAAACCTTTCTGTTCTTTATATTGTTGTTTTTTTCTTCCATGACTTTGATTGAATCTCACTTTCATCATGTAAAATAGTCAAACACCACAACTTCATTTCTACACCTAAGAAGCCTTCAAGTTAGTTAACATAAAAAAATAAAAATTGGACTAAGGACAGAATGCAAACAAGTGGGGCTCTTGGTTTCCTTTTTCAGGGCTGCATTGGTTTCCATTTATTCAAATTCATTAAATTACCAACCTCCTGTGATAGAGCCATGTAGCAGAGAAAACTCATACCCTGGTGTTAAAAGAGAAGGATTGAAGAGAAAGCAGGAACAGGTTAAATTTGATGATACAAAAGTTTAGGGACCCGATTTCCTCCTTGCAAAAGACAACTTCTTGGTGGCCCAAAATAGCCCAAGTGTAGACCTGCCTCTCCCTGTACTATAGAACCGATCACAGAAAATGTTGATTTTAAATCAGGCATTCATGAAAAACAATTGTGTTTTCCTTTGGTGTTATTAAAATTAATGAGAGTTTGTTTTTGTTTCTTGTTTTAACCATAGTCTGTTTTTAACTTCCGTTTTCTCAAGTCGCTCTTGTCTACAGGAACCTTTCATTTCCAAAATGACTCACTGGACCGTCAGTAGTGGACCTCGGCCACCAGGTGGCACTATAACCAACATGCTGCTGGCATTTAATCAGCATCCCATCTAAAAAGCTCTTGGACCACGTTCCAAGGAAACAAGCAAACTAGACTAGAAAAGAAATATGTATGTACAGGAGGGAGAGCAGCTATGATAATGTTATCAAAAGTACACTCCCAACCATTACCCAAACACAGAAAGTCTTTGAGGAACCTCTAGGATTTACTATAATGGATCAATTAACTCACAAATGACACCTAAATTCCTGAGTATTTTCTTAATTGATGGGCTCAAGGAGAATTTTTCATATGCTCTGCGTTCTTTAAAGTTTTATACTTAAACACACAACACCATTTGAGTGTATACTTGTGTCCTAAGAAACAGAGAACTACAAATTAGGGCTGGGGAGATGGCTCAGTCCTCAGAGTGTTTGTTATGCAAGCATGGGGACCTCCAAACCCAGGGGCACACAGTGGGCCCAGGAGGCCTCAAAACAAAACCAAGAGGCGTGAATGTGGGAAAGAGACTTGTAGTGAGGTGTGGGGTATCTCAGAGGTGGGAATGTGAGTGGGTGGAGGTGACAGTAATCAGGATGCGCTGCATTCATATGTGAAACTGTAAAGAACAAACTCAATAAAAAATTATTATTATTTTAATAACAAGATGTACTTGTGCACACTTGTAACCCCAAGTCTGGCAGGGCAGAGACAGGGAGATCCCTGTGACTTACAGTGTGACCTAGCAAGTACCCCCACACACACTGTGCACAAGTATCCACACACACTGGTGGACCCCCACAAACACACACACAGAGGAAATGAAGAACTATAATTCCCTTGGGATATCCTTGACACAAACATGTCTGTGTAATTAGATTGTTTCAGTCAACCAAGTAGGGCAACTAACAGTGACAGCCTAGAACAGTGACCTTCCAGTCCAGAACTCTGAAACCAGTAAGGGGCTCTTACTAGAAATGCATGATAGAATGAACGCCCAAGGGAACATGAAGCAAGAAGACAAATTAGCAATATATCATGTCTTCAGTACACAGCGCTTGCATTTCCTTCTACTCAATTATCTTCTACTTAGCAGCCATCAATCAATACCAAAATAACTATCTCTTGCTGTGTAATTGTTGGAAAGATTGGGGAGAGAAATGACTTGTACAAAGATCTGAAATGTGCCTATTATTCAAAAAGACCTAGTGTAATTTGAGAGTGTCAGAACTGTTCTGATTTCAGTCTGGTGCTAAGTAGAAGAGCCAACAGGATACACGGCAAAGCACATGGTATTTCCTGATGCTCCATACGTGTCACAGCAGGGCAAAAGAAAAGATAGATGGCTGAAGGTATGTGTGGATGGTGCTTGGTTTTCTCCCTGTCTCCACAGTAAACTCCAAGACCCAAAGCAACCAAGAGAAGGAAAGGCTTATCTCAGCTTACACTTCCAGGTCGTAGTTCATCAATGAGGGAAATTGTGGCCAGGACTCAAGACGGGAACCTAGAGGGAGTGGCTAAAGCCAGGGCAGGAGGAATGCAACTTGCTAGCTTGAAAAAGTTCATGGTCAGCTAGAATTCTTCTATGCCCCTTCTCCTACCTGCTTGCTCTTTGTTCCGTAAAAGAGGAAGATTTATCGTCTTTAGCTTGGATTTGTTAAGGAAAAAAAGTGGCACGAAAGCAAAAATCTTCATGAAGGCTAAAAGCCAAGAATTTAATAACTGGCTTCATGAAGAGCCAGAGCAGCATCCATGTGCTTGGACTTGCTTCCCACTGCTTTATTTACTACACTGAGGAAGGCTGGAGCAACCCTCCTTTATCTAGAATGAGCTTTTACAAATAGAAAGTCTTCAAGCAGCAAGAAAATTACAAGGAGGAAACAGACCATCACTTTCTCTGTTCATATTGGTCAGAAGCCAATCAAGAACAAACTGGGAATCGTGGCTCATACCTCTAATCCCAGTATTCAGGGAACAGAGGCAAGAGGACCAGAAGGTCAAGGCCAGCTTTGGTTACAAGAGACCCGGTCTCACAGAAAGCAAATAAACTAAAATAAATAGCAATGTCATTATAATATCACCTAATACATGACCCACCCCTGTAATCATCTGCCCTGGCATTTCAGAACTGTGAATTCCAGCTGTGACCATCAGGCTAGTCAACCCCAAACTCTTCTCAGCTACATCTTCCCTTTTGCTGTGCATCAACCTTGAGGAGCCCGGAAGCTGGGCAGAGCGGAAACCACCAGGAGCACTTCCAGCAGCAGGGCCATTGCCCTCTCCCAGCCCAAGGGTTTCCTTGTGCACTATGACTATATTTTATGGTGTTCTGGGTTTTCCCTCTTAGATATGGTTTGGGCCACTGATTCCAAACCCACTTTCACTATTTCATAGTTGTGCATTTTGCCATGCTTTGGCTTTCTCTTCTTTGGGAATGTGGATATTAATGGTATGTATGTCACTAGAGTCTAAGGATGAATTAAGACAGTGCATGGGGTCTGTCTAGGATGATGTTCAACACACACAGTGAATGCCACCAATAATGAAGAAAACATGGAGGTGTGACACCAAATGGTGATTTGAGAAGGGTCTGCCCAGTATCTGGTAGACTGGTGGGCTGGACCTATCTAGAGTCCATGTAACTGAGATGCTAAGGAGTCTCTTGGGAAATAATTCCTCCCAAGGAAAAAGAGCAACAGACTCATAAAATCTACCCCTGATGATAGTGCCCCATTGTCAGAGGGAACTGAGTGGGTGATAGTGAATATAACCTATTGGTTAATATGGATAATATGGCTGGCTGGGTTTCCATGTGTTTATGCTTGATTCAGGAAGGAAGGAAGGAAGGAAGGAAGGAAGGAAGGAAGGAAGGAAGGAAGAAAGGAAGGAAGGAAGAGGAAGAGAGGGAAGGGGCTGGAAAGGAGGGATGGGGGAGGAAGGGGAAGGAGGAAGAGAGGGGAATGGGTAAAATGTGAAGAGGGCAGTTGACATTTAGAAGTTCTTTCTTCCCTCTCTTGATACCAGGGGTTTCCAGTTATGACAGAGCGCCCCTTGGAGAGAGCCCAGGCTGTTGCCACCTAAGGAATTCTGCCTTCATGAGGCTTAGACCAACAGATTCCCAGAATGGTTAAGGAAAATTAAAGGACTTGTGTATGGGCATGTTGTCCACCCAGGACTTCCTAGATCTAAGTGTGTGGCCTGATGGAGTTGAAGACGCCATGGTTTCAGGCATTAGTAAACTCACACTTAATGACTTTTACTCAACCAATCTGCCCACATATTGACACCCACATGTCCATGCTGAGAGGTGGCAGCGAGGAAGTAAACACTGTGCATACATCTGTTCCTAGTAGCCAAGTGGGTTCATTGCAATTGTCAGTTGTATTTGTTCCCAAACTTGTTAGTTGGCCTTGTTACTGTAATTCCAGATATTGATGTCTCTCCTACACATACACACACACACACACACACACACACACACACACATACACACAAGGGGGGAGAGTAGATTGAAAGTTTCAGAGAGTAAGATAAAATTGTCATCAAAAAATGCAAGCCTTGCCAGGCCTGGTGGTGCAGATCTGTGGCTACCCCCCAGCCCTTCTCTGCCTTCTGAGGACAGCTTTTCCCACCACCAGAATTAAGAGTCAGAGGGCTTTCCAACCTTCCTGAGGCAAGAGAGAGGACAAGAAACTCCACAATGTCAGATATTCATTCCAACCTCCTAATCTTTCCCAACCAAAAATTCTCCCAGGCATTTAATTATCATAGGGCAACTATTAGCCAAAACCTTATAAAACCACTATCCTGAGGAATATCTTTAGTGAAATGTTTGTTGCTTGAATCACAGTTTTCTTATATCTAAGTGGGAATAATACACATCAAACAGGGTAGTTATGTATAATAAAGAAGATTTAAATGAAGGTGTCTAGCACAATGAGTCACTCTATAAATGTTAGTTTCACATCCATACAGAAGATATTATTTTTCTTCATAAATAAGCTGTTTCATGATTAGGGAAAGGCCATTGCTTCTAGATTTATTTTGTTTAGAAATAAATACTTTGTGTGTGACAATTACATTTAAGATGGGATCTACTCTCCTCATATAGAACTCAAGAGACTGAAGAAATTTTTCTGTTGCATTTTAATTTTTACCTATTATATTTTTGTTTTTTATTTTGTGCTATGATACGAACAACTAGACAATATTCTATTACTAGGTTTTCAGTGTCTCTCGAACAGTCCCCTGGAGAGGTCTCTGTTAAGTTACTGCTTTCTCCTGTATTGCTACAGTCCATCCATTACAAGCTGACCAGCTGTATTAAACTGTATAAACTGACAACAGGACTGCCCCATTGTATGACTAAAGGGAAGGTTTTTATTGTAGATATGAGAGAGAGAAAACAACCAGAGACATCTGAAAGAGTCCAGAGCAGAGAGAAAAAGTAGTAGACTGAACATGACCAGCAGACTAGACATGGACAAGAGAGAAGCAGGAGCAGAGAGAGAGAGAATTGGGGGTGGGGGGGTGGGAGCCTGAGAGAAAGACAAAGAGAGAACAGGCTGGAATAGCAGGGTTATAAGGAGAAAGCACAGCTGGAATAGCAGGGTTATAAGGAGAAAGCACAGCTGGAATAGCAGGGTTATAAGGAGAAAGCACAGCTGGAATAGCAGGGTTATAAAAAGGAGAACTGAGTTTTGTGTGGAAGGAAGCCTGTGAGCTAGGAAAATCTAGGGTAGGGGGAGGTGACATAAAGAGCTTGCATGGCAGCATGGACTCTGAAATGTGTAACAGGTACTTGTGATGCTGAGGGAGCCTGGAGGCCAGAATGCACTTTGGTATGCTAATAGGCACCACAGATAGCCATTTGTCCCTTCTGCCAGTGGTAGGGAAATGCCTCCTTTGGTAGAGGGGAACTGGTTTTATAAGTTCCTGAGGAGTGCTGGCTTTTGTCTAACCACCAGAATTTGTGGGAAAGGGAGTTTCTTTTGGACCTGACATAAACTAATCATCCAGAGGAGTCATCAAGGGAATAAATTTCTGTAATTCCCCAGGTACCATCATGCTATAGTGTTTTCTCGTGTCTTCTAAGTTTTATGAAAATCTCTACTCTGAACTTCTAAGAAAAACAATATACTGTGACTTAATATACACAATAAATGTTACTCACTCCTAGACTGAAGCTTCAGAAGTCTGATCTTGATGTTTTGTGGTTCAAAACTTGTACCTGTCTCAAAGGAGAAGCTCATAGATCCACCTGGTGTAGATCCTCCAATAAAGAGGGTTGTTTCTAAGTGTCTACTCCCAAGTGGCCCAGTCTCATAGACTGCTTCAACTAGGCCTGCGCTTTCCCAGTTCTTAACACCAGAGACAGTCCCCCAAAGCCTGGACAGTGAGTGAAACATCCAGCTTTCCCAGGACTTGGCCAGCATCCCAGCTTTCTCAGGTCCCCCAGAAGATGCCGACACCCCCAGAGAACAGGAAGCAGTCTGGAGAACACAGGACCCTCATCCCCACCTCACCTGCTACCCATTCCTATTTCCTCACCTTTTAATAATAACAAAAGGGAGTAATGTTAGTTTCCTCCATAGCAGCAGCAGCCTGCCTCTGCTGCCAAAGCAGTTACGTCATCACCCATGGCCAGGTGCCTTTCCATTGCCAGCTATGTGACATGTGCACCTGTTAGAAGTGCCTGCCAGGCACAGCTCTCTCTTTACATCTCTTTACTTCTCCTGTCTCTCATCTCTCTTGCCTCTTCTTTTCTCTCTTACTTCTCTTCTTCCTCTTGCCTGTCTGCCTCTCTCAAGTCCCTACTCCAATACAGCCTTTCACTCTTTTGCTCTTCCCCTCCCCCAACAAAACACTTGTGCTAACTCTGTTGCACGTGGTGTGTTTGCTCAGTGGCATACCTTGGCAGGGCCCGCCCAAAGGTTCCCACTGTAGCCTTTTTTTTAAAAATGTACCCTTTCAGTTACTATGTTATTAAAAGGTAGATGCTGCATCATCCATGGGTCAGCCACTTGATGAATTCACAAAAACTGGGCTCTTAGAAGGTGGGAGGACTAGACAGAGAAAGCAGGTCGCCGGGCTTAGCCCTTGAAGGGTACATTTTGTCTTATGACCACCTCTAACCCTCCATCCTGTTTCTTGGGCACCATGAAGTAGACGGTCTCCTCTATCACATGCTCTCAACACTGTGTTCATTTGCCCATTGGAAGCCCACAGCGATGGAACCAGCCACCTGCAGACAGAAACGTCGGGAATGATGAGTCAAGGCAGACCTTTCCTTCCTGAAGACACTCTGTTATTTTGTCATGGTCACAAAAAGCTGACATAGCTGTTCACCTTGGAATACTGGTAGGGCACATATGTGGAGAATACAGTTTTCTCATGGAACCTGAAATCTGATTATGCACACAGACATCACTGAACAAATATATCTGTGTGTGTGTGTGTGTGTGTGTGTGTGTGTGATAGAGAGAGAGAGACAGACAGACAGACAGAGACAGAGACAGAGAGAGACAGAGACAGAGAGACAGAGAGAAGGAGGGCAGGGAGAAGATATCCAGAAAATATTGCTAGATCTTAGGTCTTCAAAGTAAACAGTTGATTTACAGTTGTTTGAGCAAAATAAATGTCATTTAAGGCTTAAATACTCTTGTTATAGCCTAGGAGGGAAAGTTACAGACCACCTTGCATATAAGGCCAAATTAGAGTCCTTTATTAGCTGGGGACTGAAAGAAAGCTCTTGCTCCCAAGAACTCTCAGCACCAAAGTTCCGGGATACATCTTGTTTATAAAGTCAAAAGCCACAATGGCATCTTGCTGGGTGTAGGTTGGGGAAAGCTGGTAACATTTGTTTGATGGTACAGTCAGCAGATATTTTGGTTATTCATCTGTGCCATAGTCACAGTCACAGAAAGTCCCCAATGTGTTGCCAGATCAGATGTGACTGCTCAGGGGGCTGGGGACTGCAAAGCACCTGGGAAGACAAAATGGAACCCCGGGTAAGATGGGGACAAGATGGTGTTATCTCAGTCACTCCGATTCTAAGATGCTGTAAGCAGAATCCACCCATCGTAAGACCGTTTCTAACTTGTGTAAACGTAGGCTTCACAGGTGTGTGCCCTGGACTGTCTGTTACTCTGGACCACGTGCCTAAAGGGCCATGTGCCTGATTCAAAGCACTGCTATCACAAGCTCAAAGTTCCTGATAGTGATGCTTCCCATTTTGCACACATTTCCAAACGATGTAATCGGCCCTGCCAAAGGCTCCGGTTTGTCTAGCCTATTCTTATAGCAAAGCTCATCTTTTCTTCCCTGCCATAGGCATTGGCTCTTAGACCTGAATCTACCCTGGGGTAAGGCCACGGCGAGGACCACAGTGAGCAGTCATGGGCAGCTCATTGCTCCGATCAGTATTTGGGAAGTGTGCTGGTAGGCGTTTTGTTTTGTTTTGTCTTGTCAAGATGGCACAAGTGGAGTCACCTAGGAAGGGAGAGCCTCAGTGGAGGAATTGCCTGTGTCTAACTGGTCTGTGTGCAAGTCTCTGGGGACATTTCTTGGTTGGTAATTGATTTGGGAGGGCCCAGCCCACTGTGAGCAGTACCATGACTTGGCAGGTGGTTCTGGGGTACGTAAGAAAGTGGACTGAGCAAGCCATGGAGAGCAAGGCAGTAAACAGCATTCCTCTATGGCCTCTGCTTCAGTTCCTATCTCCAGATTCCTGCTTAAGTTCCTGCCCTGACTTCTCTCAATGATGGACTTTCCTGAGATCTTCCTTGAAACTAGCCAGAATTTCCAGAAGCCCCCCCAGCTTCACATATTATTTTCTTAAAAATACATTGCTCTGACTTATAAAAATCTCTTTTTGATTTCTCAGAGAGGAAAGCAAAATGAGATTGCCTACTAACAGCATCTATAGCCCAACATATATTCTACTTTTGGGGGCTGGAGTCTGATTTGGTTGTTTTCCGTGCCATTCTTTTCAAAGGGGCCCAATATTCATTATATATTCCAGAACAACTGATAGTCTTAGTGCTTCTATTACATCAGAAAATACATAAATATGACAACATGAGCAATGTGGTCTGCTTCAGGAGAGATAAGCAATTCGCTGGAGATGGGGAATGCTGTTTCCTAAGGCAATTTCAGCTCTTGATATGGTTATGAAGAAAAGCTATTAGTGGTCGTGCAGAATGAATGAAGTCCAGAGTACTTGGCCCAGGGCTAAATCTTCCTTGTCATATTCAGGAGAGCTACAAATAAGCAAGGAAATGAAAGCTCATTTCCCCCACAAGATAGACATTTTTTCCCGTGAATTCCTTTATGTATGAACTAGGGATTTATGCCATTTGTGCAGTGGGGGAAATGGCTCTACTAACCGATCTGCTGGGACCCAACACTGAGAGCTATGCACTGGCAAGGTGCTTCGTTTGTAGCTCATGAATTTCCCCACTTCCAGGGAGAATAGCTTTTCTGATTGGCAGGGGGCATACTCTGCTGACTTTCTGGGGAGGGCTGTTTGCTGGTACTGTGTGCTCTCAGAAAGTCACTGCCCCTCACCAGAACTGCCTTCCACCTGAGGGACAGGCGTACTTTTCAACACTGGTGTCTCCTTGAATCCTCCATCCCCATTCCTGCCAGAAAGACAGGGTGAATCCATGATGCCCAGTCTGAGTGCAGCCAGATTTCCAGCACATCCTACCACTGGGCTAGGGCACGGTGGACCCACGATCTGCCTATGAAATTTAGTTAAGATCTGAGTAATTCCCCCACCAGATCCTTTAAGAAACATGATGGAGGGAGAGAAGGGAAAAGAGGTCTGACTATGTGACATTTTCATCACACCTAAAAAACACACCACCCATGGTTTTAGCATTTAAAAATAAAAACCTGTCAACAGCAAGCCTCATCAGAGCCACAGAGACAGCGGCGTAAAGGCTAGTCATGTGACTCGCAGTAACTCTTCTCAGAAGGAAACATGAATTATTTCAATCAGATCACCGCTTTGTCAATTAGAACATATTTGTATCTTGGGTTCTTCAGGGTCTCAAACTTTGTGATTTCTCCTTTAATGTCAGAATTGTGCATTCATTTATTTTTGCCTTTTAAATAGGACTGATAAATTGAATGTTTTACTTTCAAAATGTGTAGCAGTAGGGTTAATGATCTATTCAGTGGTAGATAATCTCCTTAGTACATGAAAGGTCTTAGATTCAATCCTCAGGGTCATAAAAGAAAGGAGAGAGAGAGAGGGAAGGAGAGCGAGCACTAGAAGACAGAATACATATCCTTCAAGGGTATATCCCATGACCTACCTTCTCCCACTAGAATGGAGAGGAAAACCAACAACCTTCAGAGTTACAAGTTCCTGATGAGAGAAGTCTGAGACATGTGTAAAGTATGTTTTACACGGGCCGTGAAGATGCACATTTGGGAGTTCATCTAAAATCTGTGAAAGTCTCTCCAGGTTTCCTGGCTGCCCAGAAGAGAGCTTTATAGATTTACATGGGGACAGGAAGTCTTTTCTTTCTTATATTTATTTGGGGGAATACTTCAGTAAAGCAGAATAATTTTTGGAGAAATAAATAAATGTATGATTACACTTTATTTGCAAAGCTAACTGCACAGTTTGTGAGAGTTATTTTAATAAACAAATGGCTTCTGATCATTTTCAAGTGTAGAGTTTCGTTTATTCCTCCACACAGCTCCATGAAGAAGCAAGAGGAGCTCAGGGAAAGCTCCCCTCCTGTATCCCTTCCCCCAAGGGCTGTCAGTCCCGTCCTTTTGATAGTGTTGGCTGAGGTTTCCTGAAGCCTTAAAGACAAGGGAGCCTACAGAGGTTCTGCCTCCGTGATGAGAATGAATTTCTGGAGAACGATCATGTATTCAAATCATGAGACCGAAGAATACAGTGGGGGGCTAGAAAGACAGTTCAGTGGTTAGAAGTGCTTGCTGTTCTTCAGGGCACCTGAGTCTGGTTCCCAGCACTCAGATGAGGTGGCTCGCATCCACCTGTAACTCCAGCTTCGGGGGATCCGATGTTCTCTTCTGGCCTCTGCCAGCACTTGCATGCATGTGGCACTCGAGAGCACGCACACACACACACACACACACGCACGCACGCACACGCACAGAGACAGAGACAGAGAGAGAGAGAGAGAGAGAGAGAGAGAGAGAGAGAGAGAGAGAGAGAGAGAGAAATAAACCTTTAAAAATAAAGAGTTAAGAATAGGAGGAAAGGGCTGGGACACAACTCAGTGTAGAGTAGGAGGGCTCCAGTTCCAAAATAGATAAACATTAAAAAAGAAAAAAGAAAAGAAAAGGAATCTCTCTTCTCTGGCTGTCACTAAAGTAAAGTAGATTTGTCATGTTCTGATCATCTCAGCCGTGCTGAAATCAGATCAAATGCTAGAGGGAAGAAGCTCAGCTTCTAGATTTCAGTGCTTTTTGTCATGGTCACCTCTTGACCATGTGAAGCTCTCAGACATGGAACATGTTTATACCCCTCTCCTATCAACATGTCTACTGGCAGCTTATTCCTTGGCAAAAGGAAAGTGTTCTGTCCCCTAAACAAACCAGGAAGCAACTGGGACTTTCACATTGACCTGTTGTTTCTGGGGAAGCTTCTTCTCAGCCAGCATTTCCTACCCGTAGAATGTGGCTGCGCTGAGGCCTTGCTTCCCAAGCACCACGGGGCTTTGTGGATTCACCACTGTCTTCTAGCTCTCTGCTGTGGGCATCACACACATGCCCTGTCAGGAGACAGGCCTGTGATCCTGCAGTTTAGAGACATCCTGCTTCCAGCTCTGTAGTTTTCTTCCCTTTTTTTTTCTTTAAATATAATTTTTTATTGATTCTTTGGGAATTTCACATCATGCACCCCAATCCCACTCATTTCCGAGTCCCTCTGTATCTGTCCTTCACCCTTATAGCATCTTCCCATAAAGGAAAACCTAAAAAGAAATAATAAAAATAAAGTTTTTAAAAATGAAAAATAAAATAAAAATAAGAATTAATTTTAAAACAAATAAAAAATGAAAGCAAACAAACAAAAACCCACTTTGCTCATCTTTCCCGCTTCTCCATCCTCTTCATTATCTTAGTGGCACTGGGAGTTGCTGTGTGTCACGCAGTATACCCTTTTGGCCGAACAGCTTTACTTGCAAATGTTCATTGTGTAATGTGTTGTTGGTCAGGTTCAAGGCCTCTGGCTTCTGGTACATCATCAATACCGGACCCTCACTGAAACTCCCCTTGGATATCCTGCAGTTGCCCAGTCTTGGAGATCCTGGGGCTATGGTTCCACAGGACCAGTCCCTTCATGCACTCCAGCAGATGGAGCAGATGTTGGGGTGGGTCAACTCAAAACCCTGGATATGTGCCTGGGTGGTAGCTGAGTTGGTCAGTTCAGGCCTCTGAAACCATCCCACTCAGGTGATGGGTGGAGCCAGCTCTGCTTTGTGAGGCAGGATCAGCTCTCCTGTGGTCCGGGTGTGTGGGGGGGGGTGAGGGGTGGGGAGGTGGGGGTGAGGGGGGGGGGAGGTGGGGGGTGAGGGGTGGGGGTGGGGGAAGAGGCAGCTCTCCCAGGCCCTCAAGGAGTGGGGCTAGCTCAGCACAGCCCTGCCTTTGTATTCAACATACGGTTTATCTCAGGCAACAGATATCAACACATACCCCAGCTACAGCAGGACTGTGGACCCAGATATGGCCATCAGCAGCAGCTTAGGCCTGGGTGTCACCATGGCCCCAGGTGGCAGCACAGGACACTGGCTCTGGTGGCAGCATGACCCTCCTTTACTAACATAGCCTTAGGTGTCTGCCCAGACCCGACATCCTCATGGCCTTCAGTGGTCACAGGAGCTACCGACATCAACCCAAACTGTGGCTGTAGCGGGGTCACTGACCCAGACATGGCCCTGGTCAACAGCCCGGGCCAGGTACATGGCCCTGGTGGCAAGCAGGCGACCCATATCAACCCGTTCCTCACCCGCCTTCGCCTCTTCAGATCTGCCTGTCTCCACAGGACGTAAACCATTCTGCCTCGCCCCCACCCCCACCACCCCACCCCATACCCCACCATGTATTTGCTCACAATAATGGTGCCTGACCTCCTGCTGCTGTGGGTAACCTGTAGTTTCCTCCCCCCACTCAGGGTAAGTGACCCCAGGTAAGTATGTGGATGTCCTTCCCCTACTAGGGACTAACCTCAGCTCTGTGCTTTCTGATTGTGCAATGTGGAACAGATAATCTCAAGTATCTAAATCACTTTTTTTTAGTTCTAAAATGAACATTTAAACAAAACAATTTCAAATCTGTTTTTTTAAAATGATTTTCACTCAGAGCAGATAATTCCAGCAATTTTCCATGAGTTTTTGCTTTTTCTTTTGCAAAATAAGATTCATACAGTCGTCATCTCTTTGACAAGCTCAGTGTGAATTGCCTAAGAACTGACTCCGTTATTGTGATTGATCAGCTGCATGTTATAGCATGTCAAATTGCATCATCTCTACAATAAAAACAGAAAGTATTCTCAGTTCTGCTCTGTCCTCTTTTTAGCACATACAGTTGTAAACATTGAATAAGACAGGCACTCAGGTTTAGGACAGGCACTCAGGTTTAGGACTAGATTTGAGCTCAAATCTGTGTTCATGACTGTATGTCATGATGTAGAAGGAACAACTAAGAAGTGGAAGGCAGATCAACATAGAAAAGTCTAAAAAACTTAAACACGCCTGTGATACTGTTGCAGATAGTCACTGGGTTGTACTAAGTAACATACTCTCTTCTTTGGCCATCTACTATACCTATTCAGTTAAAATTTTGTTTATAAAGGAATGTGTTTATTATAGCTATACAAAAAAAAAAGACAAGCCAGGAATAACAATGGGAAGATGAACAATGACCTCCCTAACTCAATGCCTGCTAGGCAAGAGAGACAGCATCATCTCATCTGCAAGAAAACCAAAGCAGCTGCCTTCCTCATAGGAATATTGAGGATGGCATGAATTAAGTTATGCATAAAGTTTCCCCAAATGTAAACCCAGATGTTCTCAGAGAGTCCAGTAACCAGCTGTGTACCCGGCATACCATCAATTGTACTCTCTCTCATCTGCCCTGCTGGTCTGTGTATGGGGTGAACTCCCTGCCTTTAGAGTCAGGTCCAGTTTCTTATAAACATTGTACATCACTGAGGCATGAAGGTCAAAGAGTATTTTTCCAAAGATTTTTTTTCCCCAAGAATAATCTTCTTCTGGGGGAGGGGGCTGTAACCTTGTATTTCTAGCACAAATAGAACAGGGTTTTATATGCTAGCCTTGGTGCAGATAGAGCTTCAAGGAGGGTGACTTACTGCTCTGTGTCTGATCATGAAGAATAACCCCTGCTTGACTGGGTGATTTGTGTGTAATCTGCCCTCAGCAACACTTTGAAGACGAGAGAGTAGGAAAGTAGGAAGCATTTGTGTTTTACTGAAGAAATCTGTGTTGTAGACCCAAAGTTTGTCATCTGTTGTTTTCAGACAGATGGTTCTTCAAAGATCCAAACTGTGGAAGCCTGCATGGCAATATGCCACAACACCGGGACCAAAGCTTGATGCCGTGGGCACTCTGGATCCTGAGAAGAAACGTTGGCCAAGAAAAAGCACTAGACTCCCACCATGTGTTCTAGAAAGTTCTGGTGGCATCATACCAAATGCTAAGTGGGGAGAGAAGGAGAGAGAGAGACAGACAGAGACAGAGACAGAGACAGAGACAGAGCATGTATGTGTGGGTTCATTCACCCATGCGTATATGGAGGCCAGAGGTCTACAGCAAATATCTTCCTCTTTACTCTCCACCTTATTTTTTGAAAAAGTGTTTCTCACAGAACCTGGAACTTGCCATTTTGGCTGGCCAATGAGGCCCTAGGATCTGCTTGTCTCCACCCCCACCCCAAGTCCTGGATCTACACATTAAGATATGCCAAGGTTTTACCTGCATGCTGGGGATCCAGACTCAGATCCTCATGCTTGCAACATGCAAGCACTTTATGCATCGGGCCGTCTCCCCAGCTTTGCTAAGTGAAGAGTTTGCGGACAGTTAGAGTCAACTTCAGAAAAGAAGCAAGGGACACCGCGGGACCATGTGAGAACTGTGGCTGTCTGCCCTCGGGATTATAGAGAACAACCGAGGCTTTTCTCTGGATCCCTCATTCTGGTTTAGAACTAGAAAGTGGAACAGAATACCTAAAGCAAACGTCTGTTACACTAAACTACCAGGACCCCTGAAAAATAACGACGAAGTCCAAGCCAGTACCAAAAGCTTTGCAAACCTGATGATGCTAATTGTGGTGATGATGATGATGATGATGATGATGATGATGATGATGATGATGATAGATGGATAAAGAGGAGCAAGAGGAAGAGGAAGGGGGAAGAGGAGACTCTTTGAAAACCAAATAACTCAAGTATTGAAGCACCGACAGTGGAGATCTTCCAGGGTGCTGCACTGTTAACCACTGGGCGACATCCCAGACAACAAGGTACCGAGTTCCTGTAGTTACTTTCTGCATCCTCTGGACAAAGTCCTTCCAAAACACCACATATGCCCTAAGGATGAATGAAGTCAAGGCCCAGTGAACCGATGGTGTCAGGTCTTTCTCACATCGTTTAAAACTCTCTCCAGTGGTAATTTCATTACTCCTTCCAGTTTTATGTAAGCCCCCTTTCAAGAACTGTGTGTAATAGACCTTCACAGCGTCTCTGGGCAGCTCTAACTTACATAACCTCATTTTTCAAAGCTCTTCATTACTTCTGCCCTCTCTTAGCACGCTCCCACTCCAGCTTGGGCCTCCCGTGGGGGACCTCACTGCCTGCTTCGGGAGCATGGGGTGCTCACATTTGACACTTCCGCCTTTCTTAATGGAGTGTGCCCAATTTAAGGAGAGAAAAAAAGCTCCTTTGTTGATTGACAAGCAGATCAGAATCTGCCCATAAAGTAGCCTACAATCATATCTAGCCAGGATATTACCCCAGGCAGACCAGGGAGACATAAAAAATATAATTGAAAATTATAAAAAGCAATGGCTTCATTTCTACCTCGAATACCAAAAAGAAGAAAAGGAAAAATATCCAAGTATGCGTTTTAAATGGATAGATTGTTAGAAATAGAAATTACAACTATATCATAAATTTAGTTCATATTCCATTTTAAATTCTCCAATAAGAAATATAATGTAGCTTCATTTAAATAGTGCACTCCATAATTTAACTAAACATGGGATGGGGGAATCCCTAATTGTCTACTGGGTGATTTACATGAAATACCTCACTCTGCTGGGGGCCACAACAGAGCACTATGAAAATTCTGATTTTTAAGTAGAACTTTTTTTTTTCCACAAAGAAAAGCTAGAAGTAGGTTAGGAGAAAAAAATATACATCAAAAAATGTTTTGTCATTGAAAACAAGAAATGGTACAAAATGATAAAGAAGTTATTTACCTCATGGTTATATATGTATGACATCATTATACCTTAATGATTCCCAGCTCCAGTCTGATAGTTTGTGTGTGTGTGTGTGTGTGTGTGTGTGTGTGTGTGTGTGTGTGTGTGTGGCGGGGGCATTTTAAGGAAGTATTTGTGTGGATGTGCGCAGGTGTGTGTATGTGTGCGGGGATCAGCACTGGGTGTCTCTGTTGATAGCTCTCTACCTTATTTTTCTGAGGCAGGGTCTCTCACTGAATCCAGAGCGCGTCAGTTGGACTAGGCAGACTAACCTGTCTGCACGCCCCTCCCCCTCTCCAGCGCTGGCTTTCACGTAGGGTCTGGGAACCCCAGCTCAGGCCCTCGTGCTTGCACAGCAGGCCCCTCACAGACTGAACCATTTCCCCAGGCCCAAGCTTTCCAATTTTCCTCGCACACACAAAGCTCAAGCTCAGTCACAAGTATTTATGAAAGGCTGAAATGACAGCAAAACCATTTAGAAGTTATATTTTCCTTAGTCACGTGCTCTCCACTCCCTAGTTATTAAACACACACACTCGCCCATTTTAGTTACCTACTTATACATATGTATCAGGTACAGGGAAAGCTCTGGTTTCCAAGTCCTTGAAGGAGAGACAACAAGAAATTAATGAAAATGCAGTAAATGTCCCCATGTCCCATGCCAAGACAGGCAGGTGACACTTGTCCTGGCTCTGAAATATAGGTGAGGTGACCTCTGCACACTCAAACCCAATCACATTCAGTTTTCACATTCATCAAGTCTGGGTAGTAATGAACACACAAGGGCTGTTGTGAAGACAAGTGAGGTCACATGTGCAAAGCACCTATCACAGAAGAGATATTTTATAAACCTTCCCATTATTTTCTCATTTAAGAAGAAAGCAAACACTGAGGAATACTGCATGCTGTGGAGATGCTTATAATTTGCATTCAGTTCTTGGCGAAGACAACGTGCAGTGCTGTGTTTGTGTGTGGAGGGGCCTGGGCAGATAGTTGCCTTAGCAACAGTGGGTGCTCCAGAAGGACTGGAGAATGGCTCAGTGGTTAAAAGCATTGACTATTCTTCCAGAGGATCTGGGTTCGATTCCTAGCACTAACGTAGTAGTTGACAACTGTCTGTAACCTGTAACTCCAGTTCCAGGGGCTCTGATCCACTCTTCTGGCTTCCACAGGCACCAAGTATGCATGTGGCGTGCATACATATGTGCAGGCAAAATACCCATACACATAAAATAATAAAGTTAAAATTTAAAAAAAACCAAATTTATATTCCAGAGGTCTTCAGAAAGACATGCCCCAAATGTGGCTATGACATTGGCCCAGAGGTCTCTATCTGCCTTCAAAAGCATGAGGCTTTGTTGCTTGGAGAAGTGTGTTTTCTCAGTAAGTTTAGCAGCAGCACATTAAAAAGCACAAATATAAATAAATATAAGGTATTAACTCCTCTGTTAACTGCCATCAGTGACATTTAAGATCATGTGTCACTTAGAAAATACTAGAACGCTCCTCCATACTAAAAGTTGTAAAGCTGTAACAAGTTGCATAGTTGAGGTTGTCCATCCTGTCTCAGATTAAAGGACACATCTACCTGATGCCCACAACCAGAACCAGATCCTCCTTCTGGGATGCTGTGAGAGACTCTTAAATCACCTAAACAGAGAGATGTGACTTCCAGGTGCTTTGTGAAGAGTGGGTTAACTATTTGCCCTAACTTGAAAGCAGATTTTTCTTTAAGTGTCTTCATCTGTACAGAATTTCATCTAAGATCTGCTTTCAATAAAATAAATCAGCAAGTGCCGGGCGGTGGTGGTGCACGCCTTTAATCCCAGCACCTGGGAGGCAGAGGCAGGCGGATCTCTGTGAGTTCGAGGCCAGCCTGGTCTACAAAGCAAGTTCCAGGAAAGGCGCAAAACTACACAGAGAAACCCTGTCTCGAAAAACCAAAATAACTAACGAACTAACTATCTAAATAAATAAATAAATAAATCAGCAAGCATAAAGGAAAATAGCCCATTTCCACTCAATTCAAATTTCTTGGCAGACACTTTGCTGAACCTAGTAGCTAATCCACATATTCTAGAGGTTGCATAGGTCCATGTGCATCATGATAGGCTTGTTTTCCGAGCAATGGTTGGTTAATTTCTTGTATAACTCATGCATATATGGAACAAATCAAAGGAATGGAAACAAAATGAAATTAGAAAGGCATAAGCTGGGCATGGTGGTGCATGCCTGTAACCCCATCATGTGGAAGGTGGAGGCAGCAAGAACTAGGTTCAAAGTCATCTTCAGCTGCACAAGGAGTTCAAGACCAGTCTAGGCTGCATGAGACACTGTCAGAAGGAAAGAAGGAAGGGAGGGAAGGAGGGAGGGAGGGAGGGAGGGAGAAAGGAGAGAAATAGAGTAAAGAAATTGTAACTTTTAAAAGTTGCAGTATTGAAGATAAGAGCTGAGTGAGTTGATATGTAGCTTTAGTGGCTTTATAAACTATATGCAGATATATTGGCTTTATAAATTAACACAAGTTTCTGAAGATAGGACAGATGAAATTTATGAAAGCCAAAGAAAAGTGTTTCTACAATAAGCACATGAGATGTTCTACACCATCAGCACAAAAGCACTGTGAAAAGCTACTGCCTACCCACTGGGGTGTCTGCAATGGAGAAGACAGAGAGTACTGGTAAGGATGAAGAGGAACAGAACCATCACACGGTGCTGGTGAACACGTAAAATGGTGTGGCTGTTTTGCAAAAACAACCCAATAGTTTCTCAAATACTGAACAGATTTTTAGCATAAAACCCAGTAATTCCAATTCTAGGAATATAGCTAAGAGAAATAAAATCACCTTCATAAAAACTTGTATGCTTATTATAGCATAATTCATAATAATAAAAAAGAGAAAATAATCTAAATATTCACTAACTGATGAATGAGTAAATAAATGTAGTATATCCATATAATGAAATATGATCAGCCAAAGAAAGAAATAAAGCACTAAAATATTCTACAGCTCAGATGACTCTTAAAACATTATGTAAGTAAAAGAAGTTAGCTACCAAAGATTCCATACTGTATGGTTCTGTTTATAGGAGCTATCCAAGAATACCCAAGACCATAGAAACAGAAGGACAATGACTGGATGTAATACTAGGAAATCTTGGTGAAAGTGGGAAGTGATTTGCTAATGGGTACAGGGTATGCGGAGTAAAATGCCTTGAAAATATGTGTTAATAGTTACAAAACTATAAATAAACTAACAGCCATTAAATTGTAGGTGGATAAGTTATATGGTATGTGCATTATATCTCAATAAAGTTATTTTTAAATTAATGTCCAACTTCTTGACCCAGTAATCCTAACAGTTAGTTTGAATCACATTGAACTGCAGGAATCGGTTCATTTCTGAGCTATGAGGCATCACTTCAATAGCCCAATAGCTAATCTAAGGTAAAGTCCAAGTTTTATTTATTTGTTAAGAGGTTAATAGTAATTTTATAATAATATGACTTTGAAAATAACCTAAATGCTAAGAAAGAAAAAGATTAAATAAACTTGTATAATTATACAGTAGAAAATGATGTAACCATTTAAATCAGACACTTGAAGAATTGCTTAAAATATGATTAAAATACTCTATATACTATAAACTACAAATTTTGGAGCATTTTTATAAGCTGTAATAAATAAAGACAGGGAAATTCATCAAGAACAAAAGCAATAGATTTTCTGAAAGAAGTTTATGGGTGATATAAATTTTGCTTTTTGGTACTTTTCAAACTTTCTACAATAAATTTATATGATTTTTATACTTAGAAAATGACCTTATCATAAAAGGTAAACATTGAAATGAGATATGCAATTCAAAGACAGCTAAATGTACTTGATTTCTGCTAAATTCCACTTATAGTAAAAAAATGATTTGAGTTTTCCAAAATTGATTCCAGGCCATACTGGAAGTACATAGGAAGCCCTTGTCTCCAGGGGGAAAAGAGGTGGAAGACCAGTAGAAATTCAAGAATTTCAGCATTCTAAGACCCGAAGAAGCAGCCTTGTGTTTATTCAGACAATAGCACTAAGCTAGTAATTCAATGACAGTTGGCTGCCTCGATTTGATATCTCCAGGAAATAATCCACAGCACCTGCTCTGGTTCCTTAACAACAATTCTTCCTGCCAATGAGCTCTTATTTATTTCTAATTGCAATTGTAGAACATTCTTTCTTGTCTAAGCTGTGCACAAGTCTGGGACCATGTCTGTTGTTTTGTGCTCTAAGACAGAGCTTGACTATTTCATATCCTGGAAGCCATTAAGAGCTGTGGATTTATTAGTCCCCTAGTATGAGATGGCCAGATCTGCCATAACCTTGCCTATTTAACCCTATAGAATGGACAGCCCAGCCATGTGAGGTTGTGACCAACCAGATTCTTCATTTCCTCCACCTGAGTGATCATAACTAACATTGTGGTTAGAACTTGATATTCATAGGAAAACAGCACAAGGATGCTTGGGATGGACACAGAAATCAAGCAAGCTTACGTCTGGAGGTCAATAAAGCTCAGTGGTCAATAAAGCAAGCTCAGGGCTGGAGAGAGACTGCTCAGCGGTTAGGAACACGTTCCACTCTTACAGAGGATTGGCGTTCGGTTCCCAGCACCCACACTGGGAAGCTCACAACTACCCAAACTCCAGCTCCAGGAACTCCAATGTCATTTTCTAGCCTCTAAGGGTGCACACACACATACAGACAGACACAAACCATACACAAAAATTAAAATAAAGCATTAAAAAATAAAGAAAACTTGGTATATTAGGTGGTCTAGAGAGACACGCTTTAAGTGAGCTCCTGGAATAAAGGGAAAAGGAAACAGGTTGAGTTGAATTTTGAGTTTTCTAGATTTTACTTATTATTATCATGTGTACATGATTGTGGGCATGTGCATGCCACAGCTTGCATGTGGAGGTCCCACCTTTACAGATCTGGTTCTCCTCTTCCATCTTTATGTAGATTACAGATACACTCACATTAGCCATCAGAGGATGGCAGGATATTCTCCACATGGCTGTCAGTCTACCTGGATACCCAGCCTCCAGAGTATAGCCTACACCATGTAGACACATCCATTTTGTCTAACCATAGTATTGATTTTTAAAAAAACTTTTCTTTGAATATTTGATCATTTATATCTTTTAACAAATTGTTCGTCAAAACTCAACTGCAATCATCTGGGGCTACCTCGGGCGGGGCGGGAGGGAGCTAAAATGTAAAATATTAAGGACCATGATGAAGGACAAACCAGAATGCTTTTGACTAGACTTACTGAGGTCTAATGATGGAATTTGACTCAAGCTTTGAAAGCCAAGTGGAGACCAGGGTACCCTGTAGTTCGCTGAGAGCATGAGCAAAGTTAGGGCCTCAGGGACCCAGGACATCACAACAGAATGGCAGAGTATTGCAGTCTTCATTGAGTATTAGCCCCTAAGCTGCACTCTGATGGGAACACTTGCTTTCTCCTTTCTTTCTTTCTTTCTTTCTTTCTTTCTTTCTTTCTTTCTTTCTTTCTTTCTTTCTTTCTTCCTTCCTTCCTTCCTTCCTTCCTTCCTTCCTCCCTTCCTTCCTTTCTTTCTTTTTTCTTTTTTTTTAAAGGTACACTTGTTTTCTTCCTCAGAGGTAGATTCTGCCTAAGGAAGAGACGGAGAGCATAGGCAGGAGCCACATCAGTATTTCTCCAACAGGAAGAGAAATCCAAAGTTAACCCTGAGTTCTGACAGGAATGTGTTTGGAAATAACTTTCTTGCAAATCTTGATTATTTCTGAAACTCTTGATCAGATACCATCCAGTGAATGCATGGATCATGGATGAATGCTGGTCTGACAGCGACTATCTGGACCCTGGGCAGTCACCATTGAAATGCAAAGAGTGTCATAAGTAGATCACGGTTTAAATGTAGACAAAATGTTAGCAAGTTATGGGATTTGATCCAAAATTTTCCCTGGACTAAGATCTTATTGATCAAATACAACTTGAAGTCACAAGCCATCTGCCGGGACATTTGAGCCCTCTTTTGCTGAACACTAATATTTAATCATAATTTTATGGCAACATGTTTTAAAAGCTTAGCTGGGATATAAAAAAAGTGAAAATAATGGATGAATATGCAGAGGGCATTTCTCACAATCAGTTAATGTGCTGCTCGCTCCTTTGGTGTTTAAGCATCTTAAAAGCAATGGAATATTAGCAGAAAACAGTAAACTCTCCTGGCTGAGGTGTTAAAATGTGTCCTTATAGATCAGTAGTTCTCAACCCTTTGGGGGGTCAAATGACCTTTTCACGGGGGTTGCCTAAGACCACTGGAAAACACGGATATTTACATTACATTTCATAACAGTAGCAAAATGACAGCTATGAAGGAGCAACAGAAATCACTGTATGGTTCGGGTACACCGCAGCATGAGGAACTGGAGTTAAGGGTTCCAACGCTAGGAGGGCTGAGAAGCACTGCTCTAGATCCACGGTTTGTAAAACTCAGTGTTTGAAAAGGTCTTTTACATAACGTCCTTTGATAGAAAACTATTCAGAAGATGAAGAAGAAATCCGTCTACCTTTGTTCTCAGTAAGTTGCCTTATTAAAGTGACTAGTTGTTTGGGAGTTGGCTGTCATGGTGGAACTGCACCTTGCAGCCATGTCTAAAGATCTTCAAATTAAAGAGAAATCAATCATATGCTAGCCAACTCCCACGTTAGTAGCCTGAGTGAATTGTATTTGTCTGAGACCACCAACCTGTCACTTCTTAGGTATAATGAATTCAACATCCCCCTCCTCAACACAATGAACCTGATATCTCTTGTACCTTTGATATTGCATAGCTGCTAAATATCATCCTCACAAGCAGAAAGAGTTTTGAAGTATAAGGCCAAGGGCTTATGAAATCCTCCCCATTATCTGTCTGTGAGTCTCATGCTTATGTCTCATAGCAAACTCAAGCCTCTACAGAGACTCGTTAGAGCCATCCGGGCACCCTCCTCAATGCCAGTTGGCAGGGTAGCACTACCAGTAACAAGTTCTGGAACATGGCCAGTCCCCAGCAGCTGAGCTCTGTTGGCAGCATCCCAGTTCCAAAGGATGTCAGCATGATGAACGTATCAGGAGAGCTGAAGGCTCTGAATTATGAGCTGAGAGGAAGTGACCATGGGCTAAGAAACTGCCTAACAGCAATCAGAGTGGAACCTCAGGCTGTGACTGGTACACATCTACCATTGGAAAGCAGCTGCACCAGACATGTTCTGCTTTATTCAAAGGGACAGGAGGTGACACCTTGACTTCCAAAGCATGCATAGCCTGAAAGGATGGCTAAGAGCCTACGCTCACTGCCATTTCCTAGGTGTCCTGCTGGTGAGCCCAAATGTCTTAATAGATCACCAAGATTTGTTTTTATCCCACTCATAATTTTATTCTGCAAAAGTAATGCCTCCCTTTGAATAATGAAGTGATAAGTTAATTGGACATGAAGACTCCAGTCATACTACCTAAATCAGACAGCTTATACAGATCCTGGAAAACAGGAGCATTTGCTTAGAACCCATGAATTGAACCAGAAAATTCCAATCATCCCTTCTACACGGCCTGCCTTTATGTGCACCTCCAGCACAAATTACCTAACTAGTAATTTGCCAGTGTGTGGCTGAAATGATTAATATATGCATACGGGAGACTGGAATTCACAAAAACTCTCACTGCTGCAAATTAAATTCTTGCTAATTATCCAAGACTTTTAAAGAGCATGATATCATTAAAGTCACTGAAAGGAAAGCTTTAGTACAGGGCTGGATGGCCATCTGTCAGGTGACGATCCCTGTACCAGATGAAGACAAGCACCAGAGGAAGAACCAATGACCTTTCCAAGTTCCTCCAACAATTATTGCATGACACCACACAGTCACTGAGTCACAGGCATGGAGCTATCAAGGAACAAAATGCATTCCTATTCACTGTGACATTAAGTATATGAATATCTCTAAATGGATAGAATACATTTAATATTTTATGTACCCCAAAATATTTGCCAGCTTTCATACATCAAAGTGTTTTAACATTGTGCCATATATAACTTGAAATCTTAAAAAATGCAATTTTAAGATAAGGGGGCAAAAAGTAATATTATGCTAATTGCACAATAAATTTACCACTATGTGCCTGAAAGATAGCAAGGCAGCTATGGCGTGTCCACTGATGAGGGTCACTCTGCACACTTACTGTCTATTACTTGTTTCACTCCTCCCAGCAACCCTGTGAGGAAAGTTGTGAGGCTCAGAGTGACCAGGTAAGGTGTCTAGGCTCATTCAGCTAAAGAGCAAATGCTTGAGTCCGTCATGGAGGCATTCTGACCCCAGAAACTCCTACCAGTACTCACAAGTCTTCCTTCTGTTCCCTTTTTTGTCTGTGGGAAACCCAGAAATTACAGTTGCATCTGGACCTCAAAGGGCTTGTGTTTGTTTTTTAGTTTGTTTGTTTTTAAGATTTTTATTTTTAAACATGCGGTACCCATAGAGGCCAGAAGAGGGCGGCGTCAGATTCCCTGGAGCTGAAGTTACAGGCGGGTGTGAGCCACCATGTGGATGCTAGGAACTGAACTCAGATCCTGTGCAAGAGCAGTGCTCACTCTTAACATCTGAGACATCTTTCCAACCTGCTGATGGACCTTATGTTCCCCCTGAACGTGAAAGGAGGTTGCCCTGTCTGGAAGAGCAAGGGAAACTTACTTTGGATTTTAAATGTGAACTGATCAAAGTCAGCAGGGCCCTGAGACCATGGGCTTGTCCAATACTGACACCACTGTAAATGAGCTCAGAGTTTTTGAAAGCTTCTGATAGCACAGACTTGGCTTGCCTTTTAACACAGTAAATTTCAGTCTTTGGAGTACACCACAAGGAAATGATAGGAAAGCAAAAGGAAATCTGTGCAAGACTCCTGTATTCAACTTGCTCACACACACATGTAACTTACAGTCTCCAAAAACTTGAAGACATCAAGACATATGAATCATATTATGCAATATGATATACACATATACATATGTAGTGAATATACCATGACTGAATTAGTTTACATCTAGAAACACCCCAAATTAAAGACAGAGAAACAAGATTATGTAGAAAAAAAGAAAATTAGAAAACTTTATAATCACTCCAAATGGAAAAATACAGAAGACATTCACATGTGGAAATTCATGTTTAAATTATATGTAGAGAATGTGAGGCTGTTCAAGGTGGCACACTTGTTAAGTTCAGCCTTCCAAGAGGCAGATGCAGGAGGCTCGCCATAAGTTTGAGGCCAGCCTGGTCAATATAGCAACTTCAGGCCAGCGAAGGCTACATAGTGAGACCTTGTCTCAAAAATAAAGTAAGAAGTAGAATACAAACTAGCATAAAAATAATCTTAAAGACTGAAATAAAAAACAGTATAGTCATTAACAGTGGTACAAGAAAACCATGAACTCATAATGAAACCACAGTGACAGACTGTTTGTCATATGATCTGGCATATAGACTGTATTAATCAAAACTTTGGTCTAATGAAAACGAATGGGCAATCTACTGAGATCATGCTCCAAGGAAGTCAGCCACCACCACTTGCATTTGACAGACTCAAAGGGGCAGGATCAGCATTTTCTATGGTGAAAACAGGAAGAGAGTTAAATATGCCTTGATTTGAAGTTTTGGCATGAGGGTACCAAAGGACAGATCATGCAAAACACCTTGGCCTTAGATAATAGCTCAGGGAGCTTCTTATTGGCCCTGAGTTGGCAAAAGCCAGGATGAGGAATGCTGTGATAGACGCTGAGCAGAGCTTGACTACTCAGCTCGGTGGCAGCCCCCAGGCTGGCCACTGACGAGGGTGGGTCCGATGCATGTTGTCATGAACAATCTGGTTTTTTCCTGTTTGTATATGGCATCTCTCCTTGTGTGTTACAGACTCATCACAGAATATGCAGCTCAAGAGCAGCCAGCTTACAGAGGAGGCGGCTTGAGGAAGGGCCGAGCTTCTGTTCCCTCTGGCTGCACGTTCCTCCTGTCACCTCTACAAACTTGGCAACCCGGAGGTTCCAGTGACTAGAAACTTAGAGACAGTTACACAAACATAGCTTTCCACTGAGCCCTGCCGGAGCCTGTGCTGTCCGTGTGCCGGGGGTCTTCCATGGGGACCCCTGTGAGTCACTCTTCCAGCCAGTGTCCCTGTGTCCCTTCATGGAATCCCCCATCTGGCCCTTTGACATGAGTGTTACCCAAGACCTGGAGGAAATAATTTCAATGTAAATATCACTTGGGCAGCTGTAAAAGCTCCATTGTCCTTCCGCCTTTGGCAGAGGCAGCAAAATTGTATCCTTTTCCATCAAGCATTTCTAGAATTTATTTTCTACTTTCATCCTACCCATGTCTATTGGATGCACAATACATACAATCTTTGCAAGAAGAAACCAACCCAGGCTAGAAATTGTGGACATAAAGTATTTTATAACTGTGTCACTTGGATGAACATATGCCACCTGCCCTGACTGGTAAAACTCCAACGCAGTGAAAATACTATGTGAGTTTTTCAAACATACTGGAGGATAAAATGAGACTGTGGGCACATGAAACAATTTTAGAAGAGAAAATCATAGATTTGGGAACAAGAAAATGGATTGACTCTATGAGATAATCTGTCTGAGAATCAGGGACAGACAGGCACAAAAGAAAAGTTTAAACTCAGAGGAAATGTTAGATGTAGCAGTCATAGCTTACACTTGCCCAGTATCTTACATTTTACAGAGAATTTGTTACTATGATCTTATTTAATTCTCACACCACATAGTGGGAGATACCACACTGACAGGTAAGGGAGCTGAGGGAGATGCTCTAGCTTTCCAAAGGTGCCTACTTGTCATTAGCCAAGCTGGGCTCCACTAAAGCCTGGTCTTCAATAGAGTTAAATATTGATGCTATTCAGGAAAGGTACAAAACCTGGTGCAAACCTTCCTTTAAATCATTTGGAGCTTGATGGAGCCCTGTCTTGTAAGTAAAATCCGCCAGGGGGAGTCCATAAAGCAATCATAACACAATGAATCAATGAAAGATATGGTTGTACAATGGGATCGCTCAGTGAAGGAGGCAGAGCAGAGGGCGGACCATGGGGCTTATAAGTTGTTGCATTCTAAAAGGCACAAACCCCAAATCATATCTAAACTTGGAAAGGAGACATATTAGCTCAGGATTTTGCCATCTATGGTTTAAAAAAAATTAAAATGAATCTTTGTGGGGACTGGAGAGATAGTTTAGCATTTAAAAGCTCGTACTGCTTTTGCAGAGAACCCCAGTTTGGCCCACAGCATCCACATCTGACACCTCACAACCACCTGTAACTCCAGCTGCAGGAGATCCAATGACCTCTTCTGGTCTCTGCAGGCACCTGCACGCACATAACATAGTCCCACACAAACACACAGAAGTACACGTAAGTAAAAGGTAAAATCTTTCTAACAGATTTTTTGCCTAGACATTCCATGAACATGTGTTATACTGACTAAAGTGGTCTACACTACATTTCTATGGGTTTTATTATTAATTAATTTTTTGTAATTTCATACAAGTTTATAATGCATCCTATTTACTCTCACTCTCTTTTATGTACATCCTGCCCATCTACTCCTCAATTTTCCCTACAAATCTCTTTCTCATATTTATATCTATTTGTTTCATTTTCTGATTCATCGAGTTTAACCAGGACTATTGGTGTCACCATGGATTGAGAGTTTATATCACCATGGATTTAGAGCTGTCTGTTGGAGCCTGCTGGGCTTAACAGTGGATAACACAACTGAAAACAATGACTTTTCCTCTGGAAGAATCCAGCCAGGCAAGAGTTCGGGGTAGGCGTTACAAGCTCGTCTCTACCCATGCTTACAAGGCCAGTCTTCAGCAGGCCAAGTGCAAGTAACTAGCTGCCATGAGTTCATTATTACAGTGGCTGTGTCCTGCCTAAAACATTTCATAACTCTCCTCCCTATCTTCTAGCTATTACATTCTTCCTGCCCCTATTCCACAAGGTTCCCTGAGCCTTAGAAGGGATGATATACGTCTTCTTTAGGGCTGAACCCTCAACATCACTTTTTCTGGGCATTGGACAGCCACAAGTCTTTGAATTCAGCACCATTTGTTGCAAACTGGCTTCCAAATGCTTTTTCTGTCTCTCTTGGGTCTGTCAGTTGAAACCTATTCTCGACTCAGAGATGAAATGGTATCTCTTCCAAGAAGGCCCTTTGGAGCTGCTCTCTCCCCTACAGTCAGCATGCTCTAGAACATCTTGCTGTCTCCCACCTTGGGTAGCTCCTGGATGGCACAAAAGATGTGGGGTTTGCCCATCTACCTCCTATGACCCCAACCCATGTGCTTCCTACACAGAATTGATGAGAAGTCATCCGAGGTTCTGTAAGGCTCTGTGAGCTTACCAACTTTTACCAGGATTTGACTTCTTTCGCTTTCACTGCAGGAATGACCTCAGTGAAGGACTCACTTCATTGAGAAATCTTCCCGTTTTCCTATAACCGTATTTCATGCTGGCCTTCTGGACCGGCACGTTTGCATTTGTGCAATATTAACAATTAGCACTGGCAAACAGCAGAGCCTCATCCAGAAGGTTAAACGATAAAGTTTTCAATCAAATAGCAACAGAGCAGTCATCAAACAGAAACAAACTGACAGGAGATTTGCTTTCCCTTCTACCAGAGTCTATTCAGTAGGAAGGCAACTGCCTCAAGCCAGAACCTCTGCTCCCTGAAGAGCCTTCCTCAGCAAGGCTTGCAGTAAACTATTAGTAGAGGAACTTAAAGTTCTAGAACAAGAAGCTTGTCACTTCTACCAAAGCCATTTGTTCTTCAGAAACTTTAAAAATGATGCTCCCTTTCCTAGTGATTTACAATAACAATTAAATAACACTCATTTTATTGAGGCTTTTATATAGGAAGTAAGAAAACAACTCTCTGTTATAGTTGTAGAATGGCAGGAGAAAATGCTGAGTGTTTGAATCTTCCCATATTCTCTGCCCTCCCTTGGGTCATGTGTAGTCATGGTGCTGTTCACAATTAAAAGGCTTACTTACAAGGAAAATAAAGACCGGGCAATAGCAAGAGTACTACTGTGACTTGTAATGAAAAGCAGGCTTTAAAAAACGTGGAGTGATTATTTTCAATTATACCACATTCTATGAAATGCTAAAAAAGCCTCCCGTTACATCTTGTACAGCAGAGGAAAAGCTCTTTGATCTGTGAATAGGCTAATCGAAGAACTATTCATATAATTCCCATCCTTTCAGTGAGAGAAGCAATCAGTGAGCAAAATGGAAAGTACAAGTCATGCGAGGCCTGAGGTCTTACTTTTTCGTCGTCTTCCGAAAATGGAGCACCCTCAGGAATCTTGTTTATTGCTTGGGCCACACCGATAATCTCACCATCGCTGCTCCGGATGGGCATGCACAATAGTGATTTTGTCTTGTATCCAGTGAGCTTGTCGATCTCATCATTGAATCTTCGGTCCTAAAAATAAGCCAGAGGAAGCGTTCATTGCAAGGGCGAGGAGGTGCGGGAAGGGGGAGAAAGGTGCGTTTCCATGTCGCTGGGAAATGCCTTCCTGACCCCCGCTTTTATTCTCAATAAATGGATTTGATTTTGTGTTTAAACCACCAATGGAAAATAAATGAGAAATTATCACCACAATTGTGAGCCAGGCTAATGAAAGGGAAAGGGATTGGTGTCCTAAGGGAACTGCATTGTGTTCTACTTAACAAAATACGTTATTTCACAATGATAACTGGATATAAAATATTGTGTGAGAAAGCATTGCAGCAAATATGTAAAAAAATATTGAAACATTCAAGGAAAAATTACTTTATTTTGGATTTAAATTATTCTAGAAAAACATCTATGGATCCATTCTGATATTTCAAAGAAGTTCCAAAAAAGAATGGGGGGTGGGTGGGTATAAAAAGAATGCCAGCTAAAAAATGTAGGATAAATAATTAAGTTATGTGATATCTTCTGTCAACTACCAGTAAAACAATGGTTATAAGCAAGGGTCATCAACAACTGCTAAAACCATTAGGTGAAGGATGTTAAGCAGGGCATTTACATGGTCTTCAAAGGCCACCCTAAAATATGTGTTAATGATAATGATAACATGTGCTCTACAATGAGTAGATCTGGCAGACTCCATCTAATTTAATTAAATTTAGCATGACCATGAATGAATCAAAATAGAATCACCATTTCCTGACATGATGCCTTGGGAAAGGTAGATAGCACTGAGAACATGGGGTATTCATGTCAAATGGCCAGCAGGAATTATACCATTTAGGAAAAGGAAACTAAGTAACTGGAGTTGGAGAGATGGCTCATTTGGTGAAACACTTGCTACACAATCATAAAGACATGGGTTCGATCCCCAGCATGCCATAAAAACCCAGGCACAGCTATGGGTGTGTCTGAATCCCAGTGCTGGGGAGGCAGAGATAGGTGGGTCCCTGGAGAGACACCCGATGCTGAGATTGTCCTCTGGCCTCTACATATGCACACGGGGACAGGCATGCACCCCTGAGCATATGCATGAACACACACAAACACGTACATACACACATAGTGAGAGGGAGAGAGAGAGAGAGAGAGAGAGAGAGAGAGAGAGAGAGAGAGAGAGAGAGAGAAGCAATCAGTCCATCAGAAGCCCATAATATGTGGTGGTACTGTGTTCCCCAAAATATTGTGCACTCTAATAAACTTATCTGGGGTCAGAGAACAGAAGAGCCACAATACTAAACATAGAGGTTAGGCAGTGGTAGCACACGCCTTTAATCCTATCACTTGGGAGGCAGTGATCCATCCGGATCTCTGTGAGTTTAAAACCACACTGGAAACAAACAAGCATGGTAACTCAGGCCTTTAATCCTGTGAAGTGAGCCTTTAATCCCAGGAAGTGATGGCAGAAAGCAGAAAGGTATATAAGGCGTGAAAAGCAGGGACTGGCTGGTTAAGCTTTTCGGCTTTTAGCAGCAGTTCAGCTGAGATCCATTTGGATGAGAACTCAGAGGCTTCCAGTCTGAGGAAACAGGATCAGCTGAGGAATTGGCGAGGGAGGGTGGCTGTGGCTTGTTCTGCTTCTCTAATCTTCCAGCATTCACCCCAATACCTGGCTTTAGGTTTCATTTTATTAATAAGACCTGTTAAGATTCGTGCTACAATTCTGGACTCTTCAAATAGTGTCAACAGTAAATTAAAAGCCATGGGTATTGAGGGAATTTAGCAGAGTCACTGTATCTGGGGTAGACATTAGCATGAACAGCTTTCACTGTATCCAGGGCAAACATTAGAATAAATAGTTTCCATTGTATCCAGGGCAATCATTAGAGTGAATAGTTGTTTTCTAAAAGTACTTTGGCCTTGAAGAATCATTGTGGAAAACAGTAAAGAATCTTCATGGAAAACAGTGATTGTTTCCCATGATTTGTAGAATTGTTTTTCTGAAGGAGCATTGCAGCCTTTGCAAGACTTTAGTCACAAGACGCCTCTGGCACACCTGAGACTCTTGGATTATTGTGTACTGCAAATGGTAGACAATAAGGACTAAAGTCGTGAGGGCATGTGATGCTTTCCTTTAGAAAGACATATAGATTAGATTATGAACCTTGGTATGAGAAAATACTTTACCCAAAAAACAACTTTGTGTAAAAATCAATAAATATGCCTTTGTACAGCTGCTTAGAGTTCAGTTCAGTTCAGTTCAGTTCAGTTCAGTTCAGAGACTGGACCTTCCTGCTGCCACAGAGGCATTATCATCTTGGAGTGACCTCTTTCTTCGACCAACCCAACAACACAGAACACCCAGACACATGGGAGCTGTAAGAAGCCTGAAATCCAAAGGAAATGTGTGGCTCTTCATTGGATGCATGGGGTGAAAGTTGAACAAGGTTAGCTCATAGCCTCAGTATACACTTTGCTGCTGGGCTATTGCTAGTGTAGTTATTTAGGAGCAGATCCTTAATTTCAAGGCGTGCCTACAGGTCAGTCTTCACAGAGGCATTCCTCACTTCAGATTCCCTTTTCCCTCTAGGTCTGAGTCATGTTGACAAAAACCAACCAGCCCATAAAGTAACTGACACAGGTTGGCTCTCTGACTGGGTGGGTGACATTTCCAATACCAAAGTGAGCACACAGGCAAACTCTGAGAAGCACATTTGTTTGTGCTAATTTTATACAAAGTCACTAAGGAACATCTCTGTGTCAGGGTGTGGGCTAGGAGGTGTGGAGAGCAGCAGCAGCAGCAGGTCCATGTCACAACCTTGCAAGCTAGCAGGCCAGGCAGATGCATCATCATACATGCATCATCACCCAGCGTGCTAAGTGACACTGAGGGAAATGATGCGGTGCATGAGAGAGGCAAAGAGAAGTGAAAAGAACTTTCTGTGCAGCCAGAAAACTATCAGAAAGTGGTGAAGCAGGAAAAAATATAACTGAGTCCAAAGATTTCAAGGCCAAGGTGATAGAGTGTACAGAAAATAACAGGCAGAGGCGGGGGCTAATGGTGCCGAGTCTTACAGACGGGAGAAGGAGTTCTACTTAATCCTGCGTGGAATGGAAAACCAAGGAAGATCAGGAATCAGAAAACACGCCATTGTTCACTATTGTAGCATTTAGTCTTCTCTGAAGTTAGCTTACTAGTTTTTGTTTTCCCCCCTCTAAATTTGCCCTCTAAATGTATTCTCATCTCTGAATCTGTTCTCATCTCTAAATGAAATAGAAGACCTCAAACAGTAGAAATGCTGTCTCTCTTATTTACCTTATCTTGGCATATTGTAAAGGCTCAATAATAAGTTTCAACTAACTTCCTTTTCAGAGTGTGCTGTAATAACACAAAATATAGAAAAACTAAGACCTTTTGACTCTTCGGCATATACTTAGCACTTTGGAGTTTTGGACATATACAGAAGATACAGATGTCCAGTGCAACCTCAATGGTGAAAATAAGGAGTAGGATATCACATGACTGCTGATAAATGGAAAAATGAGCGAGAAAACTGACCTCTGGACTTGATGCCTACTATAACAACACTATGCAGGGGGTTGAATAAACTAGAGCTGTTTGTGTCGATATGAACAAAAATCAAAACCATGGTTGTGGGGGCTGGCTCATCTGTGAAAAGTACTTGTTGCTCTTGCAGAAGACCTGGGTTCAATTCCCAGCACCCACGTATTGGTTCACAACAATCTGTAACTCTAGATCCAGGGGATCTGATACCCTCTTCTGACCCTCGCAGGCACCAGGCACAAGAGTGGTGTACATACAGGCAAAACACTCATACATAAAGTAAAATGAGTAAATCTAATTTTAAAAACCAACATTTTAAGTGGGGTGTGGTGGCACATGCCTTTAATCCCAGCACTCAGGAGGCAGAGGAAAGCAGACCTCTGAGTTCAAGGCCAGCCTGGTCTACAGAGTGAGTTCCAGGACAGCCAGAAACAGAGAAATCCTGTCTCAAAAAACCAACAAACAAATGAACTTAAAAAAATATATATGGTAATGGAAATGAGCAAGCTGCAATCTAATGATGCGTATAATATAACAAATGTTTAATGACTACCTGAGTATCATCTACAGATTCAGATACGGAACAAAAATAGAAGTATTCATGAGAATAACAAGCATCAAGTGTATGTTGTAGTTATCCAAAGAGAAGGGAGGAAACAGCAGCAGAGTATAGAAAAGGTTTCAGCTTACCAGTGAAGTTTGGCTTCTTTCCTAAAACAACTAGGAAGTAAAATAATGACTCTCTAGAGAGGAACTGGCCCCTGGGTGCATAAGGAGGCTGAACTATGCTGATGCAGATGTCCTCTGGGAAGTCCTGACTTTCTCTCAGCATTTCTGGAGAGCAGCTACCCAGGTCAGTGTGGACATGGATTCCCCTGACACACAGTCTCCAGGCTGGTTCCCAGGTTGTCCTTGTCTGTCACACTGGTGAGAAAGATGTCAAGGGTTTCGTTCCTGAGCCCTCATGAGTGGGTGGCAGTTTTCTTCTTTTTTTACTTTTATTTCATTACTGTTTTATTTTGCATTATATTATATATAATGTAATGTATAATATTATATATAATACATTTTACATAATTTATTACATATTATATGTTATACAATGTATTATATAATTATACAGAGAAACTTAATGTTATTTGTTATTTTACTATTTTTTCTATTAAGATTATCGGGACATTATTTTGTCTTTTTGTGTTTTGTTATTTTATTTTTAATTTTATTATTTTATCTTTAATTAGTATATAACTTAAGAGGTTTTCTGTGGCATTTTCATCCATAGTGAGTGTAGGCTGATCACATACACACACTTGCTCTGTAGAGGGGTCCTCCTTGGCTGCCCCTCTTCCTCCCTTCCCCCTCCCCTTTACCCTCTCCCTCCCTTTCCCCCTCCTCTCCCCCTCCCCCTTCTCCCTCCACCCATCCCTCTCCCTCTCCACTAGATCTTGCAGAAGCCATTCCCTTGTCCAGAGAAAGCGTGGCAGAAAGCTGCCCAGTCTGGTGAGCCTTTGACGCTCCTGCAGTTGACCTTGCTGGACTTCGTTATTTCAACCACTAGGACATACATGGGCATTGCCACGCTGCTGGCCTGCAGTGGAAGCTCTGACTGTGCCCCTCTTTGCAAACTCTGTCTTGTCATGCATGCGGGAGAAAACCCCAGGTCAGATCCA
The DNA here is from genome assembly GCF_007827085.1 of Peromyscus californicus insignis. Taxonomy (NCBI): domain Eukaryota; kingdom Metazoa; phylum Chordata; class Mammalia; order Rodentia; family Cricetidae; genus Peromyscus; species Peromyscus californicus. Next base: position 53,685,509 of record NW_026294595.1, read on the forward strand.
CAGCTGAGACAGACCTTTTCTCCTAACAGTAATTTAACCATTGAGGCAAAATTCGACAGCAGTTGTGTTCGAGAACTTTTGAGACCAAATTCCACATCATGGAGAGTTAATGGGATCATCTCCCAGCTTCTCTTAAGAGTAACAGTGCAAGTAGACATAATGGGCGAGTGCTTCCCTGCTGTTTACCTTTCTCTTAAGGGGATTCGATTTTATTACTACAATATATGGCCAAATAGCTCCTCTGTTTGTCCTGGTAATGAAGGGTAGAGGGCAAGACTGCTAATTCATAAGTAAAATTTTGCAGAGGCTTAGACGGTGTTTAATGTTTTCAATGTGCTTCCTTATGTCCAGATACATCGATGACGGCTGTCTTCATACCCTAGAGAAACTTTGAAGGAGAGTCTCTACTATTCACAATGCCGACTTCTGGCTCCCAGGAGGAAGATTTTGTAAAATGTGAATACAGAGAAGTTCGGTTGAGGGGGAAATCCTCCTTGCAGGTCTATCACAATGTTACAGATTCTTGGGGTTAGAGAGAGGGCTCAGTCATTTAGAGTACTTGTTGCTTTTGCAGAGGACCTGGGTTCATGTCCCAGCACTCACATGGTAGTTCAAACCATCCATAACTCCAGTTCCAGGGGATCCAACATCCCCTTCTGACCTCTGTGGGCACCACATACACATGATACTTATATTCAGGTAAAACACTCATACATGTAAAATAAAATAATAAATTTAATTTTTGAAGTATGTACATTGGTGCTTTGCCTGCAGGTATGTCTGTATGAGGGCATTGGATCCCCTGGAACAGGAGTTACAGACAGCTGTGAGCTGCCATGTGGGTGCTGGGAATTGAACCTGCATCCTCTGAAAGAGCAGCCAGAGCTCTTAACCACTGAGCCATCTCTCCATCTAAACAGGTTTAATCTTCATATTTATTTTTTACTTCCCTAAATTGAAGGCATGAAAATATTAAACATTGTTATGTTTCCACTATGAGAACATCTAAATGAAATTGTATTTTATGAAAATATATTTAACTAGGTGCTATGTAATAAAAATGTATTCAACTCACTTAGGTGAAAGGTCTACCAAACAAATATAGAACAATGTTAAGATCTCATAAAGATGAATGAACTATTCTTCTTTAAATGTTTAAATCTATTTTTAAAACCTAAGACCATTCTTAGAAATTAGGAACTTTTTGGATCTGATATGGAATTGGACTAGCAGCTACCTGGTAGGAAGTCATGAGATAAAGCCTGGAGATGCTCTGGGTTAGGAAAAGGCCACGGGAGTTACAGAAAAATAAGCAAGGGGATTAGAACGTGAAAAGGTGAGGCAACAGCACTTGAGGGGTTGGTTGGGGAAGAAAAACTAACGGAGAAAAACTGAGCCTCAAGTTTTAATCTGAGAGATGTGTCTCGGTAGAAATGCCATTTCCTGAGATCGGGGAGATTGGGACAAAGATAAAGTCTGTGTGGGAAGAGAACAACGAAAGTTGGTAAGTCAATTACTAAGCAAAGAGGGGGGCATCTTCTGACACCTGTATCAGACAGAGGCTCCGCTCTGACTACACATCAGAAGATTTTCAAAGTGACCGATGCCTGCCTTCCAACCCATCCCAAACTGAGTCAGCCGATACTACTAAACATTTCCATTTTTAAATCTCTTACACAGTGTGCGTATAAGAATTATCAATAATAAATAATAACAAAGAACATGACCCAAGAATGCACTCATGGGGGAATGCTAAAACCTAAAGGGAAAGGAAAGCGGCATGCATTCTGGTGTTGCCCATCGGTGGAGCAGACTGTGGTGGGTTGGACTTGAACTTCTGTCTGGAACAGGTCTGGCCTGTCTGCCCTGACTTTGTATGGTTATGACAGCCTGCATCTCTGCAGAATAGTTTCTTTCCCACCAAAGTCTAACCACGAGGCCTGGGCCAAACTCATCTCCGAAGTATTCAGAGTCATGTGAGAACCATAGACACTGAGTTGTGGTTTTGTTCGGGTATTTTTGTCTTATTTCTTCTCTTTTCTTTTTTAGTTTGTCTTTTTTGATTTTCCTTTTTTTTTTTTTTTTGCTTTTACTCGCTTTTTTATTTAGGGAGAAAGAATAAGAAGCTGGGTGAGAGGGAACTGGGATGAGGTTGAGGAGAGGAAAATATATAATCAAAATATATTATATGAGAAAATTTTTTTTAATTTATTTTAATTTATTTTGCAATACAATTCAGTTCTACATATCAGCCACAGATTCCCTTGTTCTCCCCCCTCCCGTCCCCCTCACCTTCCCCCCAAACCCCCCCCCCATTCCCATCTCCTCCAGGGCAAAGCCTTCCCCACAGACTGAGGTCAACCTGGTAGACTCAGTCCAGGTAGGTCTAGTCCCCTCCTCCCAGGCCGAGCCAAACAATCCTGCATAGGCCCCAGGTTTCAAACAGCCAACTCATGCAATGAGCACAAGATCTGGTCCCACTGCCTGGATGCCTCCCAAACAGATCAAGCCAATCAACTGTCTCACCCATTCAGAGGGCCTGATCCAGTGGGGACCCCTCAGCCATTGGTTCATAGTTCATGTGTTTCCATTCATTTGGCTATTTGTCCCTGTGCTTTATCCAACCTTGGTCTCAACAATTCTCGCTCATATAAACCCTCCTCATTCTCGCTAATTGGACTCCCAGAGATCCACCCGGGGCCTAGTCATGGATCTCTGCATCCAGATCCCTCAGTAGTTGGATGAGGTTTCTAGCACAACAATTAGGGTGTTTGACCATCCCATCACCAGAGTAGGTCAGTTCGGGCTGTCTATATGAGAAAATTTTTAATAAAAATAAAAAAAACAAGGTGGATGCCTCCTAAAGAATGACAACTGGGGTTGACTCTGGCCTCTACACCCATGTGTGTATACACATACACACACATACACACACATGCACATACACACACATATACACACACATGTACACACATATACACACATACACATACATACACACACATATACACACACATACACATGCACACACACATATACACACATACATATACACACACATACACTTGTATGCATACATACACACTCATGCACACACACATGTACACACATGTACACACACATACACACTCATGCATACACACATTTACACACATATACACACATGCACACACATGTACACACATACACACTCATGCACACACACATATACACACACGCACACACACATACACACATGTATAGTACACTAGAAGTGCTTTGGCTGCACTTAAAGAATGAGTTGGAAGGAAGAGTCAGTAGCATATGGTAGAAAATGGACTGAGTTGAAATGTGCTTAGAACATAAAATCACTAGGATTTGAGTGAGTTAACGAAACTGTAGAAGACAGAGAACTCAAAACCTCCCCCATGTTTCTTTGTTTCTTGTTCAGGAATTTCGGTGGGGAATGGGGAGATTCACCAAGTGAGAACAGGTTCTGAGGTTGGGAATGTGGGTTTCATTGTGGGCATTTTGAAGTTTAGTTGACTGTGGGTCATCTACATGATGGGGATGTCCCTAAAATGTGTGTGTGTGTGTGTGTGTGTGTGTGTGTGTGTGTGCACGTCCTTTTGGTTAAAGAAACTTGGAAAGACTGTGTCCATAAGAATGAGAATGTTGCCCTAATAACTTCTCATCTGACATGCTCTAGGAATCGGCAAAGTTTCCCAGACAGCCAAACACGGAGGAGGCAGGACAAGCACGGAGCCCACGACCTTGAGTTTATTTGCTCCTAAAAATGGAAACCTGAAGAGGAACCTAGCAATGCCTCCAGGTCTCTGGTGCATATCACAGGGGATGGTTCTCCATTTATACTCATCTCCCTGAGGACAGAGGAACAAGAGCTGATCTACCACGGGTGCGTCTAATAACTTCAGGCAAAGGCTCCTTTAAAAAGGTCGTTAAGATCTGGAATGAGTTTCTTATGGTTGTGGTAGACTCTCCTTGCTTCAAGAATTTTCTTGTCATAATATTTTTCCTATCAAGTATTTTGAAGTATAACTACTCTTCGTAAGCAGAGAGTTCAAAGTGCCTTTTGGGCAGACCTACTCTTTCTATGTGCTACTCAGCAAAGATTTTTAACATCTAAAAAGACAATGTCAAAAGGTCAAAACCCATTTTTTTTTTCCTTTTCAGCAAAATACTTGAACTGTACCTCCTACCTAAAAAAGGGCAATTCCATAGGCTTGTGAGTTAAGATCTTCTACGAGATCCTTAGTTTAGCCCGGTAACACGGCACATTCTGTAAATAGACTCTGGTACCACGGCACATTCTGTAAATAGGCTCCGATTCTCAAGATCCACTCGGGCTCTGGAAAAGCAGCCTCTGTGATCTCAGCTTCATGCCCTTGAAGAGCATCTGCACTCATTACGCCTGCGCATGCCCACCAGCCCCCAAAGCACGTTTTTAGGACTACATAAAAAGGCTGTTACAATTGGAAGATGATGTGGTCCCCCTCCCCCACAGGCTCATGTGCTGAATGACTGGTCTCCAGCTGGTTGTGCCTCTTGGAGAAATTTTAGACCAGTGGTTCTCAACCTTCCTGATGCTGCGACCCTTTAACACAGTTCCTCAGGTTGTGCTGACTCCAACCATAAAATTATTTCCGTTGCTACTTCTTAACTGTAATTTTGCTACTGTTATGAATCATAATGTAAATATCTGTGTGTTCCGATGGTCTTAGGCGACCCCTGTGAAAGGGTCATTCGACCATCAAGGGGTCATGACCCACAGGTTGAGAACCACTGCTTTAGATGGTACTGACTATTTAGAGGGATGTGGCTAAGATAAGACTTGCTTGATAGTTCGCTCCTTGTCCTCTACTTCCTGAAACCTTGTGATAACAAAGCCCTTCTCTGTACCACAAGCTCTAGCCATGGAGATGATCAACCTCACCACAGGCCCAGAATCCACTGAGCGGAAGACTCAGATGGAAACTCTGTGACTCTGATCCAGCATAACCCTTTCCTCCTTTAGAGAAAGCTGTCGGATAGTTTGCCCTCAAGAAGAGAAAAGAAATAATACAAAGTCTTCAAGCCAAAGATCAGCCAGGAGGCCTCGCTCCCGTTATCTGAGAGGAAACACGGGACTTCCTTTGGCCAGAGTTTGGTCTCAGACTCATAACAAAGGTGGTTTGCTGAAGATCTCTCTTTTGCCTCTGTGAGTGTTGGGTCTCTACCCTCAGCACTTTACAGGAAGATTGTCTATGCTCGTCATTAAACCAAGAATGAGTCTTAACTACCATGTCTTCTGTAAGGATTTTTTTTAAAACCACACTCTCAACTCCACATAGGCCACATATGGCCTTTCAAACCCAAGATGCTCAAACTGTCAAGTCTAACATCCATGTAATGGTAACTATGCTTTCAAAACCAACAGATGAAGAAGCATGTAATCACAAAACACTTTATTAATTCCCTGGGGCTTTCAACTGAATTTGATTCTAAATGATTGTGCCCATTTGTTACAGCACATGCATGTATATAGGGCATTTCTGCACTCTTTCATGTGCTCATAGCAAAAGAACAGCCCTGGCAACTCTCGTACACTGCTGCCTTCTGGGGTCCTTCAGGAAACTGATGCCTTAGCTCTACCCACAGCAATTAAATCCCAATGGGTGGTGGGTGGGGTTATTCCAGGCATCTGACTTAATCCACTGAATTAGAGTGTCACTTAAATCTGTTGTCTCTGGCTCTAAAGGAAACAGACTCTAACTAATACTTCAGGGTTTTCAGGACAAGCTCACTAGTTGTGTATCTGTCATATTTTCCTTGAGGGTTTAACGGATGGGCCTGTGTACCTACATAACCCCTGGGAATACCTCACCCGATGTGAAGACCCAGCTAATCTCGCATTTCCACTACACTATTTTCAAATTCTTTATGGAGTTGCAGTATACACAAACTCACAGAAACACAAAGTATAAACTAAATAATACATTGAAACTACAGTCAATAGATCTCCAAACTCTCTAGCAACCAAAAGGAAATTGCTTTTATTGGTTCATCAATTAGTAAGTAGTCATTTAATTTCAGTTCACAAAAGCATCTCTGTGCTGGCTAGTTTTATGTCAACTTGACGCAAGCTAGAGTCACCTGAGAAGAGGGAACCTCAACCGAGAAAAGGCCTCTATAAGACGAAGCTGTACTCAAACTGTAGGGTGTTTTCTTCATTGGTGATTGATGGGGAGGGCCCCACTAATTGTGGGTGGAGTCATCCCTGGGCTGGTAGTTCTGGGTTCTGAAAGAAATCAGGCTGAGCAAGCCATGGAGAGTAAGCCAGTTAATAGTACTCCTCTGGGGCCTCTGCACCAGCCCTGCCTCCTGGCTTATGTCTTGTTTGAGTACCTGTCCTGATTTCCTTCAGTAGTGCACAGTGATGTGGAAGTGTAAGCCAAATAATCCTTTTCCTCCCCAAGTTGCTTTTGGTCATGGTGTTTCATCACAGCAATAGTAACCCTAACAGAGACAATTTCGTTGCCATGGTAACTTATCATTGGACATTCTTATCCAGAAGATGCTTGAGAGATAACGCTCTATGGTTTTTGGTCAGTTTTTAATGATTTGGAATGTTCTGTCTTTCTCTATAGAAAGAACAACTAATTGTTGTGAATTGATGAAAGGTTTGAGATTATACCACATAAAAACAAAGACATCGCATATGGTAACTTGATAGCTAATGCTTTGTGTCTCCTAATTAGATTCTGGCTGGGGAAAGTACAAAATTATCACTGTTGTCTTAGTTTGTGTTTGCAGAGTGTCATCACAGTAAACAAAAGTCTTGTCACTGCATTCTTTCATAAATAACATGTAGCGCTCTGAAGAGTAAAAATATCACCAACAACCCTTCCTGATTTTGGAAGCTTCAGTGTGACTCAGGAGCATGGTGATTGCGAGGCAGCCAGTGTATGTATTACAAAGTGAGTCTTCTCTTATTGAAGACTTCCAAATTGAAGCAGTGGTTGGCAGACTCCATAAAACCTTCTCCTAAGAGGCTGTGGGACGATCACAGTCGTGGCACGTGCCATCGGGAGACTTCGCTCCCTTCAGTTCTGCTGAAGTCGGCTGGTTGGCTGATGCCAGTTCTGCCCTCCCGCTCTTAGCGGGCACTTCCTTTTGATCCTGTCCTGTTGTCATTTATTATTTATCTCTCTCACAATAAATGCATCTCAGAGCAGAAACTGTGAAAAACGGAAGAACCACCGCCAGATGAAAGCAAAGTGCAGGTGAGGTCAGAAACAGGCAAATGATAAATTCTTCCATTGCTTTACGGGGTCCCACAAATATCTGCATAGATATGTTACAAACGTGCTATAGAGTTAAACGCCAACCTGTGCTCTTTAAGCTTTAGTGGGGGAAATGTAAATGTCGTGAAGAGGCCAGTACCGGAAGGAGAGCTACAAGAAGTGGCAGCTAAGGAAAGAGATGCCACCCCTCTGCCCTTGACAGTGGGAACTTCAAGACTATCAATGAGTCAGGACACAAGGTGGCACTAGAAAGGCCTGGAAGCCTGCAGATATGATAGAGGGTAAGGTCACAGAGCTGTGGTTCAGATGTAAGACAGTCAGGAACCAAGAAACGTGGGGGGACCCAAGGTCAAGACAGCGATGGGCAAAAAGCCAGGGACAGGCCAGGAGAGTGGGTATTATCCCCTCATTAAAACTCCAAAAGGGGCTACTCCAGCATCATATTTTGAATACCATTTTCCCACAGCCCATGAGTCATCCTGAGAAGCAGCTCCCAAATGGAATCGATTCATAAGCGGCTGTGTTAGTACACTCCTAATCTTTCCTGCGTTCATGCCAAATTACTGTAATTCTCAGCATCGTATATTTAATTGCATTTCTAACTTTTATTGTTACTATGTAGAAGTTACTATTAATGTTTAACAAAAAGTCATTTATTTAAAGTATGCCTTTCAAGTCTCTGAAACATTTTCAACCACAACTTAAAATAGAATGTATTTTTAGATGTTTTCGATCATGTTTCTTATTGAACATGATAAAAACAGAGATTGTTTGATATTAAAATGGATTTCAAAATAACAATAATTAGAGTAGCAAGAACTGTTGTAAAGTGGAAAAAATAGACTAGAAAGGCACGCATGTGTATGTGTGTGTGTGTGTGTGTGTGTGTGTGTGTGTGTGTGTGTGTGGTGTAGACACATGTACACCACAGCACATCTGTGGCAGTCAGAGGACAACTTGCAGAAGTCCATTCTCTCTCTCCTTCTACCACCGAGATTTCAGGGATCCAAGTGAGGTCCTTAGCTCTGTATCAAGCACCTGTACCTACTGACTCATCTCTGGCCCAGAAAGCGTTATTTACTTTCAGTTTTAGTAAGCTACCTACATTTATACTTTGCTGATGATAATATAAAGTATATATGGAGAAGAACTGAGTAACTCGTAACAAACACTTCTAAGTTTTATACTCTTCAATTCACTAGTTTCATTTCTAAGAATTTATAGTAAGAAAAACTGAATAATACTTGAATATTCAAAGGGAAATTGATTATAGTATGAATTCACACTACCATATAAGGTTATAGATTATTATTTCATGTATTATAAGTGATTTTTTATTATAACATGAGAAAAGTTATATAAAGAAAAGTAGTTTAGCATTAATACAGGTTCCTGACGGTGAGGGGATAACCATCCAGGACAGGATGATAGCTTCAAAACTGTCATCTGAAGAGAGCAGACTTTCTGTTACTGGATTGTAAGGTATACCAGATGATGGCTGTCAAGGTGGAGATGGGTCAGTCCTAATAAATAACATAAACACGAAAAACAGACATCATTATACTCTGTAGTTCAGAAAGATATAAATGGGTCTAAGCTGGCCTGAAACTAAGCGGCTCTATCGTTTTTTCAAGCTGTCATCACCCTGGAAATAAAACTCTTTATCACAAAAATTAGGCTCAATTGAAATGCTGCACAGACTATTAAAGGAACTTGATGCTATTGTCTAAACTGAACCAGAAAACAAATAGAAAGATAGCCCATTTGGGTAGTGTCCTACTATGTCAAATGGATCTTTCAACTCAGACTGATTCTGACTTCAGTGTTAAATATCACAGCCTCTTTCATAAAAATGCATCTTGATTTTCCAAAGGGACCAAGCTGGAAACTGAAAATTAGCAGTAGCTGATACTTGTTCTAAAAAAAATACAGTAATTTGGACTGGTTGACGTAAGTCTGCATGCAAACGGCATAAGCAGGTCCTGACAGCCTGGGTTAGAAACAGTGAGGTACTATGCACCGTGAAAAAGACTTAAGAAGCAGCTTTTACCACTTCCCACCTTCTAGGTGGATCCTTGGGGCCAGTATCCGTCCCTGTATCCCTGAATCCTCTCCTTCTCAGCCTCGTGTCCCCTTGGATGAGAAGGTACAACACTCCAAGATCTCTAAGATAAATAGTGGATAACTCAGAAGTCTAAGAGTCTCTTTCTTGTGACTATGATGCCTAAATTCCAAAAATATCCAGTTGACAAGAAGAGCCCTAAAGAGTAGAAAAAAACTGTCTGTTGTCTTCTCCAAAGAGGACCTGCTGTGTTTCAAGTAACAGCGGATTGCTGTGACACTAAGAAGTTTCTCTTAAAACATGAAAAGTTTCTCAACAAACATTATTGACAATATGTCAGCTGGTTATAGATGAATGCTGAAGAGATTATTCAAATAAAGAAAAAAATATTGTGCTGTTCAAATTGGTCTTGTTCATACCACCTGTCTTAGTTAAGGCCTTTATTGCTGTGAAGAGACACCATAACCACAGCAACTCTTATGAAGGAAAACATTTAACTGGGGTTCACTTACAGTTCAGAGGTTCAGTACATTTTCATCATGGCAGGGCACAGTGGCATAAAGGCAGACATGGTGCTGGAGAAGTAGCTGAGAGTCCTACAGCTTGCTTGCAACAGGAAGTGGTCTCAGCGTCACACTGAGGGAAACTTGAGCAAAAGAAATCTCAAAACCCACCCCCACAGTGACACACTTTCTCCAACATACCTACTTCAGCAGAGCCACACCTCCTAATAGTGCCACTCCCTATGAAATTATGGGGACCAATTACATTCAAACTACCACATTCTACTCCCTGGACCCCAAAGGCTTGAAACCATATTATAATGTAAAACTGCATTTAGTCCAACTTCAAAAGTTCCTATAGTCTATTGGAGTCTCAACAATGTTCAAAAATCCAAAGCTCAAAGTCTCTTCTGAGATTCATGCAATACCTTAACTATTATCACCTATAAAATCAAAATCAAAAAGCGGACCACATACTTCCAACATAAAATGGCACAGGATATTATTATTTGTTCAGCTTGCTCCTTTTCATTATAAATCTTCATTTGAGTTACCACTAATAACCATACAACAGAATCTATACTAGGCTGTTTTGAGATTTCCTCTGCCAATGGAATTCATCTAAAACTCTTCACTTTAGCCTCAGGAAAAGCAGGAGATTATTTTCTAATTTTGTTTGTAATATTTTTTCCTTAAAATAATTTTTGAGACAGGCTTTTTATTTTTTTATTTTTATTTTTTTCTGGAGCTGAGGATTGAACCCAGGGCAAGTACTCTACCACTGAGCTAAATCCCCAACCCTGAGACAGGCATTTTTGAGACTTACTATATAACCCTGAAGGGCCTGGGACTTGCTATGTAGACCAGGCTGGCCTCAAACTCACATAAATCTACCTGCTTCTGCCTTCTGAATTTAAAGTGCTGGAATTAAAGGTATATACTACCATGCCCAGATTTTTCAATGGCTTGTTTAAGCATTAATGCTACCATGTGGTTTTGTGATGTCTTTTTATGTTGGGAAAGTTTGTATGCTCAAAAGATGTTTCGTGAAATAGTCACCTAAATCCAGGACTTTAAATGTTGCTATTTTTCAACATGGGTAAATTATGCTAATGGGGTCAACACCATTGAGGGAAATGGATAATTCCTGTTTCAATGATTTGGAAAACACAAAATAAACTACAGTGGAATCTGGTGATGTTAGTCTGTTGTTGATTGCTAGCCTAGCATGTAAAGACCCTGAATTCAATTCCCAGAATCCTCAAAAAGCAAAAATAAATAACACACAGCTTAATACCACTTTTCAGGAAACCATATTAGCAAAAGTTTTTAAATATTTAAATCCTGAGAACTACAATAGCAATCAGCTTAGTGAGATATGCCCGATGGTGCAATAACGAGACTAATATCTCAACTGTGACCAGCAACTGAGTGGTTGGACTTAAGGCTGTTCAATAGTATCAAACTTCTGCCTGATACTGTAAACCTAGCTAACAACCCATGGCTGAAGAGGCCATAGACCCTAGAGGATAACCTACTATTACCATTCTTCTGAACTGATATAGTGCCTAACTGTCTTCTAAATACTTGTCTGAATATCCACAGATTATTGCAACTCCCACCCTATGTCAAAGACTCTTCCTTTTGCATTAGACAGAAGTTAGTACAGAGTACTGGCCAAAGTACAGAAAATGGAACGGGGTGCCCATCCGTAATAAGCCCTACACCCAAGGCTTGGAAAGCATTGCAGAAGAGGGACACAAAGAGTGTAAGAGTTGGAAGTAGGAGAAGAGTTGAGTCAAGACAGCAATGTCATACCCATGAACTCTAGACAGCTACGGTTGCCTGCACAAGACATGCACAAGGCCATACCAGTGAAATACCAGCATGCACGAAGGATCTTGAAATGGAGAAAGTGTCCTGGATTATTGGACTGTTGATAATACAAGGCAGGCAGGAAAGTCAGAATCACACACTGCCATTGCAAAATCATTAACTTAATCATTTCTTCAGGATCTCCCTTGATATCTTCAATAATAAATTTCCAGGTTCTGAAGACATATTTGGGTAGGCTTTATCCAGGTAATAAGACATTTGCAAAATGTTGATAGCAACATTATTAAACACATCAAAACATCTAGTAATAATTCAAAAATCTCCAAAAGTAGAATTACAAAGTATAGTATATATTTTATAAAAAACAAACATTTTTTTCAGTAGTGAAAATCATTGCTATAGATCTTAACATGAATTAATCTGAAGAAATACAATGTTGGACAGAAAAGTAGATGGATCTAAATGTATATATCTACTTTTCTGCCCAACATTGTGTTACATTTAGATGGAGCTGAAAAGCAGACAAAATGAGATTTCACATTAGATAGAAAAACATGCATAGATATGACCGCCATGGAGGGAAAAGGTAAGAAAATAATCAGATGAGATTCAGCACAGCATTAGTCAGACAGGGTTATGGGGAGGATGACTCTAGGAAGAGATGGCAGAAGCCTTCAGGGCAGATGGCACTGCCTTGGGTTTTAATCTGACATGACTAGAATTGTATCCATTTTCTTAATCCTTATGCTGTACGTGTATATATTATTTATTCTCCTGGTTGGTTATATTGTGATTCATAAGAGACAATGAATAAAACAATGGAGATAAAAGGAAGGTCTAAAGCTCCTGTCATCACCAATATGTTTGTGCTCATTTTGCCTTAGTTGGAATTTGCAGAATTCTAAGAAGTGTGTATTTTAGACTATACACATGGGCTATAATCTGCAAAATTCTAAGAGGTGTGTTGCTGTGGAACAATCTTTGTACACTGCAAATATTCATTACTCACATTGGTTAATAAAGAGCTGACTGGCCTATAGCGGGCAGGAAGAGATTGGGTAGGAGAGCCAGACTAAGAGGCTGCTGAGAAGAAGGGTGGAGTCTTGAGGATTGGCCAGTGAGACACAGAGGAAGGAACATGACTATTATAAAGTAAAGGTAACCCAGCCACATAAAAGAGTGTAGCTTTGCCAAGCGGTGGTGGTGCATGCCTTTGATCCCAGCACTTGGGAGGTAGAGCCAGGCGGATCTCTGTGAATTTGAGGCCAGCCTAGGCTACAGAGTGAGTTCCAGGAAAGGCACAAAGCTATACAGAGAAACCCTGTCTCAAAAAAACAAAAAAAAAAAAAAAGAGTGTAGATTAAAAGAAATGGGTTAAGTTGTAAGAGCTAGTTAGTAACAAGCCTAAGCTACCAGCTAATCTTTTATAATTAATAAGTCTCATTGTGGTGATTTGGGAGCTGGCTGGCAGGACAGAAAAATCTACCTATAGTGTGCTTTAGACACATGCATGGGCTGTAATCTGAAGGATTATAGGAGGTGTGATATATATATATGTGTGTGTGTGTGTGTGTGTGTGTGTGTGTATACATATATACATATATGAGCTGTAATCTGCAGAATTCTAACAGGTGTGTTTTAGACATGCAGTACATTACGAACACCATGACTAAACCACTAAACCCCATAGAATTAGTGGTACAAAAACTGGATGAATTCAGAGAATTGTACACTTCAAATTGTTGACTTCTTACTTTTACTTGCATAGATACTATCATAGGGTTACTTTCATTCCTCACAGTTCTCTTTACATAGCTTTTATCTGAATAGTTATTGTAACTTTGATACCAATGTCTGACATGTAATTTTAAGTTTAATCTAACCAATAAATACAGATTGACACAAAGAACGATCAGACACTTAAAATACATACTATTATATTCTTTCTCGAAAGAAAGCATGTACAGTACTGATCTCTAACTGGGTAAAACCTACTAATTATTCTCATACAATTTCTTTTCAAAAGCAATAGAAGCTAACATTTATTTTAAGTCTACATTGGGAGTTTGTATGAAAGATGTCATTGTTAGCCAGGAACCGGGCTTGTGGCAAACCAATGCAGCCCTGTAGAGACCCTTGAGAAAATCGGACAGACCAGGAACTTAAGTTGGTCAGTGAATATGGGCTCCAGAACCAACATGAAGTCTGGAGGACCAAATGTACTCAGGCAAAGATTCTTAGTGCTGCCAGAATCTACTGACACTAGATGTAAAGGACTCATGGACTTGGAGACTTGGTCCCACTGGGGTGCTAGATGAGGGCCATATGAAGCTGGATCAAATCCTGGGCCTGAGAATTGAGAATTGCTTAGAGAGGTGGCTGTAGGCCCAGGGCAGGTCTTTAAAATCAGGTCCTGCCAAGTGCATCCACCATACCTGAGTGCTCATCTACCAGCATTGTATCAACATCACAAGCTGGCGGTGAATGTGTCCTTCATTGTCACTCTGGACTTTCAGAAGCACAGTCACTTCTACCTCTATTCTCAAGATGGTGGTGGCTTCCCCAGCATGTATAAGAAGGAAGAATATCAAGGAGTATCAGGAGCCAGATGATCAAGAGGATTAAACCCAAATCACCCAGGGCTAGAACTGTCTAGTTTCCCAGTCGGCCAATAAAACAGGATTAAATAAGAGACCTGCTGTTGAACTAGCTACCATGAAGGACAGACAGTATTAACTTCTGTCTCTATTTTAGTACATGAGATTGAACATGGACTACTGTTTGGTACCACTGTGATTGGGATTTTTATGGTTTGGAACTTAATTTAACAACAGTCTGGCAGAGGCCCAGAGCACACATTTCTGACTCTGCAGTAACCCCAGATGGGAAGAGGCCAAGCTTTAGACTCAGGCATCTGAGTTAGCATCCTGGCTCCATCATTGGGGAGTTATTCCTATTAGACAAGTCGTATAGTTTCTCTCAGCTCTGAGTTTTTCTTCAGGTATGAAATGGAGTTAATAATGCCCACTGCATATGACTGTTGTGAATAGTTGTGTGTGTGTGTGTGTGTGTGTGTGTGTGTGTGTGTGTCTGAGAGAGAGAGAGAGAGAGAGAGAGAGAGAGAGAGAGAGAGAGAGAGAGAGAACGACCGGTATAGATACCTGGCAACACATTTCCCTGGTAGGTTCAGGGAAATGAAAGCTGTGACCCTATTGTCAGAGGAACCATTAAATCCCATAATGACTTCACTTCATTTGAAAGTTATACTCCTCACAAGCCTCATTTGGCCCCTCTTCTAAAGGCTAACTCACTATATATAGTGCTGGGCAATTGGTACGATGCTTAGGTCTCCTGTTTCTCTATTGGCTTTGAAGGTGAAGACTGAAAGCCACAGTTATGAACTGTGTGCTGTTACAAAGCCTGAAGATGTCACTTTCTCCTCAATGCAAGTTTTAGTACCAGGTGGCTCTGACTTTTCTTTCTGGTCTGGATCATCGGATGTGTGTGTGTGTGTGTGTGTGTGTGTGTGTGTGTGTGTGTGTGTGTGTGTGTGTGTGTACCACATACACAGAGAGAGAGACAGAGACAGACAGAGACAGACAGACAGACAGACAGACAGAAATAGATGGGGGAGAGGGATGAGAGTGTGTATGCCCAGTTCCTGCTGAACTGCCTATTGACTCTACTTGCCTGGCTTCACTTGTGCACTCACACCAGTGACAAAGAAATGATGCAGCCCGGGCTGGCCTCACATTCATGCTTCTCTAGTCTCAACCCCTTCAGCATGTCCGAACAACTGTACCACCAACAGCAAAATGCCAGCTTGTAGCCCCGTCGGAGAGCTGAGCCCTGGTCTCCAGTGTCACAACCAAGGATGCGAACAACTATACAAATGAGGACAACTCATGTTGTGGGATAGTTTGATCACAGTGTGACACTCCAGACTGTCAATAAAGTTTATCTTGAATCATGGAGTGGAACCAGCAACTAGCTGACCAGAATTAGCCACAGAGAAGCCAGCAATTTGAATGGAGAAGATGCACAGGAAGGAAAAGGTGGGGTTTAAAGTTTAAGCTTCCTTTTGGTTCTGGGATGAGGGAAGAGACATCTCTTGAGGTATCTCTGGCCAAAAAGCAACGTCAACTAGTTGCTACTCAACCTCTCTAAGCTAGCAGATTTTCACCCCAGACTTTGACTCCTGAGTCTTATTAGTAAATAGAATAATACTTAATTTAAACCTGCATATCACCACCATGGCAGAGCCAGGGCCAGGACTGGAAGGCCCACAGGCCATGGCCTGAGTGGTCAGCATGGCATTGACTGCGGGGCCATGAGACTGCAGACGGTAATTAAAATATCAGTAGCTTCACGTCCAGCCACTAAGCCGACAGACAAACATCATACTCACTTTATTTTTTTCTGGTATTTAATTATATAGGTTAGAAAAGACTGATTTCTGCTGGAGGAAAACAACAATAGTTGTTTTCTGATACAGAAGAAATGATGTATTCCCTGAAAGCTTGAAGATTAGGTACGTCACAAATTGTGACTATCTTCTTCCAAATATATAGTTCATCTCATAGACATGATGACCAAAGAAAGAGAATTTGGAATATGGATTTTACTTTCTTTCCCCAAAACAGAATATATAAACATTTTTCTGATTATATATGTGTATCTAGACTGATCACAAAGCTATGCCAGTATAAAGTATGGTTTCCTGATATAATCCTATAAATAAATGTCTCACCTCATTGTCATCTAAGATGCTCTAGGGAATTACAAACATGCTTCATATACCTGAACTTTTAAGTTCTATATCCTAGCTCTGCTAATCTTCAGTTGAAAAAATGTGGACTGTGTACCTTCTCTAAGTCCCGGCTTCACACATTCAATGAGGATAATTTCCACCT
This sequence comes from Peromyscus californicus insignis, assembly GCF_007827085.1. NCBI lineage: Eukaryota > Metazoa > Chordata > Mammalia > Rodentia > Cricetidae > Peromyscus > Peromyscus californicus. The sequence continues at coordinate 53,702,106 of NW_026294595.1, forward strand.
TTCACAGCCGTAAGGGCAGATCGAGATGGTACATTCTAAAACACTGCACAAATCACAAAGGGCTATTTAGATCCACAGTCAAAATACAAAACAGAGATCTAGGCATTGTGGCATATGTATATAATCTCAGCACTCAAAGGCTGAGGCAGGAGGACTGCCATAAGCTCGACTGTCTGGGTAACACAGTAAGTCTGAGATTAGCTGAGACTATAAAAGCAAAACTGTTTCTGAAAAAACAATGGTGGCATGAATGTTATTGGAGCAACCAACTGTTTTTATTGGCCTTCAAGCCCGCTTCAAGGAAAAAAATCTCATGTTTGGTACTATAATAATAGCCAGGATTCCATGGTTTGAATATTCCTCAAACCCTAGGGGAGAACCTACTACTATTATTAGTTTGGGCATAGTGTCAAACTGACCCTTAAATACACATTTTTATATCCATAAATTGATGCAGCTTTCAGCCCTCATCTTGGGGCAGTGGGTTTCAATTAATATAGAAATTCAAAGTGTAGAGAATAGGTAACTGCGGAGTGCTTGGCCTTAAGTATAAACCTGTGTTACTGCTTTCCCCAGCCCCCTAAAGTTAGGGGAACATCAAAAAAAAAGAGTTAGTGAGAAGCTTGTAAGAGCCAGAGGTCAGGGAGGACTGTTTTGAATCAGTGTCTTCTGGACATGACAGGGCCATTGTACTCATGAATCCACAATAGCTGTGTTTGACTGTACAAGACATGCACAAGATCAAGCCAGTCAACATCCCAGCATGAATGTGGGAGGGGCGAACGTAGCCACAGCCCCAGCTGAGGAACTATTGGCAGGTTACTGGGGAATAGAAGGTCATTTTTCTTCAGTGGTGAGGTTCCTGGTAGGTTGCCCATGCTCTGTGGTTGCCCTCACCTCCTGTCTACAGGAAACAGTAGTTAGACCCAGTGGGTCTCTGTTAAATGGATATGAAGTTGGGAAGGGATGTGTTGGAGGGGTCTATGAGAACTTGGAAGGAGGAATGGTGGTAGACACTGCCAAAATATACTATATGCATCTATGAAATTCTCAAAGACTAAATTTAAACCATTATTTAGAAGTAAGTAAATAATACATTAGAATAAAAATCAGACATTAGAAACTGTTCCTTTCCCAAAACCTTTCTACACAAGGCTCATTGACTTACTTCCTATTTTGAATTCTGTGAGAGTTCCCCGTATGTTATTTCTGGGATGCTAGCTCCCACCCCAGAAATAACTTAGTATTATTGCTTCAGTGGGTATCTGTCCCCAGCAGTTGGCACAACCCATGACTAGTGCAACGAATGACTACGAAATATGTCCCCAGCAGCCAAACACCAAACAGCTGCTGGCTCCATAAACTACAGAGATGACTATGACTTCAGTGGCCTGCTCAAACTCCATCTACACTTTTCAAAAGGTCTCACAGTAAGGAAATTGCTTGTTTATACTCATATATGCAAGAGTTTGGGGGTTTTGAGCCAAGGCAATGTCCACCTCTCAATCTTCAATGGATACATGTAATAGTAAGAAGAGAACACCTCTATCTCTGCCTTGCAAATTATCTTCTCTCTAGCATTCTGTAGGGTTAACAGTCAGTCCAGTGATGTGAAGAGATTCCTTCACAGCTCGTGTCGGTGCTCACTCGTTGTGATGAAAAATAAATGACCATATTTTACAGAATCTAAAATTGCATACTCGCAGTACGGTTTCCAGAAACAACAACTGATAGTCCTTGTCAAAGTTGTCTCACAGCTTTGGTGAAGGGTATTGTGAAAAGATGTTGAGTGGGCCATTGTCCATTGTTCACATACCACAATAGAGACAGCAAATCATGGACCTTAAGACCACAAATTCAGACTAAAGTTGTGTCTTGCATGGTAAAATGCTTGCCCAACATGTGCAAGGTCCTGGATTTAATCTTCAGTCTGGGTTCAAACTCTGGCTCTCCAACTTCTTAACTGTATAATCTTTAAAAAGTTACTTAACCATCTATACTTGGGTTTCATCAGCTAAGTAATGAATTGATAGCAGAATTCTTTCATAATGCTGCCATGAGATATAAATGGGTTAATACAAATGCTTAAGACAATATGTAGCATAAGCTACTATTACATCCAAGAGTTTATTTTTTATTATTTATTTATTTGCCTTCTGGGACATTAACAAGTAACACTGGAGAGATGTAGTGTCAAGGTACTTTGTCCCAAACACTCCAAGCAGGATACAATTGCTGGGATCTCACTCAGTGTTAATGGATGGGAATTGCTAAAAACAGATTCTGGAAGGCACTCTTACAGATTTTTGAACTGCATATTCCTATAAAATTCAAGTGTGTAATCTTATCAGCAGAATTCTTTTCTTGTAGCATTATAAGGTTGAATTCTATTCACTTGAGAGGTATTTGGGGAGAGTTTGCTATAAACAGATTAGAGCAATCCTGAAGTTTGGTGTCTAGTTTTCCAAAATGCAATGTAGAGAAGGTGGTCAGCCTCTCTGGTATAATCATCAAGGTCTCTTGATGACTTTAAGTTTCTTGGTCGTTGTCATGACTAAGAGGTGGAAGGAAGATACCAGAACAATAAAATCAAAGCGTGGGAAGGTGAGATGATGTCCAGTCAAGGGGGCTCGTGGCTGCCTCTTTCAAATTATGCAGATCTGGTTTAAATGTAGACTGCTTTTGGCGAAGTGGAGGGAGTTGGGCTATCTTGGGTTCCCTCATGGATTTCCTTTATCATCAGTGAGTGAAACTCTGCTGCATGACATTATTGCTCTCACCAAGTGATCAATTAATTTTTCTTAGTGTTAATTGATAATGAACTTGTTCATTGCTAATGGACTTTCAGAGATATTTAGACATGTACAGCCTACCAGTAGCCACTCCTAAAAGAAAAGTGACTCTCCCTTCCCCAGCAGCTTTCAACTACCAGTAGCTCTTCAGTTAGGGATGGGGATGGGGTCTTGGGAGATTAATATTTTTAGATGGGAACAATTATGCAGGAAAGCTTTCTTTAATCTTTGAGTTAAAGACAAATTCACATTCTATGACATGGTTGTTGGCTATCTTCTCTGTTGAAGATGATATAAAGACCCAAAAGAAAACCCCATTTATTTTTCTTTTGATTTTTGAGACAGGGTCTCCTATCTCAGACTGGTCTCCAACTTACTATGCAGCTGAGGATGACCTTGAACTTCTGAACCTCCTGCCTTCACCTCCCAAGTACTAGAATTACAGATGTGTATCACTATGCCCAGTTCATGTAATACTGAGGACAGAACCCAGAGCTTTGTACATTCAAAGCAAGCACTCTATCAACCTAGCTGCATCCTTATCCCTACAGAAGGAGACTTGAACCAAAATTGTTTTTTTCCTATAGATGGTATGAAATGGTGATACCTTCCGTCAGCTGTCCTAATGATAGACAAAGACATGTTTCCTCAAAATAACCCCTCATTACAAGTGGCCTAGTCTACGCTTGTCATTCAGTGACACCCCTGAACCTCATCTGTGACCTTCTAGAACATACACTAGTCACTCTATAAGCAGTTCAGACTCAAGGCTCACCCAATACCAAACATAACTTTCTACAAAACTACTAATTCTATGATTTTGGGCAGAACCACTTTGTAGAGTTTATTTTCTCTTAATGGAAAAGTCCTGGAAGTCATTTTCTTAGCTCTCCCATGTTGTATATGAAGATCACATGGTAAACAGAAGAAAAGACATTTGCCGACCTTCCTGTAAGTGAAGGGTACAGAGAAGCCCAGCTGTGTGTTCTCCTCTGCTGACAGGACTTCTACTATCAGAATGAAAGCAAGTGGGATCGCTAACCCCTTCCTTGGAGAAGCTGGCGTGACCCTCCTATACCCTGCCACGCAGGAAAGCAGCTTAAGGACTCGCCAATGCCCCATTTGAATTCTTTGGATACGGTAAATAATGAAAGCAGACAACCCTGTTAGTGGGCAGTTTCAACAGAAAGGTGAAAGGTAACAGTGGCTTGAGCACAGTTGTGGTTCTAGACAACAATCTTGTGTAGAAATGGAGAAAGATAGACAGATCTGAGGTTTATTTAGAGTGAATCAAAAAGCAGGCTGACAGAGCTCCTGCAGGGAGGGAGTGAAAGCAAAGAATTCAAGATGATGGCCTTGTTTTCTCCTCAGCACCCGACGATGAGGAAGAGGAGGCGTAGGAGGGAGACTGCAGGGGAGTGGGTGGTGAAAGCAGTTCCCTGGTGTCAGGGACAACGTTTATTTGTGAGGAGACATGGCGTCTATGAGAAAGAGAAAACTCTTTCCCCTTCTCTGGATCCCATGATAGGTTCCTCACCTTCTCCAACTGTGGGACCTACCCCTTGGTCCTCTCCAAGAAGTTAGGGTCATTTGCCTGAGTAAGGAGTAGGGAGACTGTGAAGCCTGTCCTTCGCTACCCTTCCTTTCCAGGAGCCAGACTCCTTGCCAAAAACAAACCTTCCATTGTCTCAAGCCTGTCACCTCAAAGGGAACTGCTACTTGTGTGGGGAGATTTTGGACATTCAGCACTGTTTGTACCTGGAAAGGCCTATCTATCTAATTCAGGAATTGAATGTTATAATTGCCTGTAAATATAAGTGTACATGCCAATGTCTGCTTCACTAATTATAATGTGATATTTTGATGATTCATGTGCATTCTGCTCTGGTTTGAATATATTCCCCAAAAGTTTGTGTTAGAAACTGAATCCCCAAATTCATGTTGATGACATTTGAAGGTAAGGCCTCCAGGGGATAATTGGGATTAGATGGCATCATAAAGGTGAAGCCTTATGGTGTCATCTGCTCAGACTCACCACAGGATATCTTCCACCACACCATGATGGAGCAAGGAGGCCCTCACTGAATGCCCCCACCATGCTTTTGGACTAGTTAGCCTATAGAACTCTGAAATAATCAAATCCCTATTATTTATGAATTACATTATCTCGGTTATTTTGTAATAGCAACAGAAAATGAACTATGGCATATTCCTTGTCTTTTTTACCCCTCTAATTCACTTGGTTCAGAGCAGAAAAAACAACAACAACAAGTTATTCACTGGGTCTTCTCCAAGTCTGAGATTGGGAGACACAGTGGGGGAGACAGAAGAGCCTGTTTCTGACTCTAGGGCCCGTGGGACCTCAGTGTCTCTTTCCTATTTAATGAAAGGCATTGGAAGAGATAACACCTACCCTATCTTCCTCTCTGTGGTATCAGGAAAATCAGTGAGATTATTCTGTACAAGTGCCAAGCCTGAAATAATATTCAAATATAAGAAACATTTCTATTCATTCCAAATGCACCATATGGGTAATATATAGGTGGAATTTCTGCAAAGAGAACCTTGGAAATAGACAAACCAGCATTTCTCCTGCAGCAGCTATAAGTATCATGGTGGGAATCTTACTCTGTGTGTCCCCTGAGACACACGGCGGTTTGCGGAAGGCGACAGACAGCTCTATGGGAAAAGGGATAAGTAGAGAGCAGTCTGGTGCTCATTCACTCAAGTTTCCTATTCGCAATGTGGACAACATGGCCTGTAGCTTTATATGTTTATAGAGAATTTTAGAATTAGGAATGCATCTGTAATGAATGGGTTCCTTTGTCAAGGAAGAAAAATGTCTTTCCTAAAGCTGGAGCGATCAGGGTCGGCTAGAAATCATAAAGGAAAGAAGATAGAGCTGTTAGGATTCTAAGGGACTCTCCCTTTGGGGGACGGTCACAGGAGGACAGGAGGGAGCCCTGTGGCTGAATTTCACAAATGAACAAGCGCTTATTAGAACATGAAGACATAAGGGAAAGGGGCCATAATAACAGAGGTGTTTAAATCCAACACACATCCTGGCGTGTTCAGGAAGATGGAAAGCATCTCCTTTAGTAAACTGAAGAAGGGGGACACTCCCCCGCATGACACACTGACCATCATAGGGTTAACAGAGACAAGACCCCACGCAAACAACGGGCCCACTGGTGAGAGCTCCAAAGAAGAAGTGTTTACCTTTGTCCTCATTTTAATAAAACGTGGGTGCTGGATATCAAGTAGTTAAATGACAATTTCCCCGCCATTTGTTCTTAGAATGTCCCTGGGAGGCAAGGTCCTTTTTATACCACAAGACACTGACCCACAGGAAATACATTACAGCCACGGACCACATGGGGGAACAGTTTAAAATGTAATTAAACTCTGTGTATTTAAAAGGAAAGACAAACATGCCACGTACCTGATTTTAAATGGAGAAGAAGACACAATCACTGGCCCCACGGCAGCAAAAGCAGCAGCTTGCTGAGGGAGGCCTGCAAGATTTACATTTTGATTTTGAAATGAAAAGCTGAGAGTGAATCCTACTAGTGATGCTATATCTGTTTCATGTTATCAGTAATGTCAGAAAGAGCCAGAAGACAAGGAGGAAAAAACAAAAAGACAGATAGAAATAGGGTGACCAGTAGAAAGGGGAGAAGCTGGGGAAAGAGCTGGGAGGGAGCCCTAACCAAAAGGGGCCTCCGAGAGGAGCCGGGTTTCAGCAAAGAGAACAGCACCAGGCAGAGCTGAGACTATAAGAAGAGAGGAGGGGAGCCGGGCTGAGAGCCTGCAGCTCCGAGAACTCTGGGGTGTGTGTGGTCAATGTGTGTGTCCACTCTGCCAGTCCCTTGAGCTGCAGAGCACTGCCTGCTGTGATCTGTCTTTGGAAATGTCATTTAGCTGCTTAATCAAACTGATCACTGATGATCCAAAAGAGCTTCATCCTTATCATGGGTTGAGTGTTTTTCAGCAATGGTAGATAACCCAACTGAAAACGAACCAGGAATCTGACGGGGCTTGACTGGCACGTGTGAGGCCATCAGTCCAATCCCCAATATACATTTATAAAAGGAGGAAGTCTGACGTCTTACTGAACACAAGTACAGAATGGAGAAATATAAATGCTTCCCGGAGACAGTGGCTGCATTTGCTGTCCCCAAAGTCTTGATCCTGAGCTCTCTAGACCCATTAACCTGGCTTGCATTACCACCCTACATCAGTGATCTCTCTGTCTGACCTTCCATACTCTCTCCAGGGAATCACTCTGCCTCCCCTGAAAGGTATCACCACTGTCGTTTAAAAAAACACGGAAAGCAGAGTAAGTGCCCTTCTTCTAACATTACTGTCATGAACCCGGCCATCCTGATTTTGCCAAAGCCCCAGTCCAGTCCTGTTAGAGCCATAGTTTATTCTCCTACACACACACACACACACCATTCCTTACTTTTATCCTCCACAGTCTGGCTGGTATATACATGAAACGTTTGGTTCCCCGGGCCTTTCTCTCTTTAGTATCCCTAGTCTGTACCACTGTATCCCTGTACCATCCTACATTAGTGGATAAGCAAATGAAAGGACCCTTGACATCTAAGTGACTTAGCTTAGTGACATTCCCTAAAGGTTCTAACCTGGCATTCCAACCTACTACAGTACTTTTACTTGCTCTTGTGACCAAATTCACAGTTGCATTCTGTTTTCTTCTGTATTCATGTGTGTGTGTGTGTGTGTGTGTGTGTGTGTGTGTGTGTGTGTGTGTGAGAGAGAGAGAGAGAGAGAGAGAGAGAGAGAGAGAGAGAGAGAGAGATCATACCATGTGTTAGGTGCTATGCTAACACAGAGTTCTTCAAAGCCAGGAAAGCCATAGCCTAATACCTTTAATAAATTCACAATTTAGTAGAAAGAATAATGAGCCAAAATTTAAATGACAGAAGCCAAAAGAATATGAGTCATTTGGGTAAAACACTATGGGAGTGAGTGAGAAAACAATTACCTTCCATTCCAAGCACTCATTCTTTTAAATGGGTTGTTGTTACTTATTGTTGTTGTTGTTGTTGTGTGTACATGGTGGGGTGGCGCACATGCCACAACATGCAAGGACAGCTTTGGTGAGTCCATTCTCTCCTTGCACGCCATACATGAGTTCCAGGAATTAAACCTGCCACCAGGCTCACACAGTAAGCACCTTACCTACTGAGCGATCTCATGGGCTCCCATTATTCATTCTTAGATTTAAAGTCACAGCATCAGGTCTGTCCCAGCCTGGGTTATAAGCCGGTATCCAGCACAGTTACACCGGACCCCACACCTGTAAAGTTCAATGCTCTAAAATTATTCTCTTGAAATTGGGAGTAATTTTCTTTTTTAATTTATGCCTTGAATATGAAGTCTGATCAATCATGGCTCAGGGGTCTGTATATTGTTCAGTTGCCAGTGGATTCTCAGCCTCCAGCTCCCTGCCCCATCCCATGACCCTGCCTCATTCTACTCAAGACCCTGAGGGTTAGTGGCTGTGTTCTTCTGGCATCTTCCATTCTCAGCTGGGCTCTGGCATGGGCATGGGGAGAGTCAAGGGTCCTTCAATGTCTTAAATCATCTCTACTCTATGATAGCATACCCAGAGAGAGATTCTGGGGGGTCTCTAACCCACACATCCTTTGGGGACTGCCTATCTACCATGTATGAGAAGGACTGATCAGATGGTACTGCCCTGGGGAAGGAGGAGATTAGATTTCCTGTCCCCTATAGAACAACCTTTTTTTTTTTTAACTTTATCATAAGTTATGTACCCTAATCTGATTTTGTCCCTTGACCTTGTAACCATCCGACCCTTGAGCTTAGAGTAATACTTTCTTGAGCAAATTTCCTCCCTTCAGAGTCCAGGTCTTCAGTTCATTCTCAACAATAAAAAGGAAAAGGAGGCAACAACAAGGACTACAAGGCTCTCCCTGAGCCTTTCTGACCCTGTCTCAAACCCTCCAGGTTTTTCTTTCTTAACACTTGCTGCAAACAAAACCATAAAGAACTGCTGGAGAGGACAGCTCATGGCCTGACGACCTCGGACTTGGAGCAAGACAGGGGCTCTATGTGACTGGGATAGGATCAAGCCACACTGGCCAGCAGCACCCCAGATATTTCTCAAGCACACCAGCAGTGAAATGGGAGCTGGGAGTTTGTGCTGTCCCTGACCTGGTCTATAAAAGCTGCCCGCTTCATATCTCCATTTCTCCCTCCCCCGCATCCACTGAAGGCAGCTCTGTGCTGAAAATGTAGAGGCCATCAAGGGAGAAACCTCTTGGGAATGGAACTCCCTGTCAGTTAGCCCTGCAGGAGCTCCAGTAGAGAACGAAGCCAGCTTCTGTGTGTGGCCATGGTGGGTGCAACACTCTGCTTTGGAGGTGTGACTGTGAAAGCAACTATTAATGTAGATGTTCAATTTGGGTCCAAGCGTAAAAGAAAATGCATTCGTGAACTCTCACCTCTGAGATTACCTCTACTACTGTTTTGACCTATCAGCTTCCAGCCTTTCGTGACAGACTTTTAACCGTTACTGAGTCTTTACAAGGCAACAAACAATGTTGCTCATATATAATTTCACAAAATCTTGGCACTAGTCTTTTAAGGCATGTACCAGCATCCCCATTTTAACATTATAGGCACAAATGATTGGAGAATTAAATATGACCCAGGCCATGGGTAGTGGGACCAAATCCAGTGTGTCTACTCCCAAACTGCTTCCATCTGCCACTTCCTTTGAGCTTTTGTTGTTGTTGTTGCTAAGAAAACTGAGAGTCTATTGCTTTCTAATATGCTTTGTTCATTGTTCACTTGATAGCTTTTTGTAAGCAATTTCCTCTGATTAAATATTCCATTTTATGATCAACCATAATCTAGTTAGCCAAGCCTTTAGTCAGACATTTTGGTTGATAATTTTACACTATTATAAATAAGACTATAATATTTATTTATATAGACAAATATCATCATCTGTAACCATAAAATTTTCCTTAGGATGACCTGGAATTTTTACATTAAAAAGAATAAATAGTCTTAAAGCAGTATATAATTATTGCCAAATTTTCCCACATCATTGGCTCCCAAAGTCTGTGGGGTAGAGGTCAGCCTTGTCTCCAGAGCATATTTGACAGTATCTGGAGGCTTGTTAAAGTTGCTACAAGTGAGCAAGCATCTCACTTGTGTAGAGCCCAAAGATGCTATAAGAATTCCATGATATATATACAGTCAGCTCTCAAGCAGCAGCAAAGACTTACCCACTCAATCCCAAATACCAATGGTGTCGCTGCTGAGAAACACTGTGGTGGGTAATTTGAAGTTAATTTGAATACACACACACACACACACACACACACACACACACACACACACATATACATATATATACATATAGTAGATTATCTGTTTATTCTAACTGGCTCTATCTCTCTGGACCATGATGATGGGTACAAACTCTATCCTACAAATCATTGAGTGTTAGTCTTGAGACACAGACTATAATAGGTGTAGTGGGTAGCCATTCCAGCTTTGATCTGGAAGTTCCAACCCCATTGAGGCTTCGGTAATTGTCACGCCTAAAACCTCCCTTTTAACTACGTGGAGTGGCCTTAATAATTTCACCAATAAATAGGTGCTTCTGTTTATTCAAACATAATTTACCAGGCACCCACTAGCTGCCAAATGCTGTAGTACATGCTAAGTTACCATTCTAGGAGAAGGGTCAGATCAGTAAAAGACTAGAGAAGAGATAGCCTGGAGGTAAATTCAGGCTTTACTTGCTAGTGCGAAAGCATATTTTCATTTTGTACCTTCCTATTTTCCATGAAATTTTGCACTGCATCATTTCCATATAATTCCTTGTTAAATTACTCAGTCTCACAAGGTTGCTACATGTAATTACTAATAGAGCCACACTGCTATGAAGCCTTTTCTTGTTTCTTTAGAGGCTCTCTCTACAGAGTGAAATTGGCTCTCCCTTCCACAGAAATCCAAGGCCTTAAATGTGAAACATTCTTGTGATGATAGTGGCTCCTCTTTTCCCAGTTGACCTTTTGTTTCTGCAGTTTAACTCAGCCGAATCTGCATTTTGCTAATTTGGAGGTAGAAAAATGTTTCCCTGCCCTTTGTGTTTTGACTTAGTAAGTAGTCACCAAGTGTCAGTACTTTCTATTCACAGCAGGCACGGGTGAAGAGCAGGGACCAATCCAGAAGCTGCTCTCTTGATGCATCTTTAAAAATGGATGACAGAGAAGAGATGAGAGCCGCCTCAGCTCCAGGCTGGGCTCTCCAAGGCTCTCACTTGGCTCCCTGTGGGAATGCCAGGGACATGACTGCACCTAGCTGCTCTCCTCCTCCATTCTCTACATGAGAATCTCAGGACTACGAGCAAGAAGAGATGCCAGAGTTGTCAGATGGTTTCCAAGCCAGGACTGAAAAAGAAGAAAAGTAGGAGAAGAATCTGGTCTTGGTGTCACATTCCTGAAGACGAGGACGAAGCAGAAGACAGTCCTAATAATAGAGTACAGCCTTCAGTCAACAGCCCTCTGGAAATAGAGGAGGGTGAAGAGGTTGACTGGGAAGCATGTGTACTCCAGAAAGCGGGCTACGGAAACAGAAATTCATAGCCTCACTTTTCCAGAAATCCATGTACAGAAAAGAGTAAACTTCTAGAAGGGTTTTCTAGCAACTCTGCCCCAAGCCTACAATTGTTAACTCCATTACAGCCAATATTAAACTTTAAATATGTAACCACGCACATTAGCACATTAGGTTGCAAAATACCCATAAAAGTCATTCACTCATTAAACTGTACACAGCCATTTAAATGATAAAAGAATACCATCAAAATTTTTAATTGAAAAAAAAAGTAAAGGTTAAAACATTCTGGTAACTGGACAAAGTGGTACAGATACAGCATAAAACATGCAGCCTTTAAAGTAGTGCTGAGAACGCATAGAAGAGAAACACAAAGGAAGCCTTGCTGTTCATTAGTGGCCAACAAATTGAAAATAAAATTAATCATGAAGCCAGACATGGTAGTTCATGCCCGTGATCCCCACTCTCAGGAGGCAGAAGCAGAGGAATTGTGGGTTTGCAGCCATTTTGAGACCTTGTTTCAAAAACAGTAACGAAAAAGGGTTGGGGGTGTGATGCTGTTGGGTAGAGCACTTTTCTAGTATACAACACACAGACACAGACACAGGCACAGACACACATGCACACGCGCGTGTGCGCACACACTCACACACACTCACACCTCCGTGCCATAGATTCTCCTATCCTAATAAACTATTTCCTAATAAACTATTAGAACTGGATGAATTGCTATTTGGTCTTTATCGGCCCTTTAATGTCACTTGCCAACATTTATATACTTTACAATGAATTAATCCAAATATTGTCATTTTTTAAACCCTAGGATTTCAACAATAAAACTGCAGATTGTCAGGCTGGAGATTTAATATGGAGATTGTATATAGCACAGAAACCTAACATGTAGTTTTTGAATTACATATTGTACTAGAAAAATAAACTTATTGATCAATTATAGAAAGAAATTCAACATAGCTATGTTTGTCAAACGCCAAAGTGTATTATGATCAGTAAATCCCCTCAGTCTAATGTTCACTTAAACCATTGGATTACTTTATATTTTAAAACAATCATTGCCTATGTAAAAGACATCAGAGTCAGGTATCCCACGCTGTTTCATCTTGTGTGGAAAGACATGAAGACGTAGAAATGAGTTTCGTGAGAGAGCGAGTTTGGGCTCACAGACTCCAAAAACAAAGCAAGCTGGGAGGTCACATGAGAAAGGAGTGGGTCGGTCATTGGCAGAAGTGAGGAGGGCGGAGCATGGCTGGAAGATTCCCTGGGGCTTTTGAGGGAAGGAATAGGTAAGGAGGAAGGTGCATGAAGTTGGTTTCGAATTAGCTGGTTTGAATAGTTTTGGCAAGCTCTGAGCCAGAGAAACCATCTTTACTAGTCTGGCTTAAAATGAAATGTCCCCCAAAGAAATGTGCTTTGAAGGTTTGGTTCTCAGGGCAACTCATTCACATTTAGGACCATGAAAATTGATTCGTTCATGGGGGCTCTAACTTTATTAACAGATTAACACATAATGAATGCAATGTTAAGTCAATATTATGATGTAGAGCCTATTTAAAGGCAGTGGGTCCCTAACTAAGTGTTTGTATATCTTGTCCATGGTCTTCTCAAACTCTGTGCTTTTTGGGAGTATGAGGCAAGCAGCTTCCTCCACCACATGTAGCTACCACTCTGACACATTTCACCTCAGCTCACACCCAAAGCTATGAGTCAAGTGACTAAGAGTTGTAACTTCAGAACCTGAGAACCAATAGAAAGCTTCCTTTATTTTATGTCATTCTCTCTGGTATCACAGGTGATTAGGGCAGCTGGAATAACAGCTGGAAGTGTAGGAATATGGGATCTGAATTGTTTGGTCTATATATAACAAGTACTCTCAGGGGACAGGGATGGGGGGGACTTTTTCAATCTCTTACAATTGCCTAGCCTTGGGAGAAGCAGTCTCCCCAGGATGCCCCAAATGCCAGAGTATGAAGACTATAGAAAATAAGCGGGCATGGTGATACACACCTCTAATTTCAGCACTGAGGAGGCTGAGGCAGGAAAAATCTGAAGTCCAGCCTGAGCTGCATAGCAAGACTCTGGTGAAAAAAGAGAGTTGGAGAAGAGAGGGGGAGGGGAGAGGGAGGAGGAACATAGGAAATAAAGCCAATACAGATATTTTGGATGAAAGTTTCCTTTTATGTGGCAGTTCCTTGGCAAAGCCAGTCTGTAAACTCTGGACAATATATTTGAAAACATTAGTGAGCCTTACAATTTTTTTTGAAAATGCTTTTTCATTATCTCATGAGAATGCAATGATTTGATTTAATGATTAGATACTTATAAAGTACTGTAAGGTGGTTATGTCAGGAAATACTAAGTTATTGCTGAAGAGCCTACGGCACACCCAAGAATACAATCCTTACTCCCTCTTCCCTGAGACTAGAGCCTGTTCTGCTGCACCGTGGAATCTTTCACAGAAACATTAAAACCAAAGGAGAAAAGTTCCATCACCGAAATGAAAGCCATCCCTGTTTGTGATGACCCTGGCCTTTCTTCAGGAATACAGAGCATCAAGATTCAGCAGGGTTACATGGAAAGAAAGTGAACATCATTGTGGCATTAAAACAGGTTTGCATCACAGTACTCTACATGTTGATGCTGTTCATTCAGTTCCTCTAAGCCTGTTCCTCCCTGACTTGATCTCTGCACCCATGTCCCTGGTGTGAAAACGGAGCATCTACTGGACCATTAGGCTTCCCTCTCGGGGTGTGCTTGCAGCCTTTTGCTGTACTGTTCTGGGCCAGGAGCTGACTCATGACAACTGCTGGGCTGGACTCCCTTTGTCCACCCCACCTTCTCAGTTTCAACCAGTGTGTGGCACTGGCAGAAGGGCAGGGGATGAGGAGGGCCCTGTTTCCTTGACTCCCTCTCTTCAAATTCATGGCTTGTCCCTGGTTGAGTTCCTCTCCCCAGGCCATAAGACCTGGCTAGGCGGCCCCTCCCCACAACTGTTGTACTCTTGGGGTTTTGAAAGTTGCCTTCGAGTCTCAGGGTGGCAGTTTGGGAGGGGTGAGGAGAGCAGAGCTAGCAATTGGCCCAATGTATTGGTGATAACTCTAAGTAATAGAAGAGAAGCAGGGCTTTCACAAAGATTTGGCCTATAGACCGCTAATAAGACCAAACTCAGAATCCGTAGCTTGTAAATGCAGCCATCTGAAAACCGAATATTTATGAGACCTTTTGAAACTATGTGAAGCATAATACTTATAATCGATAAGCCTGAAAGGGCAACACTTCTAAAAAAATAATCTCAAGGCTGATCAATATCATCTCCCACATCTGTAAGGGATTTGCAAAGAAAAACAAAACAAAATAAAAGCCTATGATTTGCAATGCCTTGAGCTGGAAACAGTACTTAATCTTTAAAAGTCTTCACTGTTTGAATGAGATAACCATGAGGAAACCAGAAAACCCAGCTAGGCAGAGCAATTATGTTCTGCCAGGGAAGTTTTCAGGGGTATGTTCCTAGTTACCAGTGTTTATTTGGTTCAGGTCAAGATGGTTGCTTTCTTTTGTTTGTTTGAGACAGGGTCTCGCTATGGGTGGCCTGAAAGTCACTATATAAACCAGGCTGGCCTCAGAATTACATGGGATCTGCCTGCCTCTGCACCTTCACTGCTGGAATCAAAGGTGTGTGCCTTCACACTCAGCTGGGCTGTTGTGTGTGTGAGAGGGTTTCTACATGAACTCTTCAAAGCAAAAGAAAAATACAATAAAAAAAGGACATTGAAGTGAATACTTGATTGATATAGACAAGCAGTTCAGATACCCCCCCCATTATTTAGTTTATAAGTCTTTACTTTTTAATCTTCAAAATAGAGACTAAATAGTTTAAGGATGCTGTCTTAGGGTTTCCATTGCTGCGACGAAACACCATGACCAAAAAGCAAGTCGGGGAGGAAAGGGTGAGTTTGGCTTATACTTTCAGATCACAGTCCATCATTGGAAGAAGTCAGAATGGGAACTCAGGCAGGGCTGGAACCTGGAGGCAGGAGCTGATGCAGAGGTCATGGAGGGGTGCTGCTTACTGGCTTATATCCCATGGCTTGCTCATTCTGCTTTCTTATAGAACCCAGGACCATCAGTCCAGGGATGACACCACCCACCATGGGCTGGACACCCCCCATTGATTACTAATTGAGAAAATGCCTTAGAGCTGGATCTCATGGAGGCATTTTCTCAGCTGAAGCTCCTTCTTCTGTGATGACTCTAGCTTGTTTCAAGTTGACACAAAACCAACCAGCACAGATATCCTCAGGAGATGAGCTTCCAGATTAGACATCCATGCTGTCTGAACAGGCAGAACTTGCTATTTGGAGGCATATTAGCTGGCCAGTGTGAGGTAGGGAGAAGGACAATCACTCAGTTCACTACCATCTCTGCTGGGTGCACTGCAAGATCCAGGACAGGCACCAAAACTCTACAGAGAAACCCTTCTCAAAACAAAACAAAACAAAACAAAAAGTTTCAAGAAGATGAACATCTAAGGACAAAAGAGAAAAAATGGACTGGAACTCACTTTGTAGCCCAGGTGTCACAAAATGTGTGTCTTAGACTCCCCGGTGCTGAGATGTCATTAGGAGCTACCATGACTACTCAGACTGTAAGGGAAGGGGTAAGTGAAGGACAGGGATTAGTGTACATACGGAGTGAGTGGCCAGGAAAGATCACTCCAGGAGTGGCTGGGCATGAAGGTTCTGCAGGCCACAAATCTCAGCTTGAATCCCAGGTCTCTCTGTGGTCAGCTGAATCATTTTGAATAAATGCTTTTCTTTGTTTTTGTTTTTCGAGACAGGGTTTCTCTGTGTAGTTTTGGTGCCTGTCCTGGATCTTGCTCTGTAGACCAGGCTGGCCTCGAACTCACAGAGATCCTCCTGGCTCTGCCTCCTGAGTGCTGAGATTAAAGGCGTGTGCGCCACCACCGCCTGGCTTGAACAAATTCTTAAGGTGGCCAAGCCTCAGCCTTCCCTCTGATAAAATGAAGCAGTATCCAGAGGACTGAAAGGACAAATTCTTACTAAAGGGTAAATAACGGGCCTTAGTCCACTGGTAAGTGGGGCGATCATTACCAACAGTGCAGTTCCCACTGCCTCTTTTCCATATTGTTAATTGATACCCTACAGAGCTGTCTCACAGTTTCCCCACAGTTTTCATTCAAATGAAAAAATATTTCTCATCCTATATTTGCAAACCTATGTTTTCTGATCAAAAGCAATTTATCATTAATATGTGAAACCACAGTTCTGTTAGAACCAACCAGTTAATAAGAAACCCTTGTGAGTATAGCAAATTACACATCTTATAATGCCAGGAAACCTTCTTTGCTATTTTCATCCAAAAACGAATAAATAAATTAAGCCTCGAATGCCTATAAATGGCCAAGAACCTAAGTTTCTCCCAAAATATTATAAACCCATCCCGTTTTCTTACAATTAGGCTTGCCATTTTATGACTCACATCCTACTTTTCCAAAGGAATGTGGTCAGGTTGCAAAACACCACCCTTAAAATAAGGAGCTAAAGAAGTGGGCAGTACACCCCAGGGATCGTTGTGATTTCTCTACAAGACAGAGCAAAGTTATTTGAGATGAAAACTTCTCATGCCTCCTGCATACTATATTAGACAGGAAAAATTAGCTTCCAAGTTAAGCCTGTCTTGTAAATAAACAGGTGACCAAACCTCCAGAGGAAAAATAAATCGGTCAGATTAGTAAACATTTAGTTTATGGGTTAAGGGGAAGAGTGGAGCTCACCTTAAATCACCTCTCCATGTTTTCTGCGGGACCAGAACTTGTCTGTGCTCCGTCTGCAGACAAAGCAGCAGAGTGCAATTTGTCCTTGTGTTTATCATGATCATGTATCTGTCAGGAAGAGGGGCTGAAATAGGAAATGTTTCCTGTTGCAAGCACAAAAATCAATTCTAGTTCTGGGCTAGTGAACTTGCTTGTAGGCTTGAGGGAATTTTTAAAACACTGTGTATAGAGCTGAAATAAAATTTATGGAATTCCTTTATAACACAGTGTTAGAGTAGGGTCAACATCCCTTTTAAAGTCAACCTCACTGCTCACCGATGGGACCATGGACCATTTGTAGCCCCCTGACTCCCACCCTGCGTTCCCTCATTAGGGACAGGGGCACCTTCATCACCAAACTTTCTAGATACCTCAAATCAATTCCTCCTGAGACTGACATTTCAAATGTAAATATGGAGATTAAAATCAGGTGGAAAATGAAATTCCATAAAAATGAACTGTTAAATATTAGTCTAGTATTAGCTGGTTCATAATGAACATACCACTATAGTATAATGCGTTCTTAAGTGCAGCGTAGTGTATGACTTTTGTTTTCTATCTCTTCTCTAGCATGAGCAATCAGCTGCCTCTTCTTACATGATGGGAAGGCAGAGTATGGTTGGCAAAGATGGGCAAAGATGGACGAAAAATAGTGTCCCTGGCAGGAAGGAAGCAAAGCACAGAAATAGAAAGGCCCTATCCAGGCATCGAAAATGGTACATAATTTAATTAGGATGAGCTGAGGCCGCGTGAAGGACTGCAATACACACTGGGCTGGAATAAAATTGAGCCTCTTATACTCAGTATGACTCACAGTCAGGCAGGACCAGCTTCGTGAGCATGTGGCCAGAGCAGTTGTGGGAGGAGGGGCGGATGCTGCTCTGTTGCCCTGTGAGACATCCTTAACACTTTGGCCTTAGAATCTGCTTTGCATGTGAAGTCCACCGGAATGATCGAGTTTGAACCAGGAGTTCAGAGATCTGGTTCTATATGTGCTCCCATCCCACTTTCTGCCCCCAAACTAGGTTTTGGCCACCTGGCCTTTGCTCCCTAGGGTCTCAGGTCCCATTCAGACTCCCTCCTCTCCCCCTTGCTCTGGAAATAGGCACTGCAACCTGGCCATCCATAGCGGAAGAAGCCTATATGCCACATCTGCTGTAGCTCTTTGCTGCTGAGTGGGGTCTGAGTGGAAGTGTAAGAGCAACCGCGTGGCCCATGCCAGCTCAGGGTGGCACAAGTTTGTGATCATCTCCACCCTGAGCTGGAGGCACCATCATCCAGGGCCAGATTCAAGAGTTTGTCAGCCTAGAAGTTGCAGTCATTGTGTCCGGAAGTGGCTGTGGTTTGGAGCTCTGACTCTTGGGAATGAGGACGTCTCGGTGCCATCATTTTACACTCAACTCCACTGATGACACAGCTGGCCCTACACAGCTTTTTTGCTAACCTGGTTTCTCTCTCTAGTTGAGGTTTTATTTGTTGGCTTGCTTTGTTTTGTGTTAAGAGAGGGTCCCACTCTGTAGCTCAACCTGGCCTCAAAGCCACAAACTTAGAGCAATTGTCCTGATCGTATGCACAGAAGGCTGGGATTGGAGGCCTGGGCCACTACATCCTGATGACTCCGGTGTTCTGATAAAGCTGTTACCCCTCTCCATATCTCTCAAGCTTAGAATCTCCGAATCACCATTGATTTAATCTCGCCCCTCACCCAAATTCTCACCTACAGGACACATCCTCCCATCCGTTCCCTGCTGCCAACCCCCCTTCCCCAACCCCTGTCTCTGCTTTAATTCAGTTGTTCATCATGACTCCACCAGGTCGTCATAACGTACTCCTAATTATTCTCGAAGCTTCAAGTCTTCATCTGTTCAATCCTTTCAGTCACTGCCACCCAGGTACCCAATGTGCCATTTTGATCATGCTAATGAGCTTCTTGTGGCCTACTGTCAGCAAATTCTTTTATCAGATGCTCAAGGTCCTTCATGTGGTCTCAACTCACTTTCGCACACCTGAACTATATCTAGCACATGCGATCTTTTAGCTGAGTGAAAACATCCTTGTCACCTGGATACATTTTGTGCTTGCATGTCACTCTCTTCTGAAGCCATTTTGTAGTACCTAAAACACTTCCCCAAGCCTCAAAATCATCTCCAGCCAGGAAATCTGACCCTTTTTAACAGTTAGCATGGTGCCTCCTTCAGGGAGTCTTCCATAACAAGCTGAGCTCATAGTGACTCTGGAAGGGATGCCATCCTGCTTCACCATTGAGCATAATGTGGCAGAGGGTAAGTGCATAGCTCTCCACATTGAGCACTTGGGGGACAGGAAGTGTGCCCTCTTACCCTTGGACACTGCTGGGTATAATGGGCCTCTGTACTTGACAGTTGGATCTGACGAATTAGTGACTCTGTTGTGTAAACAGATCAAGTCTTCTGAAAACCTAGCACACCTGGAACTCTCCTGCGTCATCCCCTTTCCTCCTCCCGGTTCACTTAACAAAACAGCCTGCTGCTTTTCAGATCCAAACCCATCAAACACCTGTATCGTCATTATCAACACCAACACAGACTCATCTCGCATTTTATTAATGTCTAAAGTGTTATATTCTGGGTGTTTGGAATAATCTCCAGGAGAACACCTGTTACTTAAGTGCTCTTATTTGCAACCTCTTGAGGGCAATTTATTCATTACTATATTAAAGTGGGTTGTTTAATAACTTATAACTGTCAGAGAAGAAAGGTAAATTACAGTCACTATGATCAAACTAGATACCTAAAAGGAATGTATTTTTCCACTTGCAACTCTTTGTTTTTTCCCCTAATTTCAATCCTGTTTCCTAGGACCAATTAAGAAATGCAATTCAAAATAGTGAAAGCAAAGGAGATTTATTTTTGCTGCCCAACTCCTATTCAACCTTAGTATCTCATTAAATATTCTACCCTTGACTTCAGGATGCCATTACATTATCATAATTGTATAAATGTCTTTAATGCCTTTTTCTTGAAGAAAAATGAAGCCCCCAAATGATTAAGACCATTAACCTAATTACCCAATAATTAAATTTTTGAAACTTTGTGTGATAAAATTTCATTCTCCTGAAGAAAAAAAGGATACTAACTGAATCTGAGCAAGACACACCTTTAACTATACGGATTTGTAAAGAATCAAGAAGGATGGTTATAGTTTTACATAGAGACTTCAAAATGTTTACATACATAAGAATTACTTAATGCATCATAATTAAAGGGCAAACCTGGAGAGATGGCCCAGCAGTTAAGGACACTGATCTTCCAGAGGACCAGGGTTCAATGCTCAGCATCCCCATGACAGATTGCAAGCATCTCTAAGTCCAGATCCAGTGTATCCAATGCCATTTTCTGGCCCCTGTGGGTACTGCATGCATGCGATGCACAGACATGTGCAGGCAGAACACCCATGCATATAAAATAACTTTGATTAAAGATAGACATTTGAAAGGTTCGGTCTTCATTATGAGAACTCTGTAAACACAGAGAAGGGAAAGGATGGGGGAAATGCTGGAACAGAGGAAGGAGGCAGTAATGCAGCTCTGGAAAACTTACCTAGAGGAACAAAGCATCGAGCTTTCGCTAGACTAGATATGATTAGGTGTCATCAATGACACTTAAGGGACTCTTAAGAATAGAAGAACAGCTATTTATATATTCCTTGAATGTAATGTTGGTTTGAAAACGGTTGCTTTGAAGATGGAGCACGGTTCAGGGAAAAATTAGACTGGTCAAATGTGCTGAGTTCATACCTGAGTCTCAGATAAGAAGAACGCTTGAAAGGAGGGAAAGAGAAGAATGCGGACAAGCCGGATACCACCACCACCACAATCACCAGAGACTGTCGCCATTTCTTGAATAATTGCCACGCGCCAGGTCCTGCCTCGGGAGCTTTGGTGCAGCTTCTAACTTCATGTCCACACAATAACCTTTGCCAGATAGTGTATGGTTCCCATTTTGTGGGTAAAGAAATGGAGACTGTGAGATTAATTCTCCTTAGGCCCTACTAATGATGATGATAATGTATTAAAACAAAAGGAAAAATCAATTTTATCAGAGTATCATAGGTAAAATGAAAGAAAACACTAACAACTGAAAATACACAGACACATAGCAGAAGTCAATGGTAAAGTAAATAATTAATAATAATAGTAATAAAAAGTTTCTCACCCCAAACAAGTGAAACTAAAGTGACCCAAGACCTAAGCTCCCTATAACACCTTCCACCTACCTTCCCTCCTCAACTCTACGACAAGCTTGTCTTATTTATAGCCACTGTCTCTGCCCTGGAGGAAAAAGGGAAAAGAAAAAGCTCCCTTCTCCCATGTCGGCTTCCAAATACAAAAAGGCAACTCGCTTTACACTCTGTCTGCAGACCAAGGGCCGAGCTCACAGGAAACAACAGCTGCTGAGAACCGATTTGCTGTGCCTGTCACAACATCCATAACCACAATTCTAGGCATCAGGAAGACAGGCTGAGGATGCCAAGAATTATAGTCTTGAAGAAAGTGCTGTATATGAACAATATCAAAGGAAAGTTATGAGCTGAAAGAGAACAATTTTTTAAAAGCCAGGGAAATAGGGGAAACTCAATTGTGGATGAATAAGAAATGTAAAGGCAATAAAATGACGACTTTCCAAGGTTCTACAAGTATCATCCCATTTGGGAGGGACTTTTGTAGCTCACACACACAACAGAGGTGTGGAAAGAGTAGGAAAGGGTTTGTGATCTTTATGATATTTTATAGGCTCTTAACATAACAATTATTAAATGTTTTCATTCCTTCCCATGACTTTCTAGGACTATAGAGAAACTGACACTAATTGAAAATCATAATTAGGTTGCTGATCCTCAACTTACCAAAGTCTTTAAGAAGGATATAATGAATAATGTATCTAATTAATAACAAAAGATTAACAAAACAAAATTATTTTCCTAGACATTCCTTAAGATTAAAGGGTCATGTTGACAGACAAGTCACAAACATATGAGACTTGGGTTTAGCTCAGCTCAGTTGGTCTATGTAAAACTATAAACTTTCAGATGGAACAAAGAAAAAAAAGTACAAAAAATATGTCCTTCCTACAACTTTTGCTGTTGTGCTCAATAGCATCCA
This sequence comes from Peromyscus californicus insignis, assembly GCF_007827085.1. NCBI lineage: Eukaryota > Metazoa > Chordata > Mammalia > Rodentia > Cricetidae > Peromyscus > Peromyscus californicus. The sequence goes on from NW_026294595.1 coordinate 53,724,514, forward strand.
AACTCTAGAGAAACGCATGCCTCTGTGAGACAAGATATAGTCGTGAAATGACCACAGAACCAAGGGGAAGAACTTTCCATTCTTAGGAACCCTGAGGACATCTCACAGAAAGTGATACCCAGCTCCACCACTCAGAGACTGAAGGAATGAAAACTGACTGCCTTTCAGATCCAGCATCTCATATCACATTCAAATCACTGTAAAAATGAAAAGACAGGGCAAACAGACAACAGCATGTTGGGCTTGCTTTTCCACTCACATCCAGCATGCTCGCTGTGCCTATTGCCTTAGGAATTGCTAAAAATATTCCAATGGGGGTATTTTACAAACTAAAACTCCACTTGCTCCCCTCTGTCTAAAGCTGACTGCTGTATCCAAGCTTGAAGATGACTAGTCCCTTTACTTGTCCAACCTCTCTACGCTCCACTGAAGCAGATAGGAAGAAGACCAGAATGGGTCAGAGATTCAGTCTCCCGGTCTTTCCTCCTCTCTTTTGCATCTTTCCTACCTTGGGACTCATGCAAATTTACTAGAGAAAAGGTAGACATCAAGTATGTAGGTAGGTGTTCTGTTCACCTTCCAACCTTGAAATAGAGTATGAAAAATCACCATATCCCACCCCTCACGCCACCCCCACCCCAGCAAACACCAGAGACACAAAATACCCATTTTCTTCAGGATAACACCAGGATTCTAGAAGATACACCTCTTTCTAGAAGTTCATAGATGCATTTAAACCATAAGACATGTTCTTAAGGATAGTATCTTGATAGAGACACATGTGGTATTATTGAGTGGTACACAAATTTCCCATAAGCCATTGTGTTAGGAAAAGACCATTCCATCAAAGATGGTTTAACACTCTAACTAAACTCAAGAAGGAACTTAAATAGCAAGACTATATTGCAAAGCATCTAAATAAAAATGGTCCTGGTTGTCAAAGGATGAGGGCAGGCGTGGCTGCCAAGCCAGTGGGCTGGGGGACCAGAGGACAAGCAAAACCCTACCTGATAGGCATCAGGAATGTTGACTGTTTCTCCATGTTCCCCGACATAGCCAATGATGCCTTTGCCCCAGGGGACCTGCACCTCATTTGAGTTCTCTGTGCTGCTGCAGGGGAGCAGTGGGGTTCCCGCATGTACATCAAAAAATTTGGAGACCAAACTCTTCTTGCCAGCAGCTGCCCCCTCCACTAAGAAGAGAGAGCAACGGTCAGCGTCCACCATGAGACAGACAAAGATGAGGATCTTGTAGCTTAGGCTGGTGAGGTCAAGGTCATTGGAAATGTCCTTGACCAGTTCCAAGAAAAACTGGCGTTCGTTATGCTTTTTGAGGTGGCATTTGTAGTCGATGGCCGTAGGGGGATACTGAGGCAGATTCACTCTCGATTCCAGCAGGGCACTGAGGATGTGGGCTGTGGTAGGGGGCAGAGAGCTGGCCTTCCTGAGCAGGGCTCTCCGCCGGACACTGCTCATGGGCTCCTGGGCCCGGGAGGTCACCTGTTCATCGTAGGTCCTGTTCACATGGATAGCTTTAGAGCGGGCAAAGCTCTTCCGCAGCTCTTTCTGTGAAGCTTTCCGCTGCAGGCTCCCATCGCCCCGGCTGCCACTGGCCCAGCTGGGACTCAGGGGAACCCCAGCACTTTCCCCACCACCGGGCGTGGGATGGCTGTTGGCAGAGCCCTGGGGTCCAGCACTAACACCTATCCCAGTGCTGCCTTGGCCACTACTCTGAGCCAAGCTACCAGTGCCAGCCAGGGCAGGCTTCAGGCCCGAAGCCCCCTGTCCCGGACTGTGCCTCTGTAGCCACTTGTCCACCAGCTCCTGCTTCCCTTTCCGCATCAAATAATCTTCCAACAACTCTGGGTGCCTATCCAGAAAAGTTTCCACCTCCCCGAAGTCCATGCTGGAGGCTGCCATGATCGCTTGCCTCGTCTCTCTACTCTTGGACCACACGGTAACCTGTCCCGAGGCCTCTAGCTGTTGCTGCACATGTTTGCCCACACCAGGGTCCCCAGCTCCGTGCTACCTCCCTGCGGACCAGCAAGAGGGTGATAAGAACAGCAGGATCCCAGCTGGGAGGTGCCCGCTCCTTCCGAGGCTCCGAGCCTCTGCCGCCCACCCTACCCCTGCTCCTCTTGCTCCGCACAGGTGCTGGCCCGGAGCGCTGGCCGCGGCCACCGCTGCTTCCCGGGCGGCTCGCGCCACCGCTGCTCCAGCTCCCGCAGCCGCCGCTCCGCCGCCGCTGGAGCCGGCAGAGTGGACCACTGTGAGCCGGAGGTAGGCAGGACACGCCCCGGAGTGAGGCTCTGCGCCTGCTGGGGGTAGGAGAGGAGGAGCAGACGGGACGCACAGCAGCCAAAGTCCACGGCCCAGGGTGCCAGGCGGTTCCTGGAAGAGTCTCTGCGCAGCGCCGAGTGGGGAACGCACCTAGATGCCCCCCTCCACCCCGCGCGCCGCCCTTCCAGCCTCACCTCCCCAGCCCGCCCCGCTCCGCCCCCTAATCCTTCAGCTTTCCAGAAGGCCCCTGGGGAGCCCAGTGGGAGTCCAAGTACTGAGAAATATTGATAATTTGTGAGGATCAGAACCCAAAGTGCACTCTGAAGAAAGGAGGGTCCCCAGAGTCAGCCCGGGTTTTATTTTTCTAGGATGAGACTGTACTTTTAGTTTGCTCGGTTCCTCGGACTACCCAGCACTCTGTGGGCTTGCAGTAAATATTAATTAAACTAGTTTCCTTGAAGTTCCCTGTGTAAGAGATTCTTGAATCTAACGAAACTCGGGGATACTCACCACCTCCCTTCTCTCGGAGGGGAGCTGTACTTTGAAGGAGGGGGTAAAACTCACTTACTCTGATTTAGGGAGACCCCTTGGAGCGGGGGCTCGTGGACCCGCGGACGCGAGGCTCCTCTTCTGCTGCACACTAGATCCATCGGTTCTCTTCCTCTCACTAAAGAGTTCTCACCTTCTCTTCCTTCTCTCTCAAAAGTCACCAGGTCTTGGGGCTTACGCACCCAGATGTCTGCACTGTGACAGGTTCCTCTTGGCCCTACCCTGGCAGTCCTTTCGATCTGACTAGTCATGCTAACCAAAGGTTTCCCCTTTGGCCTCTTCCAAACCTAGCGGGTAAGCTAGACACAGAGGACCAGGGTGATGATACTTTCTTGAAGGACGGGTACCTCTGCTTTTGTGAGAACAGGGCAGATGCAGAACCTGGACCACTTCCAGAATAGGAGGCTCTTCCAGAATGCCAGGGGTGAGACTGATAGACCAGAGAGGCAAAGGAGGTAAGCAGGGATTCTCAGAGGCTCCATGTGGCAGCCTTAGTTGATGTCCACTTAAGTGGACACCAGAGCTGAGTAGGCAAGGTATATTAAACCTTAAATTAACACAGGAATTAAATTCTCTCAACCTGGCACTGAGGTTTATTATCCTACTTTAAAGACAGAAAATGCTGGAAAACTGAGTAACTTAACCCAGGCAGGGCTCACGGCCAAGTGGCATAATATGCTCATTAGCTTGGCTCGAGAGGGAGGCACACTCTCAGACAGGTCACCAGACTTCCTCCCACCTGCACCAGGCCAGTCACATCTGTGCCACAAGAGTCACATCTGTGCCAGAAATTAGACCAGAAAAAGAAGGTAAATGGTGAGATAGAATGTCCTCTAAGTAGTCTTCTTACAACACCAGGAGTAACAAACACTTGCTCAAGAGTTCCATGTCAGCCAGCAGGAGAGCTCACCTGATACAGGCACGCTCTACCCAGCCTGACAACCACAGCTCCATCCAGGGATGCACGTGACCGGAAAAGAACTGACTCTCACAAACTGTCCTCTGACCTCAGTGCTGCCCACCCCCACACACAATAAATAAATGAATAAATAAATGCTATTCAAAATTTTTAATTCCAAATGCCCCTGCTTAGTCATCGTAGCCTTGGGACCAGAACACCAGTGTGAATTTAAGAAAGGTCCCTGTGCTTTTCTTGCCTCATTCAGAACACTGCTGTACTGCGTGTGACCGGCAGGATGAAGGAAATGGCCGCTGCTGTTCCGTAGTAACTTTATCGATGTGGGAGTCACATAGCTTTCAACTCACTCTTTTGAAGTTATAATCCAGGGCTCAGGATATAGATCAGTTGGTTGAATCCTTGACTAGCATGCACAAAGTTAAACACTACATAAAGTAGGTAAGAAGTCCCTGGATTTTAGTCCCAGCACTTGGGAGTTGGAAGTATTGGGATCAAAAGTTCAAGACCAGCCTGGGCTACATGAGATGCTTTGTCTAAATACAATAATAATAATAATAATAATAATAATAATAATAATAATAATAATAATAATAATATAAATAAGGGGCTGGAGAGAAGGCATAACAGTCAAGAGCAGTGCTGTTCTTGTAGGGGACCTGGCTCCCAGCACCCACATGGCAGCTCACAATCATGCTTCATTTCAGTTTCTGGGCATCTAATGCTATCTTGTGACTTCCACAGGCTCCAAACACACACATGGTGCACATACATACACACTGACCAAACACTCATACACAGAAAACAAAAGTAAATAAGTTCCTGAAGAATAAATAAATAAAAAGTCACAAGTTAGTAAAGTCCAGCATATTCACAGATTGTGTGTTTGGGGCTCATGGGGTGACAGAAAACAAAGTAAACATACAGAGAAACAGGATATCAGTGACAGGCAGCAGGAAGAGTCAAGCTTAGGAAAGGACTGGTTGAAGGAGAGAGGTGCCTAGGCAGCCTTTCTGAGGAGAGGACAGCTCGGCAGAAACCTGATGACAATGAGACATGTTACAGCTTGAATAACAGCCCACCAGGCCGGAGGAGCACACTCCAACACTGTGAGGAGGAACACGTTGGAGTATTTGTGAAACAGCGTGGAGACCAACTAGAGGCAGAGAGCCAGAAGCAGGATATTGGTAGTTAGGAGCTGACAGCTGCCAAGAAAGTAAGTGATGATGAAGAATTCAAGAAAAAATGTTCTTTCTGCACAGTGCCCAGATCACAGAAAGAGCTTAATACACGTTAGCTATTCTGCTGTCTTTATTCGTACCAGTCCTCTCAATGGTGTGTGGAAATCTTACTGCACACAATCACATTCTGGTCACTTCAGTGACCTATCAGGAGGGATGGTTCATGGTCTGCTAGAACTGGCTAGGAGGCGCTCACGAGAGCTTATTTTAGCCTATGTTTCCAATGAATGTCCAGTTTCCTCATGCGGCTTACAGTCAGCCATGATGGAAATGTGTGTGCTGTGGAAGTCTACAAATGCCCCAAGTCTGGATTTGTGAGTGTGAGTGAGTCAGTCGGTCTCTGTCTCTGTCTCTAGGTCCCTGTGTGTATCAGAGAGAGAGTGCATGCGTGCATGTATGTGCTTGGGTGTGTGTGATGTGTGTGGTGATAGGGATGGGTGCCACGGCACATGTGGAAGTCAGGGACAACCTCGGGAGCAGGGGTCCTCCTTCTCCATCTTGTTTGAGACAGGTTCTTCACTGCTGTGAAAACCAAGCTAGTTGGGCCACAAGCTTCTGGAGAGTCCTACCTCCACCTCCCATTTCCCATTGGCCACTGGGACTATAGATGCTTATGCTATTGCAACCAGCTTTTTCATAGCATCTGGGGATCCAGACTCAGTTCACCAGGCTTGGGCAACAATTGCTTTACACATGGAGCCATCTTCCTACCCTCAGGATTTTTTTTTTCATATTACTGGTTGTTTAGTAGTTACTAGTATTGGATGAAAACAATTCACGTGTCCATCAATGAATTAATAGGTAAATAAAGTGTGCTATAGTCATATAATGAAATACTATTTGGCCACAAAAGGAATGAGGTACTGATACATGTACAACATAAAAAACATCTGTGAAGTCAAAATAGTCACCCATAAATGGTCACATTTGTATGATGTCATTTATATCAAAAGTTCAGAACAGGAAACTCCATTAGAGACAGAAAATGGACTAATTTCTGAATGGAAAGGAAGAAGAATGCCTAAACTAAGTGTGGGGGTTGTTTGTTTGTTTGTTTGTTTGTTTGTTTTGAGGAGTGAGGTAATGAGAATGTTCTAACATTTGTACACTACACCTTACTATTGTTTATTCATTACTACTATTTTGTGATGCTGGGGATCGAACCCAGGACCTAACACACACCAGGTAAGCACTCTACCTCTGAGCCATACCCCTTGCATCTTTTTTTTCTTTTTAGATAGGGTCTCACTAATTTACCCAGGTTGGCCTTGGGCTCACTCTGTATCCCAGGCGAGCCTAAAAATTATAATCCTCCCACTCCAGCCTCCCAAGTATCTGGAATTACAGTCCTGTACCCCCCCCCCCCCTGAGGCTGGGCCATATTACACACTTTAAATGAGTGAATTATGCTTCATTAAAGTTTTTACACATGGCCGGGCGGTGGTGGCACACGCCTTTAATCCCAGCACTCGAGAGGCAGAGCCAGGTGGATCTCTGTGAGTTCGAGGCCAGCCTGGACTACCAAGTGAGTTCCAGGAAAGGCGCAAAGCTACACAGAGAAACCCTGTCTCGAAAAACCAAAAAAAAAAAAAGTTTTTACACACAAAACCCCACTTACTAGTGTACCCCTGGCCATACTACAGTAGTGGTGCTGTGCATGAAGGCACCAAAGGCCCCAAGCATCCTCAGAGAAGGGAGCACAGACCAGCCCCAGGCTGTCTAAGGCAGAAGCTTAATCAATAGCCTCCTTGACAGACTCATTACACACACAGTTTTATCACTCACCAGCGTCTGTAGAGTCAAAATCTCTGCTTTTGTTCCATATGTCCGTATTTTTCCATTGTGGTAAGACTCATGTGTCATGATCACCTTAACCATTTTTAAATCCAATTCGGTGGCATTAACTATATTCGCAGTATTGTACAGCCACCACTGCTGATCCCAATCACTCTTTGGATCTTGCAAACTGAATCTGGAACCTCTGATTTTGATCTTGGATCTCATTTTGTGAAACAAGAGGCAGGTGCTGAGAACATTGCTAAGAGTAAGGAAAGCAAGAGAGGCGATGGGGGAGGGGATTCGGCATTTCTGCTTTGGTTTGGAATTGGCCGTGTCTGTGTTCCCCGCTTGGCACATGAAGTCACAGGGACACTAAAGTGTTAGTTGTTGAGATGGGAAGCTGGACGGCTTGAGAACACGCCGACAGAAGGCTGCATAATAAGCTGTGTGTTGGTGTGGCCCACGCATCACTCTCTCTTCTTTTCACAAAGTTCGAGTCCCAACAGGAGGCGGAACCTACTCAGATCAAAATAACGCTGAGACTAAATTAAAAGGCAGATTATAGATAAATTCCAAGCACAGTAAAGGAATCTGAGACACAATAATAGACAAGTCATCACCCTGATCACAGGACAGAAAGAAAGGTTGCCAGGACCCAGGAGATACACCTGCAAAGTGACCACTACCTTGAAGTGTGCAGTGACCGCTGTCCTAAGACACTGAGAACTCAACCCTACCTCAAAGGAGGGATATCAGGAAAAAATACCTTGAGTTCATTTTCACCCCTCCCTCCTGTCAGTGACCAGACCTAAGCAGAAGTTGGAAGATGTTGGAGCCTGTTGACAGGATCCTAAAGGTCATCTTGCCTAGGCAGAAAGTAGGGGAGACAAAACAGGAGTCCCATTAAGAAATAAAACATAACTGCATTTCCCCTGAGGAAATAACTCAAATAATTTTCTGTGTAATTCTGCCCTCTTCTGATCATCTGCTAATTCCATCAACTCTGTTATAATACACTCTACAACAGCAGCTGCAGACTACAGAATACCCTTGTGAATAGAAGCAGTCATACCAAAGAGGTACGATACTGTGAAAATAGATATGATGTTCTGAAGACTTTGTGTAGCCAGTAGAATCCCCTAGGGACTATCATACCTGAAAATGTATGCTATTTCAGACATCCCATAATCTGGCACCCATTTCTTGAATCTCAGTGAACTCCTTTCTCCTTTGCTTGTCCATAACTGTTTCATCCTCGAATCCAAACATCACTGGCTTTTATTGTGTGACCTCTGGGGTCATGAAACATGGATGCGGGGGGGGGGGGGGGGGGGGGGGGGGGGGGGGGGGGGGCGGGGAGAGAAGCCTAACAAACCACCTCAGAACTTACTTGGTTAGTGTGATGATTTTTCTACTTCTTACAGATGTGTTGGTTAACCCTTTGTTCTTCTGTTCCTCTTAGCAGTAGTTGGAATCACTCATGTGGCTACGTTCAGCTGGGTCTATTTCTATGAAGTGCTCATCCATCAGGTCGTCTTTACATGACTTCCCTCTGAGTGGGATAATTTCAATATTGGTACAATATGGCAGCTGTATTCCAAATGGGAGCTATATAACTCAAAGATCATATAGCTCAGACCAGTTAGCTGAGACCGAGGCAATAATATGTGTACTCACAGGCTCACTTTTCTGGGAACTACCCATCCAACAGTTGACCACACAAGCTCTCTACTGAATCCCAAACCCCTATTTCCAACTGCTACAAGACATTGGCTCCTAAATGTTATAGTTAACTCAAATGTATCAAGGTCCCCCTGATGCTACCTTAATCCCTTATTTCTATACAGTTTAGCTCAGAAATGACTATAAGAGAAGCCTCCATCACCTGTCCATTCTCTATCAACTGGTATTGTCTTCCACATGATTGAAGTGATCACAGCCTTACTCATAAGTCTTTTATCAATTGAATTTAGTCCTCACCAAACGACATATAATGGCCAGGAGGTGGTGGCACAAGCCTTTAATCCCAGCACTGGGGAGGCAGAGCCAGGCGGATCTCTGTGAGTTCGAGGCCAGCCTGGTCTACAGAGCGAGATCCAAGACAGGCACCAAAGCTACACAGAGGAACTCTGTCTTAGAAAAACAAAAACTAAACAAAACAAAACAAAACAAAAAGACATACAATGGGGTGATTAACTGCCCCCCTAAAAGATATATGAATGCAGAACCTGTACATGTGATCTGATTTGGAAAACAAGGTCTTAGTGGATGTAATAAAGTTAAGGACCTCAAGACAATTTTCATCCTGGACTGAGAGTAAGACTTCCAAAGATAAGTCTAGAAATTAGAGTCCTGTGTCCATAAGTCCAAGAATGTCAAGTACCTGTGGCAGGCACCTCAAGCTAGCAAAGAATGGGGAAATGGATTTTTTCTCAGAATCTCCAGGTAAAACATCGGCCTTCTTAATATCTTGAAGTTCTGGCCTCCAAAATCAAGATAAATTTTCCTTTGTGCTGAGTCACAAGTGTGTGACACGTTGTCACAGCATCCCTAGGAAATCAGCACCAGACCCCTCCACACTTGCCCTTATTTCGTCTCTCTTCCCATCACCTTCCACAGTCCAAGCTTCAGCCCTCTCTGTTTCCTGTGCATTCTCTTGGTGTCCTCCTTTGCCTGCCTGTCAGACTCCTCTTCTCCATTCTGACCTGTTTGAAACGTCACGTGCTCTGTGACTGCCCTTCCCTGTATTTGTCCATCCCTGTGTTGAGCCACGGCTTCATCAAATCTCCCTCAAGGATATTTGACATTGGCATTGGTGAGAGCTTCAGGCATGTGTATTTGTGCTAATCACTTCATTAAACTACTCCACACACACTTTGGTCACAAGACACGTAGAAATCAAGTTACTGGCTATGAAGCTTCTTCACAGTTGGACAGCTTTCACAGTACCAGAAGATGCTCTGGAGATGTGTGTGTGTGTGTGTGTGTGTGTGTGTGTGTGTGTGTGATCAACAGTGTTACCCAGCTGTGAACCTTGTGAGCTGTTATAAAATTCAAGATCCCTGGGAAAAGACAATAGACTCAATCCAGACTGTAATTAGTTAAATCTATTAAAGCTGTAAGCAAGACAGCAATCTCTTAGCCAATTAGAGACTGCTCCTCTAAGGTGGAGTGTGGGGAAGGAATTTGAAAGGTAAAAGCCACAGGAAGACCTTGAGTATCTGCACAAGCAAGCCAAGAGCTGTTCTGCTCTACCAAGATGAGGTAGTGAAGGCAACCTTAAACTAGTCCTTGAATATCTGCATAAGCAGGTTACAGATGCCAAAACAGCAGTTGGTTATAATCATAACAAAGCAGATGGTCATGGCTGGACAGTTCTGCGCTACTCTAACACTGAATCAGGGTGACTAGGAACTTATCTTGCAGGGACTAGAGTCAGAGACAAACAATTATGTACCAAGATGAATGCCTGGCATAAACTGAAGTTTCTTTAGCCATCACAGAGCAATAATAACAACCAGCATGTCAAGACATGCCCAAGGTACAAAAGGGGCATGAAGGTTATGGGGGTAGCCAAGCACTTTCTGGTTGGATGTAAGGTCCACTCCACAGAAGGAAACATATGCCTGGTACAGTAAATTGGGCAAAGAATCTATGACTGATATGTTCACAGACCCAGGGATGAATCTATTGCTATTATTTTGCTACATGGGTATAAAAACAAAGTGCCCTCTAAATTATTATCTCTATACCCATAGATTAATGCAGTTTTCAGACCACATCAGTGCAGTAGATGGTTGTTAATACAGAAACTCACAGTTAGTCAACATGCAGAACATGTCTGTGAAGTGCTTAGCCACAGATAGGACCTCTCTCTCTCTCTCTCTCTCTCTCTCTCTCTCTCTCTCTCTCTCTCTCTCTCTCTCTCTCTCTCCTCTTTACCCATACACGTGAGAGCACACACAGGGACATCTCAGAAGACTATTAGATCCAGAAGCTCAGGAGGACTGGTGTGAAGTAGAGTCTTCTGGACACCACAGACAGCTGCCCTCATGAACTTGCAGCAGCTGTAGTTACCCACATATGACCTGCACATGATCAAGCCAGTCAACATCCCAGCACGGAGGGGGAGGTGACTCTGTGCCCCCATCCTTAGCCGAGGAGCTATGGACAGTTGATGGCTTCTGTTGGAACGAGAGTCCATTTTCTTTGAGGGTGTGGCCCCTGGTAGGTGACTACATTCCCATTCCAGTGGGTGGCTCAACAGGAATGAGCACTTAGTAATCTTTTTAAATTTAAGGAGGTGTGACACTTTACCAAGCTTTCAAATGCAAACTCATTTGAACTGAGGAAGAAAAATTCCAAGAAGTCAGGTTATTTGAAATGCAGATCATGCTAGCTTTGGGGGCCATTTCAGCCCAGCCTAAGAACTCGTTTTCTCCTTTAGTGTAAGTCTTGCCTTTTATTCCCAGTAGTTTTCATAAAATGTCTAGTTCACTTCTGTTCCTTGAAGCCATATCTCCCTATTTGTTGTTGTCAATGCTTTTGAATTCTGGCAACAGATTAGTATTTCCTGGAGCCCCAGAGCCCTTTACAACAAAGATCTATCACTAAAAAAAAAATAATAATAATAACAAAAAAAAACAAGGAATTTTTTTTTCAAAAAAAAGAAGACATTATTTATTCAGTTAAGATAGCTTTTCTTTTAAATCTGAATTTTAGCTCTTTCAGCAATTATCTCCACCGAGGCTCTCAGACAAAACAACAGATCAGAATCTTCTAGTCCCAGCTTCAAAGAATCCGTCCCTGAATTATTTCATGCTGCAAGTAAAATGACACAGCAATTTCATCATGAGCTTAAAATCCAAGCCATTGGATTTGACAGTGGCTTGATTGTTCCTTGCGTGTATCGGAGTTGGAGAAGTCACAGAACACACACAGTGATGACAGGGCAGGCGCGTCACAAGCTAGGACACAAGCGAGCCTGACGTGCAGCGGGCAGGCGACGAGCATGTAAGTATAGAAAGCAGAAATAAGAACGCAGCAGAGCACACCTAGAACGTGGTCCGTCGGAGGAGCTGCGTCAAAAAGCAACCGGACTGGGCTGGTCAGAGGCAAGGTCAGAAGTGAAATCAGGAGAAAAGGAAAGATATACGTACTTCACAGCATTTGTCTTTGTGCTTGCAAATTATTCACTACCTTCTTCCTTCCCACACGATGACATACAGCTGGCACGCACTTCTCATCCTTGGGGGGCGGGGGTGGGTGGGGGGAGTACCCCTGCCCTACCTTGGCCCTTGCGTTCGACACTCTATTTAACAAGTCTTCGTCAACGGAGTGTGAGCACAAATAATGAGCATCGTGTGTGTTTAAGATGCATTGGGAACCTCTTCCCTGGTTCTTGATCTTCCCCTCTGACACAAGAATAAGAATGTCCGATGCTGATACTATGCCTTTAATCAGGGTTCCAGAATAGGAAGACATCTAAACAGGACCACAGCTGACCACAGTCTACATGCCATGGGAACGGGAAGATTATCATTGTTTTTCCAAGTCCTTGAAATATTGCAAGTAGGGAAAACTGAGTACAAAGAAGTGGCTATCTACACACAGCATGTAGCTGCAACTAAAAAAGTGACCTAATCTTCAGCACTAGAGGATAGCATGGAAAGTGATACCAAGAGTTTGAAAGTCTGCAACTCATACAGGGATAGCATATTTGGGGAAACTGATCCTTACAATATCTTCATTGTGAGGGACTAAATCTAATGAACTTAGAACTTTCAGGCATGAATACCTAGAAACAGTGTTTATTGGAGGCGTCTTTTGGGGACCAAATACCACAATGTATAACAAATACTGAATAAACTAGTTAACACTTTCCATTGTAGCAGACCACATTCTTACCTGTGGCAGACATAACACACGTTTCTTTCCACCATCATTTTAATTATCAAACTGCATTGATATAGTCAGCATTTTCATGCCAAATATCTTACAAAAAAAAAAGGATAATTAACTGAAACTAAGGCTCTTAGCGGGATGAATACAATAAAAATTTGATTCCATGAGATTGCTTTAGATTTGGATAGGACAGACATTACATATGGATGATGGTATTTTAAGTATATGGATCTCAGGTTTAAAATACTTGAATATATCCAACCTAAAAGGTAGGAAGTCAGATACTGGAGGACAAGGACCCAGGATCTAAGCCCACATTTAAGGATTAGCACCAACTAGGTATTTGATTATGAAAGTGTCTCAGGACCTCCCTTTTCTTAATTTCTCAGTGTTTTCTGGTCTGTTTCTGTGCCCTTGCATTTTGTATGGTATTGAGGAGGGAGATTTGGAGGTTTTTTTCATATCCCTTCCTTTCCTTTTTTTCTTTCATTTTCTATTTTCGTCCTTCTTTTCTCCTGTCTTTATCTTTTGCTTTGTGGTTTGTTGTTGTCAGTTAGTTCTTAGCTTCTGAAACAACCTCTTACTGTGTAGCCCAGGCTGGCCTGGAACTCCATATCCTCCTGCCTCAGCCTCTCAGGTGTTAGGATTGCAGGCATGTACCACCACACCCAGAAATTTCATCTTTTAGAGGGAGAGAGGGGAGATGTGGGGTAGTAGGGAGGATGTCCCACACAGGCATTCTTAATCAGAATGGTTTTGTTTTCAAACTGAATTTTCTTAATGGAGAACTGAACTTAAATAAATGATTCTGGAAATAAAATGTATCAGAAAATGAGAGATCTGTCCCACCACATACACTTGTTTTACACGTGAGAAAATACTGCTTCTCTGCCTTTTGTGTGACTCTCACACAGGCTCCCACCTCCACAGTAGCACCCTGATCCCTCCTGCACCACTCCACTTAGTTTCTGTGCTTAAGAGAGGTCCCATGAGTAAGGAATTCAAGCAGAGGAACTGTGTGACACTGTGGTTTCAAACTCACGCGTGGACAGAAAGGATCCCCAAGTGAGAGATCCAGAGGATCCTTCCCTGTCCATTTTAGAAGGTGATGAAGAGGGAGAATCAAGAAAAAGACAAACTTTCCAAAGTTTGTTTACTGTGGGATGTCGTTCTATACACTGTGAATATGTGTTGCTCTGATTGGTTGATAAATAAAGCTGTTTGGCCAATGGTGAGGCAGAATAAGGTTAGGCAGTCCATTCCAACTGGAGAGAGAGGAAGAGGAGAGAAAAGGAGAGGCGGAAGAGATTCTGTGAGCCACTGCCAGGAGAAGCAAGATGTGAAAGCACCGGTAAGCCACAAAGCCATGTGGCAACTTCTAGATGAATAGAAATGGGTTAAGTTATAAAAGCTAGCTAATGAGAAGCTTGAGCCATAGGCCATCCAGTTTGTAAGTAACATAAGCCTCCGTGTGTTTACTTGGGTCCAAGTGGCTGTGGGATACAGGAAAACTTCTGATTACAGATGTTGTAGCATATACAGTGTATTATAAACATTGTATTGTACACAGTGTATTTGCTGTATGATGCACAGTGATCTTGTAGTACACAGAGTTCAATTAAACAATTAGTCTTCTTGAAAAACAAATGTTATGTTGCTTCCCACATGAATGCAAGCCTCATGTCTGGGAAGTACTTGACCCAGTGAAATAAATCTGAGGAATGTAAGATCTAACAATGCCTCACTATCTCCTAAGAGTTCTTCTTGCTCCTTCTCTGACACATATAACTATCAAGTGAAAAGATTCCACAGTCTGACTTTATGTAAACAGGTACATTATTCTTTTAGAGCTCCATTAGGATTGGATATTAAAATGGATGGTACTAAAGGTAATAGTTTTTATGCAATCATCTGACTTCTCAGTTCTTCTAAATGTTTCTGTTGATACAACATCAACAGAACTTTTCCTGATCACTAGTCTCCTGTTCTTGGAAATGGTGCTCCAAAACCAGAGAACTTATTTTTTCAAATTTCATCATCATAAAATGTTTCTAGTCACCATAAGTGTCCTTCCCTCGAATATCTAACGTAAGTTTAGGAGACATTCACATAACTTGACAATTTTAGATACTAGTAAATTCATTTTCTCTTCTTGCACTGTCCAGACACACAACTTAATTCAAGTTGAAGGACAGTCCATGTATAACCCCGAGGTTCCTGTTGCTCACAAATTGTGTTGTATAGCTATGGTGCCTGTATCCACAGTGTCTTTGCCTAGGGAGCAAAATCACATGAGTGCTGTGAACAAGAGATTCATTAGAGATGAAACCACACAAAATGTAGGTAGAAGGTAGGGAGGAAGAGGTCTAAGTGTGGATGCTTATACAATCACCACAGAGTCACTGGGGCTACAAAGGGGAGTTTAGGGAGACTAAAGAAGGCTGTTGGTATCAGGGACAAAAGGTTTTCTGACACTGTCAAAGACAGTGAAAATAAAGAAAATGATGCTGATTTTAGGGACAACTGCAGCAGGATGTTTTGGTGCTGGAGAAAAATTCAGCACAACAATGAATAGCAAAGATCAACTGGGGACTTACAGCCCAGGAGCAGGGCGAGAGTTCAGTGAACAGAAGAGCAGTGAAAGGAAAGAAATGCCAGAGGTAAAGGGAATTCTGGATGAATAAACTTGACAGGATTCTAGATGAAGAAGATTGGGGTGATCAGGGACCAAGGATGTGAATCTGCTAAACTGATTAAGTAGGATTCATGCTAAAAACAGGTTTAAATAGCTAAGGAGAGAGGCCAAGACCAAGGGCCTAGTAAAGAAAGGGACTTAGAGCAGCCTGGCTGGAGTTCAGTCAGATTAGAGTATTTGTTACTGGCTGTGCATCTAGAGATGAGTTAAAGTCATCAGGGTCAATCCTCACTCCAGACAGTTAGGAAGAAAAGCACAGGGGGAGTAAGGATGAACCTGAGAGGGCAAATCGGTACTCTGCTATCAAGTCACGCATCCACCTCTGATGTGGGTGACCTAGCTAAGCCAGGCCCTCCATCGATGCTGCACACACACCTACTCTGGAACTCACAGGAGGCAGAAGAGAGGGGCCAGCAGGAGTTGGAGGGACTGCTGTCCACCAAACATGAGAGCCAAGGATGTGTGACAAGTGTAGGTTGTATCCAGGGTTGTGAGCTGACCCTTTAACTTACAAAGCCTTCTGCCTAGCCCTGCCTCCTCCCAGTCTCAAGCAAACAGCTCTTGTCATCAGAGAGATGACTGACTGGGAACCATGCAAAGAATTCTGAGAGACTCAGTTGTAGCCTCACTAAACTGGCACAGAAGGAAAGCCGTCAGCATGGCCAGAAGCAATTTCACAGAGAGCCATCCTAAAATAAATGTAAGCTCCTCAAAGACAATTTTAAAATAAAGTCGACCACAATGCACAACTTTAATTACCATGCTCATTTGTAACATTTCCTCCAACTTTCCTAATGAATAAAACATTGCCACTAAAAAAAAAAAGGATGGGAGCTTTGTGACTTGTTTCACTCTTACTAAGGCTAAAGTTTAATGTAATACTCACAATATGTTACTATCCCAACAATTTTTAAGCAGAAATCTACTTGAATAGTAACTATTCTTCATTTCTACCCAAATGTCTTTTATCATCTCTGTCCTCAGAACAGCTGCTTCTACTCCTCCTAAGGCAAAAGTATTTAAACTCGCAGCCTGAAGCCTCTTACTCCCCCTGCAGTGTGGGCTTGTAGCAATGCCAGCAAATCCTTCCGGCAGGGCTCTGTCAATCAGGACTGAGTTCTGAATGAGAATTGAGCTCAAGTTCTGTCTCACAAAGCTGATGGACCTCATGCAAACTAGGATGGGATGTGTTGTCCAAGTTGACCTACAGCTTTGCAAACCCAGCTCTGCTCTGAGCACACTCTCAGAGACCCTGTAACCTCTCTTCCCTTGCAGAAAATTCTCTTAGGGAGAGAGTAACAAGCTTAGCCTTACCTGCAGCCACTTTTGATTCCCAGAGATGCATTTCCACACAATACTGACACTGGCATCCCAGAGAAGTACATTCTCTCCAACGTGTCAGGAATACCAAGAGCAAATTTGAGCACTTAGCAAATTTAATGGAACCATCTAGAATATGCTCCTTTTCGACTATGTTCATCACACAGTAGCGGTACACACTATAAGTCAACCGATGATAAAGGCGAAAGTTATCAGTAGAAGGTTAACGTTTTGCTCCTGGACTGAACTAAACTCTAGGTACTGCTATAGAAGATACAGTTCACCCCCAAGGTCCTGGGGCGGTGATATGAAGTGTAAATGAAGAAACAGATGTTTCATCCTTCCCCAGACCCCTAACTAGTCTTCTACCCACCTCTTCAGTGTGGAAGCTGTTCCCTCCTCCCTGGGACCCCATCATTTGGACGACAGTCCTGCACACTGTGAAGAAGCTTCACTGCAGAGCACTGTGCCCTCCACTGCTTGCGCGGGCCTGCCCCACGATGCCACACTCTTACTATTCTGAGATGGGGCTCTTTCCACCCTCCTGCTGGTTGTTTGGGGCTTTTTCCCTCAAAAGAGCCTGAGTCCAGCTTTGTATTGCTAAGGATCAGGAGGAAATCTTAAAGACACAAATGCAAAAACACTTATAAGCTCCAAGATGTGCTTACCAAAGTAGGCTGTGATTTTATCCTTCTATCTCAATTTTGTTTTATTCACCCAGGGTCAATAACACTCTTTCTCTCTCTCTCTCTCTCTCTCTCTCTCTCTCTCTCTCTCTCTCTCTCTCTCTCTCCAAAAGCATTCCCAAGGTTTGACTAGATTTTTCCTACTTTCCCCCCTTAAAGTTACTTTAAGTAAAAGGCAAACAGCTTAATGAACATTAAAGCTGATGTCTGCTACATCTACATTTATACTTCAGAGAACCACTGGGATACCATCTCCATCCTAAATGGCAGTGTCCAGGCTCATAAAATGTTTTGTGCATGCAGAGACTAGTAAAGGAAAGATCTGTTTGCTTCCTTCTCTTCCTTCATTCTGATTAACACCGCCTTAGTGCCCAGATCAAAGCAAGTTCAGAGTCGTACGGGTATCTCATGAGTGGGCTTTACCCGATCAAAAATATCAACCTTTATTTTAACGTGTTAAAATTACTACAGGCTGATCAAAAAAGAGCAGAAATTGCTTCTTACTAAACACAATATTTGAAATTGAGAACTAATATTTTTAGATGCAATACTATCTCACGAGGATGTGGCCCGTTTCAAATACTGAATAAGGTCTTCTCTCTCGCTCTTCTTTTTTATGCCAGCAAAGATCATCTTAGTACCAGGGATGAATTTCTTTGGGTTCTCCAAATATTCCATCAAACTTGCTTCTGTCCAGATAATACCTATAAAATTGAAAATTAGTATTAAGTCTTTGTAGTCACTTTTTAGGGCTTACTGTCTGATAGGATCCATGTATGTGAACAATGTTACCCCTCACTCAATGGGAAGACTGTTTAGTTTATAATGTAAAGCCTGAACTATAAGAAAATTGCAGAAGTACAGTCTATTTCTGTTTCTCTGTAGAAATCCAAAAGTCACATGCTGTTTGGGACCACCAAAGATATGTCAATGAACAACTATCCCAGACATGTTGTGCCTACAGTGCTCCTGAAATCACAGTGTCCTTTCTAGAGAAGATCTCAGATATCATGTAATCTAACCTAATCTTCCATTTTGAAAATGGGCAAAAGCTGCCCCAAAGAAGAAAGTAACTTTCCCTGACATGACAAAGCCACCTGAAATCAAGAATTTTTGACTACTGAGCACAGAGATGGCTCATGGGTAAAAAGCACCATGAAGGCCTGACAACCTGGGTCCACAAGGAGAAAACCAATTCCCCAAAGTTGTCCTCTGATCTCCACATGTAAAGTGTGGCATGTATGTGCCTGCACACACACACACACACACACACACACACACCTATCTGTCATGGAAAGCTGTGACTTCGGTAATCCAATTTCAAGATGACAGAAAAAGATGTCCTCTTCCCCTTTGTAAAACCAGCCCAAAGGACACAAGCAACCCAACTTCTGGCTGAGGGTGTGCCCAGAAGTGTGACCAGCATCTGATACTCCACCTGTGAAGTACTGTTCACTGACTGGACCAAATCTGCAACTTCATCTCCCAAAGGAAGGCCCTAAGCTAGGACAGGACTGCCCAGGGACATGGGTACACCCAAGACTGACACCAGCAGGCCGACAGGCAGCCAGCATTGTGTTCATACTCTGTGCTCCATCTGGCTCCGCTTGCCGCCAGCATCCCTCTTTTATTTACTAACTGCTGTCGACCCAGCAAGCCAACTCTCTCCCATGCTTTGCTCTTGTCCCGTATTCTTCCAGTCTTCCCATACTGTTTCCTTTTTCATTTTCCTTTCTCAGTGTCTGCCCACTCTTGGCCAACATCATCTGATTTCCTTTCCTTGAGGTCAACTGAGCTGTAACTGCTTCCTCCTCCCCTTCCCTTGCTCCTAATGGCCCTTCATCAACACAGGTTTCCCACCTCCACTTTTTATCTAACAACCCAGTACTAATTACCCTGAGTTGGTTAATCTGTTTGTTTTTTCTTTCCCCTTTACCGGAAGCGTCTAATATTTCAATGCACACAGTACAACCAGTGGCTTTTTACTTCCCCAAATCATTGATGCTTAAGAGGTAGTATTTTAGTTATTACCATACTTTCATCGCAGGTGGACCTTTCGATAGAGATGTTTTTGCAGACATTCTAAATAGGTCTCCAGTTACTCAAGAAATAAAGCCCACAACTGACAAGCGGGATGGGACCTCGTGAACTGAAAAGGCTTTTTTATGTACAGGAAAGGAGACGGCTGATTGAAGGGGCAGTGCACAGCTCTGTAGTAATTTTAATTTCATTTCAATTTAAGTGTGGTTTATGACTAGACTGAAAATGAGGACTTTCCAACTTTACTGTCAAAGCAATAATAATAAAAGGACACAAGATGGAAACATCGCTTTAAAAATTTGTCAAGATTACCGGGTGGTGGTGGCGGCGCACAATTTTAATCCCAGCACTCGGGAAGCAGAGGCAGGCGGACCTCTGTGAGTTCGAGGCCAGCCTGGTCTACAAAGCGAGTTCCAGGAAAGGCGCCAAAGCTACATAGAGAAACCCTGTCTCAAAAAACAAAAACAAAACAAAAAAATTTTGTCAAGATGAGTACACAGCTCAGTGGTAGAGTATATTCCAAGCATGAAGACCTGGGTTCAATTCCCAAGTACCATTCAAAGAAACTTCATTCTCCAGAATTGAAGAAACATAAATGTAAGCACCAAATTTGACTTAAAATTGACTTCCTCAGTAACCTAACAACTGAAAATCTAATTGCACTAACCATAATGCAGTTCTAACACTAATTGTCCACAGTCAGCACACACTCCACAGTCCTCTGTAAGAAGGCCTTTATTTCAAAAACTATAAGGGTTTTTTTTTTTTGGGGGGGGCTGGCCACCCAAACTTCTGAAATTTCCACAACCTTCTGATGTCCAGTGAATCATTAGAACAGTTCACAGGACTCAGGAAAGCAGTACACTAACACTTATTATAAAGGCCATGTGTCAGGGGCGGGGCCTAAGAGACCCACAAGGCAAGGACTGGAGGGTCCCAACTTCACAGCTTCACAGTGTTTCTGAAGAATCAGGACCTCCTCACTCTGCCAGAACTTTGATGTCTAAGGAGCTTCCCTCCCATGGGGGTTTCAGTATAAAAGCATGATTGACAGACTCACCATGTCCTGACAGAACTCAGTTCCAGAATCTCAATCCCCATGCTGTCCCTAGAAGTCTACCTGATATCCCTGAGTATGCGGAACAATTATCTAATCACATCACTGGCCCTTCCAGCATGGTCGGCCCCTATCCAGAGATGATCTAGGAGCCCATCCATCATCTACAAGTGGAGTCATCTCATCAGCAAGAGTCAAGCCCTGGTCCCAGGGACTAACCATGATAAAGATACTCTTTTCACTTAGGAAACCCCAAGCTTTTACAGATTCCATTACAAAAACCCAAGAGAAGCCAGGCGGTGGTGGCGCACGCCTTTAATCCCAGCACTTGGGAGGCAGAGGCAGGCGGATCTTTGTGAGTTCGAGGCCAGCCTGGTCTAGAGAGCGAGATCCAGGAAAGGCGCAAAGCTGCACAGAGAAACCCTGTCTCGAAAAACCTAAAAAAAAAAACAAAAAACAAACAAACAAACAAACAAACAAAAAACCCAAGAGAAAGACAAAATCTTTTACTATACAATACCTGCTCGCCAGCATTTTTGTACATCCTGAATACAGTAATAGTACAGGCCTGACTCAAAGTCCCCAGTTTCATCCTCAAGACTTATGGAGTGGAAGGAGAGAACCTATTCCTGCAAGCTGTCTATGATCTCCACGTGTGCACTGGGCACATATGTAATCACACCACACACACACACACACACACACACACACACACACACACACACACACACAAATGACAAAGTGGAGATTGGAACCATGTAGCTGGAGCCACCATCATAATTTTAGTGAAGTACTGTACTTGCTACAATTTTGATGGCCCTGGGCCTTGAGAACATTATGCTAGGTGAAGGAAGATAGACACAAATAGTACCACGTTACATGATTCCTTATACATCAACAGTCAACATGCAAATCCAAAGAGACATGGAGTTGTTTAGCAGTCATTGAGGAACAGGGTGAGAAGGGGTGAGGGGTGAGGGGTGAGGATTGGCTACATAATAGATGAAGGTGCTTCAGGGTGCTTCATTTTTAAAAGTTCTGTAGGCTAGGCATAGTGGTGCACGCCTGTATCCTAGCACTCAGTACTAGCAGAAGCAAGTGGATCTCTGTAAGTTCAAAGACAGCCTGGTCTACATAGTGAGCTCCAGGTCAGCCACAGCTATGTAGAGAGACCCTGTCTCAAAAGAAAAAATGAATAAATAAACCAAAAGAATTAAAAAAAATGTTTTGAAACCAGTGAGAGGTAATTATAGTACAGTATCATAAATGCTAAATGTTAATAAATTACATACTCTAAAATAACTAAATGTTATATGAATTTCACTCCAATTAAAAAAAAGAAATTTAAAATAGCTGGGCATGTGGTATGTACGTATGTACCTATAATCCTAGCACTTGCAAGAGGATCATAGTGAATATAAGGCCACTATGGGCTACAAATGAGTTCAAAGTCAGTCTGGACTATATACACTGAGACCCTTGTCAAATAAAACCGTTTTCAAATACTAGTGCTCTGAGATTCTGGTCTGTATGATGTTAGGCCACCAATAAAAGTTCAAAATACAGTTGTGCTCTAAGAATATTTGATGTGCTAATCTAAGTATATTTATATATGTTCGTGCAATACATATACACAAAACAAATTGTTTTGCAAAGATACTACAGTCTTTTCTAGCTGTCTTAAATCTCAATTCTAAAAAGCTTTCTCACGTTACTGTCTAACTCCCTTCTACCAATAAATAACAAATAAATTGTTAAATATATTTAGATTCCCAACCCTGCTAAGAATCACTATTACAGATATAATCACTCCTGCTATCATGCCATTAAAATATTTTCTTTTTAGACTTAACCCATACTTTCTCAAGATAAATGTAACACAAAAAACAAACATATAAAGTAGTCTACCTGGGCAAAAATCTGTGCCATGAAAGATTTCTGATTCTTCTGAAAGGATAACAAGTTATCTAAATCCAGATCTTATGGCAAAACCCAGCATTTCAATACACAGAAACACAGCAGCAGTCTACGGCCAATGAAATAAGTGAGGCAAACACTCCACCACCAAATCACACACAGTCTTCCTGCAGCAAACTCTCCGAGCGCCACCCACAGTCTCTGGCCCTTACCTTTGTTCTTGTTGGCGTCAGTGTAGGGAAATCCTGGGGCTTGGCCTGTCTTTCGGCCAAAAAGGCCCCAGAGATTGGGACCTGTCTTGTGTTTTCCTCCTTTTTCCACTGTGTGGCACTGAGCACATTTCTGAACAAAGATCTTCTTGCCTGCTTCAGCATCTCCCATTTTGTTCCACAATGAGACCTTAGACCACAGACCAAAGGAAACACCAGATTTGCGAACCTGGGACAAAAACAAGTTGGGGAAGGATCCCATTACTTTGATTGCAGTGAATGTTAATAATATTAAGCAACAATGTAACATTTAATGTCCGTGTGCTTTACTGTCTGAGTGCTCAAAAACACAGATGTAATCACAGCATCCAGTTTTATAGACACTTAATTATCTCATTCATCAGACTTTTGTTGTTGTTGTTTTGGTCACACTATGTAGCCCTGGCTGTCCTGGAACTCTCTATGTAGACCAGGCTGGCTCAAACTCACAGTGATCCACCTGCCTCTGTTTCCTGTATTAAAAGTGTGTGTCATCACACCCACTTAATCAGACTTACTTTAAATTTTCAGTCATAGCTTCTTCATAAACTCCTATTGATATATTAGTAATTATTATAATTATATAGTTATATATAATTATAATAATTTAAATACATATGCGAAAATGCTGTGAAACATGGACGTCCCTTTACTTAAGAGAATAGAACAAACATGATAGGCAAACATCATGTTGTTTGCACACTCATCATAGCAGACATGCATAGGAAATTAAAATCACGCAGAAAAAAGTGAGGCCCCATAAGATACATGTAAAATGATTTTTGTACTTACTTTACACTTACTTGTAAATAGTCCACCAAATTAGACCAAATGTTACCTGAAAGTAATAAAAAAATAACATTACTGAGCTCAGGCCTCACTGGAACATAATTAATAATAATGTAGCATAAAATATATGGTGTTAAGTGGGGAAGCTCCTGTTGTGTAGTGAGATACAAGCAAGATTCTGAACAAAGGTGCTTCAGTGACTGCCACAAATTTAGTTGGACAACTAAATAAGTACTTCCTGAATCCCAAAATGACATGAAAAGCAAAATAACTAAAACATCATAAACTGAACTTTAAAGTCTGGGGATGGCTCAGAGGGTTAAGTGAGTTGAGTCCCTCGCAGCAGTTCCCAGAGCATGCCTTTAATCCTGCTGCTGTGAAAATGAAGACAGGCACAGCTTGAGAGCTTTGGCAAGCCAGCCTAGCAAGCAGAGCTCTGGTCTTCTGTGAGAGATCCTGCCTTTCAGGGTAAGATGGAGAAATGATGGAGGAAGACATCCCACCATCACCCTCTAGCCTCCATATACGCCTGCACATACAAGCTCAACCACATACATGCATATAACACACACACACACATACACACACACACACACACACACACACACACGCACGCACGCACGCACGCACGCACACACGCACACACGCACACACGCACACAACACACTGACATGACAATGGTTGGCCTACCTGGGCTGTGTTTCCCTACCCTTTGTGTTCTGTGAAGAATGAGAACAGAAGAATTCAAGATTAAGATGGATTTAAACATAAAAAATTATTATTACTAAAATCATGAAAGTCTTTGATAGTACAGTCCCAAGAATATAGTAATTTACATAGTCCTACTAAGAAACAAAGCATTTGCATCTATTAATCTGCCAAACTTGAAAAATACAGTATTGAATAATGGAAGTCATTACATAAAGGTGAAACCAGCATTCTCCTCATTTTTAAAATCTGATCAGGAGCCAATAACTACTATTAATCCACATCAAAATAGAAGGCAATTTAGTGAGCAGCATTCAAAACAAATAATTTGGTACTCAGTCATTGGGTCTGAGAGGAATCAGGATAAGAAAACTTACTTTACAGGATAAGGAAACAATATTCAAAACACTGCAAATATTTTCAAAATGCAGTGAGTCTTTGATTAAAGCCATAAAAGAGATAAATCCCTCCACAAAAGAAAGTTTATGACAATTTGTAAAACACATACATTGTAATTATAAAGTCTGTACTGTGAAGAACAGAATACCATCGAAGTACTAACCAGAGTCTATTCCTGACCTTCTACACAAGGCAGATTGATTTGTGCCAATCAATCTAGTAATTTAGGAAACTTTAGCTATAGATTTCTCATCAAAGTCATTTGTCAAAAATACCTCTGTTCAGTGTTCAAACCACCAGTTAGCCATAGCATAACTTTTCTGTCAGTGTCTTTAATCATAGAAGATTATTAATGCGGCAGACATTGAGCCTGGCTTCAGGTTAAATAAAACTAATCAATTCAGCAATACAGGAAGGAAATTGATTCGTCATGAAACTATTTGATACTCTATCAACATTTACTTATTTATTGCTGTCTTTCGTTTGTTCGAGACAGTCTTTTTATGTAGTCCTTTTTATGTGGCCTCGGAGTCAATACTATATTAGTATTGAGATTATTGCAGACTCCGACGAATAGTCATTCTCATAGTACACATCACACCTTTGCCCATTTCTTTTTACATACAAAGTACTGGTAAAAACCAATTGTGGTTTTGCGGACCTGTAACCTCTGCACTCGGGTGGCTGAGGCAGGAGGACTGAGTTCGGAGTCTGCAATAATCTCAATACTAATAAACACCAAGGGTAAAAAACATTTGTATGCCCTGAATTCTAAGGCATTTGTGTGCCAATAACTTACTGGATCTTCACAACAGCTCTGTGAGACAGTTACTATTCATGTTTTCCTACATACGAACAAAACAAGGCACGTGGAAATTACCTGTTTCAGGTCACAAGTGTTGAGTAGTGGAGAGAAATAAAGGGATGGAGTAGCATTAAATCTCTAATCCTACAAGTTTGACTCCCTCTGAGTACTTTGTTGAATACAGTAACTAAAACACTATATATGCTTATCCCCCCCTCAAATGTGTATTTAAAGATTGGGTGGTATCAACCACACCAGGGCAGGCCTCATGTTCAGCAGCTGACCAACATATATTGGACTCCCGTTTTTTTGTGTGTGCTTTTATTTGGTTACAGTTTGATGTGGGTTTTTGTTTTTGTTATTGTTTTGTTTTGTTTTGTTTTTCTTTGGGGGTGGTGTTTTCTTTTCTTGGTTTAGGGGTTGTTATATTGGGTTTTTGTTTTTTGAGAAAGAATAAAGTTGGGTGAGTAGGGAGGGGGAGAGGATCTGGAAGGACTTGGGGAAGGGAAAGAATATGATCAAAATACATTTAAATTTTATTTTATTTGGTTTTCAAAGACAGGGTTTCTCTGTGTAGTCTCGGCTGTCCTGGAACTCACTCTGTAGACCAGGCTGGCCTTGAATTCAGAGATCTGCCTGCCTCTGCCTCCCGAGTGCTGAGATCAAAGACATTTACCACCACCACCTGGCTAAAATTGTTTTAAATAATAAAAAATACAATGAAAAGGAAGATTGGATGAAATAGCATTTTGTTGTTGTTTATTTGGGTTTTGTTGTTTGTTTTTGTTTTGTATTTTAGTGGTTCTCGGGATCAAACCTAGGGCCTCACACACATTAGCTAAGCCCTCTGTCACTTTTCAGCCCCGAAATAATTTTTAATACTGCTCTATATCATGGACCGTGTCCGACTTGTCATGAACAGAAGGGCAAATGCAGTTGTATAAGGTGGGGCGAGGTACGGTGACAGAGGACATCTCCTCCCTCTATCAGGCCTTTCACGGGTATCTGCAGTCCCTTCCCCCTTGACAGTGGCTGTGACACCATGAATCCAGCTTCCTAAATGCCCAGCCCTCCACATCCAAGCCGACCTCTGGCAAACAGCAATGGAAAGCTTTGCCGAGCCATCCTTACCACCCGGATATCAGAGGCACTAAAGACAGCAGGACAGCCGGTCCTATCAACAATACACTGCGCTGGCCTCGCCGGGCTGGGGACCGTTGAACGCTCCTCTCTGGGTTCATCTAGGCCCTCGTTGCAGCTGCCCACTGTCAGAGCTCACAAGGCAAACCTGCTCAGCCCACTCTCTTCCAACGGGCCAGCACCTACCACAGTCACAGCAGCAGTGCCCTGGGCCACCCTTGGTCCCCTGGTGCAGTGAGGCCAAGATCTAAGGTGCCACCTCTGTGCCCGAGGACTCCTCCTACAGGCCGGATCCAGCACCAGCTGATGGCCGGCCCCATCCTCGATCCTGATTGGCTGTAAGATCCCGCGGGATTCCCAACTCTCATAGAGGATGGATGTCCTTCAAATCTCACTGTCTATGTCCTGATTTTGTTTGTTCAG
Source organism: Peromyscus californicus insignis (assembly GCF_007827085.1). Classification (NCBI taxonomy): domain Eukaryota; kingdom Metazoa; phylum Chordata; class Mammalia; order Rodentia; family Cricetidae; genus Peromyscus; species Peromyscus californicus. The sequence continues at coordinate 53,751,409 of NW_026294595.1, forward strand.
CCTTTACCTACAAAAACCTAAACTGTCTTTGTATACTTAGAGCGTGTACAAACGTGGAGCAGCAACTCTGTTTTATGAATGGTCCAAGAACATTTGGTGGTTACATTAATGTAAGTTTACATTAATGAAATGCTTGCTGTAAGCGAAATATTGTGTCAACTAAACTAAAAGTGCAAATATTGAACCCTGCATTTCCAACTGTTCATGAATTACAATCTGGCTGTGGCAAGAGGTTAAAATACAACAAACTTGAATTATTGCACTATAAATCCAATGTGGTGACCCAGTCCTGTACACCTACCCTCAGGAGACTGAGACAGGAGGATCACCATAAGTTCTAGGTCAGCTTGTACTACAAAGTGAGACCTTGTCTTAAAAAGCATTAAGAAAAGCATTGTCAATAAATGAAAATTCAATAATATAGTAACTGACAGACAGATTGCAAAATGCTAGTTGCCGAGAGTAGTCTAGAGAAGAAATTGAAATAGACAAAAAGGTCCTGGAAAAGCAAAGGAAGGTGACGGAGAGGGACTGGAATTAAAGGAAGAAAGGCCAGAAAGTCAATGTTGTGTTGAGAAAAAAATAGTAGGGAAGCTGCCTTATCTGTGGTCACACAGTCATATCAGTGAGCATTGAGTGGTGAATCTGGGGCAGAGAAATAAGAATATCAAAATCATTTCCTAAAATTGTTGATAATCAAAATTCTTGGAAATGCATTGGTGAAAAGTATGTGCATTAGATTGAATACTAAGTATGAGTACTGCAGAATTTTGTTTCCTAGAGCAGTGCTGTCCAGTGGCCCTTTCTGCTGTTTTAGCAATATTCTGTGTGGGCATTGTTAGAAGCCACAGACTGCTTCTGATTACTGGAAATATGTCTAATTAGACTGAGGAACTCAATCTGTAACTAACCATTTCAATCATTCTTAATCATAAGCAATTGTATTTTAATTTAAATAGCCACAGTCACCAAAGGATTGAATGAAACCACTCTAAATGGTACCTGTGAGTTTTGTCCTACCATCCACGTACTTTAAAGATGCCATCTAATTGAATCTAAAGGGCTTGGAAAAAGAGAAGAACCCGGGTAAATATTCTCAAACTGAAAGGCACGCAAACTGAAGGAAGCTACCATTTCGTGTGTGTGTGTGTGTGTGTGTGTGTGTGTGTGTGTGTGTGTGTGTGTGTGTGTGTGTGTATGTGTGTGTGTGTGTGTGTGTGCTGCCGGCCAAGCTAAGGGTTTATATTCACTACCCTTAGCCAATAGCTTACCCATGGAGCCAATGGAGGTTTTGGATAATATTCATATAAAAGTCTAAAAATTGTCACTTGGTCATGAATAAATATCAGTGATAAAAAACGTAGAAAAATTTCATATAGTGTAAATTTTTTATTAACATAAAGTTTGAAGATTAATATATCAACCAAGTAAGCTTTATTGCCCCTACAGTATGAGATAGCTTGGGAAACTGATAAAATTTATTATTTTCTCTTTGTATTTCAAAAACAAGTCACAATATTGCACAGCATTACCTCTCTGTGTCTGCTGTGGCCTCTCTTTCCTTCTTCAGTCCTGGTGATTAAATCTAAGGCCTTTCACATGCTAATCAGATTTGCAATGGAGCCACATTCTCAGCACTGTATCTCTCATTTTAGAAAAAGAAATTTCCAAGATTTGGAGATAAACAGTGTCAAAGGACAGCTAGAACACATAACTATAGGCTATGTATTTTAAAGTCTTGAAAAAATTTAATCTGCAGATTCCCAGCACACTGTTTATTGTAAAAAGCTAAGACTTCTGATCCCCAAATACTTAAGATGCTTTGGCTGCACATAGTTCATGTTCAAAGATGTTTTGAACAAATGTTTTGAACATTTGAACAAAATGTTTTGAACAAAATTGTGAAATTTGATAGTTCCTTCCTGTCTGACATGAGGTGAGTAGCTACATATTTCCATTACCTAATATTCTGCCTCACTACAGGCCCAGAAAATTTGAGGAATCTGGGGGCCATAAGTTAAAAAATAAAAATCTTTCCTCCATTAGTGTCTGGCAACATTTTGTCACAGCAATGAAATGTCTGACTAATACGGAAAATGAGTACCAGGGGAAAGAGGTTAATGCTGTGATTAAGTCTAAATAGATGATTCTTAAACTTTTGGAACTGGTTTGTGGAAGAACTATGAAAAAGGCTAGAGAAACCCTAGAATTCTGTAAGCAGAACTTAATGGAGAGTCTTGTGGAAGTTTGGAAGATCAGAATACCAATAGAAATGTGGACAGTAAAAACCATATTCAAAAGATTTCAGGTGGGAATGAAGTTTCTGTTGGGAATGTAATATAAGCCGTTCATGTTACATTCTGACAAACGGTTTGTCTACATATTGTCCACTTCCTTAGACTCTGAGTGAGGCTGAATTTGAAAGCAATGGCCTAGGGGTGTGGAGCAATAGCTCAGCAGTTAGGAGCCCTGGCTGCTCTTCCGGGCACTGAGGGCCACTTCAGCTACAGTATGTGAAGAGCTAACTACCATGTCAGCTGAGGGCAGACCTCGGCACCAGCCATATAGTACTTTTTTCTCAATATGCAAAATGTTAAAGTTTGAGTGATGTTGGATGTTAGGCTTCCAACCAGGAAGCTCTAAGAGGTCACTGAGGGAAGCTGGGAGGGAAAGACTGAAAAGGTGGAAATCCCAAGACAGAGATGCTAGGAAAACCATGCATTTGCCAAGAAAACCTGCATGTTGTGAACAGAGCCAGCCCAAGAGAAGCCATGTAGGTTACAAATAACAGAGCTGACTAAGACTTCAGGGACTCACCTTACACAGTCTTTAACATCTGTTCCACTGCTTTAGGTCATGTTTAGCCCCATCCTCCCCTTCTTATATCCCACTCCTTTCTATGACATAAATGTTTATTCCATGCCATTATATATTTAAAGTATCTATTTTTTATTTTATTTTATAGGTGTTTGCAACTAAGAGTTCATTTTTCCTTGAATTTTTAAAAAGTATTGCTGTAGATATCGTTCTGTATAAATAAAATACTGATTGGCCAGTGGCCAGGCAGGAAGTATAGGCGGGAGAAGGAGAGAGGAGAATTCTGGGAAGTGGAAGGCTGAGAGAGACACTGCCAGCCGCCGCCATGACAAGCAGCATGTGAAGATGCCGGTAAGCCACGAGCCACGTGGCAAGGTATAGATTTATAGAAATGGATTAATTTAAGATATAAGAACAGTTAGCAAGAAGCCTGGCACGGCCATACAGTTTGTAAGCAATGAAGTCTCTGTGTTTACTTGGTTGGGTCTGAGCGGCTGTGGGACTGGCGGGTGACAGAGATTTGTCCTGACTGTGGGCCAGGCAGGAAAACTCTAGCTACAAAGTATTCTGTGTTTCTTTTGTACCTAAGTCTCACTGTGTATCCTTGCTGGCCTTGAACTTGGGATTTTCCTGCCTCTATCTCACAGGTGCTGGGATTACAGGTGCAGAGGCAGCTTTGAATTTGGACAGTTTTAGAATTGCAAAGAGACTCTTAGACAGGAACTTCGGAGACTACTGAACATGAACTCGTGTGTTTGGCATTATGAGATGCCCATGAGCCTTTGGGGGCAAGGAGGGGAATGCTGTGTTTTGAATGTGTAATGCCATCAGGCTCATGTACTAAATACTTGTCACTATGTGGGGGACGACACTTTGGGAATCGGAGCCTGGCTGGGGAGTAGGTCATTAAGGACATGCCTTTCAAGATTGTGCCTGGTGCCCGGGTCCCTTGCCCCTGCTTCAAAAAAGGGAGAAGCCTCTGCCACGGGTTCCTCTTGTCTTGTTGGATTGTTGTGCCTTACACCAGCCCCAAATCAGCAAAACTGAGGACTAGGGGTTGAAACCTCTAAAGTGTATTAGAATGAATCTTTTCTCCCTGCAAATATTAGATAAATCTGTTACTATGTCATTACTGATAGGTGAAGTGCTCTACATTGAGTGTGGTGACACTTACGTCATCCGAGTCCCCCCAAATGAACTACCTGAATTTTCTACCTCACTTGAACCTTGTCTTCGAGGACAAGATAGGGCTAGAATTCCCTCTTCAGGGAGCTAGAAGAAACTGTTCAGCTCTGAGATGGGTGAAGGAATACCAGACAATTTCTAACTTCTTCTTAAAGCCACCTGCATGCCCAGTGAACCACTCCAGCGCTGTGGCAGTCGGCATCTGACAGGAGATGCCTGAAATAAATGACGGTGAGAGAAAGAAAGCCTCCATTTATTCCCAGAGAAGACATGGATATTCCTCCCATTTATGAGCTTAGCCCTCATCCAGGCCTGGTGTTTGCGGGCCTGTTATCATAACTACTCATGATGCTCAAACTTCAAAGTGAGTGTGAGGCCAGCCTGGGATACCTAGTTGAGACTGTGTCTCAAAAAAAAAAAAAAAAAAAAAGTATAAAATGGAGATACATTTCTGTGGTGAAGCCTAGAATGAACAGGACTCTACATTCAATCCCCAGTACTGAGGAAGAGAATAAAAACAAAAACAAAAGCCTATTCATCCCCTACATCTTTTCCTCCATATCTACAATCCCCTGATTCCCAGGGGTTCAAAGGTTCATATGCACGCCTGCTCCCCACTTCTTACATATTGGGTAAGAAAAGTTTTTCCTTCCCTGCTCAACTGGTGCTCAGTCTTGTTGTTGGCTCCACAATTCAAAGAAGGAAAAACAATCCTCTTTGGGGGGGGAATGGAAAAAATGTGATGAATATACTAAAACATACCTAACAGAACCTTTCAAATGAGTGAGTTAGGATCAATAAATTTGTTTAAAATAAATAAAATAAATCACAGGAAAGAAACATGCTTCTATTTTAGTAATGCAAGTGCATGCTTCTAACTTTCCCCAAATATGTGATATCTCATGTTTGGGTGATAAGGAAAAATGTCTTTCCTATAATTTTCCAGTGCTTTTCTTTAAGGAAATAATACAAGCTTTAAAATTTCAGGATAAGAATCAGTATTTTTATTTTACAGCCATAGCCGTTTAAGAAAACTTGCCCACTAGATGGCACTGGTGTGCAAATTGTCTTATTGATAATCTTTGCACTTCTTCATGTCAATAAAGTGATTCCATTCTTTTCGCTCTCCTTGACTGGTCTTTCTAAGACAAGGCAAAGTGGAAAGATACAACAAGTTACTTCCTGTTCTTTCTAAGCTGCTGATAAACAGAGCACTCCCTTTGCAGATACAGGGTGTAATGCCAGGAGAAATGATTGTAACCCCTGTGTCAAATTCATTATAACAATCCATGACTCCTGACTCTTAGACACCATACAGTGCCCATATAGAAGCCGGTATGGGCACTGTAGTCAAAGGGAACTAGAAGATTAACGTCTCCTGTGTCTTTGTACACATGTCAGTTCATTTGGTCCCCGAACTATTAGCTGTACATAATCATTACACAAGTCTAAACTGTTAACTTCAGGGAGAGAAGAAAGGGTGGCCATTTTGTTTGCTACTCTGTCTCTTGTGTCTTGCACAGTATTCAACACATACTTAAAAGTCTAGAACATTAGTTTCTAAGTGTGGTAGTATACATCTACAATCCAAGCATTTGGCAAGCAGAGACAGAGACTCAAAGTTCAAGGCCAGCTTGTGCTAGACAGTGACACCCTGTGTCAAAATAATGGTAAGGGGCTGGAAAGATGGCTCAGCGGTCAAGAGCACTGGTTGCTCTTCCAGAGGACCTAGGTTCGATTCACAACACACACATATGGCAGCTCACAAACGTAAGTTCAGTTCCTGGGGATCCAATGCACTCTTCTGACCTCCATAGGTATTGTGTACATGGCTCACAGACATACATTCAGGAAAAACACTCATATACTTAAAAAAGATAAATAAACATCTTTAGAAAAAATTAAAGCTAATTGAATGAATGAGTGGCTTCACTAATTATGTCTGACAACTACTCCATTTAGTAGGTAGCAATAAAATTTCTACTCTACAGTTGAAAAGTCTGGAGCTGGAGCTATGCAAGAAGTTTACGGGATCCAGTGACAAGATGATTCTTGTTCTGCCATTGAGTGTCTGGCTCCTGGCACACAGTTGGCACACGATAAATGTGGACATGTTTGACTTCATAGATGCCCAGCTCTTAGCAGCCTGGATATGGGCGTTTTAGGAACTGTGCTCCTATCCCACTGATGTATGATATTTTATGTTCTGACAAATCAAGCAGGCCTGGAGACCAGAGGGTGGAGTTAGCCACTAGTTAACCATAGAAGCCAGGTGGTGGTGGCTCACACCTTTAATCTCAGCACTTGGGAGCTCACGTCTTCAATCCCAGCACACTTGGGAGGTGGAGACAGGAATATAAGTCAGGTAGAGACAGGATCTGGGCCACTTTTGGGCCAAGGATTGAGAGAGGTAAGAAGTCACTGGTGTCTGCTCCTTTGCATCTCTGATCTTTCAGGTTATCACCCCAATATCTGACTCCTGGTTTTTATTGTTCAGACTAATTAGGATCACGCTTCAGGCCTCTTTTGTGGTTCTTTCTTTCATTTCATTCCAGTGCTACTAGAGGCTAACTCAGTCTTCGGTTCTGGACGTCTGTTGACCTCATCATCAAGGCTCATAAGCAAGCCCTCGAAGACAGCGGGCATTTCCCACTTTGCTTGTGCCCACTAATTTCTCCTAGTTCCCAGGTGAGCAACCACCATTTTTGCTGCTTCTGCCTCTTGGAAGTGCTTGTGGGAATTGAGCAGATCAAACAGAGGGTTGCCTCTGGGTCTGCGTCTGTTACCTGAGCCTCTTAACTTTGGGCCTCAGGTTCCTCATCTCTGAAGAATGAGGCTAGGATTCCATGCTTGTAAAGGCTCCTTTCAGCCGCCAGGCTCTATGGTTTTAACTGTCTTAGTTGGGTTTCTATTGCTGTGAAGAGACACCGCGACTCTTATGAAGGAAAACATTTCATTGGAACTGGCTTATAGTTTCAGAGGGTTAGTCCGTTGTCGTCATGGCGAGAAGCATGGCTGCACACAGGCAGACATGGTGCTGGAGAAGGAGCTGAGAGTTCTACATCCAGGTCCTCAGGCAGCGGGAAGAGAGAAACACTGGGCCTGGCTTGGGCTTCTGAAACCCCAAAGCCCACCCCCAGTAACACACTTCCTCCAATAAGACCACACCTCCTCAACCCTCTCAATCAGCACCACTCCCTAATGACCAAGCATTCAAATATATGAGCCTATGGAGGCCATTCCTAGTCAAACCACCACAAACTCTGTCTACAGGGACTCTTAATTGAGCTTATGGTCAAAATGGTGACAAAGACTCCCTGTTTTCACCAAAACTTCGGACAAACTCCCCCATGTCTTCTACTTGACTCTCCCCAACCTCCAGCTCTCCCTCCTAGGGGAATCTAGTTTGAGGACAAATCCTGATAAATCAGGATGTCTGACTGCTGTTCGTATCTATCACTGTGGCCCGCCTGCAGCATGCGTTCTGTGAAGCAGGTCTACCAAGAGTCTCTCTTACCCCTGATCTTCAGTAATTTTTCATCTACTGACTCTCACACTACCCTGTTATAAATCTCCACTTCTCTTACTGGAACCAAGTCCCTTGTTGCAAAACCCCATTGCAGTGGTCCTTTGTAGCTGTCCCTGTGGACCCTTATGAGTAAAGTCTGCCTATTTGGGGGGGTTGGTGGTTTTGTTGTTGTTTGTTTTCTTTTTGAGACAGAGAGTTGCCTAGATGCTGACCTCGAACTCTCTATGTAGCCCATGAGGCCTCAAACGTAGCAATCTGCTTCTGCCTAAGAGACTAGGATTACAGGCTTGTGTCACCACATCCAGTCTATCTCTTAAAAGGGTGAAGAGTAATCTTTTTGTAACAACACATGTTTGGCTGAGATGAAGCCAGAAGCCAGTTTGGGAAGGCTTAAGCACAGGGCTGGCGCGTCTTTTTGGCCACTGGGCAACTCGGTTTGCACAAGCTGATTCTTGGTTTCCGCGGGACTGATTTGGGGCTGTTTCGAGTCCACCGCGGCGCCAGGGGGCGCTGCAGAATGCTCCCGGAAGCCGGACTCGCTCACTGTGGGACGGCACCTGCCTCCGGGCTCCGGGCTCTTCCGGAAGCGGAGCTGCCGACTGGCCGGTCGGACTGAGCCGGCAGGGCGCCGCGCCGGGCTCCCTCCCCGAGGTAGGGCACCATGGACGACGCCAGCAGCTCCGCGGGCAACGGAGGCTTCCGCCCGGGTGTGGACAGCCTGGACGAGCCGCCCAACAGCCGCATCTTCCTAGTGATCAGCAAGTACACGTCCGAATCGGTGCTGAGGGAGCGCTTCTCGCCCTTCGGCGACATCCAGGACATCTGGGTGGTGCGCGACAAACACACCAAAGAGTCCAAGGGCGTCGCCTTCATCAAGTTCGCCCGCAGCTCACAGGCCTGCCGGGCTATGGAGGAGATGCACGGACAGTGCCTTGGCCCCAACGACACCAAGCCCATCAAGGTGCGGCACCCGGGTGCCTAGGTTAGGGTGTGCGGGGAGGTGGGGGGTAGAGATGCCCGGTTTGGGGTGTCTGGGATAAGGGTGTCTAGTTGGGGTGTCTCAGGTTGAGGTGGCCAGGTCAGGGTGTCTGGGGTAGGGGTTCCCGGGGTTGGGAGGGGGGTTGCCATCGGAGGCGACGGCGGTGTGGGTTGGGGTGTCTCTTTCGCCCCTCTGCTGCACCGGGGATGATGTGTATCAGGTAGGAAAGGGGCTGGACTCTACCCCCAGCAGCCGATTTAACTTGGGTCAGGGATGGTTTGGAGGAGAGGAACCCCGCCCTCTGGCCGAAGGAGCATCTTCCCCAGGAAACCGATTGGGTAGCCACAGCCAAGGACTGCGCAGCCAAGGTTGTCACATACCATAACTCACTCGACCTGACACTCCCCTCTCCCTGTCCATTGCTAGGACTTTTCTGACCCACCGCTCTCGGACACTTGATTAACCTTTGCTAGTAGATAATTTCGTTTTAGTTTTGTTTTTCCCTCAAATACTTCGTTTTTACAAAGTTCAAGGGATATTACAGTGCCAGCCTATAGCCACAAGATTATCAAAATAAAATTATTTTGTGACAAGCTATGCTACATACTAGAGAAGGGCCGACCTAGAAAACGGTGCAGGAGGTGGGGGAGTTCTGGCTTTGGTTTTATAAGAATACCGTTTATGAGTGTTCATGCACTGTGGGATGGAGTCTCTCCTGCCACTGCTGCACCAGGGTGCTGGGTATCAGGGAGGGAAGGGGTTAAACTGTGAGGACAAGGTATGCACTAGGTGATCCTTGTCCTGTGTAAATACAGTCCTTTATCAGAGATTGTAAACACTTTAGGCTCTAAAATGTGGAAATCTGTGATCCGATGGCACCTCTCATCTCATTTTGCCCGAGGTCCCTTTTTTCTCTAACGTTTGCGTTTTCTTGGAGCTTCTCTTATATCTTCCTTTGGATCCTTCATTACTGATGTGTTGACTAGATTCATTTAGACTAGCCATTTCTACTCATACCTCAGTAGTTCTTGGCATAAGGTGGGCATTATTGAAGAAATGATTGAAAATAGACCACCTAGGGATATGTCTCTAGCTCTATCTTATAAGTAGGGTCCTTTGCCTCTATAACAAGCTGTCTTCTGAGCAAAAGGAACAACTTTTGTGTCTCTGGATCCAGAGTTCTCTTTCTTCAACAAAAGTGTGCAATGCCATGTTTTTGTTTTTTATTCAGTTTCCTTTGAGTTTCTGCCTCCTGAAGAATTCATTGTCCGTGGTTTTCATACTTCAGTGATGTGCTGCCCTCCTTAAAGGAAACACACACATATATACATGCATAAAACCTCATGGGTTCTTGTGTATGAGGTGATCTATGTCATTTCAAATTATAAACAGTGGCATTATCTATTAAGAGTATTACGGTTATAGCTGCATAAACAAGTCTACAGCCTCAGTCACAGATTTTAATATACCTATGGAAAAATAAAAAACGAAGACAAATTGAGGAACAAATATTGTACTACAAAGCAAATTAGATTCAGATTCTCCTCCCTGATAATGTTGTAATAAAATTAAACTGCCAATATTAGAACAATAGAACCTCTTGTGAATTTTCCAGCTTTGTGTAAAAGCATTTGGATATTCATGGAGACAGATCAGTTTGGTTATGCTACCCTTTTCTAAAAAATTAGTGTTAGAAAGCAGTTAGAATGTCTAGACTTAACTCCAGCTATATGAATAATTACATTAAATATAAATGAACTAAACACCTCATGGAGGAGCTCATCGCCGGGCATATTGGCACATGACTGTTCTCCCTGCACTCAAGAAGCTCAGGCAAGCAGATCCTGAGTTCAAAGCCAACCTAGCCTACATGGGAAGACCCTATGCCACCCAAAAGAAGATTCTGTAAAACAAAAACAAGAACAAACCAAAACACAACTAAGTGATGTTTACAAGAAAAATGGTTTAAATATAAAGATACTGTGTGGTAGAAATTTTTAAAAAGCTCCTATCAATGAAGATTGTATGTAGAATATTAATAGATAATTTCATAAAGATGAACATATAGCAATCCCATGTGCTTACGCGGCCATAACAGAGCTTTGAAATAGATGCAACATTTTGGGGTGGGAAGTGGGGGCTCTGGGAATCAGACCCCTGGCTTCATAAACACTAGACAAGCACTGAGCTGCACCCTCAGTCTGGAGAGTCATTGATAGGACTAAGAGAAAGATGAATGGTAATCTGATTTATGTCCAGTCAGCATCAGACCAAACAAGTCAACAAGGAAAGATATGTCGTCACATTTTTATATCAAGAATATAATGGACCTTTAGTCCACACTGTGTCAAACTACAAAGTGTGCGTTCTTTCAAACAGTGACCTGTTCTTGGTAGTCAAAATGCAAAAGTAAGCACTCGAGAGGCAGAGGCCTGGGGATTTCTTTGAATTCAATGCCAGTCTGGCCTATATACAGGGTTTTCCCATAGCCAGAGTTACATAGACACTGTCTCAAAACAAAACCAAAAAAGTACAAAAGTCAAAATGTGTTTAGAGAGAACGGTGTGAAGATTGGTATTATAATTTTTTAATCACTGCAATAAAGATTACTTTTGAAAAAAATTATAAGACCCTACCACACTGCATTTTAATCTGAGTTGTATACCTATATTATAAAGTAAGTAGGCTTAAGGAATAGTGCTGTGGGATGGTCTGTATGGCAAATGTGTTGCTGATTAGTCAATAAATAAATCACTGATTGGTCAGTGGCCAGGCAGGAAGTATAGGCGGGACAAGGAGGAGAATAAAGCTGGGAAGTGGAAGGCTGAGTCAGAGAGACACTGCCAGCTGCCACAATGACAAGCAGCATGTGAAGATGCCGGTAAACCACGAGCCATGTGGCAAGGTATAGATTAATGGAAATGGATTAATTTAAGCTGTAAGAACAGTTAGCAAGAAGTCTGCCACAGCCATACAGTTTGTAACCAATATAAGTCTCTGTGTGTACTTGGTCGGGTCTGAGCAGCTGTGGGACTGGCGGGTGAGAGAGATTTGTCCTGACTGTGGGCCAGACAGGAAAACTCTAGCTACAGAATAGGAATACAGTTAACATTATTCTGAGGGCTTTGTATATTTCTTAGGTTTTCATTGCTCAGTCCCGATCCTCAGGAAGTCACAGAGATGTTGAAGATGAAGAACTCACAAGAATCTTTGTTATGATTCCAAAGTCCTATACAGAAGAAGACCTGCGGGAGAAATTTAAGGTCCTTATATGTTCTTATCATAACTCCGTTTTCAACATTTGTACAGTTACTAACAAGTGGACAGTAATGGTGAGAGTCCCCTCTGCCCAGACTTCATCATGAAGTCTAGGCTGAGAAAATGAAGTGAAAAGCTAGTGTTTTCATTAAACTACACCGCTAATAGGTGGTGGCGCCAAGGTTTAAACCCACCCTGCTCGCAGAGCCCGCTCTCGGACTTTAACGTTTCCAAGCTCCTCTTGGTTCTCACCTTTCTTGCCTCTCTGTAGAGTGCGTCGCAGGCCTGAGTCAGGCCCAGGCATGTGAGCTGTTGGCTAATACTTCTCATGGCCTGTGCTTTGTTGACATTGTGCTCACTTACAGAAAAGGTATTCCTTCAAGTGGTTTTGTCCTAAAATTTCACTTCTACACAGGTCATATTTAAGGGAAGACAGTATGGCTCTGAGTACTGATCAGAGGAAATGATTTTTTGAATAATTTTAAATCTTTGTGCCTGTTGCAATGACTATATGTAGGTTTTCACAGAAGTTACTCAACAGTGTTTTAAGGTTGTTTTTGTGTTGTGTGTGCTATTTTCTTCTGTTTAACCTCTTAACACTAAGTTGGGGGTGGGTAATAAGCAAGAAGAAAAAGCTAGCAGGAAAAATTAATTTCCGTTATGTCTTTTGCCCTACCGTTGAAAGTTGATTTTTAAGAAAAACAGATTCCAAAAATTTATATTCCATACTTCATCCAGTAGTAAGAAAATGTTTACCTATCTTTTTCTAAGAGAAAAATTAAACATTGTACTCTTAAGTATATAATAAAGTTGTTTACAAGAGAATTTTGTAAAATACATACTCAATGACATACAGTGAGTTTAGAATCCCGTGTCTTCAACACTAAACATTACTGTGTTTTTCTCACAAAGTACTAATTTTCTGAGTAAACCGTTGTGTTTCGCTTTGAACTGTTTCTCAAAAGAGCATCCAGCCATTTGTGGTACTGCTAGAGACACCTAGACAATTTCAGCTAGCCTTGCTGCGTGTTGGGTGTTTCCCGGGCGTGGAAGCATTTAACTAACTAGATTAGTCCATTTAACCTTTAGCAGTCCAGTGTGGTGAGCTGAAGACACTGGCACAGAGGTGAGTTACCTGCCTAGTCACTAAGTGGCTGAGTTAAGATTTGAATCTCACAATCCCAGTTACAAAGCCCTCGCACCCCTCTGCTGAGCAAGACCATGTGGACAAGTTCTTTCTCTCCTGGCTTGGTTTCTCTGTGGTGTAGGCAAGGCACGTGATTTTCATTGTCGGCAAAATCAGCCGTGTAGAATGTCTGTGTAGTCTTGAAGGATTTCTGTGTTTGCATGCATGAGACACAAGTAAGTATAAATGTAAATTTCGAAGTATCTTTTCGGTTACTAGTTTTGAGTCTCCTGAGGCCATTTCTTTTAACTTTTATAGGTGTATGGCGATATCGAGTATTGCAGCATTATTAAGAATAAAGTCACTGGAGAAAGTAAAGGTCTGGGTTACGTGCGATACTTAAAACCATCACAAGCCGCACAAGCAATAGAAAACTGTGACAGAAGTAAGGATGGCTTTCTTTCAAGTTTTATTTTACGGGTGTGGTTGTTGTGCCTGAATGTACATCTGTGTGCCGCATGGATGCAGTGCCCACAGAGGCCAGAGCAGGGTATCAAATCTCTCGGAACTGGAGTTACTGGTGGTTGTGAGCCACTGTGTGGGTGTTGGGAACAGAATCCAGGTCCTATGTAAGAGCAACACATGCTCTTAACCACTGAGCCATCCTTCCAGCTCCAGATATGTTTGTTTCTTAACCTTGCTAAAAGACCTTTTAAAAAAGAATCTCACTATTATAAATAGCAAAATTTACTACTAGATTTTTGCTAAAGTTAAATAAGTAGCGAGTAACTATATGATAGTTGAATCATAAACATATGATTCAAGGATGAACACAATTTGGACTTTGAATCAATCATGTGCTGAAGCTATCTTGGTGACTGTGTTGTCAAGATGTAAGCACAAGGCACACCTTGCCTTATTATTTGGATAGGTTTGGGGCTTTAAAAAATATTTGTTAATTTAAAATACTGAAAACTGATTTACCCTTTTAGAGTTTTAAAAATATTTTTCTTTGTTTTTTTTTTTAAACAGTCTTGCTGTATAGCCCAGCTTGGCCTTGAACTTGTGATCCTTCTGCCTCAGCCTCCTAAGTGCTGCCTTTATAGGCATATGCCACCATGCCCAGCAAATCTTTTTTTTAAAATTTTATTAATTATGTATATAGTATTCTGCCCATATGTATGCATGCAGGCAAGAAGAGGGTACCAGATCTCATTACAGATGGTTGTGAGCCACCATGTGGTTGCTGGGAATTGAACTCATGACCTCAGGAAGAGCAGCCAGTGCTCTTAACCTCTGAGCCATCTCTCCAGCCCCTGCCCAGCAAATCTTATTCTTTGTATTTGTTCCTGTTTGGCCAAAGCCCTAACCAGGATTTAATATACTAACAAACATACAAATTAAGGGTGGGCTTGGTGAGACTTGCTATCACAGGTAATTAATTTGAAGCTATAATGACAAATTATTGGACACTTTGATGTTATACATAAAGTTGACTTTGAGAAATAAGTGTAATAAATTATTGGGCTTTAGACTATTATAAAAAATCTGTATATACAGGAAGAGTTGCTGTTGATCAGTAGAATTCTTAGGTGCTTCTAAAGTCCACACCACAATTTTCTTCTTAGGTCCTTCTAGATTTCTGAGTCAGTCTTAATTGACTCCCTATGGTATGCTCCTTAGCATACTAAGAGGAAGATATAATTGAAGTACCTGGGAGCCCTGGCATTTAAAAGTTTTTTATCTATATTGACTATCTAATTCCTAGAAAATAAAGAATAGAGGAATATTTTTAAAGGCTGAAAACCAGAAGTATATCTTGTTTTCCATCACCTCCAAATCCCTCATACAGTCACAGCTCCTCTACAAATATTGAATGAACTAAGCCAGCTAATTTATCATGTGTGCAGTCGTTGAATAATATGAATGCTGTGAACCCTTGAAATATACCTATACTTATAATATAAATAAGCATTTTGTCTTGGAGGGTTTGTGGAACTGCCCATTTGGTGTAGGGGTTTGGGGAAGGTGCGCGTGGGGGTCAGATACTGGCTTATCCATCTTGGTTTTTTTTTTTTTTTTTTGAGAGGGTTCTCTCTAAACCTGGAGCTCACCAGTTGGCTAGCCTGGTGTCTTGTCTCTACCTCCCCGGTGCTGGAATTACAGGCATGTCTGGCTCACTGGCTTGCTGTGTGGGTGTTGGCGAGCTGCCTTCAGATACCCATGCTTGCGTGGCCAGCACTTGACTCACTGAACTGTCTCTCCCTCGCCCTCTTCCACTTTTTGGAGCTAATCCTTAGACCCCTCAGTAAGAGCTCTTGATCTAGAACAAGGGACCAGTTACAGAGCTGTCGTGATTAACTGCAGTTGTAACTTAAAAACAGGCAGAGAAGTTAGAGTGCAGAGTACATATAAAGGAAGTAGGTTGGTAAAAGCTTAAATGTGAAGGTGCCCAGCAGGGTTTTGATGCTAAGGAAACTGGGCAAATGGGTGATACCATCTTTTGGGAGGGTGGCATAGCGTTGCTGACCTTTCTTGTCTGTATTGATTGACCTTTACTTGCGGGTTTTTGGTTTTGTTTTGTTTTTTATTTTCTCATTTACTTTCTGTCCTTTACCATAAAACAAAGAAGTGGGTCTGATGGAAATGGCCACCATGGTCAGACCCTCAAAACCAAATGTGTTAAATTTGCTATGAGGCTTGAAAATTCATGGATTCTCATTTTCAGGTTTCAGAGCACTCTTGGCTGAACCTAAAAATAAAGTATCCGAGTCCCCAGAACAAGATTACTACAGCAGCATGCGGCAGGAGACTTTGGGGCATGAACCTCGAGTCAATCTGTTTCCCTTCGGTGAGTGGACTGCCTTCTTCTTTACGTTAGTAGCATAGTCAGGACATGTGATCTAATTTTATTTTCAAGCCATTCTTTTGTCAACAACCTGAAAATTCACTACCTAGTGAGTGAAAAATCTTGTATGTCGTTTTGTCTTGTTTTTCCTGAGAAGTTGGTCAGTCCTCCTAATAGCCTTAATACTGAACCCTTATTTTGTTTAACTTATTTCCAATATAGATTTCTCTGGCTAGCTACACATTATCTACATACTAACCTGTGTCACTTCTACCTCTGTGTGTGTGTGCGCGTGTGTGCGTGCGTGTGTGTGTGTGTGTGTGTGTGTGTGTGTGTGAATTCTGCTTTTGTACAGCCAACCAAAAGTATGAAAATGTTACACAAATAGCCCTGCAGTCTGCTACCTTAAAGTTTGGTTTCCAGAAAGAAGAATAGCCAAAGTAGAGGCTAGAAAAGGGTGAGGGGGAGTGAGGAACTCAAGGTCCCTGGGTGCCGAGGGCATGAGTTTTCAGGTAAAATCCTTGCCATATCTTACAGTTTTATATACTCAACTCCTTCCTGTGGTATTTAACTAGACATTCCTGTAGTTGTTCTGTGTTGAAGTTGGTAAGGAAGTGGGTGAAGTTGTCTGTTTTCTTGTGACTGGTTCTTTATGGTTGTAGACTACTACAGTACTACAAAGTAACGGGGAGAGATGTGATCAAAATGCATTGTATGCGTGTGTGAAATTCTCAAAGAATAAATTTAAAACGTATTTTTAAAAACAATACTCCAAAATACAGTGTCTTTGTTCAAATATCCTTGTACAAAATGGTTACATGAATTTTTAATGTATAGAAATGTAATGATTTACTTTTATATGTGCGTGTGTCTATGTATGTATATAGTTGGAGAACAACCATCTGAATTTCCGAGCTTTGACAAGAATGACAGCAGAGGCCAGGAAGCGATCTCTAAACGCCTGTCAGTTGTGTCCAGAGTCCCCTTCACGGAAGAGCAGCTCTTCAGCATTTTTGACATAGTCCCAGGACTGGAGTATTGTGAGGTTCAGCGAGATCCTTATTCAAACTATGGTAAAATGACTGTTTTGTTAAAGTGGTTTTTATCCATGACACATACATCTTTATACTGTTTATGGTACAGGGAGTTTATATTTTGTATTTTTCTAGTTTTTTTTTTTTAAATTCTCTGGTTAACATACATATGTTTATTGTACAGTGGTTATTTTCACAATGACATTTTCGTTCAGGTAGATCATATACTTGAATCTCATTACTAACCATTACCCTCTACTGTTCCTTTTTTCATACTTGTTAGTTAAAATCCAAGGATACCTTAATAAGTAAATATCCGAAATGTATCTTCTTTATAAAAGTCATTCACCATAAAAATATTTTAACTCAGAATAAAGGATTATCTATATCCCATTGTACAACAATAGTGCCTCAGGCTAGGGTGTTTTTACCCTTGGGATTGATGCTAGCAAAGTTATAAAATGCTTAGTTTTCTCCTCATGCATCTCTGTTGTTGGGTTTTTTGTTTTTGTTTTTTTTTTCTCTCTCTTTTGGCTCTTCTGGGAGCCTGCCACCCAGCTCCCAAATAAATCACACATTTATAAGTATTCTTACTTATAAATGCCCGGCCTTAGCTTGTCTTGTTTCTAGCCAGCTTTTCTTAATTTTAAATTATCCCATCTACCTTTTGCCTCTGGGCTTTTTCCTTTTCTTTCTTCTGTATGTCTTACTTTGACTCTTACTCTGTAGCTGTCTGTCTGGTCTGGCTGGCCCCTAGCATCCTCCTCTCCTTGTTCTCTTGCTCTTTCTTTCCTCCTCTTCTAGATTTCTCCTTCTATCTATGCTCTCTGCCTACTAGCCCCACCTATCCTTTCTCCTGCCTCACTATTGGTGGTTCAGCTCTTTATTAGACCATCAGATGTTTTAGACAGGCACAGTAACACAGCTTCACAGAGTTCAACAAATGCAACATAAAAGAATGCAACACATCTTTGCATCATTAAACAAATGTTCCACAGCATGAACAAATGTAACACATCTTAAAATAATATTTCACAACCATCTCCAAGTCTCTTTTTCTTAAACTCTCTTGCATCCTAAGTGCGGTGCATCTCTCTGTACATTTTCAGATTTGCAGTAGAAACAAAGTGTATCAGTTACAACCAAGGCATTCTCCACAGGCATATCAACAGATGTTCTGATCCAGGCAGTACTTTAGCTGAGGTCCCCCTCTCCAAGTGGCTCTAGGTTGTGTCAAGTTGACAGTAAAAACTAATCAGTACATTTGATTTACAAAGAAATATGATACTGTGTTTTTCCCCAAAATAGGTTATCTTACAGATAAGTCATGAAAACCTTTTGGTTGTGTCACAGTCTCCTGGGCTCGAGGATAAATCTTTCCCTCCCTTCAGTGATGCCCTCTTAATTAAGACCTACCCCCAGAGCTGAAATCTCATCAAAGGAATGTGAAATGGGCAACTTGTAGCCTTAAGACTCTGTCATCGCCCTGCTGTTTTTCATACGTACTGCCTTCCTCCACTCTTTCCACTAGCTGAGTACACAGGATAATAAGAAAAACTCCTCGTTTCAAAGAATTAAGAGTTTGGTTTTTATGTATATTGATAGTCTGTAAGAAAATTTAAGCTGGGCCTGGTGGAGAGTGCCGGTAGTGCCGGTCCTCGCTGGGAGACAGGCAGGGGGATTGCAAGTTAAAGGCCAATGGCGTGGTCTACACAGCCAGTTCCTGAGAACTGGCTGAGAAAAAAATGGAGGCGGGGAGGGTCTTGGAATTCAACTCATTAGATGGAATATATGCTGATACTACACTTTCTTAAAGTACTGTTTCTGTTCTGCCAAACTTTGGCTCACACTTCACTGCCTACAAATAATCTTGCAGATGTGTTTAGCAGCGCTTTGTTCTGTTTTCTCTGGTTTTGTGTTTACTAGTAGTGTGATAATAATCAAAGTTCTGTGTTTTTTGTCTTAAAGTTCATTGGAACTGGGGCCTTAAGGCTGCCCGCCATCAGCTGCCTTTTCTGTTTCTGTATATTCTCTATTTTAGGTCATGGTGTGGTTCAGTATTTTAACGTAGCATCTGCTATTTACGCAAAATACAAATTGCATGGATTCCAGTACCCCCCTGGGAATCGGATAGGTGTTTCCTTCCTGGATGATGGAAGTAATCCGGCAGAGTAAGTACCATTCCAGGAACGTCCTAGCCAAGCTGTGGGTGGACGTGACTGTGGCTTGAAGAATGTAAGGACACAGTTAACCTCAGGTGAGGAAGTCACACCAAGTCACTGGTAAGATGATCAGGTGAGGAAGTCACACCAAGTCACTGGTAAGATCAGGTGAGGAAGTCACACCAAGTCACTGGTAAGATCAGGTGAGGAAGTCACACCAAGTCACTGGTAAGATGCTGAATCATTCTAGTTTTCTGTCAATTGTCGGTTGTTGTTTCCAGTCTCATCAGAAAAATGGCCACACAGATGGTGACGTCACAGCTGGCATCAATGGTGTGGAGTGACCCAGGTCAGCAGCAATTTCTGGTAAGTAGGTGTGACTCTGTAATGCAGTCAACAGATAATACGACATTTGTTTATTATTGAAGAAAGAACATCTTCAGAGCTATTGTAAAAGACCACATGGGTGCATTTTTAGCTCTTGGCCCCAAATCCCCAAAGAGCAATCTTATTTCTCTCCCTTTGTGCCTGACTCTTCCACAGCAATTTGGAGGAAGTTCTGGGTCACAGTTGCCTCAAATCCAGACAGATGTTGTTCTTCCATCGTGCAAAAAGAAAGCCCCTCCCGGAACGCCTGTTAAAGAAAGACTTTTTATCGTGTTTAATCCTCATCCTTTACCGTTAGACGTGTTGGAGGATATATTCTGGTAAGAATCACTTCTACAAAGCTACACATTGGTAGTTACAAACAAGTATGTTCAATGCATTTAAGCAAGTACCCGCCATTCTCATGATCCTACAACTGAGAGACAGCCTGTTCGGAGGTTTCAAAGACTCCTTATTAATCTTTTCAATTTATGATCATTTCCTTTGTCAAGCACATATCCTAACCTCTACACAGAATTCCCTGGGATTTTTGTTGGTGGTGTTATTTTTAAGACGTAAGACATGAGGATGGTTTTTAAAGCTGCAGGTGTAGAATGGACAATCACTTGTCTCTTGGGAGAGGATGCATTTGCATAGACCTGTCTTCCTATTCCATCTCCTTCCTGTAATTCAGTTGAACAGTTGACTAAGTAGCTTACATTTGGTCAGCACTTGGTTGGATCCTGAATATTATGTCATGTAGAGCAAATTACTTGATTATAGGGGATATCCCCTATAATCAAGTAATTTGCTCTACATGACATAATAATATGGAGAGGAAAAATAACTATTTTTATATTTTACTATAACTTTATATCTACTATAGTTTTTCTTCTTCCTTTTTTTAAAGACATTTTCCTTTTGCCTTCTAAGAATACTAGTGAGTTAAGCAAATAGGAAGCATGTTACAGATCCACACAAACTACCAGCCATGTGGTGATAGTATGTTGACCTTTACGTAACTGATTAATTTAGCTTTTGTTTTGTTTTGTTTTGAGCCACATCTCTGTGTCAGGCAGCCACTGGGCTGGGGTGCTAAATGTGATGTAAACAAAATATTTTATCACACTAACAAGACATTAATTATACAGAACAGCAATGGTCGGGACCACAGAAATTCTGAGGTTTCTCTTTTAATAAGGTGTGTGCCCTGCAGGATAAACCTAGTTTTGCTGGAGGAAGAGGTTGGGGGTGTAGTTAGGGTTTGGGGGGGTTGTTTGTTTTCCTGCCAAAAAAGAATAAAAAGAAGTCATTCGAATACAGGCTTTGAGAGATTGTGGGGGATTCAAAGCTGGAGAAGCCAATGAGTATCCTGAAAGCTAAGTTCATCCTCACCTGGGAGGCCTGGTGGAACTGTTGAGATTTTTAGGGAAAAAGTCAGAAGACAGAGGAGAGAATAAATTGGAGAGGGACAGCCATGGGGCAAGGAGAGGTGTGAAGAGGACGTTAGAGTGAGGAGGAGAGGGACAGCCATGGGTAACGTGAAGAGAAGAGTGAGGAGGAGAGGGACAGCCATGGGTGATGTGAAGAGAAGAGTGAGGAGGAGAGGGACAGCCATGGGTGATGTGAAGAGAAGAGTGAGGAGGAGAGGGACAGCCATGGGTGATGTGAAGAGAAGAGTGAGGAGGAGAGGGACAGCCATGGGTGATGTGAAGAGGATGTTTGAGTGAGGAGGAGAGGGACAGCCATGGGCCAAGGAGAGGCATGAGGAGAACTTTAGAGTAAGGAAAAACTAAAGATGCTGTTGGTGGGGAAGGAGGCCTCCAAGAATGCTAAGAGAACTTCTGAAGAAGGAGCTGCTTGTGGAGTGTCTGGAGCCGTCGGATGTTGGCCACAGGCAGACGCTGGGAAACAGTCAAGACCCGCGTTTAGAACTTACCGAGAGCATCCATCTGTTTCTGATACTTTGGTCTTTTACTTTGTTTCAGTCGTTTTGGTAACCTGATCGAAGTTTACCTTGTGTCAGGAAAGAACGTGGGCTACGTCAAGTACGCAGATAGGATAAGCGCCACCGACGCCATCACGACTCTGCATGGGAAGATTCTGAACGGGGTCAGACTGAAAGTCATGCTGGCGGATTCCCCAAGAGAAGAATCCAAAAAGAGGCAGAGAACTTACTGAGTCTTGGTAAGTGTTTCTTAGCCACTAGTGAAGGAGTGTCTGTAAGTCCATTACTTGTGAGCTTTTCCTTCGGGGATTTTAGAAGCTAGTTGAAATCATGTTGGCTTAAACCCTATTAACAAAGCCAAGTTCTTTTTGCAATATGTTTTTTAAATTTAAAAAGTTGTTTAAACTCAGGGCTGGAAAGATGGAGTAGCAGCTAAGGGTGCTTGCTGCTCTTCCAGAAGACCCACATCAGGCTGCTTAGAACACCTGTGTGTACTGAAAGGTCTGGGGCAATCCAATGTGAACCCCAAACACATTCAGTCATGTATACATACCCACAGACAGACACATAAATACATACACATAAATAATAAAATAGGTCTTAAAAAGTAATCTTTTGACCTCTTACTATTGAAAAACAGTATAAAATTTTATATATATATAGGATCTTTTAACCTAAACCTTGGTGTCTTTCTGAACTCAGATTTACAAGTTTGCTCTTTAAAAGTATACATTCAGAAAATATTTCCATGTGCACCTATGTATTTTTAAAGGACTCTGACCATTTGCTAACTCCCCTTTGCTTATGAATATTGATACAACATATGAATTCCTTTTGCTGTTGATTAGTTTTCAAAACTCAATCTTCTTTTTCAGTGGTGGATTTTATCTGTGACTTAAGGGAGACATCATCTTTAGATTGTTTTACTCTAATGAGTTCTGAGTTTCAGGGACAATCTGTTTCCTGTTTCCTACACTCATCACCCTCCCAGCCCTGCTACATGTCAGGTGCGTCCAGTTCTGACCCTTGCTGGGAGCTGGTAACTGTCAGAATCAGTCATCATAGGCCTCCTCACTGAAGACTCTTCTTTTGTAAAGCAAAGCAAGTCGTTAGTGCCTCCTTCGTTGGCAGTGAAAAATGCCCACTGGGGCCCATAGAATAATCCTACTTTAAAATGCTTCTGAATGTCTTAATTTAACGACAGAATCTACATTCATTGCACTAAACAGTTGGCTGTTAGCTCTAAAAGTATTTAGTTACCAGTGAAAGAGAATTAGCAAGCAAATTTTCTTCTTTACTAATAAAATGTTATTAATTTAATTCTGTTTAAGCGAACAGTCCTTTAGAATATTCTGCAAAAATTACACTTACCCCCTTTGTCTAAATATTTTAACGTGTAAGTGACCATTACTGCTTTATTCGGGGAATCTTTGCCCTTTAAAGGGGCAGTAATATCCTAGTACAGGAAAATGGACAAGGTACTCTCATGGTTGAGCCTTTCCTAATGATAAATTTACATTTTCCAGGGAATGATTGGCTTGTAGTCTCCACACTCAGCAGACTAGAGCAGGAATACTGACTGAGGCTAATGTGGATATGTAGAGAGAGTTTTAGAGAGAGTATGAAAGCATGCAGCAGAAGATTTGGACTGGACCACCTCTAACGCTTACATCTGTATAGATCCATTCACTTTGTGGAGGCCTGGTTTTTTTGTGAGGTTTGTTGAGAGGCATGGAGGCAGCAGAATTCCTGGTAAAATGAAAGAAAAGCTTTGTAAATATGAGCTAAAACTTTTACATGTATGGCTGTACTGGAGCCTTTCCGATGTTATCTCATCCAGTGATCAGAAAGTAAAAGCTGGGTGGTACACAACTACCAGCCAGCTGCTGCCATGAGTTCCAAGTTTTAAAACACAGCAGCTTCGCCCTCATGGCGATGTGCATTCATCTGCTTCCTAATGAAAGGAACTGCAGCTTCCAGCAAGGCTAGCCATCAAAGTATGAGTCTGTCCCTTTCCCATTATTGAACTTGGATACATATTCAGGGCAGAGGTCAAAAGGAGTCATATAACTTGAAGATAGTGACTTGGTTAGGGTAGAAATAGCTATAACCTGGATGCCTTCTTTTTTTTTTTTTTTTTTTTTAAGATTTATTTATTTATTATGCATACAGTATTCTGCCTACATGTGTCCTTGCAGGCCAGAAGAGGGCACCAGATCTCATTATAGGTGGTTGTGAGCCACCGTGTGGTTGCTGGGAATTGAACTCAGGACCTTTGGAAGAGCAGTCAGTGCTCTTAACCTCTGAGCCATCTCTCCAGCCCCCCTGGATGCCTTCTAATTGCACCATGGCATTTATTTTTTCTGCACATCTTCTGTTTACTGACTTCTGTCATAGTGAGATTTTCTACCTTTTGAGGTGCATTAAGTAATTATATTGGCCAAGTTTGGTAGCCTGAACCTATAGTTGCAGTTCTTGGGAGACTGAGGCAGAAGAATCATATAGATTCAAGAGCTTAAGGCCAGCCTGGAAGACACTATGAGACCCTGTTTTAGTAACTGAATAATCTTTTTTTAAGGTTCAACAAAGAGTATGATAGACTCCCACATCTTACATGTGTGTAGCAGTCATTTCTTTGGTGTGGTTGGTACGGTGGCTCCTGAATGCTAGTTGCTTTTGTTTCTGAGGTGTAAGCCTGGGACTAGATGAGCCACACCTAAAAAGTAAAAAACTGGTTAAGAGTCAATGTTGAAAGTAGTTGAGCCCTATTTTGAGATGAGTCTTGTGTTTATAATATATTTCTCTTTCTATTTGAGGAAAATAGAAATTTTAATATTTCACAGCATCTGGTTTTAAGGTAATTGACAGAATTTCCCTCTAGAAATCCAGTACCTGCTGGCATCGACCTTCTGAGTAAGTTTGGTTTTGTTTACTTGGTGGCATTTATGATTGAACAGATCAGACTGGCTATGTAGAAGTTAGAGAATTCCTGACAGTTTGGGAATACTAAACACAGCAGCTATTCCCTTTCAGGTGATGATTTTCATCCTTGTATTGTGTTCTTTCTACAGAACAAAGACTAACTAATGACATAATCCTCAGCTGACTGACTGAAAAACGGGACTGGACAAACTCCCTGTGGACAGTTGACAGCTTTTTTTTCTTTTTTTCACATATCTGATAGTCTACACACCATTGCTTGCCTGGGATTTCTGACTTGTATTTTTGTCTGACTTTAATGGTAAAACTAATATAGTAGTTGTTTCCTAGAAGAAAATGTTGTAAATAGCAGAAATAAAGCTTCCATAGAGAAATATGTTGTCATGTATAGCAGAAATAAAGTTTGCTTTGGATAACTAAATCATGACTTATTTATGTGAAAGACAAGAATGAAAAAAGAGTAACAGGAGGTGTTTAGAATGTCAGTAAGTGGCATTTCTCATTGATTTTGAGATGTGGATTTTCACGTTATCTGTGAAAGTAGAAACACGTCAGGTGTATGAAACAGTGTGATTGACAGTCTCTTCCCAGTGAAACATGAAATAAAGGTGTTTCTTTTAGCCACTTGCACCTTAGAGTTAGCAGGGGAACAAGTCCACACTCCGTCCACACTCACTGTCGACTCTGCTGTGGCACAGGCACGAGACATTTCACCAGGAAGAGTGGAGTGCTGGGTACTTACTGCTAGACCAAAATCTTTTGATAATTTTGTGCGCATTTCTTAGGATAAAACGTGTCAATGATTGAGAAATTTAGAGGGGTTGTTTGTCATTTGTCATATAGTAATGGACTGACTTGGAACCCCTGCTCCTCCTGCTCTCCTGTCCAAGACTGTAGGTCTAGGCTGTCACACCTAACTTAAGTAGCAGTGGCTTTGAAAGAATGGACATTTTTTTTTCATTGTAAATATAGAAACATAATGGCCAGCCCAAAAATATGCTATGCAAGCAGTTATCACAACAGACTATGATAGAAGATTGACTCATTTTGAAATGAAAACTAAAAACTGTGAACCTATCAGGCATGGTGTATCATACCCATAATCCCAACACTTAGGAGGCTGAGGCAGGAAGATTGCTGTGCATTGGAAACCAGCCTAGGGTTGAGATCCTGTCAAACAAAACAAGAAAAAATTACTAAATACTTTGTATTTTGAAAATTCAAGAACAGAAATTTTATCAGCTCTTAAAAAGATGAAATCGCCGGGCGGTGGTGGCGCACGCCTTTAATCCCAGCACTCGGGAGGCAGAGGCAGGCGGATCTCTGTGAGTTCGAGGCCAGCCTGGACTACCAAGTGCGTCCCAGGAAAGGCGCAAAGCTACACAGAGAAACCCTGTCTCGAAAAACCAAAAAAAAAAAAAAAAAAAAAAAAGATGAAATCAAGGACTTAGCAACTTAAAAGAAGGTATAATGACTTATAGTTGTTAAAACATTGTTTAATCACCTCCTCTTTGTGCCTGTCATATCCTGAGTTAAACTACAGATAGGGAACGCTCAAACACAGGGAGCATAATAGACTATTTCAAACCTGGACATTCCTCTAGTGAAAACTGAAAATCCTTTCTTTGAATCAGTTTTTTTAGAAATTTAGAAAATAAAATCTCAACTGATCTTTCCAGGCAAAAACTGAGCCAGAATTTTTCTATGAGTCAGGAGCCATGCTTTGGTAAGAGGCAATGCTCCGGAGGAAATGAAGACCTGAAGTAAAGAAAACCGAAGATTCGTTACCAGCAGATTCATTCCTCCAAAACTTGTTTCCTATACACACTTCACTTTTCATAGATTGCAATTAAATTATTTACAAACTATTTGGCTGTAGCACTCCAGTTATGTTTGAATTCCCTCAAAAATATTCCTGTCCAATTGTTTATACTGTGTAAAAATAGCACATTTTTAAACAAAGGAAGTTTCCTGTGTCTTCCCAGAATGCCTAATACTTTTGGCTAATCCTCATAGTTAGAGATAAATCCCACCATCTTGCAGTTTTCATCTGCTGTTCTTTATGTTTCTCCTGATTCTTCTCCGTGGCTGTCATACGCCGTCCTGCCCTGCAGTTTTCTAGTGCTCTCTCGGAGCCGACACTCAGTTCTGTGTAAGCGATGTGGTAGTTTGAACAGAAATGTCCCCCATAGGCTCGCGGAGTTGAACACATGATGGCCTTGTTTGGAAGATTTTGGAGCTTTCTTGAAAAGTCATAAATGTTAGAAGCAGAGCTTAACAGGTTGTTCTAGTAGGGGCTTGGAAGAGAAAGCGGAGAGAAGTTGCGTGACTTTAATCCTGGCACTTGGGGAAGCAGAGGCAGGTGGATCTCTATGGAGTTCAAGGCCAGTCTGGTCTAGTGAGTTCCAAGTCAGCCAAGGCTACATAGTGAGACCCTGTCCCAAAGACTGGAATATAATACAAGACTGCCAAAATAAATGCAGACAGTAGAGGCCTAGCTCCTGAGGAGAACAAGGACTCCAGGTAGCAGCTGGGCTAGAGACTATTCGTAAGATACTTTGGAAAAGACACTGACTACATTCCACCTGCTTTTGAGAGTTTGCATGAAGCTGAATTTAAAAGTAATGGGCTGATTTTGGTGGCGGAAATTCCAAGACATTGTAACATCAAGTTCTGTGAAATCGTTATTACTGATGACTCTTGGGAAAATCTGCAATGAGCAACAAGCGGGATAGGGGGAAAAAAAACAACCCTTAGTTTGGAATGGAAAAGAGCACGAAAAAGCTTAAGATTGCAGCTGGGTCTTGCGCTGGAAAAGGCTGTAACTGTTAAAAGAGTTGGCACATTAAAGAGAAGCCCATGGCTCTGTAATATCACAGGAACGATGCTCTGAGGGTAAGACCCCACCCAGCTAGTGCTCCGATTGTGTGTGTTTGGGAGCGGTGGCATTAAAAGTTTTGTTGCTCATAGAAGGCAAGTAAGTAGGGAAGTTTTCACCCTCTCACAAAAGCTGCTGCAGCTGTGGCCAGAAGAGGTCAGGGCCCACCCCTAGTTCTCAGCCAAACTTGACATGGTATGGGTTTTGGAGACAAGAAAGAAGCAAGACAGAGGGTCATGGATTCCTCCTCTGCATTTCAGCCGCTGAGACCAGGCATTGGGTGTGCAGGGCTGGAAGTGACGGTTACTCCAGGTTATATACTCACATCTGAAGATTTGGAGCTAGGAACCTCAGATGAGTGAGAACATGGGCATTTGTCTTTCTGGGTCTGGGTTACCTCATTTAGTATAGTGCTTTCTGGTTCCATCCATTTACCTGCAAGTTTCTCGATTTCCTATTTCTTTACAGCTGACTAATATTCCACAGTATAGGTGCACCACATTTCCAGTATCCATTTGTCAGTTGAAGGACATTTAGGTTTTTCCATTTCCAAGCTATTGTGAACAGAACAGTGATGAACTTGGCTAAGCATTATCTGAAATAGAATACTGAGTTCTTTGGGCACATGGTATAGGGAAGGTATAGCTTGGTCATAAGGGAGATTTATTTTTCGCTTTTTGAGAATTCTCCACACTGATTGCCAGAGTGGCTGCACCAGTTTGCAGTGTGGTGGACAGAGATTTTTCAACAACTTCCCTTTGGTTTTTCAGTTTGCAATATTCTGTTCTAAACAGTTTCCATATATTAGACTTTGGCTTAGCTTGCTGAAGAACACTAAGAAGCTGTATATATGTTTTCCTACACTGAAAATTAAGTTATCTCCTTTTCCTCAGCTTAGTGTCAGTAAATATGAATTGCAATAAGCAACTGATAGATGATAAATATAAGAAGTTTTACATAGTGGTATAGCCTCACTCAGGCATGATTTCTTACATATGTGGATATTAAGCTCTATTAAAAATCTTAGTGGGTTCACCCCATTTCAGCATCAGAAAAAGAAACTTAGAATTATTTTTACATGATTTTAGTAAAGAGGGGAAAGATAATGTTCATCATTTGATAACAAGTTCCATTGTAGTATCCGGAAGTCTAATGAGTGGATTGTATCATTTCCTTTTCTAGAAACAGTACTCAAGAGCACGTGGACCCTGGGAACTAAAGGTATGGTATGGATAGAGTGATGGAAACGTGTGGTTAGATGGGAAGCTGTAGAGCCCTCACTGCAGGGCTCGTGCTTTGAGCTGAGCAGATGTGATTGATGGCTGCATTTGCTCCTGAGGATGAGGAGAGACCGCGCTTGGAGAAAATGCACCAGTCCCTGCCAGTCCGTCTGAGTGATTGCCCCAGAAAGGGGAAGTCTGAGGTTACCCGTTAGGAATGGAAGCCTGCGTGTCAAGGTCTGTGTGACCTAGCAAAAATGCAGGTTGGCCGAGGCCACAATCACGGTCGCACCTGTAAAAACTGCCTGCCCGACCAGGCCGTTGCAGACGCGGGAGAAGGAAGACATCGGGGGTTATTTTAAGAAAATGATTGTATTTGAGATGGGAAACTCGGTGACAAGGTGAGTACTGTTTCCCACAAAAGCTGGGAAAATACTGAGCGCAGTCAGACAGTGGAAGTGCCTATTCACAGGTGCTCTTCAGAGTCTGTTTCACGAATTCTCCGCCATTTGTAAGCAGTGCGCAACCAACTGATTTTCTTACGTGGAGAGTAATGTTATGTTCCAGCCTGTGGTGCCCAGGGCATAGCAGCTAGGTCAGACTGTTAGGGGTATTTGTTCTATTGCTTTTAATTTTTTTTTTTAATGCTGTAAAAATAAAGTTATCTACTTCAGTATCATTTACCAATTATTCAAAGATGTGATATATCAAAATATATCCTTTGATTTTTTTTTTTTTTACCTTTTCTTTTTAAATAAATTCTATTGTGTTCAGTTGTGGCCCTAGGAAACAGCATTTACATTCTTACTGTTGATCAGAAAAGACTTCTTCTTTACCACAAAGTAAACTGCACTAGAGAATAGAGGTGCCAGTGTGGCATTTGGGGGAAGGCAGAAGAAAAATAAACCACAATTTCTGGCTTATAGGATTGACTGCAGGAAGAGTCTGAGGTCGTGGGTGTGCCACTGGGAAGGTGACCTGCTTTGGCAAGTAACAAGGTTCAACCAACGTGGGGAAAAAAAGTGCTCAGAGAGCTAGGAGCTACCCCTGTTCTGTCATTACAGATGCCTACTGAGGGTTCATCCACCATTTTGGCTTAATTCTCCACTGGAAGTCTGTAACAGTACTTGTCTCACCACTTCGAGCATAATTCTGGGAATTATAAGCAATAAGCGTTCTATATGAGATGTTTTGATTTTTTTCACCCAACCCGGGCTTCCCTGTAGTAACTCAAAAGAAGTCTCTCACAAAAAAAGGGTAAGAGCTGCTGCTGCCCTGCCATCCTGAGAGATGTGCGGTGTGCCCGCAGTGCCCGGCCTCTGTCCGACAGCTTCGGTCTCTTAGAGCTTGCTGGTGGAAGAGGCTTCCAGCTCTCCCAAGAGCAGGTTTCACAGACAGTACCACGGCGCCTTCTGGGTCCTGTTCTCTCATCTTTTAAAAATAGATAATGATTAGTGATGTAGACTCAAGCACCTGCAATCTTGCACTCTCAGTGGGCCACAAAATACTCAGTAAAAACAAACCCAAACAAATTCCTGTCAAGCAGAGAAAGTTGGGTGGTAGTGGAAGCCAGAAGGAATCTCTCCCGCAGGGCAGAGAAGGGTGAGGTGGGAAAGTGGCTCAGTCAGAATAAACATCGAAGGAGCTCACCAATGCAGTGTGTCAGCGCTGTGGTACACACTGTGTGTGAGGAGGTACACACTGTGTGTGAGAAGGCCGTGCTGGTCATCGGGTCAGCGCTGTGTTACACACTGTGTGTGAGAAGGCCGTGCTGGTCCATGGGGACAGCGCTGTGGTACACACTGTGTGAGGAGGCCGTGCTGGTCATCAGGTCAGTGCTGTGGTACACACTGTGTGTGAGAAGGCTGTGCCAGTCCATCAGGACAGCGCTGTGTTACACACTGTGTGTGAGAAGGCCGTGCCACTCCATCGGGACAGCACTGTGGTACACTGTGTGTGAGGAGGCCGTGCTGGTCCATGGGGACAGCGCTGTGGTACACACTGTGTGAGAAGGCTGTGCCAGTCCATTGGGACAGCGCTGTGTTACACACTGTGTGTGAGGAGGCCATGCTAGTCATCAGGATACCTGTTGAGAGTTCTGTCAAAGTAGTGTCCTTTCTGGATTCCAGAACTAGTCACCCAGAAGCTGTGCTGTCTTGGAGACTTGCCTTAATTAAGAGAAAGCCAGAGCTGGCATTCACCTTGATTGTGGAGTGGGGGCAGTCATGGACAGTCCCATCCCTGATCAGAGAGTGATGCTGAGTGGAGAAAGCAAGCGTCGCCACCGAAAGCCCTCTTAGCTTTTGGACAGCTGCTGCCTTCTGATACAGCTTTAGTGTAAAGGGGGTGGATTCTGTTTCCCTTCCCTAGGAATTTCAATCTTATTACAAGAAAGTCCCTTTTCTACATAGTAGACCTCTTCAGGTTGCCGTAATGAAATGGGTCTCATATTTCTTGCCACTCTCTGGAAGTTACACCAGCACTTGAGTCAGCTGTGAAACAACTAAAAGCAATCCTGAGTCTGACAGTTCCCTTGAAATAGGCCTAGGCAAATCTAAACCCAGTGAGAGGTGAATGAAAGGCGAGATATCGGAACTAGTATTTCATACCGACTGTACTAAGTGTTCATGAGAGTGAGAGCCATAAGAACTGTTGGTAAGATTGCAAACTGGCTCAACCACTTTATAAAATATTTGCCAATATCTATTTAAGATAACCACGCAGCACCCCGAATTCAGCAGTTCCATTGCCCACTATATACCCAACTCATACATGTGTGTGTTATCAAAAGACATGCAAAAATGTCCTTAGCATTGGTAACACTAGTTTCAGGTTGGAAATGACTCCAGTGTCTATCAACAGAAAGTGTAAAATGAATAGAATGTGTAATAACAAGGGAATGAGCAAACATGCTCCATGTGACAATTTTAGTAAATCTCACAAACCAACCAACAAAGAAAATGCTAAGTAATTCTCACTGGGAGGGTTTGAAGACTAACACAATGGAATGGGAAAGGTTACAAAGGAAACTTGGGATGTGGTAGTGCTCTTGTCTTTTGGACCACGGTGGTGATGACTTTGTAATAATTTTTTACTATTATCCACAGTCGATGCATATTTATATTAATCATATACTTCCATTGAAGTTTCCGATTTGTTTGTTTGTTTTGAGTCAGAGTCTCACTATGTATCCCCAGTAATGTCAACCAGGGGCTGGCCTCCGATCACAGAGATCTCCCTGCCTCTGCTTCCCAAGTACTGGGCTAGAAGGCGTGCACCACCTCAACGGTCTGAAGTTGCTTGGTTTGTTTGTTTGTTTTGTTTTCAAGACAGGGTTTCCCTGTGTAGTGCTGGCTGTCTTGGAACTTGCTCTGTAGACCAGGCTGGCCTTGAACTCAGAGATCTGCCTGCCTCCGCCTCACTAGTAATGGGATTAAAGGCATGCGCCATCACACTCCAAAAGTTTCTGTTTCTTACTGAGTAAAGTTAAATCAGCAGAGTACTACTGGATCAGACTGCCCTGCAGTGTGAGGATAACACCCCAAAACTTGGAAGACAGGGCTCTCCTCATGTGGAGTTTCTGCACATGCCACTTGTGTATGTCATGTGTGCACAGGGGCCTGCAGTGGCCTGAAAAGGATGTCAGATCCACTGGAGCTGGGGTTGCAGGCAGTTGTGAGCTTCTAGATGTCAGTGCTGGGAACTGAACTCTGGACCTCAGCAAGGGCAACAAGCAGTCTTTTTTTTTTATTATTTATTTTTTTTTAAAGCAGTCTTAAGGCCCTGAGCCATCTCTTCATCACCCACTTTCTTTATTTCTACATGTGTAGTAAAAAGTAGAAATGGTCTGCTTTGGCCCTCACTGTGGGCAGGAAGGCACTATGATGAGAAAGTGGGAAACCGTAAGAGGAGGAGGAGAAAGGGAGATGTTTAAAATATAGGACGGGAAGAGTGAAGCCATAACCAGAGAAACCAACAGGGAACATGAAGTCCTTTTCGGGGGCTGGGGTTCTAGAGCATTTGTCTGATATGTGGGACCCTAAATCAACCCCGAGGATTTCAAAAAGAAATAATAACAAATTGCTTTTCGGAATCCTGGGGAGTTCTGGTGAGCCACAAGAGAAGATGGAGGCGGGTTTCACCCATCAGAGCTACCTTTACCAGTAGACTGTGCTTAACAACCTTCCATTGAAGGGATTCTAAGCCAAAATCACCGGGAAAAATAAGCTTTAAAGCGCCCAGGCCCACGGTGCTTCCATGTATCCAGCCACTAGGGAGGACAGCAAGTGTGTCATCCCAGCACCAGAGGCTAGCAAGTTTGAGGCCAGCCTGGGCTACGTTGGGAAAAACAACAAAAAACACCCTCCACCAATAGTGGTAAGAGGAAAGGTACGGCTGGAAGACCGATTACAGATCAATTCTCTGATTAATAGATACCCCCCCCAGAAGATACCAAATTACCAGATGGCTGAAGTAGAGTCTTGCTATATAGACCAGACTGCCCTTAGCCCCAGCCTACCCAATGTCTGAGCGATTAGGCGCTGCCACCACGCCCACTATTAGTTTTAGGGAAAGAAACCTTCTGATGATCTAGGAACGACCCAAGCTGGGCCTCGTGGTGCATGCCTCTAATCACAGACCATTCCTGTGGCCTGCATAGTGAGTTCTGAGTCAGCTAGGACTGTATAGCAAGACCACATACACATACACACGCCACATATGTGCTATTCTAGAAAAGGAAAAGTGCCAAGAGAGAGCTTACAGCCCCACTGGAAAGACTGAAAAAAAGAGTAGTCGACAAGGACTGAAATGGGCAGGCAGGATGGTGCCACAGATAAAAGTGACCTGAGTTCAGTTTCACAGTGGGTGAGAGAGCTGGCTCCAGAGAGCACTGTGTTCTCCTCACACATGTCAGGGCCCATCACACACACACACACACACACACACACACACACACACACGCACGCACACGCAATTTAATGTTCTTAATTTTAAAAGAACTATGAAAAATCTTGAGAGTTTAGCCCCTGGAAAGTGACAAGTTAGCCTGCTGCTTAAGCAGCTGAAGACCGGAGGGAGACTCCTGTGTCAGAGACAAAGGGTTGTGATCATCCGCAGTGCCCTTAGCAGCAGAGCTTCATGGTTTTGCACGGGGTTCTCCTGACCTCTCACTCTTCGGGTGATGAAAAGAAGGCCAGGTACAGGCCATGAGCGCTGCAAACTTGTGTCAAAACTGAGGGGCATGGGTTGAGGGGCCCGAAATCTTTATAAAGGCAGTGACTTGCCTTGTCCTTTCTTCCCTGAAAGGATAAATTATCTTTCCTATGTCAGACAACAAATCAGACTTTTGCTCCGGAGGGAGCCACTGTCTTTGAGACGGTTCACTATATCACATGTTTGAAAAGAACTATGCCTTGCTTGGGACGCAAGCGGAAGCGGAGACCCATCGAATAGTCTGCGGTGGCAGATCACGCACGCCCTTACAACCGCGAGAAGAGAATTGGTGCGGACGAACTAAGGTGACAGTAAGGGGGAGTCACTTTTCTTGGGTCTGGGAAGGTGGCTCAGTTAATAAAGTGGCTGACATACAAACGTCAGAACCTGATTTCAGATTCCCGGCAACAATCACAAAATCTCTGTGGTTGGCAAGTGTTCGCTTTCATTCGTGAGCTTTTCATTCCCTCTCGGATCTGAAGGGCATCTAAGGCAACAGCCAGCCACAGTCCCTGAAGTCACTCTGCTTTGCACCACAAGCCTATTGGCAAAGCAGGTCTGTTCTCTGCTTTGCATCACAAGCCTATTGGCAAAGCAGGTCTGTTCCACATGTTCGTTCTGAGGCTCAGGGTGACCTGCAGCTCTCAGGAGGTGGCAGTCATGCCAGCGATGAGAAGTACCCAGCTTGGCAGAGAACTGGAGAAGGTGTGCCAGCCCACAGTCCAGGAGTGAGAGGGTTTAAAGAGGGGGAACCCATGTGCCTGACGGAGAGGAAAGGTAAGTGAACAGACAGGGCCAGGACACCCCTAGACCACACCACACGGGGCGCCACCAGCCCTGAGGGAGGATGAGGTCTGGGAAGAAGTGATGGTTAATCCCAACTGTCAGTGAAGAGATTTAAAGTCATCTGAGAGGTGGGCCTCTGGGCATGCCTGGAGGAGAGTGTCTCAATCAGGTTCACTGTTGTAGGAAGACCTACCCACGGTGGGTGGAGCCACTCCCTGGTTTGTGTATGTATGCAAACCAACTCCTGGTTTGTGTAAAAAGGAGGTGGTGGTGGCGCACATCTTTAATCCCAGCACTCGGGAGGCAGAGCCAGGTGGATCTCTGTGAGATCGAGGCCAGCCTGGACTACCAAGTGAGTTCCAGGAAGGGCACAAAGCTACACAGAGAAACCCTGTCTTGAAGAAAAGAAAAAAAAGAAAAAAAAAAAAAGGAGAAAGTGAGCTGGGCAAAGCATTCATCACTCTCTTCAAAATGTGAGTATAATGTGACCAGTTGCCTCAAGCTCTTGGCGACTTCTCCACCACGATGTTCTACCTCAAACTGTCAGCTAAAATAAACCTTCCCTTCAATTGCTTTTATCACGCCAATAGGAAAATCGGCTCATATAGAGAGTGAGTCTCAACCTGTTCACTCCAGGGCCCAGAACAGAAAGAGAGCCGTCAGAGGGAAAGTCTCACTGTGATGGCCAAGACTAGAGGGCCAGCCCCTTATACGGGCACATCTTTCATCATGTCTTTGCATATCCATCCCATTGGTAAAAGCATGTCCCGCAGCTAGACCCAAAGACTGGGTGAAAATGTTTCCCACCTTTTGTGGGAAGAATGTTAAAATTCCAATGGTAAATGATATGAGTACAGGGGTGTGAGAAGAAGGTTGGCCAGCCGTTTATTACATCCTCTGCAGGAATGTGTGGTATATTGGTTGCCAGGTGATTCTGTCCTCTCTTCTGAGGCTTGCCACTTCCCATGATGCTGTCTGTAGTGCCAAGTGATCAGCAGCAGCAGAGAGTAGGAATCTGGGGCTTCCATGCTTTACGAAGAGTACAGCAGGCCTGTCCTGGTGGATTTTTTTTGTCAACATGATACAAGCTAGAGTTATCTGGGAAAAGAGAACCTCAACTGAGAAAATGCCACCATCAGATTGACCTGTAGGCAAGTCTATGGGGCATTGTCCTGATTTAATGATTGACATGGGAGGGCCCAGTTCATCGTGGATGGTGCCACCTTTGGGCAGGTAGTCCTGGGTTGTATAAGAAAGCAGGATGACTTTCTCTTGGGCCCGTGGCGCCAGCAAGATGGGCAAGTGTCGTGGTCTCCATACTGCCATGAAGCTCCACAGCCACCGATGGGACCAGAAGTGGCATGATAAACAATACAAGAAAGCCCACTTGGGCACAGCCCTGAGGGCCAATCCGTTTGGAGGTGCCTCTCATGCAAAGGGAATTGTGCTGGAAAAAGTGGGGTGAAGCCAAACAGCCAGATTCTGCCATCAGGAAGTGTGTCAGGGTGCAGCTCCTCAAGAACGGCAAGAAGATCACAGCTTTCGTGCCCAGTGATGGCTGCTTGAACTTCATTGAGGAAGACGATGAAGCTCTGGCTGCTGGATTCGGTCAAAAAGGTCATGCTGTAGGTGATATTCCTGGAGTCTGCCTTAAGGTTGTTAAAGTAACCAATGTGTCCCTTTTGGCCCTGTACAAAGGCAAGAAGGAAAGACCAAGATCCTAAATTTTGACAATGGAAAAGCAATAATAAATTTTTATATTCTGAAAAAAAGAAAAGAAAAAAAATGAAAGCAGGATGAGTGAGCCATAAAGAGCAAGCCAGTAAGCAGTCATCCTCCGTGGTTCTGAGAGAGCAAGACAAACTCCATTTTAAAGAAAACTTCATTTCTAGAAATACTAAAATAAAAGTTGAACCAAGTTCCAGTGACACAGACACCCAGCTAAGATTCCGGTCAAGGCGATTCCCCACCCCACCACACCCCCCCACCAGGGTGGGTAGGTTGCTGACCAAGAAATAGCTAAAACAAAGGCTTAATCCATCAAAGTCTCCAATAGCACTGGGAGAGTCTCCAAATGTATCTTGTCTTCTGTAGTTCTTCTCTTGGCTAAATGTTCCTGTTAACTGAAGTATGACCCTGAAATACAAAGGCTTGTACCCCCTAGTGTAGCTAGAGTTTTCCTGCCTGGCCCACAGTTAGGACAAATCTCTGTCACCCGCCAGTCCCACAGCCGCTCAGACCCAACCAAGTAAACACAGAGACTTATATTGCTTACAAACTGTATGGCCGTGCTAGGCTTCTTGCTAACTGTTCTTATATCTTAAATTAATCCATTTCTATAAATCTATACCTTGACACGTGTCTCGTGGCTTACCGGCGTCTTCACATGCTTCTTGTCATGGTGGCGGCTGGCAGTGTCTCCCTCCACCTTCCTGTTCTCTCAATTCTCCTCTCTGTTAGTCCCGCCTATACTTCCTGCCTGGCCACTGGCCAATCAGTGTTTTATTTATTGACCAATCAGAGCAACACATTTGACATACAGACCATCCCACAGCACTTGCGGGTTTTCCCTTTAAAAACCCCTTACCCTGAGAGCTCAGGGCCATCCTCCTTCACCTGGCTAGCCAGTGTGTTGGACAAGGCCCAGGCCCAGGCTTGCTTGTTATTAATAAAGCCCTTGGTACTTGCTTCGGATATTGGCTCTGTGGTGGTCTTGCTTGGGGGTCTTGAGACATGGGCACAACAGTTCCTGCCTCTGCTCCTGCTTGAGTTCCTGCCCTGATGTCCCATAATGATGTGAGCCAAGTAAACCCTCCCCTCTCTAAACTGCCTGTGGTCAGAGTTTACCACAGCCAATAGAAAGCAAGGACAAGAACTATGATTCGATGCCTTTTCTGTTCCTGGCTCTCAGAAAAGTTTGTCTTATTGAATACGGTCACACCCCTTATGCTTTTAATTATATATTTTATTTTAATATAATATATATCATAGTCATTCGTTTGGGACAGCAGGATACCTATGAGCCAAGAACTTAACAGCGTGACTCAAAGTCAAATCGTTTGTGGAAGATGTCTTATTTCCTGTCAATTTTTTAATAAAATGTTTTATATCTCTTGGTACTAAAATGTGCCTGAATTTAATGTATTACAAAAAAATGGTTTCTTGAAGGACAATAAAAATATTTCAATTTAATGAATTTTAATAGGACTTAATACATCACTGTCCTTTAAAAAGCTTAAAATAGGAAGAAACTGGCTTTTTTAAGGCTTCCTTTGCTCACAACACTCCCAAATGATGGAAGGAATGATGGAAGGGAAATAATGAATCTGTTGGCATCGGTAAGATGGGGTAGCTTTTGCTACCCCACTGAATTATAAATGTAAGCAATCATCTTCTCTATTTATACATCGCTGGGAGTTCTCTTATTATATGTCTGGGGAAATATCTTGGGAAAAGCTAGTCTTTTCCCTGTTTGAACAATGGCTATAAATCCTGCACCAGCAGATTCAATCATTTTTTTGCAGAAACAATGAGGTCTAATTCTTAATGACATATGTTAGCTCTGTCGTACTTGCTAACATCTATTTTTAGCAGATCATGGGCAATGAAAATTCACTGTTTTTAGTTAAGGAAATTGTAGCAGTAACAATGTGAGATTTAAAGTTCTGCCCAACTAAGTAGTTCTGGATATGATTAAAGATTTTTAACAACCTCTTTTGAGTTATGTAAGTATGATATTACTTACTGGTATGCTGTTTCAGTTACATAAATATAAATGTGGTCAGTCTTACCATATAAATACCCCTCTTTTTAATTTTTTTCCTACTGAGATAGGAAGTTGAAAATAGAAGAATAGAAGTTGGTCCATTACATGTCATTTTGACACCGTGTCAAGGTGATGGGGAAATGTTCCACCAGCCTAAGTGTCATAGTGTGCTGTGCAGGGGAACAGCCCCACCACATTGCCATAGTGTGCTGTGCAGGGGAACACACCCCCCCCAACGTTAGGTACTATAATGTGCTGTGATTTCTGTCACCAGGACAAATTTCATCCAATCACAGACCCCAGAAGCTGCTCTAAAGTTATGGTTTAAAACACAAGTTAGCCTTAGTTCTTTTAAAATTTGCGTTTATATTTCTATTTTAAAATTGGACATTTATTCTCTTTTATGAAATGAAGTGTTACCTGATTCTAGAATAAAAATTAAACCTGGGTGTAATTCCACTGCTCAGGGGTCTGAGACAGGAGGATCACCAAGAATTCAAGGCCAGCCTGGGCTACAAAGTGAATTCCAGGACAACCTGGGCTGAAGCATAAGACCCTGCCTTAACCTTATCCCATAAAAATATAAACAAAAATAAAGCCAGGGCTTGATGGCTCAGCAGTTAGGAGACTGCTGTCTCAGGGGACACAGTTCAGGTTCCCAGCACACCCATGGCAGTGACAATCCTCAGTAATTCTACTCCCAGGATTCCAACACCCTCTCCTGACTGCTCTGGTTACTGTATGCATGTGGTACACAGATATGCAGGCAAAACACTCATACACATAAAATAATACAATATTAATAATCAATTTAAAATAATTAGTTATTTAGAGTAGGGTCTTTCCGTGTAATCCAGGCTGGTCATGGACCTTATTTATTTGTTCATTTATTTAGACAGAATTTTGCTGTGTAGACCAGGCTGGCCTTGAACTCAGAGAGATTCATTTGCCTCTGTCTTCCAAGTGCTGAGACTAATGGTGTTTGCCATTATACCAGGCCTGGCCTTGAGCTCTTGATCCTCCATTCTCAGTCTTGGGAATGTGGGGATCATAGCTGTGTGCTACCACTCCTGGTTCTGGGAGATCAGAATAACCAATTCCAGAGACTACTCAAAACAAAGCAGTGTTTTTACTAACATAATTTCTTTATTGATTCTTTGGGAATTTCACATCATGCACTCTAATCCTGCTTACCTACTGGTCCCCCCCCCCATCCTCCCCTCACCTCTGGAGTGCTCCCAAAAAGGAAAGTTAAAAAAACAATCAGACCAAAACAAAACAAACAAACAAACAAACAAAACAGTTTTTAATATCAAATTCTGCAGAAAGGGATGCCAACATAGAGACAACGCAAAAATGGCTAGCATGCTAATTTGGCACAAGACAGTGGCTTTAATGTTCCCCAATCTTGAGAAATTCCTGTTCTCCTTTCCACAAGACAGGGCTTGCCCCATTCTCAAATACCATCCTGTTGGTTCGGATACAAACCGGTGGTGTGAATGAGAATGCTTCCCATTGGCTCATAGTTTGAATACTTGGTCCCTAGTTGGTAGAACTGTTTAGGAAGGATGAGGAGGTGTGGCCTCATTGGAGGAGGTGTGCTGCTGGGGGGCAGACTTTGAGGTTTCCCAGTTTCTCTCTCTGCCTCCTAAGCACATCAAGATGTAAGCTCTCAGCTGTCCCCACCACTGTGGCTGTGCACTGTCATGGATTCTAGGCCTCTAAAACCATAAGCCCCAAAGTAAATACTTTCTTTTATAAATATGGTATTTTGTCACAGCAAAAGAAAAGCAGCAAAGACAAAAGTCTTATCCAGTGAATGATTTGGGGCTTGAGATCTCCCCCACCCCCCCACTGCCGCCTTTTTGATCTTGGGCTCAATCATACAGCAGACTGTAACTTTCCAGTTTTCAGAGTTCTGGGACAATCAGATGCAGCCACCAGCTAGGGCAGAGAGGAGCCTATTGCCCCTGCTGCTCTGTGACTGATGAACTCTAAGCATACCTCATAGCAAAAATGGACCATAGCAATTTATTTCTTCCATGGCTTATAGGATGATTTTAAATAGACTTGAATATTCTTAACAGTCAGGAATGATGGCACAGGACTATAATCCCATCATCATTCAGACTCAGGAGTCTGAGTCAAGAGAGTTGTGTAAGCTCAGGCTAGACTGGTCCATTCGGATGAGACCCTATCTCAAAAGAACAGCAACAACAAAACAGGGGGAGGGTGGGATGGAAGAAAAAAAATCTTGGGTGGCAGGAGGTATGGCTCACTGGCAGAGCACTTGACCCTATGTAGGTGATGCCCTTGATTTGAGCCTCAGCACCACACAAAAAACAGAACCTTGAATGAATTACCCTCCTCCTCCTTTATTTGTGTTTTGCTTTGGAACAAGGTCTAATTTAGCATGTAGACGAGGCTGGCCTCAGATTTGTTAGACAGTTGAGACTATAGGTATGTGGGTGCATCATACCTGCTTTTCAATAAATTCATTTTAAAAATGAGCTTTACATAACAACTGTATCACAGGAATAGAGCCCTATAAACAATTACAATGAGAACCAACCAACCTAGAATTTTGTTCAATTCTGGAGGCCAGCAGCTTGAGCCTGTAATGTTTGTTAAGGTGGGAGATATGTAGGTGCTAAACTGAGACTCATTCCTTGAGGTCAGCTGCACCAAATGAAAGAGATTTGAAAAGAGACTTTCTCACTCTGATTCAGTATCTTTAAAATGCGACCCCTGGGAATCAGCTAAGGTGATCTGGCCACACCCGTCCATGGCCCACTCCTTCCAGTAGTAATAATGACTTTGGAGACAAAAAACGGGGAGATAATCCTTCTGAGTCAGTGGAAAGAGGTATGACTTGCCCCAGGTTTACAGCATTTATCGTGATGCTAATGTGCTCATAGAGAAGTTTCAACTCCACAGCACCATGGTGGACCAAGAACTATTCAGTTCTTGAATGGGCTCAGTGATTGAGCCAAGAGCAAGACACTGGGTTTAGTCCCGGTCCCAAATCAAATCAAACTAAACCAAACCAAACACAAAGAAAACAGCACCTGTGGAGTGGAGGAAGGAGATCCGAGAGTTTTTGTCTATTTGTGGGCTTTATAGCAAGGCTCTGTCTCAAAAACAAGCAGAAAGAATGCGGAGTCCTTGTTGTCTTAGCTTATCTGGGGGAAAGCGGCCTGGTCCAAGGAGGACTAATACAACAACAAGGGAACTAAGAATCCGGCTTAGGAAGGCCAAGGAAGTGTTGTAAGTCTCATTGACTTTGGGACCCACCATTCCTTCTTAACGCCACCTAATGAATAATATACTTGCTAATGGAATTTTGGGGTCCCATCTGGATCATCAGGTGACATAGGGAAAACTAGGTTCCCCCTCTTGGGGTTCTTAGTTTCACTAACAAAATAATTTTAAGAATGGACTCAAGCAGAAGCTCAAGAACAATTTATTAGAGTTTAAAAGAAAAACCCCAGGACAGGAGAGATCTCAACAGCTTTCTGGAGAATGGAGAAGTAGAGGGTGGGGTCAGTCAAGTAAGCTGACATAGAGTCAGACATACGCCCAACAAGCAGCCACATGGCAGGGAGCAAGGCATTAGAGATAGAGTTAGGAGGGCTTAAAATATTGGGGAAACTCAAAATGTTAAGGAAACCATGCTTAGATGGAAAAAAGAAAGAATTTATGCTTTCCCAAATAATTCAGACAAGCCAGTAGACTTAGGAAGCTGTGGTCAACCAATTAGGTCTCATTAAAACACTAGTTATTCCATCTATCTTTACAGCATGGCTTAAGGCGAGTCATCCTTCCTGGGAGTGGTCCCTTAGCCGAAGCGATTGACATGGCCCAACGGGAATGTCTGTTTTTCCCAGAGATTCCATACTCAACCAGGGGAGTTTTTTTTCTACTCTGATATAATAAAAATAAGTCTTATTTGTAAGCCATTCAAATACCAGCATGACCTAATCCTTCAGATAGCCAACCCATCAGAAAACCCAAAGTGGATGCACCTGTATGAGGCATTGTTAATCCTCTCTCTCCTGACCGTAGCCACCTAGCTACTAGCCCTACAGCCTTGATCACTGAACTAAAGGAAAGAGCCCTCTTTCTGATCCCATGCACGCTTCAGTGGAGTCTATTTCAACACAGCAGCTAGGGTAGCTCTTTTGAAACATGAGTCAAATAATTTCCCTCTGAATTGTTGGAGCCCACTAGGTTTCCTAGTGGCTGTACCCAGCAGGACTGCATAAGAGGTTGACTGGACCACGGGCCTGGGTGCCAGGTGACTGTAACTAGCAAGGGGGAGGTCTTTTGCTCCACCCCTTGGCATTGTTGTAAATAGACATTTGGAATAAAGTTCTGGGCCTGTGGATAAGGATCCAGGCCCACCCGAGTCCATCCTGTGTCTTCTGTCTCTCCACTATTTCTAACTAAGTCTCTTATCCCTTGATCCTCAAGAGTTCCTGGGGTAAATAAGTGTGGAGTCTGGTTTTCCACACTGAATGAAGTCCTGTGATCCGTCCCATCTCACAACAAATTCAAAGTTTTCCCAGTGGCTTACAAGTCCTTTGTGATTTGGCCCGTTATCTCCTCCTTCATCCAGTATATCCACAGTGCAGACTGGAATGGGATTGGGAAACTCCAGGTGACCTTCCTCATCTCCTTCATTCCTGTGTTCAATTGTCACCTTCTCAGTAAAGCCCTGATTCATTATTTTATTAATTGGCTATTTGACAATTCTTTTCCATCCCTGTTAATATGCTCTATGTCCTCTCCACATCATCTATGAGTTTCTGATTTATTGTATAATCTATTCATCTGTTGAGTCAATTGCTTATTATCTCATGCTGCTAGAAGGTAAGTTCTATCAGGGCACATGTTTTTTGTTTGTTTTTCTTACTCATAATAACTCAATTTCTAGAATAGTGCCTAATTCATACAAGCCATTCAAAAATATTTATTGAATTACATCAGTGGTTCTCAACCTTCCTAATGCTGTGACCTTTTAAATATCATTCCTCATATTGTGATGACCCCAATCACAAAATTCCTGTCGCTGCTCCTTCATAACTATAATTTTGCTACTGTTATGAATCGTAATGTAAATACCTGTGTTTTCTAATGATCTTAGGTGACCCCTGTGAAAGGTTTGTTTGACTCCTAAAGGTGTTGAGACCCACAGGTTAAGAATTGCTAAATTAAATAAAGACACAAATAACTACTACTGTCTCCAGCCTTGACCAGGACAAGTTAACCTGTTTCTGTAAACACAACAGTAATTAAGGCAGTCTGAACATG
Organism: Peromyscus californicus insignis; assembly: GCF_007827085.1. Taxonomy (NCBI): domain Eukaryota; kingdom Metazoa; phylum Chordata; class Mammalia; order Rodentia; family Cricetidae; genus Peromyscus; species Peromyscus californicus. Next base: position 53,794,778 of record NW_026294595.1, read on the forward strand.
GTTCACTCTGAAGTGGAGACAGTGGTATTCTCTAGGCTGGATCAGCAAAGCCACTTGGGAAATGACAACAATGTGGGGCCGAAGGATGTAGGGCCACATGGCGAGGTTAGACTTCTGTGCTCACCAGAAAAAAACAACAAAACAAAACAAAACCCTCACATTCTTGATGGCCATCTTCTTGGGAGGAATAGTTTCAATAGCATGATGGTATGTGAGATTTGGGGGAAGCTGTACTTCAGTTGGGGGGTGTATGTGTGCAAGTGCAAATCCACCATCAAATCTGTCAAGCGGGCCGTAAGAAAGGCTAGAGGAAGGCTCCCTCCCAACCTGGAAGCTAAGGAACATTGCAGCCCTCCAGAACTCATTGTTCCAAGAGTGTTTCCTCTGCTTTCTAACTATGCCCCTTGATGTTGTAAAAACTGTGAATTTGGTTTTCAAAATTATATTTTGGGGGTTGGAGAGATGGATCAGCAGTTAGGAGAGTGTACTGCTCTTGCAGAGGACTCAGATTCTGTCCCAGCACCCACCTTATGGTGTCTTACAACTGCCTGTAATTCCAGCTTCATGGCGATCTGATGCCTCTGGTCTTCAAAGGTACCTGTATTCACACGAACATTTCTCCAAATAATACACACAATTAAATTACATTTATTTATTTATTTATTTATTTATTTCATGTGGGTTCCCCCCGGGGGATGTGTGGGCACATGAACACCATGCATGTGCGTGGAAGTCAGAGGACAATTTTCTGGACATTGACTTTCTTCTTAGTCATGTGGGTCTCAGGGATCAGGCTTGGCGGCAAGTGTCTTTACCCACATTTTGCTAGCCCTGATAAATCTGTTGTAAAGTTCACTTTCTAGCCGGGTGGTGGCACTCAGGAGGCAGAGGCAGGAGGATCTCTGAGTTCGAGGCTAGCCTGGTCTACAGAGCAAGTTCCAGAACAGCCACAACTACACAGACAAACCTTGTCTCCAAAAGCCAAAGAACAAACAACAAACAAAAAGTTCATTTTCTAAAAAGTAATAAAAAGGGGATGTTCGTTTATATGTTTAAATTTGTATCAAACTGAGAAACGCAGATAGGATTTTTCCACTGCTGGGAGAAGGGACTGGTCAGGATTTTCCGATTGATATTTGATTTATTTTCTGTTCTGAAAGCCAAAATGATGTCCCACCAAATGTAATGTAATTGTTCATCTTGATTATATGAGCAATTTACTAACACAGGCTAATTTACTAATAATTGCTGAATAATTACATAGTGTCAAAGCTAAATCTTCTCTATGAACCAACACAATGTCAAATGATGGATAATGTTGCCTCTTGTATCAAGCAGTTAGAGAGGCATGCCCCGTTTCTCCCGACTTCTCAGTAGCTGTTGTCCTAACTGCCATGTGCCTCTCCCATTGCAAAATGGAAGCACCTCAGCTCAGGCTCCAGGTCCTTGCAAACAGGGGGTCATTGGGGGACTCAGAGCCAGTGGGAGTGTTTGGAATGAGGGAATTTGTCATGGGGAGTCATCTTCACCTTTGTAGGAGGAGATGAGGACTGGAGGACCAGCCTTGACACAGGTAAGGGAATCCAAACTGGCTGGGAAGTCGGCCAGCTGCACGCATCCTGCTGCTATAGAGAGACCAGAGAGGGGGCTGTTGTAGACATTTCCAGAAAGATTTTGGCCCCCCTGTGTCTGCCACCTCCGGAGAGTCTCTCTAAAGTCTGTCAGCTGACTTGTGGTCATCCATAGAGAACACCATGAGGGGAGGAGCGAGGACAGAAACTCTCGTATGTCTTTTTCATTCATCACAAATGGTGTTTGCCTTTTGCCACTCTGAACCAATGATGACTTAAATGTAATGTCTGCTGTGTTATTTTTGCCTCTGAAGTATCAGGCAACTCTGTACTTCTGCCCACAGTAACGAGTGTAGACTTGTAAACACACAGACAAGGAGACTGGGGGAATTATAGCTGTCAGCATAACCAAGTTTCCTGAAGAACAATCTAGCCCAGGTAGAACATTTTGATGACAAAGCATGGGATTTCTTTCTCTGGCATATTCCAAAAGGGCGGGATAATTCACTAGCCAGACAGCTGGGCCGGTCTCTCAGCTTCAAGTCTTACTTTCCCATTTCCTCACACATGATGCCCTGGGGTTGCATCTTTCAGTGAAGCATTAGCAAACATGTCAGCCTTTCAAGTACACCCAGTCAAAATAGCACCCAATAAAGACCTTCAATGAAAGTGGATATGTGAGTTGGATGAATTGGTGGTGGGGACTAAGATGATTCACATGAGGCTCAGTTCATTTGCATGTGATGGAATTATAGGATTAATAGCACTGGTTATTTAAGAACATCCTTATCTTTCTTCACAGAAAAAGTCCCTCTCTGAGACAAATAAAAAGGGATGGATTACGGGAGTAGAGACCTTTTAGCTGACATCTGACTTGTGACTTAAGCTCCAGCGAGAATATATGTGTAAAGAAAACACTACTCTCTGGCACTTTCGGAGCAATAACACTACCATAACTGGAGAAGAGTGAAAAGCCTGTTACTCATATTTACACATCTCTGCCAGTCTGAGTTTTGTAAATATTGTGATGCACAGACAGAGTGGAAGAAACTGCCTTGCTATGCAGCTCGATACACATCCAGCTCTCTCTAATCCACCTGCTGTCCTAGATGGATGGTGTAGTGCCGTTATGTCTTATTTGGCCATTAGTCAGCAAGACAGGCAGGAGATGCTTCCCTCTGATGTATAAAATTTGTTTTCCAAAGAATTCGATGGAAGAGAATGGCAGACCTGCTTTCTTATGATTAATTGTGAGGTGTGGGTTTTGGTAGCTCCCCCAAATCCCCGGTGTAGTTTATGATTCTGCTAATAGGGGTTGTGTGAAAAACTTTGAGAGGACATCTTTAGGTAGACTGCGAATCCTCTGGCCCCCTTTCATGCTCTGGTATTTTTCAGTATGCCTGTGTCTGTGGAAGCTGTTTTAGTAGAGTTTCAGCCACTAGGACCCAGATGGAGAAGGGGCTATAATGGAGTAAAGTTCAGCAACCTAATGACTCCCTTGGGGAGACTATTTTCTCATGGAGGAAATCGGGGTGAGACTGCCATGTGTCACAAGGTCCAGCATTTATTATTTTATGACAGTTGTTACTCAAGATGGAAGAAGTTAATCCCAAAGGTGAGATTGGAGATTCAGAGAAATTATATGTAGACAAGAGTGCACATGGCTAGGTCCCAGCACACCAGGATTGTATCAGCGCTGACAACTGTGAAATGCCATCACAACTATCCCAGTAGGGGGCATGATCTTCAGGAAAAGAATCCCTTTTAAAGGGATTCCCCACCCCCACCCCGCCCCCACCCAATTCAGAACAGCTAGAGAGCTCTAATAGTCCGGGTTTGGCCCAGTTCTCTAGATTTGTCCCCTTGAAGTTGTTGATGACAGAAATGTCTTGATACAGGGACATTCTTCAATTATCCCTTTACAGAAGAAACGTCTGTGCAAATATTTAAACTACGTCGTCCCTCCGTGCAAATTTGCCTTTAGATCAATCTGTTCTTGGACGCATGCCAGGAACAGATTAGGCATGGAAGTTTCTAGGTGGGAAGGGTGTACCGCACGGACACTGCGGGGCTTTGCCAGGGTCTTGTAGCCATTGGTCCTTCCTTCCACACACTCCAAGTGTCTCTCCGGGACCGAGAGTTGGCGGGACAGTCGGCACATAGTGTTTGTTTATAGAATGAGGCCTCGGAAGGGCGCCGAGGGCCAGGGGCTTGGTCTTACTGAACGGAGGCCGCCAGGCTGCGTTTCCAGGGTGAAGCCCTCTCCCAGGGCTGCTTGGCCTGAGCGCTGCAGTCATTCTGGGCCTCTCCTTTTCCAGCCCAGCGCTCGCACCACTGCTGGACTGGACGCGCGGGGGTGTCTCTCCCTCCCGAGCAGGTTCGGCCGGGAGACTGATCTCTGTACCCCACGGGTTCACGCGGACGCCTGGTAGAGACGAGACAGGCGCTGGAGCCGGCGCGAAGGGGAAGCGGTGGGCACGCAGCTGGACGGCCCCGGGCCCGCAGGAGCGATCGGGGCTGGCGGGTGATTCGGAGCCGGGGGGCGGGGAGCCCGGAGCGCCGCCCCGCCAGCGCGCCCCGCCCGTGGGAGAGGAGGGGCTGCGGCGCGGAGGACCACTGGAGGCGCCGCGCGGCCGCCGCTGTCCGCGCTGGAGACCGCAGCTCGGCGCAGGCGGCGCCGGTCCCTGCGCCTCGGGAGCCTCCGCCAGCCAGCGCGCCCGGCGGATAGCACGGGCCATCTCCCACGGCGACCCACCGCTCGCCCTGCTGGTAAGTGTCTCTCGGGCGCGGGATGGATACCCTGAGCCAGCCGCGCGGCCCCGGGGCATTGTGCGCGTCCGGAGGGCCGAGGACCCTGGCGGTACGCGGGTGGGCAGCCGCAGCCCCAGGCCCGCAAGGCATCGCGCTCCCCAGAGGCTCCCTAGCTGGGTGGCGCGGAAGCAGGGGAGGCCGAGTAGATCCCTGGTGCGGCCACAGTGGGAGGGGGTACCCGTGTCACTGTCCCTGCTCGCCGCCCGCCCTCCCTTCCCGCGGCTGCCGGGGAATCCAGCTTCCTGGTACACGCATCCATCTCCCCCGCCCCCCGTGCGCTGCTCTGCACCCCCTGTGCCCGCACCCCCGGGCCGGCTGGCTGGGAATGGAAGTACGAGCCCGGAGGACTGATGTAATTGTCGGCGGAGAACCGAACCGGTGCGGGTGAGAGCGCCCGCGCCCGCGGGAGCTGACGCCTACGTTGCACCTTTCAGGGAATCCGGGGAGCCGCGGGCAGTGGCCGGGCAAGTTGTGCATCGGGTTTGGTTGTGCGCGTGCACTGCGGACTGCCCTCGCGGGCACTCCTGGCTACCTCCCGGCTGGCGTCCCTGCAGCCCTCCCTGCAGCCTGCGTCCACGCTGGCGGCCCGAGCTACCTTCTCCGGTTCAGATCGGGACAGGGTTTGCATTGCAGTCAGGACGTGCTTCCCCCTGCGTCGAGCTTGGAGCTGCCCGCCCGCAGATCGAGTCGCCGGGGACGCTGGGGGAGGAGGCATGGGAAACCTGGGGAGGAAGCTGCGGAGAACTAATGCCACCCGCAGATTTCTAAAAGCCTCTACTGTGTGTAGACGCACCGCAAGCCACGTTTTAAGCTGCTTTTGAAAGTTATGGCCAGATACTGATTTTGTGACGATTCTGTGATCTACCTGAAAGGTTGGTGAAACTAGAGACCTAAAGCTGGGGGAAGCATTACATAATGGACATAAAGCAAATGACAGAAACTAAGCGGATCCACCGGGTTGCCAAATTATTCCTCGCTTCTGGACAGAAAGTCCTATAAGGCCTTTTTAAAATAAGAAATTCCATTTTGGAGCCATTAGGCAAGATTTCATAAATCATATATTTGATTGCAGTTTCTCCTGATTAACAAAAATAATGTTTTGAGCATCTTTTCTTAAATTAAAAAATTACATATTCATTGATAGTTATGACACAGAGTTAAGAAATGTATTCTTTAAAGGAAATTAAATTTCCCATCCTAAGACTGTTAAACTTTGTTTTCCTCTTTTTTTAGTTTTTGCATATATTTATAGCTATAGATTTCTCTTCCGCACCGCCACCCCCCTTTGAAGCATTTCTACAGTTTTGGAGATTGCGAGTTCACGATGTTGGTATTCCTATCTAGTGATACAGCATTGCAGGTGGAAAGACCAATAATAAATGAATCAGAAGACCTCGCGGTAACTCTGGGAACGAGCAGGTTCCCAAGGTCGAAGGGAAGATGCTGTGTAACTCAGCCATAGTCACCTACAGAGAATGTGCATGCCTCATTGGGCTACAAGGAAGGCCCTGATTGGTGGAATATTATTCCTGTTATTGGCTTCCTGATTTAGCATATTTTACCTAAAAATATTTTTAAGTTAGCAGGATATTTTGAAATTTAAAACCTTTGCTTTTTACCAACTCTTTATTTTATTTTTATTTTTTGGCCAGATTTTCAGTTGCTGTGTTGGTAACTTAATTATACATTCAGTGGGTGGGTTGCTTTTGGGGAGACTTCTGTTTTAAATTGTGATGATTTATCAGTTGTCTCTTGCTTTTAGTGTGTTGTAGTTCAGTTGGACTCTGCAGGACCATGTAATAGATGTTGTCCTGTCTCTACTTTGATTTAACCTCAAATGAATTTTACTCATCTTTCTGTTATTTTTACTCCAGTAAGAAAAAGTCTGTGGAAGATGAAATGTTTTTGGTGAGAGGTCTGTAGTAGTTCTGTAGATGAATACAGATTTATGTAAAATTATAAGTAGACAAAAGTTTCATGTGATCACTCATGAAGTTATGAAGACTAAGGAGATTTCGTTTTATTACAATAGTTGGTTAACTCGGATTCTGTGGTCATTCGGTTGGTAATTCCTCAGCAAGTCCCTACTTTGTTGAAGACACTGGTCTAGATTCGTTGGGAGATATAAAGGATGCTCCTGCGTTCATAAATAAGTTTGTATCTGCTTTAAGAAAGACAAGGTAGAAATTGTTGAAAGAAGAGGGTTTTTTTGGTTTGTTGTTGTTGTTGTTAGTTTATTTGTTTACTGAAAAGGTTAAGTAATATTTACACTTTAAAATCTTGGACAAAAGAGTTTTCTATTATCCCTTTGTTTCTGTTTTTATTTTTATTTTTTTAATTCACTCACCCAACACTGTATCACCATGCTGTATGCAGTAGCTAACTGACTTTCATGGCTGTACAGCACTACATCTCTGCCCTATAATAGTGTTTGTCCGTTCTGCAGCCAGTGGCCACTTTCTCTTGCATTAAAAACATTGCACTACATTTCCTAAAATAAATGTGTAAATATTTCTCCTGGGCAGATACCAAAGGATAGAATTGCTGAGTTGTAGAGTTGTGAGTGTTCGACTTAGTAAATATTGTTATATTCTATTCCAAGATTGTTGTGTTAACTTACCTGGGGAAGCCAGGGAAACAAGCTAACATAAGATAAGTAGCTACAAAAACAAACAACAACAACAAAAACAAACAGAAATAAACCAAAACCAAAAAAAAAAATTGATCCATATTCTGAAATACACTTTTTTTTCCTTTTTTTAAAGCAGTGATGATCATAAAGCTTGGGAGGGACCAACAAGGTTGCTCCGCAGGTTAAGGCCTGTTGCAGATCTGATGACCTGAATTTAACCCCCAGGATCCACAGGGAAGGAAAGAACTGTTCCCGCAGGGTGCCCTTTGACCTCTGCACTCCAGCTGTGGCACACCTGCCTCCAAATCAACAAACAAATAAACAAAATGTTTTTAATAAAAGGGTCCAGTTGTCTTTTAGGAGGATCAGGGAGATAGCCAAAGGCTATCTTACTTAGGTATGGTGGTGAGTTTGTAGATAATCATTATGCTTTGAAAGAGAAAAACAGAGGCTCTTGTAAGAACCAATGAGGCTATTTTAAAATTCTCAGGGAAAAAAAAAAAAGAAAACAAGGTTAGTAGAGCTGTCACACAACAGGCTTCTGTGGCACAAGACCCCGATGTCACTTGAAGGACAAGAAGCTGTCCCTTTGTATAAGCGTGAATTGCCAAGAGTTGGCGAAGGACGTTGGCAGGAAGGATGAGCAGGAAGTGGTCACACTGGGAGGAGGGCTATCAGAACTCAGGAAATGTGTAACCATGGAGGAGGGAGACATTGGCAGTTTTCCAACGGTGAAGTACTCCAGATGTCCAGGGGATGATGGGTAGAAGGTAGGAAGAGAGATTCAAGGCAGGAATCCTGGTTGTCTGAGAGTTGAGAACTCTCTTGGAGAAAATGAAAAAGGGTTAATTTTAAATCACTGAGAAGACAGTCTAGGGCTTGTGATCTTCGAAAAGGAAAAGAGAAAGGAGTCAGAGATATTTGACTAAAGGAACTAGAGAAGGAGGTTTCAGAAGTTGAATACGGAGTTAGTAGATATCAAAATTCTGTATGAACACATGGCCTTGGAGCTCTCAGGAGTGGTGAGGACCCTAAGCTTTGAAAGATGAAACCCCCGATGTATCCAAACAAAAGTGGGCAAGGCAGTGACAGAGCGTTACAGAAGACTCATTTGTATTGTCTGTTTACTGAAGACTCATTTGTATTGTCTGTTTACTGATGTAAATCAAGTAAATAAACTAAGATAGCGTGATGATGTGTCAGCATGGATGGTGACATTGACCCACGGAGTTGAGAGAGCCCTGGGGTTACATGAGAAGGATTAGATGGGAAGGACAAATCATCATGGTATGTGATGTGAGGGTAGGGAACTTCCAGCTCTAAGCTACTGCATACCCGGAGTGGAGATGCCAATAGCCACCTCACAAGGTCACAAATAACATGGTAGCCCAGAGGGACAGGGACCTTTAGGTTTGCTCTCCTACTGTTTCTGATTGGCTGTCGCCAAGCATGCACACATGCATGTATATTTTCTCATTATACCTCCTTGACAAATATACAGACCTCTGAAATTCTGTCATGAGAGAGTTGCTTTGTTCTCCTTTGGAGACAAGGATACCAGCTTTTGATGTGTTCCTTTGTTCTGATTTTGTTTTGACAGGTTCTCCCTATATAGTTCGGGTTGACCTTGAACTAATTATGTGGCCCAAACTGACCTCAGACTCAAGATCCTTCTGCTCCAGCCGGATGAATATTAAGTTTATAGCCATTCCACGTCTGAGCTTTTTACTTATGAGGTTATTTTGGGATACGATATAATGTCATTTTGGCCGCAAGTCACTGTGACAAACACTATAAGCAGAAAGCAACTTAGGGGAGGGAAGAGTTGATTTGGGTGATATTTCTAAGGCACAGTCCATCATGGAGAGAAGCAGAAAACATGGAGAAATGCTGCATGCTAGCTCGCTCACAGGTTTCTGCTCTGCTCCGCTAGCTTTCTTACACAGCCTGGGGCCATCTGTCTACGGATGGTGCTGCCTGCAGTGGGCTGGCCCCTCTTGCATCAATTAATAATCAAGACAGTCTCCCACAGACATAGCCACAGGCCGCTCTGATGTAGATAGTTCCTCAGTTGAGGCGTTTACAAGTTGACAATTAAAGCTAACTAGGACACTTGCCTTTTGATGTTTTTCTCAAATATACGAAGAAAATATTCAGGCAGTAGAAATAGTCATATTTTTGTTGATGCTTGAATGACTCACAGTAAGTTGGCTCGTAGATGTTCAGGCTTAAAGGGATTGAAACTGTCTACACAGGAGGCAGGGCGTTAGCTGGTTTGGTAGAGTGCTTGCCTGCCATGCACACACAGAGTTTGATCTTTAGTGGTGCAAAAAGGCAAAACCAGGTCAAAGGAAACATACAATCAAAAACCATTCTATCAGTGCCTCCCATTTCCCAAGTTAAGAAAAGGAGCCCCCACACTTAACTCCGTGAGGCTCAGCCCTGCATATAATGCTAAGAGATGGTTTGAAAAGTAACTTAATTTTTATGGTGGGGACAAGAAGTAAAGCCTGTTCCTTGGTTAAGGAACTTAAGGGTAGATGGATGAGAAAGTGAGCCAGGACTGAGATTTTTAACCCTTCTTGTGAATATATTCATATATTTATATATTCCCTCTCTCTCTGTCTTTCTCATTTTTTTTCTCTTTTCTGACCAGAAAATGAAAACGTGTGTATGTAGTTTTTAATGTTTACTCTTTTTTTAGATTTATTTATTTTATTTTATGTGTATGAGTGCTTTGCCTGCATACATGTATGTGAACCACAGAAAAAGGCATGGGATCCCCTGAAGCTGGAGTTGTGGATGGTTGTGAGTCGTCATGTGGTTGTTGAGAACCAAACCAGGGCCCTCTGCTAGAGCTGCCAGTGCTCCTAACCACTGAGCCATCTCTCCAACTCCGAGAGCTTGCTTTTTGGACAGCCATAGCCCTATCTCTTGTTCGGTTAGTGGGAGAGCACGGGGGGGGGGGGTGGGGTGGGGGGGTGGGGGGGGGGTGGGGGGGGAGGGGTTAGGTCCTCTTGTGCTGGCTGTTCTGTCTCATTTCCTTGACACCCTCCTCTATGGGAGCGTGCACTGTGGCCAGGAGTGGGACCTTAGCATCTAGGTTTGGCCTTGCCTTTGATCGAGGCACCCTGTCTGTAGCACCTGAGACAGACCTATTCGCCTTTTGAAACCTGTTCAAGCAGGAGGGAGAATTAACACCCATTTTATTTTTAGAGTATTTTTTTTTTCAGAAGTCAAACCAAAAATAAACTTGGCCTCAATTTCCAGCGGTAGATGCTACTTCACATGCCCTACACTAGAGATAAGTCTTATTTACCTGTTTACATTGTGGTGCTGGGGATAGCACCCTGGACCTTGTATGTTAGGTAAATGCTCTACCACTGAGCTACATCCTCAGCTCCTTCTTCTACATTTGAAGAAGCTACTTGGGTGCTTTAATACATAACACATTGTTATCCTGGGTAATAAATATATCAGCTACCTAAGTATCTAAAAGAACATTAAAGTAAACATATTTCATTGTGTGTTATTTCTGGAGTTGAAGTTGAGAGCCTGAATTTATTTTAAATTATGATCATATTTTGGCTTTCTGTTTATCTATAGCAGCTAGACAAGCTTTTGCATATTCTCACCCCATCAGGCAGCACAACTGAGCAGTGTTTACTGTATAATTTCCCAAGAATAGAAAGGGTAGCACAGTTTGAATGGCATGTGGATTGTGAAAAGACATTAAAACATTCTTTTTGATTCCAGTAAGTTTACAGTTGAGACAAGAGCTACAGAGTGAAGTGAGCGAGCAAGAGAGTGAGAAAGATTGAGTGAGAGAGTGAGAGAGAGTGAGAGAGAGCAGTCTGCAAGGTAGGCCAAGCAAATGTGGGGCTCATGTAAAAGTCCCCTAGGAACACAGGGGAGGTGGACAGTGTTGACTCCAAGAGAAGCAGGTAATGAAGTGGAAGGTCAGCAGAAGGGGGATGGAGGTGCTGTGACCTCATGTGTCTTTCAGAATGTGCCAACAGAGGGAATGAAAGTATGGCCCTCAGAAGCTATGAAGATCAGGTATTTTGGAAACCACCTGACTCTCTATTAAAATAAAATCTTTAAATATCGTGGAGACTGTAAAAGAACTAAGATTAAAAAAGAAAGATGTAGCTTCATGTGAGGGATGTTCACACATGTAACAGGCAGGAGATAAAATTTACCACGTCGGAGACTGTTCACAGCCTTCCTAATGTCCGAAGAGCTGCCATGTATCCAGGAGAGAAAATGACCGATAACCTAATAGGAGAGAGCAAAGGAAATGAGCAAACCATTCATTTCACAGAAAATTAATTAGAAGTGGCACTTATGATAAATACAAAATCATGCTTTCTTCATTAGAGAAATTTGAGCTTACGTTACTTGATTTCTTGTATCAGCAAAAATCATATTACATTATGGTGGCAAGACTTCCAGAAACCGCTGAGCATCATGCATTGCGGTTAGGTGAACAAGATGGCCGGCTCAGCATCCATGGATAGCATCACTTGGCAGTGTCTGCCCAAGTTAAAAGTGTACTCTGTGGACCTCAAGGCTCTATCAATATACTTGGCAGGATGACTTTTCATAGAAATTTATTACACCCTTGATTAAGGAAAATTGTATACGAAGTTATTTTCCTTATCTGGTTAAGCTGGGTGGTGGTAGCGCATGCGTCTAGTCCCAGCACTTGGGAGACAGAGGCAGGCAGAACTCTGTGAGTTCAAGGCCAGCTTGGTCTACAAACCTGGTTTCAGATAGCCAGGGCTCTGTTACATTGACAGAAAAACTAAATCAACCAAACAAACAAAAAAAACTGGTTAAATAAATTGGGAGCAGAAACAAAATTGGATAGCTCTGAAAGCAAGCCCACCTGACACAGTGCTGTTCCGCAAAGATCTCTATGCTGGAATAAGAACAAACCAAGGCACAGATTGGAAGATGACTACTCGTGTTAAATATGAACTCATGTGCACCTTGTCTTGTAACTGTAAGACTGTTCCATAAAAAACTGAAAGCTACAATTGCCTCTTGGAAGGAAAACTATGGGGCTGAGGTGAATATGGAGGGACACATTTTCTTCCTGGGTATCCTATTCTTCCTTTTAGATGATTAAGTACAAGAATTTATTGTTTTTCAATTGAAAAAAGATTCTAGTGGACCGTTCATGCTGATCAGTTTTGTTGAATAGGGATTCTTTGTGACTTGGGGATCAGTCTCTTGCTGGAAGCACATACTTATTTCTGTAAACAGTCACTGTAACTACTACCCTGACAGGTTAGAGTTCAGCACAGAAGGGCACAGGAGCACTTGTCCTTTGGAACAGTTCATCTTGGTTCTCCATGGTTACTCTGCTGTCGTCATCGTTTTCCTAGGAAGCTGGTCTCACCAGAGAGAGACCGGCAGAACACTGAGTATGACCCAGAGGTGAATGGGAATTAAGGAAAAATGTGGAAGTCAGTGATGGTAGATTCCTGGGGCTGGGTGAGTGCCTAGAGTGCGCTAGCAGTTGCTATCCCAGCTCGATTCTAGGCAGCCATAGTAGAAACAGAGGAGAGCATGACTCTGGGTCCCAGTCTTGATCTCCTGTTGTCCCCGACGTTTCCTCTGGTGTCCAGGAATCTGCAGGTTTTAAATTGCCTTTGGTTCTGGGATTCATTTCTGGCCATCACTGATCTGCCCCCAACTCTCTCCATCTCTTGAAATATCCGTTCCTTGGAATGTTCTTGTATTACTACTGCCTGAGTCTTTGCTGGGTTCGGCTCTCCCATAGACGTGTGCTTAAGAGGGATTGTGTCATCGCACCTTTGAGCCCGAACCCTCAAAGAGTGCCAGCTGTCAGGGGAAGGCCTAGCACGGAGAGAAACAGCAGAGTAGTGCAAGAGTTCTTGGTAGACTGATGGTTGTAGAGGAGTAGCCATATGCTGGCAGGAATCTCGTTAGCAATAATAGGAATAGTTAGGAGTGACTTATACTGAAGAAATGGGAAAGAAAGCGTGGAGTTGATCAGAGCCCCCACGCTGAAAAAGTAAGTCCCAAAAAGAAATAAAACACTCTGGTCATGAAGTTAGAATTAACTGTGCATCCAAATAGATTGAGTACACGGTATACATTTCTCTGCTCTGTGGAAGTGGTATGTGTGTACGTGCGTATTTCTGTTCTTTTCATACAAGTTTATTTGGAAATGAGCGGGGGTTAGGGGTGGGGGGCATCCATCAGGCTGGGACAGCATGCAGGGGAAGCCTTGGGCATTAAAGCTGGGCAACTTGGGAAGCAAGAGAGGATAGAGGTGAGCGGGAAAGGCCAGAGAAGTGCCTGTCACAGAGGAGAGGCCATCGCAGTGACCCCAGAAGGCTTACTCTTGTGAAAGACGTGTGGAAGAAGCTGAAGGACTTCTATTTACCTTTCCAGGGCTGTGGAACTTTCAGGATGTGTGCGGTTCTTAGCGACTGCATCTGGCCCAACTGTTTCCTAGTGGGATTTTGAGAGCAGCTTTCCTGTAACTACATTTTGTTAAGAGATGTTCTAGTGTGTGTTGAACACAGGTGAGCGTGGTGCCGGGCTAACTGCATGGGCTTTGCTGTTCCTTCAGCTTTCTTCCAGCACATTCCTCTGGGAAGATAGGCTTTCTCTTCAGGAAGTTTTGTCAGGATATACCCTTCTCAGCAAATCAGTGTGTATTTGACAGGAAGAGCCCTGGAATGAGCATCGTGGATACCCAAGTCCTGTTCCCAGCTTACATTCGCAAAGCAACCAAGCCTGGGTCAATGATATCTCGAGTCCTGTTTCCTTGTATGAGAAATGAGCAGGAAGTAGAGTGCCTTTCATAGACAGGAAGTCAAAATATTAAGCACCGCCTAAGCTATTAATTTTACATTTACACAAGATGCATATAACCCAAAGATGCAAAGCTACTTTTTGTTGTTGGTATTAGTGACAGAGGCTTATGAAGCCTAGGCTGGCCTCCAATTCACCGTGTAGCCAAAGATGGTCTTAAACTCCTTCCTGCCTCTGCCTCCTGAGTGTTGGAGTTACAGAGGTGCACCACCATGCTTGGCTACATTTTTTCCCCCTGTAGTGTTGCTCATTGATTATGGATGTGAGATGAAACCTCTTCCTCCTGGTGCTGCAGAACTTAGAAAGGACATGGAAATCAAATATAAATTACAATTTCATTACACTCGGTGGTTTTTCTTAAATTTCTTAATATCTTTTCTCCTATGGTTCTTTGCAAATTAGTTTGTCATTACAGAAAAATCTAAGCTGAAAATTTCCAATTCCTGCTGTGTTTGGGGTCACTTCCAAGGTGATGAGCTGTACCCAGGCCGCTTCTGAGGATGGTGCCCAGGCTGTCTGTCTGTCTGTCTGTTTCCTGGGCCATTCTGTACCCAACCTGCCTTAGACCCCCTCTACTTCCAGCAGTGCCTCTCCCATCCTTCACAAGCCCAGGTGCTGTCCCTGTTCTTCCCTACGCCCTCTGCCTTCCTGTCCTTTGTGCTCTTCTGGTTCAAACTTTGTTTTGAAAATTGGGTAATGTTTTGAAAGTCCAGAAGCTGTCTCTTGGCTTTATTTGTGTTGCTATTTTATTTCTTGGCACGCTAGGGATTGAACCCAGGGCCATGCATGTGCTAGGCAACCACTGTACCACTGAGCCATGCCCTTTACCCCTGTGGGTTTTGTTTTGTTTTGGGGAAACAGAGTCCTGCTATATAGCTCAGACTGGCTTTAGACTTGGAATTCTCTTGCCTGAGTCCCTGTCCTAAAGCTGACATTACAAGTGTGTGTCATTGCCTCCTGATCTGATTTGCTCCATTTGCTTTTAAAAACCTTTTTTTTTTTAGAAAGTAGTTAATTAATTAACTAATTGGTGTTGGTGATTGAACGAGGGCCTCAGGTATGCTAAGCACATGGTCTACCAGTGAGTTATATCCTAAGCCCCTCTTGAACTTTAGAGTGATACAAGTCCATTGTACAAAAATGTAAAAAGCACAAAAAAGTGTATTTTCTAGTCTCTTGTATTGCCACTTCTAATGAGTACTTAAAAACTGAGTATAACCTTCAGGGTTTTTTGTTTTTTTTTTTCTTCCAAATTGTTTTCATTACTCAGCAGTGTTTTTAATTTTAAGGACTTAAGGACATACCCTTTTTTCTCTGGTGCAGTGGTACTTCACAGCAGAACAAGGAAGAAAGTGCAGTCGGTAAACACACCTGTCCTTCACTCACACGTGCCATCAACACTTGCACTTCTGCTGAGTGTTGGTTCCAATCAGTGGCCCTCACAAACACGTCATTATCCAAAGTCCATGGCTGGCGTGCAGGGTCAGTCTTCTTAGTGTACATCAGTTGCCTTGTGCAGCTGTATAAGGACAGGTATTTACCACTGTGGGAGGGGACAAGATGATTGTGTTGCTGTAGGTGGAGTTTTTCTGTGTCCTGGCATTTGCTCCCAAATAACTGCGCGGATTTATTATTCATTGTAAATGCTCAGCCTACAGCTTAGGCTTGTCTCCAGCCAGCTCTTACAACTTAAATTAACCCATTTCTGTTCATCTATGTGCTGCCCCAAGGCTCGTTTACCTCATCTATGAACTTCCCATGTCACATCTAGCTTGCAACTCCTCTTCTTCTTCTCCCCAGCATTCTCTCTACCCCGAACATCCTGCCAAGCCACCGGCCAACCAGCCTTTTGTTAACAATGAGAGCAACACTTCTTCTCAGTGTATAGAAGGTCAAAGCACATTACCCTAGAGATCTGTGCTGTCCCTAGTTTGTGTCTCCATGCCAACCTGTACCAACTCCTTATATTCCTACTGCCTATAGAGCTAAACATAATTGTTTTTGGAGTTTTGTTCTTGGTGTTTTATTTACTTAAATTTTTATTAGTGTGCATTGATTTACACATAGTGATAGGCCTAGTGAAGACATTTTTGTTCATGGACATCACACTTTGACCATATTCACGCTCTTATACTTTCTTTCCCCCCCTTCCCTTGTGCCATTCCCTCCTTTCCCCCCAAAAGTCCCTCTTCTAATTTTAGGTCACATGCACAGACACACACACACACACACACACACACACACACACACACACACACATGAACACTCACACCTGCATATATACACAATGGTTTCTATATAGCAATATTTGTGTATTTGTCTTTCTGGATCTGGCTTATCTTGCTTGCTTTTATGCTCTCCAGACACATTGATTGTCGTTTGGACCTCCCTTAGGCTGGGTAAACCTCCATGGTGTATGCACATTTCTCTGTCCATTCATCTTAGGCTGGGTAAACCTCCATGGTGTATGCACATTTCTCTGTCCATTCATCTTAGGCTGGGTAAACCTCCATGGTGTATGCACATTTCTCTGTCCATTCATCTGGTAGTGATCACTAAGACTGATTTCAGAGCTTGGCTGTTGTGAGTAGTGTGACAAAAAAAAAAAAAGAAAGAAAGAAAAATGTGGATGTGCAGGTGTCTCCATGGCATGCTGACTTAGTTTCTTTGGGTGTGTTGGCCAGGAGTGATATCATATGGTAGTTCTATATTTACTTGTTTTGAGGAACCATATGCTAGCCAAAATCTAAAAAAAAAATTTAAAAAAATGTGTGTGTAGTATATGGGTGTGTACAGGTTTTTGTGTGGGGGCTGAACATGCATGTGTATGCACATGTGGAGGTTGGAGCCAGCTTTGATATGTGTGTTGGGATCTGAACTCAGGTCCTCATACTTGCGTGACAGACCCTTTACTGACTGAGCCATCCACCCAATCCAGCTAATCATAGTTTTTATTTTTTGGTTTCTTAAGAGAGGGTCTCACTATGTTGTAAACAAACATCTCCTGTCTCAACTGCCCAGTTCCAAATAAATATACAGAGGCTTATATTACTTATAAATTCTCATCCAATAACTCAGGCTTGTTATTAGCGAACTCTTAAATTTAAATTAACCCATAATTTTTTCTCAGTATGGCATGCCCACCTTGCTTTTCTGTGTTTGCAGGTGACTCTCTTACTCTGCCCTTCCTCTTCCCAGAATTCTCCTAGTCTGGCTCTCGTGCTCAATCTCTTCCTGCCCAGCTGTTGGCCAA